>NC_054381.1:121869304-123106804 GCF_017654675.1 Xenopus laevis
GATAAATTGGAGTCTATGGGAGGCAGCTTTTTGTAATCCTGAGCTTTCTGGATAACGGGTTTCCAGATAACAGATCCCATACCTGTTTATTTCCATCGATGGGCGATCACTGAATATGATTAAAGCTCATCTTGGCCACCAGTGTATAGGGCTAATTTACATGCTCCACGCAGTGTGCAAAGTGTAAAAAAAAAAGGCTGCTATTGGTTTTGCCCATTGTATAAATGGTTATTCAGCACTTGATTCAAATGAGGCGGGTATGGGGAGGCATGTAGGTGTCCCCCCTTCCACCATCTACCAGACTCATACCTTGCCCATCATTTAGCTGCACAAGGTACAGAGCAGCAGGTGGTGAGGTCAAAGCTAGGGCGTGGCTTCTGATTCTTTGTATATCAACTGGTCAATGATCTTCTCATTTAGCTGTTGGGTAAAAGACAGATATTGCTGCGTACTCTATTTTAGTTTTTCACCCTTTAGTACCTAATGATGATAACCTTGGATATTACTTGGTTAAACAAGCAGTTGCAATGTAGCAGATTAATTAAACCATTAGTGGATTTAAGCACAGACTGCATACATAGGCAGGTGTGGTCTCCAGTGGATGTTTGAATATGTTTCAATGGTTACTGACTGGGAATAGTAGTTCTGTGTGCTAGTTTGTTCATGAAAACATAAACTGGCTGACAACCTCAGGCATGCCTATTCTACCAGATATTAAGCAGGCCATACATTGCAGATCTTTCACCCGTATGCCTACCTTGAGATGGAAAATATCGGGCAATCTGATGCTTTGACTCTTGGGTTAATGATGGGATCTTAATTGCTGCCATGACAATGAGCAAATGTAGACCTCCAAATCAAATGGAAAATCAAGCCTACCCAATCGATATCTGCTTTTCAGCCAAATGTTGGTCTGCTGGGCTTGTCGGAGGGCCCCATACATGGGTAGATAAGCTGCCGCATTGGTCTGAAGGGCATGAATTGCCATCTTAAATCTGCCTGTGTATGGCTACCTTTATACACAGTGGTACTTACCTGCCAACTTTGGGACACTTCATGGTGATGGAGGGAGATACTAGAAACCTGCTGCACTGTTAGTGCAGTGTCTTTAGGTATTTTAGGTATACTTGTGTTTTAAAGGGAACACCATAAAATGATCATCCATTAATAATATAGCACTTTCAAATTCTGCAGTGCTTTTTGGAGATTATTCATCACTTACTGCAACTGTAGAGTTTACAATCTGAGGTCCCCTTCAGTGCTATGCAAATGTTTATCTGAAGTAAGTTAACGGTCCTGTTTCCAGTGTTTGGAACATGGGAGGAAACCAGAGTACCTGGTGGAAACCCAGACAAACAAGCTACCTGCAGATATTATCCTGGCTGCAAGTAACTAGGGCCCCAGTGCTGCATATGTTAAAGATCAATTCAAATTATAATGTTTTTTTAGAATTTTACAGAAGCGGACTACTCAAACTGAATTCCATTGTGCAGCATGTAATGGTGCAATGTGGCTACAATAGTTCCGTTTTAAATGCAAAGCTCTAAACTGTATTCTTTTGCTTCGGGTCCTTTGGCACTCTGGCAACATTCTTGTCTCTATTCTGGCACTGCATAATATACATGCACTTCAGTGCACTGCCAATATCAGGGGTTGATCACCTTTGAGTTAACTTTAAATTACTAGTTGAATTTGTCAAATTGTTTTATTAAAACAAAGTTAACCTATCTCTCATCACCAAATTTATCAAATTTATCCAAAAATCAGATTGAAAAAGTTGGTTCTGGAAAAGTCTCAACAAAATCGTGCAACACTCTGAATCGTATGGCTTTTTTGAATTTGACGCTCAAATCGGGT
The DNA here is from genome assembly GCF_017654675.1 of Xenopus laevis. Lineage (NCBI taxonomy): Eukaryota > Metazoa > Chordata > Amphibia > Anura > Pipidae > Xenopus > Xenopus laevis. The sequence goes on from NC_054381.1 coordinate 121,871,162, forward strand.
GACTTTTTTGTATTATCGTATGAAAACAAAATAAATAGGCCCCTTAGTATGATGTAGTGAGTGATATCCTGAGACAATTTGCAATTGGTTTTTATTTTTTATTTGTGTTTTTTAAATTTTTTAGCTTTTTAGTCAGCAGCTCTCCAGCTTGCAGTTTTAGTAATCTGGTTGCTAGGGTCCAAATTACCCTAGCAACCATGTACTGATTTGAATAAGAGACTGGAATATGAATAGGAGAGGCCTGAATAGAAAGATGAGTAATAAAAAGTAGTAATAACAATAAACGTGTATGTTTACAAAGCATTTGTTTTATAGGTGGGGTCAGTGACCCCCATTTGAACGCTTTAGTCAGAAGAAAAAGGCTAATAATTAGAAAAAAACTACTAAAAAAGACAAAATACAATAAAAAGTTAGTGAGTAATGGCCATTCTAAAAAGTTAGATGACACACACTTCAGCAATTGTGCTAATTTTTAGTGATTTATTGATATCTCAATAAATCAGTAAACATTAGCACAATTGCTGCAGTGTGTGCCATCTGATTTTCTACATTACATGGATTACTAGAACTGGTTCATGCAGCAAGGTTTCCAGATAAAGCACCTCAGCTTATTATATACAGAATGTTGAACTACTATTATATGTTGCATTCTAAAAAGTTAACTGATGAGATATAGGGAGGGGTTTCATTATTAAGGGCCTTGAATGTGAGTGTTAAAAGTTTGAATTCTATAGGAGATTGGGAGCCAGTGAAGGGACATGCATAGGGAAATGATGTAGAGAGGTAAGATAGATGAATGGGTCTAGCAGCAGCAGATTAGACTTGGGAAAGGTGATTTGTTGGAATATCTGCAAGGAGTAGGTTGGTAGTCAAGGTGGGAGATAATAAGAGACTGGATTTGTTTTGGTTGTATCTTAACTGAGATAAGATACAACAATTCAGGCAATGTTGCACAGCTGTGGATGTGTTGTGGAAAAAGACAAATGAGAGTCTAATTTAATTTCTAGGCAGCGTGCCTGTGTGGTTGAGTGAAAGGTGATGTTGTTAACTGTGAGTGAGATCTGAGGGACAGGGGACGATCTTGGAGGGAATATAATGAGTTATATTTTCGAAAGATCCAGTTTCAGTCGCACTGTGACATCCAGGAGGAGACAGCAGAGAGACAGTCTGTAACTTGGGAAAGGACAGAAGGAGAGAGGTCAGGAGTAGACAAGTAGAGTTGGGTGTCATCATCATAAAGGTGATACTGAAGTCCAAATGACTGAATACGTTTTCCTAGCAAAATAGTATAAAGTGACAACAGCAGAGTGCCTAAGACAGCGAGGGAACATAGTTGAAGTTAGAGAAAGCAACTTTAAAGGAAAGATAAGATGTGGACTATGAAAGAGCAGTGTCATGAATGCCAGAGTATTGAATGTCTAGGAGGAGGTTGTGGTCAACTGTGCCAAAGGCTGCAGAGAGATCTGAAAGGATGAGTATGGAATAATGACCTCTAGACTTTGCCAGTAGAAGATCATTGGGTACTTTGGTGAGTGCAGTTTCAGTTGAGTATGTTGGGTGGAAGCCAGATTGCAGGGGGTCAAGAAGAGAGTTGTGAGTGAGATGCTGGAACTGTAAACAAGCTTCTCCAGCAATTTGGATGTGAATGGAAGAAGGAAAACTGGATGATAGTTGATTGTCGAGCTGGGTTCAAGGGAATGTTTGTGAGGATAGAAGTGATAGAAGTAGCACTGCCATGATAAAGAGGAACTTGTTTACTGATGTTTATTTTTCCCAGAATGCAGCTGCATTGATTTAATGCAAACTTCTAAAATGCTATGCACCTAGACATCATCACTTTGTTTCTGGCACTAGTTCAGTGGGAATCATTGAGCAACACAGCTGGTGCCTTATACACAAAAGTAATGCTGAAAATAAAGTACTACAGGGAATTTAGGGAACAGGCTACATGCAATAGTAATAACATCAGTCAGTAATGTGCTCAGTGATATATTTGAAGCAGTTGATAAAGAGTAAGGGGAAAAAAGGGGAATCATTTATATACTATTCTTCTCTTATGAGGCTTTACAGCAAGCAGTGCAGCTATTATAGGAGCAGTATGAAGTATGATGGGACACCAGGAGCTAAAGTGACTTGTCTAGGGTCACAAGGAGTTGCCATAGAGACTCTCACTAGCATGAGATTACATATTAAAGGCTGATCACATACCCACTAATCCACTGAATTAAATCTGAAAGTCTGCAGTTCAACTGCATCTGAGTTGTTTCATTTAAAATTCATTGTGGCAATGTACAGAACCAAAATTATAATAAAGTTGTCTCTGTCCAAAGATTTATGGGTCTAACTGTAAAAGGTATGGACGAATTGACATGCTTAATAATTAAGATACCTTTGCTAATCAGTCATAATGTGTGGGTAATTTTCTAACATTTGTATTTCTATTTTTTTCACAAATCATGATTTTTTTTTTTTACAATTTATGGGTTTTATAAACTCTCTCTAAGAGAATGTTCGGGACCTGGGGTTTTCTGGATATTGGGTCTTTTTGTAATTTGGATCTTCATATATTTAGTCTACTAGAAAATCAAATAAACATTAAATAAACCCAATAGGCTGGTTTTGCCTCCAATAAAGATTAATTATATCTAAGTTTGGATCAAGTACAATGTACTGTTTTATTATTACAGAGAAAAAGATAATCATTATTCAGATTATATGGATATAATGGAGTCTATACAAGAAAACCTTTCCATAATTCAGAGTTTTCTGGATAACGGGTTTCCGGGTTAACAGATCCCATACCTGTATTTGGACTTTTAGAGTTTTTAGGACATTATTCTCACTAGTAATAGTATGAAAACAAACTCAATTTTTTAGAGGTTTCCCTATTTTTCAGTGCAGCATTCATTTTTTTTTGTAAAATTGGATCTTTTAATAACTTTCATGGCATTCATGGATTAAAAGATAATGGGGCTCATTTATCAACACAGGGCAAATTTGCCCATGGGCAGTTACCTATAGCAACCAATCGGTGATTAGCTTTTTAAAGCCAACTGCAAGTAGAACAATGAATGCAGCAATTTGATTGGTTGCCATGGGTAAATGCCCATGGGCAAATTTGCCCAGTGTTGATAAATGACCCCCAATGAGTTTAACCATGGTTTCAAAAAGCTCTAATACCACTAAAATTTGACCTTAAATAAATGGGCCTCCCTGTTTAAACAGTATTACTTTTAATTAACGTGTCAGTATCACTAGTAAAGAACTCACTTTTTTTTTTTTTTTTAAATCAAACTCATCTAGGCTATTTGCACATGGGTAATTCTCTCTGAATGCAGAAATACACCAGTGGAAAAAAACTCCATCCCTTGCTTTCAGCTTTCATCCCTTGCTTTCAGATTTTCAGTATGTGTGGCAGCGTGCTGTGCCTACTGGCCACTCTGGAACCCTAGAGCTACTGCTACCTTCTGCAGGGCTGGTAACTCCAAGACACTTAGGGGCCCATTTACTTAGCTTGAGTGAAGGAATAGAGGAAAAAAAACTTCGAATTTCGAATGTTTTTTTTGGCTACTTCGACCATTGAATGGGCTACTTCGACCTTCGACTTCAATTGAACGAATAGCGGTAAACTTCGACAGTCGAATATCGAGGGTTAATTAACCCTCGATATTCGACCTTAAGTAAATTTGCCCCTAAACTCATGAATTGTATACAGATATAGAAATACATTTACATGTGTCATTCAGCCATAACACCAAGAATATTTGGGGGCCGATTCACTAAGGGTCAAATATCGAGGGTTAATTAACCCTCGATATTCGACTAGGAATTAAAATCCTTCGAATATCGAAGTCGAAGTATTTAGTGCAGATAGTTCGATCGAACGATTCGAAGGATTTTAATCCAACGATCAAAGGAATATCCTTCGATCAAAAAAAGTTAGCCAAGCCTATAGGGACCTTCCCCATAGGCTAACATTGACTTCGGTAGCTTTTAGATGACGAACTAGGGGGTCTAGGTTTTTTTTTAAGAGACAGTACTTCGACTATCGAATGGTTGAATAGTCGAACGATTTTTACTTTGAATCCTTCGATTCGAAGTCGTAGTCGAAGGTTGTAGTAGCCCATTCGATGGTCGAAGTAGCCCAAAAAAACCTTCGAAATTCGAAGTTTTTTACCTTCGAATCCTTCACTCGAAGTTAGTGAATCAGCCCCTATGTGTATAAGTGGTATAAAGAAATCATAAAAAGCAGAAACACCTAAAGCCATCTTATGTAGTTGCACTGTGTGATATAATATTTTATAAAACTTGCAGGTCTCTGAATTATATCAGTTTTGCACTTAATGCTGCGATCACATGTGCCCAAACTGGCAGCCTTCCTTGTACAAATACCCCCTACCACCAGGAGGCTTTAAAAAGTCAAATACAATAGCTGAGCCACAATCAACTCAAACATACTGTGGGGAATGTTGTAGGTGGCAATGCAGTTGCTCAGGAATACTCAGGTGTTGATACAGAAGTTTAAAAACCAGACACACATTGAATCCACATCATGCAAGGCACATCATTCAGAAGAATGCTTCACACTATACTGATTTTTGTGCAACCATGCGGCATGCATCTGCATCTACACTGAAACAAGAACTTTTCAGTAATCAGAGACATCAATGTAAAGTCGACGTAAGAATTGCACAAGAAGTAAGGGGTGAGCTTTTGGACCCCATAGTGTTGTTGTACTTGTGTCTGGGGCATTCATAAATAATCTTTAAAGGTTTTGTTAGTAAACTCCAACCCCTTACCATTTTCCCTGCGGTAAATAAAGCACTTATACTGAGAGTTTCAGACTGACAGCTGGAAAAATTCATTGTCCCACAGGCTGTGAAAACAACTGATTCCAGTTCAAGTCACCAGTCTTAAATACCCAAAAAATGACTGCAAACACTGTTTGCAAGAGGAAAATAATATCAGCTTGGGCAGCATTCTAGTAACCACTTAAAGTGTATGTAAATACTGTTGCTTGATGTTACTCAAATGTTTCTGGGCTGCATGTCTCAGCATACTGCAAGAGATTATCAATGGTTATGATATTTTGGAAGTAACAACAACACTTTTCTCCATTGGGTCAGTAACCCAATGAATGCAGGAAAGTCTTGCTTCGTGTTCTGCATTGAAATGGAGCTAGAAGCCTTATAGTGTTAAAAGCACCAAACCACTCTCTCCTCATATTGTGTTACAATGTCATTTGGGGACTTGCACGGAAAACTTTTGGGGAAATATAATGAAAATTGTAAGTAAATTTGCATACATAAGAACAATGACAGTGGTGTAATTAGATGTTACTTTGCCACACAGCAAATTATTTTTCATGTCCCTAAAATGTCTAGAGATTTTATCAATATTTATTGAAATTGCATATGAATTAGGGCCTCGCAGGGCCCGTATAACTCCTGGGCCCTCCTGCAGCCACAGGGTCTGAACAATGATGCACATTTCGCAATGCAATGTTCTTCATTAGAGAGTTCTTACATTCCAAATGTTAAATGCACGTAACAGGTTTTTAAGACCTTCTTAAAAGTGGCACATTTTCTGGCAGAAGTGGGGCTATTACACACAAGATACATATAGACAAATACAAGATTCCTCTGCACTCCACCCATTATCAATTTATTTAAGACATTGAGACATTTTGTGCAGAAAGCTACTAAAAATGCCTTACCTTTTAAACAAAGCAGGGATAGTGCAGAGGATCTCTTATATTTGTCTATGGGGCAGGTGTATCAAGGGTCGAATATCGAGGGTTAATTAACCCTCAATATTTGACTGCCGAATTAAAATCCTTCGACTTCGAATTTTGAAGTCGAAGGACTTTGCGCAATTCATTCGATCGAACGATCGAAGGAATAATCGTTCATCGAACGATTAAATCCTTTGAATCGAACGATTCAAATGATTTTAATCTATCGATCGAAGCATTATCCTTCGATCAGAAAATTGTTAGCAAGCCTATGGGGACCTTCCCCATAGGCTAACATTGGCCTCGGTAGGTTTTAGGTGGCGAACTAGGGGGTCGAAGAAATTTTTAAAGAGACAGTACTTTGATTATCGAATGGTCGAATATTCAAACGATTTTTAGTTCGAATCGTTTGATTCAAAGTCGAAGGTCGTAATCGAAGGTCAAAGTAGCCAATTCGATGGTCGAAGTAAAACATTTAAAACTATTTTTCCTCTATTCCTTCACTCGAACTTAGTGAATGGGCCCTGTTACATGTATCTTCTGATCACAGCCTCTTTTGCACCCCTGCCTAATGGTTTTAAAAATTAGTGGTGAGCACAACTTTCTCTTGTTTGCTATTACACACAAGCCTTTATGTGTTTCCTTGCAATGGCTATTTCATGTGTACCATTGCAAGAAACAACATGAAGAAACACAGCCCTGTGTTTCCTATTTAATTGTACTATGTGTGTGGCACAGGCAAGTGACAAGCGCAGGTAGAACGCATCTTACAAGGCTGTGTTTCTTCTGGCTTTCCCCTGTGTGGAACGCATGAAAGATCCAGCACAGGGGAATGCTCATGTGTATGAACCTTGATAAGTCTGCCTGGCATAATTTCTGGTGTTCACAATGCGAGTGACATCTCCGGATACTTTAGGCACACGCATGCTGCACCTACAGTATTAACAGAGGGTGCAAGGGGAGCTCTGGAGCTTCCTGCTGGTCAGGAGTTGGTAGCTGGTCAGGGTTCCTCTAAATTAATAGATGCCTCCGATTCAGAATGGAAGGCAGGAAGGACTGAACGGCTCTGAGTGAAACAATACGGAAGTACAAGAAGCACTTTTTGATGCACATACCTTTAAGAAAGTGATTTTAGGAGCATGTGACTGTAGGAACAGTGCAAAATTGCCCACTGTGCTTGGGGTCGTAAATAGGCTTGGGCAAATTTTACTCGTTTTGTTTTGGCAAAAAATCTGCCGCGGTGAAATGTCGCCAATGCCCATTAAAGTCTATGGGCGTCAAAATTCTTTGACGCTCTGCAAATTTTTTATAACAATGTTGATCTAACAGGCACTATTACCATAAATATCATAACAACAGCACTGGAGTATCTGACTCACAGTTCTAAGCGTTTGAAGCTGTACATTTCAAAGACAATGAAAACAATCACTTACTTTCTCGTGGAATGACACACAAATCATTTACGGCAACAGAAGAGAAAATGCTTCAATGCAATTAAATTGGAACAAAAAAAATCTTTCTTCAATATTGTGTGTACTTATATTTAACAGTATATAAGCATCTGTCAACAGAAGCCTTTTATTTCTCATAACAAGAGAACTCTGTTTATAATGTGACACCAGCTGCTCAAGCAAAATGGGTTTTATTAGAATTAATTCAATTTTACATAAGTTGCTCTATTTGCATTTTGTGTCCCCAGTTGAATGGCTAGGTGCTACTTTATCCACCGATCCTGTTTGGAGCTTCAGTGTGTGGACAATACTTAATCAGTGTGTACATCAGGAAATAAACATAATCAGCAAGTACTAATTAAGCCTGCAAAATCTCACAACATGCATACACTGTGTGCATTAACAAGGCCATTCATTAGAAATCTTAATTATGGATATTATATTTTTGTGCATTATATTCCCTGATGCAGCAGATGTTTCTTTGCTAAGTGTAAGTTGTTTCTACTCTATTTCTCTTGTGAGAAAGGTTAATCTTTTAGGTGAATCAAAATCAGCTAATATGCCGGTTTCCTCTGCCCTTCAATCCAAGCACTGTTTATTTAAAATACATATATAAATATTTACATATATAAAATTTAGTTTGAGTTCAAATCAAAACTTTTGAGTGTACAATGTTTTTCTTGTTTTTGCAAATCTCAGAAATGTAATGGCAGTGGGCAACCCTTTCTCCAGCTGCTCATGGGCAGAACATAATTACATTTGCAACCTTTGCTTTATGCTGAGCCTTCACAATCTGAGTGGTGGAAAGGTAAAGTTGGCCATGCACAGGCTGGTAAAGATTATACAGTAAGTCCATATATGGGGCCCTCCATCTGGCCTTCCTGAAATTTGGACAAATAGCAATCAGGCAAGGAGCACATGGACTCATAGATTCAGTACTTATCCTGATGGCCTGTATTTCCTTCATTGCGATTTAATAATTTGGCTCAAGGGCCAAATTATTGGATCAACCTCAAAGATCTGCTTGTTTGGCACCCTCACAAAATGAGCGGATCTTTCAATGTATGGCCACCTTTAAATGCAGCTGAACTGCAAGATCAACACTTTAATACTGTTTGAAACAACTAGGCACAAGTGATTTACCAAATAACCAAATAAAAATGTATTAAACAGTGACAAAGATAATTCTCTGTGTACAACAGATATAGTATATTAGCAGTAAGGATCCACAACACTCAAGCACCCACAAACTGTATATCATCCATGTGGTTCCTGTTCATTTCATTAAGTGGTTGGTTCCCTAAGGCTACAAACTTTATACTGAGGTCTTCTGCTCCAGGCTCCCCAAGTTGCAGGTGGCGTCCAAAGTCATGTCCCCCCTGTCAATATATAACTTATGGACTTGAACTACAATCACATAGTCCCTGGGCCAATTGGGGAAACCTCCTTCACATTAGACAGTGGTAACAGAACAGGGCTTCTTTAGACAAAGGGCAGTTATCCCCTTTGGTCCTCCACAAGTGGTGAGCAGCTTCAATTTAAGTTCTGATTTCCCTACCAGTGTGTTTACACAATAAGTATGTAAAGGAAACCAGAACTTAGACTGAAACTGCACCATTAGAAACAAAATGAATTACATTCTCCAACTACACTTCACAATTAGTGATTGCATTACATTGAAGTCTATGGGTGATTTTTTGGACGATTAACACATTTTTTTCTCCCATCTGGGGTCTATGGTTTAAATTTTCATTGTGAAACTTGGCGAAAAACTTCGCTCATCACTATTCACAATATAGAAATAAAGACTTTATTTTAGGGGGTGCTATGATAATATAGCCATAAGGTGACGAATTTGTCATCTCTGATTGCATTTCACCCCTAACAGGGCTTAAACATGGATTCTGGGGTTGTGCCCTTTTGATTAGAGTGCTAGGCTTATTTGGAACAGAGACAGAAGTAGAAGTAGTGTTCTTGTCAGGAGACATAGCAACCCTGCTTTTCAGTATTTGGCCGAATCCATACCCCTGGATTCAGCCGAAAACCGAACCCAAACCTTTCCACTGTGCAGGAAAAGCTGGTATTTGGTTGGAGAAAACCCGCAGTGCACTCTGTTTTTTCCAGTTATATAGGGTTCAAATCTAGGATTCGATGCATCCCTAACATAAAGCTTCTAGAAACACAAAATAAATTGTGCAGAACTGTAAGTTCCATGCAGGATGCTGCCACTTTGCAGAGTGATTTGACTAGATTGGGAAACTGGGCAGCAAACTGGAAAATGAGGTTCAATGTTGATAAATGCAAGGTTATGCACTTTGGTAGAAATAATATAAATGCAAGTTATACACTAAATGGCAGTGTGTTTCCTTTATTGAGAAGGATCTAGGGGTTTTTGTAGATAACACGTTGTCTAATTCCAGGCAGTGTCATTCTGTGGCTACTAAAGCAAATAAAGATGGTAGAATTCCTGTATTGAGTGTTTACCCATGTCTAAGCTGGACAGGTGAAATACACATCAAGGTATTTACGCTGGGAGGTTAGAATCTTGGTGGCGTTTCATTCATCTGTTCTTTTTGATCTAATTCAACCATTACTTAGGAAATTATTTGGGCTTTTATGGAAGAAGCTTTTGGTGAGTATTTATAGCAAATAATTTTGACAACAAAAAACCTAAATAACCAGCAACAATATTACCATATGAAGCCTGTTACTGTAACACATTCTCCTATTTATTTCAGGGGGAGCCAGCTACCGAAAAAGGGAATTCAATTTGCAAATTTTTAAAAATACCAGATTGTATTGCTTTGCTCTGTGCAAAATGCTAGTACATATCATAGGGTATTAGGTGGGTTTATGTTCAAATTATGATATCCTGATATGAGTTTAATACTAGGTGCTGAACAAAGTTGGAGGCACAGCAACGCAATGATAATAATTTCCCTCAAAACCCTCCTTGAGGGCCTACTTGATGTCAGCAGCCATTCTTGAACTGGTCTATTCCTCTCTGGTGGGTGCTGCTCTGGAGGAAGCTAGGCTCCTTGTGTTTGCAGAAAAATTTAAGAGCAAAGGGACTACACAGTCATTTGGAACTTCATTGAAGGCATTGGAATTAGCATCATCCAACATCAATGTGGATAAAATGTATGTGTTCATGTAAGCAGCAACATCAGCCCCTTCCTATGGCCTGTCTATCCTATTTAATTCTCATTTAGTGTTGCTTCCGCATTAACAACTACAACATGTTTATGCATATGAGGCATATATTGAAAGCTTTAGATAATCATATATTTGTCAATGAGTGTTAGAATATATTAAACAGAACAATCTTTTCATTTTAACTAGAGGTTTTTATTGCAGTGAATCATATATTCTATTGCACCACATACTGTTTACTCAGATATGATTGCACCCTCCTGAACTCATTAAAACAATTTGTTTATCACAACAACAGGTGTCAGTTTCGTTAACAGACCATTGGTGTGCCATTTGCTGTTCAGAATTGCATATTCTATCACTAAAAATGTGATCTGTTGCTGTTTTCTTTTATTGGGTTGTGTATACATTAGTATTGCATCAAAGATAAATGGAAGAGTAATTAATTGCATGGAAAAAAAATCTCCAAATTGAGGAAATTTCCATGTATAAAGATATCCAAAATGGGTTATTCTTTTTCAGTTTATGAACATAAATATTCTGTATTAGTTTTGCTGTTTTTGAATTCTGCCAGGTATAAGGTGCTGTAAATGACAGGTGAACGCACCGCAAATGTGGCCATATTGTCTTTTTGGACAGCACTGGCAGAGATAATAGGCTTAAGGGCCTATTAGATGATTCAGAGTTGAGAAATAATTAATTAAGAAACAATTAATCAACTTGTGCTATATAGGGTGCCGTTAGTCCCAAATACTTAGTCCCAATAATGATTGTTAGCCTCCAGTGTCTCTTCCTTGCACCAGTTAGTTTTTAGCAGTATTTTAATAATGTGATTAGCTATAGTTTGAATACTACATAATAGGTTTAGCTAGAGATGTGGGACTGATCCTGTGCACACACATTCTGTATAGTATTATGTGTAGGCCCAGTCTTCTAGTTAGCTTGTAGTTCAACTACTACATAATTGGTGTAGCAAAACAATTCAGCCACTACTGAGTATTAACATAGTAACATAGTAAGTTAGGTTGAAAAAAGACAAATGTCCTTCAAGTTCAACCTTTTAACTTTTTTTTTTTTAAACCCCATCTGAAGCCTCTCCAATTTGCCTGATTCCAAAATGGCAATCGGACCAGTCCCTGGATCGACTTATACTTGGATCAACTCAACTTGTATCTTCCATAACCCTGTTTTCCCTCACTTGCTAAAAAGCCATCCAACCCCTTTTTAATGTATCAGCCTGTACCACTGATTCAGGGAGAGAATTCCACATCTTCACAGCTCTCACTTTAAAAAACCCCTTCCGAATATTTAGGTGAAACCTCTTTTCTTCTAATCGGAAGCTGGAAAGATCTACAGGTAAATAAAGCATTAGAGAGATTATTATATGATCCCCTTATATACAGTATTTATACATAGTTATCATATCACCCCTTAAGCGCCTCTTCTCCAGCATGAACAACCCCAACTTGGCCAGGCTTTCCTCATAGCCAAGATTATACATACGTTTTACGAGCTTAGTTGCCCTTTCTTTGTACCCTCTCTAATACAATAATGTCCTGTTTGAGCATTGGAGACCAAAACTGTACGGCATATTCTAGATGGGGCCTTACCAGTGCTCTATACAGTGGAAGAATGACCCCTTCCTGCCGTGACTCTATGCCCCTTTTAATACAGCTCAAGACCTTATTTGCCCTTGATGCTGCTGACTGGCATTGCTTGCTACAGCCAAGTTTATCATCTACAAGGACTCCAAGGTCATTTTTCATAATGGATTTGCTGAGTGCAGTCCCATTAAGGGTATAAGTGGCTTGGATATTTTTACATCCCAGGTGCATGACTTTACATTTATCAACATTGAATCTCATTTGCCACTTAGCTGCCCAGATTGCCAGTTTGTCAAGATCCTGTTGCAAGGATGCCACATCCTGGATGGAATTAATTGGGCTGGATCATTTTGTGTCATCTGCAAACACTGATACATTAATTACAACAAGTTAAATAAAAGTGGACCCAAAACCGAACCCCAAGGAACCCCACTAAGAACCTTACTCTAAGTAGAGAATGTCCCATTAACAACCAGCCTCTGTACCCGATCCTGTTGCCAGTTTCGTATCCATGTGCAAACGACTTTATTAAGCCCAACAGACCTTAGTTTAGAAAGCAGTCATTTGTGATGCACGCTATTAAACACTTTGGCAAAATCCAAATAGATCACATCTACCCCCCCCCCCCACTGTCCAGCATCTTACTTACTTCATCATAAAAAGCAGTCAAATTCGTCTGACATGACCTATCCTTCATAAAGCCATGCTGATTGCTGCTCATAATGCCTTTCACTATGACAACATTTTGAATGTGATCCCTTTACAAGTTTCCAAGTAATTTGCCCACCACAGATGTCAATCTTACTGGCCTATAATTGCCAGGCTGAGATCATAATCCCTTTTTAAATATTGGAATGACATCATCTTTTCTCCAATCCATAGGTACCATACCAGATGAAAGCGAATCTGAAAAAATCAGCAATAGGGACTAGGGATGCACCGAATCCAGGATTCGGTTCGGGATTCGGCCAGGATTCGGCCTTTTTCAGCAGTATTCGGACTCGGCCGAATCCTTCTACCTGGCAGAACCGAATCCTAATTTGCATATGCAAATTAAGGGCAGGGAGGAAAATCGCGTGACTTTTTGTCACAAAACAAGGAAGTAAAATTTTTTCCCCTTCCCATCCCTAATTTGTAGCAGCAAATTAGGGTTCCGATTCGGTTCAGTATTCGGCCAAATCTTTCGCAAAGGATTCGGGGGTTCGGCCGAATCCATAATTCATTCAGTCTACTAGAAAATCATGTAAACATTAAATAAACCCAATAGGCTGGTGTTGCTTCCAATGAGAATTAATTATATCTTAGTTTGGATCAAGTATAAAGTACTGTTTTATTATTACAGAGAAATTGTTTTTAAATTCTTTGGATAAAATGGATTCTATGGGAGACAGCCTTTCTGAAACGCAGAAGTTTCTGGATAACAGGATAACACTCTCATGCATTGTACAGACTATAGCTGAATCCAAACTGGAAGAATAAAAGGACCCTTTTACCATAATAATGTGACCATAAGATGGTTTTTCATGCAAGAAAAACTTATTATTTTTGTTTAAACTAAAAATATATCTGAACCAAGTGCTTAATTTAATATATTTTCAGATTTAACATCTTGTTGGATGATGTCATTGACACTTTAAATACAAAATAAATACAAAATAAAGTCCATTTTATAATTAGGGTTCTCTTTATAGCAACACGTCGTATTTCACTTTTTTATGCACTTCGTTAACATTTTGCGTATACCCTTTCAGAGGAGGCATTGTCCATAATCTGCTCTCATATAATAAGTTTATTTCTTTTACATTTATATGCTAATCATCGCTGTAGCAAATAAAGTGTGAGATTAGAAATCAATGATTACTATAAGGAAGGAAACATAGACAAGGAATTTTTTATGTACCGATACAAGGCTGGTCTGCCAGATTCTAAAATGAAGCATAGTCTATCTATCTATGTTGACATGTTCTAAATTAAGTTCTGCCTTTAATTTATGTTTTTTGCACTTTTCACTACATTATTTAAACTAAATGCATTGCATTTGAAAGGATACCTTTAATGACCCTCGTATCACTGATAATTCCCGCTGTGGAGTGATGGAATGCCATAAATTATAAGACTTTCCCTGTAATTTTTAAGTTACATAGCGCTATTTTCAATCATAAAAAAGTGAATAAACATTTTGTTCTTGGCTTAGCATTAAAACAAAAAGGTTGACTATTATTGTGGTGGGCGGAATGTAAATTTTTTTGGAAATATTTATTTTTTTTCTGTCAGAAGATAATTAAAAGAAGGGGGTCATTTCTGAAGGACATTTGATATAAAAAAAAAAATATTGGAGATAAAAGTAATTGGAAAAATAGGTTTATAGATTATTACTTGCAGCACCATGTCTTGCTCGATTCAACACAACAACGACTCGCTACAAACGACTGCAAAACGTCATCCCCAGAAGCTGATCAGTGCTGCAGATAACATATTATCATTTAGAAAAAGGGAAAAAAATGAATTAGCTATCAACCAGAAATTCCTGTTCAGAGATCATCTCCAATATATAAAGAAAAAATAAAAGTAAGAATCAGGAAGGTGATATTAAAATAAAATAGAAGCAATTCAAATGCACAGTAAAGAATAACTTTTTGTAATCCTAGGCAAAACAAAATGTATTTGTAATGCATTATTACTATTGATTTGTGTTAGTTTATCATACCTCTTCCATCTACCTCTAGTCACTGCCCATTCACTATTAAGTGTAACGCTATTTTGGGCTATATTAGACCAAAAGGGTTAATGTCCAGCAAAAGCCGTAGAGCATGGGTTACATAGTTACATAGTTAGTTACATAGTTACATAGTTAAATTGGGTTGAAAAAAGACAAAGTCCATCAAGTTCAACCCCTCCAAATGAAAACCCAGCATCCATACATACACCCCTCCCTACTTTTAATTAAAATTCTATATACCCATACCTATACTAACTATAGAGTTTAGTATCACAATAGCCTTTGATATTATGTCTGTCCAAAAAATCATCCAAGCCATTCTTAAAGGCATTAACTGAATCAGCCATCACAACATCACCCGGCAGTGCATTCCACAACCTCACTGTCCTGACTGTGAAGAACCCTCTTACATTGGACTCTAACACAACAGGCTAGGCCTTCTTTATGTAGAAGATATGAAGTAAGGAGGTAGTTGAACTGCAACTCACCTAGGCTACTGTGCATAAACTGAAATAATAAAGGACACCAGGGGGTTCTTGCATCAAATAAAAGGAACAATTTACTTACAAAGATATGGATCTGCAGGGCTATACTCACAAATCCACAGATGCAAAATATTAGCAGATGGTATTATGCTAGGATTTTCAAGCATAGACAGCACAATTTGACACCATGTGAAAGATCTAGAGAAGTTGAAGGTACACCTTGAGGATGGAATGCCCCCTGTTCCTGTACAGTGCAATGATCAGGGAGAAACATTCCAAGCCTGATTCCCTATCCAACTAGGATAGAATGGCTTTACTGGGCCTTGGTGTACCCAGGGTCCATGTAAACATCCAGCATGGTCAGCAACCAGAAGCCAAAGAGAAAGATCCACCCCTTGCCGGATACTATGTTAAAGTGTTGCAGGAAGTGGTCATGGGCCTGCAGTCCAATAGTACAAATATGCAAATGATAGAATAGACACATGGGCATCTGCTCAGCAACTAGGGAGATTGTACGGATTGAAAGCCATAAGGACATATCAATCTATGGGTCCCCACATAAGCATGCATACAAGATAACCAAGCACAATCCTCCTATGAAACTACAGCCCTGCAATGAGATATTTATTTATACCAACATATTTATACCAGAAGTACAGAGGATTACTGTGTTTTAACTTTCTTTGTTCAGATTTAGAAAATAAAACATCTATACAGGTATGGGACCTGATATCCAGAATGCTCTGGACCTGGGGTTTTCTGGATAATGGATCTTTCCGTAAGTTGGATCTTTATATCTTAAGTCTAAAGTCTAAATAAAAAAATCATGTAAACATTAAATAAACCCACTAGGCTGGTTCTACTTCCAATAAGGATTAGTTATATTGTATCTTAGTTTGGATCAAGTACAAAATACTGTTTTATTATTACAGAGAAAAAGGAAATAATTTTTAAAGATGTGGATTATTTAAATATAATGGAGTCTATGGAAGACAGCCTTTCCGTAATTCAAAACTCCGAATGCAATAATCCCGAAATTTTTGTTATTTCTTTTTAATAAAATCAGACTTTTAAAAAATCAAATTTTTTCTGATGAAAATTCCCAAAAAAATTTCAGGACAATGTAAATAAATAAGTGTAAAAAACCTGAGTGGATTTGATCAGCATTTGTAGAAGAAAATATTGAGATAAATTCAGACTTTGATAAATAACCCCCTAGGTGTTACATGTTGTATTTTAACCTGTGTATATGTAAAATATGTGTTTGTATCACTTGGTATCATTTCATTTTCATTGGCGGTACTATTTTGTAGGAGATTATTTCCATAATTTGTACAGTAGCTTCATACCTTCAAGTCTACTAGAAAATCATTTAAACATTAAATAAACCCAATAGACTGGTTTTGTTTCCAATAAGAATTAATTATATCTTAATTTAAAGTACAAAGTACGGTTTTATTAAAGGAAATAGTTTTAAAAAAATATAATTATTTGAAAAAAAATGCTTTCTGGATAATGGGATTTTGGATACCGGATCCCATACCTGTACTATTATGATCAAAAAGGTTTCCTAGAATGGCTTATGAAGACTAAACATTTAATGTAGGAATGCGGTGGTTATTTCTTGCATAAAGTTGTTATCCAGAGTTTAGTAAACATTTCATCAATAATTCCACAAAGAATTGCTTCGTCCCTCTTGAGGCAAAGGCACTACTGCATTATTATACAGATACCAATACCTCTCGACAATTCCATGGAAATGCAGTTACATGGATGGTTAAATGTACTTTCCCAGGTATCTAGGAAACAAACCAGCTATTCTCTTTCCTAAGAATTACCTAAGGGACTAGTTTAGCAATAAATATCACTACTCTAGAGACCCAGCTTTGTTTGCTGAATTCAGTCGTTTTTAAGATACTAAACACACAAATATATACAGAGCATACAGATATAGTAAAGGAAAAAACTGACCTATTGTACGAGAAAAATATGTTCATTGCTTAGAAATCTAATTAA
This sequence comes from Xenopus laevis, assembly GCF_017654675.1. NCBI lineage: Eukaryota > Metazoa > Chordata > Amphibia > Anura > Pipidae > Xenopus > Xenopus laevis. Next base: position 121,888,324 of record NC_054381.1, read on the forward strand.
TGCCCTCTTTGATAATAATTGATTATTGTGCATTACTTTCAAAGCTAAAATTCACCTATACATTAACTTTAAAAATCTTTTGAATTGTTCTTCATATTATATTTCGTATGTTTTTTTATAGGCCCCAAATCTGCACTGGATATTTAATGTGAGGTACTACAGGAAATATATAATGAATCAAAAATATATTTTCGTCCCTTAAGTCAATGCCCTTTGTATTTAGTACAGTTTTAATACAGTTTTAGGAGATGTTGAATGACACTGCCTATAAACAGAAAAGCCTGTTATCCACAATAATTCGCAAATCCTTTTCAGCTAGTTAGGGCTTGAATACATCCCCTTTTAGTGTATATGGAGTATTCATGTTGATTTTTTCCACATTTGTAACCTCGTGTTTATTAGGTTAATCTCAGGTCTGGCAAAGCCCATAAATTCACCTATGGCTGTGATCAAGGGGCAAATTTCAGCAGAGAAACTTCACATCTGCGTATGAAAACATCTTGCACAGACTTATTTTTTTTTTTTAAATGCATATCATCACTATATACAGAGACAACACTTGCAGTGCCAAATTCAAGGTAATTTATTATTAAGCTGCTGTATAATGGAACAAGGACAGACCCTTGAGGTATGGCACTAACAATGATACTCCAAGTAGAAACTTTATTGTAATCATTTACCCGTGCAGCACTATACAGGGTCGTGGGCCCCGTCCGGCCCAGACAGGCTCCCCATAGCAGACCTTAGGCTGTGCACTCCCTGTGCCCCAATCAAGATGAGAAGAGAAAATGCCCCCAGTGGGCCCGGAACCCAGCGTCTGACACTGGCACTATATGAGATAATTTAGCAAAGTGTAGTTAGTAGATCACATCCACTGCAATACCATAGACCAGTTTTCTGCACTTTCTCTTGCACTGGCAGATACATAAGATAGCTTAAGGAAGGGGTTGGATTGCTTCATAACAAGGGAGAAAATATAGGGTTACCAAGTCATGAACTGGTACTCCATTTCAGAGTCGAGAAGAATTTTCTACACATGGGGAAGGTGCTTCAAATTGGAGAAGATTCAGATGGACGTCACTTCTGAGATGCCAATCTGCTCTCTACTCAAAAAGGTCATTTTATGAAGTCATTGGTCCATCGTGGCTATGGCAGGAACATGCAAATGGAATCCTGAATGTAACTCAGACACTTATGTAGCTTAATAGTTACATTTGCAGATTTATTCTAGAGCATATTTTGTAACGAGTAGCTAGAAATTAAAGGGTTACATCATTTATGATAAACAGAGTGTAATGTGTATATTACTGATTCTTCAACAGATGAAGAAATTAAAAGCACAATATTAGTCTCAGCTTATGAGAAGCAGAGAAGTGACCCATTTAAATGCTGTTATTAATATTTACGAGAGTTGCATGTAAGGTTTTGCTATCTCCTGTGACCTTTTTAACATGCACCATAGTGAATAACATGCTAATAAAGACAGCAACCTGTTTCCATTAAACTGCATGTGGCCTGAATATATGTGAGCTAGTTAGAGAAGATGAAACAGAAGAGCCATATTCATTAGTTTGTAAATAAACAACAAACTCATTTCACCCAGACTTGAATATTATGTTAGAGAAATATAGAAAGCGGCAAAGCGAGAATACGGTAAGAGACATGTTAGTAATATACAAAGGCAACATGTTATTATCTGTTATTCATCATCAACATATTACCATTAATAACAATCCCTGCCACAAAGGAGTTTACAGTATACACGACAGACTAACCTATGGCAATTGGTAATGGCAATTAATAAGCAGTCAATGCATCCACCATAAATTTGAACTGTCAGATGAGAAAAGTTCCCTGGTTGGGAATCAAACCTGAAGGACCTCGGTACTGTAGGTGACAATATCATTTTCTGGTCCACCAGACCATAATAATGAAACATATAACTCTTTGGGGCCCCCTAGGTTTAGGGTTTGTCACACGTGACATCTAGTCATAGTTCCCTTTTTTCACCATGCATAGATTGGCACGGAATTCAGAATCAATAGATTGTTTTGCAAAACTGCGACAAGAATTTGCCAAAATTTGCCAAGAAAAAACACCTATTCAATTCAATGCATTTGGAGTGAAAAAATGGCCATTGAATTTAATGCATTTGGAATGAGAAAAAAGTTGCCCATAGACTCTCATATATTTGCTGCAAAAAAACAGGGTAGATTCCCTCATCGCTATTCTTCATTCCATGCGTATTCTGCCTATATATGTTAAAGGAGAAGCAAACCCTAAATTTAAAAAACCCACCCCCTACCCTACATAGACCCCCCCTCCCTCCTCCCCCCAGCCTAAGTGCTACCCCGGGCAAAAGGCCCTAACTCTTTACTTAGCCCTCGGTGCAGATTCTGTCCATCGGAGTTCACGGGCATCATCTTCTTCTCTTCTGCAATCTTCGGAATGAGACCGGCATATCGGTGCATGCGTAATTGGAGCAATTTTTTGCTGCGTGACAACTGCACATGTGCTGAAACTCATGAAAATTGCCGAATCGCCGGTCTCATTCCGAAGATTAACGAAGCGGCTGAAGATGGCGCCCGTGAACTCCGATGCCTGAATCTGCACCAAGGGGTAAGTAAAAAATTAGGGGGATTTGCCTGGAGTAAGGGATGAGGGATGGGGGTCTATGTAGGGCAGGGGTTTTTTAACTTTAGGGTTTGCTTCTTCATTAAGTGAGGTTTTTTCACTTGAATCACATGCAGTTGAAGGGTGTAAGTATTCTTCCATTATCATACTTACATACCGTCCCTTCCCTTGCAGTTATAGTTACAGAGTATTAAGTTGAGAACATTTTTATGCCTTCATTATCATTATCTAAAATTTTCTGGATTTCTATTAAAAAAAAAATGTGGACAAAAACTGTTGCAAATTGTGGAGGTTTTTTTTCCGGTAAGTATGGCCTATGAAATCTATGCTGTGACTCAAAAAGTGATGATGAATAATATTGCAGTCCCTTCTATTAAAGTTAATATTTATGTTATAGAATGTCCTATTTAACTGGTCTTTTATTTTATTTTTTCCAGTGAATGGGGTCTTTGACCTTGGCAGCCAAAAGATTATTATTATGTGGCTTTTAGGTCCTTCATTGTGTCCTCTTCAGTATATGTGAATACACATGTCCAAGAATATTATACAATTGTGTATACTTTTGTTTTATCTGACACTGAAAAAAGTAATTCTGTTTTTAGACACAGTTATGCCTGTCCACTTCTGATTTGGCACATGGACAGAGCACCTGTGCTTTAGGAAAATGCTTTACAAATTGTCCAAGACGCAGCTTGGATAGCAAACTTGAATAAATGGCATACAAAATCTGGCATTTTGTGTATTTATTCTGAAAAATCTATGCACTATTCAAATGATATGGCATCCTCTGCAAGCCTCACAGATTTCCGAACATTTTATTTCTTCCAGATTTTCCTATACTCCAGCGCAACTATGTGGAAATGTAAAATATTTTTAAAGAATACTTTCCATATTCAGAATATGTTGGATTCACTTCTCAAACCACACAAAAGCATAACAAACTTCAGAATACATTTAATTATCTTTGGCAAAAGTAAAAGAGCAATACCCACACACAAAGAAATACCAAGCAACCTTCGTAACATATTTTTAGAAATCTTTGCATTCATTATTTGAGAAACATTCTTTTTAAATGTGGCCTTTTCTTTTTAAATCTGTATTTATTAACCATTCCATGAGTTTTTTTTATGTGCTCCAATAGTGATGGGCGAATTTATTCGCCAGGCATGAATTCGCCATGAATTTGCGCGATTCGCCGCCCGCGAATAAATTCGTGAAACGCCCACGAAAATTCGCCCAAAACAATTAAAAAAAACGGGCGCCGTTTCTCGAAATTTTCACAGTTTCGCAAATTTGGCGCGAAATTCGCGAATTTTTCTGCGAAGCGAAACGGCGCAAATTCGCCCATCACTAGTGACGAACAACCGAAGTTCATTCAAGAGAATGTTGGCTCTATTCGTAAAAATTTTAATATTTTACAAGAGCATTCCATGTCAAAAAACCATGTTCTTACACAACCTGCAACCCTCCTGCTAGTAATAATGTATGAAAAGGGCACAGCAGGATAGATATCTGCCTGTGTTAGGAAATGCCAGAGGGGCTGGGAGTGCTGCCTGCAGACCAGCCTGGTACCCTAGGCAACATGGCCGGCTGCGGCGCCGGCTGAGCGTGCGGAAGCTCATATGCATGGAAACGCAAATCTGTGATGCCCGCATGCACAGAAGTGCAAGAAGACAGGAAGAGAGGGCACCGGACATTGGGTGGGCGACAGAGCATATATGTTCCTGCCTCCCCCCCCAGCTTTGTGCTTAAGTGCCTACTCTGCCTACCCTAGTTCTGGCCCTGACTGCCTACAATTGCAAGGAGCAGATTGAGCACATGACTGAGAAAACCAAGAGGCTGAGCAATTCCCTAAAGAAGTATTATGAGTACAGAGGTAAGCCCAACCTATGTGTTTTTGCTGGTAGTCTACAAGGGGCCCAGTCTAGTAAGGGAACTCACCAAATGTGTAAAGGTAGCGTCCAGTGGGCAGGATTCATTTTATTTATGTTTTGTATGCTGAAATGGTCACCCCTGGGTGTGTAAATAAACTGCCTTGCAGTGAAGAAAGTGTCTGTTATGGATCCCACAAGTTTACAACCTATATATACAAATTATATAATACTCCCAAATCATATTGCACAACTCACTCCTCTACTTGACATTGGACTGTCCAGATGGAGATCCCAGCTACTTTAATTTAACATGACACAGGAAAGGAAGATTCATTCACTTTTTAATCTGTGTCTTTTCATAAATCAATGACAAAAAACGTGATAATATTTTTCATGGCTACAATCTTATTCAAAGCTCTACTCATGAAGCGTTAATGGCGGAGCTCACCCGGACCAATATGCCGTCCTGCTCGATCACTGCTCTCGCGATATGCCGGTCACTCCTCGCCGGCTACTACATCAAAGACACGAACCGCCGAACGTTGATGTTAACTGTGCCGGATTCCTGGTATTCTTGATCTGCGCCTTGGTAGGGGTTCGTGTCTTTGCTACAATCTTATTCTCATGATAATTTACTCATAAAAAAACATGAAACAATGAAAATTGCATTGTTCCATTGCTCCACGTCTCTTATTAACCTCTATAGAAGCACATAAGGTTTTAGCTGCCAATTTTTTTCATTCATAAATCTAAAAAATTCAAGTTAAGAAAACTTGAATTAAAAAAAATTGGATTGTAGGTTTTTTGTGCCATTTTCTTAATTCCTGGAAAAACACAATGTGGAATTTGAATAAATCGCCCGCCATGCCATCCCACTTCCTAACAACTTATCCCTGAATCATCTCCCTGTCTTTGTATGCTTCAGACCCATCTGCTCTGTCTCAAGTCATTAATGTTGGCTGGTAGCTACACCCTCATTTTCTCATTATTACTGCACTCTTTACTCCATGTTCTCTAATTGCTATATGGAAAAGTTAATTCTCATACAGTATATATCCAAAATGTTTTTGATAATTGGTTCATATTTCTTTAAGGGTATTTGATAAGGAAAACAAATCAGTCATATTTAATTTGTATGTTTAGTAAAATATGTGTATTTAGCGAAGATGCATGTATTTATTGTTGTGCTATATGGGTTTATTAAAACACTTCTCTATTCCCCCAAGTTCTAAAATTCTGTCTATGCCTCCCAAGTTGCACAACTGCCAGTTACTAATGGCCTTCATTTAGTTTGCGAATGCTTTGTGTAGAAGCAGGTGGACTTGGCAAATGAAATGTAATTTTCTATGGTTATACTACAAAAGTACAGGACACAGCAAGAACCCATGTGAGTTATGACTGCTGATGTAATTCATTTCAGGTGTTCCTAAAGAAAATCTATTTCCTACGTGCAAGTAAAATATATCTTTCTTTATTAGGAACCCTGGGTGACAGTTGGCAGTGTCTTGTTCCTTGTGAATCATGGAGAACTCCTTCCAGCACCAAGCTTTACCGAGACCCTTTTGGCACCCTGGAACTTTCTACTGTGGAACTGACAGGGAACCTACACACTTCAGAGTAAGAAGCAGAGTAAACAAGATACAGTCAAGGATCAGGCAAAAACATAGCAAGGACAAGATAAACATAAGGATGGATGGCATATTAGTGGCCAGAAACAGGCCAGGGTCAAAACTGAAGAAGACAGCTTGGTCAAGTGTATTAAGCTAAAACATGCCTTAAAAACAGGAAATGAGACCCTAGTCGCAAACTGGGCATCAACGTTAGTAGTGATGGGCGAATTTGTGCGAACTTTGCCGATAAATTAGCGAATTTCCTGCAAAATTTGCAAAACGGCGAAAAATTTGTGAAAAAAAAAAATTAGTCGTTTTTGACGCTGGCGTCCATTTTTTCCGAATTTTTTCTTCACAAATTTTTTCGTCTGCAGCGAATCGCGCAAATTCGCAACTGGCGAATAAAATCGCCCATCACTAAACGTTAGCATTCAACATTACGATGTGTGCCGCCACACGGAGATACAGACACACATGCATAAAGGCATCAGACAACCAGCTCAGAAAAGGGATTGCATGCACTTTCTCTAAAACCACACAGAGTGAAACTAACAGGAGAAAGCCATAGTTAATAAAATTGGCAATTTTTTCAAGCTGAAGTGAATCATCCTGCTGGTGTAATATAAAGTATATTACTGCTGCACATTCAACTCAAAGCATTTCTTGTGTTATGTGCAGATTTCAGTAATTGTGCTTTTCTGGTTTTATGTCTTATTGTGACCTCTGTTGGCAAATAAAAGAATCACAGCTGCTGCTTTATAAACTACAAAATAATGATTTCAAAAAGACTTGAAACTATTTTTTATATGTTACATACCTTTTCCTTGATTTTATGAAAATTATTAGTATTTTGATTTACTATTTACATATTCAGAAGTGACATTTAGGGGCAGATTTATTAAAAGTTGAGTTTTTCCATTAAAAAATTAAAGTTTTCAAGGGTATTTTTCAGTCAAAACTCACATTTTGGGATTAAAAAAAAACCCTACGATTTCTGTTTTACCCTATTATACCCTGAAGCTGGACATAGCTCAAATCCAAAAATACATCATCTAACACCCGTTAAGGTCATGTAGAAGTCAATGGCAGAGGTCCCTTGAACCATTTGAAGATGTTAATAGCCTTCGTGTTGTTCGGTGGGTTTCACTCAAAAACTCAATCAATTCAAATGATTCCAGTTATTTTCCACTGAAACCTTGATCAATTCAAGTATTAAACTTTTTCTCCCCAATTACGCTGATTCGAGTTTTTTAGCTTTCAAGTTTTTTCTTAAATTAGAAACCATTCGAGTTGTCAGTTCTTTGAGGTCTAAAAAAGCTCACAAAGCTCTAAAATTCAACTTTTGATAAATAACCCACTTAAGTAAGTGAGTTTTCAATTCAATTTTAAGGTGGTTATTTATTAAAGGTGAGGTTTGTGAGTTTTGTTCTACCTTGAATAAACTTACAATTTAAACACACTTGAATGCATGCTTATTTATAAAAAAAAATCTGAATGTAAAACACTCGAATACCTGAAACTTATCGAGTTTATAGGCTAAAAAACCTTGAATACCTCAAATTTTTCAAGATTTCAAGCACGAACCAGCTTAAGACAACCCGAAAATCATGAAGGCAAAACCATCCTCAAATGGTTAAACGGACCTCTGCCATTGATTTTACATGACCTCGACAGGTTTTTAGCTGAAGTATTTTCAGATTCAAACTTCTAGCAGCTTCGAGGCATAATAAATCCCCAAATTGTCAATTGCATTAGCATGTTTGGAGCTTTGATGTGTTATTAAACCTTCCAGGGTTTCAGTAAAAACTGAAAAAATACATTTGAATAGAGGCAGGGGGTGCGACATCTATTGTCTACCACACACAAGCTGTTTTGGCACCTATCCCTGGAAGGTTTACTAACACCTCAAAGCTGATGAAACTTCTTCAAGACAAAAAAACACAGAGGCTCTCCAACTAACTACTGGTGGCAAAATTCCCTACCCATCCATTTATACTCAAAATCCTTCCCCCCATTTTCCCCATAATAACAAACTTCCCTGTCCCGGCTCAGCCAGCCATTCCAGTCTTGCAGACATTCCTTCCAGCTATGCCTAGATCCAGGCTTTACTATAACAAAGTCATAGTTAGTTCAGTCATTTTATCATGTGTTGAGCTTCACCTCAAGGCAACTTGTATAACACTTTGATGTATTAACACTGCTGTAATTACATTCTGAGTGAATATGACAATATATGCAAAAAGATAGATAGAATTTTTGTAATTACTAGGTGGGTCACTTAGGATATACTGCCAATCTCATTCCCATATATGTCTGTAAATAAAAGCTTCCTGTATGGCTCAGGCATTACAGAGACGTCACCAACACATTATAATACTGATTTATTAAAAGTCCAGCTTGTTTTTCTTTTCCTGGTTAGTGGGAAAATGTGGCAGAAAATTTAAATGCAAACAAGAATATTCTTTGAAATTTTGAATAGTCATGGTTTATGAAAAAAAATGGGTCAGTAGGAGTTGTCTTTAACAATTTCATTTTAGCTTTTACTGAATCATTTAAGATCTTTAGCCTCATTGCAAATTAATGGAACACTGTGATTTGTAGGAGACTTTTCTTCCATGAAAAAAATGTGTCTGTGTATATTCTGCCCGAGTTGTTTTTTAAACTAGCTCGTACTCCAGAATAAAATACACAGTTGCATGAGAAAAATTGTGTGCATTGCGTTGCCTTTTCCCCCACAAATTAGATACTGCCTACCAATGTCAGATGATTCATGTAAGTACTAAGAAAAAAGTATTTCTCTCATAAAATATGACCTTGTTGTGGCAGCTTAACAACTGGTACAATCTTTTTTCCATGTCTAGTAGCACATAGCAAAAACAAAAAGGGGGTTGTGGGAGAACTCCTAAGGCTAAGTAAAAATGTATTAAAGGAATTGTTCAGTGTAAAAATAAAAACTGGGTAAATAGATAGGCTGTGCAAAATAAAAAATGTTTCTAATATAGTTAGTTAGCCAAAAATGTAATGTATAAAGGCTGGAGAGATTTGATGTATAACAAGTCAGTCAGAGCACTACTTTTCAGCTCTCTTGGTTTACACTGACTGGTTACCGTGGTTACCAGGCAGTAACCAATCAGAGACTTGAGGGGGGGCCACATGGGTCATATCTGTTGCTTTTGAATCTGAGCTGAATGCTGAGGATCAATTACAAACTCACTGAAAAGAAATGTACCATGTGGCCCCCCTTCAAGTCGCTGACTAACTCAGAGTTATAGAGCTGAAAAGCAGGAAGTTGGATTCTGGCTGTTTTATTAGACATCTGTTCACTCCAGCCTTTATATATTACATATTTGGCTAACTAACTATATCAGAAACATTTTTTATTTTGCACAGCCTATCTATTTACTCAGTTTTTATTTTCACACTGAATTATTCCTTTAAAGTATAATGGAAGTGCTAGTGACTTGGCCAAATTAATCAGTGCACATTCCCTTGGCCCCTGTCTAAGTAATTCAGTAGATATGCATGTGCATGTGTTCACAAAGACTGGGGTTTTTAGTTACAAAGTTATGATCATAAAGTTGATAAGCCACCATACCACGTCAAGGTCCCTAACTTGTTTACCTCTGGTCATAGTATAAAGGATCTTGTGCCTCTCTGCATAGTAGCATTAATTGAAGTAAATGTCTTGATGTAGTATGGTGGCTTATCAACTTTACGATCATAACTTTGTAACAAAAAAAACCCTGTTTTGTAAATATATGCACTTGTATTAAAAATGAATTATTTGTGAAACAGACCAGGGAATGTGAATTGAAAAATAACACTTCCCTTATACTTATATACACTTTAACTTAGCCTTTGAGTGCTCCAACAACCCCGTATTATTGTATATTGAAATAGCACATAGCAACCAACTTTCAAACAGCAGATCAATAAATACTAGCTGATGTTTGGTCCCTATTGATTGCTAGACCAGAAGCAAACTATGAACCGTGTTATTACACTCCCTTTTAATGAAATATCACTGCACTGAATGAACATTGTATATTACAGATAAAGTATTCAAATATGCAGGTACTAAAAATGTTCATTATACTATCACAGTATAATAGACTGAGAAGGAATTAAATATAATTGCAGGTAATTCCCATGAGCTTTCTCAAGAGTAGGTATTAGCATGGCTGTTCATTTAGTCTTAAACTAATGCCTGCTATGCAAGTGAATATATGGTTTCACATAGAGTCTCTTTATTCTAAAATGCACAAGTAAAGTCAATTAACCCCCACCAAATTCCTAGATAATGTGAAAATTTATGTTGTGGGGCTAATTAGAAATACCTACAGGGATAGGTTTATCTCTCTGTAGACATATGAAAGTTGTAAGTTAATTGGAGATTATAGTAACTCAGCAAATCTGGCATCTTGTGCCAAAAAATAACTATTTAGAATTCAATAAGGGGCTAGTCTCAGATCAGGTGGGAATGCTCTTGAGTCAAATCCTGCCTAATCATAATAGGGCATGTATATGTCCTTTTGGCTCGAGCAATCATAAGGGAAAACCTGGCTGAGTTCAGGAAGTCAAGGCACTCATACATCAGCCCCTAATATTAAAGGGCACCTATAAACAAAATAATGGATTGGGGGAATAATAATATTAACTGAAGAATATACCATCATAGGGGTATATTTATCAAAAAGTGAAGTGAGAGATCACCACAGTCAAATTCCAGCACTCTCCATTCATTTCTATGGGATTTTTAAAGGACCAGTAAAATTATTTTTTTTAAAAACTCGTTACTATACATAAGGGGTGTCCAAACTTTTTGCAACGAGGGCCAGATATGGTGAGGTGAAAATGTGTGGGGGCCGACCATTCAGCCTGCCATTCTTTGAACCATTAACAACAATTAACTCATTTAAACAAGGAATCGAATAGCAGTAGCAGTAATATTTGGCCACATTAGTGAAATGATCTGCCACTTGGTCTATACTGCTGCCTGTGTGCTGAACGTGTTAGTAATAGACACGTACTGGCACACACGGACATGCTGCTCTTGCATACTTCTTTAGTTCACTGTAATGGCACGTCAGTACGTCTATTGACACCTTCAGCCCTAAAGACGTATGTGAGAGCGGCGCATCACTACGTGCCAGTACTTGTCTATTGCTAACACCTTCAGCACACAGGCAGCAGTATAGACCAAGTGGCAGATCATTTCACTAATGTGCACAAATATTACTGCCACGCGATTCCTGATTGCACTGTCGGGTCGCATTATTATAAATTTCATGATGGAGGCTGAGGGCCGGTTTAAATTTGAAAATGGGCCTAACTTTGGACATGCCTGGTGTACATTGAAAAAAACCCACCAAGACAAATTAAACTTTAAAATCACAAAGTCTTTATTAGGATATAATTTAGCTAAACTTCACTTGCACTCAGAGAAGGCAATCACGATCCATCGTGCGGAGCTCGATTTCTCCTCCCTGCCTTCCTTATAGGAGATAGGCAGGGAGGAGAAATCGAGAGCCGCAAGATCGCTCGTCGCCCTGTCGCCTTTTCTGAAGAGGAGCGGAAGCAGATTTCGATAAGTTATTTCTTAATAAAGGGTTTGCAATTTTAAAGTTTAATTTGTCTTGGTGGTTTTTTTTCAATGTATACTAACAAATTTTTTTATAAAATATTGGATGTTACTGGTCCTTTAAAGGCATATTTATCATAGGATGAACTTTCACTTTTATCCATTGATAAATACTCTCTCAAAAATCCCATAGAAATTAATGGAGAGTGGCGGAATTTCAATCCAGAGGACTGTGGCGATCTCTAACTTCATTCTTAATAAATATACCCCATTGTGTTCCTGTGCATGCTGGGGCAATGAGCAAGTGCCCCACCTTGCAGAATATACACATGAGTATGACATCAAAATCAAGCAATGCACATGAACATAAGGACAGAGCCGGAACACTCATTCACTTTGTCCAAGCATGCGCCTCAGCATAACTACCCACAACAGGGCTGGGCTGCTGGTGTGGACAGCACAGAAAACGCTATTATTTTCCTCAAATACTATTGTTTCCCCCATCTGGAGTGCAGGATCTATTAGCCCGTCCCTCTGGTGGTGTAAAAACTATTTTGCTGATAGTTGTCAGTTTAGGGTAAACATAATTGACAGATAAATATTTTTTTCTTACACTCTACATATGAACCTCATGTTTTGACCTTTAGCAATGGTTACCACTGTCAATTGTCTTTCTATCATCCATGATAAAAAAAATTATGGGTCAATTACAAAAATAGTGTGTAAAGTGCAAAAAAAGGCTGCAACTATTTTAGAATGAAGAGACCTACTGTTCCCCTGCAAATACAGCAATAACAGCACATAGTCGTCCTTCCACTCACCCCCTAACCTGCTCCCATTTTAAGTAGTGGCAGAGGGTACAGACCATAACAGGGTCCTGTCCTTAGGGCTTGGTCTTTAGGACAGGGCAGGCCTACATCACTAGCATCAAATTTTTAATCCAACTTTTTGTGGAGGGTGCGCCATCCTCTGGGTGCAAGTGGTTGTTAAGTGAGCACTAAAGGGTGTGCACCCCTTTGCAGTCTTGTGGGATCAATAAATGACCCCTATTGTCTAGCTGAGCAAGAGAAACTTTGCTGGTAGAATGTTATCCCCTTCTACTTTAAATGATATAACTGCATAGTGGGTCACAAAAACAATACTGTAGAGAACATGACTAAACTGCTAGGAGCTTTGTCTGTCCTATTTGTATACATTAATTAGTGCTGTATATTAATGAAGATAGAAAGCATCATAACCTACTGTATCTAAATAGGTTAGTTTTTCCTTAAGCAACAATATGTTGTTAAATTGAATTCTTTTTGACATCTTCCAAAAACCCATTACATAGTAATAAATGAGAAGTATTCTCTTACTTTTTCTTCAAGTCTTGGAATCGTCCGTTCAGAGCCAGTCTGCATTAAACATGTACTGTATGTCTTGTCCTCTTGCCTTAATGTCTGCTCTTCTTAAATCCCTTGACCAATGCAGTTTATTGGTTGATATATTGGAACTGTCACTTTATACTTGACAGTATTTATAGTATAATTCCCAAACAGTAACACATGCCCGTGAGTTTAATCACAGTTGAAAACATCCTATCAGACATAATACAAAAGAATCTGAAAGCTGAAACTATTTAACTTGCTGACTAACTTTGCTCTGTGGGTTATTTACCAAACTGCACAAAGAAAATGCTGTCCATTCAAAATACATTTGAAAACTCTTTTCACAGAAAGTGGCTGAACAAATGGTCCCATGTCCCAAGCGATAGTCACATCCCCTGAAACAGCCTGTTGATAGCTCCGGGGCATGGAACCGAATGACACTATGACAAGTCACTCGAAAGCACTTCTGTAAACAACTTGGGAGTTTTACTTCTCTCTTTCCTTTTTACTTGCCTCATACTTTATTGCTTTATGGTACAATAACAGTGTGAAATATACTGTATAAGGATATATAAGAGATTATTGTAAGGCAAAGTTTATGATAATTGTTTTTTTTTTCATTGCATTCCATTTTGCTTTGCCTTTATTTAATAAATGAGCTGGATCATTTGTATGTGGCTACCATGCAATTTACCTGTGTTTATCCATCAAGTTGTCATCTCCCATATTATGCACAAACAAACTGAACTGTTTGCTCATCTCTCCAATATAATTCCATAACTCAAATTTTTTAAAGTTATTTCCTTTTTCTCTGCAATAATAAAGCAGTATCTTGTACTTGATCCAATCTTGGATATAATTAATCATTATAGGAGGCAAAACCAGCCTATTGGGTTTATTTAGGGGTTATTTACTACAACTCAAATTTACCTAATACTTTTATTAAACCAAACTCGACCAAACTCCCATCCACAATTTTATCTTATAAATATATATCAATAAAATAAGAAAAAGTCAGGAAAAAACTTGATAAAATCTAGCAAAACCCCGATTACAAATTTTTTGGATTTGAGGCATGAATCGCTCCATTTTTTCGGGTTATCACCAAGGCAGCTATGTTTGCCTTCCTGGTCTGCTGTAAGCTGATCTAGGTTCTTGTTGCCCAGTAGATGGCAGCATTTAAAAGTATAAAGGGGTAAAGCACCATGTGCTTAGGGTCTTTCCTGGGACCTCAACTCTCTGAGAGGTTGTTACAGGCCCAGGTTAAATCCCTGTCACTGGAATCTGCCCAGAGGAGCATACAAGGAACCAGGAGTTGCTGGGAGTTGCTGTGGGTACAAGTGGGTCAGTGGCGCAACACAAGCAGCATAATCCTGTCCACACACTATAACTTCACACTGCTAAAGCACAATCAAGGATGGACCACACAAACAATTAGGGGCAAATTCCCTAACCGGCGAAAATTTGTCAGCGACAGCTGCGCAGCTATCACAACACTTCGCCAGGCGTAAATTCGTTAGGACAATGCCAATTCCCTAAAGTGGTAAATTGCATCCAGGGCACCGAACGCTGGTAATTTTTCACTAGCGTTACTTTGGCAATCAAAGCGAAGTTGCCATAGTGTTGCCTAATTTGCATACGTCGGGAAATGATAAAGTTACATCGACGTATATGTTGCAGCAAATACATTACATTACACAAGTCCAGGGAACCTTAATAAATAAAATAGAGTTGTTGTAATGCCCTACACATGAGCCCACTGTATAGCCTATGTTCCATATGTTAGAAAATGGAGGAGGAACCCGGTTACCCAAAATAAATTTTATGGACCTTTGAAGGCTATCACTCAGATGAGCGTTTTTTGATGAAGTCCTATGCACTCCATTGCACTCCGCCTGGTCTGAGCTGGCGAAGGCAAGTCTGGCAATGAGGTAACGGTCAGTAAAATCCGCATCTTACTGAATTTCCAGAGTTACGTCCATTCGTCAGAGCGAAAATTTACCTGGTGTTAGAGTGCGAAGCAACACTAGCGTCTATCTCCTAGGAAATTGGCGAAGTTCTGAAATAACGTGACGCTGGCTCATTTTTGCTAGCGTTAGTCACTTCGCCCTTTATGGAATCTGCCCCTTAGTCTTTATATAACATACAACTAAAAACACATATTTATTAATAATGCAGGCATGTTGCAATGAAAAAAAAAAAAATACAAAAAATGATAAATTCTGTCCTAAAATGCTAGGTTATAGTTTCTATTAAAGGGGACCCGTCACCCAAACAAAATTATTCCAAATCATATTTTATCATGTTAGTCAAGCAAAATGAACTTTAATTGCACTGTATAAATTATCTGAATATTGTTTCCATCAGTCTGGGAACTCATAATTATAGTAACCAGGAAGGAGCCATTTTGTGGACACTGTTATTAAGGAAAGCCTTGTATCATCTCAGAATCTTGTTTGTGCACCAGGAGACAGGGACCCAATGTCCATCCTCATGCACTGGTTACACAATTAAATCGTTAAGAGAGCTGGGGGAATGTGGGGAGAGCAGTGACATCTAGGAAGTGCTGAATGGAAAATGAAAGTAATTGTTTGCCCCGCCTCTATGCCTAGGCATAGAGGAGGGGCAGGCAATATTTGATTGACAGCTGATATTTTTAAATGAGTTTACAACAGCTATGAATGCTTTAATAAAAAAAAGAAATTGGCTTTCATGTTTAATTTAAAAAGGACTTTTATTATACAGATTTTTATGTTCGGGTGACGGGTCCACTTTAAGAGCACTTTCCAGTGCATGTGTATTTAAAATGTGCATGCAGATTTGCTAGAGTGTGCTCACAGTTAATAAAGTACTATCTCTACCAGGACTGCATGTGCTCTGGGCTGCAAAGGAACAAAGCAGGGGTCCAGCATTGTGCCATTTTTCTCCAAAATAAACTAAAATCTAAAGAGACATAATACTGGTAATATAGTAGGTCTTTTGCATCTGCCATTTTTGGGGAAATACTGTATTCAAAAGTGGTGCAAATGAATTAGCCGATGATGCCCCCCCCTCATCCTCGTTGCCCCTTTTGCCCATTCATTAGCACTCTTCTGCCCATTAGTGCTACTGTACTTCTTCCCCAGGTCTCCACAAATGACCCCATTGTCACATAACCAACCCATTTTCTTTGCAAATGCTGTGCAGCATTGATGTATTGAGCTATATTAAACTACACATAGGGGCCCATTTATTTAGCTCGAGTGAAGGAATAGAGGAAAAAAACGTCAAATTTCGAATGGTTTTTTTGGCTACTTCGACCATCGAATGGGCTACTTCGACCTTCGATTCGAACGATTCGAACTAAAAATCGTTCGACTATTCGACCATTCGAAAGTCGAAGTACTGTCTCTTTAAAAAATACTTCGACCCCCTAGTTCGCCACCTAAAACCTACCGAGGCCAATGTTAGCCTATGGGGAAGGTCCCCATAGGCTTCATAACAATTTTCTGATCAAAGGATAATCCTTCGATCGATGGATTAAAATCCTTCGAATCATTCGATTCGAAGGATTTAATCGTTTGATCGAACAATTTAGCTATAGGAATAGCGCTAAATCCTGCGACTTCGATATTCGAAGGATTTCAATTCGGCAGTCGAATATGGAGGGTTAATTAACACTCGATATTCAACCCTAGGTAAATCTGCCCCTTAAAATGCAGCAAAAAAAAAAAAAGAGCGATTGGTAGCACCACATATACAATCTCAAAAATATATGTTCTCATTAAGTCTGGCTAGGGAACTAAAGAGGCATATAACTCCCACGCCAGCTTTATACAACACTAGAGGGAGTTTTTACTTGTCCTTTGCAAATGCAAGAACAATAATATGGCCGGTGAATTAGTGAACATAGATATATATAATGTTTTGTGGCTACTTTTAGTATTATCCAAGGGAAATGAACAAGACTTATGTGTCACCAGCATGCAATAAAGAATGTAAGTATTCCATAGCACACAGGCAAAATATGACTTTTTGAAAATGCCTTGTTTGTCCAGCAGATGGAGTCAGAACTGCAGAAAACAATTGTCACATTTCTTCTAAAGCGTCAGATTTAAAAGTACAGAGCAAGCTGTTAACTGTAGCTTTTTGCTGGATCATGTCAGTGCTCGGGTTAGCAAATAAATACATTATGGCAACAACAGCTCCCACTTATCACGTCATCATTGTGGGCTCATTGTGCTATTAGCTTTGAGGGGTGCCATTAGCTTAAAGGGGTTAATTCTAAGCAACTTTTCAATTGGTCTTTACTTTTTTCATTATAGATTTTAATTATTTGACTTCTTTATCTGACTCTTTCCAGCTTTCAGATGGGGGTCACTGACCCAATCAAATAAATAATCAAATGTATTCTTATTGCTACTTACTATTACTCATCTTTCTATGCAGACCCTGTCATATTTATATTCCAGTGTCTTATTCAAATCAATGCATGGAATATAAATATGAAACCATTGCTGAAATTGCAGACTGAAGAGCCACTGAATTAAAAGTTAAATAACTTAAAAACTGCAAATAATAAAAAATTAAAACTGTATCACAATATCACTTTCCACAGCATACTAAGGGGAAGATTTATTAAGGGTCAAATGGTAAATTTGAATTCAAATTTTCAAAAAATGAAACTCAAATTCGAATTTAAAAGCGCCAACTCGAATGTAAATTCGAATGTGAGATTTATCACAGCTTGACCATGACATATTCACCACCTAAAACCTGCCAAATTTATTTACAAGTCAATGGCAGAGGTCCGTTGACCGACATTCGAGTTTTTTTCAGAAAAAAACTCGAATTGAGTTTCATTCCAATTTGATTCAAATTCGATTCTAGTTTTTGGGTCAGTAACATTTGTTCGAATTTTAGACGTTTGAGTTTTTCTTAAATAAGATAACATTGAGGTTTGAGTACATTGAAATTTATTAGAGTAAAAAACAATTCTGATAAATTTGAAATTTGACCTTTGATAAATCTGCCCCTAAATGTTCATTTAAAGGTGAACATATCTAGTTCTTTTAGAGAGAAGGGTCACCATCAAGTAAACCATAGGCATTGGAGCCGCTGGTCCTTTTTACCACCAGTTTCAAATGCTTGTGTGTGGGCACACTGTTTCATTACTATATCATCACTTGCTACAAGAAACTGAAAGCTCTAAAATACATTTTAAAAGAAAGCATAGCATTCCTGCAAAAACAACAGAATGTAAGCTATGATTGGATCATATTATCCAGATAAATGATTGTGGATTATGACTGCCAAGAGTAGATATTCCCACAAGAGCACAGGTGGATCTGTCAGAATTAGGGATGTCGCGGACTGTTCTGCGGCGAACTTGTTCGCGCGAACATCGGCTGTTCGCGTCCGCCGCAAGTTCGCGAACGTCGCGCGACGTTCGCCAATAGGCGTTCGCGTCAAAATCGTTCGACCATTCGACCATTCGGTCGCTAAAATCGAACGATTTTCGTTCGATTCGAACGAAAATCGTTCGATCGAACGATTAAAATCCTTCGATCGTTCGAATCGAACGATTTTCGGATGTTCGAAGTTCGCGAACTGTTCGCGAACTGTTCGCATTTTTTGCCGGTGTTCGCGAACGGCGGTTCGCTACATCCCTAGTCAGAATGACTCTCCTGTTGGCCTTCCCATTGCCCCTGAGTGATAATCTTAAAGGAAAACTATACCCCCCAAACAATGTAGGTCTCTATTAAAAGATACTGAGTAAAACAGCTCATGTGTAAAACCCTACTTCATGTAAATGAACACTTATCATAATAATAATATACTTTTTTAGTAGTATGTGCCATTGGGTAATCATAAATAGAAAATTGCGATTTTAAAAAATAAGGGCCGCCCCCTGAGATCGTAAGATTCACTGTGCACACATACAAACCACATGTAAGGTCACATGAGCCAATTAACAGACAGAGTTCTGCCTTTTGCTTCCTCACTTCTTCCTGTTACAGTTAGTGTTGTAGTATTTCTGGTCAGGTGATCTCTGAGGCAGCACAGATAGAGTCACGAAATGGTGGTTCAAGGCAAGAGATGTAAAAGGGCAATATTTATGTAAATATATATTCCAGTTTGGTAAGATTCTTTAATATGTCATTCAATTTGATATAAACTATCTGTTGCTTAAAGGAGAAGGAAAGCTACGGAGGCATTTTATTGCCAATAGATTAGACACAACAGTGCAAGCTAAAATGCTATATTTATTCTGTAGAATGTTTTACCATACCTGAGTAAAAAGCTCTAGAAACTCTCTGTTAGTTTAGGATAGGAGTTGCAGTATTAACATGGTGTGACATCACTTCCTGCCTGAGTCTCTCCCTGCTCTGGGCTCAGATTACAGCAGAGAAGGGAGGGGGAGGGGGAAGAGGAGCAAACTGAGCATGCTCTTGCCCAGGGCAATGAGGTTTAAGCTGAAGGCAGGAAGTCTGATACAGAAGCCCATGTGTACACAATAGAAGGAAAGAAATGCAGTGTTTCTTTTGACAGGGGACTCAGAGCAGCACTACTTTGGGGGTTTACTGGTATATTTAGATGGACCTTTCTGATAAGGCTTACTTAGTTTTAACCTTTCCTTCTCCTTTAAGTATTCATTTTGGGGGTATAGTTTTCCTTTAAAGTATGCATTATAGGAGTTTTGGAAACCACTAAAAGACAGATATTGAAATTGAGAGATTCTTGATGTGTACGACAGACCTATGCATGAGCCCATCAATAGAAACTTATGAAATGCCAAGGCATATTAAAAATGTCTGCATATCTTGAATGAACTCACAACTCGAATATTTTCTGATTTAAGAAAAAACCCGAATCAGTGAATTTGGAGTCAACAACCCAAAGACTCAAATTAATCGAGGTTTAAAAACTCAAATTGCTCGAATTAATCAAGTTTTCGAGCGAAACCCACCAATAAAAAAGTAGAACATCATGAAGCCTATTAACATCATCAACTGGTTTAAAGGATCTCTGCCATTGACTTCCATGCCTGGCGTATTTATTCGCCCCCATTACTACTCAACAGGTTTTAGCTGGAGTATTTTCGGATTCAAGCTATTTCCAGATTCGGGGGTATAATAAATCTCGAAAAATTCTACTTTTTTTTTTTTTTACAAAATTTTTATAACCCATAAACAAACAAAAAAGTAAAACACTTAATACATTTTTGTAGACTTACAGTTATTGCCACTTTTTAAACTTTTTTGAAAAATACCCTAGAAAAACTCAAATTTTTTGAAAAAACACAACTCAACCTTTAATAAATCTGCCCCTTATGGTATGCTAATAGGTGATTTAATAAAGCATATAATTACAACAATGTATAATTACAAAGTCATTGAAAATTTTAATTTAGTATACACCAAACACAGTGTCCCAAAAAAAAAAACAACAGCACTGTTTCAGACACCAAGTCCTTTGTCAAGGGGATTTCCTTATCAGTCCAACTTGACCCAGCACATAAGTTGTTACTTGGCCTCACTATAGGGCAGGTGGTAAGGGCAGGGCCCTGTTGTGTCCTGTGCCTTCTGGCACTCTTCAAGTCAAGGGACAGCTTGGTGGATACCTACAGTATATGCTGCCTGCCCACTCACCCCTCATGAATATAGTGCTGTTGAATCGGGGTAGCCACAGGTCTCTGCTCTCAAGTGCAGTTGCAAAAAGTGTGCAAAGTGTAAAACACAGGTATCTGTTCTCTGCACTTTGCATACTGCCGAGAAGGTTGTATTCATGAGCCATGTTAGCAAAACTGCTGGTATAACATCATATTTGGGTAACAATGACATGTTTTGGGTTTAACACTCTTTTTCCCATGTATTTATGGAACCCTCTATGAGAAGTCAAGCACATCTTGTGTGGTTATTTTAGCAACTGCTAAATACATATGCTCTACAGTCTCTAATTAAGTGAATCTCCTGAAACTAGCTGATATATATTTTTCAATGATAAATGAATACAGTTATATTTTAATGAAATAAAATAAATCAACGTTGTTGCATGAGAATGACTTTTGAGGTATAAACTCATCATTTGTGATGTTTCATGTGCTATTTGGATGGAGATGTTAGAAACATTGCAACATCATTCATGTCCAGGCCCTGTGTACAGTTAATATTTGCAGCTTCACAGCAGATGTAAGAAGTTCTAGTAGGTTTGTCATGGATGAAACAAGCATACTGGAGTTTCTGTAATATTCCCCATTGCCGCCCACAATTGATACAGTCAAATTAATTTTCTGCTGTACATTTTCTACTGTAGTGCACCTGCTTTGGCTATTTTATGTAAGGTGCATGTCAAATGAAGCCTACCATCTTGATATTTTGTTTTCATAATGAAGTTCTGGGCTTTACACATATTCTGGGATTTGAGATTTCTGGGCATATGAGATTTATGGTTTATGAAAATTCTAAATTGTGTACTTTTAGAGGTTTTTTAACTTCGACTAAACTCATATTTTAAAAATGCATGAATGTCCACTTATTTATTAAAACATTAATAAAAAGCACAAATGAGTATAAATTCAAAACTAATCCAAATAAAAATCATTTTCTTGTAAGAATTTTCTTGCAATTACAAACAAAAACCCCCTGAAAATCTCTAAAAACTCAAAACAAAGGAAGATTTTACAATATGCAAAGGACAGCTTGATTTATACATGATCTCACCAGGTTTTTACACCTTCTTTTTATGACTATTTCCAGCTTTCAAATGGGGGTCCAAATGGGGCTACACATTTATTGTTATTGCTGCTTTTTATTACTAATCTTTCTATTCAGACCCTCTCATTTTAATATTCCAGTCTCTTATTCAAAACAATTCATGGGTGCTAAGGTAATTTGAACCCTACCAACCAGATTGTTGAAACTGCAAACTGGAGAGCTGCTGAATAAAAAGCTCAAAAACCATAAAAAATGAAAAATGAAAACCAATTGCAAATTTTCTCAGAATATTACTCTCTACATCATACTAAAAATTCATTTAAAGGCAAACAACCCCTTTAATAACTAGAAATTATACTGTTAATTGTGGATAATTGTTATACAAGGTTAAAATGGCTAATGTCAAATGATCAAGTGGAGTGTTCAAAAACAAAATAAAATGTCTTGGACTTTGTGAAACTTATGAAGAGTAAGCAGCATTTTGCCTCTAAAGTCTTGTTTTTTTTAATTAATTAAATCATCTTTTTGAAGCAAGAGAACTACAAACAGATTTCGGCACGGTCAGAAAAATCAATACGAAGTCAATTTTACACTACTTGTGACTGGAAGTCTATGCCAGTAAAGGGAAATATTAAATATCTTCTGGAACGTTTTCACTGGGAAATGCCAACTATGAGACATTCCATGCAGTAAGCTTAGAGATGCTTGTATTAATTAATTTAACATTGACTCAAATTTATGGTTTAAAACAACAGCAAATGTTTATTCATTTGCAGTGTATTGGCCTTGCAGTGCTGTATTTTGCCTTTGTCTATTGTTCTTATATTATTCTTCATAGGTGTCTGCAGAAAGGGGCAAGAGGGGCAGTTGCCCCTCCCTGATTTCTCAAGCTAGTTCCAAGAAATTGTTTTTAAATTTAATTCCCAATAACATTTTTTAAACTTCCCAACTCAAGGCAAATCTTAATTAAGTTATCTTCTGCATTGTCATAAATAGGTTCATCATCAGTGGGATGTTTATGTGATATTAGTTTTCTTGCCCCCCCCCAGAAAATTTTCTGTCGACACCCATGCATAGACAGTGTTATTACAGCACAATTCAGATATAATATGATAAGCCCAAGCTTATTTTTAGTAGACAAGTGTCATAACTAAAGCAAATGTTGACAACACATGCACAAATCATTTGTTGTTTTTCATATTATACAAAATAACTGATGAAACAGAAAAGGGGACTGAGGCAACAGAAAGCAACAAAATGGGCAAAAATAATATTAATAAAGGGACAAATAAAATATTTAAAGAGAAAATAGCAGTCAGAATAGGAAAAAATAACAAAAAGTTATTTTAAAAAAACAGTAAAAGAATATATTGATTAACACTTTTTTTCTTCAATATAAGAAACCTTCAATATAAGAAACCACCATGTAATAATTATTTAACTAATGATATGACCATATCTAGACCTTTGGAGGACCTAGCCATCATGTGTATAGGTTTCTCTAAGTGGTCTATCCATTTCTCCAATCTCCTGGCTCTGATTCT
This sequence comes from Xenopus laevis, assembly GCF_017654675.1. Taxonomy (NCBI): domain Eukaryota; kingdom Metazoa; phylum Chordata; class Amphibia; order Anura; family Pipidae; genus Xenopus; species Xenopus laevis. Next base: position 121,911,630 of record NC_054381.1, read on the forward strand.
CCCACTGAACCAGAGTTAAAGGGGTGGCTCACCTTTAAGTTAACGTTTGGTATGTTATAGAATTGCATGTTCTAAGAAACTTCTCAATTGGTTTTCGTTATTTATTTTTTATTTATAGTTTTTTAATTATTTGCCTTCTTCTTTTAAATCATTCCAGCTTTCACTGACCCCTATAAAAAAAGCAAATGCTCTGTAAGGTCGAGTTGCATTTTTCTAGGCTATTTTCACAAAAAAAAACTCGAATTTTCCAAGATTTATTATGCCCACAAGCTGAGTCCAAATATGAAAATACTCCAGCTAAAACCTGTCAAATTCATGAAAATGTCGATGGCTGATGTCCCTTTAACCGTTTTAAGCTGATCTGCACTTAAAAATTTGATAAATTCAAGGTATTAGAGGTTTTTTTAGCCTATAAACTCAATAAAATCGAGGTATTCAAGTCTTTTGCCCAAGTTTTTTAAATTCTGATTTTTTTTTATAAATAAGCAAACATTCAAGTTTATTTAAATTGTGTTTATTTGAGGTAGAAAAAAACTCACAAACTCGACCTAATAAATAATAAATAACCTCCTTATTGTCATTGCTAAGGGGCAGATTTACTAAGGGTCAAATTTCGACCCTTGAATTGAAATCCTTCGACTTCGAATATCGAAGTCGAAGGATTTATCACCATATTTAGCAGTTGAACGATCGAATAGAAATCGTTTGATTGAATGATTAAATTGTTCAAATCGAACGATTCGAACGATTTTTAGTGATCGATCAAAGGATTTTTATTCGACCAAACAAAACTTAGAAACGTGCTCTGGAAGGTCCCCATAGGCTAACATTGCACTTCGGTAGCTTTAATTTGGCGAAGTATGAAGTCTGTTTTTTTTTAAAGAGACAGTACTTCGATTATCCAATGGTCGAATATTCGAACGATTTTACTTTGAATCGTTATAGGGAAGAGCTTTTGATATGAAACATAACAAAAGTGGCGTAAAGGTGATACCTTTATTGGCTAACTAAGATGATAATCACAGCAAGCTTTCAGAACATTGCAGGTGCAAAAAACTTTACCTGGAACTTCGAATCGTTCAAATCGAAGTCGAATATAGCCTATTCGATGGTCGAAGTACACAAAAATTTACTTTGAAATTCAAACTTTTTTAACTTTGAAAATTCACTTGAGCTTAGTAAATCTGCCCCTAAATCTTATTACTCACTTTTCTATGCAGACCCTCTCCTATTCATTTTCCAGTCTCTTATTCAGATCAATGCCCCTAACGACTAGATTGCTGAAATTGCAAACTGGATTGTTTCTGAATGAAACCCTAAATAACTCAAAACCCACAAATAATAAACAATGAAAATCAACAGCAAATTGTCTCAGAATATCCCTCTCTACATCATACTAAAAATTAACTCAAAGGTGAATAACCACTTAAAGATTTCTAAAAGCTCTTCTTAACAAGCTGTGTGTATGGACATGCATGAAAAAGACAACCTCTACAAATGTTCTGCCTAGCCAAATGTAATGTAGACTATTCCTTACTGCGACATGAATTCCCCCTTCAGTTTGGAAGTGGCAAAAAATATCACTATAGGAAACCTGGTTGGAACATATCCAGCACTTTGCCACCTTTCAACAAGTATGTGTGACTGCATAATTTCAACTGCATAAATATGTCAGCAGTAATACATCACTTCCATCTTGATGTCATTTGCACTGTTAATCCCCCCATTGGCCTTGCTTTTTGCTCAAGCTTGGATTCATTCCTGAACTTTGCAGAAGCTGGTTTCCTGGGTCTGCATATAATGATGGTAACATGTATGTTGCCATCACATGGGGAGGCACATTTATCAAGGGTCGAAACTTTGAATTCATGAGTTTTTAAAACTCCCATAAATTTGAAATTCCACATTTAATTTATTAATAAAATAGATTTTTTTTCTCCAACTCGGATAAATTGAAACGTCCCGAAAACAAATTCAGTTCGATTGACTCGATTCGAGTTTTTTCTACAAAAAAAAAATCGTATGTCAGGAAGGCTGCAAACATCTCCAAATTGATCACTGGACCTCTCCCATTGACTTAAACAGTAATTTCGCAGGTTTTAGGTGGCAAATAGTCGAATTACGATTCTTAAAATGCCAAAGTATGCTAAATTTGAAAATCAATTTCAAGTTTTTTTTAAAAAAACTCGAATCCAGTTTGGATAGCTCCCTAGTCGAATTTGACAGTTACGACCATAATAAAATTCCCCTTTGTATGTACACTTCCTGACTGCTCTGAAATGTTATATGAATATTGTTCTCTGACGTATCCATGCATGCTATGCTTATGCCTTTGCCATGGATACAGAGTCAACTTCATTAGCCTAAAAGTGTACCCAACTTTATTCAGGGTGCAATGATATTTATGCTACTGTACTGCAAACATAGCTAGCATAAACAAAACAAGCATATAACAACATTATCATTAGCATACTGAAAAACAGCAAATGCAGACATTCTTCCTCAACATAGCATCAAGAAATCGACATTTTCACCTATGCTTTATGAATGCCATGTATTGCCCTTTTCTACAAGCATGTTATTTTTAGCTTCCCTGCCCCCTTTCAATTGGTTTAAAGCAGAAACTAATATTTTCTTTATGATTGTTTCTAATAGAATATATGTTAAAAGAAACTATACTGACATTAATATGCTGTATTGAATTATTGCTGCCTGGCAACAAGTGATGTCATGTTTTTATAATTATTTTACACACAGTGACATAGCTGGGAACATGACTCAGAAATGTAGAGAACCGCAGACTAGCTGTTCAACATCATTTCATAAAGCAATATACCTTTTTAATACCTGTAAACATTGCAAATATCATTTGCACACAATATATTATTTTTTTTTTCCTCAGCTGGGCCTGCGCAAGGCAGTGGAGGACACGTTTTTAGGGAGCTGAACTGTAATTTGTGAGTAAATGGAGGATACGTTTTTTAGGAAGCTGAACTCTAACTCTCAACCTAAGTATTTTGACAAATGATGAGGTGCCAATGATTCCTATTCTAAAAAATAATTTATTGAACTAAAGCAAAGGTACTGTCAAGGGGGCCTATTGGCTCCCTGGGGGGGAGTCAGGACCAAGGAGGAAGCCCTTAGGGTCAAAGTACAGGCACACGGTACAGGCAAGGGTTAATGCAATCTCAAAGTCCAGGCAAGAATTCAGAAGGCAGGCAGCTTAGGTTCAAAGAGACAGGTTCAGGCAGGGGTCAAAGTTCCAAGAAACAGTTAAATAACCCAAAAGGTACCTGGGAACTAAATAACATTAGATTCCTATACTTGGACAAGGATCTGTTGAATTGAGCGCACTTTTATTGACAAATTTGGTGCCACTTTGGTGCAGGCGTTGTGACCCACGTGGCGGCCATGGGCATGCTGCCTCAGCACAACAAAATGAGGCAATATGATACTGAGTGGTTTAGAATATAGTCTAATAGTCTAATAGTCTAACACAGTAATGTATCCGCTCCTGTGGAAGCCTCTCAAGTGTAAAGTCCCTACATGTAGATGGATGTCATCTTGGCAAATTAATTCCACACTATCACTTCTCAATGCAGTCAAATACCGCTCTTGCTAAGCTGGCTTGTCTAACTGTGCTAAGAAAGAAGCTGCTGTCCATTGCCCTTAGCTCTATCACTGGGTCCATGCTCCCTCACCTCGCTAAAGGTGCAGGTCTCCTCTCTGTTTGGTGTACACATGTTTTTTATGCAACCAAAACTTGCCTCCAAGCCAGTAATTCAAAAATAAGCACCTGCTTTGAAGCCACTGGGAGCAACATCCAAGAGGTTGGTGAGCAACATGTTGCTCGCGAGCCACTGGTTGCGGACCACTGAATAAGGGGAATCTCCCTCCTACATGGTACTAGGACTTCCTCTAGGGTCCTTTGGGTACCTTATACTTATTTTACCAGACTGAAACATTCTTATCCTTATAGGTTTAGAGCTGTTTTTTTAAACATTACACATTAAAGAGTATGTTTTTCCGTTTCAGTGAAATAAAAATATGACAAAGATCAAAATGTTTCTGTATATGAGCTTTCAGTTAAGTTCATAATTTCAAACAATACTTTTCACTGTACTTGCTCATATGCTCAGTTTCTTCATATGAAGTTACCTGTACAGAATGAAAACTCAAAAAACATGCCGAGTGTGTCTCAGCCACTAACCAACCTTTCAGTCCTTCACAATAACCATAGATGACTTTAGCAAGCTTTGTTGGAGATCAACAATTTTTTTTAAAAATTTCTTTTAAAATTTTGCACACATGCTGAGAAATTTATTGTAAGGACAAAGCCTAAACAATTCTTTAAAAAGGCAATCAGGTGTAGCTCACTTATATATGATCTTCTGTCAGTAGGATGTACTGTGACAATTATGTCATCAACAAGGGACTAGGGGCAAAGCATTATTGATCCCTAATAAACGGCTGCTATTAAAATGGATGTATAGTATAACCCTTAGCTTTAAATAATAGCTTGCAATCAACATGTTATTTCTCCACAGGGCTTTACTGAAGACAAAACAAATGAAGAACAGCACAAAAAAACAGCATTAAAATGTAGAATTAAGTATAATCTTAAATATATTAAGTTCACATTTCTGGGGGATTAAACATGCCCCAATCTATAGTGGATAGTTAATTAATATTTGTATTTTTTTTTTTTTTTTTTTTAATAGTTACATAGTTACATAGTTAAATTGGGTTGAAAAAAGACAAAGTCCATCAAGTTCAACCCCTCCAAATGAAAACCCAGCCTCCATACACACACCCCTCCCTACTTTTAATTAAAGTCTATATACCATACCTATACTAACTATAGAGCTTAGTATCACAATAGCCTTTGATATTATGTCTGTCCAAAAAATCATCCAAGCCATTCTTAAAGGCATTAACTGAATCAGCCATCACAACATCACCCGGCAGTGCATTCCACAACCTCACTGTCCTGACTGTGAAGAACCCCCTACATTGCTTCAAATGAAAGTTCTTTTCTTCTAGTCTAAAGTGGTGGCCTCTGGTACGGTGATCCACGTTATGGGTAAAAAGGTCCCCTGCTATTTGTCTATAATGTCCTCTAATGTACTTGTAAAGTGTAATCATGTCCCCTCGCAAGCGCCTTTTTTCCAGAGAAAACAACCCCAACCTTGACAGTCTACCCAGTCTTTCATCCCTCTAACCAATTTAGTTGCACGTCTCTGCACTCTCTCCAGCTCAGCCCTCTTAAGGACTGGAGTCCAAAACTGCACTGCATACTCCAGATGAGGCCTTACCAGGGACCTATAAAGAGGCATAATTATGTTTTCATCCCTTGAGTTAATGCCCTTTTTTATGCAAGACAGAACATTATTTGCTTTAGTAGCCACAGAATGACACTGCCCAGAATTAGACAACTTGTTATCTACAAAAACCCCTAGATCCTTCTCATTTAAGGAAACTCCCAACAAACTGCCGTTTAGTGTATAACTTGCATTTATATTATTTTTGCCAAAGTGCATAACCTTGCATTTATCAACATTGAATCTCATTTTCCAGTTTGCTGCCCAGTTTTCCAACTTAAACAAATCACTCGGCAAAGTAGCAGCATCCTGCATGGAACCTATAGTTCTGAACAATTTAGTATCATATGCAAAAATAGAAACAGTACTTTCAATGCCCACCTCCAGGTCATTAATAAACAAGTTGAAAAGCAAAGGACCTAGTACAGAGCCCTGCGGTAATCCACTAACAACACTGGTCCAATTAGAAAATGTTCCATTTACCACCACATTATCTTTTAGCCAGTTCTCTATCCAGGTACAAATACTATGTTCCAGGCCAACATTCCTTAATTTAACCAGTAACCTTTTGAACTGTATCAAATGCTTTAGCAAAGTCTAAGTAAATCACATCCACTGCCATCCCAGAATCGAGGTCTCTACTTACCTTTTCATAAAAAGAAAATAAGTTAATCTGGCAAGATCTATTACGCATAAAACCATGCTGGCACAGACTCATAGTATTATGATTTGCTATGAAGTCCAGTATCTTATCCTTTATTAACCCTTCAAAAAGCTTTCCTACCACTGACGTCAGACTAACTGGCCTATAGTTTTGAGGCTGAGAACGGGATCCTTTTTTGAATAGAGGCACCACATTAGCAATTCGCCAGTCTCTCGGCACAATGCCAGATGATTATTTTTTTCCCTACTTGTAAAGAAGGGTAAGGTAACTTGGAACTGGATAGCTGGGAAAGGCCCTTTTACAGCTCCTATTACAGAATGTCTTCAGTTAATGAGAGATCGCTTGTGCTTGGGTTTGAGAGTGAGACTGTCTTGGACAGGCTTTAAGAAAGCTATCAACAAAAGTTGAATTTCAAAACTTCAGGCATCAAGAGGATAGGTCTAAAATGACAAAAGGTCAAGGCAGGTAGCAGGTATCAATATCAGATTCAGGCTAAGGAAACTAAAAGAAAAGAGAAAACAAAAAAAAAATACCACACACAATTACAAGTGCATAGTGTTATGTTTTGGGTAGCCGAGGATGAGTAGAGTATAACAGTGCTTTATTAGCAGAGTCAGACAGCCATTACACAACAGTAACTTTCACTTTCATTTCTAAGCTATCCAGGAAGTATGCCAGTATAAGTCTGAGCACAGTGACATCTACAGGCCATTTGTATAAACACCACATATTCCCCCTAGTAGGAAAGCATTTGGGCAATGTAATAAACAACAACAATGCATCTTAAAGCAATAATATACATTATTCACATCACATAGTCCTGGGTCCATGCAGGTAGTTTTCTGATTCTCTCAGTACGCCTTATAGGTTTACTTTCTTCAGGCCTATTGCAGTTGACATCAGGAGTAGGAAAATTTCCTTCATCAAATGGAGCTTCTCCAAAGTCATATCTAACAGGAGCAAGACGACTTGCATTCCATATGCGTCCATATGCGTCCATCAGACAGTTCATATATGTATGGTCCTCGCTGGCGTCTCACTTCAAGTGGTGTAGTAAATTTATATTGTCCTTGTTTCAGTATTCCTGGTTTTTTAATTCTGACTAAAGATCCAGGTTGAAAGTGTACTTCTCTTGCACCATGTTTTCTGTCAGTATAAGCCTTGCATTTGACTTGTTGACGTTTCACAACGTCAGCATTAAATGATTTTGTAGGCACAGTATTTTGTGGACGTTTGATGTCTGCAACATGTAAAGTGGGCATCTGTCTGACATGTAATAATTCAGCAGGAGATGATTGGGTTGTTGCATGGCACGTTGCTCTGTAGTTATGTAGGAACTCTGTTGTAAATACTTTCCAAGATTTCCCAGTAAGATTTGCTGTCTGTAGTGCTTCTTTCAGACTTCTGTTGAATCGCTCGATTTCTCCTTTTGCTTGTGGGTAATACACTGAAGATTTCCTATGCACAATATTCCTCTCTCTCAAAAAGGATTCAAACTCATATGAGACAAACTGTGGTCTGTTGTCTGATATTAAATCCTTTGGATTACCTTCTCTGCTGAAGACTGTAGACAGAAATGTCATTACTGTAGCTGATGTTATATGAGAAACAAATGCAATTTCAGGTCATTTACTGTAATAGTCTATCAAGGTTATTGCAAATCTACAGTCTATAGGAGCATCGGTAAAAGGACCGACAATATCAATAGCAAGTTTTTCCCATGCTGAATCAGGAAATGGTACTGGTTTTAAATCTGGTCTCAACTTAACTTTGTTTACAAAGTTCTTTGCACAACCCAGTGAAGTGTTGCTTTGTGGTGAAATTTAGACACTGGCTGTGTGGCAGGCACTGGTGCTGTAGTAATGAGACCATCAACTAATTGTAGGTTAAATGCAGCAAGGAGATCCCTTCCAAGTATAGCAGTACCCTTATTTAAAATGTAAAAGTCGCATTTTGCAGTAATTGATTCAAATTGTACAGTCACTGGCAAGTAACCAAGCACAGGGATTGGATCCTTTAAGTAACTGACCAGTATCAGGGCAGTTGCAACAAGCTGATCTTTTGCAAAGTATTTCAAGAAAATATCCTTTGGTAGTACAGAAACAGCTGAACCTGTATCAAGCATCATGTTAATGGAGTGTCCCTTGTCAGCAGAAGCAGTACTGACACTGACAGTGCATATAAACTTGTCTGGAATAAATGTACCAGCTTTATCCACACTTAATATGGTGACACGTAGTAATGACTTCATGAACATCTTTAGCAGAACTACGGCAGATCTTAGCAAAATGTCCTACTTTTGTGCATTTGCGGCACCGTTTAGCATTTGCAGGACATGTAACATGATTTCTAGTGTGTTGTGTTGAACCACAGCGAAAGCAGTATTTTCTATCTGTATTTGCTGCACGTTTTTGCAGTGTAGGTGAATCCCTTTCCTTAGCACTGTATTTTGCCTGTGACTGTGCATTATTAGGCCACAGTGTTGAATTCACAATCTGTACATTCCCAGCAGTTCCCTGACTGAGAGTTTTAGCCTCTGCCACTGATGTTTCAATTTGGCTAGCAACTGTAATAGCCTTTGAAAGGTTTTAATCCTGCTCTAGGAGCAGTCTTTCTCTAATGCGAGGTGAGTTTGTTTTTTCCACTATTTGGTCTCTTAGCATTTTATCTGTTAGATTCCCAAACTCACAGGTAACAACCAGCTCTCTCAAAGCTGCTACAAATTGTCCTGTGGATTCGCCATTACGTTGCCCATGTTAGCGGAATTTATATCTTTCAGCAACCACATTTAGGGGCAGCTGTATCAAGGGTCGAATATCGAGGGTTATTTAACCCTCGATATTCGACTGGCGAATTAAAATCCTTCGAATATCGAAGTCAAAGGATTTTGCGCAATTCGTTCAATCGAACGATTGAAGGAATAATCATTCGATCGAACAATTAAATCCTTTGAATCGAACGATTCGAAGGATTTTTATCCATCGATCGAAGGATTATCCTTCGATCAGAAAAAACTTGGAAAGCCTATGGGGATCTTCCCCATAGGCTAACATGGACTTCGGTAGCTTTTAGGTGGCGAACTAGGGGGTCGAAGTTTTTTCTTAAAGAGACAGTACTTCGACTATCGAATAGTCGAACGATTTTTAGTTCGAATCGTTCAATTCGAAGTCAAAGTCGTAGTCAAAGGTCGAAGAAGCCAATTCGATGGTCGAAGTAGCCAAAAAAATACTTCGAAATTCTAAGTATTTTTTATTCTATTCCTTCACACGAGCTAAGTAAATGGGCCCCTTACTCTTGGTACAAAAAAGTTCTTTATAGCAGTAAGAGCAGTTTCATAAGTATCATCAGGTAATGGCAATGTATAGAATATAGGCAGTGAATAAGTAAAGCACGCTTTCTAGCAGCAGAAATCTCCCCTTGGTCAGCAGCAATAATGTAAGCTTCAAACTTACAGATCCAAGCTGTAAAAGGTATGGTAAGCTCACCAGGGTTTGGAAGAAAAGGTGCAGGCTGCTGCAGAGGTAGAAGAGCCATCTCGTCGTCAATTTGTTATGTTTTGGTAGCCGAGGATGAGTAGAGTATGACAGTGCTCTATTAGCAGAGTCAACAGTAACTTTCACTTTTAAGATATCCAGAAAGTATGCCAGTATAAGTCTGAGCACAGTGACATCTACAGGCCATTTGTATAAACACCACACATAGGCATTGGATTATACAAGGATACCATAAGGCAAAGAGACCTCAAACTGACAGCACATAGTGGACCTCCCACCCCTGTGGGAATGGCCATCAATCATAGACTCTATTTTATCCAAATAATTAATTTTTTTTAAAATTATTTCCTTTTTCTCTGTAATAATAAAATAATACGTTGTACTTGATCCAAACTAAGATATAATTAATCCTTATTGGAAGCACAACCTGCTTGTTGAGTTTATTTAATGTTTACATGACTTACTAGAATACTTAAGATATGAAGATCCAAATTACAGAGAAAAAACTCCAGGTCCTGAGCATTTTGGATAACAGATCCCATACCTGTATTTATAGGGCTGAAAGAGAAAGAGATGTATAGTAGCTGTGAAGGTGGGTAGTAGGCAGGTGGGGGACCTATTGCCTCCTTTTGATTAAAGCTCTATCTAATGCAGACTGTGCTCTATCCAACCAGCATTCCGCAAGTCTCTGTGCTCCAAAAAGGAGTTCAAACACCTGTGGTTACTTATACAATGCAGGATACAAAGTGCAAAAAATGGCCAATTGCTGTTTTTTTGCACTTTGCACACTGCAGACTACTTTGTAAATGACCCCCATTATCTTGTTATGTAGTTTAGTAGTTAACTGTCCCGGCAAGCTCTGGTATGAGCCATTATTAAGTGACAGCTAACAAATCAGGAGCAGTACTATACATTTGTTGAATTTAAGTGATAAATCAAGCTTTGAATAGAGATGAAGAGATCAATAGAAGTTAGCTGAAATTGTTCCCTTGGTATTTATGCTGACGTAAAAGGTGTCTTCCCTTAAAGCCAATTTATCTTTAATTTAAATCATGCTACATGCTATTGCTACATTAAATCCAATAAAAGTTTGGAATTCTATATTGTCTTGGGATAACATTAGAGCATTTTCTCATCCAAGCTACTCACTGAAGACAGATGTCTCAATTTTCAGATGTCATTTGTTAGAAAATAATCCATAATATGATAAGGGATTGTTGGAGCCACCACAGAGGAAAATTAACTCTGTCAGGAGGACAATTATGTGATAGATAGAAGATGCTGTTACTTTTAAAAGTCAGTATAGTAGGGGAAGGTGGCAATCCTGAATGCTTTCTTGGGATATCCCAGATAATTCCTTTTGCCACAATTGATTCTTAGGGGTTATTTAAATTCAGATAGCTGACAGTAATGGGAACACTACTGGGATATCTACCAGATCAACATATTTAGAATCACTTGAGCACATTAATGCCAATGAATCCAGCTTAGAAAAGCTAACTTGTTAGAAATCCTTTAGGGTAACCATCTGTGTATAAATGCACAATAACAAATTTCACATGTTTTCAGATGCCAAAAATATTCTGTTTACTAAAGGTGGCCATAGACGCACAGATAATATCGCACAAAACTAATTTTCGTACGATATTTGGTGCGTGTAAGAAAAAGAGCCGACCAATATCAGCAGAAGACTTGGATATTGGTTGGCTCGTTGATCGGGCTGGCCAGAAATTTTTGATTGGGCGCCTTTGAAGGCACCCGAACATCAGCCCTTGTTAGTGCTCAATAGTCAGATACATGTAGAATTCTATTGTTTCTATCTGTATGTGTGATGATTGCATTGCTGGTACTTTTCTAGCTAAAGTAACAGTGACCTCTGATTCCCAGGTGCTATAGGTCTAAAACTTCATCTTTATTCTTAATTGATAGCTTTACGACCATCTGAAATAGCCAGCATGTATTTACCCCAATCTGGACCTTCAAGCACAAGGGAAAAGAAAAAGGGATTAAAGGCCAGATTGACTATATGTGGTTGTTGGTGGGGGCTATGATGAGGCACACCATGAGGGTCATTTCATGGGTTTGCAACTCTAAAAACCAGGCAGGAGCCTTGAGGAATGATAAGTGGGACAAGCCTAAATCTAAGGAAGGACATGCGATAATAAGTTTGCATTACAAAACACAAATGGGCACATTTAAAGGGGAATGGATATACAGTAGAATTAAGGCTTTGGCAGTTTTTCAGAGTCAACTATTTCAAATGTTATTTCAGGTAAGGGTTAATGAAAAAAAAAGTAGTATTTTTTAATTGTAGTTCCACTTTGGCCAAGTACCAGATTCTGAATTGTGCTGCAAATAATACATTGATGCTGGGACATTTTTTATATGAAACGCTAGACCCCTCATATTAATCACTGGAAGAACCTTGTAACATAATTTTTCATAAAACAGTGATGCATCCACTTTCTACATTGCATGAATAGGGACATTCCCGGTGAAATATAATAGCTATATACCGGCTTCTGTCAGAACAAAGTATGAATATATTACAACTATGTATATAAACTTATTCTACAACACTGAATAATGTGCCCTTTTACGATGATATTCCAAACCTCAGTTCCTGACAAACCTCTCCACTGAATCTTGAGCAGTTCTTGAGGTATGCTGTGAGATGTGTATCAGTTTTAAGAGTAATGAAATTAAACTCTAATGCTCGTTTATAAATTTGACAGGGGTATTGTAAAAGGACACTGTAAATGGAGATATTTAGACAAGTCTTTTGGTATGCTACAACATAGCCCCAGACTATACAGTGACATCACTCAGGATCATAGCTTGCATAATACGGCAATCACAAACAACATTCCAGAGCACATAGCAAAGGGTTGGCAAAAGACAGAAGGCACTGTACTTATCAGGACTCAAATCGAGAACAATACACGTGGGTTTCATTTAAAACAATGATGAGGTATGACTGAGTGTAACTTAGTCTAATCTGCAACTCAATTATAATCTATCCATATGATCATATAGTTAAGACCAAGTCATGTTCATCAAATTATAATGATCAAAATGTAATGATCAAAACATAAGCATGCAGTAAACCACCAAAATGAATTGTATTTTATAATAAACATGCTATTGTAAAATAAAACTGTTACTAGATCTCGCAATTGCTTCCGATTAATTTCCCACATACTTTTAAATAAAATGTGGTGAAGTTAAAAACAGATGTTACAAAAAAAAACATCACTTGTTAAGTGGAAGCCAGAGGGCATTTCCCATTATAATAACCATCCGAGTTCCCCATTTATCTTAGCTCCCTGAACACAAAATGTAGTATCTTATCCTTAGTTTACCCCATGATAGTGACGTTTGTAACAACAATCTCTTATCAGAATATGATTGTTTGCCAAGTTTCTTTTTCTTTTATTGAATGGTATTCTCTTGTTAGTTTCCTCTGTGGGGTTTTACACAGCCACCTGGCCATGTTGGACCAATCACCAAACAATCCACCAACACTTTCATAATAATATTAACTCCCACATGTTGTTTTCGTTTTTAAATAGTGCTAGTTTTTAAAGAGAATGCCAACATATAAAATACAAAAACATAATTCTAAGCAACTTTGCAGTATATATTCATTACATTTTTTTCTATGGTTTTTTTAAATGGTTCGTACACTATGGGGCCTTTTACTTAGTTCGAGTGAAGGAATAGAGGAAAAATAGTTTGAATTTCGAATGGTCAAATATGGCTACTTCGACCATCGAATGGGCTACTTCGACCTTCGACTACGACCTTCGACTTCGAATCGAACGATTCGAACTAAAAATCATTCGACTATTCGACCATTCCATAGTCGAAGTACTGTCTCTTTAAAAATTTCTTCGACCCCCTAGTTCGCCACCTAAAACCTACAGAGGCCAATGTTAGCCTATGGGGAAGGTCCCCATAGGCTTCCTAACAATTTCCTGATTGAAGGAATATCCTTCGATCGATTAAAATCCTTTGAATCGTTCGATTCGAAGGATTTCATTGTTCGATCGTAGGAATAGCGCAAAATCTTTTTTTTTACTTCGACGGTCGAATATCGAGGGTTAATTAACCCTCGATATTCGACCCTAGGTAAATGTGCCCCTATATGTAATACTATTGAAAGCAGTGTTTATCCCTTTTTCTTCTCTGTCCTGATGGCTCAGACTGTTGTTACAATGTAAGACATGGCAGCTGATTAACAGACCTGTTTTTGCTGGGGAACTAAAGCTGGCCATAGATGCAAAGACCCGACCGTTCGAATCCTCGAACGATCGGACTTCCCCATCTCCCAACCTGCCTCTAACCTTTCAGATCAAATAAAGTATAAAAAGAACAGATCAGCCGATGTTCCGCCCCTACAGCAATCGTACGAAAGTTATTTCTGACAAAAGCTGGTGACAGTCTCCCAATGAAGACAGAGATATTATCGGCAGACAATTTTTTAATCGACTGAACGACCGATCGGCATGATGTCGGGGCACTCCACACATGATCCGAAAATCGTACGAATCGAGGATTCGTACAATCGGATCTTTGCGTCTATGGCCAGCTTTACACTTTTGCACCATTGTTTAGAAAGTAACAACCAGGAGTTAAACAAATGCTGCTTTCAATAGCAATTGTTTTCAAAAATAACTTTAAAAATACTGGACATTTTAAATAAATGTGTACAGGTATAGGATCCCTTATCCGGAAACCTGATATCCAGAATGCTCCGAATTACGGAATGGCTGTCTCCCATAGACTCCACTTTATTCGAATAATCCAAATTTTAAAAATGATTTCCTTTTTCTCTGTAATAATAAAACAGTAGCTTATACTTGATCACAACTAAGATATAATTAATCCTTATTGGAAGCAAAACCAGCCTATTGGGTTTAATGTTTAAATGAATTTCTAGTAGATTTAAGGCACAAAGACCCAAATTACGGAAAGATCCGTTATCCGGAAAACCCCAGGTCCCGAGCATTCTGGATAACAGGTCCCATACCTGTACTTCAAAGTTGCTTAGAATTCTGTTTTATTTTATTAGGCAATGTTTTTATTTTGGGGTTGATTAACCCTTTAATGTATTACAAATGCATATAACTTGGGCACACTGCCTGACCTGCATGCTTATGTTTATATTAAATATTATGCTTGTATTGAAAAAAATGTCCCTCTACATCATAATATCCTTATATTTTACAAGAGGGGGTACTTTATTCACTATATAATCACCTTACTTCACTTTTAATTTATTAAACAAGCAATACATTTCTGTAACTTATTGACCTGCTATTTTATTGTCCTCTTTCGCAATAATTAATCTTGGACATGGATAATCTTGGATATGTATTACTCCCATTGCCTTTTTCCTTATGGTATTCTTGCAATATCTACCACACTTTCCAATATTCTGTCTTTCTTCTGCAGTCACATATTTCAAGCCTCATTCCAAGGACCAATCTGTAACAGAAACCTTTACTTGTTATAAAAGATAATGTATTCTTTACTCTAAAATATGATTATTTTAAAAGTCACGTTAGAGTCCTATATAAAAATCCATGTCTTACAGCCTTGAACTAATTGTGACAGAATTTTTATTTTGCCTTCGCTTTATATAGGGGCCGATTCACTAAGGGTCGAATATCGATGGTTAATTAACCCTCGATATTCGACTAGGAACTAAAATCCTTTGACTTTGAATATCGAAGTCGAAGGATTTAGCGCAGATAGTACGATCGAACGATCGAAGGATTATTCCTTCAATCGAACGATAAAATCCTTCGAATCGAACGATTCGAAGGATTTAAATCCAACGATCGAAGGAATATCCTTCGATCAAAAAAAGTTAGCCAAGCCTATGGGGACCTTCCCCATAGGCTAACATTGACTTCGGTAGCTTTTAGATGGCGAACTAGGGGGGTCGAAGTTTTTTTTAAAGAGACAGTACTTCGACTATCGAATGGTCGAATAGTCGAACGATTTTTACTACGAATCCTTTGATTCGAAGTCGTAGTCGTAGTCGAAGGTCGAAGTAGCCCATTCGATGGTCGAAGTAGCCCAAAAAAACCTTCGAAATTCGAAGTTTTTTACTTCGAATCCTTCACTCGAAGTTAGTGAATCGGCCCCTCAGTATACTCAGTATAATTGTCTTGTGAAATGGATTAAGAGCATGTGATCTGCTGTGGAATCAAGGAACAATCATGGAGGAGGAAAAAGTTGTTCTGAATCACTATGTTGAAAGCACAGCCAGGCAAATTAGATATATTACTTTACACTCAAGTCAGATTGCAGTGTTGGAAGAAATATACCTAAAGATGCAAATTTGTCAAACATTAAATGTGTGGAGGTCATTTATAAACACTGGCCAAATTTGCACCTTGGCAGTGACACCATCAGATGTTTTCTTCCATTGTTCTCCCTGCAACTGGCTGAAAAACTTCAATTACTGATTGTTTGCTATGGATTACTGTCCAGGTGTAAATTTGCCCAGTATTTATAATTTGCTCCTTTGAGTTTCTTTCGAATTTGAAAAAAAATTAAAAATTTTAAATGTTTGCTTATTTATTTAAAAAAATTGGAATTTCAGAATTTGATTGTGTACAATTCAAATGCAGTGAAGTCACACTCTAACCATAATTTTTAATGTGTTAAATTTTGAATTGATCTTGAAAACTGTTGAACCAACTACTTAAACTTTTAATTGAAACCATGAATAAATGAACATTCTTCCAGGTACAAAGAAAAATGTATGCTATGAACAAGGACAGAACTATACGTGAAGGAGATCCAGAGATAAGATAAATAATTCAACAAATTTTAATTTTACAATTGCCCTTGAAAGAAAGGGTTGGTGACAGATTCAATATAGAGAGAACAACCCTTGGTATGACCCTTCATTCCCAAGACTAATGGCCCATTTACTAACAATCAAATTTAGATTATTTTTTTTTCTCCCATTTTTTTCCCATTTTTAAAAAATTCAAGATTTATTAAGTGTAAAAACACCAGGTAAAAGTTCTCAAGGTCCTTTAGAAGTCAATGGAAGCTGACTGATCCAATTGGACTATTTGAAATCAATTTAGACTTTTAGAGGTTTTCTGATTTCTGTTCGCTAGGAATGGCCCGAAAAACTGAATATTTAGAGGTTTTAGAGGTATTCCTATTTTTTTTAGGATTGTTCAAAGTAGTTTTCCATTAGTACTTTTTTTATTTGGAACTTTTAATAAATGTCATGACATGTAGTTTCAGGGGCAGATGTATGAAGGGTCGAATATCGAGGGTTAATTAACCCTCGATATTCGACTAGGAACTAAAATCGTTCGACTTCGAATATCGAAGTCGAACGATTTAACGCAAATCCTGCGATCGAACGATTATTCGTTCGATCGAACGTTTAAATCCTACGAATCGAACGATTCGAAGGATTTTAATACAACGATCGAAGGAATATCCTTCGATCAAAAAATCCCAGGCAAGCCTATGGGGACCTTCCCCATAGGCTAACATTGACTTCGGTAGCTTTTAGCTGCCGAAGTAGGGGGTCGAATTTTTTCTTAAAGAGACAGTACTTCGACTATCGAATGGTCGAATAGTCGAACGATTTTTAGTTCGAATCGTTCGATTCGAAGTTGAAGTAGTAGTCGAAGGTCGAAGTAGCCCATTCGATGGTCGAAGTAGCCCAAAAAACACTTCGAAATTCGAAGTTTTTTTAATTCGAATCCTTCACTCGAGCTTTGTAAATGTGCCCCTTAGAGTTTTAGTCATGATTTCAAAAACCTCTGAAATCACTAAAATCCACCCTTTGATAAATAGGCCTCTAAAAGGTCAGTGTTTTTTGAAATTGAGCAGCCTAGTGCTCTGGTCAGAAAAATAAGAGGGGGTCAAGAAGTATTTTCTAAGAATGTGAACGGACAATGAAAAAAGAATGATTGGCAAGTAACAACAAATAACCAGCTGGATGACCACAAAGAAAGGATGAGTACAATGTGGGTGGGCTTCCAGCACACTATGTTTCTATGGCATTGATACTCTTATGTTTCCATGTGTCCAGTAATACTCTGTTTAGTTGGATTGGTTTGGATTTCCTGTAGATTTGCCTAGGAGAATCTCAACTTTTTCCCACAGTATTGGCTAGAGCTTCAAAATCTGTTCCAACATAAGCAATCATGTTGGCTACATTTGTATACTGAGCATATAGGAAACCCTTTGTAATCCAGTTAATCATTTGTAGCTGCGTTTAGCCCTGCGTTTTTTTCCTTTTGTGCCATTTCTTCTCAGCTTCAAAGTGCCATGCATGACGAAAGAACACGTTTTCATTCCTGTAAAACAAATGCACTTTGTGCCAGTAATATTAATATCGACTAAAGAAATATTCCGCTTGAGCTTTAAATTACAGTTGCCATCTGTTTTTTATTTTGCTCTTGTCATCTGCAAGCAAAAGAAACGAAAACTAGAATGTGGTGGTTTTATGTTATTCCCTGTTATTGTGTTTACCGTAATGGCTCAATTTAAGTTCTTTACAGCTCATAACGTTGAGCTGCTATAATAATTTAATAAATAAGTTACATTTTATTTGCTCTTCAAATGTCTTAACAAATATGACAACATGCTTGCAGAAGAGATTTCCAACAGTGCTTCCTGCTGTGCACTTTTCTTTTATTTACTCATGCATGCCGAATTTTTAAGGTCTGTTGCTCATCACCAAATACCACCATATGTTGTCACTAGACTCTCCCGCTGTCCTTATTTGTTGCTTCCAGTCATCTCTTATCTAATCTTGTTGTTATTGTTTGTGACCACTAGTTTTTTGTGTAGGGACTATAGCAAACACATATACAGGTGCCACAGAGGCACTGCAATACCATGTGTTCCTGTACACAAGTGCAATTATTTGCATGTGCTTTTGAAGGTATCTACAGATGAAGCCACTTGGATTTGTGAGTTAAATGCGTCATGACTCAGAGTTAATTGAAGAAACTGTGTTATCTAAAGTTATCTTAACTCATTTAATGCATTTAACCTTTTCATTAGCATACCAAAGCACCATTGTTCACAATGGTGAATGCTTTAATTAGATGGGATGTTATGTCACAGTTTTCTGTGTTAAATGAGATAAATGGGATATCTGTGTTTAGTTATTCTGTGTCAAACAGACAAACCAAAGTGGCTGCATCTGTATGTTACAAGACACTTGTTCTATAGTAGCTGACAATTTTTGATGGAGGGAGAAGGCCCTGTCTGAGTTTGTCTCATTTTTGTCTCTATGATTACAGATTAATTGCTGATGAATTTTAATTTGGATTCTCTCTCTCTCTCTCTGAGATTTTACTTTGCATAACTGTAAAGCATCTGTTCTCATTTAATTCTGTTGCTACTTGTGTCTTACCAGTCTGGTTGTTTTGGCTGACCCCATCCCTTTTCTGACATAGTTTTACAAAACAGTATGTAGAGATGAGGTTTACCCTCTACTATGGGGTATATTTATCAAAGAGTGAAGTTAATAGTGAAGTTCCGCCACTAGAGTGAAATTCCGCCACTTCCCATTCATTTCTATGGGGTTTTTAAAGGCGTATTTATCAAAGGGTGAAATTTCACTTTCACCCATTGATAATACACCTTTCAAAATCCCATAGAAATGAATGGAGAGCTGCAGATTTTCACTCTAGTGGCAGAACTTCACTCTTTGATAAATTTACCCCATAGTATGCCTCCCACTTGAGGAAACAGAACCTGTAATTGGGTATAGGTTTTGGTTCAATGGTGAAGTATCAGTGGATGGGGTAAAGAATTTAAGTCAGAGAACAGGCTTAGGTCTGGGAAGGGGGCAAGAATTGTAATCAGGCAGCAAAACCAGAACCAGAAGATCACAAAAGAGTCAGCAATGGGAGATCCAATGAGCAGACTATTTGCAAGGATGCATATACCTCGCTGTCTATCTAAAGCACTGTGCATGTGCCAGAATGCCATGACACACACAGATGTGAGTATGCACCTGACAAGCACATTAAAGGGGTTTATCACCTTTGAATTAACTTTTAGTATGATATAAACATAACATATGCAATGGTTTTAATTTCTTATTACTTGTGGTTTTTGAGTTATTGAGGAGGTTCTTTATTAAAACTTGGATTTTTCTGGTCGAGCTTTTTGGGGCAAAAACAGGATTTTTTTCATGGAAAAAAAATACTTCAGTCTTTCAAATAGCCTGAATTCAAAAATCCACCATCTCATACCTGTCAAGGTCATGTATAAGTCAATGGCAGATGTCCCTATCTCAATTTGAAGGGGTTATCTACTAAGACTTGAATTTTACGTTTGGGGGTTTTCTCTCAATGTTATTGAGTTTTTCCCGGAATATGATTTATTTGACTTAACGATTAATAAGGCAAAATTATGGGTGGGAGTTTGATCGAGGTTTGTTTAATAAAAAAATTAAATAAATTCGGATTTTAGTAAATAACCCCCTTAGGGGCAGATTTACTAAAAGGCAAATTGTCACAGCGACTGCTTCGCACCCATCGCTACACTTTGCCAGCCACGAATGTGCTCACACTACGCTAAGTCACTGAAATGCAGAGTTTTGTGGGTGCCGAATGCTGGCGACTTTTCACTAGCATTACTTTGTCAATGTAAGCATTTGATAGTGAATATGCGCTAGTGATCTGTTCAGATCTTGCGCTCAGGTCAATTTGCATAGGGCAGGAAATTTAAAGTTGTATGGACGTCTTTGTGTCAAATGATGGTGCATATACTTACAAAATCCACTTTTTAAAACACATGTCCAGGGAACCTTAATAAAGACAATAGAGTTATTCACACGTGCCCACTGTAAAATTACTGTTCCATATGTTTGCAAATGTAAGGGGAAACCCAGTTACCCAAAAAAAAAGTTCAAGGTAGGTCTGAAGAGTTCGGTAGTTAAACTCCCAGGTAATTACCACATCTGGACACACGGATAATGCTTAGGGGCCGATTCACTAACTTCGAATCCTGGATTCGAAGTAAAAAAACTTCGAAATTTTTGTGCTCCTCGACTATCGAATTCGCCTGAGTAGAATGATTCGAATAGATTGAGCGCAAAAACGCTGCGACTATTCGCCATTCGATAGTCGAAGTACTGGATTGAGTGCAAAAATGCTGCGACTATTCGCCCATTCGATAGTCGAAGTACTGTCTCTTTTAAAAATACTTTGACTGCCTACTTCGCCACCTAAAACCTACCAAATTGCTTTAAAAGCCTATGGGAAAGTCCCATAGGCTTGTTTTCCAAGTTTTTGATCGAATAAAAAGGCATTCGATCGAATGAAAATCCTTCGAGCGAATATTCGATCGAGCGCCTATTCGCCTGGCGAATATTCGCCAATTCGACTATTCGCCAGCGCGTAAATTCGCCCGAATTGCCTATTCGATGTTATTCGATTCTATTCCCCAGTCGAATTTCGAGGGATTTAACCCCTCGAAATTCGACCCTTGATGAAATTGCCCCTTAAACTCAGAAGATTTATTGAAAGGTGCACCAAACTGCAGATTAGCAAAAAAGCATTCACACGGTTCCAGACAGTGGCTCGGCCCTCTTTACACTGTGTTATACAATTTTATACCAAGATCAAACATCATCAAATTTTTTATTAAGTAACATATTTGATTCAATTTCATAGGTTAGTAAATCACATAATTAATTATTGCTTATTTCTCATTAGTTTGTATACAGACATTATCTCAGTGCCTAAAAGAAATTAAAAAAAATCTAAAGAAATTGCAGACTTATAATATCCTTGATGTCCTTGATAGTTTCAGAGCTTTTTGATAAAAACCACATACCACAGCAAACATTTTCTGTTCCCTTTTTTCCAGTGATAGTTCTGCTCCCCCACAACCCCCAGTAGTTCCAGCCCTGACTAGGGAGCTCCCTATGTCAGACATTAAGGACAGGGCTTTGTGCACCTCGGTCCAGATGCTTCATCTGCTGTTAGATGCAGAGTGCAGCACTGCCCCTGCCATAAATCCAAAGTGAATGTGCACCACCAAAGTGGCATGATATTGCACCCCTTAATTCTCCTGCATTTGTCACAGAGTCAGTGGTAAATTAGACCCATAATCTCTTATATAAGAAGTACCCCTATCCTGAAAACTAACTACACTTTATGGGTTATTTACTAAACCTCAATTTTTTCTGGTCAAGGTTTTTTGGGCAAAAACTAGAATTTTTAAAGGAAAATCAAATCTTGTATGTTTTAGCTGCAAAAAGTCCAAATCTGAAAATCTGCCATCTAAAACCTGTCTAGATCATGTATAAGTCAACGGGAGATGTCCATTTTTCCATTTGAAGATATTGTGATCTGTGCTGGGTTTCATCCAATAATCTGAAAAATGTGGGGTTTTCAGGCAATAACCTGAAAAAATCAAGCGATTCAATCAAGGGAAATCTGAAAAATTCATACGATTTGGGTTTTTTGCACGATTTGCTCGATTATATCCCGGCTTGACTTTTTCAAGTTATTTCATTGATAAATAAGATAAAATCATGGTTGCGAGGTTGGTCAAGTTTGGTTTAATAAAAAATTTAGATATATTTTTTTAGTAAATAACCCCCTGTTACTTTACTCAATATGTAGATGTGATTCACCTTAAAGGAACAGAAACACCAAAAAATGTAAGTGTTTTAAAGGAATGACAATATAATGTACTGTTGCCCTGCACTGATACAACTTGTTGGTTTGCTTTAGAAACACAACTATAATATATATAAACAAGCTGCTGTGTAGCCATGGGGGCGGCCATTCAAGCACAGGATACACAGTAGATAACAGATAAGTTCTGAAGAATCCAATTGTATACTGCAGAGCTTATCTGCTATCTGCTGTGTATTCTGTAGCCGTTTCTCGTCTTTCAGCTTTGAATAGCTGCCCCCATGGCTACACAGCAGATTGATTATATAACCTATAGTAGAGTTTCTGAAGTGACTACAACAGTTTTACAAGTGCAGGGCAGCAGTACATTATATTTTAATTCTTTTAAAACACTTTCCTTTTTTTGGTGTTACTGTTCCTTTAAGAAGCATAATGTGGAAATACAACCCTTTCACTTTTTTAATGACAACTTCTTGTACAACACAGATAGTCTGCTGACATCCCTGTTGCCTGACTTCATCACTTCTTCTTGTTTATGTCATCTGTTTAAACAATATCCAGGTTCCTTTCCTTAGTGCTCTCAACTGCATTCCGCACATTTGGATTTGGGTTGGTCACTTTATTGTAAATCATCATGTCAGCAGCTGAAACACAAACATTCACTTCTAACCCCTTGTTATAACACAAATAAAGTTATTTAATAGGACTGGCCCCAGGACAAATCCCCAAGGCACTCCTTTTGCTTAAACTAATGTGATGTGGCTGTTGAACCCGAATGTCACAACAGGGGTGCTCCGCTGATTACTCCCTACCATGACAACTGCTCTGATTTCAACATCCCCTTAGATATGAGCGACATCTAAAATAATCCCTTAATTGCTGGCTTCACAAACTGCATCATTTCCATTAAAAGTAACACCTGTCACAAGGTACATGTTATAGCTCAACTGGAGCAAATCCTAGGGTATTGTAGTACTGTACACAACCCTATGCAATACTCTTGTAAGGGTTGTTTATCACAGGACTGGTTTATGGATAAATAAGAAGCACACAGGCAGGTACAACCATAAGCAATAACAACATGGGCAATCAGGCACTCCAAAGGATTACACACGTTTCGTGTCCCTGGGACACAAAACGCATAGGGCAGAAGGAGATGGTGATTTTTTTAATGCAAGTTTGAATAAAGAATTTTACTTTTATATTTTTGTGACCCTCTTTATAATCCTTTGGAGTGTCCGATTGCCCATGCTGCTATTGCCTATGGTTTACCACTCCCTATTCTGAGGTTTCGGAGCAGATGCACCCGGCCCACATTTCTTACTTGGTGAGTGCCTCTACATTTTGTCCTTTGTGAGCTTTTTCTCTCATTATTTGGGTTATATAGGTAAGGGTACAAACAAGGTTTGATACCAAGCAATCTGTACTTGACAGAAGCATAACTTTAAATTAGGGTTGGCCTAATCCCTTAGGCAGCACCCGGCATTTCACATCTAAATTATAGTTATTTAGTAAATCTGGGCTACTAGTACTGTTTGACACACAACCAGGGTATGCAAGTAACTTTCCCAGTAATTGTCTAGTCTAGTCTAGTCTCTACATAAAGTTTTTCATTGCAGTTTACAGGCAGTCCAGTGAAAAGGGTAACTTTATTGTCAAAGTTTCGGTCCTGTCTGGGACATTTCCTTGACTTGAGAAAGGTCCCAGACAGGACCGAAACGTTGACAATAAATTCTTTCCTTTCTTTGACTACAATATAAAGTCCCAATTATGGGGAACAAATATATATATATATAATATATAATTTTTTTTTTTTAATGAACACAAATAATTTTGCATCCATTAAGGATATTTGTGCTTATATGAAAATGTAATACAGGTTTAATTCATATACACATATTTAATCCTATTCTGATAACGTCAGATTCAAGAAGAAGCTAATTTCAAAATGCTAAAGGGCAGCTACCAGGGTCAAATTTAGTTTCCCTGTAAATCTGTAAAAATTCAAAACATATGCACAAAGACAAGGCAATCCATTAATAGACATAGCAGCTAATATTCAGATGTTATGTGAGGAATGTGTTCAGGAAAATAGTTATATAAAATAAGGAAGGAATGGACAGTGTCTCTTCTAGGGTGTTTAAGTACAATTTAAGTACAATTTAAAGAAAATGTATTAGAATATTAAGTATTTCCTGACATGCAGTAGCTAGGTGCTTCATCCCTTTGACATTCCAACACTACAAATGTCCCTAGTCAAGTATTGTTAAATGATGGATACTGTATGTAATACATGGGGGCAGATTCACTAAGGGTCGAATTTCGAAGTAAAAAATACTTCGAAATTCGACCCTCGAATTGAAATCCTTCGACTTCGAATATCGAAGTCGAAGGATTTAGCGCAAATCCTGCGATCGAAGGATTTTTCGTTCGAACGATTCGAAGGATTTTAATTCAACGATCGAAGGAAAATCCTTCGATCAAAAAAAGTTAGCCAAGCCTATGGGGACCTTCCCCATAGGCTAACATTGACTTCGGTAGCTTTTAGCTGCCGAAGTAGGGGGTCGAAGTTTTTTTTAAAGGGAAAGTACTTCGACTATCGAATGGTCGAATAGTCGAACGATTTTTAGTTCGAATCGTTCGAATCGAAGTCGAAGGTCGTAGTCGAAGGTCGAAGTAGCCCATTCGATGGTCGAAGTACCCCAAAAATACTTCGAAATTCGAAGTATTTTTTATTCGAATCCTTCACTCGAGCTTAGTGAATCGGCCCCATGGTGTTTATTTGGAAAAAATGCTCATTCAGGATGGGCATCTAAGTGAGTCATTACTTTACTTTACTCTTCCTTTTGTGATTTATAATGCCCTAACATGAAGCTAGAGGTGGTGTGACCTACACAACAGGCCATCCGGCCTATTAATAAGACTCTAGATAGGATTTCTAATGTTTTTAATGGATATATTTTCATCTATTTTTAAAGCTCGCAGTCCTACTTTCCCACAGGCAAAAACATTTAAGAATTAGCTTTGCTCCTTATCTTTGTATATCATATTTTCAATGTGTTTTCTTCAATATTCTTTAATCCCCCTGCCAAAACTTGACCTCTCAACATCAAAGGCCCCGAATCATGTGAGGTAAACAAAAGGAAAATGTTTTAGAAATCTGTAAAGCTGCAAATCTCATTAAATCATTACCATGTTATGCAGACACTACTGAGCACTTCAATGATCCATAATACACAGGGTAATTAGGTTTCACTGCTGTGGATTCTATGTTTCAGATCTAGGAGGAATATCCGCATGGTTGAGAACAGATATGTGAGCATTTAATAACATAAATTAAGAATTGGGAAAAAAGTAAGAAAATGTTAAAATTTTATACTCTGCATTTTTCTCATCAAAATATTTATTGGGCCATAACAGCATGTTAACATTAACTAGGTTGACATTTGCTTTTTTTAAAGGCATGGCAGACTAAGCAACTTATTATAGGACATGGCACTGTTGGGGTAAAAAAAGAGATGCCCATTTGAACACTATAGAGGGAACAGACTCAGACCCCTCCCCCCCCGTGCAACGCAGGGTCAGCTTCCTCTATAGTTACATCACAGGTCACTTCCCCTCTCAGGATTCTGACAGTAAGGGGCAGATGCATCAAGGGTCGAATATCGAGGGTTAATTAACCCTCGATATTCGACTGGGGAATGAAAATCCTTCAACTTCGAATATTGAAGTCGAATGGATTTTGCGCAAATGGTTCGATCGAACGATTCAAAGGATTTTAATCCAACGATCGAAGGATTATCCTTCGACCAAAAAAAGTTAGCCAAGCCTATGGGGACCTTCCCCATAGGCTAACATTGAGTTTGGTAGCTTTTAGGTGGCGAACTAGGGTGTCAACGTTTTTTCTTAAAGAGACAGTACTTCGACCATCGAATGGTCGAATAGTCGAACAATTTTTAGTTCGAATCGTTCGATTCAAAGTCGTAGTCGAAGGTCGAAGTAGCCCATTTGATGGTCGAAGTAGCCAAAAAAACATTTCGAAACTTGAAATTCTTCTATTCCTTCACTCTAACTTAATGAATGGGCCCCTAAAAGTAATATATGCATTTACATTGCTTTTATTTACTAAATATGAAATACTTTGTTCCTATGTAACCTACATAACCAATGGAGAATTAGCCAGACTATAATTTGTTAGACAACAAAAGAGAGTTGGGAGCACTCACCGGCCCACGATGAATTACAGCTGTGCTACACGTGGAAGTTAGACATACTGATATTTTTGTTTAGTTCAAAAACAATAACATTTATTCATCAACCAAAGAAAGTAAAGCAGTATGGATGTATTTCTTAAAACATGTTCTTTTTCTTCTAAGCATGGTAAAACTCATAGCACAGGTTGCAGGGGGAATTGGATTAATGAAGTGTCTTATGACGTGGATAAAGACAACATATGTGGTAGGAGTGCTTCCTGTATTGCTGTAGGAAAATCATATTGCAAGAACAAGATGTGATGCATTGGGAATTAAAATGTGGAATCTATTTCCAGCAATCTTGAGATAAGTCATTATTAAATTTGCATAACAGGTCAAAAAAGCAAGAATGAACTGAGTAGGGGCTAGGAAGCAGGTTGTACATCTTACTGGGGCTCATTTATCAAAACTGGGCAAATTTGCCCATGGGCAGTTACCCATAGCAACCAATCAGTGAATAGCTTTTTAAAGCCAGCTGCAAGTAGAACAATGAATGCAGCAATTTGATTGGTTGCCAGGGGTTACTGCCCATGGGCAAATTTGCCCAGTGTTGATAAATGACCCCCACTGACATTCTGCTTTGACGAGTATAATAATGACTTACATTGGAAGCCACATGTCCTGCTACAAACACCTTCTAGTTACTGATTTTGTTCCCACATCGATTAGACTGCAATACAGATCAGATTACATTCTTTCAATTCCGGGTTTTACACAGAAATAATTGTCATCGTTCTTAGTAAATAGTGACGAGGGCATGCAACAAGAAATGGTATCCAGGTAATAGGCTACTTCAGATAGTAGTACTTAGCACTGTTTAGTAGAAAAAGACCCATTTGTCATTTGATTTATGTGGAGCCATTCAAACGATTATCAGTATATTCAAAACAAATGAGACCAGTGAAATTATGTGTTTTTTTATTTTCGGCCTTTATGTTTGATTTGATTCCTCGGGTGGAGGGAGATCTTTATTGTCCAGGGTTACTAGAGGGGTTGCAAAAAAGGAGGATTGTGGGAGCACAACAAGGCCAAGTAAAACTATATTTAAATACAATGGAACTGCTACTGATCTGGCCAAATTAACTACAAACATAGAAAAAAGAAGGGAGATTAAAGGGCGTGGGACCACAATTTAAAGGGATGGGTGTAGGGGTGCTACAACCACATGGAAGCTTGGCCTGCAGCATAACTGCTAGACTTCGGCAGAATGGCAATACAAAGTGCAAAAAAGGAGGGTTGTGGGAGCACAGCAAGGCTAAGTAAAACTAAATTTAAATTCAACGGAAGTGCTACTGATCTGGCCAAATTAACTACAAGCATAGAGACAGGGGACCAGGGAATGTGTATTGATTAATCCCCCTTCTTTTTCTTTTTACTAGAGGGGTTCTCTAGTGAGGGAGTGCATCATACACAAGTGCACTTACTGAAGCTGGGAACCCTCCAGAGCTCGGGGGCGCTAATTCCAGATCTAGCTAATAGTATTTCAACACCACATGCCAGATATGACACAATCAATACTAGAGCAGTTTTCACCAAAACTTGTGGCTGGTTCCTAATAATATTCACAGGCAATTAGGAATGTTCCGATGCATCACATACAACTTTGCATTTGGCACATTTACTCACAATTCTTCAGAAAAAAATCTTTCACATTGCACTGCCTTTGTAAATCAGCTTTTAGCGATCATTTACGTGCAACTGGGGGCAGAAATAAAAGAATACTAAGGGGCACAAGAGCCTGTCCCTTAGTGCATAAGTACATAGCATTATTGCCCCAGGTTTAACTGCACTCTACTCCTTGTGGGCACAGGGTGTAAATCGGCAGCTGCTCCCTAGCTGTTGTGTTGGAACGATGCACAAGGTAGGGGGCCGAGGGGGGACATTTATATCTTTCCCCATGCCTGCCTCTCTTGGATACATTGCTGCCAATGCAGTCGGTGATGTATTCATGGGGAGAACCTCAGGTCTCTGTTGTGTGGTCTATTCTACATATGCAATGCCACATGGGCACTTGATCAAGTATTTTACAGAGTCATATAAGTAATATTGTTTAATATTAGATTTTTTCACATGTTCACTGACCTCAGGTTCTAAATTTCTCAACAGCCCCTGTCCCTGGTTCAGACCCTTGTTCCCCCATTGGTACGTCTCTCTAGTGTGCGTACGGAGAAGGGAGCCCAGTTCTGTTCCTCAATAGTTACATCTTACATCTAAAGCTTCCTGGATGACTTCATTTTCCCATTGAGGCATTACAAGACCAACTTATTTGCATTTCAGTGAGAATCAGTTTATCTCCCCATCTTTTTTATTCTCTGGGAAAAGACCTGGAACTATTTAAAAATTATCAAAATGTGCCATAGGTTATATATTCAAAAAAGAGACCTGGTATTGGGGCTTTTATGTATTAACTTTTAGTATCCTCTCGGTTTTTGGGCAGATTTATTTTGAGCTAACTCCTGACCTGTACCCCCAATATTCAATATGTAATGAACACCAACCTCACTCCAAATGTGCTAACTGCACAATTACCCCATATATAAAAAATGCATAAAGTTTGCCCAGGTGCAGTAACCTGAAGCAACCAACAGATGTTTGTGATCACTAAATGCTACCTGCTGATAGGTTGTAATAGTTGATTAAACTGTAGAAAAGTTTGCAGTTTTGATTATTATCCCCCATCTGCACCAACTCGAATGTGTTCCAGATATACCAATTTACCGTGTGCAGTACTACATATAATTTGGGGGAGATTCCTCACCAAATTGGGATTAACCCCATTAAATATGTGGAAAAAAATTGACATTGCTTCCTGCCATTCGCTGTATTAATGTTAACAAAAAGAATTCCTTGCTGCATTTCTTTTCTTGTGTGGCTATAGGATGAGTTGCAGACCCATTTGTGCTGTTGACAGAATATCATCTGCATGCCAGCATTAGAGCTGTGGGGCTAATAAAATCTGATTTACGCTCAGGAAATCACAGGTTTTTATTCTCGTGCACAGGCAGGAGCAGGAGAAACGAAAGACAGGGAAGGCACAGGAATGGTTGAGCTGCAACTTTATTATTGGCTTATATTGCAAAATATGATTTTGAGCAGTTTTCAATTGATTTGCTGTGAAATAAAATAAGCCAGATACAAACGTATTTGAAGATCAAGAGCACACAGAGTACATTTTATATTAAACTGATAAATTATCATAAGTTGGAAATCCACAATCTTTGGAATGCAGGATCCCAACTAAAATAGAAGCATATGTTTTACAGTGGGTAGATTAGATATTTGTGAATTATAAATGTAAAAACTTGATATCAAAATGGAAAGCTTATATAAGTTATTAGGGGTATAGTTTTCCCTCAAGGATCTTTGTTTCCATTTGGTTTAAATGCATAGATAGGGGTTTTGGTTTGTACAAACATGGGTGTAGCGATATCCAGTTTAGGTATGCCCTTTTAGCAGGGCCACCATTAGAAATCATGGGGCCCCGTACAACAAATTTTTTGTGGCCCCTTGGGTCCCGCCCACACTAGCGCCCAAGCCCCACCCCAGATCCCACCCACTCCACATCACAGTTAAAAGACCACACAGACATCAGCGCTAAAAAAGAATATATGTTAAAAAAAACATTGGCGGCAGGGACCCCCTTACAAGTTAAAAAAAATGAAGGGCCCAAAGAATATTTTTTTAAAAAAAAATTGGTGCCAGGGCCCCCCTTACAAGGTAAAAAAATTGAAAAAATATTTAAAAAAAAACATTGGTGGCAGGAGCCTATAGAATATTAAAATAATACATTGGTGGCCAGGGGATTAAAAAAAAACACACACAAATTGGTGTTCAGTAGAATTGAGCTCATGGCTTCAGGACTTCAACTTCGCCTCCTTTCGTGACTTTGGGTCTTTTCGCTGCTTCAGGACTTCAATTTTGGCTGTTTTCTGGTCTTTTCTCCGCTTCGGCTTCAGCACTTTGGCTATTTTCTTAGCTTTCACCTAAGGTGAAACTGAAGCCTGGAAATCCCCTTCCCACCAAAAAAAATGCTCTGTGCTTTGCCACACTCTTTACCCATAATTATACATTACCCAAAATTGCTGCAAAAAATACACAATAAACACATTAACCCTAAATATACCAGGAAGTATACTACACTGCAGAAAATGGGTAGTGCGAAAGCATTACCTAGCATTACTTGTGCACCCATACTGCTTGCTGGACTCTGCCTCCTGCATAACTGAAACTCACTTTATGATTAAAGGTGACTATGCGTTCCACAGTGGAACACACATCCATCCATCTTTACATTTTCATCCTGGGGAGAGACAATATTCATGAAGTGAGCAGCCAGCAGGGTCCAACACAGCCAGAAGAGAGATGTGAGGGCTGTCAGGTATGCTGTATGATATCTCGTAAACATGGCTGATGGCCCTTTTCAATTCCCAAGTTCCCTTGAGTTTGCAACTTTTTTATAAGTGCTACTTATCATTAATGGGCATTTATAATGTACCAAAATATACTGCAGTGCTGTACAATAAATGGTGTATATACTAAACATACAGATGATGTACACAAACGACTAGTGACTAGTATTCGCCGCCAGGGAATACATTCCCGAATTTTTTTACAGCTCTTATTACCTATAACAATGAATCAGCAGGTAATATTTACTGGTCAGCTACTTAGATGCAAACATCTTATTGGTTGCTACAGTTACTGCACATGGGCAAAATTCATTACACAAGGTCTAGTAAACCCTAGTGGCAAATCTGCCTTTTGGTAACAAGTACTATGAATATATATTTTATCTACTAGAGCGCTCTATACATTTATAGAAAGCATTTTCACATTCTGACAATAGTACATAACATTTCAGATTTTCTGCACATAATCCAGGCAATGTTACCTCTACCCTGTGTCCTCACGCAGATTTACATAATTTATGACACCGTTACATGCAGCACACGGTATAAATTGGAGTGGCTCGTGTGTCCTATCTTTGCACCAAGACCTGCTGTTTTTCTTTTCCATGGCAATTGCCATTACCCAGAAACACAGTGGGATGTGGGCAGCCAGTCACAGCTCAGCTTTTACACAGGGGAGGAAAGGCAGCGGGATTGTTTATCTAGTCACTGATTGGTTGTTACACTACAGTGTAAAGTGCCAATAAGATCTCCCAGATGAGGAAGCAGGAGGTGGAACAGCTGGGTGGTGCTTGAGGGGCGAAATTTTGGAAAGTGAGGTGAATAATACAATGGCAAAGACTTGTTCTTGACACAATATATCTATGGATAAGAATCTTGTCCATGCCCTGTAACATCCCAATCACACTCACCATGCCCCAGTCCCACACACCTCTTTAGGAAACCTTCAACTCCTAGCCCTTAAACCCCTTGAGGAAATCTCAAGTCATATTCCTGACAGTAAAACCATTTAGATGAACTATTAGCTTACAGATAAGGGAGAGTGGTAATTCAAATAAAATAAAATATTGTTTAGGTTTTGCTATGGCCCTGGCAATATTTACTTACCTATCCTATTATGGTGATGCTTGGACCATGGACATCCTCAGATTATTTTCCAGGGGAAGGGCAAAGTCATTAATCAAAAACAAACCATTTTTCTACACCACACCTGTACACAATAAATAGGTGGCAAATTTGTAGGAAATCAATTTATTGGCAAAGCCCATACGTCTGGCACAATGTACATAATTGTATAACTAGGGGTCCTGTTTAGGTAGAGAGTATAAATCATGTAAATGTGTTACACTGTACACAACACAAACACTGGTAAAAATCTACTTGAATGACATTTGACCAGTGTGACTATTCAAGCAGGAGTTAATAAAAGAAAGCTCTGGAGCTATAAGCACATGGACTGCATGACAAGGGATCCAAAATAAAGGAGGTTCTCTCCTGTGACTGCACAGTGGGTTGATTGATACAGACGCTACTACTGCTTGGATTTCATATCATCAAGACATTGCAGATTCAGGACTAGCAGCAGGGCTGCTGAAATTCTCTCATGGTGGGAGATGCAGCTCCTGCTGGTAGCAGAGTTTGAGGCCATCTCTCTGTAGGTAGAGGCAGCCTATACTCTGCTCTTTTCCTGTTTCCACAGTGATTGTTTATTATGAAATGATGAACGTAGAATCACTGCAGTTGTACAGCAGGAGTGGTTTTCATTTTACTAAGGTACTATTACTTTTAGGGATGCACCGAATCCACTATTTGGGATTCTGCCGAATCCCTGAATCCTTTGTGAAAGTTTAGGCCGAATATCGAACCAAATCCGAATCCTAATTTACATAGAGGCGGAAAGGAAAAAGTGGAAAAGAGTGTTTTACTCCTTGTTTGGAGATGAAAAGTCATATGCAAATTAGGATTCGGATTCAGCCACACACAAGTATTCAAATCCTGCTGAAAAAGTTGAATCCTAGTTGAACCCCGAACCGAATCCTGGATTCTGTACATCCCTTATTATGTCACCTTTTTAAGATGCTAAAGTCATAGTTGGGAGAACTTATAGCGAATACAAGAAACCTGCCTCAATGATGCTGCAAGTTTATTCTCACAATGAAATGTACTGTACAAATAAAGCAGGTCAGTGTTGATCATCAAGCAGAAGAAAAGACCAAAGAGAGTCGTGTTTAGTTCAGAGCTTTAAAATCACAATACTTGAAGGGTTATAAGAGCTAGGTGGTGCCTGCTGGTTTCACTGTTCCATTCAAGATGTGCCCTCACCTTAGTCAAACTAATTGGCTGTGTTTGAAGACTATATATGGCTGTGAGTTGATGTTGATTAATGCCAAATGTCAGGATGGGTGTCCTGAACTTTGTGTTCTATCTTTAATCAGGTCCCTAACTTTTACTCAGTGGCATCCACAGATGCTGGTATTGTATCAATCCATCCTTTTTTTGCAGTGACCTTCAATCTTAACAAACATGGTATCGATTATGAAGTGTGAAAGCCACAGTCTGGTCATTTGAGCCTGGTTAGAGACTTAGTTACTGCATGTAAAGAACAGGGATGAGCAAAAAAATTAGCAATGGACGCCCAAGTGGATGTTTTTTGCTGCAAATTTGCAGTAAATATTCACCTAAGGAGTGCAAGCAAGAGATGCGATCGGATGCTTGCACTGCCTGTCATTTCTCTCCTCAATGCTTGTGCCAGTAGAATATTTTTCACAAGCCCCATAATTCCAAAGCGTTCATTTGTCACCTTTCCTTCTCCAACTTTCTCATCTATATTATATTATTGAAACATACCCAGAAACATCTCTCCACTTGAAGATTTTGTCAATTTATTTTCTATTATTGATGACAAAGTCAAGAAGCCTTAGGGTGCCTGCTTTTTTCATTTCATCTCAAGAAGAAATGATAGATTTTACCCGCTGTCAAGATCTCCAGTTGTCTTCAGATCGCCTTCAGTTCCAGCCAGTAACATTCTATCATCACAGAACTTGTCATGATGTACGCAATGCTGTAGTCATTGAGACAAATATAAATATCTTCTTGGGTTTTTTTCACTTTTCAAGGATCAAAACAAAATGCATCATTACACATCTGAGATGGCTCTCAAGAATACAAACCTCTTTAAGGTCCTCATTTATATTCAGCTGAGGTAGTAAGAACAGATAACTATAATTGCATGATTACACAATTAAGGAAAGATCTCAAGGCTGATTATGTAAAATATATAGGTCCCATTGTATTAGTGCTTACGACACAGTATATGTGTCTATTATTTCAAGAAAACCAAATGAATGTGCTACCAACTTA
Organism: Xenopus laevis; assembly: GCF_017654675.1. Lineage (NCBI taxonomy): Eukaryota > Metazoa > Chordata > Amphibia > Anura > Pipidae > Xenopus > Xenopus laevis. Next base: position 121,945,790 of record NC_054381.1, read on the forward strand.
TTGTCTTACTTCTTTCAGCGTCTATGTTAAACAGTTATATTTGGCATTATTATTCAGACACTCACCAACTTAAAGATGTGGTTTGGGTGCAACTGCCCGGAACCCACCGTTTACTTTATCTATGCACAGTTAAGACCCGGGTCACTCACCCACCGCTCTCCGTTGGTGGTCCAGGTGCTGCACCTCGAACACGTAGCTTGAGGAAAAGTACCTCAACATTCCATATTGGACACGCACTCCAGAACTCCTCAGACGTGGTGTACAGTAAAAGAAAAGCTTTATTTCACATCAGGTAACCAAACACCTTATGTGTTTCTTGTGTTTCCACACGTAATCATATTTCAAGAAGACTGTCCTAATAGTCAGTAAAGTGTTAATAATTCTTTTAAACAAAGATCAGATTTCTAGGTATGTTTCTTGATTCCCCAGTTGATCTTTCATGAATTTTCCCATAGGGTTACCCTTTGTTCTGGAAATCCCCTACTGTTGTTAATCCCCTGGTTTGGCCAGTTAAGAATTGGGCCTAATTTAGAGAGGGGGCAATGTTTCCTTTTCCAGGTTGAAGTGTACCCCTGTCAGTTTTAGTCAGAAAATGTCACTGTTACTTAAGTCTTTATAAAGGAGAGACACCATGTGCTCTTGTTCTTTGGCCGCCACATGCTGAACAAGGTGGATATCTGCTGGAGAGCCTCAGCCCCAGTAAGGAAATGCCCCAAAGGAAAAGAACCTTGGAGAAGTTGGGGAAAAGGGCCCTGTGAGTGAGATATGAGATAGTGGTACGTCTAGCTCCTGTCATAGTACATTCTATAAGTCAGATAGTTGAGCTAGTTGAGGTAGTTCTGAGCTCCAATGTAGGAGGATAGATTAGAGGTATCTCTCTCAGGTGATACCGCCAGTTAATTTTGGGATCATAGAGGATAGGGAATCAGGTTAGAGATTTCCCTGGAGGTTCTACTGGAGGTGATCCGCTAAGGGTGTCACAGAGGTGAAGTGAGATTCCTGCCAAGTCTGTCTCCAAAGTCATGTCAGTGTGTGATACGCTCAGCTATTGAATGTGCTTTGACAACTTTGTTTCAGAGAATGTATTTACCGTATGAGTATCCTGTCATTGTTAATTAATTTTTATTTTGGTTAAGAATTCCTGGCATCCAAAAATCCTGTAGTTGAGCACCTAAGAGGTACAGTCCTGCAACACCTCTCCTTTCCTCTACACATATATGTGAGGGTTCAGCTGAGACTGAGGGTCTGATATAATCAATACTTTTCCCAATTTCAGTGAAAGCTAGTCCGGGGTGGAAAATAAGGGTTACACCTTATAACTAATTCAATGGCAGTGAATATACTGTAAGTTATTGCCTCCACAGTTGACCTCCATGTGAGAAAAGCCTTAAAAATACATTATAGGGAATGTCATTCACATATACAATGCACGAAAGACTCAGACCGCAGACTTTAGAGAAATACAACAGCAGCAGCTCATGTTGACAGTGGACAGAAAAAGAGGAATTTAATAGCAACATTCTTATAATGATGAGATTGTGTATTTGCTGTATATGATTGTAAAGGAAATGCACAGTACAAGTTAATGCAGACACTGACTTAATACTGGGTTACTGGGCCTGGGTGCAGTCCACTTGTCTAGAACTATCCAGAAAGAAAAGAGATCTTAATATCAAGATAAAATGTGCTTCAGTGCAAAGGCCAATATTTTGACCAGAGCACCATCCTTTTTAACGGTATTATAAATGGTAGAATAACAACAATTAACATTTATAGCAGTCACCTTCGAGTTCCATGTAGTGATGGGCGAATAAATTCGCCAGATACAAATTCACATTGAAATTCATTAGCGAAACTGCAGTGACAATTCACCGGTGAAAAATCCGCTGCATCAAAAGAAAATTGATGCCAGTCAAAATTATTCTGACGTCCATTGACTTTAATGCATTTCGCAAATTTCTCAGTAAATTTGCAAATGTTTCAGCAAAACGGCACAGATTCACCCATCACTGGTTCCATGTTTTGTGTGAAGGCAACTGGTCTGTGACCTCTAACAGTTATATAGTCACAGGGCTGTTTGGTGACTTATTATATGCTTATAATACACAAAAGCGATGAATATCTTGTAAATTATGGCCTTATAAACGGTGAGTTCTGATGTCATCAGTTATAAACGGTGAGTTCTGATGTCATTTCTGTCACATGACTCACTGAAACTTGTGTATTATAATAAATAAAGTACCCCCTGTTGCAAAATATGAGGACATTAGAAGTTACCTCGGAGTTCCATGACCCGTATAAAAACACTCGTTTGATGCAGAGTTTGATATTATGACACAATTTGCAATTGGTTTTCATTATTTAGTTACTGTGCTTTTCAGTTATTTCGCTTTTTATTCATCAGCTCTCCAAGTTGCAATTTCTGCTAGGGTCCAAATCCATACATTGGTTTGAATAAGACACTTGAATATACATGTAATTAAGTAAAGCTCTGAATTGAAATGTGAGTATTAAAAAGTAGCAATAACAATACATCTGCAGCCTTACAGAATGTTTGTTTCTTTAGATGGGGTGACCCCTATTTGAAAGCTGGAAAAAAATCAGAAGTCAAATAATTAAAAAAACTATAAAAAATAGATAATGAAGACCAAGGGAAAGGTTGCTTAGATTTGGCCATTCTATAACATACTTGGGGGTCCGTTTACTAAAGCGCAGTAAATTTTATGATATGCTTCCACATGTTATCGCTGCAAATATTTTTCCCGAAAATTTTTTGCAGCAACTAAGTTTACTAAACAGTTATGCTCTTAGAAGTCATTGCGATCACTTACAGTAAATACGTTGATGAACCATCTTACATTCGCGGTAATTTAAGTGAGATGCGAATTTTCTGGCGATAAAATTAAGTTTGTGAATATTTATGCTATAAAATAGCATACCCCGATGCTGCAAAATACCCGAATCTGAAAGCCTTGTTGAGGTCCTGTATACAGTAAGTCAATGGGAGAGGCACCTATCTCAAGTTGAAGTTTTCATGGTCTGCGCTGGGTTTAGCCTGAAAATCTGATTTTCTTGATTTTCACGCAAAAAATCGGAAAAAGCCGAAAAATGTGAGCAATTTGGGTTTTCTTTTCGCAATCTGATAAAATCGAGTTTATTTTATTAATAATTAAGCTAAATTACACGGGAGTTTGGCAATTTTTTTTAATAAAATGTTTGATAAATTTGGATTTTAGTAAATCCACTTAAACCCCCTTAAAGTATGAAGATCCAAATTGCAGAAATATCCGTTATCTGGAAAACCCCTGGTCCCGAGCATCCTGGATTTGAAGGATGTTGTAAAGATCTGTGTCTCCAAAGATGCCCCAGTAGCTCCCCATCTTCTTTTCTGCTGATTCACTGCACATGCTCTGTGCTGCTGTCACTTACTGAGCTTAGGGACCCACTCACAATATACAGTACATATAGAATATAAATATCACAATATAAGGCTGATTAGTAATTAATACAGATAATTACTACATGTCATATCAGAAACCAGTGCAATTAGAATTCGAATTTAATAATCAGCCCTGTAGCATCAGCATATATTACAGACCAACCTCATTTTCTGCTTGATAATTAGTGACGACCCCTAAGCTTACAAGTGACAAGAATGAAATGCTGAATCATTGCTGCAATTGAGAAGCTGAAGCTTTAGGCTGGTGCAATAAGTTCAGTATATAAAATATGGTATTTTTAGCCATATTAATTTTTAGGCTTTAATTCTCCTTTAAGTTGTTTTGTAAAACCAGGGCCTTCTCACTTTCTAGCTTATGTCATGTATTCCAATTATGTCCCCTCATACGCACCCCTTCTCCAGAAACCTTAATAGTCTTTCTTCATAGTTTATTTGTACAGTTTCCATCAGCACTTTTGCACGTTCCTGAATTTTTTATTTTTGTTTTAGCTGATAATAAAACTGTACAGTATTAACTCAGGATCTGTAAAAAAAGAAAAACGTTGCTTTTCTCCATTGAGTCAATGCCCCTGGATCATTTGTTTGCATAATTTAGCCAAAAAGCAGAGACAGTATTTATAATACAAACCTCAAAGTCATGTATGAATAAATAATTTGCATATATTTATATTTTTATTTATATATCGCTAACTTTATACACATCGCTGTACATTCAAACAATGTATTAATATAACAGAGGGTGAACAATGAGATAATTTAAATAACTATATACAATGACATTCAAGATTAAAGGGGAAATTTAATAAGCCATGAACGGACATTGCACACATATGAAAAAGAATAAATATTTAAAAATGTAATATTCCTCATTGGGCTGTTATTACTCGGCACATTTTCATAGCACATTTTTAAGACCTGCTTAGAGTGTATATAGGTGTATTTCTTTGGCACACAAATGATAGCATTTCAATATGACGTTTTATTACATACTGTACATTGAATATTGGCTCTAACCTCTCAATTTACAGAAGGGGATGGTGGATTGTTAAATACTTTTGTAAAAACCATATTAAATTCACACCATAAAAACTTTCATGAGCACATTTTTCTAACAATAGCCTACAGCATTACCGAATTTCAAATCGAATATTGATTTTTCCACGAATCGCAAAAAAGTCATGGTTTTCCTATTTCTTTTAAAAAAAAATCTGTAAAAATGTGAGATTTATTAGGTGTAAAAACCCCGAAAATCTCTAATACAAAACTGCCAGGTAAAAGTTGTCGAGATCAATGATCAATTTTCGGGTTAGTGGATATACTCAGCATAATGTAAGAACCATTTGATGAAGCCTGTTTTATATTAACTGTTGCAAAAAACCTATCAATAAAGGAAAATATAAGTGACAACTAATGATGGGCGAATGTATTCGCCAGGCAGAAATTCACCAGCATCCGTTTTTTGGACGCCGGCGCATTTTTGCCGGCATCTAAAATGAGATGGCGGCGTTTCGAGAATTTTTTGTTTCAATGGAAATTTGCGAATTTTTTGGCGAATTCGCCCATCACTGGTGACAACCATATGTGAGCTAATAAAGGGAAAGTCAGTTAAGACTCAGAAATAACATATAGGCCTGGGTGTCTTAACTGAAACATAAATGAACCCCAAAGTAATGGGTCTGCAACCTTGCCTTTTTTCAACTTGGTCCTCATTATTTATCTGTAGGTTGCAAATTAGGGATGCACCAAATCCACTATTTTGGATCCGGCCGAACCCCTGAATCCTTTGCTAAAGATTTGGCTGAATACCAAACCGAATCCGAATTTGCAAATTAGGGGTGGGAAGGGGAAAATATTTTTATTTGATAAAAAGTCACACGATTTCACTCCCCCCTAATTTGCATATGCGAATTAGAATTTGGATCCAGTTTGGCCAGGCGGAAGGATTAGTCCGAATCTGTATCCTGCTGAAACTTGCCGAATCCCGAACCGAATCCTGGATTCGGTGCATCCCTATTGCAAATAGATATAAACAGCCCAGGACATTTTTCTCACTTGTAATTTAAAGGGGAACTATATACCCCAAAGCAAATTCTTACTGTATATGGCCACTGGGATTTGTTTTTAAATCTTTCACTGTCAGAGCTGACAATGCTTCTGTTGCCCTCAATTCTTGAGTGATGTCTTTATTCGATTTAGAGTGAATCTTTTCTCGTAGCATATATCACTTGAATCATATGCTTTTGGGTACAATTTTTGTGCAGATGATTTCCTCCATCCTGTGGACGATCTTCTCTGTGTGGGTACAGGCATGGGATCCATTATCCAGAAACCCATTGTGGAAAGGCCATCTCCCATAGACTCGATTTTATTCAAATAATCCAAATTGTAAAAAATGTATTGATTTTTCTCTGTAATAATAAAACAGTAGCTTGTACTTGATCCAAACTAAGATATAATTAATCCTTATTGGAAGCAAAACCAGCTTGTTGGGTTTAATGTTTAAATGATTTATGAGTAGACTTAAGGTATAAAGATCCAAATTACAGAAAGATCTATTATTTTTTAGAAAACCCCAGGTCCCGAGCATTCTGGATAACAGGTCCCATACCTGTATACTGTGCATAGGGGGTATTATTTCACCTTTTCTTGTTTTGGGGAGGGGTTTGTGATGCTAGTCAATCTTCTAGTAATTACAGACGGATTCAGTTACAATGCTATAAAGTTCTAACATGAAAACTGAACTAAGAATTAGATCTTTGGCAATTTTTTTAATGGCACTTTATATCCAGGAACACAAAGGACTTTTCCAAAAAGCAATGCTCAGCTGGGGGCAGATATATCAAGGGTCGAATGAAAAATTTGAAGTAAAAAAATTCCAATTTTGAGCTATTTTTGTGTACTTCGGTTAGGGAATAGTCCAAATTTGATTTGAATTTGAAAAAAAATGTGATAATTGCAATTTATCATTTACTGTCTCTTTAAAACTTCGACTTTGACCATTCGCCATCTGAAACCTGCTGAATTGCTGTTTTAGTCTATGGGAGACCTCCTAGAACCTAATTGGTGGACTTTGAAAAATCAAAGTTTTTTTTTTTTTTTTTAAATACTTAGAATCTAGTTTGATCGAATACGATCTTACCTCGATTCAAACAACTGAATATACAACCTATTCACCTGCAGAAAAAAACTTTATTTATTGAGGTTCAAAAAAACTCCCATTACTTTGAAATCAGACCCTTGATAAATCTGCCCCCTAATGTCGGTATAGGTCATTTTCCACTTTATTCCTGAATTATATTAAATTTCACAATGGTAGTTCCAAAATAATAATACAGGCATAGGATCAGTTATCCGGAAACCCATTATCCAGAAAGCTCCGAATTACGAAATGCCCATCTCCAATAGACTCAATTTTAGCCAAATAATCCATATTTTTAAAAACAATTTCCCTTTTCTCTGTAATAATAAAACAGTAACTTTTACATGATCCCAACTAAGATATAATTAATCCTTATTGGAAGCAAAACCAGCCTATTGGGTTTATTTAATGTTTATATGATTACATGAGGTATGAAGACCCAAATTGCAGAAAGATCCGTTATCTGGAAAACCCCAGGTCCCGAGCATTCTGGATAATAGGTTCCATACTTGTAATAATAATATAAAATATGGTTGGATGTGTAACAGGATATCCATCAGTTATGGTTCTCTTCTGACTTTGTATTGCATTTCAATGTAAAAATTAAGTAAAATAAAAAGACATGCTGTATTTTTTATTTTTTTTGTATTGCATTTGTATTTAAATTCAGTAGTTTCACATGGTCCTGGCATTGTCATGCTAATCTTAGACCAAATGGATTTGATAAAAGTAACAATATAGCTAGCGATACAATTTTATATGTTTTTATTCCTCCAAAACTGCATTGCAGTTTTCCAGTAATATTTTTTAAAATTGTATTTCCTTCTGTTACACATTTGCCAATACAATGTGCATTTATTCTGATGTGCAATATTTTGCCAAAAGCTTTATAATACAATATCAGATATGTACATCTGAAAATAAAACCTCTCCCTTAAAGCTCAGAAATAGTGATGGGCGAATTTCGCGAAACGGCGCCGGCGTCTCGTTTTTGACGCCGGCGTCCGTTTTTCGGAAAAAAATTTTTGACGCCCGACTAATTTTTTCCGCGAATTTTCGCGGGAGTTTTGCGAATTTATTCGCTGGCGGCGAATCGCGCAAATTCGCCGCGAATTCGCGCCTGGCGAATAAATTCGCCCATCACTACTCAGAAATATTCAATTACATAGAGATTTTTTTTTTCTTTTCAAGTTAGTGCAAATAAAAACGTTCAAGCCTGAGCAACATATTCTAATTACAATGGGAAAAGAGAAACAGAAAAAAAAAATGCAAGTGATTATTACATATATTGGGTGTATCATTAGTAAATATTATATACAATGTATTTAAATAAATAGTTGTCTTTATCAGTTTTGGGCAATAAATTCAAAAATTAAAAATGTTATATTCACATGACTATGGAATGTTCAACATAATGCAAAAGATGCAATCAAGATGAAAACAGTAACTCAGATCATCGTAGGATAAAACATCTGTACTATCTCGGAGTAGTATCAAGGCACATTCTTGGCAGATCAGAGTTCTGTTTTAGTAAATGAGATCTGAAATAATAAAAAAAATTGTTAATACAAAGTCTGCATTATCTTTAGTATTTCCCTGCTATAGGCAATTATGGCTGCTTTAACCCTTTATGAGTCAGTAATCATAGCATATACAGTTCTAGTACTCAAGTAAGGTGCATATTTATCAAGGGTCGAATTTCGAATTGAAAAAACTTAAAAATTTGAATTCAAAAAGACCAACCGAAATTAAGTCGAAGTTTATTTTTGGTCAAATAGGTCCGTTTTCAATCAAATAGGTCCGTATTCGGCTGTATTCAAATCGTTCGAATTCAAGGAATAGCGCATTCGATCGAATTCGATTCGAAGTTTTTCCCCAAAAAAACTTTGATTTTTCAAAGTCCACCAATTGACTCCAAATGGGTTCTAGGAGGTTCCCCATAGGCTAAAACAGCAACTTGGCAGATTTTAGATGGGGAATGATAGAATTCGAATTTTTAAAAAAGACAGTACATGATAAATTTCGATATTTGAATTTTCAAATTTTTTTACAAATTCAAATCGAATTTGGACTATTCCCTAGTTAAAGTACATAAAAATAGCTTGAAATTCAAATTTTTTCAATTCAAAAATTCACCTTGACCTTTGATAAATCTGTTCCTTAGTGTGCGCTGTACACGCCCTGTTCCCGTGTTCCTAATTAATTCAGTGAGTGATTGCGTGTTGCATTAAATCAACTGGCAAAGAAAGGGTTAAGCTAGTTGGCAAATTAATTTTATGTAAAATACTAGTTCTACCAATCTATGGGGCTGATTTACCAACAACTGAATTTTGATTTTTTTTATATGAATCTATAAAAATTGTTGGTTTTCCTATATTTTCTATAAAAATTTGACGTTTATTAAATGTTTACATGATTTTTAGTAGGCGTAAGGCATGTTGATCTGAATTACGGAAAGATCCCTTATCTGGAATTGCCCAGGTCACAAACATTCCAGATAATTAGTAATGGGCGAATAAATTCGTCAGGTCACAAATTCGCAGTGAATTTCCGTGTTTGGCCGCTGTCGAATAAATGTGCGAAATTGAGAAAAAAAATTGCCGCATCAAAAAATGATTCGGACACGCATTGTCTTTAATGCATTTGGACAAAATAGGCATGCATACACGAAGGGGCCGATTCACTAAGCTCGAGTGGATTCGAATGAAAAAAATTCGAATTTCGAAGTATTTTTTTGGTACTTCGACCATCGAATTGGTTAAATTCGTTCGAATTCGAACGAAATCGAACGAATCGAAGTAAAAATCGTTCGACTATTCGACCATTCGATAGTCGAAGTACTTTCCCTTTAAAAAAAACTTCGACCCCCTACTTCGGCAGGTAAAACCTACCGAAGTCAATGTTAGCCTATGGGGAAGGTCCCCATAGGTTTGCTAACCTTTTTTTGATCGTAGGATTTTCCTTCGATCGTTGGATTAAAATCCTTCGAATCGTTCGATTCGAAGGATTTAATCGTTCGATCGAACGAAAAATCCTTCGATCGATCGATCGAAGGATTAGTGCTAAATCCTTCGACTTCGATATTCGAAGTCGAAGGATTTCAATTCGAGGGTGGAATTTCGAAGTATTTTTAACTTCGAAATTCGACCCTTAATGAATCTGCCCCAAAATGTTGCAGGCGTCTAAATTGATGCCAGTCAAAATAATTTTGACGCCCATTGACTTCAATGCGTTTCACAAATTTTTCGGAGGACAAATTCTCCCATCACTACAGATCATAGTTCCTATACCTGTACCACCCACCATTTAGCGATACTTTCAAAACACTTAGGGGCAGATCTATCAACGGTCATGGAGAATTTTTGGATTTAAAAATTTTGAGTTATTTTTTGTATACTTCGACTAGGGAATAGTCCAAATTCGATTCGAATTTGAAAAAAATCTGAAAATTCGTGTATCGAAATGTATCCTGTACTGTCTTTTTAAAAATTCGACTTCAACCATTCACCATCTAAAACCTGATGAATTGCTGTTTTAGCCTATGGGGGACCTCCTAGAACCTATTTGTAGCCAATTGGTGGACTATTTTTGGGAAAAAACTTTGATCAAATGCGCTATTACTTTACTTTATATGTGATTCGTACTATTCAAAGTCGATGGAATACAGACCTATTCGAACGGACTTATTCGCCCAAAAAAAACTTTGACATAGGGGCCGATTCACTATGGGTCGAATATCGAGGGTTAATTATCCCTCGATATTCGACTAGGAATTAAAATCCTTCGACTTCGAATATTGAAGTCGAAGGATTTAGCGCAGATAGTTTGATCGAACGATCGAAGGATAATTCCTTTGATCGAACGATAAAATCCTTCGAATTGAACGATTCGAAGGATTTTAATCCAACGATCGAAGGAATATCCTTAGATCAAAAAAAGTTCGCCAAGCCTATGGGGACCTTCCCCATAGGCTAACATTGACTTTGGTAGCTTTTAGATGGCGAACTAGGGGGTCGAAGTTTTTTTTAAAGAGACAGTACTTCGACTATCGAATGGTCGAATAGTCGAACTATTTTTACTTCGAATAGTTCGATTCGAAGTCGTAGTCATAGTTGAAGGTCGAAGTAGCCCATTTGATGGTCCAAGTAGCCCAAAAAAACCTTCGAAATTCGAAGTTTTTTACCTTCGAATCCTTCACTCGAAGTTAGTGAATCGGCCCCTTAATTTCAGTTGGTCTTTTTGATTTGAATTTCAAAGTTTTTCAAATTCGAAATTCGATAATATGATAAATATGCCCCCTAGCAGTCTTCAGACGGCTGGATCTTTTTCACCAGCTCACACCCACATGACTATAATGACTATTTTTAAATCAATATATGAAGTAAAGGCCAACAAAACATGAATTGAATATACTTACACCAGTATCTTTTTAAGGTCGCGAACACAATGAGCTCTTTGCTAACCGTGTCAGCAGCCTTGCACATCTTTTATAATCTGTAACAGAAGCAAGGATTTTCATGAACTATTTTTTTTCATTTATGAAAATATCAATAAAATCTAAATACACAAAATATAATTTTTTTTTTTTAATTTTGGAAGAAATTTTAGAACTCAGAACCTGTAGATATTAATGTTCAGTTTACTAAGAGCTTGTAGTCCGTAAGTAAGCAATGTCACCAAGGGGCAGGGCTGAGAAGTCAGTGGCTATTTGGGGTCATGAAAACCTACATGAGGCCACTTGCCAGACATGGAATTAAATAGACAGTATGAACCCAAAGTAATTATGTAATTAATAATAGTTACTTTCATAAACAAAGATGGTTTGATTATCACATGGCAAGTTAAATATGCATTTCTCCAGAAATATGAACAAGACTGGAAAGTGCATGTCTACATTATGGGTAAATCCTAAAGTATATGTGTGTGCTAAATAATCAGTTTTTTTTTTAAAACAAATGCTACTTACAAAGTGGTGTTGAACAGTCCTTTGTGTTGTGGTAAACTCGAATAAAATGTTTGTTGCATTCAGCTGAAAATGTCACTGGACCTAGACAAGAAAGGATACACATACATAAGAAAAACATTCCTCTAATCACTATACAGGTATGGGACTTGTTACCCAGAATGCTCGGGACCTGGGATTTTCTGGATAACAGATCTTTCCGTAATTTGGATCTTCATACCTTAAGGGGCACATTTACTAAGGGTCAAAGTGAATTTTCGAATTCAAAAACTTTGAATTTCAAAGTAATTTTTGGGTACTTCGACCATCGAATCGGCCAAATTCGACTTCGATTCGAATTGAAAATACTTTGAATATTCGACCATTCGAAAATCGTAGTAATGTTTCTTTAGAAAACTTCGACTTCGACACTTCGCCGCCTTAAACCGGCCGAATTGCTATGTTAGCCTATGGGGACCTCCTAGAACCTAAGTTTTAAAAAGTCGAAGTTTTTTTTTTTGAAAATCGTTCAATCGATCAATTAAATCGTTTGTTCTGAACGATTACTATGATCGATCGAACGATTTTAATTTGAACGAAAACTACCAAAAAAATTCAAGAAGAAAAGACTATTGAATTTGGCCAATTCGATGGTCGAATTTCGAAGTTTTTTAACTTCGAAATTCAACCCTTGATAAATGGGCCCCTAAGTCTACTAGAAAATTATCTAAACGTTAAAAGGCAGATTTATCAAGGGTCGAGTTGAATTTTTAAATTCAAATTTTGAGCAAATTTAATGTATTTCGTCTAGGGAATTGTCCAAATTTGAAAAAAAAAATTAAAAAAATTAAAAAAGCAAAACGTTTAAAAAAACTCCCATCCAAGCAAAATGTTTAAAAAAACTCCCGTCAAAGCAAAACGTACAAAATGTTAAAAGAAAAAAAAAACAATGAATTAAGTTGAGCATGCAATAATAGGCATTCATAAATGTATTCAATTTATAGTAAGATAAAAAAAAAATTCTAGAACAAAGGGAATTGACGACATATTTCTAAAAAATCTCAACAAATTATAAACATCTACTAACAATATGTTCAATGTTTCATTATTGTTATTGCTGTTTTTATTATTATCGTGAAATTGTGCTACTATATGTATTACTTGGCCAGTGGGCTATTATCCTAGAAGAAAGCACTTTTAGGGGGTTATTTATCAAAGTCCGAATTTATCGCAATATTTTCTGCTATAAACTCAGATCAAATCCACTCTGGTTTTTTGCAATTATTTATTATTACAATTTACTGAAATACAATTTACTGCTATGTGGGAAAAAAATCATATTTTTATGATTTTTTCGGATTTTTCATCCAATTTTCATGATTTTTTCGGAATTTACACCGGAAAACTCAGGGTATTGCACGAAACCCAGCACACATCAAAAAATCATTGGGATTTCTCCCATTGACATATATGCAACCACGACAGGTCTGAGATGCCAGATTTTCAGATTCTGACTTTTCCATCCTCTGGGTTTAATAAATTCCTAAATAATTTCGTGATTTTTGCATTCAAAGTTAATAAATAACCAGAAAAACGAGCACGCACTCCTTTACATTTATTAAATAACCCCCTTATATATGTAGGGGCCCCTACGGGTTAATCTGCCCTGCAGCTTTAAGGCCCCCACCTTTTTCTTAGAGTGATCTGCCAGGAGAGAATGACACTCCCCTGCTACACTGCTATATAGTGTGTGTAGGGAGTGGCCACTTCCTCTTTGGCCTGTGGATGGTGATCCAGCTGGGTGTGCTCAGGAGAGCCTGGGTACAGCTAGGCCCAGAAAGGCCCATGTGCTTTGGAGAAGAAGTCGGGGACCAGGTAACCCCGTGAATGAGGAATAGTTACACTAGGGCAGACTTGTCGTAGTCTCTCTAGGAGAGAAAGGCAGAGAGGTGAGAGAGAAAGAGCAGCTGAAGCTCCAACGAGGCCCTAAATCACCATAACATCCACATCCCTCAACCTGAACTAATTCTTAAAGGGATACTGTCATGGGAAAAACATTTTTTTCAAAATAAATCAGTTAATAGTGCTGTTCTAGCAGAATTATGCACTGAAATCCATTTCTCAAAAGAGCAAACCGATTTTTATATATTCAGTTTTGAAATCTGACAAGGGGCTAGACATATTGTCAATTTCCCAGCTGCCCCAAGTCATGTGACTTGTGCTCTGATAAACTTCAATCACTCTTTACTGCTGTACTGCAAGTTGGAGTGATATCACCCCCCTCCCTTTTTTCCCCCAGCAGCCAAACAAAAGAACAATGGGAAGGTAACCAGATAACAGCTCCCTAACACAAGATAACAGCTGCCTGGTAGATCTAAGAACAACACTCAGTAGTAAAAACCCATGTCCCACTGAGACACATTCATTTACATTGAGAAGGAAAAATAGCAGCCTGCCAGAAAGCATTTCTCTCCTAAAGTGCAGGCACAAGTCACATGACCAGGGGCAGCTGGGAAATTGACAAAATGTCTAGCCCCATGTCAGATTTCAAAATTGAATATAAAGAAACCTGTTTGCTCTTTTGAGAAATGGATTTCAGTGCAGAATTCTGCTGGAGCAGCACTATTAACTGATTCGTTTTGAAAAATATTTTTTTTCCCATGACAGTATCCCTTTAACTTCCCATTCCCCATAAAGGGGCTGTTCACCTTTGCAATTGGTTTTCATTGGAATCTATTTGCAGTTTTTGAAATATTTAGCTTTTTGTGCAGTGACTCTAGTTTGGAAATGTAGCAGCTATCTGGTTTCTAGAGTACAATTTAACTTAGCAACCAGGCCGTGGTTTGAATGAGATACAGGAATATGAATAGAGAAGTGAATGCACAGAAACGTAAATCACAGAAAGTAATAAATAGCGGCAATAACTGCAGAATTCACAGAGCATACATAGTCTTTTGGCTGCTGGGGAGAGTGACCCCCATTTGAAAGCTTGAAAGAGTCAGAAGAAGAAGAAGGCAAATAATTCAAAAACTATAAAAAAAACAAATATCAATTAGAAAGTTGCTAAGAATAGGCCATTCTATAACATGAAAAGTTGAACTGAAAGTTTAACTGAAGGTGAATCAACCCTTTAAAGCGGTGGTTCACTTTTGAGTTATCTTTTGGGGCAGATATATCAAGGGTTGAATTTCGAATTTAAAAAACGTCAAATTTTTAATTCAAAAAGAGCAACCGAAATTTATTTTAAAAAATCCAAGGTTTTTTTTGGCCGAATAGGTCCATTTCCGATCGAATATGTCCATTTTTGAACAAATAGGTCAGTTTCCAATCGAATTCACGCTTTCGATCAAATTAGATTCAAAGTTTTTCCCCAAAAAAACTTTGATTTTTCAAAGTCCACGAATTGACTCCAAATGGGTTCTAGGAGGTTCCCCATAGGCTATTCAAAACGAATTTTCACTTCGACCTTCTGCCCCTAAGTATGACGTAGAGAGTGATATTCTGAGAGAATTTGCAATTTGTTTTCATTTTTTATTATTTGTGCTTTTTGACTTATTTTGCTTTTTATTCAGCATCTCTCCAGTTTGCAATTTCAGCACTCTGGTTGCTAGGGTCAAAATTACCCCAGCAACCATGCATTTATTTGAATAAGAGAAATGAATATGAACAGAAGATGGTCTGAATAGAATGGCAAAGTAATTAAAAGTAGCAATAACAATACAGTTGTAGCCTTACAGAGCATTTGTTTTTAGATTGTTTGAAAGCTGGAAAAAGCCAGAAGAAGAAGGCACGTAATTTAAAAACTATAAAAAATAAATAATGAGGACCAATTGAAAAGTTACTTAGAACTGTCCATTCTATAACATACTAAAACTTAACGTAAAGGTGAACCACCCCTTTAAAGTAAAAATACAACCCCTCACTAGTGATGGGTGAATTTATTCAGCAAAAATTTGCTGGGGAAAATTGATCGCTGGCGGTTTCGACGCCGGCGGCAATGGTTTTTCAACGCCACCAATTTTGACACCGGCGACAATAAATGCATGCTCATTGACTTTAATGGGCGCCGGCGTCAACTTTGACGCCAGCTACCGTTTTGACGTCGGCGAATTGTTTCTGGCGTAAAAAATCGCTGTTTCATGAGTTTTTCAGCAATTTTCGCTGGAAATTCATGGAGAAGCGAAACAGGGCAAATTCGCCCATCACTACCTCTCACAGTTACTGTATACACAGACTACAGACTGATGACTATGCACAAGGTTTATTTTCTACTTGTTAATTGATTAACAACATTTCATTCATATTTGGAGGAATTGTCCTCATTATGTTTATCTTGGTACAATTAATTTTTACATTCACCGTACTCTTTGCTTATAAGTACCTTGTGTATTCAAAAACCGATTGTCAACTAAAAATAAAGAGTATTAAAAAGAATAGTATGGGGAGAACATACAGTATGTTTATTCCTTTTTGGAAAGACAATTGACAAATGTACCTGGAGTCCTGTCAAAATAATTTAAATCACTAAGGGAATCTTGAGCAGATTCCTGCTATTTTGGATTTCCTTTCCCATATAATACCCCGAGGATATTTATAAAATATAACAGACACTTTCCAAGAAGAAAACAACTTTATTAACCTTTGATTGTACTGTGCTTTATTGAGGTGCCCTCAGATAATCATGGGGACTGGTATTGAAGTTAATGGTGGGCCAGTCACATTGTTTCTTGCTTGGTAAGATTGAGGCAGGTTGTAAGGTAGAAGGATTTGTTCATCCTAAGTATTAGTTTATCCTAAAAAACATATCTTAAAATAGGAATATTTTACCCCGGTGAATACATCCCATATGAAGCACAGAAGAATGGTGAACAGTTTTCTTATTCGTTTGGTAATGAGAGAATGTTACAAAAGAAGGAGACAACAATTCTGTTCAAGCGAATGATCTGATTCTAAATAAAACCACTGTACTGTGAGCTTGCCAGCATTTCGGAACATCTGTCATTGACAATGAAAGTCAATAGCTATGGTAGATCCAGTGAAATAAACCTCATCTGTAAATTATCTGATATTGAAGCGTGGCTTAATATCCTTGAAAGCTAACTATAGTTAGATTTTTTTAAAAAAATGTATTTCTTATTAAACATATTTAACCCATTAGTTTATTTGAAACCATAAATCAAAAACAGCGTTTTTTAAAAAGAGCATGAGAAGGTTTGGTTATGCCGAGATATTAAACTAATGTGGTCTCTCATATAATCTGTCATTTTGAATCCTATTCCTATAATGCTGCGGGCCTAGTCCCACAACTGTAGCCAGCTTTTCATACTTGTATAAATTAGCTTCAAATGTTTACAAGCTACCTGGACTATGGTTCCTGATATGAAGCATATGAAGAGGTGAAAAATAATTTATTTTTCAAAGTGTCGGGTCCCAAATTCAAGGGCCCTAGATGTGGTGAGTCCAACCATGCACCACTCCCTTCAAACCACACCCCCTTTTATCCGTTCTGCTGTGATCAGGGGAGGGGGGCAGTGTGGGCATGTGAGCGAGCCTAGACCAGAGGGGCCCATGAAGGGCATTCCCCTTCATGAGCTTAGATAAGGAAGTACTAGATTCACACATTTCCTTTTCTGCCTAACTATCAGCTAGTGAGACAAACATTACTGAGTCACATCAGGTGGGTACCTGTTCTTTATAGGGCTAGACCAAGAGTGCTAGATAGGGTAGCCAGCAAGGACAATCTCAACAATTAGTGAAAAATAGTGATGGGCGAATTTATCTGGCCAGGCCCGCACTCAATTTTTGCAACGAAAATCAGTCGAGGCGAAAAAAATTGGACTCCTGCGATGGTTCCGATGCCGGCGTCAAAGCTTTTTCAATGCCAGCGATGACGCCGGCGACGATTAGCGGATGCCCATTGATTTTAATGGGCGTCCAATGTCGCTGGCATAGAAGTTGTCGCCGGCATCAAAATTCGCGTTTCGTGGCGAAATGGGACAAATTCGCCCATCACTAGTGAAAAATTGTGGTAGAGCACCAAGCCCATTGTGCGCCAGTAAGGGATTGAGAACGTGTAGGACTAGCAGGGCCGGATTTACTAATCTGGCACACCGAGGCTGCCAGGTCCTAGCGCCTGCCCGGTTTGGCTCACCGCCCCATGCGAACATGCGAGCAACGCACAGGTTCACTGAGGAGCTGCCCCGAGGCCCCCAGGTTCTAGCGCCTGCCCAGTTAGATGCGCCACCGCCCTGTGAGCGTGTGAGTGACGCCTGTTTCACTGAGGAGCTGCGGCTCCCCTTTGCCTCTATGTATGTGGCTGGGCGGCATGCTGCCCCTGAAATTTTGCCCCCTAGGCCCAGGCCTTTGTGTCCTCGCCACAAATCCAGGCCTGAGGACTAGGTTAGTGGCAGCCTTATGGAGCTACAGTGAGACACTTGTGAGAAGCTTGGGCCACTGTATGCTTGACAATGCAGAGAAGTAGGGAGGCAGTTTATTAAGAGAGGAGGCACCCTCAATGGCTAATGACACTCTACCAGTGTACTTCCACATGACAGTCCTTTGGGATTCAGTCCTTAAAGGGATACTGTCATGGGAAAAAAAAACATTTTCAAAATGAATCAGTTAATAGTGCTGCTCCAGCAGAATTCTGCACTGAAATCCATTTCTCAAAAGAGCAAACAGATTTTTTTATATTCAATTTTGAAATCTGACAGTGATATCACCCCCCTCCCTTTTTCCCCCCAGCAGCCAAACAAAAGAACAATGGGAAGGTAACCAGATAGCAGCTCCCTAACACAAGATAACAGCTGCCTGGTAGATCCAAGAACAACACTCAATAGTAAAAACCCATGTCCCACTGAGACACATTCAGTTACACTGAGAAGGAAAAACAGCAGCCTGCCAGAAAGCATTTCTCTCCTGAAGTGCAGACACACGTCACATGACTTGGGGCAGCTGGGAAATTGACAAAATGTCTAGCCCCATGTCAGATTTTAAAATTAAATATAAAAAAATCTGTTTGCTCTTTTGAGAAATGGATTTCAGCGCAGAATTCTGCTGGAACAACACTATTAACTGATTCATTTTTTAAAAAAATGTTTTTTCCCATGACAGTATCCCTTTAAGAAGCATGTTAATGAGCTGGAGAGATTGTAGAGACGTGCAACTAAACTGGTTAGGGGGATGAAAAATTTAAATTACGAGGGTAGACTGTCAAGTTTGGGATTGTTTTCTCTGGACAAAAGATGCTTGTGAGTGATTAAGTACATTTGACAACATTATAGACAGATGGCGGGTGGAACATAAAAAGGATCAATGCACCAGACGCCACCCTTTTAGACTAGAGGAACAGAAATTTAATTTGAAGCAGTGTAGGTGGTACTTCACAGTGAGGACAGTGAGTTTGTGGACTTCCAAGCCAGATGCTATTATTGCTTTTAAAAGAAAACTATACCCAAAAATGAATATTTAAGCAGCAGTTTATATCAAAGTAAGTGGCATATTACAGAATCTTACCAAACTGGTATATGTATTTCAGTAAATATTGCCATTTTACATCTCTTGCCTTGAACCACCGTTTTATGATATTCGCTGTGCTGCCTCAGAGATCACCTGACCAGAAATACTGCAACTCTAACTGTAACAGGAAGTGTGGGAGCAAAAGACAGAATTTTGTCTGTTAATTGGCTCATGTGACATGTATGGTTTGTTTGTGTGCACTGTGAATCCTAGGATCCCAAGGCAAGGCCCTTAATTTTTAAAATGGCAATTTTCTATTTATGATTACCCAGTGGCACATACCACTAAAAAAAGTATATTATTATGAAAACGGTTTATTCACATGAATTAGGATTTTACATATGAGCTGTTTTATGCAATATCTTTTTATAGAGACCTACATTGTTCGGGGGTATAGTTTTCCTTTAAGAGGTGTTTGGATGATTTCTTGGCTAAGCATAATATTATAGGCTATGGTGATACAATTTTACAGTTTACAATTAGTATATACTGTATATTGGTATTTACTGATTAAGTGAGTGTATAGATACAGGGTGTAGCTCGTGTATGGTTGATGGTTTCTTCATATGCATTCTGTATTGTTTTCAAAAAGGTCATGACTCATTCAAATGGCTCTAGATAAATTTAAAAAATCCATCCATTGAATAGTCTTTTTGTGAAAAGCTATTTCAAATTTAAAATGGGAAAAAGGGTCTAAAAAACGATATGTATTTGAATATCAAATACCTATACATACGTGAATTCCAATAAATTTTACTATAAAGCTAAAGGATAGGTTTCCAAGAAGGGAAACAGATATTTGGATAAAACGTATGACCATCTACAACATAGATACTTGAAAGGAGATCTTCCTCACTGAATTCCTTTCACCGAACTGATAAAATATAGATTGCCGGAGAAGGGAAACATGCAAAGAGATTATGAGAGGCAAAGGTCATTAAGATATGGGATTAACCAGATGACTATAAAGTATACCATAACACGTAAGCACACACTGCAGCTCCACAATGACACAACAGCAATAACTACAGTTATTTATTTTCCCCCAAACTAAGACGATCATTTATATCAATATTTTACCCTACGGCAAACCAGGTATAACCCATTAAAGTCAATGGGACAAATTCTGGGCATTAAAAGTTGTATTAAAAGTCTTCAATACCGTATTTACTTGGCTTTTTTAAGCTAGCGCCTCTTTTTGTACATTTACATTTTGCTTCACATGTGCATAATACTAATACACACAGTTTTATAAACACTTGTATGGGATCTGTTATCCAGAAGGCTCAAAACCTGGGGTTTTCCAGATAATGTATCTTTCTGTAATTTGGATCTTCATACCTTAAGTCCATTAGAAAATCATGTAAACATTAAATAAACCTGATAGGCTGGTTTTGCTTCCAATAAGGATTAAAGGGGTTGTTCACCAGTGAGTAATATTTTTGTATGACATAGGGAGTGGTATTCCGAGACAATTTGCAATTGGTTTTCGTTTTTAATTATGTGTGGGTTATTTAGCTTTTTATTCAGCAGCTTTCCGGTTTGCATTTTCAGAAATCGAATTGCTAGGTCCAAATTACCCAAGCAACCATGTATTTATTTGAATAAGAGACTGGAATATGAATAGAAGATGGCCTGAATTAAAAGATGAGTAATAAAAAGGAGCGGTAAGAATAAATCTTTAGCCTTACAGAGCATTTGTTTTTTTAAGATGGGATCAGTGACCCCCCACTAGAAAGCTGGAAAGAGTCAGAAGAAGAAGGCAAATATTTCAAAATCTATAAACAATTAAATGATGAAAATCAATTGAAAAGTTGTTCGTTTTGTCCATTCTATAACATACTAGAAATTAACTTAAAGGTGAACCATCCCTTTGATTATATCTTAGTTTTGATCAAGTACAAGGTACTGTTTTATTATTGCAAAGAAAAAAGAAATCATTTTTAAAAAGTTGGAATATTTGGATAAAATGGAGTCTATGGGAGGAGGCTTTTCCGTAATTCAGAGGTTTCTGGATAACAGGTTGCTGGATAATGGATCCCATACCTGTCTATAATACGTATATATATATATATATACAATTCAGTTTACATTATAAAAAATAGATCAGAAATCAGATCTGAACTTGATGCACAAATCTTTCTAGTGTTGGCACGTTGTTTGAGATTTATTCTTACGTGAAAACAGCACACAATATCTTTGATGTCAGCTGTGACTTGTGTTTGAAGCAAATTCCTTTAAATGATTCACATATATGTGAAGGAATGTTGCCCATTGAACCCTGGTACATAACCTTGCTGTACAAAAGATCCAATGGCTTCTTCAGTTGTTGAGATTTCTCTCAATCTCCTCTTATGTGCAAGGTTGAGATGGACAATAACACAGTTAATGCATGAGGTTTATGGAACACTGCTTTAGAGTAGCAGAGATCAAAACAACAGGTTAGTAAGTCTTGCATCTCACTGTTATATCCATTTAGTATTCTGCGCAATCCATGACCTATGGCTGTCACATAAACACGGTAATTATTGTAGACTGAGGGCTACTCTCACACTGATGTCTTAAGCAACCAGTAGTGATGTCAAAAGCTTTGTTTGCCATGGTTCTTAGTAGCAAGCATGTATAAATAAAAGAGGGAATGGAATGTTTACTTCTTTATATTTATACAGAAACATTTGTAAGCCAGGCATTCTTTAAACAATACTTGCTTTGATTTGATTTTACACCACCTAGGACCAGGCATAGCTCACTGAAGTCAATGGGACAGATTGAGTCAAATTTAGGCCATTTCCTTTCCATAGACAGGGAAAATGAATACTAACAATGACCTTAACAATTCAAACATGAAAAAAAAATGGGCCTGATTAAATTAGACGAGAAAGACATCCCCTTCTTCAAGTCTAGATTATCCCATCATGCCATTCAGCGAAAAAAAAACATATCCCACTGTTTATCACATAAAAACTCTATGGGAAAAATTGAAACGGAATTAGGAGGAAAGTTCTTTTTCATAAAATTTAATCTGGCCCATTCGTTTTCACGTGACAAACCATAAAAATAACATTTAAATCTGGCCCAATATGTGTATTTAAATGTAGAAATGGTGTTTTGGAAATGCCGGTATTATAGGCGCGAAACGTGTAAGCACATTTACCTGCTCACTAACTCACACTGGTGGTGAATCTTTTAGCATGCACAAGGTGGAATGGAAAGTATGCATGGATCAACCAACTCATACATTTCTCAGTTGATTTATATGTCTGTAATTGGCAGGAAAATTCATGTAGACATATATCCTCTCCCCTCCTTTGCTAGATGTTTGCTCACATACATTCATGAGTCAAAAAGAAACAAGACGACTTATTTTTCTTTGGGTTCCTACCGACAGGCAATCTACTGTATGTATCAGTGCTTCAGTCATTTGCAGTAATATAAATGCTTAAATAAATAGTTACCCCTACCTGTAAAATGATTTATGAACTTGTCTTTTAGGCTGGGATCCCGAGAAAAAATTTCTGTCAAAAACAAAGAAAACAAAAAAATTAATATAATTATGACATTCATCAATGTGGATCTAAAGGGGTGAAAAAAATTTAAAATCATTAAAATATTTGTAATGGAAATTAATGTTTAAAGTGTTTGACAGGGAAATAGTTAAGAGTCATATTTATCAGAATCCAAATTTGTGAATGTTTGAGGTTTTATTTAATACAAAAAAACTCAAAAACTCACCAAACTCAAAATTACAACATCTTTCACAATCCTAAAAGCTACAGTAGATATGGCAAAATCTGGGAACCATGTACTATAAACAGAACTCAGAAACTGGCTAAACCTCTCCATTCCCATGTTTAAAAAGCTGCCCCTGACCAACACAAAATATAAATTCTTATATCTGTTTTGGCACGAATTTGCCGTGAATTTCTGCGTTTCACCTCCAGCGAATAAAACTCCCGCAAAAATACGCCGGTGAAAATTCGCCGGCGTCAATTTCCGATTTTCACAATCTTTTAGTGAAAAGCTTCAAATTTCACGGTTTTTTTTGTGAAATCCTTAAAATTTCACAATTTGTAGTGAAAACGTCCAAATTTCAAGATTTTTTCGTGAAAACGTTCGAATTTCTTTTGTGAAGTTTCGCCGTTTTGCGAATTTTGCAGGAAATTCCCAAATTTTTCTGCGAAGCGAAATGGGAGAAATTCACCCATCATTAGTGTAAGGTATTTTCTGCCATGTATAATTCCTGTACCTCTTTCATTCTCTTGTTTTAATTCCAGAGTTACTTTTATGCAAATTTTGTGATGGTACAGTATTTGCATTAATAAAAATCCATCAAAACTTTTTATAGGGAGCCTGTTATGGAACAAACAGGGTATTGCTACAATGGAGTATACAGTTATTTGTTCAAAAAGAATATTCAGACTCAGCAGTTTAAAAACAGGATATTGATACAGCTGTGGTGCCAAGACAGAAGTCAGTTTAGAGACTGATATGTTAAACGACAGAGGTTAATCATCGCTAATCCCCTTAATGAACTACAGACTACAGACAACTGCATCTAATAATCCTCTCCCTCTTAATGATCTCCCCCTCAAGCAGTCCATCCATTCTCTTGTCTTCTCTTGACATTGTATCCTACCCCTCCAGGCCAATATACTGTATATGCAAATTATAAATGATAGCATGAATTTCAATTGCTCCATGCACAGCATCTAGAGCACTCTACCCTTCCTGTAACTACAGCCTAGAGAACATTAATGACCAACAAATGCCAGCTGCTGACTGGTTGTAATGGGTTTCTAAGCCTGGTACAATACACTAGATCAGGGATCTCCAACCTTTTGAACCCATGAGCAACATTCAGAAGTAAAAGGAGTTGGGGAGCAACACTAGCATGAAAAATGTTCCTAAGGTGCCAAAGAAGTGCTGTGATTGGCCATTTAGTAGCCCCTATGAGGATTGTCAACCTACATTGAGGCTCAGTTTGGCAGTACACCAGGTTTTTATTCATTCCAAGCCTGGAATTCAAAAATTAGCTCCTGCTTTGAGGCCACTGGGAGCAACATCCAAGGGGTTGGAGAGCAACATGTTGCTCACGAGCTACTGGTTATGAATCACTGCACTAAATATTCACAGTGAAAATACTGCCACGTTTACTTTTTCCACCATTGTGTGAACAAACTTCCATCACCATAGATAAACTGACAGAAAAGCCAACACAGTTTAATTAAAACCGGGCACTACTTGGCATCTGCACAGACAGGTGTAATTGAGTGGATGTGGGCACTGAAGCATTTATGGAGGTGCATGAAGTACTTATGGAAGCTAAACCATGCTGATTGTGATGTGTGTGCCAGGTGTCACAAACAGAGCTAAAGAAAGTTATAAGAGACATATGAAACGAACTAAATAAAATATGTAATACCTAAAAGAGAAAATAATGTACCTTAGTCAGGAATCAAAATAAGATATGACTACCCATCCAAATTGTTGCTTCAAATAAGATGTGAAAACTTTGTTAATGGGGCAATCAGATAATCACCTTGAACCAGCAGACCAGCACATGCAACCTGCTCTGGGTTACTGGAACTGGAGCAAGGTTTTGCACCCGTTAAGTGGCTGCCAATTACTGTATCCATTTCTATACTGCAGCTTATTCGTTTTCATGACAGTTGAGGACATTTATGACTGTCTGTGAAAAAAACATGCACAATGGACAGGGCTGGTCTTATGCTACACTGTGCATCTTGTGCTTCATTTCTTAAATGGTGTTAGGTGCACAGTCATATCCCCGGGCAGAAATTCTACCTATTAGGCATGCTTTTACACTTCTTCCCAGAGGTATAGTAATTGACCCCTGCTACTTTCATACATTTAGGGGAACATTTACATAGCTCGAGGGAAGGATTAGAATAAAAAATACTTCGTATTTCAAAGTATTTTTTTGGCTACTTCGACCATTGAATTGGCTACTTCGACCTTCGACTACGACTTCGAATCTTTCGACTATTTGACCATTCAATAGTCTAAGTACTGTCTCTTTAAAAAAAACTTCGACCACTTACTTCGCCACCTAAAACCTACCGAGCACAAATGTTAGCCTATGCTTGCATTACCTGTGTCGCCACTGGATAGTGAGGTTGCCGTTTCCTCCATTTTGCTGTGCACCAGAGGTCTCTGCTTTCGGTGAAGACCAGGGTGTGCGAGTACTTCCTGGACTGTTTTCCTATGGGGAAGGTCCCCTTAGGCTTTCCTAGCAATTTCTGATCAAAGGAAAATCTTTGATCAATGGATTAAAATCCTTCAAATCCTTCCTTCAATCGTTCGGTCGAACGAATTCGATATTCGAAGTCGAAGGATTTAACTTCGATGGTCGAATATCGAGGGTTAGTTAACCCATAGTAAATGTGCCCCTTAGCCTTATGGACAGCTATTTTTTCATGCATAATGGTGAGCACTCATTTATTTGGTTCTGTAGACCAAAAGAAAATACACAAATATTTTCAAATTCTGCTAAATGTACTTGAACTTCTGCACTTAAATACTCATGACACCGGAGCCAAGGGAGCTATGTTGAAAATGAGTAGATATGTAAGGCATGTTATCTTGTGACTTTCTGATAGATTTTGCTACAATTAATATTTGTCTTCCCCCAAAAAACATAATCAAAAGCTACATTTACAATAAATGTTCCAGGTTTAGTACTAATACAGCCCTCCACCCTTATTTTTATGCATTCATCCTCTTAGTTTTTTTTTTTATGTCACGTTGTTTGAAATCTGTACTTTCTTTAAAACAGCACACAATGTCTTTGATGTTAGCCATGATTTGAATTTGAAATACATTCCTTCAGATGATTCATACTTATATGGGTAGGAATGTTGTCCATTGAACTCTTTGTAAATGACCTTGCGCTACAAAGATCTCAGTTTTTTTCTTTGCTTTAATCCCTCGATTATCAGAATTATATCAATCTCCTCTCAGTTGCAAGGCTGAAATACACAATAACACAGCTAAAAGCATTACGTTTATAGAACACTGCTGTGAGTAGCAGAGATCCAACATCAGGTTGACAAGTCTTGCTTCTAGCACAGATTTGTCCCACCAAGTGTTTAAACTGCTTTCTTTGCTGGTTATGAGGTCCATCTCACCTATGTAGTTATCAAATACAACAACAAAAGTCTACCAGGAGAACTTCAGAAATTCCAGCATTGTGAATTTATTCGAGAGATCTGGTGCACAGTTTGTTCTCCGTGTGTTCTTTCCTAGTTAGTAGAAACTGCAATGCTCTTACTGTTAGCTCTAGATAGTATCATCAGTAGTTTTTGACCTGTAACTGTCTCTAAAAAATATGAAAGTGATTATTGTGGGCTGTGGACTAATCTTAAGGGCCCATTTACTAAAAATTTAATTGAGAATTTTTGCAAGAATCTCTAAAAATGCATGCTTTTCAATTTTTTTAAAAAAAAAAAGCTCAAAAAATTTGAGATTCACGAAGTCTAAAACCACTAAAATCCGACATTTGTTTGCCAAACCTCTTAGTGGCAAGCTTGTATAATGCAATTAAACATTTATATGCTTTCATTTATAGCAAAAAAGTCATTAGCTTGGCATTGTTTTTTTTTAGTGGTTACCACGAGTTTGGGGGCATGGAGAAGCAGACTTTATAAAGTTTACTTTTATAAAGTAAAAAGACAAGGTATATTAATTACATTCAGGTATGAGACCTGTTATCCAGATTTTGTTTTACTGAGTGCCTCTTTTTTTCTTTTGTAACAACAATACATGAAAACTGAGTTTGATGGATATATGACTTGTAACGACCATATAGGTAACAACTAATACAATAGAAAATGTATTTATTACTACAAGAGGAACAGCATGAATGAACCAATCTAATATCCTTAGAAATGTACATTGGCTTTCTACTGTTTGCTATGACCCCTTTCTCTGCTTTGTATATTTAATCTGACCCTTTTCCAGTATTATTATTTTTTTGACTTTGCACAGCCAATAATGCATAGGAATTTACTTTTCATTTCATCATGTTAATCCTAATGTGACCTACTTTATAAGCAGAAAAAAGAAAGCTTACATTTGGAGATGCTGGTTTTCTGAGAGCAGAGAAAATACAGAGAGAAGGCTTTTTCCTCTTTATACATCATGGGGCAGATTCACTAAAGGGCAAATTGTCACCAGTGAATGCTTCGCACACATAACGGCACTTCGCCAGGCAAAAATTTGTTACCAGTACGCTAATTCACTAAAATGTGAAGTGGCGTCCTGGGTGTCGAACGCTGGCGACTTTTCACTAGCATTACTTCGGCAGTGTGAGCGTTTCAAAGCGAAATTACACTAGCGATCGCTTCTGCCTAGAGAAACTTCGTTAGTTCTCTTACACTTAGGTCAGTTTGATAGGGCGAGTACATTATACTCGTACGGACGTCTTTATTAGAAATGTTGGTGCAAATGCTTGAAGTGGCCACTTTTTATTACAAATGTCCAAGGCACCTAAATAAAGACAAAAGAGATCCTATAATGCCATAAATATGAGCCCACCCTAAAATGAATGGTCCATGCCCCTCAAATGTCTGGGGGAAAATGTTAACCGAAAAAAGTTAAATAGTTAGGACTTTTGCAGGAAATTCTGCTTAAAAAAAGGACAGGATATGATGTAACTGACATAAGCTTGAGGAAGTTCTAGCTTCATTTAAGGTTGTCTGGTCTGAGGTTGTGAAGTCAACGCTGGCGAAAGAGGTAACATTCAGTAAAATTCACACTTTACTGAATTTGCGGAGTAATGACCGTTCACCAGAGCAGAAAGTCGCTTGGCTATAGAGTGCGAAAGCTATCGACAGCCCCGTTTGCTAGCAAATTGTCGCCTACACCTGTTAGTAAATTGGTGTTGTCCCTGCGGATGGGATTTCTGGCAAAAAGTTGCTAGCGTTAGCCACTTCGCCCTTTAGTAAATCTGCCCCCATGTACTGTAATGAGTGTATTGCTATTGCTTCTGCAAAATTATGTTTATTTTTAAGTAAAGCCAATATTATTTGTATGCCTAGAATACAGAAAGGAGGGACCCCTCAAATATGAGGCAGGGGAGATCTCCCATTTCATTTTACCTTTTAGGCCCCCATTTCATACAACCATATTGGAATGTATGGTTAACAATTATGTCTATTACAGTCACTTTGCTCCAGTTTTGGATACTGCCAAGGCAGCAAACAGAATATGGTTCAGCATTCTTTTAAGTGGGATTTGAGGATAAGTACAATAACATTTATAATACACTTTAAGCACTACAGCAATCAGACCTATCGTCTGCAAGCTATATTGTCAGATAAATATTTATATGTTAATATAAATAAATGTATGTATAACATCCTATGCTTGTCAAAACTTGTCAAAGTACCCTGTTAACACACTTCAGTTTGTTTATGGCTTTCCTACAGAACGTATGTATTTTCTTTAAAGGAGAACAGTACCTTCACTTATTTAATTTTCCCTATACATTTTGCCTAATGGAAGTACTAGTGGTTGTATATTTGTTTTGTTTTCTCCAAGCTTGGCACTCAAGAGGCATGGCTACTTTACCAATAGATTGCTACTTATTTTCCAAAGAATCGGAACGATTCGAAGGATTTTAATCCAACAATCGAAGGAATATCCTTTGATCAAAAAAACTTAGGAAAGCCCTTCCCCATAGGCTCACATTGAGTTCGGTAGCTTTTAGATGGCGAACTAGGGGGTCGAAGTTTTTTCTTAAAGAGACAGTACTTCGACTATCGAATAGTCGAATAGTCGAACGATTTTTACTTCGAATCCTTCTATTTGAAGTCTTAGTCGAAGTAGCCCATTCGATGGTCGAAGTAGCCCAAAAAACACTTCGAAATTCGAAGTTTTTTTACTTCGAATCCTTCACTCGAAGTTAGTGAATCGGCCCCTAAATAAACCCAATAGGCTGGTTATGCTTCCAATAAGGATTAATTATATCTTAGTTGGGATCAAGTACAAGGTACTGTTTTATTATTACAGGGAAAAAGGAAATTATTTTTAAAAATTTGGATTATTTGGATAAAATTTACTCTATGAGAGATGGCCTTTGCGTAATTCAGGTTTCTGGATAACGGATCCCTCGGATTTTCACTGAAAAACAAATAAACCTAACAGATGCAAACACACCTGACAACACCATGTGCAATATGAAACGCTGTAATTAGACTCCGAAAGAGTCTAAACACATAATCAGGAGTGATAAATGGGATTTCACCCCATCTGTGATTCTGATTAAAATTCTGGGTTTGGCAGATGCCAGCAGAACACTAATATCCCAATATCCAAGCATAAAGTTCATGGAGAAGAAGTTAAAGTAGTTGGCTCTTTTTGCCAAAATTAGGGCTAGGGTACCTGGTTCCATTGAAATCAAAGCTTAAAGGGATACTGTCATATTTTTTTCCAAACGCATCAGTAAATAGTACTGCTCCAGCAGAATTTTGCACTGAAATCCGTTTCTCAAACTGATTTTTTTATATTTAATTTTGAAATCTGACATGGGGCTACACATATTGTCAGTTTCCCAGCTGCCCCCATATATATGACTTGTGTCATGATAAACTTCAATCGTGTGACTTGTGCTCTGATAAACTTCAGTCACTCTTTACTGCTGTACTGCAAGTTGGAGTGATATCACCCCTCCCCCCCCAGCAGCCAAACAACAGAACAATGGGAAGGTAGCCAGATAACAGCTCCCTGATAGATCTAAAGCTGGCCATAAATGCAAAGATCCGATCATACGAATCCTCGATTCGTACGATTTTCAGACCATCTGTGGAGAGTCCCAACATTTTTCATCCCATGGAGATCGTTCGTTTGGTCGATTGGACAGGTTAAAAGATTTCTGTCGGCTGCCAATAATTTCTCTGCATGTATTGCCGATCGTGATCTTTGCGTCCATGGCCAGCTTAAGAACAGCACTCAGTAGTAAAAAGCCAAGTCCCACTGAGACACATTCAGTTATATTGAGTTGGAGAAACAACAGAAAGCAGTTCCATCCTAGAGTGCTGGCTCTTTCAGAAAGCACATGACCAGGCAAAATAACCTAAGATGGCTGCCTACACGCCAATATTATAAATTAAAAAAAATACACCTGCTGGTTCAGGAATGAAATTTTACATGGTAGAGTGAATTATTTGCAGTGGAAACAGTTTAATTTAGTAATAAAAACTACACCATAAAAATCATGACAGAATCCCTTTAAGAGTGTGATTGCCCTATCCAGTACCCCCGAATGCAACCCAACTGAATATGTGTGGGATGAATTAAAAAGCTAAATGCAAGCCAGGCCTGATCTCCATCAATGACAAACCTTACTAATGTTCTTGTGGCTACATAAAAGCAAATGCCACCAACAATGCATCAACCTCAAGTGGATGCTTTTCCCACAAGAGGACAACTTTATATGAATACCAATAATTTGGGAATAATTTTGGCCATAAGTATATTTTCAGCATTAGCTTTATTATCATTTTTAAAAAATTATATATTTTATCAAAATCTAATGGCTCTTGTTTTTATCTTTGCTCTTTCTCCCTTTCATACGGAAAGTGAGGAGAGTAAAAACAGTACCCTTGATTGCCTATATAATATTATATCCTCTTAGTTTCTGCAGAGGTCTTGTCCAGGTCAGTAAAATTCAATTATAAAAAGAGATTTTTCTATAGAGAGAAAAAGAGAAAGTACCCAGCAGGGAAACTATTATAGAATAAATTAATTGAGGATTGATTCTTTGATAAATTGATTGCACTTCACTTTAGCTTAATTAATTGAGAATTAATTGATGTATAGGAAATACTAGGTATTAAAATTTAATTAGAATAAGCTATTTTCACTGGTTTTAAAAATAGTCTATTGGCTGTATCACAGACCAGCCAATTAGAAGTACCTATAAGACACAGACTTCCGACCTGATACAGTGGTGTTGCACAATTACCAACACTGATCCTCTAACAAAAGGTGGCCATGCATGGAGAGATCCGCTCGTTTCGCAATGTCGCCAAACGAGCGGATCTCTCCCCAATATGCCCACCGTGAGGCAATATCGGCAATATTGGCCTGATCCGATGGCGAGCCCTAGGGCCCAATCGTATCCTAACATTGGGTAACGGGCGGTCGGATCGCGGGACCGCATCAACAAACCGATGCGGCCGAGATCTGACGGGATTTTAAGTCCCGTCCAATCAACATCTGGCCAACTTTCAGCCAGATATCGATTGGGGAAGCCCGTTGGAGGGCCCCATACACGGGCCAATAAGCTGCCGACTCACTTGTATGGCCACCTTAAGACTTGTGTCTAGTGATGGGCGAATTTGGGGCATTTCGCTTCTCCAAAAAATTCACGAAATGGCGCCAGCGTCTCGTTTTCTGGACGCCGGCACACATTCGCCAGTGAAATGTGCCGGCGTCCAAATAAATGGACACCGGCATCCATTTTTTTACGCCGGCGAATTTTGACAACGGTTTTGCAAATTTATTCGCTGGCGGCGAATCGTGGGAATTCTCAACGAATTCACGCCTGGCGAATAAATTCGCCCATCACTACTTGTGTCCTATTGGTGGGAGTGAGGAATTCAATGGTATTAGTTACCGATATTCTTTAATAGTTTCCGTGCGGGGTACTTTCTCTTTTTCTCTCTATAGAAAAATCTCTTCTTATAGATCTATGGAAAGATAATGAACTCTTTATACATAAGATTTTGCTTTCCCAATTTGTTGCCTGTGTCTTAGGCTTACATATAAGGAGAAGTTCATAACACAGTTGGGTAAGATTATTTGATTTACTGCCTTCTCTTCTTGAAGCAGCTAGTAAATTTCCCCCAGACAAGTCATTTGTATGCTTTCAAACAAAAATGATTATGTGCATTTCTTGACTTGCTACTGAATGAGCAGGGTTGGCAATTATACGCAAAGTCCTGTCATTGCTGCTTATTATCACTACCAGACATATTTATGACCAACAACTAGGAATGTCATCATAGAAAGTCATTATCAGCAAGAACAAGTACAGACCCTAACTATCTCCTTCCAAATTAGAAGGATTGGATTACAATTCCTCTGGTGACAGAATTAACTGACGCCTTTGGGTTTGTATGAAGTGTAACACACAACCTTGGGAACTAGATTTAGCAAACAAGAAAAACTC
Organism: Xenopus laevis; assembly: GCF_017654675.1. Classification (NCBI taxonomy): domain Eukaryota; kingdom Metazoa; phylum Chordata; class Amphibia; order Anura; family Pipidae; genus Xenopus; species Xenopus laevis. Next base: position 121,978,044 of record NC_054381.1, read on the forward strand.
TCCAACATAAGACAAACACTTTATATCCTATGTTATCAAATCTGTAGGCTAAATTGACTAACATATAATCTTTTGACGAATAAACTCAATAGTGATGAAATTGTGTAGTTATCTTCAAACGAAGGAGTGTCAGGAGTGTCCAATGGCGCTCCCGTCTCCGGCCCCGCTGCATCCAAGATGGCGGAGGCCATGACCCACATGGGTTGACGCCTGTGCCTTGATGCCAACGTGATGACGTCACGCTTCTGGTGCGAAATTTGGAAATAAAACGACTTCCAGGTCACGGGTTCGATGCCCTATTATAGGAATTCACGACTTGTGTTCCTGGGTTCCCTAAATTCCTGACTTTTGCTTTGACCCTGATTCTGATTCTTGCTGCCTGCCTTATGAACCGTTGCCTGAATTTGACTACGCTTTCACCTGACCCCTTTTGGATACCGCTGAACTTGGATATTTACCCTAAGCTTCCTCCTTGGTCTGGACTTCTCCCATTGGGAGCCGATAGGCCCCCTGACAGGGGGAGGCTGAAGAAAACAGAAAAGGAAATTTGCTTTACATACTAAACAAGCTCCAATAAAAACAGATTTCATTGCAATGCAATGTTGTGCATGTTGTTGTTCAAAAAATTCACATAATCTAAAAGTTAATACAGCATAAAAATGTCAGACCCAACCCAGGAACACCTGTTTTATGTGAAAATGCCTACCCTGTGTTTTTAATTAAATGCATTTGCATAATTTATCAGTTTATATAAATCACTATGTAACCAGATAATCTGCTAAATACAGTCATGTAGGACAGATGAAAAAAAAAATCTGCTTCTGAGTTATTTGGAAATGATGATCATTAGGTGATAGATGAAAAAAAACATAAATATGGAATTAACTGCAAAGGCCTGTAAATCATCTAAAAAGATCTTTCCAGGAAACACTAAGATACTGTACATTTAGCTTCTCATCATATAGTGCATTCCATGTCATAAAGTGCATTCCATGTCCAAAAACAACGGTGGGCACAGTTACAGCTATGTTTTTGTATGCGCATAAAGTTAAAGGCCTGCAAATCTGAAAACACGGCCCTGCACTAATTATGCAAAGTATTACATGACCACTTTGAGGTCTAACTCTAGGCCAGACCCACTTGCTCACAACAGGATTATGAACAGAATCAAGGACTGAGCTGCAGTGGGAATACTTATTCGGATCTGCTTAACTTTATCAAAATGGTTACTGGAAATATTAGTGAGCAGAATAAACTACAGATATTTTTCCAGATCTGCTTTTTCACTCCAGTGCATATGACAACATACATCTTTATAATTTTCCAATTTACAATTTTACAGTATAGATAAGTGCACACAGGGAAGACAAGCTAATAAGTATACATATACAGAGATTAAATACCATGTGGTTAGAGACATGGAAGGAAGGAGGCCCCTGTCCTGTAGATCTTAAAAGTAATAAAGTCAACTTCTGTTGAAACCATCTCCAATACTAGAAGCAAGTTCATATGCAAATCAGACACTTTATGCATATTTGCCACCTCTGAAGCACCAATATATCTCACATACACCAACATATCTCCGCTAAATTATATACACCTGTAATGTAAGTTCCTTAAACCTGTAATGTAAATCTGTAATGTAAGTTTGCTTATGTCACCTTTATTGAAGTGCACTTTAAAATATATACAGGCCACTTTCAAGTTTTTTGTTGTTGTGAATCTCTGTGGGCAGTGTACAAAATGGTGGAAGTCAACCCCTCTAAATTATTAAATACTTGTAACAATTGGCATTTAGCCAAGTGATCAAGGGGGTGTGATGCCTGATGGAGGACTGCATCTGAACCTTTATGTGTTTCTCATTCCGAAGCAAGATTTGCAGCAGCGCACACCGGTATCTTTGAAGAATCAAACACTCTCAGGATATGGATAAAAGGTATATCTTTATTTTAACATCTGATTAACCATCTAGCATCTGAGGTCTGATGCGTTTCGTGGCTCCGCCTCATTCCGAAGGCCTGCATAGCTTCAATCATAGCTTCAATTCACCAAGTTGCTCATATCGGTGAAAGATTCACTCATTTTGAGATGTGGCCAAATGAGCGAGTCTTCACATGTATGACCAGCTTTCTTTGGCTGATTAGAAGACTACATTGACTAAAGGACATTTAAATTGTTTTGCCCATGTGTTATTACTCACAGAAAATTAATTGTGGGCCATTACAACTATAATACATTGCCTTAGTAAATATGGATAAAATTGTAAAATTATGCCAGAAAGAGTTTTATTAAAAAGCTGCTTGAAACCATCAAATTCAACACTAGCAGTGTAAAATAAGTCAGTAGTTTTATTATTGAATTAAATGTTACATAGTGAGAGATTGCTAGACTCAGATTGAATGACCACTTGTCAGGGATAGTCAGTTCTCATTATATCTTCCTTTACAATCATTTAATGGCTTTTTGTGGTTCTTTCAGTTACAGAAGAAAGGGCAGTTTTGTAGCAGCAGACCGGACAGAAATCATGAATACTAAAAGTTTTTATGGCTATTTACTCTAATCTGATCATTGGAAGGCAAATTAGTCCCATCGGTTAACCTTGCAAACTCATAAAATGTGTTTTAGGGTGTAGGCCACCCAGACTTCATCTTCTAATCAGTAAGGTGTCATTGTTTGCAGAAAATGGAACCAAGATTCAGGATGTCCAGAAGAAGCTAAACATAAGACTAATGAATAGCAACACAACTGGATCTATGCACACTTCTGCACTGGTAAATGTACTGTATTTTCCAGCAGGGTGTGCAAGCACAGATTTATAAAGAGTAGTAGTACCCTTTGTATTAATGGTGTATAGGGCACCGTAACAAGAGCTCAAGGCTAAAGAGGTTTGTGAGAAGTGTATTCACAGGAACAATTCCAGATAGTGATCAATGAATATAAGAGTATGCTGCATCCAGGCCACCGTACCTGACATTTCTTCTACTCCAAAGAACCACTGCTGGCATGAGAAATAAGGCATATTTTGCAGCTAAAAATCTGGTGCTTAACTCTGTTCACCCTACACTGCCAGATATGCAACTTGTTAGACGTTTTTATTTTATCTTTCAGTTCCTACTACCTAGGAATTGTATTAAAATGTGTCTTTAACGTATGAAAAAGCAATGAGGATGTGAGATGGATTGACTAGTTATGGCTACCTTTTAGAATCCTACATGTATGTTCCAGTAAGTTATTCCAAGTATTTAGCAAAGCACCTGTTTAACTGTACTAATAAAAGAGAGATAGCCGTTAAAATGTCCCTCTAATTCCTGTTTACAACCTTGACAGCTTGTTTGGTCTGCTTCTGTATTTAGCCCATCTCAAAGATCTGCTTTCTCGCAAAGGAGCTATCACTAATCCAGAGTATTCCTCATCTGTCCACTAGGACCACCAGCATAGTAGGCTTCCCGGATATAGCCCCATGAGAGTAAATGTCATGAATAGAAGTAAAATGTATTAGGATAATGAATTTTAGTATTAACACATATTTATTATTAAACATGATAAATATCCATTGATTCATTTGAATGCTCTGTTTTGGGAGTACAGTATATTATATATATTTGCTTGATCGAAAATCAGTTAGCTGCCCATTTTCAGTGATCAGCATATCTAGAGCATCTGAAAGTTCTAAGCCCATTTTTATCACTTGTTTTAAAGAGAGCTATCCTTAGGAATGTTACTATAATTCTTGTTTGCAACCCCGACGGATAGAGGTGGGTCTGCTTCTCTTCTGCTGCCTTCTCAAAACTCTGCTTTCTCACAAAACATCTATGTAATAACACATCGTTTTCCAAAATTAAACCTTTAGGTCACCGACATTGCAAGTTTTATTAAATAGAAAAGATGAAAGTGAGGACATGATCTGACTTAATAGGGTATCATATGCTACAGTTTGTTCAAATGCCCTTGTTCAAAGTGATATTGTGATTGTAAGAACATTTCTTAATAGATTTTGTTTGACAAAAGAAAGGAGTGAGTTGCTTCACAAGAAGGTGCAGCTCAGCATGACCTATAGCAGGAGCCTCAAATAAATGCCTCACACTTCTACTAGTCCTCCTGCATAAGCTCTTTCCATTCGTGGCCAGTGTTTCTGAATGATATGTTGCACGTTTCCCATAGCTGGATGCTTTGTATGTACAAATGAAAGATGCACTATTTCCAGGTATGGACAAGAGCATCTTACAGTATTTGTACTTTTGTTCTTTCTTAAGTCATCCTTGTGGGTAACCTTTCAATGTAAATGTTCTAGCCATGCCATCTAGCATATACCCCTCACCTACTATCAAAGAATTAGCATTTCCAAGCTGATCTTCACATTAACCATATGGTCAAAACATGGTTACCTAATATTCAACAGTGTGATGTACAAATACAACTGTTATATAAGCAGAGCACATGCACTACATAAAAAGCATGAGTTATAGAAGCATTTTATTTTCCTGACTGTCAGCTGTAGGCTATACCAAAAATAGGATATAATCCAATACAACATTGTTCTGACAAGCTTTGATTATAATATTTTTATTTCATGTAATGCGTTAGCTAAGCAACTATCAAACAAATGATCAAATCACGTGTTTGTTTTGGAAAGTTTATGTTTAATAGATCAGAGATTTTATTTCTGAACATGGTTGAGTTATAATGCAACTGCTGGACTTTTAGATGATATAACTGTTCAAACAAATGTACAATCATCTTTGAGTATTCTAAGGGGCAGATTTACCAAGGGTCGATTTTCGAAGTACAAAAAAACTTCAAAATTCGACCATCGAATTAAAAAATTTCGAATTCTACGTTTTTTCAACAAATTTGGCAATCCTGCGGTCGAATAAAAAACGTTTGATTCAAACGATTTTAGCGAACGATCGAAGGATTTTCCTTCGACCTCTAAAGATTTAGAAAACGGTTGTAGAAGGTCCCCATAGGCTAACATAGCACTTCGGCAGGTTTAATGTGGCAGTCAAAGTACTTTGATTATTGAATGGTCGAATATTCAAATGATTTTTACTTCGAATCAAAGTCGTAGTATCCTATTCGATGGTCGAAGTATCCAAAAAATGACTTTGAATTTCGAATTTTTTTACTTCGAAAATTCCCTCGAATTCACTTCGACCCTTAGTAAATCTGCCCCTAAGTGTCCTAAATCACATAATAAAATTCACAAACTTGGCTCCAGATCTAGTAACCAAAAGCAACTAATAAGGAATTAGCATATACTGGTCACCAGTTTGAAAGCAAACATCAGGTTGGCGGCTATGGGTTACCAGACCTTTAAATGATTTTGTTTAATATATAACCTGAATTTAATTTGTCAGACACAGAAAAAAACTAAAACTGACACTAGAAACTGCAACTAAATATCAACTTTACCATCACCTTGCACCTGCCTGGTGCCCTTAGCGCAACTTAAACAAGAAGTGCAGTGCTGTGTTTAGGGTTTGGACCTACCTACAACAAAGTAGCCATAAAAGTTATTATTATTATTATTAAATTATTAATTGTTAAAGTTTTCATATATTCAGATGGTTCACAAGGAGGTTATCTGGTCTTTAAACACATGCTGCTCTGCAAAGCAGAAAAAAAGATATTAATTGTATACAATAAAAATTAAAAAATCTAATAACCCAATACTTTCTTTGAATAATTTCTGAAAGGCAAGGCCCACACATCTGTGTTGTAATCTGACTAAAGTCTAAATGATCAGTGCAAAGAATGCTGGGTAACCAAATTATGCAAATATTGGCCAAGAAAGCAGTAACTTCTAGAGAAGAGGACAAGACAAGTGGAAGTAAATGAGTAAAAGAACACAAGGAACAATATGCAGTAACAGTTATTGATAAGATTACAGTGATAGAAGAATACATTCCTTTCCCAATGAATAACACTGGCAAATTGCATTTTTTTTTTACCACTGACAAGTGCCCAAGTCTCAAAAAAATCATCCTACTTTTTCTTCTTCTGCTATAGGCTACAGATATACCACGTAGTACTTTAGGCCCGTGGAGCACTCAGACTGTGACAAATTTCAGTGTCATCATCTAAAAGAAATTGGGTTCTAAATTAAATTTTTAATATAAATTTTACTGTAAAAACTGTACCCACTGTCCGATCTCTATGCTAACAAACTTCTGTTATAACTCCATATTTAGTAAATCCTTAAAGAATCTCTTACTGAAATAGTCCTCATTATTTTATATATTTTGTGGTGAGCTTAAGATTTTTTTTTTTTTACAAATTCACTCATGTTTTGAGTGTTAGGGGCCGATTCACTAACTTCGAGTGAAGGATTCGAAGATAAAAAACTTCGAATTTCGAAGGTTTTTTTGGGCTACTTCGACCATCGAATGGGCTACTTCGACCTTCGACTACGACTACGACTTTGAATCGAAGGATTCGTAGTAAAAATCGTTCGACTATTCGACCATTCGATAGTCGAAGTACTGTCTCTTTAAAAAAAACTTCGACCCCCCTAGTTCGCCATCTATGGGGACCTTCCTATGGGGAAGGTCCCCATAGGCTTGGCTTACTTTTTTTGATCGAAGGATATTCCTTCGATCGTTGGATTAAAATCCTTCGAATCGTTCGATTCAAAGGATTTTATCGTTCGATCGAAGGAATATCCTTCGATCAAAAAAAGTTAGCCAAGCCTTCGATCGTTCGATCGAACTATCTGCACTAAATCCTTTGACTTCGATATTCGAAGTCGAAGGATTTTAATTCCTAGTCGAATATCGAGGGTTAATTAACCCTTGATATTCGACCCATAGTGAATCGGCCCCTTGGACTTACAGAAGAGCTTGTACTAAACTGATTCCAGCATGTACCATCAATTTGGAATTTACAAATGCCAAGCTGAATGACTGATATTTTGCAACAAGAAATAAACTATAAGGTGGAAGGGCTGCTTTAATTAACCAACCAGGGTCAACAAAACATTTCCTAGAGAGTACGGAATTTAAGGAAATACTATAGAATGTTTTGTTTTATGAGCGAAACCTAGAGAAACGTTTACCAACAGTCAACAATGTCTTATTGTTTCTCAAGCTGATGTATTTCTCAAATATGTTTTCCTCTCCTGGTGGCTGTTTGTGGTTATTTCTAAGACTCTTCAAGTCATTTTTAAACACTGCTGGAGTTGTCGCACAACTACCCACATATGCAGGAGCTTCCAGGGGCTGTCGCTTCAGAACAGTTGGAGTTCTAATGGTTGCGTGTCACTGTTTTAAAGCTTTTATGCTAGTTTCTGTAGATAAAAGATTAAATATGATTTTGATCTGCAGTGCTGTTACCATGGAGGCAGTACTTAGTCTAGAGTTTCTATATAGCTCTCTAGGTTTTCAGTAGTGTTTGACTTAAATGCTTAAGTTTCATTCAGGCTGAAACAATTTCAGAATAAATAACCCTGTCTTCCTCCATTAAATCATTTATTAAGGATAAAAACGAAGTTGGTGAAGACCATTGTATTGAAAAACACAAGCATAGGCTGCCCCTACAGACTATTAACTTTGACCAGTAGAACCTGCAGGATATTTTGTTATTTAGACTGCAAGTGTTTCTCTTTATAAATGGGAAAATAGCTTCTGCATAAAGTGTTTTTTTATAACTATTAAAATTTATTACATCTTACATTCATAAATAAATGTATACCTTTCTACTTATATACAGTATATTATCAAGTATGACTTAAGGTACGAAGAGCCGTTTATGGAAAGATCTGTTATCCGTAAAACCCCAGGTCCCAAGCATTATGGAAACAGGTTCATTACCCGGGCTGGTGCTCTTATCAGCAGAAAACTGCACCTGCCCGGGTTTATACCAGTGAGCACCACGGAACGCTTCTTTTCTGGCTTCCGCTTTCTTCTCGCAGTCAAACGAAAAGCCGTACTTTACCTAAAAAGTCGGCTATTTCGTTCAACTGTGCATGCGACTGCCCCGGGAAATTTGAAGAAAGAAGAAGCCAGAAGAGAAGTGCTCCGTGGTGTTCACTGGTATAACCCTGGGCCGGTGCAGCTTTCTGCTGATAGGAGCACCGGCCCGGGGTTTAAGGTAAGTCAGTACAAAAAACAGAAAAAGTAAAAATTACAGAAATCAGGAGAGTTTTTAAATGAAACTAACATTTCTCTAACCACCTTGTTTATTCACATTTGGAAAATGTTTAATACATGAATAAATCAATAACACATGTACACTCAATAGACAGCATGAGTTGTGCTGGACTTTTAACAACTAATACTGGAAATTTACTGAATTTCTGAGCATTATTGTTGCTACTGCCTGATAAACTTCAATAATGTTAACGATGTTGCAGCTTAGTGAAGCAGCATAAGGCCAAAGGTCTAAGGGGCAAATTCAGTAAAGGGCGAATTTTCGCCAGCGAAAGCTTTTGTCACACTTCACATAGTTGCGTCCTGAGCGCCGAAAACTGGTGACTTTTCGCTAGCGTTACTTCGCCAGTGCGAACGTTTCAAATCGAAATGATGCTAGCGATCGCTTCTGCCTAGAGAAACTTCGTTAGTTCTCCTATGCTTAGGTCAATTTGAATAGAAGGGGTACATTAAAGTCATTGGGATGTTGGTGCAAATGCTTGAAGTGGTCACTTATTATAAACTTCAATAATAAATCTTTAATAGTTCAGAATTATGAAGGACATTCCTCTTTAAAAAAAAGTCGCCTGCGTTTTTTGAATGCATTTCCGGCATACTGATGTCTCTGACATAAGATTGAGGAAGATGTAGCTTTATTGTAGCAGTTCGTCTGGTCTGAGGTGGCGAAGTCAACTCTGGCAAAAGATGTAATGTTCTGTAAAATTTGCATCTTAGTGAATTGGCGGAGTTACGACCGTTTGCCAGAGAGAAAATTCGCCTGGCGATAGAGTGTGAACATAGTAACATAGTAACATAGTAACATAGTAAGTAAGGTTGAAAAAAGACACATGTCCATCGAGTTCAACTTTTTTTTTTTTTTATTAACTACCTATCTGCCAGTTGATCCAGAGGAAGGCAAAAAACCCCATCTGAAGCCTCTCCAATTTGCCTTAGAGGGGGAAAAATTCCTTCCTGCCTCCAAAATGGCAATCGGACTAGTCCCTGGATCAACTTGGACTATGAGCTATTTCCCATAACCCTGTATTCCCTTACTTGCTAAAAAGCCATCCAACCCCTTCTTAAAGCTATCTAATGTATCAGCCAACATATACTAGCGATGGTCTCTTTCGCTAGCAAATTGTCACCTACTCCTGTTAGTGAAGTGGTGTTGTCCCTGAGGATGACTTAGCTGCTGAATTGTCACTTCGCCCTTTAGTCAATCTGCCCCTAAGAGTTCTGTGAGACTTAACCAGTGCCAAACCACTGTTAAACTGAGGGAGTAAGGGAGCAGTGCAACGTATGCTAAAAAGATGTTAAAAAAACATTCTTCTAAAGATGGACTAGAAAGACCGAATGTGACCACAGCACATGAAAAGTCTAAAAGTTGGCATAATAAAGAAAGCCCTATCCTGGACCATACTGTACTTACTTATTATGACTAACATCAAAGTGGGAATAAAAAAAACCCTACAAAAAATATTAATCAATTATTCTGCAGACAGTGTCAACCCCCTAGCTACAGGCAGTCAAAGTGGGAGATGAGTAGAAGGTGTAAAGATGTTTTTATTTACAGTTCAGGCCATGTAATTGTCCAATCATGGCTATTTTGCAACATTTTGTTCGAGTTTGTTGACAGAGCAGGATTATTAACCCTTGCAAATTGGCCAATTTTATCTTTTAGTTGATCATTTGTGGTACAATCACATATCAGTTTGACTGACTTAAATGTTCCATGTAGTAAGGAGCAGATTTATCAAAGTGTGAGTTTAGATTTTAATTAAAAAACTCAAATGGGGAAAAACTGAAACCGGTAAATTCATGGTAAAAACCTCAAATACTCAAAAAAAAACTCAAATTGCTCAAATGAATCCAGTTTTTGAGCAAAACCCATAGAAAAAAACATGAACATCATGAAGGCTACAAACATCTTCAAATTGTTCAAGGGACTGCTGCCATTGACTGCTACATGACCTTGACAGGTTTAAGCTGGAGTATTTCCAGATTCAAGCTATTTTCAGCTTCGGGGTATAAATCGTGTGTTTTTTTTAAAAAAAGCCCGAAAAACATGTCATTTAGGGGGGTTATTTATTAAATGTTGAAATTTTTTAACCCAAAAATTTGAATTTTGTCTGAAAAATACCCTTGAAAACTTGAATTTTTCAGGTAAAAAACATTTCGACCTTTAATAAATAACCCCCTAAATGACATGTTAAAGGAGAACAAACCCCCCCAATAAGAAAAGCTCCATCCACTAACCTAGATAGTCCCCCCTCCTTGCTTCCTTCCAGCATAGCACGTTATTTTAAAAAAGTGTCCCTGAATATCATGCTCACGTTTCCATGCAGCGCAGCGGAGCAATATCCAGATCTTTTCGGCACATGCGCAGTTTGAGTGGATAGCTATCTGGCTCCAACTGTGCATGCACCAAATAGCTCAGTGATGGCAGTCCCTTACAGAAGAAGACCGAAGATGTGGAAGATGGCACCCATGAGCTCTGCTGCTCTACTCTGTATGGATACGTGAGCATGATATTCAGGGACACTTTTTGGAATAATGTGCATTGTGGGGAGGAAGCAGGGAGGGAGGACTTATTTCCAGATTGGTTTTACAATAATACTTGAACATCATCCATAATGGGTTGTTTCCAGACCTTCTTTTGGTTTTAAGAAAAATAGTGTTACACGGATAAATGGTATAGTACAACTGCAACTCTTTGGCTTAGAAGGAGCTTAGTAACACAGCAGTGACATTAGGCCACAAGAACTGAAACTACTTAGACCCCCGTACAAGCAAGAATACAGAATACAGAAATATGAAGTGGGCATATAATGACTCGTTACAGGTATGGGATATGTTATCCGGAAAGCCTTGATCCAGAAATTATGGAAAAGCTGTCTCCCATTGACTCCATTGGATCCAAATAATTTTTTCTCTGTAATAATAAAACAGTACAGGGAGTCCTTGAGTTACATACACCCGACATACAACTCACACTTACAAACAGAGACTATTACAGCAATGTACTGTGATTTGTTTGGCCTTTATTAGCATTTAGTTTTAATATACCACCTGCCCCAATCCCCTCTGGCATGTGTTGTCTACTGCAGAGCACAGAAAGGTAAAAATAGATACTATGTTCAGACAAACATCTAAGTTGCATTTAATAAGTAAATGTATATGTTTCATCTTACATACAAATTCAACTTAAGGACAAACCTACAGACCCTATTTCTGTAAATGCACTCTCTGCGCTAGAAGAGCTAAATTTCCAGTTTGAAAACTGGAAATTCAGCTCTTAAAGTTACAGGATCTACATTTTTGCTGCCCCTGATAAATAGTGGGGTGCTGCCGTCTGAGTTTCTCAACCTGCTTCATTGGCGCAGCGCCCCTGATGGTCATATGAGTCAAATCACACTCATTTACTTGAATAAATGAATTATCATTCCAACTCTATGGTCACTTATAACACCCCCATCAATTCATGCTTGGCACAATCAGCATTATGTTTTGGGAATGCAAAAAAAAAAAAATGAAAGGCAAAGAGCCAAGGGGGAATTGCAAGTTAGGTCAAATGAGATATATTGCTTCCTGCTTCTGTATAGAAAATGTATTTACTGCAACACAGATTATTATTATCTGACAAACATCATATAAGAACCCATTAACCCAATGAACTTTTTGAATTTATAAAGGCATCTTTGTAAATCCTGCTCTAAAGCTTCCTGTTATCATAAAACAACAAGATCCTTGTATATTTGGAGAGTATCGTCCGTGTAGCGTTTGCTCAGCAGTCGTACATTTTATACAAGTTAATGTTTTTTTCTTCTCCTGAAAATGCTTTTTTTTATCAGGATTATAAAATACCTCCCAACTATCCCGTTTTGAGCGGGACAGTCCCGCTTTTGACAGTTCAACCTACAGTCCCGGATTTGTACTGATAAGTCCCAAGTTTCTCTTTGATCTGCTGCACTGAACAGCCAGAAAAAGATACAAAGTTTCTAACTTAATTGGCTCTTGGCAGAGAGCCCAGAATAGATACTTAAAATGCTTGTGTAACAGTTCTAGATAAGATAAGAAGTTAGACTCACAGCTTAAATGGCAATTCACTTTCATTACCAAAACTGTAATAACACAGAAAAAGCACAGAAATGTGTTCAAACTTTCATAACCTGCAAAATTTTGTAAAATGGCCACAAAATGAGCGTGCGCAAAAAAATTTGCAGCGCTATGTGCAACAAATCTTTTTGTCCCTCTTTCTGTTTCCAAAATGTTGGGAGGTATGTTATATTAGGAAGTAATCTTCTCTAGATTATTTTAGAATGCAGTGATAATGGAACCATTTGAATAGTTAGGGCTTTTTAAAACAAGCTTTTCATGCCCAGTCAGTATTCTGAACACCTCTTTGATAATTAGCCACTTAATGTTGCCCATTGGCCACCTGAAGCTGCTCAACCCCATGACCAGTAGGCACTTTGCCCTGCTGTTCACAGAAACACTAACACAGCTAACTGTATGCTTGAGAGTTGATGTCTATAAAGACAAGACAAGCTCTTCTAGAGGTACTCTGGAGTCTAATTATCAAGGTGGCACCAAAATGCCAAAGGTAATGTAAAAATGTTGCTGTTGTGGTCGTTGTTGTGAAATATGAGCTGTGTGTTTTTTCATTATTATCATATTTCAAGTATTTTTATTTATGAGTTCGATTTTTTTCACTTGACAGCTGACCTAAAACTGGGCATACACTGCAATATATGCTTAATATAAGGGCACTGCACATGTGTTTCAATACAATTTTTACTGTACTTGTACTCGTGTCATAAATTGTGTAAATCTGCATGAGATCACATGGTAGTGGTAACAATGTCTGGATTATGTGAATATGCAGATAACCTGAAATGTTATGTACTATTGTCAGAAAGTGAAAATGCTTTGTATACATCTATAGAGTGTGGCAAAGCACAGTGCATTTTGGGGGGGAGGGGGTGTTCCCAGTAGGGTTCTCCGTTACATGGAGAAGCGGGCCGTGACGCGGTAGGGCAGGCTGTGATGGTGTTGGGGCAGGGGTTTTGACGTGCCTATTGGCCGATCACCATGTCAATCATGGGGAATCCTGCCTGGTTTTCCTAATTTGGAAAACCGGGCAGGAAGTTTTCACCTTGGCAGCCCTTAAAAATACCGGGTGAAAACTGGACAGGAGGCAACCTTAGTTCCCAGGGTTCTATCTCACCTTAGGTCTCATACTTTGTCAAGACAGCCTTGTTCATCCAAGTACATATAGGGGAGTGGGGGGCAGTGAAAACTGTAAGGGGTGGTAGAGGCAGCAGGTGCATTTATGTGTTTGGTGGGATTCTGGGGTTTCTATGTGAGAGACTGTATGACATTGTGTTAGAACCCGTGAGCCATATTGAATTGTAAAAAGAGTTGACGAGCAACACAAGCAGGAAAAAAGTTACTGGGGGTGGCTGGTGTGATTGGCTATTGGTAGCCCCTATGTGAACTGGCAGCCTACAGGAGGCTCTGTTTGGCAGTACATGTGGTTTTTATGCAACTAAAACTTGACTCCAAGCCAACAATAAGCACCTGCTTTGAGGCCACTGGGAGCAAAATGAGTTGGTGAGCAACATGTTGCCTGTAGGTCACTGGCTGCGGTACATTGGCTAATGCTGTGTTATGTCATTATAGGGTGGTGTTTGATATCTTTGAAGCTATTGGCTGTGTTATATGATATTATTTTGTTTTGAGAAAGGAAGATTCAGCTGTTTTAAAATGTTAGTTAATAAAAATATTTTTTAATCATTTAAGAAACTTTAGTGCCCTGGAGATATTGGGATTCTTAAAAAAAAAAACTACTGTATATATATTTTCTTAGAAAAAGGGAAAACTACTTTTGCAAGCACACATGACAGAGTTAATACTATGACATGAAATAAAAATATGCAGGAAAGGGAATTTGGCTGCATATAAAATATATATTTATAAATATAAATCATGGGCCAAGCAGTCCAGTAAATCTAGTGTATATGTGTGAAATATCCTTTATATTCTTCATTTATATCTGAATTTATTTTGGACCTTAATTTTATGCCATAAGCCCAGATGAATGTAACGGATTGTGCTGATCTGTTTCTCAGTCTGATGAGTGATTGGAATAGAAAGTGAGTGGGTGCTGTTGCTCCTAACACTTTCCGATTAGCTGATTCCTCATCACATACCAAGAAGAGACATCATCCTTGTTCAACTTTCAAGATTAGCTGAGCATTATTAGGTTAATATGTTTTGTTTTACTTTAATTTTGTCAGGAGCGCCGTGAGTGATGACATCACGCGTCTGGTGTGAAATTCAAATTAAAAGGACACTAAGGACGCCGGTTCGATGCCCAATTGTAGGTTTTGTTTTGAACATTCCTGGGTGTTTGTTAATTCCTGTTATCTTGATTCCTGGACTTTTGACCCTGCCTGAACCTTGACTTTGATATTATTCTGCCTGCCTTTTGGACTTTTGCCTGGACTTTGATTATGATTTCGCCTGATCCTATTTTGTACCACGAACTTGGAATTTAACCCCTGAAGCTTCCTCCTTGGTCCTGACTACTCGGGAACTGATAGGCCCTCTGACAAGTTTTCTTACTTAGCTCTAATAACAGCTTAAGGGGCCGATTCACTAAGCTCGAGTGAAGGATTCGAATGAAAAATACTTCGAATTTCGAAGTATTTTTTGGGTACTTCGACCATCGAATTGGTTAAATTCGTTCGAATTCGAACGATTCGAACGATTCGAAGTAAAAATCGTTCGACTATTCGACCATTCGATAGTCGAAGTACTTTCCCTTTAAAAAAAACTTCGACCCCCTACTTCGGCAGATAAAACCTACCGAAGTCAATGTTAGCCTATGGGGAAGGTCCCCATAGGCTTGCTAAACTTTTTTTGATCGAAGGATTTTCCTTCGATCGTTGGATTAAAATCCTTCGAATCGTTCGATCGAACGAAAAATCCTTCGATCGATCGAACGAACGTTTAGCGCTAAATCCTTCGACTTCGATATTCGAAGTGGAAGGATTTCAATTCGAGGGTCGAATTTCGAAGTATTTTTAACTTCGAAATTCGACCCTTAGTGAATCTGCCCCTAGGTGTATTCTCCATCATCAAATGGATAATCATCATTCTTCTAGGACACCTAACTCTCTAAACTGTATACGTTTGTGTTATAGTCCTTCAATGGACCAATGTTATATTTGCTTGTTTTTGTAAAACCCAATAAAACTTTTAAAACATAAGAGACATCATCATCAAAAGCAGTAAAATCAAAATCAGCCAAAGGAATCAACCCGTTTGTAAATATGTGACCAAATGAACCCAGACAAACAGAAATCTATACCACAACTGTAACACTGACCAGCTGGAAGAAGCACCCATCTGTCACTTCTGTCTAACCTACATTTTGGCGTTGACCAGCTGCTAGAAATGGTATATACTGTATTAATATGCACACAAATGGAAAGAAAATGTGCATTGCTGTAAGTATTGTTCTAATGGCTTATATTTTGTAACAATTATTTATATATTTCTATTTGCAAAGGATGAACTTGAGTGCTGACAATCATTCTCTTTCTCTTTGTATGCCTCAAGCATAACACATACTTACTGATGGATATAGTCTGTGTTCATCCTATCAACCTATTAAAAAGTAGGACAAACTGAGCCATGTCCAATTAGAACCAGACTCATCCCTGAGGCCTCATATTGCCGTGCCAAGGTCAAACAAATGAAACCCAGCTGATGTTCCTGAACCAGTGGGAAAGAAAAAGGAAGTGCTGGACACCAAACAAAAGAGTTGCTGTGAAATATTTGTTTGCTTGTAAGATTCAATTGACGAGGTTTTCATTATGAAAAGAGGCTTTAATTTTTCAAAAATTGTTACAAGGGTGCATAAACCACATTAGACGAGATCTTGCAAATATTTATTTTTTATTAAAACCGCAACGGAGCCACAAGTGCTTGTGGTGTGTACAATAATGCCATGCTTATCAGATGTTTTAGAGGCACAATTGTGTGACTATGAGATGAGATGTTCAGGGCACATGATTGACAAAAAAAACATATGATTCACTCAGTTGTCTTATTTACCATGTTTAAAGGGGACCTGTCATCTCAAAAAAAATAATTACAAATCCTATTTTATGGTGTTAATCAAGCAAAATAAACTTCACTTGTATAGAAAGGATATTGTTTCTTTTAGACTTTGACTTCACAATCAAATGGAGCAGGATGGCACCATTTTGTGGACACTGTTATTAAGACAAGCTTTGCATCACGCCAAAATCTTGTTTATGAGCCAGAATGGGGCAGCTGATACCCATGCCAAAGCACTGGCCACACAATTAGATGGCGAGTAGGAATGTGAGGAGAGCAGTGACATCTAGGAAGTGGGGAATGGAAAGTGAAAGTAATTGCCTGCCCCGCCTCTAGGCATAGAGGAGGGGGCAAATAATACATGATTGACAGCTGAGACTTTTAAAGGAGTTATGGGTGTTATAATAAAAAAATTATTTGGGTTTCATATTTATTTGAAAAGGACTTTTATTATACAGCTTTTTATGTCTGGATGACAGGTCCCTTTAAGGGGCTAATTTGTTTTATAATTAACCTTTAGTATGACGTAGATGCTAGCATTCTAACAAAATTTTAAACATGTTCCTGCTCCAGCCGAATACCAAGCAAGAAGCAAAGTCCATGTGGAATTTATTGGCAGTGATTGGAATTGAGGAACTTGACTGGCCTGCCCAGACCTGTGATCTTTTAGTATAATGGAGAGAGTGATATTCTGAGACAATTTGCAATTAGTTTTCATTTATTATTTGTGGGGGCAGATTTATCAAGGGTCGAAGTGAATTCGAGGGAATTTTCGAAGTAAAAAAGTAATTTTTTTGATACTTCGACCATCGAATAGGATACTACGACTTCGACTTCGAGTTTGATTCAAAGTAAAATAGTTCGAATATTTGACCATTCGATAATCGAAGTACTGTCTCTTTAAAAAAACTTCGATTTCAATACTTCGCCAAATTAAACCTGTCGAAGTGCTATGGTAGCCTATAGGGCTAGTTTTTTGAAGTT
Source organism: Xenopus laevis (assembly GCF_017654675.1). NCBI lineage: Eukaryota > Metazoa > Chordata > Amphibia > Anura > Pipidae > Xenopus > Xenopus laevis. Next base: position 121,995,284 of record NC_054381.1, read on the forward strand.
GAAGAAAAATCGTTCGATCGATAGATGGAATCCTTCGAATCGTTTGATTCGAAGGATTTCATCGTTCGATTTTACTTTGAACGCAAATGGCCAAATTTAATGTAAAAAAACTTTAACTTCGATATTCGAAGTATTCTAATTCGATGGTCAAATTTCGAAGCTTTTTCTACTCCAAAATTCGACCCTTGATAAATCTGCCCCGTGGTGTCTAGTTATTTTGTTTTTTATTCAGTAGTTCTCCAGTTTGCAATTTCAATCTGGTTGAATAAGAGACTGGATATGAATAGGGGAGGGTCTGAATAGAAAGGTGAGTAATAAAAAGTAGCAATAAGATTACATTTGAAGTCTTACAGAGCATTTGTTTTGTCAGAAGAAAAGGGCAAATAATTCACAAACTATAACAAATAAATAATGAAGACCAATTAAAATGTTTCTCACAATTGGCCATTCTATAACTTACTAAAAGTTGTATACCACCCTTTTAATGAGAATCTTTCCAATGTACTCATAAAAAAAGATGTAAGTAACTTTATATATATTCACAACTCGCCAACAAAGTTCCATAATGTATGTATTTCTTTCCGTTTCCATTACATTCAGTTGTGATGAGCAAAATTTTTCTCCAAGTTTGGCTGCGAAATTGATGCCCATAGACTCCAATGGGTGAAAAAAATTGTCTAATTGTCTAATTATAAGGAATTATCTTTCAACTGTTGCGATAAAGTCCTTTTTTTTTTTACCTTTGCCAATTTTCTCCGATATTTTACTAGGAATGTTTGTGTGTGATTCATCACCTTTGCCAATTTCCTCATATATTTTACTAGGAATGTTTTTGTGTGATTCATCACATGCCTGCTGGAGACAGCGACACTAAATTGTTTGGATGGTCATGCGTTGCGTCTCCCTGATGAGCTGACAGTGGGAACGTTAAATAAGACACTTTATAAGAAACAACTTCAGAAATAAATAAGAGGAGTTGACTGAGTACTGGAGGCTTCTAGAAATTCTCCCACAAACTCTCATTATCAGCACATGAATAATATTTGGTCCCATATATTCTAGGTTGCAAAATTGTACACTACAACGTACAAAAGAAAGAAAGCTCAAAGGGAAAAACACATACCTCCATCGCATATCTTGTATGTAGTACTCCTTAAATGACCAGTAGAAAATAAGAAAATAGACTATTCTTACTTTATTAATACAAGTATGGGATCCATTATCTGGAAACCTGTTATCCAGAAAGCTCCAAATTACAGAATGGCTGTCTTACATAGACTGCATTTTATCCAAATGATCCAAAATTTTAAACATGATTCTGTAATAATAAAACAGTATCTTGTACTTGATCTAAACTAAGATATAATTAATCCTTATTGGAGGCAAAACCAGCCTATTGGGTTTATTTAATGTTTACATGATTTTTGAATGGTTTTTTTGGCTACTTCGACCATCGAATTGGCTACTTCGACCTTCGACTACGACCTTCGAATCGTCAAACTAAAAATCTTTGAATATTCAAATATTCGATAATCGAAGTACTGTCTCTTTAAAAATTTCTTCGACCCCCTAGTTCGCCACCTAAAACCTACCGAGGCCAATGTTAGCCTATGGGGAAGGTCCCGAAGGATAATCGTTTGAATGAATTGCGCTTCGATATTTGAAGTCAAAGGATTATAATTCGGCAGTCGAATATCGAGGGTTAATTAACCCTCGATATTCGACCCTAGGTAAATGTGCCCCCTAAGGTATGAAGATCCAAATTATGGAAAGATCCATTATCAGGAAAACCCCAGGTTCCGAGCATTCTGTATAATATGTCCCATACCTATGTGTGTATATATATATATATATATATATATATATATATATATATATATATATATATATATATATATATATATATATATATGGAATTTTTCATGTTGATAAGTTATTCTCCGTAAGATTCAATAATATTATTATTACACTGCGCTAAAAATATTTGTCAGCACTGACTGGGAAAAAAAATGGGGAAAAAAATATTCTAACACAACAATAAACAATATTGCTTATACAGATATGGGATCTTTTCATAATTTGGATCACCATAAATCTGTTCAAAAAACATGTAAACTTTACATAAACCCCATACGATTGTTATGCCACTAATATGGATTCATGCAGCTTAGTTAGTATCAAGTACAAGGTACTGTTATATTTTATTAAAATTAGAATTATTTGCTTAAAATTGGCTGTGTGGGAGATGGCTTTTCTGTATTTCAGAGCTTTCTGGAAAACAGGTTTCGGGATAACGGATCCCATACCTTTATTTACACTTTTCTGTATCACATCTTTAATGTCTAGGCCCGGTACACTACAAAAAAATAGACATATACATCTAGATCTAGCGTGTGTCTATAATTCACCATAATGCCAATTCTATATTGGCTACTAATAAATGTGTTCATATTCTTCCTTAGGAAAACAATCACTCTGTGACTCCAGTAAAGATAAAGTGTTTAAGATAATATAATAATGTAATTAGCTTTATTACATGAAACGCTTGTTATTTAATGAAATCACATTGTGATTAGAAGAGCTGGCGGTGTCTAATATATAAATCAGTGCATATATACATATAGGATGAATTACAGTGGGTAAACTAATTGATGGCTATCTCTCTCTCTTTTTCTATCTGTGTCCTGCTGATATATACATTTTAAAGATACAGAAGAACAGTAAAGCAACAGCCACTCTGATAATGATGAGCTAAATTTTTTGCCAAGTTTAACAGCGAAAATGACACCCATAGACCAATGGGAGAAAAAACATTGACTTCAATGAAATTCGGCACATTTTCATCATTTTGCGAATTTTCAGAGAAACGTACTGCTCAGATTCGCCCATCACTTCTCACTAAATGCTCAGGACTTGCTGGACTAATCAGGGCAGGAAAATATTTGTTTTTTATGATGATTATGAATATTATTATTATTATGCCACACAAAAGGTTACTGATTAAATTAGTCTAAAACATAATATTTGTACTTGGATAGAGAACTGGCTGAAGGATAGATTACAAAGAGTGGTGGTAAATGGAACAACTTCAAATTGGACCAGTGGGCACTGTGAGTACTCGCTGTGTTTTTGCTTATGATACTAAATCATTGCCTCTTTGCAGAAGGTTTTGACTAAGCTGGAGAACTGGCCTTCGATCAAAAAAACATAAATGTGAGTTATACACGCAAGTGTGTTGGGGACCTCCGTCAAGGAGAACCAACCCCTTTATATTAAAATCTCCTATTCCCTACCCTACATAGATCCCCCTCCCTACTCCCCCCCCCCAGCCTAGGTGTTACCCTCGTTGCAGATTCTTCTCTTTGGTAATCTTCGTGAAGTAAGTGCCGTATCGGCGCATGCGCAGTTGGAGCAGTTTGCCATTTTTTTAACTGCACATGCGCCGAAAGTCACGGAAATTGCGGAAGCGCAGGAAGACCCGAAGATTACCGAAGAGAAGAAGATGGCACCTGTGAACTCTGATGCACTGAATCTGCAACGAGGGGTACATAAAGAGTTAGGGGCATTTACCGAGGTAAGACCTAGACTCGGTATGGAGCAGGGAGGGGTCTATGTAGGGTAGGGGGGTAGGGGATTTTCAAAGAAAGGGGTTGCTTCTCCTTTAACTGAGAAAGATCTGGGGATTTTTGTGGATAATAACATTTGTAACTCTAGGCATTAAAAAGGGGAATTAACTGGAGTGATGTAAGCATATTTTTGCATCTTGATAGGTCCCTCATAAGGCCCTCATAAAGCAGTGCAGTTTTGGGCTCCAGTCCTAAAAAAAGATATAAATGAGCTGGAGAGAGTGCAGAGATATGCAACTGTACTGGTAAAATTAGACTAGGAGGAAAGACTGTTAAGGTTGGGCTTTTTTTTACTGGCAAAAACATGCTTGTGAGGGGACCTGATTACTCTATAACTACATTAAACGGGGGATCATTTTTCCCATAAAACTGATCTGAGCACCACGAGTCACACATTTAGGCTTGAGGAACTGAAGTTACAATGGTTATTGTGTGTATTTTATTACACTATAACATTTACAACATATATTACACCACCTCAGACTTAGCATAACCCATTGAGGTCAAAGGGGGTAAATATTAATTCTCAAATGCGATTTTTTTTACTAGGCTTTACCCATTGTTAAACCATGATAAAAATAATGGTTAAAGGTTATACATAAAGCGGGACTCAAAGCACTTTACAGCATTCAGTGTAGCTGTGATAGGCACACTAAGCATGCTGGGACATTGGGGATTAAGTGACCTATCCAGGGTCAAAAGGACAAGGAATTGAACCAAGGGTTTTTGCATAAATTCCTACATCAAAGGCCAATTGCTTAAATTCGTGCCTGACTCTGCAAAAATTAGTACCACTTATGCCAGAATGTCTTTATATTTTTCTAGATATTTTCCTATTTTAAATAATGGAAATCCTTAATCCCCCTTGCAATCTTCAATGGGGATTAACAATTAAAATGGGTGTAAGAGCTCAGTGCTGCTGCTGAGTTCTAACACCCCCATACAGCAGAATGGTGTTTGACAGATCAAAGCAATTAAAGACACTGATCAATATGTCAATTGGTTAGTACACTTTCCTGACCGTCAAGAACATTTTGCTGACAGCTGTAAGGTTACTGAAAAACACACGGCAATGGGCACAGTCTGCTGATTGCTAAACTGAGGTTTCCCATGCAGCATCTCTTTGGTTGCTATATGTCCATAGATTTGATTCCTTTATGACTTATTGCTTGATGGAGAATTCATCCCAATTTTCCTATTCCTGCGGACAAAAAAAAACTGCTTCCAGAAAGACACAGGTGCTAAAATGCACAATTATGATATTCTGCAGCAATCGTAAAAAAAAAAAACGTTTGAGGTGAAGCGCGCTCCTTTTATTTTTATTTTGCTTACACTTTAATATACTCTGATAGAGATAAAGATGAATGTGTTAATTCTTCACTTGGTAGTGGTATGTTTTATTATTTCCACCAAGTCTGAAACTGAGCAACGTGTAAATGTTTCCATATAGATAATGCTCCAGTAGAGTCAATGGGGGTAATTTATTTACAGGGCAAATTTGCACCTGGGCAGTAACCTATGGCAACCAAGCAGTGATTAGCATTTTTCAACCACCTGAGCATGCAGAACAGTAGAAGCAAACATTTTATTGGTTGTCATTGGTCACTGCCCAGGTACATATTTGCCCACTGTTCATAAATGAGCCCTACTGCTTTTTCCTTAATTTATATGAGCTACTTATTAGGGGGGTGGAATTCCATTAATGGCAATGGAATGATGACCGAGTAGAGTCAATGCGGGTCATTTATGAACACTGGGCAAAATTGCCCATGGGCAGTAACCCATGGCAACCAATCAGATTGCTGCATTCATTGTTCTACTTGCAGCTGGCTTTAAAAAGCAAATCACTGATTGGTTGCTATAGGTAACTGCCCATGGGCAAATTTTCTTAATGAGTAATATAAGAACAGGTGGCAATGATTTGGGGGCAATAATCACTAGCTATGTCTAGAGCCATTTAGTGACTGTGAATCTGTAGTTTTTTGTTCTACTGATGGGCAGCTATATGGTAGAAGTATTCACAACTGGGGGCAAGAAGAGAGTACCTTTATACACTCAAAAATATAAGAAAAATGCCTTTGTTATATTTATAACCTTCATTAATGTTCCCCTTTAAACACTGCTGATAAATCCCATAAATAGTGGGATTATATATGAACATTTCTGTTATATTTGTACTAGTGGAAATAAAGTAGGTGTCCTCAGACCCAGGCCTATGAAACAGACTTTTCACTTTATTCTAAATTCCCGAATCATCATTATAATATCCATGTAATACAGCATGGAACATGTTTAAATCCACATTATATCAGCATCACACAGATTATCTCTGGAATACTGAGCTCCATTAACTCTTTCACTACTGTTCTGGATGAAATGATAATTCGTTAGCGATAATAGAGCTCATCGCAGTTCGCCAGAGGGGAATTTTTAGGTGCAAAAGAAGTAAAACCGAGCTTGGTTTATCCTCAACCCTTGATAAATTGCCCCTTAGGGTCAGACCACACAGGGTGTTTTGGGTAGATTTGGTCGCCTGGTGACTAATCGGCTCGTTTTTGCGGCGAACAATCTCCCCAAACGCCTTCCCTGACTCTGCGCCAGCTAAAATTAAAAAACCCAGCTGCTAATCACACGTGGTGGTTTGTTTTCCGAAGTCGCCCGCAGTTGCCTCACGAGAAATCCTATAGATGTGAATAGATAGCTGTGAAATTTCCTTTTGGTGAACTCTATTGTCAGCCTTTGATTAAATAAACCCTTAGAATCCTTATCAGGTTACCAACGATTTTACCATTCTCACACTCAGCGCAGACACGTAATGTACCACATCCAGCCATGCATGTAAAGTTTCACTAATTTGCACACAGCTTAGAGAAAAGATATTGCCGATGGGGCATACACACTTCAATGCACTCCTCAGCTGGAAGGATCTTCAGTCCAGCCAAAATAATATCTAAATGAACTTGTCTTCTAAACAGACTATTTACTCTACATACTGTACACTGGCCAGTGGTCCAAAAATCAGTAGTTAAACCAGATTATCGAGACAGCTCGGATAAAGCAGGCCATCTCCCATCGTCTCCATTTTAATTATATAATTCACATTTTTAAAAATGATTTGCTTTTTCTCTGTAATAATAAAACTGTTCCTTGTACTTGATCCCAACTAAGATATAATTAATCCTTATTGGAAGCAAAACAATCCTGTTGGGTTTAAGTAAGGTTTAAATTATTCTTGGTGGACGAAGTAGGCTCAGAGATCCAAATTACAGAAAGACCCCTGTTCCAGAAAACTCCAGGTCTCGGGCATTTTGGATAACAGGTCACATACCTGTACATTTCATAGACAGGGTCAAGAATTATTAACGTAAATAGGTCCCTGTGCTGTTAAGGGCATGTCTTTATAATCCCATATATTATGAATATATACATACAGTGTCGGACTGGCCCAGCGGGACAACGGGAAAAATCCCGGTGGGCCCCGACCCTCATGGGCCCCCCGCCGGGCCAGACCGGCTCTCCTGAAGACTCCTCTGTACAAAAAAATTATTTTTTTCCAGCGCCGCACAGTGAATTCAGCGCACTGAGCAGCGCCGTTCGCACATGAGCACCGTCAGAGGCGCGTCGGAGTAGGGGTGCGGGGGCTGGAGGGGGGCCCTGGACAGCAGTCCCGGTGGGCCCCGGGCCCCCCAGTTCGACCGTGTATACATACAATAGAAATAGTAGCGGTGAACGAATCCACTATTTTGCGAAAAGATTCAGCCGAATACTGAACCGAATCCTAATTTGCATATGCAAATTAGGATTTGGGTTCGGTTGGGCGGAAGGATTCGCTCGAATCCAAATTCTGCTGAAAAAGGCCGAATCCTGGATTTGGTGCATCCCTAGAAAATAGTGATTACATTTGGCTTTAAATTACATTTTGGATCAAAAAGATGGATTTTTTTCTTTTCTAAGAAACAATGCATTAGGGGAACAATCACTCACAAATTCCTTAAAAAAAGATGGAACATTTGGCAATCTGATGTTACATGGCTACATTCAGTAGATCATATTACTATAATGTATAATTTTTGTAATAATCATCATCTCAATGAACTGTTTCTCTGTCTCCTTGGGCACAAACATCACTTTTTGGTTCTAAAATCTAAATCTGATTTTGAAGTAGTTCCAGTTCTGGCCACTTTCACCTCCTCTCACTGATAGCAGACACTGTGCTCTCCTACTTTATCATATCATTAGGTGAAATTAAGGGGACTGGACAAAAATTGCAGGGGAGAAGAGTGGGGGAAGGGCTGTAATAATTGACTCGGCCTCCCCTGGAGTTTCATTGTGTTGGAGCAAGTGAGGCAGAAACATCTCAAACACTACTGGGGGGGCAGCATATGTGCTCTCTCTCTCTGGATAACCCCCCCCCCCTGCACCTTCAGAAGTGTATCTCTAGCCAATCCATACAATATATAACACCAGCTACTACTGAGGCATTTGTCAAAGTGCAGTTCTAGAGTTCCCAGGGGGAATTGACATGAAAATTTAATGGGGGGCCAGGGATTTGTCATTTTCCTTAAGATATTACCTCGATTTTTATTCTGTCACGGATTCCCGGGGAATTCAGCACACAAAAACCCATCAATAACACAGTTAACAAGAAATCTCTTGCTGCCAGAATAAAAGTGTCATTCGATTATTGTGCCGCTATACTGAAATACATTTACTTTTTTTCATCTTTCTTCTTAAAACCAGTTAAATTCCCAAGTGCAAGCAAAAGAAAACATGGATTACACATACAGATACATGTAACTATTTGATGTCATCTTTTAACCAGTCCCGTTGTGTTATGGAGTCAGGATTCAATACAAGTTCCAGTGTGAGGGAACTCCTATGCACAGCCAGGTATAGGACCTGTTATCCAGAATGCTTGGGACCTGGGGTTTTCCAAATAATAGATCTTTCTGTAATTTGGATCTTCATCATGAAAATCATAAAAAAGGGGTTGTTCACTTTCAAAATACTTTTTTCAGTTCAGTTGTTTTCAGATTGTTCCCTAGAAATTAAGACTTTTTTCAATGACTTTCCATTATTTATTTTTTACTGTTTTTCCAAAATTTAAGTTCAAAGTTGAATGTTCGTGTCTCTGGTGTTTGAGTCTGGCAGCTCAGTAATTCAGGCGCAGACTCTAAACTGTTACAATTTTGCAACATTTAGTTGATACATTTCTCAGCAGCATCTCTGGAGTATTAGCAACTATTGTATCATGTCTAACAGCTGCCTGTAATGAAACCCAGAGATTCTGCTCAGCAGGGACAAAGATAAGAAATGTATCAAGTAAATGTATCCATTTAGAACAGTTTACAGGGTCGGCGACCCCCCCTCCCAGAGCTGCTTCAGAAGGAGAGAAATGACAATTTACACTTCGATATTAGAAAAACGGTGACACATAGAAAATAGAAAGTCATTGGAAAAAGTCGTTATTTCTGGTGATCTATCTAAAACCAACTAGTTGTTTGAAGGTGAACAACCCATTTAAATACACTTTTGCCTCCAATAAAGTTTAATTATAACTTAGTTGGGATCAAGTACAAGAAACTGTTTTATTATTACCGGGAAAAAAAGAAATTCCTTTTTAAAAATTTGAATTATTTGGATAAAATGGAGTCTATGAGAGATTCCTGTTCTGTAATTCTGAGCTTTCTGTATAATGGGTTTCCGAATAACTGATCCCATAGTTGGTGTTTCCATTACCTGTACCTCCAGCAGCAACAAAGGTGAAAATAGAGCTCAGCATAGCTGCGGAATTTCCCTGGTGACTTGTTCATGATTTGTAGAGGTTACATGTTGATTAAATGGGGTAAATAGAGTTCACTCTCTTTAATAAATGTGCCCCAAGTGAAGCAGGAGAATAAGTGAAGCAGGAGAATTAGTGAAGTAACCTCAGAAGAATAAGTGAAGCAGGAGAATAAGTGAAGTAACAGCAGAAGAATAAGTGAAGCAGGAGAATAAGTGAAGCAGGAGAATAAGTGAAGCAGGAGGATAAGTGAAGCAGCAGCAACAGGGGACCTGCTCATGTGTCACATAAAGCGCTTATGACAGTGGCCGGGTATCAGCAGCCCATTCCCTGGGGAGATGAAACTATGGAATGACACAAGTCACCACAGTCATGTGGACAATCGCTGGAAAAGCGATCCCAGAACTCCCGGGACCTCCCGTCCAATGGACACATATAGCTAAAAGAGACACTTACCTATTGGTCGCCTACTGCCGGCCTTGGCAACTGCCGCTTCTCGCTCCCTGGACAACAGATCGGCGGCGCGTACAGCAGCCCTCTCGCTGTAGCGCCGTGAAACGACTTTTGCGCTGTCTCTGTGAGTGTTCGAGTCCCCGATAACCTGCAGCAGGAGATCTAACAGCGCTTTCCTGTCTCCCGGCCGCACTTCCCCGATGCCCTGCACGGTGCCAGTGAGCAGCAGTAAGGAGACAGCGAGGAGAGCGTGCCATGTCCTTGCCCTCTGCATCTCTCCCTTTGGAAACCTGGGGAAGAGAGAGGCTGGTGAGAAGCGTTACACGTGCCTCCTGCCCATCACCTTCCTCCGGCTTGGCACAGTCATTCCTGCTGGCACCTCTCTCTGCCCCTAATCACAGCTGCTGCCCCCGGATAGATCAGAGGAGTCAGGGGAAAAAGTTCATTTGTAACAGAACTGCAGGAACCAATGTGCCCCCGCTCTCTCCTGTGTCCCTCCAACATCCAGCAACTGTCAGGCACTCCTCCCAGCAGGGCACGTTAATAGCATGGAAAAGCCTATCCTCCCTAATTGACTGGGCAGACTCTCCTCCCTCAGGGCTGCCTCTCGCCCCACTTCTTCTGCAGCCCCTCCAGGTCTCATTTCTAGCCAAGGATTAGTGAAGGTATTAACAAGGCGGCAGATGATGATGATGAAGATGATGATACACAAGCCTGGCTTGGGGATTTCTCCTGTGTCTGGAACAGGGAGACACATGTAGAGCAAGTTCAGCTACACCAGGACCTACCTATACCCCATGTGCTGAATACTCACTATTCTCTCTGGGACATGGGCTTAAACCTTAACCTATAAAGAACATCTATTCCATATTCCTAATAAGAACATTCTATTTATATATATAGATATAGTTAATGCACTTACAATGTCAGAATCAATGATAGAAATAGTACAATAATAATACATCTTAGTCTTTCAGCATTTACATGACATCAGGGCACTTGATATGAGACAAAGTACAATTTATTGCCCACAATCTACAATCTAATACACACAAATCATGTGTAGCCATTCCAGATGTTCAAGAACACTTACCCTTTGGATTTCTTCCAATCTGCTGTGTGTGTGAGTGAGTGAGTTGTGCAGGATGGGTCCAAGTTACAACAGAGAAATCTTTTGATGTCCCTACACCTGTCCTCTATTTATATGTTCCCTGTGTGATTGTTCAGCCTAATATTATTGACATGAGGTGGGTGGCAGGTAATGAAAACATCTTTGGTCATTCATTCTTTGAGTCACCCAGGCTCTTCCTGGCATACTGTATAACCCTCCCCTTTTCCCAATGGAGGACAATTGAGAACCATCTATTAGACTGACTCAGATCTGTTGGTGAATTAGATTCTCCCTCTAGATCAGAGCCCCGGTGGCTAATAAATCTGCCGGCTTCTGGAGGAATTTAAAACCGCTGTGGATTCTCTCTGAATAAAAAGCAAATAGTCAGGAGCCAATATATCTCAGCATAGAGTAATAATCTGGGATCCATTATCCTGGTAAACCGTTATCCAGAAAGTTCAGAATTACGGGAAGGCCATCTCCCATAGGCTCCATTGAAATCAAATGATTTAAATTTTTTATAAATGATTTCCTTTTTCTTAGTAATAATAAAACAGTCCTGTGTACTTGATCACAGACAAGATATCATTCATCCTCAATAGAGGCAAAACAACCCTATTGGTTTTATTTCTTTTTTATAATTATTTTTTAGCAGACTTAAGGTATGAAGATTCAAATTAAGGAAAGATCTCTCATCTGGAAAACCCCATGTCCCAAGCATTCTGAATGATAGCTTCTGTAACTGTATTTTTATGGACTTCTGCTGTATCTCACATACAGGATAAGATTAGACACTATTGAACCTTACTTACATACAAAAAAAACCACATTTGACCTGTTAGGATTTGCATGCAGCTAGTGATAGGCGAATAAATTCAGCAGGCGCGAATTTGCGGCGAATTTCAGCGTTTCGCAGACTGCAAATGAACTTGCGAAACTCCCGAAAAAATTCAGACAATTTGGACGCGAGTCGGAAAAGTCGCCCGCATCAAAACCGTTGCGTTTCCACACTATTCGAACGCCCATTGCCTTTAACGCCGGCGTAAAAATTGATGTGTAATTGACACGGGCGTCAAAATTGACGTGGGCATCAAAATTAGAGTTTCGAGAATTTTTCTGCGAAGCAAAACGGGAGAAATTCGCCCATCACTACATGCAACTGTATACAGAGATCATCTGTCACAGCAAGAGGGATTCCCTGCCTCTGTCAGTATGCTTATATAATTAGCTTTGCAATTAAACAACCCTGGCCTTCCTGTAATTCTGAGCTTTCTGGATAACTGGCTTTGGATAATGGATTTGTCTGGAAAGTTGCTCGCCTCAATTTCGACACCGGTGTCAATGGGTGTCCGAATAGTGTTGACGCTCTGCATTTATGATGTAGGCGACTTTTCAGATGCGCGTCCAAAAATTTTTGACGCAGAAATTCGCCGCAAATTTATTCGCCCAGCACTACTTATGAAACAAAAGAAGAAAACAAGTTTCAGTTGCTCCTAGAGTTCCTGCCTCAAGTTTATTACCAGACTTAGCAGAAAGATAAATACCATTACCAGAACCCTGTAATTATTTAATTGGTATGGTATGGCGTGATGGTGACAACAGGGGTACATAGATAGTATAACTTTATATCTGCTCTGCCCAACCAGTGGCACTTCAGCTTCTTTAAGTTACAGCTGAAAGTCTGTAGGGGTTCTTAGTGCTCAACAACAGTGGCTGGCCCACTGGCTAGACAGTCATTAATAATAAGGCCCTGCAAAGTCTTCCTCCAAACCTCACCAGAACTAAAACAGAAAGATCCATAGATTGGGTCACTGACACTCTGAACTCTGCAGCAATCAAAGAATGTAATAATAATGAGAAAGAATTTAGACACACAGTTAACGTATCTCATAGCTGGGGCCAATGATCCTTGCAACCCAATAGCATTTTAAATTCAAGGGGGCAGATTTACTAACCGGCGAAAATTCGCCAGCGTCTACATCGCACCCAGCGCAACACTTCGGCAGGCGAAAATTTGCTCATACAATGCCAATTCTCTAACACGCGGTGTTTCGTACTGGGCGCCAAACGCTGGCGGATTTTCGCTAGTGGTACTTTGGTAAAGCAAGCATTTAAAAGCGAAGATACGCTAGCGTTCTTTTCTGCCTAGTGAAAATTCGCTAGAGATCTTGCGCTCTGGCTAATTTTTCATATGGCAGGAAATTTAAAGTTGTATGGACGTCCTTATGTTATATGTTGCAGCAAATACATTACATTTCCACTGTTTATTACACATGTCCAGGGAACCTTAATAAAAACAATAGAGTTAATATCATGCCCTACACATGAGCCCACTGTATAGTTAATGTTCCATATGTTAGAAAATGTATGGGGGAAACCGGTTACAAAAAAAAAAAAAGATTCGCCCGAATACCGAACCGAATCCTAATTTGCGTATACAAATTAGGGGCAGGAAAGGAAAAAGTGGAAAAAATTCTTCTTTTGTGACAAAAAGTCACATGATTTCCCTACTGCCCCTAATTTACAAATTCAAATTAGGATTCGGATTCAGCCAGGCACAAGGATTTGGCTGAATCCGAAACCTGCTGCAAAAGGCCTGAAAGGCAAATCCCGAACCGAATCCTGGATTTGGTGCATCCCTAATACAAACAAAAGGGGACCTCCAGTCACTCTAGGGATATCTACGGGGCCACAAATATGGAGTAAAAAACTGTTTTTTGAGATTAAATTAAAAAGCAAACATCTCTAATGGTCCTACGCATTTCGTGCTCTTTTGGCACTTAATCATGGATTCATGGAATTTTTGCCTCATATGTGTGGCCCTGTGGATTTCCAAGAGTGCCTGGAGGCCCCCTTTTGTTTGTATTGTGTCTGAACAAGACACAATGGGAGTTATGTAATAAAAGACACTAAGGGGCAGATTTACTAAACTCGAGTGAATAGTTTGAACACAAAAATATTCGAATTTCAAAGTAATTTTTTTGGGTACTTCGACCATCGAATTGGTCAAATTCGATCGAATCGATTGATTAAAAGTAAAAATCGTTCGACCATTCGATAATCAAAGTAAAAAATCCTTTGACTGAAGACTTCGTCAAATAAATGCTACCGAATTGAATGTTAGCCTATGGGGACATTGTAGATAGGTTTTGGGCACTTTTTATGATCGAATAAAAATCATTTGATCGATCGCTTAAAATCGCTTGGATCGTTCGATTCAAAGGATTTTATCTTTCGATCAAACCTTTTGCGCTAAAATCCTTCGAATTCGATATTCGAATTCGAAGGATTTTACTGCAAGGGTCAAATTCGAGGGGTTTTTAACCCTCGAAATTCGACCCTTGATAAATCTGCCCCTTAGTTTGTCCAGGAGCAGTAACCCATAGCAACCAGGAGTTACTGCTCCTGGGCAAACTGTGTACCTTCTATTGCATACGGGGCAATGTACAGTTACAAGAGTGGATCAAATGTTTGCCAATAATACTATGAAAGATCCTTAATGCACAGGTCTCATGTTGTAACTAATCCACAGTATTTTTAAATCTACTTTTTTTTTTTTATAGAAGTATCTCTCCAGAGACCACCTGCTCTTGGATCTCAGTCTTTCTAAATAATGTAAGTTTCTAAATGGGACCAAGATTTGGAAGATCTTGAAGGCTCACTTTGGCATTTTTAGTTTCTTAGTGTGGTTTATGCTACATTTTTGTGTTTTGGGCAGGAAGAAGGCCAGCAATGATTTTCATGGAATGTCACCACTGGAGCACTGGCCAAACTCCTAGTGACTAGCTCTTGTTGTGGTTGCCAGTAGCCCTGGTTAATAAAGCAGGATAAACTGCCAGCGTCTTCCCAGGTGAGTCTTGCTGGAAGATGGATTGACAAGCATGTGTCATGTCCAGTATTGGTTATTGATCTCAGACTGGGTGGCTTTATAAAGGATCATTTTTGATATGTCCAATTCCGAAAAAATGTAGCAGAAGCTTAGACATATGTTAAATAATGGGACTCATTTACTAAGATAGGTGCTAAATTGCACAAGTACAGTTGCCCATAGCAGTTAGAAAATGAAAAGCATTTATCTTAGTAAATTATCACTCATATCTTACAGAATATAAGCAATATTCCGACTCTGTGTAGTGTAATGTATACATACGAGTAGGAAATACTATATGACCTAAGTTGCCTGGGTTGAGCAGATAATATCAATTGAGGTGCATTTATTACAGATAAATTGCTGTTTACTTGCATCACAAGTTCAACAAGTCCAAATCACTTCAGAAAGGAAGACAATTCTATTTTGTGTATTATAAGAATAAAACATAGGAGCAAAACAAATTTATGAACACAAGGGCAGTGTGCAAAGTGCAATTCTGGATGCTATTTGCCATGTTTTTTACTCACAATGCAGCAGTTTTCCCCCGCAAATCCACCATAATTGAGGCTTTGTGCGGATTTGCACTTGACAATTGCTAACCAATCATAATAACCACAACTGCACCTGCCCTTTTTGATGCAATTGTGGGGTTGCATAAGTTACAGTTTTCTGCATTAACATGACATTCTTTTGGAGTAAATCTGCTGCACATATTGATGCCGCCTACTATGGGAACCTTGGAATTACTGCCACCTCAGTTGCTCTGTGTCGATAAGTGCGCTGGAGCTGGAGACTTTTCAGGTGCCGTGGTGCTTAGCATAAGTGTAGGGATCCTGTATTAAAAACACTTGCTGAGACTACTGAGTGGCTCATACAGAACCCTCATTTGTAAGCTTTCATTATTTGATAATGTGCTTTCATCTCTTTGTTTTTTGGATAATGGGTTCACCTAAAATTCTAGCTGGAGCAGCTTGAGAGGTGCAAGTTTGATTGAAACCATTCACTGCTGATACCATGTCTTAAACCATTGTGCAAAGATTAACTCAGCAGCTCAACAAAGGAGAAAATGCCCACGTATGACATATATTGTTATACAATATTGATTCTTATTATAGAGTGCGCTGCGTAACTGACAGAGCTGAAACATATGACATGATGAAGCTTTGTTTGGGAAGCGAGAGTTACGTTCCATCTAACAATATTATTTTGTAATGGAGACATCACGATGACTAATTTCAAATGATGCATTAGTGTAGGCATCTCTGGAAGCGACACATGGAGCTGATACAAAGGGGCCCAGTGATATACACTCCATCAACCATTTAATGGGGCACAATACTGACTGGTTATCCATGCCTGCAGGATGCTTCATTTAAACATTATAGCACAGTAAGTGCAAGATGGTCGGGGTTATTCATAATCCTGGGGACACAAGTGCAAGACGAGTCGGGAGGAGCACCCTACCCCTCTACTTACCACCTGCCTTAGGGTCCCTAAGTACCTTGCTAGTCTGAATGTTGTACGAGGCAGGGGTTGGGATGGGGGAATGTCCGTGTGCAGCGGTGTAACTAGGTGTTACTGGGCCCCACAGCAAATTATTTTTCAGGCCCCAAAATGTCTAGAGATTGACCTGTTTTGCCAATATTTATTGGAATTAGTGATGGGCGAATTTATTCGGCAGGCGCGAATTCGCACGATTCGCCACCGACGAATAAATTTGCAAAACGGCCGCAAAAAATTCACCGGCGTCCGTTTTTTTACACCATCGCATTTTCTCAAAAAAAAAAACGGAGGCCGGCGTCAAAAAATGTATGATGGCGTCAAAAACGTATGACGGCATCAAAAACAAGACGCTGGCGCCGGTTTGCAAATCCGCCCATCACTAATTTCAATTGTTTATGAATTAGGGCTAGTAATATTAACAGTCGGTTTGCCCATTTGATAGGCTGGCTTTGGTCTCATTTGAGATTCTGGGAAGTATACGAAGAAAACCCTGGCGCAAAAATCAAGAGTAAATTGATAAATCATAGAACACTAAGGGAGATATCTTGAGCTTTGACAAATCTGCCCCTAAATACATACATAATCTGAAGAAACAGGGTGTGGTAGAGATTATAAAGTGACTTTCCTTCCAGTTGGACAGGGATATTATTATTCTACTGGATTAAATTCAAAACATGACAGAAGCATAACTCAAGTGATCCCAAGTAATCTGTGCTTTTTTCCCTTATCTTCCTTCTCCCCTCTTTGCCTTCTGTGCTTTTCTGCTGCCCCACCCTTCTCTCCCCAATTTTTTAAACCTCCCCAATTTTTTAAACCTCCCCCGTTTTGCTCTTAAAATTTAAATTCCTCTCCATTTTGATTTTTCTATGTTAAACTCTGTCTTTTGCTATTTCTGTTTAGAAATTGTATAGAATGTGTATAGTCTCAAACAATTGCTCCACACACACACACACACACACACACATATACACCATATTTTAATGTTATTGTCTAAGATTCACATATTAATCTAAAGCATTAACTATGATTCTGATATCAATAGCCTAGAAGATGTAAAATAAAAAGGTTAACACAGGTCATTTTCTGTAAACTATAAAGGTTAACACAGGTCATTTTAACTAACACACTAGGGAATGGTGATTATGACATCATCAGCCTGGCAGCTATAAAATATACTACACATCAACCTACAGCACCAGGTGTGATCATTGTGATGATTATGACATCATCATCTTAGAAGCTATTGAACAATGAGCCTGAAACACAGATCATTATGACATCATCAGTTTAGAAACTGTTAAGCTGTAAGCCTGACACACAGGTCATTTCATGTTTAGAGGTTTATGGTGCAACACGCAACTTAGTTGTCTGTGGATACACCATGTTTCTAAACATTAATCACAAAACAGTGAGTATAAGAATTGTATATACTGTATATAAATATCTGTGTATGTATGCATATGTATATATACTGATTTGATGCCCCATTTTCATTTTGGCATCATGTTATTTTAGCCAGTGACATGCTAATATTTCCTTAATATGTTTCTAACCCAAGTTCTTTGTGTCTTTGTGCAGAAGAAACACTCAATCATGATCATCTTTATCATCATAACTGCATTGTTTTTACATTCAACGTCAGGTAAATAGAGAATTTTATTTCTTTTTCCACCGGCTTTCCCTTTAGAACCAAATGAAATCCTCTTGCACAAATGCTTTAAAGGAGAAGGAAACCCTTTCAGTGCAAAACCCCTCCCCCATAGGCCCATCTCCCTCCTCCCCCCGGCCTACCCCCCCCGGGCAAATGTCCTTAACTCGGTAATCACCCCTCTATGCAGGTCCTCTCTCGCCGAGTTCACGGGTGCCATCTTTGTCCGATCGATCTTCTTCCTGTATTTGGCGGCGCATGAGCAGTAGGAGGCATTTGCCGGTTGGATCTATTGCGCATGCCCCGAAAGTCACGAAGTTTCCGAAAAAAAAAAAATCGGACGAAGATGGCGCCCGTGAACTTGGCAAGAGAGGACCTGCACAGAGAGTTGACTAACAAGTTAGGGGCATTTGCCTGGGGGGGGGAGGGTTTCCTTCTCCTTTAAGCAAAGGGTTTCAGCAGTGGTATAACTAGATGTTACTGGGCCCCACAGCAAATTAATTTTAGGGCCCCCAACATATCCAGAGGTTATCCTGTTTTACCAATATTTATTGAAATAATATATGAATTAAAGCCTCATTAGGCCCCCTATGCCTCCTGGGCCCCCCTGTAGCCCCAGGGTCTGCTTCCTCTGTAGTTACTCCCCATGGTTTCAGGCCCCTATAGGAATAAGTTGTCTGCTAGATATTGTACTGTAACATTCAAAAATGTAATGTTTCTCCCTCTCTTTCAGCTGTAAAGGTGCAATATTTAACCCTGTTCAAACCCAAAATGACGCTGCAGCTCGGCACCAGGAATATCATACCCTGTTCATTCCACACAAAGCGTCAGCTCAACCCTCTCAAAGTAGAGCTTGAGTGGGGCAAAATCCCAGTGGGTAAGGACAAGTACGTCCCTCTGATACGCCTAAAAGAAAACCAAGTGTCAACGCCCTCACCTGACCTACTGGATCTGTACGACCTTTTTGTGTCTGAGATTTCAAGAGGGAACTGTTCTTTGGTCATCCGCCACACCAAACCCCAAGACAGCGGCACATACATGGTCCGCCTGAAGGTCAAAGGAAAGCTATTTGAGCCTGTTCCATCGATCAAAATCAGACTTATGAATCTGCAAACAAGTATGTTAAATGGGGAAAAATCTATTTAGTGGGGGATAAAAATTGTAATATTGATCCACTTTGCTACCCATTGTATATGAGAAAAATCTCTGTGATGTAGATTATATGTTCCAATGTTGATGTAGGTGGAAAGCACAGGCGCTATTCTCATTGTATTTAAAAGATGGGTAATAAAAGTCAGGAACAAAATTCAAGGGAGCCTAGATCTGCATGACACACAGTTAAAGATTCATGTTCTCCATTTTGTTTTGGCAGGGACATCAATATCACATAATAGAGGGAATGATGCCAGAAACCTAAAAGGAACCAAAGAAGAGCCAACAGCAACCACCACTCAAATCACTACGACACTTCCAACGACAGTAACATATATAAATGGAAGTGATTTTATCAGCTGGTACATCCTCCCCAAACTCAAGGGCAATAAGACTGTAGCCCTTATTGTAGTGCTGGTTGTTGGATCTATACTTATTGCATTCTCTGTGCTGGGAGTCGTGGCATGGTAAGTTTTTTTTTTGTTATTTATTTATAAAGAAATGTATAAATCAAATCTAGTTAGGACAACTTTGTCCACAGATTTCTAAAAATTCTCCCCAGCTGCATCTCATCAGAAATCTCATAATCCCTCTAAAACATGAGAGATAGGGAAATGTGAGACTTGAATCTGTTTAACTTTTCTTTATCTTTTCAGGGTTCTTTATTTTAAACTTCGGAAGAAAGTGCCACTTGGTGATGTAGAAAACCCAGTAGAAACAACTCCAATAGCAAGCTCTAATGGGTATGTATGCTTGAATTAAATTCTGTAGGTTTGCTAAGCCCACATCTTTCATATATTCCCATGTAATTGGGATATAATTCAGTACATGGCTTGACCATTTAACAAGTGGGACTTCAACAGGTGTGACGGGTAGCGATGCACAGCATCCTCCACAAAAGATTCAGCCAACCCCTAATTGCATCTGGTGTAAAGAGAGACTTGTGTGAAGTCACATTCAGGCAAATGCTGGATTCAGGGCAACCCTAGTCACTAGAACTGTAACATTTCATTCACGGGTTATAGATAGCATAATATGGAGATGGATTTCTAAACCATTCCATATTTCAGTACAACAGAAAACACAAGAAGTTATTTGCACCAAATTAAAAAAACATATTTTGGATTTTGGCATATATAACCTGTAACTTTATTATCAGGCTCCTATGACCCAGTTTATTACCAAGTGTTGATTTAGGAAGCTTTAAAAACCGGTGCCTTGTTATGTCTGTGCAGAAAGAACAAGGAATCTGAGAAAGAGAAAGCTCCTTCTGAGAAAGCAGAGAATGAAGAGGAATCAGATGGGGAGGAAGAAGTTGAGGAAGAAGAAGTGGAGGAAGAAGAAGTTGAGGAAGAAGAAGTTGAGGAAGAAGAAGTTGAGGAAGAAGTAGTAGAGGGACAGTAACAAGGGCCATTATATTCTGATGGAGAGACATTAGAGGCATTATCACATAAGAAAGATGAAAAAGAAGGGTCGACTGAACAAATCGACATTCTTTCATCTGTGAGATTCTCCCTGTCTGTACTATATCAATAAATAAGTTTAAACCTAATACAGTGTGTTTTCTGTTCTATTCATTTATACAGTATAAGGATGATCAATGTAATTTTGTGTTTTTTACATTACTCCACTTAAGAGCTAAAATTGTTATGTTAACGGAAAGTTACATAAATATAATTTATGGCAAAGGGATTCAGTATTTTATTTAGGCAGACCTGTACCAATAATTGGCCCTAAATAGGCAGTTTACATCCAATTTTAACATAACGTTCATTAACTTATATTAAAGGGGTTGTTCAACTTTAAATTACATTTTAGTAGGATGTAGAGAGTGATATTCTGAGACAATTTGCAATTGGTTTTCATTTTTTATTATTTGTGGTTTTTGAGTTATTTAGCTTTTTATTCGACAGCTTTCTAAATTGCTATTTCAGCAATCTGGTTGCTATGATCCAAATTACCCTAGTAACAATGCACTGATTTGAATAAGAGACTGGAATATAACTAGGAGAATAAAAAGATGATTAATGAAAATAAGCAATAACAATACATTTGTAGATGTACAGAGCATTTGTTTTTTTAGATGGGGCCAGTGACCCCCATTTGAAAGCTGAAAAGAATCAGAAGAAAAAGGCAAATAAATAAAAAAAAACTATAAAAATAATGAAGACAAACTGAAAAGTTGTGAAGAATTGGCCATTAGGGATGTAGCGAATGGCGGAAAAAATGTTCGCGAACATATTCGCGAACATGCGTCCAAAAATGCGAACGGTTCGCGAACGTCGCGAACCCCATAGACTTCAATGGGAAGGCGAATTTTAAAAGCTAGAAAAGACATTTCTGGCCAGAAAAATTATTTTAAAGTTGTTTAAAGGGTGCAACGACCTGGACAGTGGCATGCCAGAGGGGGATCAAGGGCAAAAATGTATCTGAAAAATACATTGTTGACACAGCGCTGCGTTTTGTGCTGTAAAGGGCAGAAATCACACTACGTCACTCAGGTGATGTTTCTGGACACGGAATGTGAAAAAGCTCACACAGCTTGGTGGCACTTGGTTAAAGACTGGGCAAACAATGCCTGCAAGGGCAACGTATACAGTAGTGGATACGGAATATATTATTGCTGCTGTAAAAACATCACTCAGGTGATGTTTATGGACACGGAATTATTATTGTTATTTAGACAGAATGTGAAAAAGCTCACACAGCTAGGTGGCACTTGCATACCTCCCAACTGTCCCTCTTTTGACCACTCAACCCCCTGTCCCTCTTTTGTACTGGAAAGTCCCTCTTTTCTCTGCACTGAACAGCCAGAAAAAAAACAGTTTCTAACTTAATTGGCTTTTGGCAGAGAGCTCAGAACAGCTAACAGGTGCAAATAAGATACTTTGTAACAATTTTGACTCTGGTTGGTGCTGGTAGTGGTGAACTACTAGGAGGAGCAGCACACCAGTCCCTCTTTTCTCTGAACTGAACAGCCAGAAAAAAAAACAGTTTCTAACTTAATTAGCTTTTGGCAGAGAGCTCAGAACAGCTAACAGGTGCAAATAAGATACTTTGTAACAATTTTGACTCTGGTTGGTGCTGGTAGTGGTGAACTACTAGGAGGAGCAGCACACCAGTCCCACTCCCCAACACAGCTAGGACTAATAGCACTGGGCTCTTATAGTAGCAAAGTAAAAAAACAAAAAAGAAAATAAAAGCAGTCCTTACAAGGACTATTGGGTTACAGGCAGCAGTCAGCAGATGAGAGATCAGAAGCAGTGCCCACAGCAGCTACATACAGAGCACTGCAGTAGAAGGTAGATTACTAGCCAGCAAAGCTACCTAACCTAAAATGTCCCTCAAATCCCTGCAGAGTTCTGTCCCTACAATACAGAGCAGTATCAAGTAGATTACTAGCCAGCAAAGTTACTATCAACTGTCCCTCAAATCACTAACAGCTCTCTCCCTACACTAGCTCTTCCAAGCACACACAGGCAGAATGAAAAAACGCTGCAGGGCTTCAGTTTATATATGGAAGGGGAGTGGTCCAGGGGGTGTGGGGGTGGTCCAGGAGGGAGAGCTTCCTGATTGGCTGCCATGTATCTGCTGGTCTGGGGTGAGAGGGCAAAAATAAGCGCCAGCTAAGGCGAACCCAAATTGGCGAACGTCGCGCGACGTTCGCGAACATTCGGCGGACGCGAACGGTCGATGTTCGCGCGAATTAGTTCGCGGGCGAACAGTCCGCGACATCACTATTGGCCATTCTATAACATACTAAAAGTTAACTGAAAGGCAAACAACTCCTTTAAAATGGTGCCTAACAGCCCATGATGTTAAAACAATGTGATACTGTCCATATGCGTGCATTAAATTGACATTGCTTGTCTAAAATGTCCCACTGCAGAAAATTTAAGACTAGACAAATCCACTCCTCTGCTGCCCTGATTCATGTCCCTGCACCTGGAAGCATTGTCTCTGCCTGGATGGCAAAATGTGGCGGATATCAGCAAAAATTTTTATATTTTGTATTAAGCAGGGAAATGCAGTGTCTGCCTGCACCAGAACAGAGGCAATGTTTCCAGGTACAGGATCTGTTAAATGAAAACCTGTTATCCAGAAAGCTCCGAATTATGGAAAGGCAGTCTCCCATAGACTTTTCAACAAAATGGAACACCAGTACCTTGTTGTGCTTCAAACAAGGTAATCCCAACTTTTATTGCAAGGTGCTTCAGACACTGCACACCCGATCAAACGTTTCAGGAACCCTTCCACAGTTCAAGGGCCATTTGTGTCCCGAAACTCTGTTTGGGTCTCCGTTTGAAGCACAGCAAGGTACTGGTGTTCCATTTTGTTTAAAAGTATATTGCTGGCTAGGCCAGTACTGGTACCAGCACCTCTGCACAATTTATATTCTTTAATCAAGTCTCCCATAGACTCCATTTTATCCAAATAATTACATTTTTTAAAAATTATTTCCTTTTTCTCTGTATTAATAAAACAGTAGCTTGTACTTAATCCCAACTAAGATATAATTAATCTTTATTGGAGGCAACACTAGCCTATTGGGTTGATTTAATGTTTACATAATTTACTAGTAGACTTAAGGTATGAAGATCCAAATTGTGGAAAGATCTGTTATCTGGAAACCCAGGTCCGAGTATTCTGGATAACAGGTCCCATACCAGGCAGAGCAGCAGCAAAACCTTATGTTGCATCTCTGTATGCAAGGTTGATCCTGGATCCACAATTCCCTATTTATATTGCAGTGTAAATATTTAGAAGCTGGGCAGGGAGGGATTGTTGGAGGTTCTTGTTCAACTATGTTCTTTCTCTTTACTCTTACTGTCTTTCCTAATACCTTCTTCCTTATTGGCTGGTACCATGGAATTGGTCCATACAGTCGCTCCTAAACATCAGGCAATTTGATCTGAGCACCAGGGAGCTTGTGGGTAAGTGGGATTTGTGAGTTTTGTTGATAATACTTGGCTGGCTCTGGTCTCAAAACTGCAAAGCTTGGTTTCTCCCCACCCACTCAGCTAAATGATGGAGCACAATATCACCACATAATCAAAGACAAATTCCTTGACTTTATTGCTTTAATGAAAAACATTTGATGCAGAAAATGAGTTCTCTTTGTCTTTGGGTTAGTGCAATCAATGTAAAAAGAAAGTTTGGCTGAATTATTTTGTGTGTCCCCCAATGTCCAGTTAAACGTGTTTGAGTTCTAATTGTATAAGGCAGGGTTTGGAGAGGACAAAATCAAGATATAGCCAGAAATAATTCTACAGCTGGTCAGAGACAAATACAAAACCAGAACTGACAAACCCCCACCACTCCAGCTGCTCTGAACAACATCTCCCATCATCCTCAGAAGACAAGAAGAAAGTGCATAAACAATGAGCGTTGCTTGTCCTTTAAAGTGCCCTAAGAGGAGCAGCTGACTTTCAAAAGTCTGGCCCATGCTGGGGGTGCGCTGGGTATATCCTGCTTCTTCTGCCGTTTTCTGCAGTAGATGAACCTGAGTTAGAAACCACAGATTCATAAAAATACGAGCTCTTAACACTGGAGTTTAAAAACCAACAAGGATAAGATCAACAGAGAATTCAAATTCAATCTTTAGGGCTCCTTTACAACTTGCACCCAATAGATTGATAATTAATTACAGGTCATTACCTCCGAGAAGTCGTTTGATTCAGCCTTGCGCACTTCTGATTGGAGACAGCATTTTAACTTACATGTAGGAGCTGTACCAAAACCAAGAGCTAATATGCAATGGTTCCAGTAAAAAGCAAAGCTAAGTGAGTGACAGTTGAGTGTGCTGATAGACAAGTCCTTTGGATTGGACGCTGTGACTTTGGCTGTTGGTGGGGAGCTACACCTGGAGGGCTACAGGTTACACATTCCTGGTGTATATGCTGAATATATCTAACAAATGTTATACAATATGGGGGTTATTTATCAAAGTTCTAATTTAAGAAAAAGCTCTAATGAAAAAAACTCAAATTAGCGAGCTCTGGGTTAATGACCCGAAAACTCAAATTGATAAAATTTTTGGTGAAAAAGTATTCGAGCAAAACCCTCTAAAAACACTTGAACATCATGAAGGCTATTAACATCTTCAAATGGTTCAAGGGACCTCTGCCATTGACGCCAACACGACCTCGACAGGTTTTAGATGGTGTATTTTGGGATTCAAGCCTTGGCATTTCCAAAAAAACTTGAAGAATTGGAGGGTTTTTTTAAACACTCAAAATTACTCAAAAATAACATCAAAAATTTTATCTTGGAAAACATAACTCAAACCTTAATAAATCTGCCCCTTAGTGTTTGGTATCTGTCCAATCTAAAAGCCTTACCATGGCTGGAAATGAAACTGTGTCCCTGTGGACATATTGTGCCAAACAGCAAAGATGTAGCAGAAATGTATGATAGTTTTTAACCAACTATTATAGCAAAATTCATAACTATGTTGCATTGTCACCTATTATAGCAAAATTATTTGTGGTGTAGGCTCATAGAGCCTGGTTTGGGGAAAAATTAAATGCCCCTTGTAAACACTATTCCTCAAAACCAGGAGGGAGCTCCAGTGCAGGTGTCATATGCTCAAAATGCGTGAGTGTACAGCTTGCTCACTTTGTGCACGTGTGTAATGCAGGATATGTAGACTCTTCTCCAATCATATGTCACAGGCAGGCACCTATGCGTGAACTGGGGGACCTGCTCCTTATGTATGTGTCCATGACCCAACATGGCTACCCGCACTGAGCGTTCCCTCAAAATGTTGATGGAATAGCACTCACAAGGGGCATTTTCTGGCAAAAATAAAATTGTTATTGTGAATCTAAATTAGCCTGAACCTCTGGAGGCAGAAACAGTTTTGCTACAAAAGTTGCCCTTTAATTGGGTACTAAAAACTGTAGAATACGTTTGAAGGTGTATGTTTTGCATCCTTTAAACTTTCATGAAGCATTTTGAATCTTTAATCATACATACCGTATTCCCAATGGTTAACCACTAGCTATGACATTACACATTTTGCCTGCTGTAATTTTAATCAATGGGGCTTTGTTATTGCATTATGTGTTTTGTGTCCTATTGCCTCTTATTTTTATAAACAGGTTGTTTTTGTTTATTTTTTTTGTTTGTAGACTGTGCTTGCAGATTATAAATGCATGGAACAATCTCCACATGGCAGAAGCACCCAAAATGCATCAGGCCATCTGTTTTGATGTTACCATTTACTAGAAGTAAGGAAAGACCCTTATATTGCTGGAGCTGCTGCTGTTTCATGTATCCATAGCAGCTGAGCTTGGCTGTATTGCTTTCCTGTGTTTTTCCCACCATTCTAGTGTCATTTTGAATTAGCGATCTTAAACATCATCCTGCGCCTTCTTTTTTCATCCGTGTCCTCAAGATTCCTATGAAAATAGGAAGTATATTTGTTATCACATCATTGCTATCAGTGGAATACCAGCATTGGTAAGTGACAGTTCATGGAGCCTCAAACTGCTAGTTTTGGGGTGAGCTGACTGAGCAGCCAGCAGATAATGGAATAGGCTGAAGAATGAGTACAGTGTACACCTTAGACATTAGGAGGTAATACAGAAGCATCCAAATTGCTCCAGTCATTTGCTGTTCCAGTAAATGTATAGCTGAAAGGTTGGGGTTCTGATGATTGAGCTACAGAAGATTCAGAACAGCCGCCATGTTTACATAACTACAAACACAAAGCAGTTCTTGGGTAGGGCCTCAGCCTTAGAAGGGGTCCCTTAAAGGTCACCTGTGGGGCAAAAATATTTTCGTCAACCTAAGGCGTGGGCTAAAAGAGCCTGCACTGCGGTTGGGGGGCACAGTAGTTTTTTTTTTGTTTTTTGTTTTTTTAAAACAATTGCCCCTCAGTGCGAGTGTCCTAGCAGTGGCAGTGGGCAATTTTTAACCAGGAACCTGCTTGGTGAAGCAATTTATTAAATGACATGATAAATGGAAGTCATTTTTATTAGTCAGATTATTCTTCCACTGTATAGAGCACTTGTAAGGCCCCATCTAGAATATGCCGTACAGTTTTGGTCCCCATCGCTCAAACAGGACATTATTGTATTAGAGAGGGTACAGAGAAGGGCAACTAAGCTGGTAAAAGGTATGGAAAATCTTAGCTATGAGGAAAGACTGGCCAAATTGGGGATGTTCACGCTGGAGAAGAGGTGTTTAAGGTGTGATATAACTATGTATAAATATATAAGGGGATCATATAATAATCTCTCTAATGCTTTATTTACCAGTAGGTCTTTCCATCTGACACGAGGTCACCCATTACGATTAGAAGAAAAGAGGTTCCGCCTAAATATTCGGAGGGGTTTTTTTACAGTGAGAGCTATGAAGATGTGGAATTCTCTCCCTGAATCAGTTGTACAGGCTGATACATTAGATAGCTTTAAGAAGGGGTTGGATAGCTTTTTAGCAAGTAAGGGAATACAGGGTTATGGGAGATAGCTCATAGTCCAAGTTGATCCAGGGACTAGTCCGATTGCCATTTTGGAGTCAGGAAGGAATTTTTCCCCCTCTGAGGCAAATTGGAGAGGCTTCAGATGGGTTTTTTGCCTTCCTCTGGATCAACTGGCAGATAGGTAGTTAATAAAAAAAAAAAAAAAAGGTTGAACTCGATGGACATGTGTCTTTTTTCAACCTTACTTACTATGTATAGATGCCCTACCTGTGGCCCTCCAGTTGTTGCACTACTGCCAGCGTCGGACTTCCATAATGTTCAGAATGAGACAGGTGAAGCGGCACATGCGCATTTGGAGCAATTTTCTGTTCCCCACACTAGCGCATGTGCCGAAACTCACGAAAATTGCAGAATCGCCGGTCTCTTTCCGAAGATTACCAAAGCTGCTGAAGATGGCGGACGTGAACTCCGTTGAACATAATCTGCACGGAGGGGTAAGTAAAGAGATAGGGGCATTTGCCGGGGCTGGGGGGGATGAGGGAGGGGGGTCTATGTAGGGTAGGAGGGTAGGGTTTTTTATTAAGGGTTTGTTGCTTCTTTAAAATTATGTGACTTTTCGTCACAAAACAAGTAAGTAAAAACATTTTTCCCTCCCCCTCCCTGATTTGCATATGCAGATTCAGTTTTGTATTAGGCCAAATCTTTCACAAAGGCTTCTGCAGTTTGGCCAAATCCAAGATAATGAATTAGGTACATTCCTAATTCAAATCAATGCATGGTTGCTAGGGTAATTCTACTCTATTTAAAGGAGAAGGAATAGCAATTTACACTTGGGGGTGCCAAAAGTTAGGCACCCCCAAGTGACTACTTTTACTTACCTGACACCCCAGGCCGGTGCTCCTATCAGCAAAAAAACGCAACAGCCCCGGGGTTCTTCTAGCGACCACCATGGAGAGATCCTCTTCCTGCTTCTTCGGGTCTCCCCAGGGTCGAGCATGCGCAGTAGAGCGAAAAGCTGGACTATAACGAAAAAGCCTTCTATTTCGCTCTACTGCGCATGCGTCTGCCCCGGGAAATTTGAAAACCGATGGAGCAGGAAGAGGATCTCTCTGTGGTGTTCGCTAGAAGAAAAAAAAATATTGAATGCTATTCCTTCTCCTTTAAGGGATAAGCTACAGGTTTTGCAATTCTACAAGAGACAAAGGCAGGGTTATTAATGCAAAAAACTGGCTTTTTTTGCAGTTTGCACACTTCTCAGGAGGCCATAAATGACCCCCATTAGATTACATTTTTATATATGCTCTTCAGAACAACCATATAAATAACAAACTGCAGTTCTGCAAGCGACAGAGGCAGCATGTAAAGTGCAAAAAAACTGCCCGGTAAGCCATAGATGACCCCCTTTTACACTTTTCTACAGCCATAAAAAAAACAAAAAAATAAACTTTTGAAAGGAACCATATACCTACCACCTTACTCAATGATTGTTTATTATTCAATTTAAAAACAAGCATCTGTTAAATCTGGGATCATATCCCAAAATACAGTTTAATTGTCACAGATCATAAAATGAATGTGCTCATGCTGAATTACTTGCCAAGTTACCCAAAAACTAAAAATCCATATATGATCTGTGACTATTAAACAATGTGCTTAACAAGTAAGGCATATTCGCTATATGTAGGTCAGGAATAGTTAACCTGAGAACCTCAAGCTGTTGTAGAACTACATCTCCCGGCCTTCCATCTGGCTTTGCGAGAAGATGCCGTGGGCTGTAAATGTGTAACAGCTGGAGTGCCTAATGCGGTTATTGATGTTATACTCTGATCAGTGACTACATCCAACTACTAGATATTCATTTTCTATAGCAGCTGATCGTACGATCCTGAGACTTAAACATGAACATTTGTCTTTATCTGCCATATGTGTATCATCTGTGCTCAGCGCCAAAGGCTACTAGGAGGCTTGCATATGCTTAGTGTGCTCCTCAATCAATACGACTGCATGACATAGTTGTTGGGAAATGGCTAATGATGCACTTATTCACCTGAGAGATTCAATTTTGATTTAATATATGATTTTAGATTGAATCGAAATATCAATCCATTTAACGTCTTTGTACTGTATGGAACCCCAATGTTAGCACTTTTCTTTCATTTCTTTGTCTTTTTTTAGTTGCCATACCACCTTTAATGTTTTTTATGTATGTGTCAAGAGCTAAAATACTGAATAGGAAGTTTATGTTTACTTCCTATTTACTTGAAAATATTGCATTTACCACTATATGGAAATTCTGTAGAATCTAAAGTAGTTTTGCTTTGGGGTTGGGACTTTAAAGTAATGACCCTTGATGTCCCTGGCCATGACAGAATGGGGAGTATATAGAGAACACAATGAGTCATACTCATTACTCCTATAGTCATACTCAGTGTTCTCTATGGACTCCTTACCTTTGTCTTGTAAAAAATGTGATATCTACTTATAAGTGGTATGCTTATACAAGGTACTGAATGACAGGCTCGGACTGGCCTGCCAGGGGCCTGGGAAAATACCCGGTGGGCCCTGGCATTGGTGAGCCCCTGGGGCCCTTGCTTTAATTAACTTGCTATGGCTTAGTAAAATAATTTACTATCTGTCTGCAGGCTTCCGCGCATAGTTACTGCCTACTGCCAGTAACTCTCTTATTGAAGTCGATGGCTGCGGGCCTGAGGCTGCTGATGCTGTTACCGCCTACCATGTGACCTTACTATGCATCTGTGCGTCACAGGCAGGGAGGCAGCCGGCAGGCAGGAAAAGCGCAGCCAACGTCCCTGCACCCAGGGTCGAACTGGGCTCTCGTGGGCCCTGCAGGCCCAGACCCGCTTTCCCCAGCGCTCCTTCATGACCTCCCAACACCCCCCCAGTCCGACACTGCTGAATGATAATAAATGAACCCCAAGCATTCTTTTACAAAACTACCATGAAGGGGGACGATTTACTAACATTCAGATTTCTATATTTTTACGAATCAATTTTTTTTGGTTTACAATGTGTTTCTTTTATTTCTTGAAAACGCTAAATTTCAAGATTTAAGGGTTTAATTTATTGTTGTATTGTTGTATTTCTCAAAAAGTTTTTCCAGGGTAGTTTCACCAAAAAACTCAAAGTTTTCGAGATTTATTATGCCCTGAAGCTACTAAACATCAGAATCTGAAAATACGCCAGCTAAAACCTGTCGAGGTAATGTAGAAGTCAATGGCAGAAGTCTCTTTAACAAGTTTTTTGCCTTCATGATTTTCTGATTTTTTACACTGGTTTGCTCTCGAAAACTTGATAAATTCGAGGTATTCAAGGTTTTTAGCCTACATAAATTTGAGGTATTTGAGTTTTTTTCCTAACTGCATTGAATTGAGTTTTTACATGCAAGTTTTTTCACAAATAAGCAAACTATTCGAGGTAGAAAAAAACTCACAAACCTCACAAACTCGACATTTGAAAAATAACCCTCTTCGTGTAAAATGTGTAAAAAAAGTGTTAGTCTATTTGTCCATATTAGTCCACTGTGGGAGGAACTAGAAAGCTGAGGCCAGAATGCCTCACATCAGTGCCCAACCTGAAATTCCTTTGAATGAAAGCAATTCTCACCAAAGCCCTAGCATTTTGTAGAATAGAACATCACAGTACAGCAGAGGGACACCAACTTCATATTAAAGAGGATGTTCACTTTTTTGGTAACATCTTTCCATGCTGTCCCAGTCAAAAAAGCATAATGCTTAGTATGCAGATGCCTGGAAACCTATTGGATGGTGTTCAAGTGAAACGTCACATTGGGCCTAGAACATAATTCAATGTGAAAACTTATCACATCATGTGAAAAAGTCTATGGGAAAATCTGATACTGAATGAGGAGGAGCTATTAATATATCCCATTTCTTTCTGAGCCTCATTTATTAATCCTTAAACCACAGTTTGTAAGAATAAAGGAATTCCTGGACTAACAATATAAACCTGATGAATCTAATGGAGAAAAAAAAGGCAAAGTTGTCTTCACCGCTATATTTAAAACCATAAGGCGGGGGGTGCAATGAGGCTGTGACCACAAGAGTCAAGCAAACAAATACAAGTCCTCTGCACTCAACCCATTATCAATATATTAAGGACATTGAGACATTTTGGATTCGCCCGAACCCTTCGCAAAAGATTAGGCCTAATACCGAACAGAATTCAAATCCTAATTTGCATATGTAAATTAGGGGTGAGGAGGAGAAAACATGTTTTACTTCCTTTTTGTGACAAAAAGTCATGTGATTTCCCTCCCCACCCCTAATTTGCATATGCAAAATAGGATTCGGATTCGGTTTGGCCGGGCAGAAGGATTCGGGCGAATCCTAATCCTGCTGAAAAAGGCTGAATCCTGGCAGAATTTCAAACCTGGATTTGGTGCATCCCTACTAAAAAATGCCTTACCCTTTAAACAAAACAGGGATTGTTTGTCCATATATTGCAATATATTTAAGCTGGCCAACTACGTCAAAGTCATCCCATATCTGGCCAGTCCTACACTCAAATTTATCTGATTCATTAAGAATTCTATTGCTTCATTATACATTTTACAAAAGGACTAAGTTTTACCTGCAACTTACTTGCTGCTTTCAAGGTTAAAACTCCCAAATAGTGATGGGCGAATTTCTCCCATGTCACTTTGCTGCAAAATTTGCAAATTTTCTGTGATATTTGCGAAATGGTGAAAATTTAGTGAAACTCGAATTTTTATTTATGTCAATTTTGACACCGATGTTAAAGTCAATGGGCGTCCAAATAGTGTTGACGCACTACGGCTTTGACGCAAGTGACTTTTCAGTACAGGAAATTCGCTGTAAATTC
This sequence comes from Xenopus laevis, assembly GCF_017654675.1. Classification (NCBI taxonomy): domain Eukaryota; kingdom Metazoa; phylum Chordata; class Amphibia; order Anura; family Pipidae; genus Xenopus; species Xenopus laevis. The sequence goes on from NC_054381.1 coordinate 122,027,721, forward strand.
ACGACTGGCGAATTCATTCACCCATCACTGGGCTTACTGGGATCACCTGACTATAGCTGGATAGGGTGGAAACTTTTTAAACCTATTTATACCTACTTTTGTGGGCAGAGATCGCACCAACAATTATTTGTTTAATTGCAAAGGATTTATTTTACTTAATTTTGTTTTCCTTTATAGTATGGTTTTATGCTAATTTGCCTATTTACTATAATATGTTACACCCTAATACTTTTAGAAATTCACTGCGATTCTAGTGACTGCGATATATTTGTTATTACATCATAAGAATTATATTATTATTATGTTAATGAATAATTAGTAGAGAAAATGTTTTGGATTAATGTAAACACCAAATAAGTCATAACTGGAAAAGCAAGCTCAACTGTGAAAGTTAGAGATATATTTTAAAAGTGGAACATTGGAATCACTCTTACTATTTTCTCTCATGATTTTGAGAATTATTTGTTGAAAAAGTTAATAATTATATTCAATTTTTTAAAATTCAATTCTATTTTTGTTACGATCAAGGGTTTTTTTCTCTCAAAAAGTCATGTGGAAGAAACATACATTTTTAACATCAAATTGCAATGGAGAAAAGTTTTGAATAAAAAAAACTTCCACCATAAACCTGGCAAATTGCTATGGAAGCCAATGGGACATATTATCTACAGCATTCAAAAAAGATTTTCATTTTAAAAAGTTCCAAAATTCGATCAAGATAAACCCATTCAAGAACAGTTTTGTTTGAGTTTTCCCCCCCAAAATGTTTAATGTTATCAGATATCAATATAACTCGTGAATTAGCTCTTCTGATTGGGCCAACGGAGAGTGCCTAGCAAGTAGGAGTTTATATGCTGTATAACCCGGGTGGTGCATGTAATTGGGATGATTGAAGGCAACAGTCATGTTGCAATGAAGAAAAGCAGATTTAATAAATAATAAGAACACAGAGTCTAAGCAAGCCTAAGAAAGAAACAAGTCATTATACAAGGTCAGTGGTTGGAGGCAGGCAGCTTGCAATGATGGGTCCATGATACAGGCAGAGGGTCTGCCTCGGCCTGTAGGGTCCCCTAATTGTGAGATTACATACAGTACACATTTGATGTGCGGGCTGGCCTGTTACCCGCAGGTTTACCCTCTGGTTAACCCATGGGTCGGGCGGGTTCGGGTCGACCTCTCACTTTTCTTCGCGGGTGGTGGGCTGAGCTCTTCTCCTGCTCTCCCCACCCACCCCCGTCAAATGTCGGCTTCCGACTTCAGGGTTCTTCTTTGTAGACGCTGCGCATGCTCACCCTGTCCCTTTAAAAGGAACCCAGAAGTCAGGCGGGAGCGGGTGGAGGGAGGGCGGGTGGCGGCGGGTAAAGGGCTGAGAAATCCCAACCTGCACATCACTAACACACATGACTTAATGAGGGAGGAGTTGATAAGAGTGAACATAACAAATGGAGACATAACATTATGTGAAATGTTGGATCCCAAAGTCTCCAGTGCCTCAGAAGGGTAATGCACTGCCCCAAACGCACACAGTTCAGAGTTCAGATACAGGCAGTTCCCGACAGATTTATTGTCACAGAGGTAAACAATTTAGTTGCTTATTTTACAAACCTCTAACACCCAATTCTGGGACCTGTTATACAAAATGCTTGGTACATTTTTCAGGTATTCTGTATAAGAGATCTTTTTAATTTTGATCTCCATAGCTTTAGTCTACTAAAAAATAATTTAAACAATAAATAAACCCAATAGTTTTGCCTCCAATAAGGATTAATTATGTCTTAGTTGGGATCAAGTACAAGGTACTGTTTTATTATTGCAGAGAAAAAAATAAAATCATTTTTCAAAATGTAAATTATTTGATTAAAGGGGTTGTTCTACTTTGAGTTCACTTTCAGTATGATTTAGAGAGTGATATTCTGACACAATTTGCAATTGGTTTTCATTTTTTATTATTTGTGTTTTTTGAGTTATTTCATTTTTATTCAGCAGCTCTCCACTTTGCTAATTACCCTAGCAACAATGCACTTTTTTGAATAAGAGACTGTAATATGAACAGGAGAGGATCTGAAATAGACGGATGTGTAATTTAAAGTAACAATAACAATACAGAGCATTTGTTTTTTAGATGGGGTCAGTGAACTCCATTTGAAAGCTGGAAAGAGTCAGAATTAAAAGGTAAATAATTAAAAAAACTATAAAAATAAATAATGAAGGCTAGTTCAAAAGTTGCTTAGAATTTCGAGCTATGTTTTGTGTACTTCGACTAGGGAATAGTCCAAATTCGATTTGAATTTGAAAAAAATTCAAAATTCGAATACAAGATACTAAGGATACTAGGGTACTAAGGGGCAGATTTATCAGGTGAAAATTTGAATAAAAAAAAATCGAATTTCGAACTATTTTTTGTGTACTTCGACTAGGGAATAGTCCAAATTCAATTTGAATTTGAAAAAAATTCTAAATTCAAAAATCGAAATTTATCGTGTACTGTCTCTTGAAAAATTAGACTTTGACCAATAGCCATCTAAAACCTGCCAAATTGCTGTTTTAGCCTATGGGGGACCTCCTAGAACCATTTGGAGTCAATGAAAAGTTTAGGAAAAACTTTGAATCGAATTAGAGTGAATACGATGTTACCTAATCCGTGCGATTCGAATTTTAACGAAGACGGCCTATTCACCCGGGAATTTTTAAATAAGTTTCGGTTGGTCTTTTTTTTATTCGAATTTCAAGTTTTTTTTATTTGAAATGCAACCCTTGATAAATCCTGCTGTAGGGCAGGACTACATGGCCTATTCAGCCGCGATCTGACGTGCTGCGCAAAATCGCAGGCGTCAAGTCAGATGCGATGGAAACAAGATAAGTAATGGCAGTGTCAGATCGCGTCGCATTGTTGATGCGACACGTCACCACTGTCGGATGCAGACACAACGTGGAGCGTCTGCATCCGACAGTCGCGTTGCATCAATGCTGTGATACGATGCGACAATTGAATAACTTACCTTATTTCCGTCGCATCCGACTTGACGCCTGCGATTTTGCGCAGCGCGTCGAATCGTGGCTGAATTGCCCATGTAGTCCTGCCCTAAAAGTCAACTTAAAGGTGAACCATCTATGGGAGAGGACCTTCCTGTATTTTCGAGCTTTTGGGATAACGGATCCCGTCCCTGTAATGATCAGCACACAACATCATAAGAATAGACACCACTTCTTAAAAAAATACCTACCCTGATTGCAAATGGTTTTAGAGATGCAATGCTGAGAGTATCTTAGGGTAAAAAAGTTCAGGGCAGAGTTTACTAAATCATGAAGCACTTCTTTCTTTCTTAAACCAACTTCTATTTAATGGATGCTTCTGCTTTCACTTTCAAGGCTTTCTGGACAGCGTCTAATAAGCGTCTTAATCATCAAATGATGAATCCTCGTTTAAGAATTGCTGTTCATCCGAAGTGAATGAAATCTTTTTGTGTGTTTCAAAGACTGCAGATTACGCTATTAAATGTTGATCACAGAATGCCAGTGCTTGCACAAAAACCTCCCGCATTCGTTTTTTTTTCATATCTCTTAGGTGGAATGTATAAAGATTTCTAAAAGGAAACCGTAATATGATTGCAATACGTTCTCAAGGTCCTTGAATGCAGCAAACAACTTGACCCTTACCCACTTAGATAGGATGTCTTCAAGACCTCAGCAAATAATTATATTTCCACTAGAGATGATTGAACACTGATGCTATTTGAAGTTGAATATTTCACTGGGTAATATTTATGGCTACACTTAGTTCTATCTTGTTACAATATATATGGTCTAGGACAGTCACAAATTTACCATGCAGAAAAATCACAAAAGGACTGGCAAGCTACAGTATTAAGGGTGGGTTTAATTTACATTATCCACCACATTGCTCATACAGGTATGGGATCTGTTATCCAGAAACCCGTTATCCAGAAATTTCAGAATTATGTAACCACTGTCTCCCATAGGGGCAAATTTACTAAAGGGGCGAAGTGACTAATGCTGGTGAAAATTCGCCAGTGTGATGTCATTTCGGTACTTTGCTGATTTACTAACGGGCACAGGTGTAACTTCAATAGCGAAAGAGACTGACGCTGGCGCCTATTCACACTCAATCGGCAGGCGAAGTTGCTCTCTGGCGAAGAAACGTTACTGCGCAAATTCGCTAAGATTTTACTGAACGTTACCTCTTGCGCCACACTTACCTTCGCCACCTCAGAAGTGCAATAGAGTAGATAGGACTTCCTCAAACTGTAGTTGAAAATTTTTCTAAGTCCCAAAAAACGCTGGCGTCTTTTCCTTTTTTCAGGGTGATAGGCTGCAAAAGAGCGTACATTTTTTGGGGGGTAACCGGCTTCCCCCCCTAATATATGGCACATAAACTATACACTGGCTCATGTGTAGGGCAATATAATAACTCTATTTACTTTTACTAAGCTTCCCTGGGCTAGTGTAATGTATTTGCTGCAACATATACGTCCATTCAACTTTAACTTCCCAACGCTAGCGCCACTTCTCTTTGATTGCCGAATTAACGGTAGAATAACTTTGCCAGTGTTCGGTGCCCTGGACGCAACTTTGCATGTTAGTGAATTATCGTTGTCTGAACGAATTTTCACCTGGTGAAGTGTTGCGCTGCCTGCAAAGTCGTTGCTTGCGAATTTTTGCCGCTTAGTAAATTTACCCGATAGACTCCATTTTACCCAAATAATCCCAGTTTTTAAAAAGGATTTCCTTTTTCTCTCTAATAACAACAGTAACTTGTACTTGATCCAAACTAAGATATAATTAATCCTTATTCAAGCCAAACCAGCCTAGTGGGTTTATTTATTGTTTAAATGATTTTCTAGTAGACTTAATAAAGATCCAAATTATGGAAAGATTCATTATTTGAAAAGCTCCAGGTCCTGAGCATTCTGGATAACAGGTCCCCATACCTGTAGTAATACCGTTATCATAAATGTTCACGAATGGTCTAATGATCTTTTGATAACCATCAAGTGACCTTAAGATTGAAAAAATCTCAAAGATTAAAAAAAATCTATAATGAATACGGAAAGGGCAGATACCTCAACTTTTGCACAGATGAATAGCTGGACAGATTTAATTTGAAACTTGTGTTATTTCGAAATGTTTCTCCCAGTTGTCAAAATTACAGTTTTATTGTTATTCTGGTTTTTTGCATCTTTCTATTTAGGCTCTAGTGATGAGCGAATAAATTCGGCGAAGCGAAACAGGAGAAATTCACCCATCACTAGCTCTGACATATGTATCTTCCATGTTCCTGTTCAGTTGCTAAGATATTTAAGGCATGGAAACCAGATACTACTACTCGCAACCCGCAGGGTACCGCAGGTTTTTGCGGGTAACCCACGGGTACCCAACCCGCTGCAGGACTCTAATATTTGCACCATGCTAAAAGTTCATTTTAAAGGGATACTGTCATGGGAAAAAATTTTTTTTTCAAAATGAATCAGTTAATAGTGCTGCTCCAGCAGAATTCTGCACTGAAATCCATTTCTCAAAAGAGAAAACATTTTTTTATTTTCAATTTTGAAATCTGACATGGGGCTAGACACGTTGTCAACTTCCCAGCTGCCCCAAGTCATGTGACTTGTGCTCTGATAAACTTCAATCACTCTTTACTGCTGTACTGCAAGTTGGAGTGACATCACCCCCCTCACTTCCCCCCCCCCAGCAGCCAAACAAAAGAACAATGGGAAGGTAACCAGATAACAGATAACAGCTCCCTAACACAAGATAACAGCTGCCTGGTAGATCTAAGAACAACACTCAATAGGAAAAACCCATGTCCCACTGAGACACATTCAGTTACATTGAGAAGGAAAAACAGCAGCCTGCCAGAAAGCATTTCTCTCCTAAAGTGCAGGCACAAGTCACATGACCAGGGGCAGCTGGGAAATTGACAAAATGTCTAGCCCCATGTCAAATTTCAAAATTGTTTGCTCTTTTGACAGGATCCCTTTAAGTTAATTTCACAATGTCGTGTAGTTTTGCTAGCCTTCTCTTCTGATTTTGCCCTATTTAATATAAGTTTAAGCAAAATACAAATGCTATACAGTGAACTGAAACTGAATAGAACAAATGGAGATTGCATTTCTTTATTCTGTCATTCTCCATGAAATCTGCATGGTCATTGTGAGAGATGAGAATATTCTTATATCATTCATATTTTCTCCCCAGCACATGAAAAGCAAATGAGCCTTATATACAATCCACAGCTGAGCTACTGTATGTTACAATAACTTATAAATTGTATTCAGAAGGCAGGAATGAATAGAAAAGGGAAAGTACTACTATCACCACAAGTTCTTTATATTGGTCACTAGTTACATATACTTAATAAGATTCAGAATTCAGATTTTTTTGTATAATTAAATTAAGGTATAATATTGCATTTTGTCTGTTTGTCTGAATTAAAATTGGACAGATATTTGATTCACAGCTTTATAAGTGGGCGCTAATCTGGATTGTCAGTCACAGCATATTAGTTCATTAGCTTTCCAAGTTATGTCCAGAAAAACCTAAAAAGCTTCACCAACTTTTACATCAAGAAAATGCAAGAAAAATCTATAATAAATAATTAATGGTAGCGCTTGTGTTATGATAAATTGTCTCATTATTTGATGAAATGTATTAAGGTTTATATCTGAGATAAGAAATTCCTGAAATAAAAGGATAAGGAATATCTGAACAGGTGCATGCCTGATGTAGAGGTGCTATAGGAAGCCCATGAATTTGATGAACTGTCAAATGATGAACTTATCATACAGGTATAGAACCAGTTATCCAGAATGCTTGGGACCTGGGGTTTTCTGGATAACAGTTCTATCTGTAATTTTAATTTTCATACCTTAACTCTACTAGAAAATCATTTAAACATGAATTAAACCCAATAGGCTGGTTTTGCTTCCAATAAGGATTAATAATATCTTAGTTTAAATATTATTACAGAGAAAAAGGAAATAATTTTTATAAATTTGGATAATTTGGATAAAATGGAGTCTATGGGAGACGGCCTTATTCGTAATTTGGAGCTTTCTGGATAATGAGTTTCTGGATAACAGATCCCATACCTGTACGACTTTTTCTCCAACCATATTTTCAAATTTTACTATATTTTTTAATCTACTGAAAGACTCTTTTATTGCCAGCCATTGTACCTCTATTACAGGTATGGGATCTGTTATCCAGAATGCTCGGACCTGGGGTTTTCTGGATAACTGATCTTTCTGTAATATGGATCTTCAAACCTTCTACTAGAAAATCATTTAAATATTAAAGGGGTTAAATTGCTAAAATCCGAATTCATCTCATCATAGTAATAAAAAAGCGCGACCAAACACCCAAGCCGGGTTTTAGCTTATTTATTAATAAAAAAAACTTGATTCAATCGGATCGTGAAAAAAATTGATAATGTAGAGTGAAAACCAGAATCATATGAATCTTTCTGACTTTTTCCCCAAATCACTTGATTTATTTGAGTTTTTGCCTGAAAACCCCAAAAAGGTCGGATTTTCGGGGTAAACCCACCGAAGACCACAATAACTTAAATTTGTGATAGCTGCCTCCCCCATTGACTTGTCTGAGATGGAGGGTTTTCGGATTTCGGCTTTTTGCTGCATTGGGGTATAATAAATCTTGAAAAATTTGAGTTTTTGTTTCCTCGAAAAATTAGCTTTTAGCCCGAAAAAAGCTGGCCCAGAAAATTTTGAGGTTTAATAAATAACTCCCTAAATAAACCCAATATGTTTTGCCTCTAATAAGGATTAATTATATCTTAGATTGGATCAAGTACAAGGTACTGTTTTATTATTACAGAGAAAAAGGAAATAATTTTTTTGGATTATATTGATAAAATGGAGTCTATGGGAGGCTTCCTTCCAGTAATTCGGAACTTTGTAGATGACGGGTTTCCGGATAACAGAGCCCATACCTGTATATATCCAATGGAAAAAAATCATTGTTTCATTGAAGGATTTGTAGGATTTCTTAAACAATCCACAAACATGTTTTCATCTTATTATATGAACGTACAGTTACAAAGTATAAAGTGATGTAGTGTAAAGAAGGAAAGGAGAAGCTAGGGGGAGCATAAGTTACCTAGATTGATAACGCAATATCCCCCATGAGAGCACTTGCACATTTCTTAAGCCTTTATTCGACTTAGTGCAGCATAATAACTCTGCTACGTTTCGAATGGCACTCCACTTTTTTGTCAAGCATGCTTGAGGAGTGCTGAGAATATTGTCTTACTAATGAGGAGAAGTGGGCTTCCTGTGACTGGGCACCCAATTGTGAAAAGGCTATGATGTCAGGGTATGCTGAAAAAAAGAGATTTCAATCTAGCCATTGTGCCCACATTTCAAAACATTTCTACATCCTCTTCTTATATATATCAGTTTGCTTTAGAAATCAAGTCTTCCCATGTATGTAGTAAGGCATCACTGCTTCATTTCCAGTACTATAATCACCTCACAAACCTGCAGGAACATACAGGGGCAGATTTATCAAGGGTTCTAATTCTAATTTTCTAATTTATTTATTTTTTTAGTCAAAACTCTCAAATTCGAATTGTGAGTTATCCAAACTCGATTAGAGTTTTAATTGGAATTCGAATTTTGAGATTTATCATAATTAAGAATTCAAATTCGACTATTCGCCACCGAAAACCTGCCGGATTGCTGTTTAAGCCAATGGGAGACGTCCAGCAATTCAATTCGTTGTTTGCAACGTCGTTCCTGGCATTCAAGTTTTTTTTCGAGTTTTTTAAACTAGAATCAAATTTGATTCGAATTCAATTTGAGTTTTTGCGTTGATCCTATTCACCCGATTTTAAAAAACAGGATTTTAATTATAGATTATCGAATTTCAAGTTCATGGGAAATTATGTGACTTTAAAAAAAACTCACATGAATTCGGAATTCAACCTTTGATAAATGTGCCTCAGAGTGTTGGACTGGCCCACCAGGACACAAGGAAAATTTCCCATAAGCCCAGGTGACCCTCCTGGGCCCTCCTGTTCACCCAACCATTTGTCTTTTATTTCTACACCATGGACATGCTATATTTATCTATGAGAACAATGAGGAGAAATGGAAAGACAAATAGATGATAGTAAGTATAAATAAGGAGAAGCATAGAATAGATAAGGAGTAGCAATTCATACAATACAGAAGATGAGCAAAGAGAGAGTGAGTCTGTAATCTGTTTAATGGTAGGGTCCAACACTGAGAACACAGAACCATCTTAATTAAAGACCGATATTTGCTGCAGTCATTTTGCATGGCTTTCCATTCACTTTGAAAGCACATGAAGCAAAGTAATAGAAAACAATTCCCACTTTGGACTTTGATATATATATTTCCCATTAGATTTAATTCGCTTGTTGGTTTTTGCACGCTAATGTTCCCTAGTCATTTTCTCAGGCTGATATCAATGTGCTTACTGATGACAGCGTGGGAATTTTAAATTCCAAAAACCATTAAAAATTGTTAGTGAATCAAGGTCTTAATTTACTGATGAAGCTTGGATCTTTTGTCGTCAACTTGTGAGAACCACCGAATTCAAGACTGCAAATGTAACAATCATGTGTCTGGCCTGTCTAGTTGGTTTTATTCACATTTATTTCAGAGTGGCGATAAGAACTTAAAGGGCATGTAAAGGTAAAAAAATAAAATCCCATTTTTACTTTCTTTAATGAAAAAGAAACCTATCTCCAATATACTTTAATTAAAATTTTTATAAGAAACCTGACTGTAGGCAGTGAAATTCTCCCTTCATTTACTGCTGTGGATAGGAATTGTCAGATGGTCCCTAACTGCTGAGCAGGGAAACAATCATACTTATGAACAGCAGGGGGAGCCCCCGCCTTACTTCCCAGCCATGCAGAACTCAAGCAGCTTTGTTTATGACGATCCCTAAGCAGCCCAGACCACACTGAGCATGTGCACAGTCTTAGTCTTGCAAAGATGTTTAACAAAGTTACAAGGTGGTGACCTCCTGTAGCCAACTTTGAAAGCATAAATTATTTGTTTGATTAGGGTTGTGGTGCAGTAAATTTATGTTTATATTAAGTATACAAAATACAGCATTTCTAGCCTTATTCTATTTTAGACTTTACATGCCCTTTAAATCACCTGTATTATTAGAAAAAATGCTTTGTCTCCAACTGGAGCAGAATTCAGCTTGCAGAAGCTCAAAAGGTCAAGAAGCAGGGTAATTTATTGAAAAACAGTCATTAATCAGGTTGCTTGGGGTATATTCTGTGAATTCAAATAGCAGCTCGTCCTTGATACATGAAATCATTACCCATTAGTGTTTAATAAATGGCACAGGCACTGTAGGTTATAATTAAATGGGGCTAATTTACTAGCATGTAGTATGTGGTATATTGCAGTATGAAAGAAAGACACCACCACACTATCTATCACTTATAGAACAAAAAAATAAAAGGGATTCATATATATTTAAATGTAATGCATTATTCGCTTTCAATTGACTTCAGAAATAAACCACTATGTAGCAGTTGAGGGAACCATGGCTGCTAATAAAACCTTATTTGTTTAATCTGAGTATGCTACAATAGCTGCTACACATGATATGGAGCTTGCCATTTAATCAGTCATATTACAAGGAAATGCACAGAAACACAGTTATAAAATGCTCAAATCGCACTATAACTTCCCATACTGTTCCCATGCACCAATTGCAGAAGAACGGGGTAAACCCTTTTTAATATATAAGCACAAAAGCTGCCGCCCTAAGCACGTTATCTCCATTGTTTATATGAAAAATACACCCAGCGAGGAGGCTAGACCTCAATTAGTAAATTACATGAGAGTATCAGTTTTCTCTGCTGACAGATAGTAACTGTTTCAATGTGCTAACTAACACAATGTGCTAACTAACATCGGGCCAGATTCAATTCAGTGAGAAAATGGTTGATCACCTGAAAACTCACGGACAAGATTCGATATTTTGAAATGCAATTATATTCAGAAACATTTATCTCACGGTTAACCATGTGAAAACTCTATTGAAGTCTATGGGAAGAAAAATTGTTGAATTGAATTTGGAGAAAAGTTTTCTCTCTTCTAATTGAATCTTGTCAATTGGTTACTAAGCGTGCTGAAAATATTGTGCCTTTTATGACATTAGCCCATTAGATTGATATAAGACCACTCTGCCTTCATTATGCAATAAATGGTTAGCTTGCCTTATCCTTGTGCCCCCCAACATAAACATACCAGAAAGGACAATATAATTTACAAGAAGAGTGAATAACCCTCCCAGTGACCTCAAAGAAGGTGCTTATTTTTGAGTTTCTGATTTGGAGGCATAAAGAACGGGTATACTACCAAATGGCCAATCACCGCCCTTATTTTGTGCCACCCAGGAACATTTTTTATGCTTGTGTTGCTCCCCAAATCTTTTTACATCTGAATGTGGCTCACAGCTAAAAAAAAAGGCGAGGGACCCCCTGTTGTATCATGTAGAAAAATCATATCTGTTGAGATAATTAACAAGAGAAAGAAGACTTGATATAAGCACTTAGTGCCAACTCTGCTTCAACATTCACCCAAGAGAGAGATATACACTGGGAAGTACTATTATTAAGTCAGGCCTCTGGGGTAATCCCAACTTTTTACTGTAATAGTGAACTGTGTTACCACCAAACTAAGAATATAGGAACTTGGGGCAACACAAATTAAAAATGTGCAAGCCACATTTATTGCAGAAAAACATGCACAACATTTTGGGGTGATAACCCTTCCTCAGGCTGAAAAAAAGGTTCAAACCCTGTATTTCTATATACTTTGTTTGGTGAAATACTTCTACAGTGATTCTGGACACCATTGGAACTGGGAGCACTAGTGAAAATAAATGGAACAAGAGTCTATTTGGAGGTGTGTTTATTCTATTATTTATGGTGTTACCACCAAACTACCATTATTGCCAATAAATGAATTGTGATTGAATGCTCTAGCTAGCAGATAATAGTGATGTCTACAGAATGGCCCATGCTTACTGGTACATTGCTAATAACTGACTTTTTTACTTTGCTTATTGTGTATATAGAGTGATTTATGTGTTATTAGCTGTTGTAGGAGCCTTTTAAAGAGGAGGCTCTGGTCAATATAAGGTACCAGGATACAGTGTCAGAGGGAAAGCATAAACTGTAGCCTGGGCATCATGGCAAGAAAGGGTTACCCAAGCAACATTGCATTCAATTTCCTTTCTAGTGATAAACACTATGTATAGTTCCTAATTCATTTAGAGAGCTACAGTTGCAGATGAAAAGAAATACCTAGTGCATCTGGGAAATGCCTGAAATGATTAGAATCACTCAGTAAATCTTTGGAAGTTGCTAATTTTAATATGAAAATATGCACTTGAAATGCATAATGAAATGGTTCAGGTAAGCAGAGGATGATTTATTATCTGTTGATATCTTTCCATGAGCAGATGCATTACGTGCATTACTATTAATGTAATACCTGGAATTTTTAATGCGCTTACAAAAGCTGCCAATATACGTTAAGATTTGGCAGGGAACTGACTGATTTCCCAAGCTTCTGGGCATGTATGGCAAGTTGAGTGGCTACTTAGGCACTGATATAATGGTGGCTTGAATATAATGTGTCCTGATGAAACATCATCCCTTTGTTTGGTCCTCAGGACGACAGATCTAAGTACAGTCCAGGTCAGCCCATGTATGGTCACCTTAGGCTTGGGAAAAACAAATGATTCACAGATCCTGCTTATTAAGAGAAAGGTGGAACCTATTAACCATTTTTAGATGGAAGATAATGGGGGATCTCCTTTACTAAGACTCTTTTAATAATATAGGCATCAGCTGCTCCAGTGCAGTTATCCATAGCAATTGATCAGGTATGAAGTTACTCATAGCAATTAATCAAGCATTAATTTATCCAAAACAATCAATCAGATAATACAGAATACCTTAAGTCCCAAGCAATCTGGATAATAGATCCTATACATATTTATATAGATATATAGATATATTTCTGGAATTATTCTTTATCACATTATTACTCAATACCTTTCTGGGTTGTATCACACTAATCTTTATGTCATCTCATCCCAGGAGTTCTGAAGATCATAGTGCAACAGCAGAACTAAGTAGCTAAACCCTGCCAGTAGCATATATTTTTCTGCGGGGGATTAATAGAAACACAAGAGTTGTCAAGCTATCTAACAAGTGGAATATCGATTAAAAGTAGTGATGAGCAGAAGGTCTGGATACATTATTGATATTCAATTTGGTTGTTTTCATGCCCTTGTGAAAATATAGGCATGACTCATGCACATCTATTTCATTCAGACAATACATTTTAGGTGAACATGTACGTTTCTCGACACCCTTGTTTGTTTGTAATTCTTCCTAACTTTAGATGAAGTCCTCTGAAGAAGATAACCACTAAAGTATGAAAGGCATTTCAGAAGGAACAGGGACCTCCTGCTGTGCTTCAAACTTCCAGCTCCAGTTGAAGGAACAAAGAACTTGGAGCCAGATTTACACATTAGGTGGATGTCTCATAAGAAGATTTGTTTTTATTCTAATAGGAGCCACTAGCTTTGGAGACCTGGGAAAAGTTATATTGAACAATATTGCATTATGTATCCAACCCCAGTTTTGCTAGGCTTCAGCACCCAGCATGCTTTAACACTTGTCAGTAGTGGGCAGATTTCTTAAAGGGTTTATTAAAGGGATTCTGATTTTTATGCTGTAGTTTTTATTTCTAAATTACACCGTTTACACTGCAAATAATTCATATCTACAATATAAAATGTAATTCCCTTACCAATAAGTAAATTGTTCAGTTGTAATATTGTGTAGGCAGCCATCTCTTCTCATTTTGCCTGGTCATGTGCTTTCAGAAAGAACCAGCACTTTAGAATGGAACTGCTTTCAGGCAGGCTGTTGTTTCTCCTACTCACTGTAACTAATAGAGTCTCAGTGAGACATGGATTTTTACTATTGAGTGCTGTTCTTATATCTATCAGAGAGCTGTTATCTGGTTACATTCCCATTGTTCTAAAAAAAAGTCAGTTTGCTCTTTTGAAAAACAAATGTCAGTGCAGAATTCTGCTGGAGCAGCACTACAAAAAAACATGTTTTCCCATGACAGTACCTTTAAGGATCAATTTGTGTTTTCCACAAAAAAAATTTGAGTTTAGTTTTTTGGTCAAAAATTAATTTTCAAGTTTAAAAAAAATTCTTCAAGATTTATTATACTCAGACCCTGGAAATAGCTTGTATTCAAAAATAAAGAACGGGTATACTACCAAATGGCCAATCACCGCCCTTATTTTGTGCCACCCAGGAACATTTTTTATGCTTGTGTTGCTCCCCAAATCTTTTTACATCTGAATGTGGCTCACAGCTAAAAAAAAAAAAAAAGGTGAGGGACCCCTGTTGTATCATGTAGAAAAGGCATATCTGTTGAGATAATTAATGGGATAGATGTTGAGATAATTAACAAGAGAAAGAAGACTTGATATAAGCACCTAGTGCCAACCCTGCTTCAATATTCACCCAATAGAGAGATATACACTGGGAAGTACTAATATTAAGTACAAAAAAACATGTTTTCCCATGACAGTACCTTTAAGGATCAATTTGTGTTTTCCACAAAAAAATTTTGAGTTTAGTTTTTTGGTCAAAAATTAATTTTCAAGTTTAAAAAAAATTCTTCAAGATTTATTATACTCAGACCCTGGAAATAGCTTGTATTCAAAAATACACCATCTAAAACCTATCAAGGTCAGACCCTGACTGGCAATCTGTGGGTTCTGGCAAATGCCAGATGGGCTGCTGTATGGCTCCATAGAAAGTTACCATATAAGGGGCTGTTTGGGCTGGTAGGAGGCTGTTTGGGCCTCTGTGTACTTGGAATGACAGGGCCTATTTTGACTCCCAGTCCAGGCCTGATCAAGGTCATGTAGGAGTCAATGGCAGAGGTCCCTTGAACCATTTAAAGTCGTTTGTAGCCTTCATGATGTTTGAGGTTTTTTTTGGAAGGCTTCATCTGAAAACTCTAAACCTGCTATCTAAATCTTACAGGCATATAATAAAAAATTAAAATATAATACCTACAAGGTATGCTAGAATTTCTGAACAACAATATCCCAGCCGTCTGTCTTAATATCACTGGAAATATGTTATAAAATACACCACCTACAGGTTTCCTTGCTCTTTTGATTTATGGATTGCACTCTAAGCTTAAGTCTTCAAATCTGTAAATGTCTAAGAATCTAAGTAACGGTTCTCAAGAGTGGTGGACCTTTCAGTCTCCAGTATCTAGGGAGGACGGGCTTAGCATCATTAAGCAATGTTGCTGTTCTGTTTCTTAGAATAGACCCAACTGATTCTTAGGAAGAAATGCTGACTCTCATTGAGAAGTCACATATATTAGTTCTGTCTTCATTTTTTGGTTTTGGTTTTATGAATAGTTGAACAGAGTCTGTTGAAACACTTTATATGGATTTATAGCTATTCAGCATTCCAGAGAATAACATTGTGATTCACATGAAAGATTTAAACAGAGATCAGTCAGGAATGATGTGATTTAATTATTTATGGACATTTCATATTAGTGCATGTCCTGATGATTTAGACGCTCCAGGCCTTTACAAATTAAAACAGAAACCACAGAATATAAACCTTTTCATTTGCTAATTTTATCCTTCTTGCATCATGGAGACACTAGTGTGGCTATATCTGGCAAGGAAGATGCTGGACTTTCACCTTCACTAAAGTAGCAAGATGTATTATGGACTATTCCTTTACACAAAAGCTAAGCATGGTTACATACTAATGGGTACCATATTAGAACAGTTCGGGGTAATGACTCGGGGTAGCAGCTAGGCTGGGGGGGAGGTGGTCTTTGTAAGGTGGGGGGTAGGGGTTTTTACCTTTAAGGTTCAGTTCTACTTTAAATATAATTTCCACTTTAAAACATAGTAAAAAAAACATGTAAAATAATTGGTATGCAGTGCGATGTTTGTCATTATGGGTTGGGAACCTAATTGTTACAATGTAGCAGTATATTTATGAGCTTGAACCAAGTGTATGCTTTTTTCCAGAATGATTATACAAAATAATATTATTTTATCTTTTGTTAGTTGGCTGAAAATCAGGAACAATATTTCCAAGTTTACTAAAAACAAAAAGACTAATTCCTCCAAATGGAATTCCTTCCCAGCATCCCAGAAGCTAGCTGTGTGTTCCTCTTCTAATACTGTCAACATAGATTTTAGCTAGTACTGTATAACCCATTTACACATGTTTATAATGAAGAACGGCAGTTTGCTTATATTTCATAGTGTTGTTATCTGGCTCCAATGAATAAAGGATAGTTACTGTGCTATGTATAAGGCATATCAGATTTGAATAGTGTATATTTTTTAAAATGTAACATTTGTTTTGTTTCAGAAACACATTCAGTGGCATTCTCATTAATAAAAGAATAAGAATTAGGGATGGGCGAATTTGACCCGTTTCGGCAAAAATTCTCCGCCGGCGAAATGTTGCAGATGGCCATTAAAGTCTATGGGGTGTCCAAAAAAATCTTTTTTTACGCACACCGCCATACAAGTCTATGAGCGTCATTTTTTCAGCAGAATGAGGCGAAAAAAATCGCCCATCCCTAATAAGAATAAATAAAAGGAAGTATCCAATGCCTCAGAGGAAAAACATACAAATAGCAGAGCAGAATGGAATCATTAGGTGAGATACATTCAAAATGTTAAAAAGTGTGATTTTGTGTTATTCTTATATAAAAGGATCATCTATGGAGGTGATGCTCTCTATACTTGACTCATTTTTTGCTTAATGTTTCTTTTTTCCTTTTATAACATGTCGAACCCATCACACAGTTCTATAAAGAGGAATTGTACAATTATCTCTATTGACTTCTAGCCTGGAACCAGCGCAATTGTGTTTTAAATGCCAAGGAAACTGTGAGGCCCTAGAGCCTAGACCCTAAACTAGGCCTGAAAGATGCGGTTGGATATACCCACAGAAGGCTCCCTATAATGGGTTTAGTACAAGAGGTTACCTAAAGACCTAAGTGGTCATGGCAGGATGCAAAGTGCAAAAAAACGGGTACAATCTTTTTTTTTTGCACTTTACACCTTACCCTACACCCCTCCTCTAACTTGCAAGTCATTTAGACAAGAGCAGAGCACAGCAAGACCCCAGACACAAGTGCTTCTACAATGAGCATTCTTTTGTGCCCTTCGGTGCTTTTGCAATTGCATCTGGGGTATCTGTGAATGACCCTCCTTGGACAGTTGTATCTTTATTTAGGAACAATAATCATGAGTAATACTTATACTAGTCATAATGTGTGATAATTATGTTCATGTTGTTATGTATTGATATGTGTATGTATGTAGTGCTTCCACCCACTTTTAAGCCATTGGCTGCACCTATTGATAAATCTGACCATGCAGGATCATTCTTCTCAACTACTTCTGTGTCAACATTATACTCTTCCATGTTATACTGGAAAAAACAAATTCAGGATAAAACATGAATAGTAAGTTAGGTTGAAAAAAGACACACGTCCATCAAGTTCAACCTTTTAACTTTTTCTAACCTGCCCAACATTTTGTCACATATATCTCTGCCATGAACCTAAGCCTATGGAGAAATAAGACCAACAATACTACGAATCCTAAAATGGGCCTGTTTATTTAGTAAATCTGTTATACCAAAGCCAAAAAAGTATTAATTAGCTGTTTTCATAAATCATGCAAAGTTAAGTAAAAGAAAATAATAATACATTATCTAAAGTTCTTCCAGAGTCTGTAGTCTCAAAGGACATAGATAAACAATATAAAGAATGGTTGTTGAATACTGTATGTAGGGACCCATAAGTGTAATGGCCCTTATGGCTTCATTCCCTGCCAGTGCCTTCTTTCCCTGTTGCTGGGTTAAAACCCATGTCATCATCTGTTCCTTTGACTCTCAGTGGAGTATAGGGCATCCGTGAAGACTCTCCATTCAGATCTATGTGTTGCTATTCTCTTGGCCTCATTCCATGTTTTTTCCATCTTTATAATTTCTTCTTCCACTTATCTTGTCCATGTTTTTCGAGGCAGTCCCCTTCTTCTTGATCCTGTGGATTCCATTCTAGGGCTCTTCTTTCTATAGATTCCTCTCCCTTCCTGAGTGTGTGGCCTATCCAACCCCACTTCCTTTTCCTTAACTGAATTTCTATTGTTAGCTGGTTAGTGGTTTTCCACAGTTCTTCATTTGTCACTTTCTCCGGCCAAGTCTCCGTAGGCACCTGTTTACAAAGATCTGGATTTTTGTGGAAATAGGTTGTGTGACCTTCCAAGTTTCACTTGCGAATAAAAGGACTGCTTTCACATTAGTATTAAAAATGCGAACTTTGGTCCTTTTTGCAATGTTTTTATTTCTCCATATAGGGTACAACTGGATAAATGCTCAGTTTGCTTTCTTTATTCAATTTTTTACATCTTCTTCTGCACCACCATCTCTGGTAACAACACTTCCCAAGTAGGTAAACGACTCCACCAGTTCTATTTCATAATATACAATCTCACTGTAGCAGTATTGTTTATCCTCATTTCTTTTATTTTGTTGGCATTGATACGTAGCCCTGCAATTTCTGCTTCGTTTTGTAACCTCTCCAGTTTTTCTTTCATATCTATATACCTTTGAGACAATAAACACATGTTATCCCATCATGCTCCATTGTATTGCTCTTTTCTGTTCCCTTAGAACTCTTCTCATTACGCTGTCCAATACCAACAGAAATATTGTAGGAGACAGGACGCAGCCTTGTTTCACCCCTTGTGTTACTTCAATGTAGTTTGACAGCTTACCTTCGTGCAAAATTCGGCATTTAAAGCCATTGTATATGCCCTTTAGTAATGACAAAATTTTCCTAGGGATCCCCATGAATCTTCTAAAACCCATGAAACATATACATTATTTGCATACCCATTTCATTGCCCCTAGGTTGATGACAATTTCCTGCAGTGCTGTAACAAAGTGCTTTGCAGGGGGAGGTCCTTCCTCTTTGGCCTGCAGGAATTGATCTGGGTGGAAGGTCCACTGAGCCTGGAGTCAACAAGG
Organism: Xenopus laevis; assembly: GCF_017654675.1. Taxonomy (NCBI): domain Eukaryota; kingdom Metazoa; phylum Chordata; class Amphibia; order Anura; family Pipidae; genus Xenopus; species Xenopus laevis. The sequence continues at coordinate 122,046,892 of NC_054381.1, forward strand.
CTCCAGAAGTGTTAGGCCCTAAAGGGACAACCCGTTTAGTCAGGGTACAGGGACCGTGTGAACGAGGTGAAGCCATTGTATAGGATAGATCTTGTAAGAGCACTCTATAGAGAGAGTGAGACAGTAAAGCTTAGTTAGTAAGAGCAGCTCAAGCTCCACCAAGGAGGATTAAAGGGAGTAGCTCTCCCCCAGGCTCTGCTTTGCCTGTAGTTAAGGGACCACAGTATTGACAAGGGAATCAGGTTATGTTCTATCCCTGTTCCACGTCTGCTGTATGGGATCCAGGCCACATGAGGTACCGAAACTAGGGATGCACCGAATCCAGGATTCGGTTTGGGATTCGGCTATCCTTCTGCCCTGCCGAACCGAAGCCAAATCCTAATTTAAATATGCAAATTAGGGGCGGGGAGGGAGAGCATGTGACTTTTTGTCACAAAACAAGGAAGTAAAAAATGTTTTCCCCTTCCCACCCCTAATTTGCATATGCAAATAAGGATTTGGATATTGTTCGGTATTCGGCCGAATCTTTCGCAAACGATTCGGGGGTTCAGCCGAATCCAAAATAGTAGATTCGGTACATCCCTAACCAAAACCCTAGAAGGTGATCCTCTCAACTCCCAGTGCTATTCCTACCATGGTGTCTTTCCTTGCTGTGTCTACTACACCTTTAAATGTACCTGGCATGTATCATGTGTGAGGTATCACTACCTCATGTGTGAGTATAACCCTGTTCTACTGTTTTGCAAAGAACCCCTGGCGTCCAACTTCTGTTATTATACACCTTTGGCAGTAGTGAGTTGTAGTCTAACAACATCAGCCTGTGATCTTTCCATTTAGCGTAAGCCCATCCTGGCGAAAGAGGGTCGTGTGTAGCCCATGCTCTACCACACTAGTTGGTATTTGTCTAATCCAGCCAAATAGGGGTTACAGATATATGGAAAAGCAGATATTAAGTATATGAAAGTATATGAAAAGCTCAAAAAAATATTAGTAGATGAAAGTCTAAGTCAAATTTCTTAAAACATGGCCAGGTCTTTATATACATGTACTAATCTTATGTATGGCTGTAGAATTTTAAGTGTGTGTGTGTGTGTGTGTGTGTGTTACTTCTCTGCAATTATGCCACACTGATATAATACTGGTGGTTTGTACTTGACTTATTATTATCCTATAATACACAAAAGCCATGAATATCCTGTAAATTATATCCTTATAAACGGTGAGTTCTGATGTCATCAGTTATAAACGGTGAGTTCTGATGTCATTTCTGTCACATGACTCATTGAAATTTGTGTATTATAATAAATAAAGTACCCCCAGTTGCAAAATATGAGAATATTCGAAGTTACCTCGGAGTTCCATGACCTGTATAAAAACACTCGGCCTTCGGCCTCGTGTTTTTATATGGTCATGAAACTCCTCGGTAATCTATAATATCCTTATATTTTACAAGAGGGGGTACTTATTCACTATATTATCAAGGGGTTTATTTCTTGACCTCCTCTGTTGCCTATATTTCTTTACAGCTTCTTTAAACCTCACACATAAAGTCATAAGGAAGCCAGCAAAAAGCTACTTCATCATGGTAGCAAGAATATATATTCAAGCATCATAGACAGAAGCAAAAATCTATAAAAATCTATACTATTTTAATCAATATATAAAATCCAGACAGACAAACAAAAAACCCATAATGCCACACATGCTTTTTAATATTGACGAATAAAGATATGAATTTTTAAATGGTGTTGTGGCTCTCTGATTCTCTTCTCTTCCAAACACATCAGCAAAGTATACAAAAGTCCAAAAGACAAAAAAAACAAAAGAAAAAAAAAACAATGTGGGGGAGTGAGAGGTCATTAACTACAATAACTAACTGGTACTAACCCATTCCTTTGTTATTCGTATACAATACAAGCTTTAATCAAATAATCATTAATTATTGATTCCTATGTATTGATTGATGGTCTATCAGTCTGACTTCCCAGTTAAAAAATTAACCATGTTTAAATTGCAGTACTGGTGGACATTTGTCTTCTTTACAACTCATATTAACTCTATACATACTTCAATTATAGTAGGGACTTAAACCTACCTTACAACAAAAATCATTAGAAATTTGAATCCAAAAGGTTTAACCTATAACACAAAAGGCAGTGAATATTGTTTATAATGATTACCTTCTCAAGCCAGGTAAGACAAAGGGTCAGGCCACACTGGGCGTTTTGGGGAGATTTGGTTGCCTGGCGAATAATCGCCTTGTTTTTGCGGCGACCAATCTCCCCAAATGCCTTCCTTGACTCTGCGCCGGCTAAAATGGAAAAACGCCAGCGCTAATCACGTGTGATTACTGCCGGCATTTTTTCATTTTAAGCCGGCGCAGAGTCAGGGAAGGCGTTTGGGGAGATTGGTCGCCGCAAAAACTAGGCCAAATCTCCCCAAAATGCCTAGTGTAGACTTACCCTTTGGTGTGCTTGATGTAGAATTTTTATACAGATATGGGCCCGGTTATCAGGAAACCTGTTATCCAGAAAGCTCTAAATTTTGGTAAGGACATCTCCTATAGGATCCATTTTATCCAAATAATCCATTTTTTTTTTCCTTTTTCTCTGTAATAATGCAAAAGTACCTTGTACTTGATCCAAACTAAGATATAATTAATCCTTATTGGGAGCAAAAAGAGCCCGTTGGGTTTATTTAATGTTTACATGATTTTTCTAGTAAAGTATGAAGATCCAAATTAGAGAAAGATCTGTAATATGGAATATCCCAGATCCCGAGGATTCTGGATAACAGGTCCCTTACCTGTATATATGGTAAATAGTAAAATGTATTGGTGTTACTAAAAGTAAGGGTGGCTGCTGATGTTACAGAAACATTGTCAACAATGAGCTTGAAGCTTTTCATGAAATTTTCGAGAGCCAAATGTAGGGATTATGTTCATAAAACTGTTAGGGAATCTTTAGTAGCTTAATGTACAAAATGCCTTTGGGGGTTATATACTAAAATCCGAATTTATCTCATAATATTAGTTTTACATTTTTTAAAAAAATTCTGGATGGACTTCAAAGATGGGTTGGACAATTTTTTGGCAAGAAAACACATATTTGGTTACTGATATAAAATCAAATTTGTGGTGAAAGATCCATGAAATCGAGCCAAATTTATTTGAAGACATAGAAAAAAATGTACCTCTTCCAAAGGGTAAAACAAAAGATGATGCTAGGAGAAATCTTTTTCTGAATTATCATTCAATGCGTTTAAGATGAACTGGACATTTTGAGTCTCATTGCTTTATTCTAAATATAAAATGAATGAAGAACAAGAGCTCTCATCTCGGAAACTACAGTAGGATAGCCGACCATTAAGAAAAATAAAATTGATATCACATAGGAATCACAAATATAATCTGCTTCCTCCATTCCGGCCTTTGCCAAATCATGTTGTTTGAACAGCTAAACCGGTTTAGCTCACGTTTCTTAAATAGATTATAGGGATTTCCTCCATTAAAGCATACACCAAATAACAGGATCAGAAAATCAGTTTGTTGCAAGAACATATGTTTTTCATCCCCAATTTTTTGTTTTTTGCTTTTTTTAATATTCGTTAATTTGCTTTGTTGCATGTCAAGTTATGTTCCCAATATCTTATATGGCTGTTTAGGTGTGTGATCCAGTAAATGCAATGTAACACTATTATAATCCTTAAAACCCCCGTACACGGGGTGATAAAAGCTGCCGACAGACCAAGTCGGCAGCTTATTGGCCCATGTTTGGGCGAAAGTCAGCCCAATCTCGATCAGGCAGGTTAAAAAATCCCGTCAGACCGCGGCCTCATGTATGTGGTCCCATGATCCGACAGCCCGTATCAAATCCATTATGATCCGATCATTGGGCCCTAGGGCTCACAATCGCATCAGCCCGATATAGCCCACTTCAATGTGGGCATGTCGGGGAAAGATCCGCTCATGTGGCGACATCGCCAAACGATCTCTACATCTATGGCCAGCTTTAATCGATGTGCTGACACGTAAAAACTTTTGCCTTATCAAGTCAAGCTGTAATTTTAAATAGACTTTATAATCAATGTTAGCTAGTGAAGGGGCGAATTTGGAGCGTGTCACTTCGACGAAATTTGCGAAACAGCGAAACAACATCGCCGGCATCTCGCTGGCGGCATCCATTTTTTGACACCGGCGAATCACGGGAATTTGGCACAAATTTGCACCTGGCCAATAAATTCGCCCATCACTAATGTTAGCGAAAGTCCAGTTGTTATGGGAGGGGATGGTAAAAACTCAACCATAAATAACCTAATTATACACACTGCAATGAGCATATTGGACACTTTAATGAGCATAGTGGTTATTTTGGACAACATACCCAGGAGATGCCATTCCATACACCACAACAACCAGTGGATAATATACTGTATTATATAAAGGGTGATAGTGCAGGATTAGCACAGTGGGTGAAGCAAATGAATTTCATGAGTTACATCTCAAGCAAGACACATAAGATAATATGGATAAATATAAGTTTAAGGAAGCAAAAACAAAAAAGAAGAACATGATAACATAGCCACTGTACAATATGCTTGCAATGTATTGTTCTGTATTAAACTGTTCATAGATTTTATGTGATTATTATATTACTAATATTCCTTATTCCCATGTCAGTGGTGGTTTTCATTTGGCATACAGGTATAGGATCTGTTATCCAGAAAACCATTATCCAGAAAGCTCTGAATTATGGAAAGGTTATCTCCCAAAGACAACAAAACAGTGCCTTGTACTTGATCCCAACTAAGATATAATTAATCCTTATTGGTGGAGAAACAATCCTATTGGATTTATTTAAAGGGTTATTTACTAAAATCAAAATTCACCTCATTATGTCAATAAAAAACCATGACCAAACTCCCATACGTGATATGACCTAATTTATTATTTAAAAAGCTAGAATGAAATGGTTCAGGGGAAAAACCCCCAAAAAATGATACAAAAAAATCATATTGTACAATTTTTCAGGCTTTTTCCCCGAATTGTACAGTTTTTTTTTTTTGTCTTTGCCCTGAAAAGATCGGATTTTCTGGCTTAACCCAGTGATGACCATAATAACCTCCAATTTGGATAGGGACCTCTGCCATTGACTTATACACAACCTCGGCCGGCAGGTCTGACATGGAAGATTTTCAGATTCTGTCTTTTGACAAATTTTGGCTTTTTGCAGATTCTGGGTTTTTGTAGCATTGGTTTTTTAATATTTTTTAAAGAATTTAAGGCATGAAGTTCCAAATTACAGATCCCTTTTTGGGGCTTAAAGATCCTTTATCCGGAAAACCCCTGGTCATGAGAATTCTGGATAACAGGTCCAATACCTGTATTTGTACAGTAGGCAATGGGTAGTATCAGTGTCGGACTGGCCCACCGGGATACCAGGAAAACTCCTGGTGGGCCCAGGTGTCAGTTGGCCCTCCTGCTTCTAAACATTTGGCCTATTTTGTGGTCATTGCCTATTTCTATGAGAATAAAGAGGCTAAATAGATGGAATAATTGGTTATAGTATGTAAAGAAAAGAGAATAGGAGAATATAGGTTTAGTGAGGCAAGGAAGAAAATAATACTTAGAGTGGGCCCCTGGTCTAAGGGTTTCTGGTGGGTCCCTGGTATCCCAGTCCGACACTGGGTAGTATGGCTTGGTTCTGAGCAAGTGATGGACTGGCCCAACAATAACATATCCGTGCAAAATATTTCTACCCCTGTTGTCTCTCTGATCGCTCACCCATCCAACCACCACCAGTCCCCTCCTCTCCATACACACACCTTATCCTTACTACACCACAATCGGCGGAGGGAACACAGTTGGGGAGCAATACTATTGCAGGTGGGGATTGGTGGGTCCCATGTTTTTTTTTCCCAGTGTCCCAATGACCCAGTTCGATACTGGCTATGATGAAACTATTAAAGTCATTTTGTTAGGAGTTTGGAGCCTTTTTTTATGCTGTATGTCCTCCAAAAGACCACCTCACAGCCCCATCTAGTACCACTAGGACAAAGGACTTAGAATAAAAACAATTAGATTACATACTTATTGAAGGGAGGGGTGCTTGATAGAGGAAGGCAATGTCTCTCTATCAGTGGAAGGAAAGTGAACAAGGGCTTTATTGCCATTAGCATATTAGGGAACCTGGCCTTATATAGCTGACTCATTACTTAGTACAGGAAAGGCATGCCTCACAGACTAGTAAATTGGAATGTTCTGACCTAAGTAAACAATAACGACTTTTGAGAATAACAAGAAAGATAATGGGAACAGCAACAATGATCTCATTGTAAATCCTAATACATATTTGAATGTTCCCAGGCTATGAATTTCTTCAGTGTGAGACAGAGAAAGGAAGAATTTACAGTGTGGCACATTGAGAGCAGGTATTTTTGCTAAGTGTAGGTAGACCTGGCCTGTAATTCATTGTTGGTTAATTTTTTGTTTTTAAATGGTTTTTTTGGGCAATTTTTAGTCCCCCTCGTTTTTGTTTTTTTCTTAATAGTCATAACATATGTAAAGGTGGCCATACACTATAAGATCCGCTCGTTTGGCAAGGTCGACAAACGAGCAGATCTTGACCTGATATGCCCACTAACGGCTGGGCGATATCAGATGAATCCGAATGTTTGGCCCTGGGGCTGAGCAATCGGATTACAATACTACGAATGGGCTCCAACAGGTCGCAGGACCGCATCAACTAGCCGATGCGGTCCTGGATCGTATGAAAAATTCAAACTTGACAGATCGATATCTGGCTGATTTTTGGCCTGATATTGATCGGTTGTACCCGTCGGGAGCCCCCACACAGGGGTAGATAAGCTGCCGAATCGGTCTAAAGGACCAATATCGGCAGCTGTAATCTGCCCGTGTATGGCCACCTTAAAGGAGAAGGAAAGGTTGAAACTAAGTAAGCCTTATCAGAAAGGTCCATCTAAATATACCAGTAAAACCCCAAAGTAGTGCTGCTCTGAGTCCCCTGTCAAAAGAAAAACTGCATTTCTTTCCTTGTATTGTGTACTCTTGGGCTTCTGTATCAGACTTCCTGCCTTCAGTTTAAACCTCATTGCCCTAGGCAAGAGCATGCTAAATTTGCTCCTCTCCCCCCACCCCTCCCTTCTCTGCTGTAATCTGAGCCCAGAGCAGGGAGAGACTCCAGCAGGAAGTGATGTCACACCATGTTAATACTGCAGCTCCTATCCTAAACAAACAGAGAGTTTCTAGAGCTGTTTACTTAGGTATGGTAAAACATTCTACAGAATAAATATAGCATTCTAGCTTGCACTATTGCAGCTAATCTATTGGCAATAAAATGCCTCCGTAGCTTTCCTTCTCCTTTAAGTCTTTGGTGGACCTGGAACGTTTCTGTCTGACACTATGAATGGAATGAGTACTGTCCTTAGAGACATCTACAGATGGGCTGAATGTTCCTACTTATTCATATTTAATTAAGTTAATGCTATCTCTCAAGTTAAGTCTGTCTAGTAGTCTGGGTGGTGGTTACAATGTAGCAGGCCACTATACATTAAGTTGCAGTCCATATTGAGCACACAGCCTCAAATCCTACAGATTTACCTTGGATAGAATATTGTAATTTAGCCATATAGCTCTTACATCTTCCATTGATACAGTAAGCCTGGTAAGTTTCTGCTTGGAACTGGAAACACCAGAGCATAAAGTCTACTGACTATACAAGTCATTAAATTGACCTAAATATCTATATACCCTAAAACAATACCCAAAATAATATAGTTACATAGTTAAAGCGGGTTGAAAAAAGACAAAGTCCATCAAGTTCAACCCCTCCAAATGAAAACCCAGCAAACATACACACACCCCTCCCTACTTTAATTTATATATACCCATATCTATACTATGGTCTGATGTGTTTTAACCTGAATTTGTCCCCATAAGTTTTTCTAATTGGCACTGCTTTTGCTTAGAGGGACATTCTGTCTTGCTTCTACCTCCTTTATTGCTTCCTTTGGTTCCCTATCTCTACCAGCCTAAAGGTGACCATACATAGGCAGCTTTAAGTTGCCGATTCAGTTGCTTATCTGATGTATAGGACCCACAACAGGCCTAGCGACTGGCCAAAAATCAGGCAGATGTCAATTTGGCAGGTTTGATTTTTCCGTTGGATCGAGGGCCACATCTGTGTGTTGATGCAGTCCTTAGTCTGACAGCCTGCATAGTGACAATCATGATTCCAAGGTCCAAATGATGGGAACAGTCTGATATTGCCCACCTCAACATGAGCATTTTGGTGAGAGATCCATTTGGGAATACACTGGTTTGACAACCCCTAAATACTACACTTGTCTTACCAAAACATACCACAGATGTGGTCCGAAAATGTCACATAACAAGCATTTTAAGCCTAGATGTGCCAATATAATCAATAGATAATAGGCATGTTAAGTGCTAGTGTCATTACTACAGAAAATGGATAATTATATTAACCCCCGAAGTGCCAGTATAATTACTACAAAAAATGAATGAGCAGCATATTATCCCCAATGAGTAAGTATAATTACTAAAAAAAAATTAAAATCAGCATATTGAACCCAATGTGGCAGTATAATTACTATAGAAAATGTATAAACAGAATATTAACCCCAGACATGGCAATATAATCACTGTAGAAATGGCCAATGATCACTTAATTAACCCTAGACAAGCCAGTAAGATCACTGAAAAACAGCCAATGAGCACTCCATTAACTCTAGACATGCTGGTAAAATAAATTAAGAAATGGATAGACTGAAAGCATTATCTCACCTGGGTCTATACCTGGACAGGCAGAATACCAGCACCTAAGTTCTTTTTTCCTGCTGCACCCAAACTGCTTGTCCCTCTCTCTGCCTCCAACATGGCTGTGTGTTTAACAGTGAAACGCATGGGCATCATGGATTTCTTCTTGAGGCACAAGGAACTGAGAAGAATGGAAGACAAGCGGGGCAACGTGGGCTACTCTTGGAGGCCCATTTTTCTACAGTCTCATTTTAGCGATTTTAGAGTTTTTTGAAACCATGATTAATCTCTATTTCTCTAAAATCATGAATGCCATGTTATTTATTAAAATATCCAAATATAAAAAGTACGAAAGAAAAAAAGACGCTGAATTACCCAAATACAGATACAAAAACCTTAAAAGCTTCTAGTTATTCTACTAGCAAAAAAAATAATCAGAAAACTTCTAAAAGTCTGAATTTATTAAATAGTCCAATAGGATTGATTTGTATAGGACTTTGACAGCTGTTACGTGGCAAAGCTTTGTATTGGAGTTTTTGGTGGCTTTAACACCTTATAAATTTCAAAATTTTTGAGTTTTAGAGAAATGAAAAAGCACATATTTTTAGAGAAAACATTTTGAATTGTGAATAAAAACAGAAATTCGAATGTTAGTATATAGGCCTCTTAGGGTAGCATACAGATCAGTATCAGCTTTGTCCTTGACTACTCCTTAATCCAATATTACCCAACGCATGGAAATGTTCATATAAATCATGATTCAAATCAGTGTATTTTCCGATAGAGGCCAACTAACAAGCATTTGTAGCATTTGGTCAATGCACACCATATGTTAATGGGATTCTAGAGATGGTATGATTAAAAAATGTTGTTTTTTAATCCTTTTACCATCTTTGACAGATGTAGGGCCCTAAACCAAAGTTACTATACCCATTGAATGTCACACAGACCATCTGCCTTTAGTAATTAATCTTTGAGGAGAGTTAATAGGAAGAGGGGTTTGACTAAAGCAATTGAAAATTCGGGAATTTCAGAATGGAAAATTTCTGAATTTTTACCAACTATAATCTTACGGTGCTGTCTTTCGTTTATGTTATAATTAAGCGTTTACATTTTTCTATATTCTTGGGGAAGGGATAGAAAAGGAAGGAAACATTTGGCTGCATGTCCAACCTGGATTTTTAATAAACATATAGTTCTTTCTTTTGATACCAAATCTAGTTATTACGTATTTGATTCCGTCTGACTAGCCCAACCGGCAACGGATTAGCCAAGGTCAGACCATGACAAAGATCAGGCTGCCCTTGGGTACGGTTTGCACATAATTGCTCCTGCAGTCTTGAACATTTGTTCATTTCTACAACAATCAACAAATAGCTGATAAGTACATTTCCTTTGAAAAAAAATGACTTTGATAAAGGTTTAGCGATTATGGTACCCATACAGTTATGATTAGGGAAGAGGACCTCTGACGCTTTCACTTCTGAACTACAATTTTTTTTAAAAAAAACAGACAAGACATGTATTTTAAAAGATGGAGAACAATAATCACCTAGGACTAAACCGGAAAAAAAAGTATGTATGTATGTTTTGCTTATATTATATATACATGTCTGGGACCTTTTATCCAGAATGCTCGGTACCTGGGTTTTTTTCTGGATAACGGATCTTTCCGTAATTTAGATCTTCCTACCTTAATTCTGCTAGAAAATTAACATTAAATAAACCCAATAGGCTGGTTTTGCTTCCAATAAGGATTAATTATATCTTAGTTTAGATCAAGTACAATGTACTGTTTTATGATTACAGAGAAAAAAGAAAATCACTTTTAAAAAATGTGGATTATTTGGATAAAATGAAGTCTATAGGAGACAGCCTTTCTGTAATTTGAAGCTTTCTGGATAACGTGATTCCGGGTAATGGATCCCATACCTGTACTATTATATACTATTTATATACACCGGTGAATGTTATATTTTTTGGAAAGCTTGATTATCAAAGGGAATCTTCACCCGCAATATAATTTGCACTTAAAAAACTGTAATTCTACAATTCAGATACAGGTATATGACCTGCTATTCAAAATGCCTGAGGTTTTCTGAATAGGGGAACTTTTTTAAACATAAGTGAAACTCAATAGGATTGCTTCAATACAGATTAATTATAGTTCAGTGGGGATCAAGTACAATGTTTTGTATTATTATTATAGAGAAAATGAAATGATTTTTAAACATTTGAATTATTGGGTTAAAATGGAGTCTATGGAAGATGGCCTTCCCATAATTCATACCTTTCTAGATAACAGGTTTCCAGATAACAGATCCCATACCTGTACAGCTATATGCATTATATTTTACAAGGCTCCTTTTTTGAGTACTTTTTTCCTGAGTTTGTTGCGTAGGACACACAACATCTACCTTTAAATGTGGCAATTTGCTAACTATATGTAGCCTTACCAAATCTCAAAAATGTAAATAATAATAATAATAAATAAATACATTTTAGGGCTTAGTTTTCTCTTAAAAGAGAAGGAAAGGCTAATATTAAGTAAGCTTTATCAGAAATGTCTATATACTGTAAACACACCAGTAAACCCTTAAAGTAATGCTGCTCTGAGTCCTCTGTCAAATGAAACACAGCATTTCTTTCCTTCTATTGTGTACACATGGGCTTCAGTATCAGACTTCCTTTTTTCAGCATAAACCTCCAGGCAAGGGCTTGAGCATGCTCAGTTTGCTCCTCTCCCTCCTCCCATCCCTGCTGTAAACTGAGCCCAGAGCTATGAGTGAGCAGGGAGAGACTCAGGCAGGAAGTGATGTCACACCAAGCTTATATGGCAGCTTCTATCCTAAACAAACAGAGACAGTGTCTAGAGCTGTTTACTCAGGTATGGTAAAGCATTCTGCAGAATAAATATAGCATTCTAGCTTGTACTATTGTGGCTAATCTGTTGGCAATAAACTGTCTTGGAGCTTTTTTTCTCCTTTAATGGAGGTATGGGCTGAGTTTTTTCATAATGTAGCTTCAAGCAGCATTAGACAAAAATAAAGTATTTAAAGTGTATCAGGGTTAAACATGGCCACTAAGCATGAATGTATGCAACTAAAATATATTTTTTCAAATAGACCCAAATTGCTTACATGTTTTTTTTGTTAAAATCATGCATTTATTAAGGGCACTAGTTGCCTGCATTCAAAACAGAGCAAGATAAAATCCCAGATCTATCATTTTCATTTTTCAGGTTGGTTTTCCTGGAAATTGTGTTTGTCTGTTGTGCATGCTACCAAAGCAATAATTGATTTTGCAGTGCTGAAAGTCTTTGCTTGTAAACTTCTAAATTAATTGGGATAAAAATGAATGATGATATAGAGCAAGATACAGAAACTCACAAGACTTACAAAGACATGCACGGTCAATTTAGAAACATAAATAACTGTCACATGGGACATTGCTCTTGGTTGTAATGCAGCATATGAACAAAACTGAATCCAGCGAATGGGTGCGATTTTTAACTTGCGCTTAATTATTATTGTTATTAACATATATTTATTGTCTGAAGGGTTCAGGCAAAAACATAATCCAAATCCAGGCGAGAGTTCAAGGGCAGGCAGAATAGATACAGAAACGAAGTCCAGGAAAGGATCAAAGTCCAATAATCAATAAATTAGGAATTATATAGCACCCAGGAACGTTTAGCAAACTAGTCCTATACTTGGACATTGAACCGGCGTCCTGGGCATCCTTTTATTTGAATTTGGCGCCGTTTTCATGACATCATCGCGCTGGCATCGATTTGTGATGTCATCATGCTGGTGCCTCCGTTACCCACATGGTAGCTATGGGCGCAGATATTTTGGATTCACCGTCGCCGCCGGAGGACTCACCGACTGGCGCTTGTGACATTTATAAACTGCCAACACATCATAGAACACTATTTATATTCACACACAGTATAAAAATATGTATAAAGCTGCTCCTTATTCAAAAGCTTCAGCCAAGGGAAGGGAGGGGTTTGTTTATACAGAGGGCCTCTCAGTCGACTGCTAATTTTAGTTTCACAGAAACAACAGGCAAAAAGTACATTCAGCACAAACCCTATTTAATGAAATATTGTTGATAAAAGGGGGTATACTGCCTTTTTGTTAAAATTCCTGGAGAACTTAAAGGAATGCTATCATTATTTATTATCATACTGCCCATTATGTAAATGTATTACAGTAGAACCCTCATTTTATGCTTTTCATGGGACCAGAAAAAAATTGTGTCAAATCCAGGAAAATGTGAAATCAGGGAAATGTATTCTGCATAATATATAGGTGGTTCCACAAAAAATTAAGGAAAATGAGGGAAAACCAAAAATCCAGGGATGTAAAACTGAGGTTTTACTGTATTTGATGTATGATGCTCAGTATGACCCCAAGTAAGAGAGTCTAAGTGACCACTTGAAATGACAGATTCTGGCTCCATTGATAAGCTACATCCCTCGCTAGAATCTATTCGGAAAAAGTTTGTTTCTCACTGTTTCTATATAACCATGGTAATCTGAGAGCATTAAAACACTTCCTTTAGTAGCCTACCCTGAGAGACACTGAAAGAAAGGGAGTCCAACCCATGACTTCATAACATTCATATAAATGAGATCCACATTAGAAGAATTGTTATTGAAGACTTTTTTTTAAAGAAACTTGAAAAATGAAAACATGATTAACTATTGTACATTTTGAATGAGGGCAATAAATAATGAAAATGTCTCTTTACGGATCTAGCAGGTAGCCATTTATATAAGGAATACTGTCATGGGAAAAAACATTTTTTTTCAAAATGAATCAGTTAATAGTGCTGCTCCAGCAGAATTCTGCACTAAAATCCATTTATCAAAAGAGAAAACAGATTTTTTTATATTCCATTTTGAAATCTGACATGGAGCTAGACATATTGTGAATTTCCCAGCTGCCCCAAGTCATGTGACTTGTGCTCTGATAAACTTCAATCACTCTTTACTGCTGTACTGAAAGTTGGAGTGATATCACCCCCCTCCCTTTCCCCACAGCAGCCAAACAAAAGAACAATGGGAAGGTAGCCAGATAACAGCTCCCTAACACAAGATAACAGCTGCCTGGTAGATCTAAGAACAACACTCAATAGTAAAAACCCATGTCCCACTGAGACACATTCAGTTACATTGAGAAGGAAAAACAGCAGCCTGCCAGAAAGCATTTCTCTCCTAACGTGCAGGCACAAGTCACATGAAATGGGGCAGCTGGGAAATTGACAAAATGGCTAGCCCCATGTCAGATTTCAAAATTGAATATAAAAAAATCTGTTTGCTCTTTTGAGAAATGGATTTCAGTGCAGAAGTCTCCCGATGACAGGATCCCTTTAAATAGTCATCAAGGCATTGAGCGTTTTTCATGCTCATGAGTTTTGAGCTGGTGGCATCTTTAATAATTCCAGGGCATGCAAAGAAAGAAGCAGTAGACCTTTTATAAAAGAGAACTTCAATCTATTAGAGGTAAGAGTTTATTTCTAGGTCTTTAAAGCTTATTCTTTTGATGACTAGCCTGCCCATGGCAAAATATCGCTTTTACAGTCATATGTTGCATTTTGTTCTGAAAGGGGAAGAAGCATCTTAGGGGGTTATTTATCAAAGGTCTAGTTTTAGAGGTTTGAGTACAATGCACGAACATGGAGAGCTCGACCCAATCCCAAAACACTTGTTGTAAGTGTAGGGTGCTTATCCGGAAGACCCTTCTCTGGCATAAGGGTCAGTGGGTAAATAGCAAAAGAAATTCGGATGCACACCTGTTAGTTGCAATTGTGTCCAAACGGTGATTTATTTGGAGCCCGAAATATATATCACAAAGGGGCAACGTTTTGGACCCCTCCGGATCCTTTATCAAGCCCTTGATAAAGGACCCGGAGGGGTAGGAAACAGTGCCCCTTTGTGATGTATATTTTGGGCTTCAAATAAATCACTGTTTGGTCACAATTGCAACTAACAGGTGTGCATACGAATTTCGTTTGCTAGTTTTAGAGGTTTGTGAGGTTTTTTATACCTCAAATTAAATCATTAAATCACTAATTTGAGAAAAACTTAAATGGAAAACACTCGTATCAGTGAATTCGGTGTTAACAACCCAAAAACTCAAATGAATCGAGTTTTACATAGGAAAAAACTTGAATTGCTTGAATTTGAATCAGGTTTTCAAGCAAAACCCACAAAAAAACCCCGAACATCATGATGGCTATCATCTTCAAATGGTTCAAGGGACCTCTGCTATTGACTTCTACATGGCCTGACAGGTTTGAGCTGGAGTATTTTTGGATACTTTCTCAGCTGTATGAACTCGCAACTACTGGGTTTTACTAAAGGAATGTTTTTTTGTTGCCCTACCTTTGGAGGTGGAGTTGCTTCTTATATGTGTTACCTTAAAACACTAAAGGAATTTAAAAATCTAATTTTACTGATTGCATGTATTGTTATAGAAAATAAATCAGTATGAAGGCCTTGTATATGTTTTTTTTCCTTAAAACCCCTATCTTGGCCCATAATACAGTATCTAGCTAAGTGAGGTAGAACATTGGTTACATTGGACTCTATTTCTTAGCTGGGCCCTTGCAATGGTGACGGAGGACTAACGAGATGTTGTGTAACTACACCTCTTATAACAATAACTTGATGCCAGAGTTTTTTTAAACAGGAACAAAATGTTTATTTACAACACTCCACAGGGCTATACTCACAAGTAGATCTGTTGCGGTAGATGAATGACAGCAGTACAGAGCTTACAGCAGTGGCACTACTGTGGATAAAGCCTGGCAGGTTGTAAGATGTAGGTTACCAGCTAGTGGTCTAGATCTGCTCCAGTAGAAATGTTCAGGGCGTAAATACTAGAGTCCCTATTGAATTCCCTATGGCCCCTTCCTTCACTTAAAAGCCAATTAGGCCCAGGGAGAGCTAACATCAGCTATACTTTCTAAGTTGGAGACCAAGGCTGCTCTTTCTAGTTAAGCTGCCTGACTTACACTCCTAGAATGTGCTATGACAATCTAATTCAGGAATCCCTGTTCCCTGACTTCTCCAAGGGGTTGATTCTCTCACGGCCAGAACTCTATACTGGGTAGAGATGTCGCGAACTGTTCGCCGGCGAACTTGTTCGCGCGAACATCGGGTGTTCGCGCTCGCCGGAAGTTCGCGAACGTCGCGCGACGTTCGCCATTTTGGGTTCGCCATTGTTGGCGCTTTTTTTTGCCCTCTCACCCCAGACCAGCAGGTACATGGCAGCCAATCAGGAAGCTCTCCCCTGGACCACTCCCCTTCCCTATAAAAACCGAAGCCCTGCAGCGTTTTTTCACTCTGCCTGTGTGTGCTGAAGAGATAGTGTAGGGAGAGAGCTGCTGCCTGTTGGTGATTTCAGGGACAGTTGAAAGTTTGCTGGCTAGTAATCGTTTTGATACTGCTCTGTTATTGGAGGGACAGAAGTCTGCAGGGGTTTGAGGGACATTTTAGCTTAGGTAGCTTTGCTGGCTAGTAATCTACCTTCTACTGCAGTGCTCTGTATGTAGCTGCAGTGGGCAGCTGTCCTGCTTCTGATCTCATCTGCTGACTGCTGCAATAACAGTAGTCCTTGTAAGGACTGCTTTTATTTATTTTTTTGTTGTTTTACTACTACTACTACTACTACTACTATAAGAGCCCAGTGCTATTAGTCTAGCAGTGTTGGGGAGTGGGACTGGTGTGCTAATCTGCTGCTCCTAGTAGTTCAGCAGCACCAACTTTAATTTTTTTTTTTAATATTCATTTTTTTTTTATTTTACTTTTTTTTATTTTACTACCGCTGTAGTAGTGTATAAGTTGACCTTTTAGGCATTATTTGCCCTGTAGGCATTATTTGCACAGTGTTTTCTTCAACCCGCCATCTAGCTGTGTGACCTTGTTCACATTCTGTCTAAATATCCATAATATTACCGTCTCCAGAAAAAACACCGGAGTGACTTTTTTCAAGCAGCCATAATATATTTTACGTAATCCGTATCCACCGCTGTAGTAGTGTATACGTTGACCTTGTAGGCATTATTTGCACAGTGTTTTCTTCAACCCGCCATCTAGCTGTGTGACCTTGTTCACATTCTGTCTAAATATCCATAATATT
Source organism: Xenopus laevis (assembly GCF_017654675.1). Classification (NCBI taxonomy): domain Eukaryota; kingdom Metazoa; phylum Chordata; class Amphibia; order Anura; family Pipidae; genus Xenopus; species Xenopus laevis. Next base: position 122,063,842 of record NC_054381.1, read on the forward strand.
ACCGTCTCCAGAAAAAACACCGGAGTGACTTTTTTCAAGCAGCCATAATATATTTTACGTAATCCGTATCCACCGCTGTAGCAGTGTATACGTTGACCTTGTAGGCATTATTTGCACAGTGTTTTCTTCAACCCGCCATCTAGCTGTGTGACCTTGTTCACATTCTGTCTAAATATCCATAATATTACCGTCTCCAGAAAAAACACCGGAGTGACTTTTTTCAAGCAGCCATAATATATTTTACGTAATCCGTATCCACCGCTGTAGTAGTGTATACGTTGACCTTGTAGGCATTATTTGCACAGTGTTTTCTTCAACCCGCCATCTAGCTGTGTGACCTTGTTCACATTCTGTCTAAATATCCATAATATTACCGTCTCCAGAAAAAACACCGGAGTGACTTTTTTCAAGCAGCCATAATATATTTTACGTAATCCGTATCCACCGCTGTAGTAGTGTATACGTTGACCTTGTAGGCATTATTTGCACACTGTTTTCTTCAACCCGCCATCTAGCTGTGTGACCTTGTTCACATTCTGTCTAAATATCCATAATATTACCGTCTCCAGAAAAAACACCGGAGTGACTTTTTTCAAGCAGCCATAATATATTTTACGTAATCCGTATCCACCGCTGTAGTAGTGTATACGTTGACCTTGTAGGCATTATTTGCACAGTGTTTTCTTCAACCCGCCATCTAGCTGTGTGACCTTGTTCACATTCTGTCTAAATATCCATAATATTATCGTCTCCAGAAAAAACACCGGAGTGACTTTTTTCAAGCAGCCATAATATATTTTACGTAATCCGTATCCACCGCTGTAGTAGTGTATACGTTGACCTTGTAGGCATTATTTGCACACTGTTTTCTTCAACCCGCCATCTAGCTGTGTGACCTTGTTCACATTCTGTCTAAATATCCATAATATTACCGTCTCCAGAAAAAACACCGGAGTGACTTTTTTCAAGCAGCCATAATATATTTTACGTAATCCGTATCCACCGCTGTAGTAGTGTATACGTTGACCTTGTAGGCATTATTTGCACACTGTTTTCTTCAACCCGCCATCTAGCTGTGTGACCTTGTTCACATTCTGTCTAAATATCCATAATATTACCGTCTCCAGAAAAAACACCGGAGTGACTTTTTTCAAGCAGCCATAATATATTTTACGTAATCCGTATCCACCGCTGTAGTAGTGTATACGTTGACCTTGTAGGCATTATTTGCACAGTGTTTTCTTCAACCCGCCATCTAGCTGTGTGACCTTGTTCACATTCTGTCTAAATATCCATAATATTACCGTCTCCAGAAAAAACACCGGAGTGACTTTTTTCAAGCAGCCATAATATATTTTACGTAATCCGTATCCACCGCTGTAGTAGTGTATACGTTGACCTTGTAGGCATTATTTGCACACTGTTTTCTTCAACCCGCCATCTAGCTGTGTGACCTTGTTCACATTCTGTCTAAATATCCATAATATTACCGTCTCCAGAAAAAACACCGGAGTGACTTTTTCAAGCAGCCATAATATATTTTACGTAATCCGTATCCACCGCTGTAGTAGTGTATACGTTGACCTTGTAGGCATTATTTGCACACTGTTTTCTTCAACCCGCCATCTAGCTGTGTGACCTTGTTCACATTCTGTCTAAATATCCATAATATTACCGTCTCCAGAAAAAACACCGGAGTGACTTTTTTCAAGCAGCCATAATATATTTTACGTAATCCGTATCCACCGCTGTAGTAGTGTATACGTTGACCTTGTAGGCATTATTTGCACACTGTTTTCTTCAACCTGCCATCTAGCTGTGTGACCTTGTTCACATTCTGTCTAAATATCCATAATATTACCGTCTCCAGAAAAAACACCGGAGTGACTTTTTTCAAGCAGCCATAATATATTTTACGTAATCCGTATCCACCGCTGTAGTAGTGTATACGTTGACCTTGTAGGCATTATTTGCACACTGTTTTCTTCAACCCGCCATCTAGCTGTGTGTATTATCGTTTCCAGAAAAACCAACTGAGTTTTTGTTGTTGTTGTTGTTTTTTAAAAAATAATGCCAGGCAAAGGCAGGCCGCCACGCAGAGGCCGTGCTAGGGGCCGTGCTGCTATGCAATCCTGTGGCCCTAGCAAATTGCCCAGTTTTAAAAAGCCAATGACCCTGAACTCCCAAAATGCTGAAGAGGTAGTTGACTGGCTTACACAGCACACCCCATCCTCTACCGTTTCTAACTTTACCACAACATCCTCCTCATCCTCCACTGCTATGGCCACCCCACGTAACACTTCCTCCACCACCGGTGCCCCTTCTTCACTGGGGTCAGAGGAGTTATTTTCCCATGAGTTTCTTGAACTGAGTAATGCGCAACCATTATTGCCAGAAGAAGATGAAGGAGATGAGGACCTTACACCAGATTTAATTCTGGCAGAGAACACGACAGAGATGGACATAATGAGTGATGAGGAGGAGGTCCCCGCTGCTGCTTCCTTCTGTGATGTGTCAGAAGAAATTGATGCATCTGAGGAGAATGATGATGAGGAGATTGATGTTTTGTGGGTGCCTAGTAGAAGAGAGCAAGAGGAGGGTAGTTCAGATGGAGAGACGGAGAGTCAGAGAGGCAGTAGGAGAATAAGACTTAGAAGAAGCAGGGAGGACAGCCCGCAGGGATCAGTAGGGCAACAACATGTATCGGCACCTGTGTTCAGCCGGCCAACGCACCCGCCATTGCCGCCAATGCCGCCAACTTCTACTGTTACCGCCAGATCACACACTTCCAAAAAGTCAGCAGTGTGGGATTTTTTTAATGTGTGTGCCTCTGACAAAAGCATTGTAATTTGCAATGAGTGCAGTCAGAAACTGAGCCTTGGTAAGCCCAACAGCCACATAGGTACAACTTCTATGCGAAGGCACATGAGCGGCAAGCACAAAGCACTTTGGGAGCAACACCTCAAAGGCAACAGGCAAACTAAAAGCCACACTCCTTCTGGTCCAGCATCTTACTGCTCTACCTCTGCTCTCCTTGACCCGTCTGAACCACCCTCCACTCCGCCTTCCACCTTGACCACCTGTTCCCATTCCCAGTCATCTGCCACCAGCCAAGTTTCTGTGAAGGCCATGTTTGAGCGTAAGAAGCCAATGTCTGACTGTCACCCCCTTGCCCGGCATCTGACAGCTGGCTTGTCTGCACTCTTAGCCCGCCAGCTTTTACCATACCAGCTGGTGGACTCTGAGGCCTTCCGCAAATTTGTAGCAATTGGGACACCGCAGTGGAAGGTACCCAGCCGCAATTTTTTTTCTAAAAAGGGAATACCACACCTGTACCAACATGTGCAGAGCCAAGTTACCGCATCTCTGTCACTTAGTGTTGGGCCAAAGGTCCATATGACTACTGACGCATGGTCCTCCAAGCATGGTCAGGGCAGGTATGTCACCTACACTGCCCACTGGGTGAACTTGGTAATGGCTGGGAAGCAGGGAATGGGTAGCTCAACAACAACAGTGGAGTTGGTGTCACCGCCACGGATTGCACGCGGTTCTGCCACCACCTCTACTCCTCCATCGCTCTCTACCTCGTCTTCTTCTTCTTCTTACTCTGCTGCTGGGTCCTCCTTCTCCTCCTCCACACCTGTGCACCCCCAGCTCCCCCTAGGCTATTCGACGTGCCAGGTACGCCGTTGTCACGCTGTCTTGGGGATGACGTGCCTGGAAAGCAAAAACCATACCGGATCTGTACTCCTGTCATCTCTACAGTCACAGGCCGATCGGTGGCTGACCCCACACCAACTGCAGATCGGAAAAGTGGTGTGTGACAATGGAAGCAATCTGTTGGCAGCGTTGAGACTAGGCAATTTAACACATGTGCCCTGCATGGCACATGTGTTAAATTTAATAGTCCAACGTTTTGTCTCCAAGTACCCAGGATTCCAGGACGTTCTCACCCAGTCCAGAAAGGTGTCGGCCCATTTCAGACGTTCCTACACAGCCATGGCACGCCTTGCTGACATTCAGCAGCGCTACAACATGCCAGTCAGGCGTTTGATTTCTGACAGCCAGACTCGCTGGAATTCAACGCTCCTTATGTTGGAACGTCTGCTGCAACAACAAAGGGCCGTCAACGAGTACCTTTTTGAACTGGGTGGTAGGACTGGATCTGCACAGCTGGGGATTTTTTTCCCCCGTTACTGGGTGCTTATGCGCGATGCCTGCAGGCTCATGCGACCTTTTGAAGAGGTGACAAATATGGTCAGTCGCACCGAAGGCACCATCAGCGACCTAATACCCTTCGCTTTATTCCTGGAGCGTGCCGTGCGACGAGTGACAGATGAGGCTGTAGACCAGCGTGACGAGGAGCTGGAAGCGCACGATTTCTGGTCGGAATCACCAGAACGAACCCAGGCACCTGCTGCAACGCAGGGAGAGGTGCCAGAAGTGGAGTCAGAGGAGGAAGGTGGCTTTGTGGAGGAGGAGGAGGAGGACCAACAGGAGCAGGCTTCCCAGGGGGCTAGTGGTGACCTTTTGGGGACCCCTGGTCTTGTACGTGGCTGGGGGGAGGAGACCGTGGATGATGCAGTCCTTGATAATGAGGAAGCGGAGATGGATAGCTCTGCATCCAACCTTGTGAGAATGGGGTCTTTCATGCTGTCATGCCTGTTGAAGGACCCCCGTATCAAGAGGCTTAAGGAGAAGGACCTGTACTGGGTCGCAACGCTACTAGACCCTCGGTACAAGCATAAAGTGTCAGAAATGTTACCAACATACCACAAGTCCGAAAAGATGCGGCATTTACAAACCAGCCTGCAAAACATGTTGTACAATGCTTTTAAGGGTGATGTCACTTCAGGAACTCATCAACATTCCAGGGGCAGAGGTGCCAGTAATCCTGCCACGAGCACACCTGCAAGGACAAAGCCCTTTGGCCAGTCTGTAACGTCAGACATGCAAATGTTTTTCTGTCCAAGGCAGCGCCACAACCCTTCTGGATCCACCCTCAAAGAACGCCTCGACCGGCAGGTAGCGGACTACCTGGCATTAACTGCAGATATCGACACTCTGAGGAGCGATGAACCCCTGGACTACTGGGTGCGCAGGCTTGATCTGTGGCCAGAGCTGTCACAATTTGCCATGAACCTCTTGTCTTGCCCAGCCTCAAGTGTGCTCTCAGAAAGGACCTTCAGTGCAGCAGGAGGGATTGTAACTGAGAAGAGAACTCGCCTAGGTCACAAAAGTGTCGATTACCTGACCTTTATTAAAATGAATGAGGGGTGGATTTCGGAGGGTTACTGCACGCCGGAAGACTTGTTCTGACTTCTATGCAGCTGTCCTTCTCTTCAAGCCTCATGACTCCACACACAGCTGTCCTTTAGCGTCCTCCTCCTCCCTCCGCCACCGTTACAAACTAGGGTGCAAACCCTACTGGTTTAATTTTTTCTGGCCTCTGTGCTTCAGTGGCTGCAACCAAAAAAACTGGGCAAACAATGTCTACAAGGTCAACGTATGGCAAAAAATGACTATTTTCAGCATTTATATGGCATATTTTTTCTGGCAACTGTGCTTCAGTGGCTGCGTCCAAAAAAATGCATATTTTCTGCATTTATATGGCATAATTTTTCTGGCCTCTGTGCTTCAGTGGCTGCAACCAAAAAAATGCATATTTTCAGCATTTATATGGCATAATTTTTCTGGCCTCTGTGCTTCAGTGGCTGCAACCAAAAAAATTTATATTTTCAGCATTTATATGGCATAATTTTTCTGGCCTCTGTGCTTCAGTGGCTGCAACCAAAAAAATGCATATTTTCAGCATTTATATGGCATAATTTTTCTGGCCTCTGTGCTTCAGTGGCTGCAACCAAAAAAATGCATATTTTCAGCATTTATATGGCATAATTTTTCTGGCAACTGTGCTTCAGTGGCTGCAACCAAAAAAATGACTATTTTCAGCATTTATATGGCATATTTTTTCTGGCCTCTGTGCTTCAGTGGCTGCGGCCAAAAAAACTGGGCAAACAATGCCTACAAGGTCAACGACGTTGACCTTGTAGGCATTGTTTGCCCAGTTTTTTTGGCCGCAGCCACTGAAGCACAGAGGCCAGAAAAAATATGCCATATAAATGCTGAAAATAGTCATTTTTTGCCATATACGTTGAGTCAACGTATGGCAAAAAATGACTATTTTCAGCATTTATATGGCATATTTTTTCTGGCCTCTGTGCTTCAGTGGCTGCGGCCAAAAAAACTGGGCAAACAATGCCTACAAGGTCAACGACGTTGACCTTGTAGGCATTGTTTGCCCAGTTTTTTTGGCCGCAGCCACTGAAGCACAGAGGCCAGAAAAAATATGCCATATAAATGCTGAAAATAGTCATTTTTTGCCATACGTTGACTCAACGTATATGGCAAAAAATGACTATTTTCAGCATTTATATGGCATATTTTTTCTGGCAACTGTGCTTCAGTGGCTGCGACCAAAAAAACTGGGCAAACAATGCCTACAAGGTCAACGTATGGCAAAAAATGACTATTTTCAGCATTTATATGGCATATTTTTTCTGGCAACTGTGCTTCAGTGGCTGCAACCAAAAAAACTGGGCAAACAATGTCTACAAGGTCAACGTATGGCGAAAAATGACTATTTTCAGCATTTATATGGCATATTTTTTCTGGCAACTGTGCTTCAGTGGCTGCGTCCAAAAAAACTGGGCAAACAATGCCTACAAGGTCAACGTATGGCAGTTGTTTAAAGAGAACAGTAGATTACTAGCCAGCAAAGCTACCTAAGCTAAAATGTCCCTCAAATCCCTGCAGACTTCTGTCCCTCCAATACAGAGCAGTATCAAGCAGATTACTAGCCAGCAAACTTACTATCATCTGTCCCTGAAATCACTAACAGCTCTCCCCCTACACTATCTCTTCCAAGCACACACAGGCAGATTTTTCAGATACATTTTTGCCCTTGATCCCCCTCTGGCATGCCACTGTCCAGGTCGTTGCACCCTTTAAACAACTTTAAAATCATTTTTCTGGCCAGAAATTTTTTTTTTAGATGTTAAAGTTCGCCTTCCCATTGAAGTCTATGGGGTTCGCGAACCGTTCGCGAACCGCTCGCGTTTTTGCGCAAGTTCGCGAATATGTTCGCGAACTTTTTTTCCGACGTTTGCTACATCCCTAATACTGGGACCTTGTTGAACCCAGGCTCCCCAGCAGACATCCACCTTGGTCAGAAGTTGGAGGCCAAAGAGAAAGAACCAGGATGTAACAATCACTATATTGAAGCTTTAAGGGGATCTATTGTGAAACTGGAAATGTAATTCATTCCACTGAAAAAAGACAGTTTCTAGATATAATCAATGACATTTCTGTACAGTTTATGAAATATACTGTCTCTCTTAATGCTCTCTTCATGTATCTCTTCAGTATTCCAATACTAGGAAAAAAGGAGTACAGATTTGCATTTTGAGTTGACGCAAGGGTGATCTCACAGACTATAGGGTCATTTATGAAAGCAGCCACAGGTGTGGTCTTGCTTCAATGGATGCATATATTATCTAGTTCTAGTAGAAGTAAATCTAGAGCAATTGGACTTGCTGATTAATCATTGAAGACGTTTCACTTCTCATCCGAGCAGCTTCTGCAGTTCAACTGACTGGTATGGGAAATCCTCAGCATATAAATCCGCCAAGGTAAAGATATTAGAACAGCATTGTATGTAGCAGACTGGTGGTGTCGAGCCTCTTTTACGCCTTGTTCAAACCAACGTCTCTGTCCAACTTGATTCCATGACTGTGATGAGCTCGACCACTGGGATGTGTTGTAGTGTCACTATGTAGTTTAAATCCTTGGCTAGCACATTCAGCTGAGAAAGTACCCTGTTTGATAGGTTCTTCACCCACATATCTTTGGTGTTGTTGGATGTCTCATCACTCATCAAGTGAACAAAATGATTTGACTTCAGCTGTCCATCACTGTTGAAATCCCATAAAGACAGGGGTTCCGATTCCGCTACCCATTCTAAGACATCAGTCCAATAGAAACTTTTAATTTACTCAAATGAGTTACCATCCCTATTTAACATAAACGCATTTGCCAAGAGATGATGCTTCTCTATATTCACAACTATTATTATATATTATGTTTATGAAGAAACAATAAAGTTGTCTCTTTTTGTGTCTGTGAGATCTATTTCATTTACCATAGGAAATGTCCCTGAGAGGTGTTAGAGACAGTAAGGTGGAACGTGATGTTTCTTTCAAAGGTTTTGGAAATCTGTGCCAGCAAGAAAGTATGTAAACCACATTTCTCTTCAATGACATTTTAGGCTTCTTGCGAACTTGTAATGGCTTTGTTTGAAATCATTTCCCTTTTAAATATACAAAGGTTAGAAAATGAAATGTATGGCCAATGATCTCAAATGAAACTGGCGCATGCAGTATGTTCTCATTGTGAAGAGATGAGCAGAAGCCTAGCAGAATGATACATACAGCGGTTTCATTGCGGAAATTCTCAGCATTTACAGTTAAGAAATTAGTTGGGGGATTTCTTTATTCTCACATCGGATTTACGATGTAACAAGGGTATGAAAAAAAAAACGTTTTAAAATGGAGCAGGAATTTGTCCGGCTGAGTAGGATAAATGGATGTTCATAATTTGATTAAGTTTTCTCTGACTTTTCTTGAACCTTCATTGTCACATGAATTTGTTTGGTCCAAGAGGATATTACAAAACCAGATTATAAATAGTCTTAAGGAGCAGTTCAGTTTAAAAACTGAAACTGGGTAAATAGAAAAAATGTTTTCAATATAGTTAGTTAGCCAAAAATGTAATGTATAAAGGCTGGAGTGACTGGATGTCTAATGTAATAGCCACAGCTCTCTCTTAAGTCTCTGAAGAATCCAAATGTCGCTGAAAAAGGTGTGGATTCAGCTGGAACCTGGATTTGGTGCATCCCTAGTTTTCATAGGACTGTAATTAGGATCAGAAGATGGTATTACAGGTATGGGACCTGTTATCAAAAATGCTCGGGACCTTGTTTTTTTTTCCAGATAACGGATCTTTCCGTAATTTGAATCTTCATCCCTTAAGTCTACTAAAAAATCATGTAAACATTAAATAAACCCAATAAGCTGATTCTGCTGTCAAATATGATTAATTAAATCTAAGTTTGGATCAAGTGCAAGCTACTGTTTTATTATTACAGAGAAAAAGGAAATCATTTAAAAAAAAAAATTCGATTGTTTGGATAAGATGGAGTTTAAGGGAGATGGCCTTTCCGTAATTTGGTTAACGGGTTTCCAGATAACGGATTCCATACCTGTACTTAATGGGACACTATCATGAAAATAAACATTTTTTGTTGTGCATTAAAACAAAAAAAAATGTATAAACTATTTAAAGTGCATTTTTCCTTGTACCAGGTAAGTCTCTGTACTGTGTTAGCCAGCTGAGAAAGTTACAGGGCAAGGCTTATGATTTGAAGCATAACAAATGTGCTGTAAAGGTGATAACTTTATTGGCTAACTAAGAAAGCTGTAATCATCATCAGGTAGTTAACCAATAAAGGTATCACCTTTACAGCAAATTTGTTATGCTTCAAATCAAAACGTATTGGTACAATATAACATATTGATGTGATATGATTCTAGATCAGGCAGACCGTACGGTAAATTAATTAATCACCAGACAAGCGCTCGTGCCGGTGCATGTTATGTTGTTATGTTAAAGTTTCCTTAAAGAGACATATGCAAAAAGCATCTTGTTTTTTAACCAGGAGCCTGTACAGTGGAATCCATGTGCATATTCCTGCTTGGAGATCAGTGCAGAGCCAGAAACCAGTTTGTTTGTTTGTATTCAAGTTTGTATTGTTTGACTTATGTCTTGCCCTTGTTCCTCTCTTATTTCCTTCAAAGAGTTGTTGTTCACCTTTAACGGGATCCTGTCATCGGAAAACATGTTTTTTTTCAAAACGCATCAGTTAATAGTGCTACTCCAGCAGAATTCTGCACTGAAATCCATTTCTCAAAAGAGCAAACAGATTTTTTTATATTCGATTTTAAAATCTGACATGGGGCTAGAAATTTTGTCAATTTCCCAGCTGCTCCTGGTCATGTGACTTGTGCCTGCACTTTAGGAGAGTAATGCTTTCTGGCAGGCTGCTGTTTTTCCTTCTCAATGTAACTGAATGTGTCTCAGTGAGACATGGGTTTTTACTATTGAGTGTTGTTCTTAGATCTATCAGGCAGCTGTTATCTTGTGTTAGAGAGCTGTTATCTGGTTACCTTCCCATTGTTCTTTTGTTTGGCTGCTGGGGGGGAAAGGGAGGGGTGTGATTTCATTCCAACTTGCAGTACAGCAGTAAAGAGTGATTGAAGTTTATCAGAGCACAATTTTGAAAAAAAATTTTTTTCCCCTGACAGTATCCCTTTAAGTTAAGTTTTAGTATGACATAGACATTGATATCCTGAGACAACTTGCAATGTGTATTCATTTTCTTATGGTTTTTCAGTTACAGGTACGGGATCCGTTATCCAGAAACCAAAGAAAAGCTCTGAATTACGGAGAGGCTTTCTCTCATAGGGGCAAATTTACTAAAGGGCGAAGTGACTAACGTGTGACGTTCGCTGGAGTAACTTCGCTAGCCAGGGGAAATAGACTCTAGCGGTACTTCGCTCCCTAACGCCAGGTGAATTTGCACTCTGGCGAAGGGACGTAACTGCGCAAATTCACTAAGATGCGGATTTTACAGAATGTTACCTCTATCGCCAGACTTGCCTTCGCCACTTCAGACCAGGCAAAGTGCAATAGAGTAGATAGGACTTCCTCAAAAAATAGTTGAAAATTTTTCTAAGTCCCAAAAAACGCTGGCTTCTTTTCCTTTCTCAGGGTGATAGACTGAAAAATAGCATACATTTTTTTGGGGGTAACAGGCTTCCCCCCCTACATTTCCTAACATATGGCACATAAACTATACATTGGGCTCATGTGTAGGGCAATATAACAACTTTATTTAATTTTATTAAGGTTTCCCGGGCTTGTGTAATTTAATATATTTGCTGCAACATATACATCCATCCAAATTTAACTTCCCGCCGTATGCAAATTAGGCAACGCTAGCGCAACGTTGCTTTGCTTGGCGCAGTAACGCTAGCGAAACTTCGCCAACGTTAGGCACTCCGGACGCAACTTCGGATTTTAGTGAATTAGCGTTGTTGTGGCGAATCTACGCCTGGCGAAGTGTTGCGCTGTGAGCGAAGCTGCTGGCAAATTTTCAGAGGTAATTGAATTTGCCCCATAGACTCCATTTTATCCAAATAATCCAAATTTTTAAAATTGATTTCCTTTTTCTCAGTAATAAAACAATACCTTGTACTTGATCTCAACTAAGATATAATTAATCATTTTTGGAAACAAAACCAGAGTATTGGGTTTATTTAATGTTTACATGATTTTCTGATAGATGTAAGGTATGAAAATACAAATTACGGAAAGATCCGTTATCCGGAAAACTCCAGGTCCCGAGCATTCTGAATAAGAGGTCCTATCTGTATTTAGCTTTTTATTCAGCAGCTCTCCAGTTTGAATTTCAGCAGCCATGTGGTCGCTAGAGTCTTGTTTACCTAAACAACCAGACAGTGGAGTGAATCACAAACTGAAATATGAGTAGGAAAGGGCTTGAATAAAAAAGCTAAATAATAAGAAGTAAAAATAATAATAAAGCTCAAGAGTAAAATGTTTTGGGCTGATAGGGGGCAGTGACCCCCATTTGAAAGCTGGAAAGTTGTAGAAGAAAAAATACCTAAATGATAAAGACCAATTGCAAAGTTGCTAGGAATAATTACAAGTTAACTTAAAGATGAACCACCTCTTTAAAGAGTAACACAAGCCTACAAATAAATATGGCTAGAATTAAATATTATATTATTATTTATATTATATATTCCCCCATTAAACCTTGCATACAATAAAAATAGGCGGCAACAAAACACAGCAGTGTGTCCAAAAAAATAAAACCTGCCGAAGTGCTGTTAGCCTATGGAGACCTTCTACAACCATTTTCTAATTCTTTAGAGGATCGAAGGAAAATCCTTCGATCGATCGCTAAAATCGTTCGAATCATTCGATTTGAACGGTTTAATCGTTCGATCAAATGTTTTTTATTCGACTGCAGGATTGCCAAATTTGTTGAAAAGACTTCGAATTTGATATTCGAATTTTTATGTTTTTTTAATTCGATGGTCGAATTTCAAAGTTTTTTGTACTTCGAAAATTCGACCCTTGATAAATCTGCCCCTAAATGTTAACTCAAAGGTGAACAACCCTTTAATCAATAACCTCATTTCTCTCAAAAGGTAAAATACAACAATTGGAAGAACTCTTTATCCTTTAGCCTTGCAGAAAATCCCTACAAAATGCTTTCTGTTAAAGATTCCATGATCTCTATGTAAACGATATAAAATTACACTAAGACATTTATGGTTTATATGTTTGAAGACACCAGCTGGTATAAGTGGTTGGAAAAGGAAGGCATCCAGACACGCAGCATACCTCTCACTTGTCCTTTAGTAACCTCCATTTGTGGTAGGATAGGCTCATTTATATATAGATACGTGAAGGAATGAAGAAGCACACGATTCTTTGCAAAAGTGTATATTACATATCAAACATCAGTACAGCGATGTTTCGGGCAAGCTATATGCCCTTTTTCAAGCCATATGAAAAAATCTGCGTTATACACGTGAACTTTAAAAGCAATGAACAGGAAATGACTTCATAATTTGCATAATGATTGATCCACATCCATCACTACACTGGTTTAACCCTATATAGGCATTTAATGGATTAGAGAAACAAAAATAGATCATAGTCTTTGTTGAGACCTGAGGGATATAATGATCCAGGTTTTTTGATCCACCACTCCTCTCTCTGTTTTAATTTTAGTTCTCTATCTCCCCCTCTTTTCAAGGGAGGTATCGTTTCCAACACCATAAATTTCAGTTGGTCTGCAGTGTGTCCTTTTTCCAAGAAATGTTTGGATACAGGCAAAGTCATGTTACCTAGATTAATACTGGATCGGTGTTGGGAAATACGTGATTTGACCATCTGTGTGGTCTCACCTATATAGATGAGACCACACGGACATATCAACACATATATAGCAAATTTGGATATGCATGTAAAATAACCCCGTAGTTGTACAGTATAGCCAGTGTGGGGATATATAAACTCCTTACTTTTCAAAACAAAAGGACATTGTGTACATCCTAAACAGGGAAACATAACCTTAGATCTACATCCCCAAAACGTTCTATCAATAGTTTTCATCTGGGTTGAGGTCACCTGTGTTCCTATGGTTCTTCCCTTCCGGTAAGATATAAGTGGCATTGTTTTGGAATCCTGTATCATTGGATATGCATTTTGTAATAGATACCAGTGCCTACGTAACACTTTACCTACAGCTTCACTATCTGCATGAAATTGAGTAACGAACGGTATCCTATTCGCTAGACAGTCCCTTGAAAAGAGGGGGAGATAGAGAACTAAAATTAAGACAGAGAGAGGTGTGGTGGATCAAAAAACCTGGATCATTATATCCCTCAGGTCTCAACAAAGACTATGATCTATTTTTGTTTTTCTAATCTAATTTGAGTTTTCCAGGTTAATTTGAAATTTGAAAGACTTATTTTGCATTTTTTTTCCACATTTTTATAAAATTTGAGAAAATTCAAATGTTGATCTGCCCCATAAGCTTTAGAATTCCATGTTCCAATCCAGAGAAGCAAGAAGGGAACCATTATGAATTCATATCTTACAATCTTTAATAGAGAAATGCATTGGGAAGCCCATTTACGATTCACGTAGAGACAATCATTTTGTAGGTGACCGATGGAGGTCCTGGACTGGGGCTTGTAGCTGCCACCTGATAACATGCTTTGATACATTGTTGGATTCACATAAAGCAATATATATAGCTGGCACACTGCATTTACTTTCAGTGCTGGATAGTGATGAGTGAAAATTTTCGCCAAGTTTTGCCGCAAAAATGACGCCCCTAGGTGAAAAAATTGTTGCATGTCAAAAATTTGTCTTGCAATTTGTCGCGCAGCAAAAACAATTTGTTGCCCATAGACTTCAATTCATTTCAGCAAAGTGAATGGGTCAGATTCACCCAGGTTCCCAGCCTTGCACTTTTCTAGCGGGCATTTGTTCTTAGACAGCACAGGGAAGGTTTCCCACTTCCAACAGAAAAAGAGTATTAATGTGTCAGCTGACATTTCTCATGTTATTGTTCCTACTTCTCTGTTAAGACCTTTTGTTACATGATTCTGTTTTTTTAATCAATTCCCAGCTTTTTGCAACTCATTTCCTTTAATCTCTTTCTCAGATTTAATTTCATAGATTCTTGCATGGTTTTACAGATTTTCGTCAGACCACACCAAGAGTATTCTGTTTAGATCTGAAGGCCATTTCTGCTGCGGAATGTTAACTCTTTAACTACATAGGCACATAAATAGTACATGGGCTAACATTGTATAGCAGGCTTGGAGAACATTGACCCATATGTATTGGTATTGTATAAGCACATTTAGATGTATCAGTGAAAATTAAGAAATCATTCGGAAAAAAAGTGCAAAAATCCTATTAGAGTTATCTGGGCAAACTGTTATTAACCACCTGCTTTGTGAAGGGTGGGTTAGAAGGTAAAACAGATCACTTTTCCAACACCCTGTAAATGGGCGGCTGGGGTCAGTAGCTTAGTGGGTCATGTATTTTTCTTTTAGCGATGTCTTGTAGTCATCTAACATTCTATATTGTGCCCTATATACCATAGAGACTTAGATAAGCCCTGGTCTAGAGGGTAGGCCTTTGGCCTTGTAGTGTGTTTGCTTTTTTTCTGGACATTCATTTCAATGCTTTCATGAAGATGCAGATACAGCAGGATTTCCTCTGTACCCCCTGCAACTCGCCCAAGTTCCAAAATGAAGGGTTTGCCCATGGTCCCTTTACCACTTGACTTTGAAATGGAAGTCATTTTTGGAGTCTCCACCAAAACACCCACCATTTTGATCCAGCATATCCCTGTGGCAATGCACACTTATGATCTCTTGAATTTATTTTATTGCCCCCAAGAAACTAAAAAAGGGTTGATTCTGCAGCACCTTTGTTAAAATTAATTATTTATCTCATTCCCATGCTTATTATTATATTACCAACTCTAAAGCAAAAGTGATGGGAAGTATTTAAGGCCCCAGTAATGTGGTTCTATACCATTACTAACGTTAGACCTTTGTCTTATCTTTAATTGTTGTTACAATAGGTACTTCATTACACGGGAAACTATTTACTTTGTTAGTAACCTTACTAGACCTAGTCGTCTTGGAAGCTTGCAGTGCAATTCCACAAACCACTTGTAGTGGTAACCTTGCCATTCTTCTCTCATACGTGGCTCTTTTCTGAGAATGGTGCACATTCAGAAGGATGTAAGTCTTAGCAAATCAAAAAAAGGTCTGATGACTAAATTGGGGAGGGCGTCAAAAAACCATTGGAATACTCAATGTGGTCTTTTTCATATCATATGTATGCTTTTGGGGACCTCCGCATTGAGCACTACATAGATGTCTGAGTAATTAATTAGGAGAGTACCACGAATTATATGATTTCTGTGTTTTCTCTGTAGGTGGAAAGCAACCAATGCACTCCTCTACAGTTCGTCCTGTCTCTTCACTAACACACATGGTGTCTGCCTGGTTCAATTTTCTTGTCGATATCCACTCTGTGTGTCTGCGTCCAGGCTGATGCTGTGTCTGTCAGTGCAAAGACAAGGCAGAGTGGAGCATATTGGCTTTTCTTTGCTTACAGACAAAACGCAGGTGGAAGAAGCCAAGACTTTGCCTCATGTGACATTAGCCCTATGATGTTATCAGCTTATGCTCCAGGGAGTGTTTAGTCTTTATAGCCTTGCATAAGCTAGTAGTAAAAGTCTATCCCTATTGTAGTGCCTAATGTAGCTATTTATTCATTTTACATATTTATTGGTTTCATTCCAGTTGTGCACATCAAAAAAATGTTTTTACCACCATTGGCTGAAAGTGATATTTGAGGCAAGCACCATTTAATATTTTACCATTTTGGCACATATTCTTCATCTTAATAGTCAACTGTTTAGTTCACAAGGTGAAAAGACTGGAAATGGCTTATAATGGTTGGACTGGGACACCAGGAAAAAACCTAGTGTTTCTCGTCTTTTTGTGGGACCCGACATTCCAGACTCGTTCCCCAACCTCCCCTCCTGTCCCTGACTGCCTTGCATGTTACAGGAAAAAAGGTACGCACAGGGCGGGTTGCATCTGGGACGGGGGTCAGGGTTAATATGGGGGTTGACGCGGCCACCTGGCGGGCCCCAGACCCCCAGTCCGACTCTGTTTCTCACTATTGCTCAAGCAACCTCCACCTCCATCTATATTTTCATCCGGCTATCTATAAAGGGAGAAAAATCACAATAAAAAGGTAATAATTTGTCTACATAGTTATGAATGGTCTAAAATATCCAGACAGAATTTCTGGACAGCTCAGCGACCTGGGAACCTATGTAACTTCAAGATGCACTTGCTGGAAAATTGCATTCGGTGGAACAGGAATCGCTATTATTCTTTCTATGCGAACAGCCCCCAATATTTTTTTTTCATTTAAAAAAATACTAATTGGGGAAAAGCAAATTAAGATAAAGCTTAAAGGAAAACTATACCCACAAAATGAATACTTCAGCAACAGATCGTTCACATCATATTAAGTGGCACATTAAAGAATCTTACCAAACTGGAATATATATTTAAGTAAATATTGCACTTTTACATCTTTTGTCTTGAACCTCCATTTCGTGATGGTCTGTGTGCTACCTCAGTGATCACCTGACCAGAAATACTACAACTCTAACTGTAACAGGAAGAAGTGTGGAAGCAAAAGACACAACTCTGTCTGTTAATTGGCTCATGTGACCTAACATGTATGGTTTGTTGGTATGTATGTGAGTACAGTGAATCCTACGATCCCAGGGGGCGGCCCTTATTTTTTAAAATGTCAATTTTCTATTTATGAATACCCAATGGCACATACTACTAAAAAAGTATATCATTATGAAAATGGTTTATTTACATGTAGCAGGGTTTTACACATGAGCTGTTTTACTCAATATCTTTTTATAGAGACCTACATTGTTAAGGGGGTATAGTTTTCCTTTAATGACAGTACTGGGACGGTATAGGGTATCACCCTGCATCAAGCAAACTCAAGCACACAAATTTCCCTTATTTTATTGGAAAACATTACCATAACATACTTTTTCACATAATTTAGATGCATGAAGTCAATTATGCATGATCCTGTGACTTAGTTATATACAGTTCATGTTCCATGTTTGTAAAACACTCATTTTCAGGTTTAAGTCTTTATTGTTTGAAAAGTCTACATGTCTTTTGCAATACAATAACGGGTTACTTCTGGAGGGTTAATGTACAATGAACCTCTTTGCATGAAACTCAACCATAAAATACAATTTATCAATAAGATTTCTTTAACATAATAAAAGGCTTCTGAATCATTTGGGAATGCTTTAGCACAGTCTATATAGTTGGTGCTGAGTACATTCTTCCCTTTAGTATGTCCCACAATAAATCAGTGGAAAGTGCATTGGAAAATTGCAGTGACCAGCCTGTAAAATGGATTTTAAACACTAACAAGCCTTTGAAAAGAAAAAAGTTCTGTTGGATATCTATTCTTTTTTTTTTTTTTCATTGAGGCAAATTTATATTAAATTAAATGATGATTATCAGCATGCCATAAACAGTCCTTTTTTTTTTTTTTTTAAATAGCCGTCAGGTTTATACCGATTATAAAGGAAGAGTTGAAGAATGCAAGAAGAATGCAAGTACTTTAGATAAATGTTTCACAAAAAGACAAATGCTGGTAATTATAGTAATTAACATTTAACACTTAAGTGCAAGCTAATTTATAGTTAACAGGCAGGAAGCATGATAAAAGTCAGCATGAACACCATATATACCCTTTGGGAAAAAAAATCAGCTCCTCTTGGTCCACATTTCAAAGTACTTTGGGTTAAAAACAGGGGCAGATATGCAGAATCCTCTGATTTGATTTACATTTTCTACAACAGGAACCTTAAAAAAAAGGAAATGTACAACATCAGTGAGGACTAACTGCTATTCCAACCTTAGTATCAAAAGTAGACCTGCTGTTTGGCCTTCTGAACATGTACTGTGGCCATAGACTCCATAGCAGACAGTATAACGGTTATACTTTCTTGTTCCATGGCACTGCTTTGACCCGGTAAAACTTAGTACCCAGAGGTACTTTAAATCTGTTTTGTGCCTAAATCAGAGAAAACAAAAAGAGCTGATTAGAGGCAAAGTATTTTCAACTGTATTTAAAAAAAAGTTAAATCTCGCTTCTGTCATTGATTTACACCAAACCCATGATTATCCAAACGTGAACGTTTTTCTATGCCCATCCAATTTTCACTAATAACTTGATCTCATTTTAATTTTGGGTATTACTCCATACACAGAACTGCTCTTGAATTCCAATCTCCCTACAGTCCCAAACTCCACAGCTGTTATAAGGCAGGAATACATTTCAATGTTATACTCCTACTACTCCTTTTACTCTGTTCCTATATCCCAATAGCCATTTCCAAGGAATTTGTTTCTGTTCTACTTCTCGTAGTCTGTCCCCACGTTTTGCCAATTTAAACTCTTCTGACCTTTTCTACTCCAAAATGCCCTTCTGTCTGTGATTTTGAAATATTCAACGCAACATTAACTCCCATCATAATGAGGCTGATTTATTAAAGGTCGACTTTTTTTTACTTCGAATGACCTCGAAACATGAATGGTATCTTATTTAAGAAAAAAACTCGAATGTCTAAAAATCAAACTAATGTTACCGACCAGAAAACTCGAACTGAATTTGAACGCAGTTCAAACGCAATTTGAATCAAGTTTTTCTACGTAAAAAACTTGAATGTCAGCAAAGCTATTAACTTCTTCAAATGGGTCAGTAGACCTCTGCCATTGACTTCTACATTAACTCGGCAGGTTTTAGGTGGCAACCTATTGAATTGGAGTTACTTCAGGGTAGGGGGATGATAAATCTCGGATTTGAATTCGAGTTTGTAGTTTTAAACTCGAAATTGTGAGTTTCGAACAAAAAAACAACTTGAAAGTTCGAATTCGAATTAACCATACAAACCTTAGTAAATGTGCCCTATATGTAAGCTCCTTATAAATTATAGGGGCATACATTCATTTAGAACTATGGAGTTTGGTGTACAATTTGTTGTTAAATTAACTTTAAGGATGTTAAAGAACCACTTGTTATAAGCAGCTTCTCCATTGGCCTTCATTCATTGTTTTGAATGACTTTTTTATGACCATTATGGGCCCCTAATATTAGGAATATTTGAGAGTTGGGGTTGTCTGCAATGTGAAACACCACACCTTAAGGCAGGAGTCCCCAACCTTGTATAAGTATGAGCCACATTCAAATGGAACAAGAGTTGGGGAGCAACACAAGCATGAATACAGTTTCTGGGGTACCAAATAAGAGCTATGATTGGCTATTTGGTAGACTCTATGTGAACTGGCAGCCTACAAGAGCCTCTGTTTGGCAGTAAGCCTGGTTTTTATGCAACCAAAACTTGCCTGGAATAAAAAAATAAGCACCAGCTTTGAGGCCACTGGGAGCAACATCCAACGGGTTGCTCATGAGCCACTGTTTGGGGATCACTGCTATAAGGCTACTAAAAACATTTAAAAATAAAACACAAGGACTGTTTTATCATTAAATTAATTTATGTTAGCATTGTTACTATCAAGAACAAGGCAATGAGAGAAATGAATCAAAAATGAAAAACTGGTTAATTACTACTAAATGGCATTGCTACTATATAGGAGACTTCACAACCTAACTCTATGGAATATCAAAGAGGAGAGTGTTCTCAGTTAAAGGCTTAGCTGGGACACACACTGGGTAGATGCTGTACATACCAAGAACATTAAAAAAGGGATCCAGGAAATTTCTCATTAATCCAGGTCATGGTATATAATATATAATAATAAGTAAAATCAACTGGCTTGCTGTATTTTTCTGCTCTTGAAGACGTTTCGCTAGTCATCTGACTGACTTTCTCAAGAAAAGCAAGTCGGATGACTAGCGAAACGCCTTCAAAAGCAGAAAAATACAGCAGGTCCAGTTGATTTGACTTATTACTATAGATATGAAAAAGGGGAACAATATACAGTGTAAAAAACTCACAGCAATGGTAAATACAGTTAATACATTTTAGTATGATTTGCCTACACCTATTTTTCTTTTAGGATTTATATAAAGGTTTGGGATCTGGAATCCCGGTATCCAGAAAGGTCTGAATTGTGGGACATCTCCCATAGTGTCTATTTTTTTATTTCCTTTTTCTCTGTAATAATAAAACAGTTCCTTATACTTGATGGTAACTATACTGAATGAATGAATGAATGAATGCATATTGGTGGCAAAACAGTCCTTTTGGGTTTATTTAATCTTTAAAATATGGTAATCCAAATAATGGAAAAATCACCTATCTGGAAAAAAATATAGGATGATAAAGCCTATACAGGTATGTGACCTGTTATATAGAATGCCAGGGACCTTTGGTTTTCCAGATAAGGGGTCTTTCCACAATTTGTCAGTATGTTAAGTCTACAAGAAAATACTACTAAAATATTAATTAAACCAGATAGGATTTTTTGCATCCAATAAGGAATTATTACACCTTACTTGGGTTCAAGGACAAGATACTGTTTTATTCTTACGGAGAAAAAATTATTAAAACATTTTGAATTATTTGATTAAACTGGAGTCTATAGAAAATGGCCTTGGAGCTGGGGTTTTCCACATAAGGGATATTTCCATAATTTGGATCTCCAAGTAACAAGATCTCTTTTAAGTCTACTAAAAAAATCATGTGAACATTACATAAACCCAAAAGGATCGTTTTCCTCCAATACAGATGAATTATATTTTAATTGGGATCAAGTACAGGTATAGGATCCCTTATCCGGAAACCCGATATGCAGAATGCTCTGAATTACGGAATGGCTGTCTCCCATAGACTCCATTTTAGCC
This sequence comes from Xenopus laevis, assembly GCF_017654675.1. NCBI lineage: Eukaryota > Metazoa > Chordata > Amphibia > Anura > Pipidae > Xenopus > Xenopus laevis. The sequence goes on from NC_054381.1 coordinate 122,085,022, forward strand.
AAATAATCCAAATTTTTAAAAATGATTTCCTTTTTCTCTGTAATAATAAAACAGTAGCTTGTACTTGATCCCAACTAAGATATAATTAATCCTTATTGGAAGCAAAATCAGCCTATTAGGTTTATTTAATGTTTAAATTAATTTCTAGAAGACTTAAGACCCAAATTACAGAAAGATCCGTTATCTGGATAATAGGTCCCATACCTGTACAAGGTACTGTTTTATTATTACAGAGAAAAGGGAAATAATTTCTAATGATGTTAATTATTTTATTATTATGGAGTCTTTGAGAGATGGCCATTCTGTAATTCGGAGCTTTCTCGATAACAGGTTGTAGCTCTACAATGGATCAAAACCTGCTGCTAAGCTAAGAAAGCATGTGTATATAGAGTAGCTTTTGTCCCATACACAGATACAAATGAATGCATGTAAATTTCAGCATAACAGGAGTCTCTACATACAGTTAATTGTAAATAAAAAATGATTTCCCAGCATTTCCATTTTAAAGGAATTGTTTAGTTTAAAAATAAAATCTGGGCAAATAGATAGGCTGTGTAAAATAAAAATTATTTCTAATATAGTTAGTCAGACAAAAATGTTGTATATAAAGGCTGGAGTGACTGGATGTGTAACATAATAGCCAGAACACTACTTCCTGCTTTGCAGTTCTCTTGGTTTCCACTGATTGGTTACCAGGCAGTAACCCATCAATGACTCGAGGGAGGGCCACATGGGTCATATCTGTTGCTTTTGAATCTGAGCTGAATGCTGAGGATCAATTGCAAACTCACTGAACAATTATGTCCCAGTGCCCCTCTTAAAGTTACTGACTAACTCAGAATTAGAGAGCTGAAAAGCAGGAAGTAGTGTTGTGTATATTATGTTAAAGACATCCAGTCACTCCAGCCTTCATACATTACATTTGTGGCTAACTAACTATATTAGATTCATTTTTTATTTTGCACAGCCTATCTATTTATCCAGTTTTTGTTTTTACACTGAACTGTTCCTTTAATGCAATATATAATAGATCTCAGTAGAATGTTGTTGGTTTACCTTTTTTGCCTGACAATACTCTTTTTCCATTACTTTGCCCAAAACCCAGGGTCTTCTTGATGAGCCAGAGGCTGTAACAATGAAAATTGAGAATATGTTTAAATATCGATCAGAAATCTCTAGCCGTTGTTACTCACCTCCATCTAACAAACTTAACAAGAAGCATAAATACCTCCATTTCAAAGAACATGAAATGTATATAAAGCAGATACTGGAGTTCATCAAAGTTCACGCCATAATGATTGTTAACAAATCTGCCCCCTCGTTTGTACAGTTGCATTTTATGAATGGGCTTTCTATTCAGAAAATAAGAAAATGGGACTTTCGGAAAAAATGTGGCACTCTTTGCCTGATAGAAAGCAATTCTCTGCCATGTTATCTTATCTGCAGAGGGGATTTTAAACCTGCCAGCAAATTATTTTCCACAACTGTAGCAAAACCACATTTACTAGATTATTTCTTTAAAGGGGTTATAGGTATGTTAAAGCAAATTTTTAATTGGATGTCATTATTTATTTTTTTGCATATTTTTCTTTAATTATTTGCCTTTTTCTGCTGACTCATTCCAGCTTTTGAACGAGGGTCACTGACCCCATATAAAAACAAATGCTCTGTAAGGCTACACATTTATTGTTATTGCTACTTTGTATTAGACATCTTTCTATTCAGACCCTCTCCTGTTAATATTCCAGTCTCTTATTCAATGCATGGTTGATATGGTAATTTGACCCCTAGCAACCAGATTTCTGAAATTGCAAACTGCAGAGCTGCTGAATAAAAAGCTAAATAACTCAAAAAACAAAAACTGAAAGTCAAATTGCAAATTGTCAGAATATTACTCTATATCATGCTAAAAGTTAACCTAAATGTATATATAATTTACAAAACATATTTCCATGACTTAAGACAGATGAGTGATTAGTTAATATGTAGCAGCATATAGCACAATTTGCATGCAGTTTGTCTTGTGTATTCGAATTCTAATAATGCATGTGAGTAAATGTTTAACCCCATATCACGTAAATATTTATTTTATAAGTCCTTGGGTTTGTTGAACAAATGTAACCCATCTAACCTCATTAAGCCAGTAATAACTGAGAGACAGATGGTGTGCTATTATTCTATTACATGAAGGTTTGTGTGTGAGGAATAGCCAGTAATAATGGTGAGTTGTGATTGTTGTGGAATGCAGGTCGGCAGATGTGCTCTCGAGAAATCACTGCTGACTCTTAACAGAGGTTGTGACTGATTAAATGCGATACATTTAAATCTCCAGGATTAGGCTGCTCTTCACTATCTTCCTCATGCACAAAGCAGATCAAGGAGGCTAAAACAACACAGCAATCTGGTAATGTTGCAGGAGGGTAAGGGGCACTGACCCTTTATAACTCAAATATGGACCTTTTGCTTTTCATAGTTTTTGCTTTGAAATGCTTTTCCTTTCAATGCAGGCAGGGCTCAGAGGTCAGTACCAAGCAGTGCAACATTGTGTGTTTCTGGGCAAGAGCTTTGCTTTCCAAATGGCTCTCTTTATTGATCTGAGCAATTTTCATTGGTTATTTATAACAAAAGAAAAAAGGATATTTTAAGTTACCAAGGAGTTCCATGACCATATAAAAGCACAAGACCAACGGGGTATTTTATTTATTATAATGAGTTCCAGTGAGTCAAGTGACAGAAATGACATCACTAAGCGCCATTTATATAGTGAATAAAGTACCCCCTCTTTTAAATCATAAGGAAATAAGTTAGCGAGGAATTTCAAGACCATATAAAAACACGAGGCCGAAGGCCGAGTGTTTTTATACAGGTCATGGAACTCAGAGGTAACTTCTAATATCCTTATAATTTACAAGAGGGGGTACTTTATTATAATACACAAGTTTCAGTGAGTCTTGTGACAGAAATGACAACACTACTCACCGTTTATAACTGATGACATCAGAACTTACAGTTTCTAAGGATATAATTTACAAGATATTCATGTATTGTGTACTATATCCTTAAAATACACAAAAACCATGATTATCTAGTAAATTATATCCTTATAAACGGTGAGTTCTGATGTCATTTCTGTGACATGACTCACTGAAATTTGTGTCTTATAATAAAGTACCCCCAGTTGCAAAATATGAGGTTATTAGACGTTACCTCAGAGTTCCACGACCTGTATAAAAACACTCGGCCTTCGGCCTGGTGTTTTTATATGGTCATGAAACTCCTGGGTAACTTATAATATCCTTATAATTTACAAGAGGGGGTACTTTATTCACTATATAATTTACAGGATATTCATGGCTCTTTGTATTATAATGAAATATAATCAGTTGTATGCATTAGCCATCAGGAGCAAGATCAGTTGTAAATATTCTGGTTCTATATTGCTGTGCATTGCATGAGGTTCTGCAACACTTTACCTGAATGACATCTTATATATAATGAAGAAAGGTTGCCCTTTATGTGTTCAGGGACAGTATGAGTGCAACTGAATTTCTCAGAGATTGACTCTCATCTTCTAGGAGGACGATATCAGGACTTTATTGTAAATATGAGATGGGCTCATGTGTGCAATAACCCTGCATGTTGTGTTTTTTCATGTTACCACATATCAATCAAATGAACACAAAATGCAACCAAACTTTTATATATATATATATATATATATATATATATATATATATATATATATATATATATATATATATATATATATATATATATATATATATATATATATATATATATATATATATATATATATATATATATATATATATATATATATATATAGTTTGGTTATTCAGTGTTTGCCTGAAAACCTGATTGGTTTACAGTAGCGATGTATGGGTAGGCCAGAAACCTACAATTAATTCACTGCCAACCTGCACACTTCTTAACCTATTTGCGCTGTTCAATGTCCCACAAGTGACAGGGTGGTGCTTGTTTATATATTAGTGTTAAAGGAGAACTAAACCCTAAACATTAATATGGCTAAAACTGACATTTTATATAATGACCGTATTGCTCCAGCCTAAAGTTTCAGCTTGTCAATAGCAGCAATGATCCAGGACTTCAAACTTGTCACAGAGGGTCACCATCTTGGAAAGTGTCTGTGACACTCACAGAAAATGAGGTTGGTCTGTAATATAAGCTGATGCTGCAGGGCTGTGCTGCCATGTAGTAATTATCTGTATTAATTACTAAGCAGCCTTATAGTGTGACATTTCTATTCTATGTGTACTGTATATTGTGAATCAGTCCCTAAGCTCAGTAAGGGACAGCAGCACAGAGCATGTGCAGTGAATCAGCAGAAAAGAAGATGGGGAACTAGATCACAGACAGATCTTCCCTGCTAAAGGGCTGTGCTTGCCTTGGGCTGGTACAGATGCCCAAAACATAATGTACAACATTCCTAGCCTACTTCTTTAGTTAAAGTATCCGGATACTGTCATGGGAAAAAACATTTTTTTCAAAATGAATCAGTTAATAGTGCTGTTCCAGCAGAATTCTGCACTGAAATCCATTTCTCAAAAGAGCAAACAGATTTTTTTATATTCAATTTTGAAATCTTACACAGGGCTAGACATTTTGTCACATTCCCAGCTGCCCCTGGTCATGTGACTTGTGCCTGCACTTTAGGAGAGAAATGATTTCTGGCAGGCTGCTGTTTTTCCTTCTCAATGTAACTGAATGTGTCTCAGTGGGACATGGGTTTTTACTATTGAGTGTTGTTCTTAGATCTACCAGGCAGCTGTTATCTTGTGTTAGGGAGCTGTTATCTGGTTACCTTCCCATTGTTCTTTTGTTTGGCTGCTGGGGGGGGGGGGGTAAGGGAGGAGGGTGATATCACTCCAACTTGCAGTACAGCAGTAAAGAGTGATTGAAGTTTATCAGAGCACAAGTCACATGACTTGGGGCAGCTGGGAAATTGACAAAACGTCTAGCCCCATGTCAGATTTCAAAATGGAATATAAAAAAAAAAACTGTTTGCTCTTTTGAGAAATGGATTTCAGTGCAGAATTCTGCTGGAGCAAAAAAATTTTTCCGATGACAGTATCCCTTTAAGTTTTAGTTCTCCTTTAACCACATCCGATGATGTCAGAGAAGAGACAGATATATAAATTGGGGAGGTGGGCCAAGTCAGGTACGAGTTGAGGTATCTTGAGTAAGGGTGGGGTGTGGGATGAATATTTTTCCCATCACTAGTTTGTAGCCACTGCTGATTACATACCTTAAAAATGACATTGTGGCTTTCTATAGCATTGGGGTGCTTTAAAAAAAACTGGTGCATCAGCTAATTCTAATATTAATCATACTATACATTACATATTAAAAATGCCAATAAAACTGAAGGAAAACGGTTTGTATTTGAGGCAGAATACGTTATCTGCAGCATCCAAAACAATCATCTTGTTTGAATCCCAATCGGCAAGTTCTTTAAAGGTCAGGGAATTCAGTACAATACAAAGAGACTGCACTTATCTAAAGCCAACAACATTTTCATTTTGTGAGATGATGAGCAAATTTCAGCTGAAAACATTCTGCTCAGTTCCAGTTTATGAACAAAAACAGATATAGAAAAAGAGCCGAGTGTTTTACTACATGAAAAGTCGTGAGTAAAAATACAAAACCCTGTGTTCACTGGATGTCATTATCAATTACAAGCTTTATTTCTACAAGAGGTGAGATTCACTCTATAAAATTAAGATTTCCTTTTTTGAAGACTCAAGAGCTTTTCTTTTTAATTATTGCTACAAATGAAAAAAGGCACTGAATAATCAAACAAATAATTAACTAAATGAAAATACAATATGTAATCAGAGAATGCTTAGAAATAGCATTTAAAAATAAACCAGCATTAAAAACCTGTTGCAAGGTACATATGGTTCCAATTGGTTCCAATGTGTGCTTGGAAATGTCTTGCTGCGATGCTGTTATGGAGAGGGACAGTAGTAGGACAGGGGCATTGGCTCATGCTGCTACACAGAGGGTAGCTATTGAACTAATAGTGTTATTCCTAGGAAAGGATCAATGCAGAATTTAGAGATATATAACTATTCCTTTTGATTATCTTTGGAAAGGCTGACAGAATAAATACAGTGGTGGCAGTAAGGTATTGCTATAAAACCAAACAAAAGGCAAAACACATTTTACTTCCTGACTCTACGTAACTGGTGTTATGGGAGCAACAATACTATTTTGTGCAATTCTCCCTATAGTACAAGAGTGACCACCATTTTTGCACTTCTTATCTCTGCAAAGTCAGCTAATTATAAAGTACACTCACTCAGGGGCCTATTTATCATACTGTGTAAAATAATGCAGACCAAATCCATCACACAACTGTTAAGCAAAGGATAGCATATAAAACCCTTCTACTAACATTCAAAGCCCTTCAATCCTCTGCTCCTCACTACATTTCTTCTCTTGTCTCGCTATATGTTCCTAGTCATCTTCTCTGCTCTTCTCAGAGCCACCTTCTCTTCACACCATCCACATTCACATCCACTGCTACCTCTCGTCTCAAACCCTTCTATCTTGATGCCCCTTACCTCTGGAATTTCTTACCTGAATTCCTCTGTAAGGAACCCTCTTTCAATCTCCTCAAGAAAAAACTAAGAGCCTACCTTTTGGAGCACTAGAACATTAGCCTAGGTCTGTGCCTACTGACTATGCCTTATCTTGTGCACTCCCTCCCATCCACTTAGACTGTAAGCTCTATAGGGCAGGGACCTCCTTCCCACTATGTCTCTTACCACATAGCACTTAAGCTCCTTGTCCTGATATGATTCTGTATATATTTATTATGTGATTTGTCTTCCTGTATACTTATATATATATATATATATATTGTACTTTTATGCACTGTACATCACTGCAGCTCCTTAACAGCGCTTTACAAATAAAGTTATACATACATACACAAAAGCAGGTGTTTATGAGCTGTGTATGCATTTTCAGTGGCCCTGTACCTCTGTGTAAAAATCTAGTGTAAAAGTGAACAGTCACTTGAGAATGCTATGGGAAAATACAGTGTTTTTTTTATCCAGAGTTACTTCTGGCAGAATTTGCAGCTTGAATTTTTCGATTGCGGATTGCGCAACGTCTAAAGCTGTGTAAAATAGACAAATACAAGAGGTCCTCTGCACTCAACCCATTATCAATATATTTAGGACATTAAGACATGTTGTGCCTTAAGCTACTAAAATATGCCTTAACCTTTAAACAAAACAGGGATTGTTTGTCCATATATGTGTCTCAATGTCCTAAAAATATTGATAATGGGTTGAGTACAGAGGATGTCCTGCATTTGTCTGTTTTACACGCCTCATTGCATCCCTGCTTTAAGGGTTTTAAAATTAGTGGCGAGCTTTCACTTGTTTGAAGTGGTGTAAAATAACGGTGTCAAATACGGTGTTTGGGCTGAGTAAAATAAAACACACCTTAATACATTTGCCATTTATTTGACACAGCTTTTTACACCCTTTTTCTTGTGTTAGTTGTTTTACTCAACATGATAAATAGGCCCCTAAATTTGCATACTTTATAATGATGTCACTTTATCTGCCTCAGGACAGGTAAGTAAGCAACCAACACATTTTTAATTGTGCACAATCTTTACCACATAGTGAATGTAGATTCATCCTTAGTCAGTCTTTTAAATTCCTTTTGGTTTCCAATAGCATTAGCACCCACGAGTAACTCACATGTCAGGCTCCCTCCACAGGACTCGGGATTAGGTGCGTGAGCAGTTTAAACTGCAGAACATCCCCAGGCCTTACAAAAAATTGGAATAAGACTGGGCAGAATGCTGCCCTAGGCATGAGCCTTTGTGGCCTTTCCACAAATCTGGGCTTGTGTAGCTCCTGGTGCAAGAGAATTCCCACTTGCATAATCCTGGTATTAGTCCCCATTTATGCTCATTCCAATGAACATTAAATGGATATGTGTCATCTCTCATTTTTAGACATATTTCTATTAATAAATAAACTGATCAACTCTAACATGATTACTAATTATATAAAGGATAATATATTATGCTTTATATAATTACTAAATTACTAGTATGTAGTAATACAGAGTATTCTTTGTTTCCGAAACACATGCCTCTTATCTATTTTAAGATTTAAAAAAAAACAAAAAACTTGCAAAACATCATAAGAACCTAAAAGATGTGTGTAGCATATTGATATCCATGTGTATTACATTTAGGGAAAGCTCATTAAAGGAATGGGATTATTTTTTTTTATATTATATACATTATTACATGTTTTACGTGTTGTGGTTATCATTTCACAAACTATGCTTTTATTGGAGAGCAGTCCACTGTAGTTCTGTTACATAAGAGTCTAGAGTTTCAGAAAATGGTGGTAGCATCATAAAAACACCATGGCATTATAAAATGGAAATTATTATGCAGAAGAAATGTTCTATACAAATACAAACTGTGGCTTATCACAGCATCTTAATATGTATTACCCTTTTTTAAAAAAAGTTAGCATATGATTAACAAGGATCTACTTTAAAGAGGATCTAAATCTAAAAATGAATTAATAAAAATTACTTAGGGTGCTTCTCTGAGCAATTATTTTCTCTTTTTAGAGGTTTCTGAGGTTGAATTTCTAACTACTATCAGGCTTTTCCCTCAACGAAGAGTCAGAAACATGAAGGTAAACTGAATCTAGAACATTTATAGACAATTAGGGACTCCCAAAAAAAGCCATTAATCGAGCCTGCTATTAGCATTCAAAAACTAGCATTTACTAGAATTAGCATTCTAAAACAGCTAATACTCTTAGGACATATTTATTATGATTTGTAAAATGTAATTTGCTGAAAAATGGCTGTAAAAAGCTTTGTCAAATAAATGGAAAATTTACGTTACTTTTACATTGCTTTCCAAAAAAACGGGTAAAATTTGTATGCCGTTTTTTACACAGTGAAGCGTGGCAATGTATGGTGTATTATCCCGCTGTTTTTCACAAAGCATAATAAATAATCCCCTTATTAGACAGTTCCCCTTAGTAGGCAAAAATGCTCAGAGTACCATTTTTTCTTGGTTAAGATCCCATTTAAAGGAATTGTATAAAATAAATACTGGGTAAATAGATAGACTGTGTAAAATAAAGAATATTTCTAATATAGTTAGTTACCCAAAAATGTAATGTATAAAGGCTGGAGCGACTGGATGTCTTACAGAACAGAACACTACTTCCTGCTTTGCAGCTCTCTTGGTTTCAACTGATTTTTTAACAGGCAGTAACCAATCAGAGACTTGAGGGGGAGCACATGGGCCATATTTTGAACATGAGCTACTTGATAGGATCAATTGCAAACTCACTGAACAATTATGTCCCATGTGGGCCCCCCCTTAAAGTCGCTGACTAACTCAGAATTAGAGAGCCGAAGAGCAAAAGTAGTGTTCTGGTTAGACATCCAGTCACTTCAGCCTTTATACATTACATTATTGGCCAACTAACTATATTAGAAACATTTTTTATTTTGCGCAGCCTATTTAGCCAGTTTTTATTTTTACACTGAACTGTTCCTTCAAGAAAAAAAAATATCCCAACCCCAGTATTCATGATACAAACCACACTCACCTGGTTTAAGATCTAGTGAAGAAAGCGATTCCGAATGCAAAAAGTACAAAGTTGGGCTGACGGTAAACAACACATAATTATCATGACGTTCATCCAAGATAATAAGTACCAAGTCTCCAACCTGGAAGCTGTACAAAACATATAACAGAAAATGTCACATATGCAAAGTGCAAACGCTTATTGATACAGCTTTGTTATACACCTGGGAAGATGCAGTTAGCAGTGCCCCTTAACCAAGTAAATGAAGCCAAAGCTAAGGAAGTCAATGTCTTTCTCTCATTTAAATTTGCCAATATAACTAAATAACTGAAACTCTACCTTAAAACCAATTTACCTACATAGAGGGTAACAAACCCCCCCCCCCCCGAAACTTAAACAGATCAAGACTTTCAAGTTAAATCTGCAGTACTATAGTATAACTGAACAGAGATTTTATTTAATGAATGTATGTAACATTCACAAAGTTCTGTTTATCCTAATTATGGTTTAATTACTAATAATCATTAATAAAACATTACCACTACATAAATGTAATAATATAAATATCAAATAACGCAATGTGTAACATCAGCAATCTCAAGAAATGCCAAACTAATATCACATCTAGAGGCCCATTTCGAATTCATGTGAATTTTTTTTCAATCGAATATCTAAAACTCGAACTAATTTCACCAACCCAAAAACTCGAATTGAATTTGACTAAACTTGAATCAAGTTTTTGCTCAGAGAAAAACCTTGAATGTCAGGAAGGCAAATAACATCTTCAAATGGGTCTCCCATTGATTTATACATGAACTCGGCGAATAGTCAAATTCTAATGATTCCAAGGTTTGTAAAATTTCAAAATTCGAATTCGAAACGAGTGTGTATTATTCCCAATTCGAATTTGCGAGTTCGACCAAAAAAAAAAAAAAAAAACCCAAACAATTAGAAAATTCTAATTTCCTATTTGACCCTTGATAAATCTGCCCCCTAATCTACACAACGGTTAATTCCAAACTTTTGATTGTGTTCTGCTTTGCTCTTTACTTTATCAAATTAAATATAATCCCATTGATTTATATATGAACTCGGCAGGTTTTAGGTGGTGAATAGTCAAATTTGAATGATTCCAAGAGTAAAGGTTTGTTAAATCTCAAAATTCGAATTCGAAACGAGTTTGTATTATTCCCAATTTGAATTTGTGAGTTTGACCAAAAAAACAATTAGAAAATTCTATTTTCCTATTTGACCCTTGATAAATCTGCCCCCTAATCTACACAACTGTTAATTCCAAACTTTTGATTGTGTTCTGCTTTGCTCTTTACTTTATCAAATTAAATATAAAAGTGTTTTGTTAAAAAAAAAAAAAAGGTAAAACGAGTTAACAAATTGAATTGAATTGAAGATACTTGCTCTGTGGATAATCATTTTGACAAGCTGCACTCTTATGGTACAAGGGAATGTAATCCCTATACATATAGATGGGGTAACTGGCCAACCAGCTATAGGAATGTTCTACTTGCTTAGTGATTTGTTAGATGATGACAAGATGAGATCAAAAGAAATTGCCTACAGACCTGTAGGTCAAGTTTTGCAAATCAGAAACCAGATACAAGACATAATTATAAGGTCAAATGACAGTTGCCAAACATTAACAGATATACTGTGCAGACTCTACAGAACTATATCAGATTCCTTCCACATACTCAAAAATGGGCAGTTCTATACATTGTCTTAATAGATACATAATAGTGAACTGGAAACCAAAATCATGCATTTATAAAAACAGATATAAATAAAAACCTAATGACTGCATGCTTAAAATACATATTGACTCAAACAGTATTTTAAAGGACCAGAGAAACCATTATACGTCTAAATGACATTTAGGGGCAGATTTACATAGGGTCGAATATCGAGGGTTAATTAACCCTCGATATTTGACTGCCGAAGGTAAATCCTTCGACTTTGAATATCGAAGTCGAAGGATTTACCGCAAGTAGTTCGATCGAACGGAAAATCGATTAAATCCTTCGAATCGAACGATTCGAAGGATTTTAATCCATCGATCGAACGATTTTTCTACGACCAAAAAAACCTTAGAAAGCCTATGGGGACCTTCCCCGTAGGCTAACATTGAGGTTTGGTAGGTTTTAGGTGGCGAAGTAGGAGATCGAAGTTTTTTTTAAAGAGACAGTACTTCGACTATCGAATGGTAGAATAGTCGATTTTAGTTCAAATCGTTCGATTCGAAGTCGTAGTCGAAGATCGAAGTAGTCAATTCGATGGTCGAAGTAGCCAAAAAAAATCCTTCGAAATTCGAAGTTTTTTTTTATTCTATTCCTTCACTCGAACTAAGTAAATGTGCCCCCTATTATTATTATTATTTTCTGCTGTCACTGGCTCTTTAATTGGCATTCAGCACTTGTTACCGCAGCAAGACTTGCTTGCTTAACATGTGTGTTTGTGTGTAGACTGTGCATGTAGACTGGACACGAGCAGTAGCGAGGCTGAGGGGTAGATATAACTTCTTCACATTTGTAGTTATCTTTGTAAATAACTATAATATATATTATGTAGCAAAAAAGTTTTCTTGCATGTTTGTTATTATGCTAGCTGTGTGAGAATAGCTGCTGTTGAATAAGGGTGTATTTATTAACAATGGTGATGTTGCCCATAGCACCCAAGCAGAGCTTTGCTTTTGCTTTCCAATTTATAGGTGACTGTTCAAATCTAATTGCTGATTGGTTGCTATGGGCAACATCACTGGTGATATTTGTCTCCAATGTTAATAAATATACCCCTAAATTTATATTTTGGTTGAACTATATTTTACATTAATGAATCTTCATAACCAAGAATACTTATGGGTGTATACTTATACCTTGTATATTAACCCTGTATTTTGTGGAGGACTCCGTTCTGCTGAATCCAAAAATTATCGATTCTCTGCATCGCTATTTTTTTCATAAAACTAAAAATGCTTCTAAACTGTTTTGACCTATTCAGTCTTGTCTAATTAAGCAAATAATTGCAAAGTATCTTCTTTTAAATACCAAATTCTACTCTGATCGGCCCCACATTTAAATTTGTAATTTGTAAGGGTCTATGGACACAATATCTCCCACCACTTCTCTTGCTGCTTTTTAGTTCTAGAATTCTGACCCCTTAAATCGGCACTATCGAAAAATGTAATTCAAAACTCATCTCCTAGAAAATTAGCATAATATCTGCAAGACAGGATATGTAGGGTCCTGCAGCAGCTGGTTGTTTGTTCTTTGAACACTTTTGTGAGCAAAAGTTTATGCTGCATGAGCGATCAGAACACAAATGAACAGACGTTTGAGTCTACCCTTTAATTATTACGTGCTTATGGGGGATACATTTGTAGTAGGGTCTACCTTTTAATGTTTCTGTACACAAAACTATTTCCCCCCTTTCCAGGTTTAATGTAGATATAATACCTGCATTTTCAACCAGGTTATCCTAGTGTCTTAAACTTGTAGCTGGATACAATAAAGAATTTTTGAAAATACAATGTAATATAGAGATGTATACATTTCAGCATAAGTTAGTTTCAGTATGTACGCATCTTAGTACCTGCACAATGCAGTTAGTTATACAAGTAATTAATTTTTGCTAATAAAAACTTCAGAAGTTGAATGCAGTTTATGGTTTATTTATTGAACTGGAATGTCGAAATGATTGCATACATGTTGGTTGCTCATCACACCTACGTAACAGTATGTCCCAACTACCACAATGTACTCAACGTGTACAAATGACTTTACTTTGAGCTGTAAGCTTAGTAGCTCGTGACTGTGTTGTCTAGATGTAAACACAAAGGACACAAATTTAAACAATAATAAAATTAACAGCTTGGCAGTATATGGGACACACACAGAGTGCAGCTATATTATTCATAGCCGTGCATCTTTCAGGAGACCTCCACCAAGTAGGGATGTATGTCATTATTCATTATGTGTATAAAACTGTAAGCGAATGCTATTCTCCCAATATATATTTTGTTAAAAAGTTACATCTGGAAAATGGTTTGTCCTAAAAGATGACACATATTATATATATATATATATATATATATATATATATATATATATATATATATATATATATATATATATATATTCGGCTCCTAAACACGAGCAGTCATCGCGTTTAGGAGCCGAAACGTTGAATAAATCCACATTTTTCTTCACAAGACCTGAGTGCAGACTGTTTTTGTTGGCTGTAAGTAAGATTTTGTTCCAGCACCTAGGCATTCTCTAGTACTCTGTGTGCACCTACCTACTTGTTTATTATAATTTGTCTCTGCGAGGGCCGAGACGTTGGATACATGAGTGATGACTCAATAAAATTGATTACAAAATAAGTGCTGGTTGATTTTGATCATTACACAAAATATTTTAACCAAGCATCCACCATTGGATTTTGGAGTAAAAGTGCAGGTACTTTCTGAATCATTAAAAAAAAAAAAAAATATATATATATATATATATATATATATATATATATATATATATAGACATTCACTTATTGTTCAATTGAATGTATTAGGACACTCATTTGCATTAATTGATTGTTAATGCTGTCATCTTGACGCCCACTTTTTTTGTATTTAAACACCCACATGATCACTTGCACTTCTCCTTGATAAAGGCCCTAATGTGGGCCGAAACGTTGGACACTTGAGTGATGTTGAAATAAACCTTTTTTTGATTGAAGATTTGGTGTGCTGGTCCACTTTGAACATTACATATATATATATATATATATATATATATATATATATATATATATATATATATATATATATACATATATATATATATATATATATATATATATATATATATACACATACACATACACATATATATATATATATATATATATATATATATATATTTATATATATATATATTTATATATATATTTAAGCACTGCGTATCTTGACAGCGCTATATAAATAAATGATGATGAGATATATATATATATATATATATATAATGGCAGGGTGCATGGTAATTGTATGTATATCAATTATCAGCAGACCAGCACTCCCTTTTAAAATGTAATACTTTTTATTGTCATGGTATCAAACCGACGTTTCGGTCCACATTTGGACCTTTTAAAAGGGAGTGCTGGTCTGCTGATAATTGATATATATATATATATATATATATATATATATATATATATATATATATATATATATTTAATTACAAGAAACGATTGCTAATAGAAGTTGCACAGTTCCTGCTCTTAGTGCATAATGACTATAGTGTTGAAAGTGTTTCAATCATAACTGCCTTTGTATTGGAAAAGCTTAGGTTAAGGTGGCTTAGGCCGATGATCTTTGAAACTAATGATATTTGCTGAAGTATTTATAATTTTAATATAAGTCCATGTAGCAAGATAAGGGGAGATGAATTTCATAAAGATAATATGTGATATTGACATGATACTCCATGACAACCATAGTTATAAATTGTATCCAACAGAATACCCCCAGATAAAAATACCCCAAAAGTATGAAGCATGAACAGCTTGCTCCTAAGGCTCCAATAAATATAAAATAATGGTTGTTAATGATGTGCAGGCTGACCCGAAACCTGTGGGAATGGGGGTTGGGCAGGCATCCTTGCAACCCTTATGCTAGTGGCATTAATATGCCCTGCTTCTGCCTCCAGACATTGGTATTATTGTCTGTGTGCCTCCCATTCCTGATGTCAGAGAGTAGTAGGTTGAGTACGGGTCTATAAATGCTGAGACTCTGTGAGTTATGGTGGTGTGCGGATAAGCAGTAGTTGGGTTGAGTTTTTGTCATCCAGGACATCACTAATGGGTGGGGCTCTGTTTAGAGGAATGATAAAAGATGACTGCACAAAGAAAAGAGCAAACACACTGCAATAAAAAACAACAAAAAGAATTTTGTCATAAACACAATAGACTAGATTTTGTGTATTTTAATATTGCTCACATTGCTCATATACGTTTGCTGCTTGATTTTGTTTGAAATTAACTTACTCTCGAATAGCAATTTTTTCCGAATGTCTTGAGGATACTGAAGACATGCTTTGAGACATCTAGGGGGAAAAAAAACATATATTAGAACCCTACTGGTCAAAGTCCTCCATCAGGACCTGTAATTAACTCCATTGGAGGAAACAGTTTCACAATTAAATCACTTACACATATTTATCTTTGGGAATATGGCACATGGCTCATTTAACTGCTACTATTTTGTCTTTGGAATGGAGACTTGACTTAAATTGGTGTTGCTGGTTTCTCTCTTTACAAAAATGATTCTATTTCTATCAGTTCCCACAGGTGGGTGGAATAGAAAATAAATGCAAATAACAATCAAGGAAGATATTATATACAGAATTAATGTGAACAGCCAAACTGTGGTTTTATAAATGTGGTCATGGAGCCTCTTACCATTTATCATGGTACCATCTTATCTAGCTATGGTATAGCTTTAAAAATTAAAGGGGTGGTTCGCCTTCAAGTTAACTTTTAGTATGTTACAGAATTGATAATTTTAAGCAACTTTTCAAATGGTCTTCATTGTATATTTTTTTTATATTTTTTTTAAGTATTGCCATCTTTTTCTGACTCTTTCCAGCTTTCAAATGGGGATCACTGACCCCATCTAACAAACAAAAACTCTATAAGGCTATAAATGTATTTATTATTGCTACTTGTTATAACTTATCTTTCTATTCAGGCCCTTTCCTAATCATATTCCAGTCTCTTATTCAAATCAATGCATGGTTGCTAGGGTAATTTGGACCCTAGCAACCAGACTGCAGAACATGCAAACTGTTGCTGAATAAAAAGCTAAATAACAAAAATCACAAATAAAAAATGCAAACGGTCTCACGAATATCACTTATACAGAGATAAGTGATAGTGATCTTGACCATGGGTAAAAATTAGGTGAACTTTTAAAGCAGACATGCTAAAGACAGTGGCCAAATGACTAATTTCATGCTGATGGGCATGATAAAGTTAAGTAACTTCTCCTTAGATTAAAGAGGTGGTACTTTGTAATAATAAAACAGTACCTTGGACTTGATACAAACTAAGATATAAATAATCCTTATTGAAGGAAAAACCAGCCTATTGGTTTTAATTAATTCTCTCGTAGACTTAAGGTATGAAGATCCAAATCATGGAAAAACCCCAGATTGCTAGCATTCTGGAAAAAAGGTTCCATGCCTGTAATATTCTGAGATAATTTGCACCCATTCAAGCCCCTTTTCCATCCCAATTGCGACTGAATTAGATTATTTGTACTTGAAAGAACAGTTTTTTATAACCTCTGGTACCTAGCTTACGGGCTCTCATCTGCATTAAATATTTTCCTATATTATGAATTTGCCTAAATGCACTAAAGCAGCAAGGGAGTAGAGTTATATAAGAGCAAACTAGTTGATGTAATGGGCATCAGCTATTCTTTGTTTCATGCAAATAGATCTTTTCAGGATTAAAGCAGCTGCAACATTTTAGATTCTGTAATTCATTCCAGGACTATACAAAGTTGGTTTCTAAAATGAGAATAAACAGTACCCAAGCGGTCCTCTTAGTATACATGCCAACACACACACTACTCATTAAAACCTTGGTGTAGCCTTCTAATAAAACTTATTTTTTTTAATTTTTCCTTGCTTCAATGACAGTCTGAAAACTAACAGAATCACTGTTGAATATTTAGCCAATAACGCAAACAAGTAGAGTATAAAAAAACAGGGACAAAATACAAAGATATGTTCCCAACATAGGCTTAAAACCACATTTTTAGGCAAGCTCTGGCCATTTAAGAGACCACAAACTAGAGCTATCCTGCCTAACCAAGGACCATTAAATAGTAACACCTCCAGACATGGAGTTACTATCAAGCTCCTTGACACAGGCTGGGGAAATGATCAGTTCTAATGCTGATCTCAATAGTTAATTCTTTTGTATTTGTTGGACAATTACTCCTCCCTACCTTAGAGACTGAGCTCTGATTTAGGGCTAGAGTTATAGTCTACATATCTTGTGATGTGCTAGTCTTTTTTTTGGTTTACCCAAATGCTTGGATCAGGATTGTTTCAGAAGGCAAGCCTGCATGAGTATCTATATTAATTTATGGGGAAAAATTATGTTATTAATCTTCAATAACGCTCTTACCAATCTTTGATTTAACCGTTTATTCTCTTCTTCTTTCAGCTGCAAAGTCTGCAACAGAACGTGTTAAAAACAGTTACAACGTGTACAAGGTAATGGATTTACTCAAGCCAAATAGAATGCAAAAACTATATCTAGTCTAGTTTCTCATGAATACAGCACTGCTGAACAAAAGCAATAATGTATTCATGAAGGCAGATGCAAGTCTCTGTGCTTCAGAGTGCAGAGACCTGCAGCAATTCAGTTATCCAGGAGAATAGGATGCAAAGTGCAAGTGCACAAAAATGGTGAATTGCAACGTTTGTGCACTTTGCCCACTGCCTTCCCAGTAGTAAATGAGCACCAGTTTAATGTTCTAAAAAACTGTCAAAAATTCTACATACTCTTTCTAGCTGCATTATCTTCTGCTTTTCTTCTGACAACGTAAGATCACTGCAAAAAAAAAAAAAAAGTAAGCACTGTAAAACAATTAAGACATGAGAAATATGACTTCCCGGTAATATATATCTAGCAAAACATTCTTTCCCTTTAAATACAATACAGCATGTTAAATATTACTAAAGCTTACACTTGTAAGTTAAGGCATCCATGGTATGAGCATGTATTCTTGTCCTAAAAAGGGGCATGAATGCCAACGTTTAGATTTTGTTCTATAATTAACATTATAACAGCGTGAAAAGTAGTCTGGAATTATACCATATGTTTTCAAGGAAATGTATCAAAGTTTTATTGCAACACACATGCAAAGCTATTAAAGATGTGGAAATTAAAACATCTGGTCTTGGAGTTTGCCATCTTACCAATATATATAATATATATTATCCAATATAATAATTTTGTGAACTGATGAAAACTGAAAAAAAGTGTTGCTTTCACTTGCATAGGAAACACATTTGATTTAAATATAATTTTCTACCTCTGCATGTGTAAAGTTGGCCATAGAGTTTAAGATCTGCTTGTTTGGTAAGGTAGTGCCGAGGGCCAACAATTGTTTTGACTGCATAGGCAGTCCGTGTGCAATGGGATTTTCAAATCTGATTGATAGATATCTGTTTTTAGAAGAGAGGGCCCCATACTCGGCTAATAAGCTGCTGCCGTGGCACTTTTATCATGTTGTTTATCGCAGAGTCCTGCATCGGGTCAGGTACCTGTGGAATACCCGTAAAGTGATCGGCTTTTGGGCAGAAATTTCATATTCCCTGATCATGTCGGTATTCCTGTCTGGGTACCCAGTTATGATATGGGATTGGGTGTCCCCTTGGGTGTGCACAAAATGTTTCCCCTTACCGATCTGTTTTGGTTCACAGTAACGTCATTTCTGTTTTTCTGGGTCGGAAGGTAAGTAAACTGTTGGCAGGAAGGGTTGGGTAGCAGGGCTATGTAGGGGAACTTGTTTGGTGGCATGTGTGGGTCGGGTTGCAGGTCAGCGGGTCCTGGTCGGGCACAAGTCTGCCTGATTGGACCCCTGCAGGACTCTAGTTTATGGCCACCTTAAGGTTGTTACAATATACAACTTAGCAAGAGTGTGTCAACATTTGCATCAAGAAGATGAAAAATAAATCAGAGAACACTGTCAAACAGGTACAGTACAAATAACAGTGGCGCAGCCATTTGTCCACATAGTGGAAAGAAATAAACCAACCCAAGCACAACACAGATGGAGAGTCAAAAGGTGGCTCATGTTGTAACTAGTGGCACATACAGAATAGATCAACATGGATAATGTTCCATGGTCAACAATATGTGAAGAAAGGATTAAACAACAAATGTAAGCCCTCGTTGCAAGACGGAGAGAAAGAGAGTGAAACAATAACAAAAGACAAAATAATCCAAAAGACATTAGGAAAACAATACAGCAACAACGTGATGAATATACAGAAGTCATGATAAAGAAAACATTAAGAAGTCTATCATGTAGTAAAACCTTTTTGATAAATACATTACAATGACTGAGTTTGCACTTACTGAACAGCCATCATGCTGGTTTCCATACTGGGTTCCAATTTCTCCTCATCAAAGACCGTGGCATCAAAATTTGGTCTATCTAATTCAGAAGGAAAGTAAGATGCAGAGGCTCCATTAGGTTCAGAGGCCGCAGTCACCTGAGCCAAAATGGCAACGTTAGAATTGCGTAGACTGGCAACTTCTTCCTCAAGTTTTTTCTTTTCTTCAAGCAAACGGGCTCGGTCTTCAGACAGTGTTTCAATTAGATCTAAAATGAATATTTGAACTTGATCATTCCAAGAACAAAATTAATACAATTGCTAATACAAGAAATAATAATTATATAATCAATAAAAAAAGTCAATAATATCATGTAAGGCTCCTACTGACCTTTGCACAGACGAGACAATAGTTCAAACTGTCAGAAACCTTTGTACTAATTGAGTGATTTATATGGAGAGTCTCCAGTGGAGTTCAGAATAAGGAATTTTCTATCATCATGCAGAGTACATTTTTATAAAAGAGTGCCCTTGTGTGAACTATTTATTTTCCATTTTTGGAAAGATTCCTTATTTTTGAACTATTACATGAGTGTATTCTTCGTGACAACCTCTGAAAGTTGCTACAAAAACAGCTGTCACTGTGATTCAATGCAGAGACATAACTTCCTTGTGAGAATTGCCACTTGCAGGAATGAAACTAGCCACTCACTCTGCCTTCATATCTATGCAAGGATATGATAAAAATGTAAAGCTATAAATATTTTAGCAGATTTTAACAAGTAACTTGGAAAAGCAGAAGTCACAATCTGGTATATCCCTAATGCAGAAATGCACTCTTTCTTTCTATCTTTAAATATTGTACAGATAGTATGAAGGTGCAAAATTATTGCCCGTTGCAAACAGTCATCATTTGCTATCATAGCAACTTTGTGAGCATAACACAAGCCTACAAGATATGTTAACATAGTCACAGTTTCCAGCTTTAAAGGGATACTGTCATGGGAAAAAAAATTTTTTCAAAATGAATCAGTTAATAGTGCTGCTCCAGCAGAATTCTGCACTAAAATCCATTTCTCAAAAAAAAGATTTTTTTATATTCAATTTTGAAATCTGACATGGGGCTAGACATTTTGTCAATTTCCCATCTGTCTCAAGTCATGTGACTTGTGCTCTGATAAACTTCAATCACTCTTTACTGCTGCACTGAGTGATATCACACCCCTCCCTTTTTCCCCCCAGCAACCAAAGAAAAGAACAATGGGAAGGTAACCAGATAGCAGCTCCCTAATTAAAGATAACAGCTGCCTGGTAGATCTTAGAACAACACTCAATAGTAAAAACCCATGTCCCACTGAGACACATTCAGTTACATTGAGAAGGAAAAACAGCAGCCTGCCAGAAAGCATTTCTCTCCTAAAGTGCAGGCACAAGTCACATGACATGGGGCAGCTGGGAAATTGACAAAATGTCTAGCCCCATGTCAGATTTCAAAATTGAATATAAAAAAATCTGTTTGCTCTTTTGAGAAATGGATTTCAGTGCAGAATTCTGCTGGAGCAGCACTATTAACTGATTCATTTTGAAATTTTTTTTTTCCCATTACAGTATCCCTTTAATGTAATGCATTTTTAATGTAAGATTGACGAGAGTGCAATTCTAAGAATGTTTGCAATGTACATTCATTATTTATTTTTTAAATTTCAAGATATTAAAGTATTCATGTACTGTTAAAATCAATGAATTGTGTTATATCATCGCCACCTGCTGCTCATTTTCCGACCAGTCTGACCACCAGATGTCTGATGTTACCAAGCCAGAAGATGCAGGTGGCTCAATGTGGCTTATGTAATATAAGGCACATAATGAGCCAGCCCGGATATGTGTTAAGTTGTTAAAATGAGGGTTGTGATGAACTTCAATCAAACGCAGTACCGTATATACCCGAGTATAAGCCGAGTTTTTCAGCATCGAAAATGTGCTGAAAAAGTCTACCTCAGCTTATACTCGGGTCAGCGGTACCCGACCGAGTGGCTGAGATTGCAGTCACTTTTAGTCATTCCTATACCAACAGTACACTTGGGGAGAGACTGCAATATCCCACAATGCCCTCTGTTGGTTATATGAAAGAATAACAGTGCGCCCTCTGTTGGTTATATGAAAGAATAACAGTGACTGCAATATCACACAGCGCCATCTGTTGGTTATATGAAAGAATAACAGTGACTGCAATATCACACAGCGCCATCTGTTGGTTGTATGAAAGAATAACAGTGCGCCCTCTGTTGGTTATATTAAAGAATAACAGTGACTGCAATATCACACAGCACCCTCTGTTGGTTATATGAAAGAATAACAGTGCGCCCTCTGTTGGTTATATGAAAGAATAACAGTGACTGCAATATCACACAGCGCCCTCTGTTGGTTATACAAAAGATTAACAGTGATGGCAATATCAAACAGCACCCTCTGCACATGGTAGTGGGACAGTGGGACAATGCACACAGTAATCCGTTTGGCAATTCTCTGTCACCATCAACTTTGCAAAGAAGTCCGGTTGATCGCTGGGGGGGGTCGCTTTGGCAGAATGTGCGCTGCTGGGAGACAGGGCTGTAGTTGTGTCTAGGCTTATACTAGAGTCAATAAGTTTTCCCAGTTTTCGTAGGTAAAATTAGGTACCTCGGCTTATACTCGGGTCGGCTTATACTCGAGTATATACGGTAATATGCTGCAAAATTGGTTGTGCTTTATTTCACACTTCGTGTGAAATAAAGCACAACCAATTTTGCAGCATATTACTGCATTTGATTGAAGTTCATCACAACCCTCATTTTTCCATTATTTGCTTTTTTGGACGTAAGCACTGTGACTGAACTTGTGGAATCCATTCTTCTCTACTCATGTGTTAAGTTGTTGTTGGAGTCTGCCCTGTCTGCCAAACCTTGCAACTAAAGTTACTGCTATATCCAAGTAAGAGCTGCAAGTGTTACACTGGTAACACAACTTGCTAATGTGACGCTAAGGATTCAGCTAAATACACTGATAACAAAAAACAAGTTACTACAACTAGTTGCCATACTTAAAGGATAAGTAAACCTTAAAAATAAGTGAACGTAAAATTGATGAGAGTGCTATTCTAATAACTTTTGCAATATACATTCATTTTTTTTTTTTTTAATTTCAAGATATTAAACTATTCATGTTCTGTTAACATCAATGAATTTTGTTATAGAAGCACCACCAGCTGGTCATTTTCAGACCAGTCTGACCAGCAAGCAGTCAAGGAAATTGTCAGGAGAAAGAAAGAGGCATTTCTGATGTTCTTCTGGTTAGGAAAAAAATTGAAATCTTTCTCAAAACTTTCCTAACCAGAAGAACATCAGACCAGACCTCTTTCTTTCTCCTGACAACTTCCTTGGTGGTAAAACTGGTCAGAAAATGACTAGCAGGTGGTGCTGATGTTAAAAAATCCATTGATGTTAACAGTAACCTTATATCAGTAACCGTAATATCTTGGATTAACCAAGTAACAGTAATATCTTGGAATTTAAAAAAATAAATAATGAATGTACATTGCAAAAGTGCTTAGAATAGCACTCTCATCTACATTCACTTGTTTTTAAAGTTTAGTTATCCTTTAAGAAATAATAGGCCAGGTAAATTTGTTGATAAAAAACACATCTTTTCAATTCAATTCCAAATTTTTCAATAGCCTTCTATTGTGTTTTCATGGCCCATGATCACTGAGCATATGCTATCTTCATTCTGTAGATTTGTTTACTATACTAGTATGAACACTTTAGGGACAAATTATCAAATGCTGCACAAGTTAAATTGTTAATTGTTATCTGTTATCCACTATTAACCTGTGCCATATAGCCTTTCTTCAATTTCCTTCATTGCTACACAAGCAGCTTGTTTATTTGTGCTATAGTAGTGTTTCGGAAGCAAACAGATCAGTTTTACCAGTGCAGGGAAACAATACATATTTTCATTAATAACTTTTTGGTGTTACTGTTCCTTTAAGGTGGCCATATATGGGCCGATATAAGCTGCTGAAAGAAAAAAGTTGTGAGTTTATTGGGCAGTGTATGGGGCCCTCTGACGGGCCTCCCCCAATAATTATGTGGCCAAAAATCATCCAGGTTTAAAAATCCTCTCGGATTAAAGGGCATGTAAAGTCTAAAATAGAATAAGGCTAGAAATGCTGTAATTTGTATACTAAATATAAACATGAACTTACTGCACCAGAAGCCTAATCAAACAAATAATTTATGCTTTCAAAGTTGGCTACAGGGGGTCACCATCTTGTAACTTTGTTAAACATCTTTGCAAGACTAAGACTGTGCACATGCTCAGTGTGGTCTGGGCTGCTTAGAGATCGTCATAAACAAAGCTGCTTGAGTTCTGCATGGCTTGGAAGTAAGGTGGGGCTCCCCCTGCTGTTCATAAGTATGATTGTTTCGCTGCTCAGCAGTTATGGACCGTCTGACAATTCCTATCCACAGCAGTAAATGAAGGGAGAATTTCACTGCATACAGTCAGGTTTCTTATAAAACCGGTACACATTTTTTAATTAAAGTATATTGGAGATAGGTTTCTTTTTCATTAAAGAAAGTAAAAATGGGATTTTATTTTTTTAGCTTTACATGCCCTTTAAGGAACACATTGGTTTGTTGATATGATCCTCGGTTTGACACCCTGTATTCCTCACCCACGATTGGATGAGCCCGATATCGCTCAACTGAAGGTGGGCATATCGGGGAGAGATCCACTCGTTTCGTAATCACTGCATGTATACAGTGATTACTAAAGGTGGCTATACTGCATGTATAGCCACCTTTAGTTCTGTTTCTGTCTCACAGATGATAATTATTTAGCTATTATATTGTTTCTTCTGAAAAGATTTTAAAAAGAATTTGGTAGCTCACACCTACTGGTGTTTATTTGAATATAAAACTTTCTTCCTTTACTCAGGCACTCCCAAGAGTTGTCAAGATTCATCAATTTACGAGCAAATTTAAGACAGAAAAATTGAGAAACGTTTAAATAAGATAAATCTCAACCTATAAAGAATGTTAATTATTCTGTTTTTTACCTTTATCTCTTTCTTGCTGTTGGGTAACCATCCTTAATTTTTCATTGATCTCGCTAATAATATTTTCTTTCTTCACTCGCTCTCTTGTCAAAACTGTGTTAAAATTTGTCTGTGGGGGGAAAAAAACAGAAATGTGTATGATGGTTGAATTGAATGCTGATAAAAAGAATATGTATATTTGAATGTAATATCTACAAGGCAAAACAGATCAGGTCATCAGGTTAAGCACCAGTGATGAAAGAAACCAGTTTAATGGTCCTGTGTGAAGTCTGGTTGAATTCCAGAGAAATCACCACACCTGGAGACCCTCATCATGCTCAAATAGAGAATGAAGTTTATTTGTTTGGTGCATCAAGCCAAGAATTCCAACACAGCATTCAACAGCTCCCGACAAATTAGTCTGTTGCTTACATTACGGCTTATAATTTTATACCCTTACATATCATCAACATATTTGTATTAATTACATTAGCCAGACATTTCATTGGAGCTTGATTAAGATATGCAGGTACCGTTTTTTATGATTGGTTATTACATTTGTGGAATCAACAGTTGCAGGCTAAATTCATAGTCAAGGGGCCAAGTATTTAAGCTTCCCTTTTTCAGAAGCATTAACATACCACATTAATGCTATTTTAATTCAGTGTGCTGAACATTAGGGGATATATTATGCTGAACTTTTTTCTGGGACTTTCCAGAAAGGCATGTGATATATATTTATCTCACTGCTTGACCTGTTTAAGAGGCTTACAGAATAAATCCCGGCCCTAACATGATACAATAAAAATTTAATATACAGGTATTGGAGCGGTTATCAGAATGCTTGGACCTGAGGTTTTCCTGATAATGGGTCTTTCTGAATTTGGATAATCATACTTTAAGCCTACTAAAAATGAAACACTAATAAAACCCAATAGGTTAGTTTCACCTCCAATAAGGAATTATCACATCTTACTTGGAATTTATTAAAAGGTACTGTTTTATTCGTACAGAGAAAAATATCATTTAAAACATTTGATTAAAAATGGAGTCCATAGGAAATGGCCTTCCAGTAATTCGGAGCTTTCTCGACAATGGGTTTCTGGTTAATGGATCCTATACCTTCCACACATTCACAGAAAAATTTAGTGTCACAAAAAACAAGTTATTTAAACTTGTTCCAAATGGTGCAATAGCCTAACCATGAAACACATTAAATCCACAAGACATCTGGGGGTCATTTATCAACACTGAGCAAATTTGCCATGGGCAGTAACCCATGGCAACCAATCAGATTGCTGCATTCATTGCTCTACTTGCAGCTGGCTTTAAAAAGCTAATCACTGATTGGTTGCTATAGGTCCAGGCCCAGTGTTGATAAATGAGCCCCCTAGTGAGGTAAAGGACTTGATAAAAAAGTTTAAAAAAAACACAGATGTCATAACGCTACATCTTACAAAAGAACACAGAAGTGTGATGTGCTGTGATGACATATTTGACATGGGGAATGTCCTGGCAAGAGATACGAATAAACTGCAACTGATGAAGTCTAATATTTCAGATGTATGGTCTAGATTCTGAAGTCTCCAAAACTATCTTTTTCCATGTTACCTCTATAACAGATAACCATTTGTTTAGTATAGGACCAGTTATCCAGAATGCTCGGGTTTTACAGATAATGGTTCTTTTCGTGATTTGGATCTTCATACCTTAAGTCTGCTAAAAAATAATGTAAACATTAAATAAACCCAATAGGCTGGTTTTGCTTAATTTAAGGTTTAATTATGTCTTAGTTTGGATCAAATACAAGGTATTATTTTATTATTACAGAGAAAAAGGAAAATATTTCAAAATTGGATTATTTGGATAAAATGGAGCCTATGGGAGACATCCTTTCCGTAACCGATCCCATACCTGTACCACCATTAAAATATTTGCGCTAGATTATTCTGACAGAATTCAACACTTTTTCAGTACCATGGAGACCATTAAGACTGCATTTTTGTTCAAGCTCTATACTGTCCACATAATTATGAGTTTCACTTTGTGTTATTAATTACGGTTAAAGAAGAATAAAATCAAAAGAACAATCTGTGCATATTTTATACTACGTCATTTCAAGGTACATTTCCTCCTTACCTGACATGACCAGAGCAAATATCTAGGAGCAGTTTATAGTTGCCTGAATAACAAAAATGTTATTCTATATACACAGTATATAGAATGATGATGATTCTCTGCTCCAAATATAATACATCTTTTTAAAAATGAGGATTTAAAGCTTGGCAGAAGCAATCTCATATTTATACCTGCATACTGTTGAATATGCCATAACATATAGCTCTACAACCATGACTAAGCAGGGGAAGAAAATCTGTTTTTCCAATAACAGGCGGACTTAATTGCAAAAATGTCAAAAGTCATTTGTATAGCGAGAGAGCATACTGTTGTTTCCAAGTCTAGTTTTAAGCATATTTATGTTAGGATTTTTTTTTTGTTCCTTACTTATTTAGGTTGTAACCGAGGGTACTTTTTTTGGCAAATGGCTGAGCTCAACGGAAAATAGTCTGGTGTCTACCGCTTTGTAAGATAACAACAAGTACGCGATATGAACATTATTGTATATGGACTTTGTGGCAAATTATTTTGGCCTGATATTTACTGCAGTTTTGTAGATAACAAAAGGGGGGGGGGGGGTTGTGGGAGCACTCCTAAGGCAAAGTAAAAATGTATTAAAGTATAATGGAAGTGCTAGTGACTTGGCCAAATTAATCAGTGCACATTCCCTGGGCCCCTGTCTAAGTAATTCAGTATAAATGCAAGTGCATGTGTTCACAAAGACAGGGTTTTTTTGTTACAAAGTTATTAGGTTATGTAGGTCCAGCATGCAAGTTGCTTGTAGAATGTTCTTGTGTTGTTAAAATCTAGAGATTTAGTTTAAGTCATGATCACTAATGGTTAAGGTCTTTACACATACAGTCATTGCACATTATACTAATTTTTCACATCTGCAAAAACACCTCATTCAGGTTCACTTACGAAAACAGTTCTTTATTTGGTAGGAAAATATTTAACTAGGGATTACTTGAAAAGCAGATGTTAGGAAAAGTTTGGCAAAGACATTAAGAAGAAAGAATTAACCCCTCCACGACCAAAATAAACAAGGGCTAAACCTTACAAATAATATGGTCATTTATTTATAAACAAAACAAAAATGTGCTCACTTGGCAACTATTCTGAAATAATGCAAAGTTTTTTTTTATGAAATTAAAATTTCTCACATTTTTCTGTTCATACATAATCTATAGTATCAAACTACTATATGTAAAATTCACTGGAATGGTAACAAGTCCTTCTAATAAATACAGTTGATCTTTTAACAATTAAAGGAAAACTATACCCCCATAATCGCTGAATGAGCATATACCTAATAGAGAGGGATCCCTCATTTCCAATGCAGCGCTGCTTGTTTTAAATGCTTTTAACTGACATACGGCATGGTGGTAAATAAATATTGCCTTTTAATTTTATTTATAGAATTAAGTTGTGATTTTCTATATTGAAACATCGGTGGACTACGCAATTGGTGGTGAAGTCCCATTTTCTACATATATACATTCCCAATTTAGTTGTGGACAATTTATTTAGCCCACCAATTACCTATTTGGAATATATCCTGTTTAAATCAATTTGGCAATCACTGGAAAGTATTATTATTTCTACTAAAATAAAAAACTTTGAAAATATTGGGAAGCAGTACAAGGCCAAATTATTTTTATGAATACTCATGCAACAAAATGGAACGTTTCTAAGGGAGCAGTACATTATATGCTGGAAAGATTTTCACTGGCCAAGTCATTTTCAACCATAACATAACTTTTTACTGTTGAAAATTTGCAAATGCATAGATCAGACTTTGAAGTTTTTGTTACAATTACAGAGGTTATGAGGAGATATGAGATGAAAGTCACTTTGAATATAACCTACATACAGTATATGGTGGTGGAAATATTCAGGTGTATTATCTATTTTGCAAAGGCATTCCATTCCCTCTAGATTAAGGGGAATTTATTTTTCAATAGGACAGTGATCCTAAGCATGCATAGAAGATTAGTGAAACCTGAAATCCAAGGAAGAGTAAGGAGTGCTGACTTGCATGTCTTTTCAAATACTTTTACAAGACCCCCAACCTCAATGAACTTTTGGGAATATTTCATAAGACAAAAATGATGAAGCACTCGTTAAAATATTCTCTAGACACTGTGTGTTCCCCGGACTGATATATGTGTATGTTATCTAATATAAGTAATTCAAAAAACAACTGGACTTGGAATTATTGAAGACGTTTCACTACTCATCCGAACAGCTTCTTCAGTTCAACTGCTCGGATGAGTAGTGAAACATCTTCAATAATTACTCGACAAGTCCAGTTGTTTTTTGAATTACTTATATTAGATATACCATGACCTGGATGAATGAAAATCTTCATAGTCATATGTGTATGTTGCGAGGTCATGAAGGGGTAAGCAATATTAAAAGTATTTAGATAATTACCTGTTGTTCTGCAATCAGTGAAATCCTAAGGCTTTGCATCTCTTCATTCATTTTCCTTTCTTGGTGTTCGAGCTGCTCTGTGAAGGACTGCTTCTCTTTTTGAAGCTGTTCTTCAAGTTTAAAGACCAAGTTATGGGCATTTTGTGGCACTGCAAATTCAGTAGAGCTTAGGAGAGGTCAAAAGGACAGAATAGTTTGATTGATTAACACTGCATACTGGTA
Source organism: Xenopus laevis (assembly GCF_017654675.1). NCBI lineage: Eukaryota > Metazoa > Chordata > Amphibia > Anura > Pipidae > Xenopus > Xenopus laevis. The sequence goes on from NC_054381.1 coordinate 122,114,655, forward strand.
CAAAAAATATAAACACATTCTTAGGACAAAAATCGCTTCATTTGTACGTTTCCGTTTGTTAATATTAAAACTTGAATGCATAATTTTCTTGCCTAAGCAGTATCTTTAATATTTCTAACAATAAAAGGTGCAAAGAATTTTCTGTGGTGTATCCACAAATCTTTCATACTTAGAAGCCCATATGAAACCGTCCTTATATGTAAACAACACTGTCTTTGTGGTTAACGTATCCAAGCATTTCTAAATGCATGAAAATAAATGCTTATTTCCATATTACATTTCCCTGCAATCACGTAAGAATAATTTAAGTAAAAGGTGAATAAAAAGGATACACAAAAATGATTGTTTCTTACAAAAAGTCTCAGCAAACATTTGCGCTGAGTATACTAAGAGTGTTAAGTTGAAATGTATTTTGAAATGTTGTTAGAATTACTATAATACGAATATGAATAGGACTTCTTTTTTTTAAATCTAGGTGCACAGTTTGAAACCTTTTTCTGTACAGTTAAGATATTATTGTCTATTATTGTTGTACTAGTTATTAAAGGAGGACAACACGATCTGAACGAAAACATATCCAACAGGTAAATTATATTCTAAGTAATGACACAATGGCATAAACAGATCAGTAAATATAGTTCCCTGATTACATCTTTTATTCTGAGTCACTCGTCTGTGATATTTTGTGTGCTCCATCATCACTTATCATCTGACAGGAAATGATGCAAGTAATAAGTAACAGGAAGTTGTGTGGGAGTTAAGGTGGCCATAGACGCAAAGATCCTATCGTACAAATTGAGGATTCGTACGATTTTCGGACCGTGTGTGGAGTGTCCCGGCATTTTTCGTCCGGCAGAGATTAGTCGTTTGGTCGATCGGACAGGTTTGATTTTGTCCGACCAATCCCGCCGGAGCCCATTGCGCTCAGATCGTAATCTGATCGTTCGGCCATAGGCTCGAACGTTCAGATTACCCCCGATATAGCCATGCACGTTAGTGGCATATCGGGGAAAGATTGGCTCATTTGGCGATGTCGCCAAATGAGCGGATCTTCTCGTCTATGGCCACCTTAAAAGACAAAGCTCCTTTGATTTATTGGTTGGTGTAACCTTGCGTGTGTGGGTTTGCGTGGAGCTATAAGGCCTCATATGAGCCAGATGGAACTGTTATATACATTACAAACAAAAAGGTTTTACATCTGAATAATAAAAAGAAAACAAAATAGCCTTCTTATTGTCTTAAAAGATGAATGTATTATCTATAAGTATAAGATCCCTTAACATCTCCAAATTATATGAAGACCATCACCCACTGACTCAATTTTAAGCAAATAATTCTATTTGTCTTTTACATAATATTAATAAAACAGTACCTTATGGCAAAACAATTATTTTGGGTTCATTTGAGGTTGAAATGATTTTAATGGTATGTATATTTTTATTTTATAGACATCTCAAAAATGATCTCTAATATTAGTGAACACTAACAAAGACAACAGAGCATCTGGCCACATACTGAAATGCTTTGGAAAGTAACTTTTTTAAAGTTGTAAATAAAATTTTTAGTGAGTGGATCCGTGCAATATCCAGTTCATTGCCAGGGCCAAGGACACATATTGCGATATTTCAAAGCATGCAATGAAATATAAATAGCTAGAACAAAAATCACAATAAGGCGAAGAAAGAAGAAACAAAAATTTAACTGCAGGTATGCAATATTTACCATGTGTTGCATAATTTACATAAAGTGCCTTTTTGGTTTTCCATCCCCTTGGTTTTGTGTGAGCAAAATTCTGCTAGCATACCTTTAACCACAATCATCCTCTAAACACAGTATATAGTATTTTTTCACATTTCACATTTTGCACAAGCCCAGTATGCCGAGGTTATAATCTTATATATTGTCTGGATGCTGCGTAAAGAGATGTTGGTTATTTTGTATGTTAGGTACTAGAATGTCAATTAACTGGTAAAAAAAAGATTCTGACAATAAAACTGATGCAACCTCTACTTATACCCAAGCATTGCACGCCACATTATTAGCAGGTTAGTAAAAAGGAAAGCAAACAACTGTTTCATCAAAGGGCAAAGCTGTAGCCGATTGACACAATTTACACAGAAATATATGTTACACACACACACACAATGTAGAACCCCAATAATTAGAGGCACTAGCCAGGGTATTAAACTAGAAGGTATATGTATATTTAATCACTTAACACCCCCTCCCTCTGTTGAATATAAAGATATTAGAAGTTAACTGTGGCGCATTGGTTTTCAAAATTGAAAGGCCCATTTATCAAAGGTGGAATTATGAATTCATGTGAATTTTTAATTCGAATATACTCACAATTTGACTGGGAGGTTATTTAAGAAAATAAACTGTCTAATATCTGATCAAATGGTTCTGACTCAAAAATTTGAGTCGTATTCGATTCATATTCGATTTGTATGAGTTTGTATGAGTTTTTCTCCCAAAAAAAACCCTCAAATATCAGGAAGGCTATGAACATCTCGAAATAGCCATTGACTTGTACATGAACTCAGCAGGTTTTAGGTGGCAAATATTTGAATTAGGACTGTTTCATTGGTCCAGGGGTGATAAAGCTCACATTTATATTTACATTCGAATGGGGGGATTGAAATTCGAAGGTGTGAATTTTGAAACTCGAAAAAATTTAAATTGAATTTACTATTTGACCCTTGATAAATCTGCCCCTGAAAGTATAGTATTGTGTGTTTAAGAAATTCTAAAAGGTGTGGCCACCACTGGAACAAAACAAATAGAGAGGCAGACAGATATAGCTTTATATAAAAAAAAAAATAAGATATACCCTTGATTAAATCTATGGTGTTACATAACAGGGCATAACAAAGCATCACCTACCCCTTGCAGGTCCTAAAAAATAAATCTCACATGACAAAAACAACAGTTTAGCTTGGTATTATTTATTCAACAAAAAATAATCTGAAGAGAAGTCATGATATTAAATAGAGAATAAGGTTTTACAGAATATTTATTGTAATAATAAATTAATGTAATGCAGAAGCTCTAGTTTAGCTTAAAGCCTTTCAGGCTATGGGACACTGCAACTAGATATCCATGCATAGCCCTGTTGAATGAAACTAGCTCTGGTAGCAAGAAATCTACATCAGAATAGAGTTTGGTGCTAGTGGTGGATAATGCCATTGGCTGAACCACAAAGAATCACCATGCAGTCAAGTTTTTTTTATGTCTAGTGAAGTTTGAATAATGTAAGCAAAAATTTGATTGGTTTCTGTGTGTTAATGGAATATCTTCACCAATGCAAAACGTATAATACATAAAGATAACCCCACAGTTTTTCCTACACTTCAAATGAAAAGGTGAACAGCTTTGGAGCAGGTTTTCCTCTTTTTGGTAATTAGCAAAAGAGCTTCCTAAACTAAACATCCTTAATAGATTTTAACTAAGGAATGTTGAATGATGCCTTTGAATATGCCATATATTTAATATATAACTACAGTACATAAAATGTAGAATGCTTAACTTTTACCCAAAACTGCATAGACATGTAGGAGACAGAAATGTGTAGAATTGCTAAACTTTTAATCAATTTCACCATAATTATTGGTCACACATGGCTTGGCTTCTCCTTCAGTCTTGCCATTTTTTTTTAGATTAAAAAAATAAAAAAAGAATAGAGTTGGAGGCGCCAAAATTTACAGCGGGGCTCAATCATCATGGGGAAAATTTGCAGCTCAGCAGTAACCCATAGCGATTAGCCATTTTACAGGCCAAATTATGAAATCAAAAATGTAATTTCTTGCCATGAGTTACTGTCCAATGTTGATAAATGTGCCCCAGTAACTACTTGGAACTGTGACAATGAGAATTGGTATTGGTATAACGTTTAGTTTAATGTACAAGTAAAAAAGAAATAAAAGAACAGGCAAACAGAAAACTCATACTGATATCATCTTGGTAGGTGTCGATGCCACCCAGATTTGACTGTGTACGTGAGTACGGATTGTAAGCCTTTGCTTGCATGCAAACCTGAATACCACAATTAATTGAAGACAAAATTCTGCCTCTTACTCAATAATCTTTTTTACTTAAAAACAAAGGTTTGGAAACATATTTGAAGAAAAACCTGTTACTTGTCAGTTTCTGATAGAAACTGGTAAGTTTCACAAAGAAATATGAGTGCACAGACTTGGCAAAACATAGGTAAAGGGTATTGTCTCATGTGATTTATAATAAGGCTCTTTTTTACCATTTGAATAAAATAATTCAAAGTCAGCATTTCACTTTGTTCCTAAAGCAGACAATCCATCACATTTCAGATCATAACTTTAGGGCCAAATTTTTCTTGGAAAATGTTTCATGCTTGAAGTTAGTGGAGATATTTCAAGTTCAATCAAGAGATTATAAAAAAAATGTTTGTCTAACGATCCTAAATATCTTGGAATAAAATGATCACTTAAACAGAAACATTACAGGAACAATTTAAAGATGTAGCCATAATTATTGCATCCTACCTCTGGTTTACTTGCTGTTCAAGTTGACATACTTTTTCTAAAAGTTCTTGTTCAACAGCATTAAACTTTTTAACAGCCTCTTCTTTCTCCTGTGTAAAGGTTTGGAGGAAAAGCTCCTTTTCTTGTTTTTGTGCAAGCAAAATTTGTTCTTGCTCTTCTTCAAGTTTCTGAATAGCAGTCTCATATTTTACTTTCTGTTCATTTAAAGTCTTTTCTTGATGTTCTGTTTGTTTTTCAAGTGCTTTTACATTTTCAGCTAATTTACTTCTTAATTCATTAACTTGTTCACATAGTCCACACTCTGTTTCTGATGCTTGCTTATGTGCATGTGTCAGACTACTGATTTCAGTCTGTAATAGATTGGTCTCAGTTTCATGCCTATTCAAAAGTTCTGAAATGCACAGATTTTTTTCAGCTGACAACAACATTTCAAGCTCCACTAGTCCCTGTTCACGTTCATCATTGTCCACCCGAATTAGGCTATTTAACCTCAATATCTCCTTTTCTAAGGTTTCGGCTTTCTCATTAATTCGACATTTCATGACATCCTGCTGTTGTGCTTTACATTCTTCCAGTAATACTTTGATTTCATCGATTTCTGCTTCTTTTAATGCCAGTTCAACTTCTAATTTACATCTATTGTCAGAAAGCTCAGAAACTCTAAGATCTTTTTCTTGTAGCTGACTGTCTTTTTCATGAATTGCTGCACTATGAGATTCTAGCAACTGGTCAACCTTAAGTTTATGATCTTGCTTGACTATTTCTTGAGAACACTTGTTGTCAGATATCAAACTTTCCATCTCTTGTGCATGCCTGAGTTTTACATTTTCTTCAAGCTCTTTTAAATGAGTTTGTTCTAAAATCAGAAGGTCTTCCTTAAGAAGCCTGAGCTTTTCTTCATTTTCAGCATGAAGTTTTTTTATATCTTCTAAAGCGGCTTCCCGAGATTGTCTCAGTTGCTGAATTTCACATGCTTGTTCCTTCATTGCATTTTCTAGACTTGAGATCTTTTCATTTTGCTCACTCTGTAAACATAGAAAAGTTTCGTTTTCTTTCCTGATCAATGCAAATTCATTATCTTTGTTTTGCAAATGATCTTTTAGTTTTGCAAGGTCACTTTTCAGTTGTTTCTCATTTTCATCAAATTGTTCCTTTGAAAGCTGCAGTCTTTTCTGATAAGATTGTTCCAAAACTTGAAGTTCTTCTAAATGCTTTTCCTTTAATGCTGTTTCAACAGACAATTTTACTTTACCAACTGTATCATAAATATCTACAGAAACTGATTTTATAGCACTAGCAAAGTTTTTTTGCTCTCTTTGCACAAGCATTTTTAAGTAAGAAAGATCCTCCTTAAAATTCCGCAAACTGGTTTGAGATTCATGTGCAACAATTTTACATTTTTCCAAACACAATCGTGAAGATGTGTTTTCATCCTTCACTTTGCTTTTTGTATCTTGCATTCGTCTACTATCAATTGCATTAATAACAGATGAATATAGGGACTCAACCATCATTTCTGGACTTTGTGTATCACTTATATTTGGTGAAACAGGATTTTCTTCAATAACAAACTCATTGACTGCAGACATGAAATCAGATTCAGGACTATCTGCCAAAGAGTCCATGTCCAAAGAACCCTGTTTAAGTGATTGTTCAGTACTAGGATGGGCAATCGTTTCAAAATCAAACGTATGAGCATCAATGCTGTCTGGAGACAACTCTTCCAAAGGTTCAGGAGCATTAACAGCAGGACAAATGGAACCCTGAAGACTAAGTGATAAAGGAGTTTTGGATGAGGTAGTAGTTGTAGTTGCTGTTGCACTGTCTATCTTTTGCGTAGTTAGACATTGTGGGGACAGCTGACCATTAGATGCCTGTAAAAAACAGATATGACAAATGTTAGATGCTGTTTCTACTAGATTATTACTAAATGTAATTTCAAGAATTCTTATAGAAAATGCTATTAATAGCATAACATTCTTTTCTACTTACTACACATATGATATCAAAATAGGACACATTTTGGTTACAATTAATTCCCCACTCTATTGCTAAAACCATGGAAATAATGTAATACAGCATATACTAACATGTATATTAAAAGAGAAAAAAACATACAAGCAATGCAGACATCTTATAATTAATACAGTGTAAATAAAGTAAAAGGCCTATGGTTGACTTTACCACTATACTCCATATTAGTAAAGCTTCAAAAGAACAAATATGTTGTGCATTTTCTCCCACCTACTCCTGGGCTGTCATTGCAATGCACATATAAAAGACATTCATGAGGAGCCATGGGACAATCTTTTTTATTTAAGGGAAAGTGAAGTTCAGATACATGGGAATGTTGTACGAATAAACAAAATGTTGCAACCACATTAAATGTACCTTTTGTTCATTTAACAGATCAGTTATGGTCTGAGACATCTCATCCAAACTTTGTGCTGCTTTTACTAAGTTGTGTAGAGCACGCACATGCTGGTGTAGAGGCTCAAAATCACAAAGCAAGGGAACCCTTAGAAAGTAAATAAATGAAGGTTAAGAAAAAGTACATGATGGAAAAGCACTCTAACTTTACTAAGTAGAATGAACATTCTTTAAAAAATTAGTTTGTTAAATTTTTGTTAGATCCTTGTTCCTTATAAATTAATGTAAATAGAGTAAAGTGCTGCTTATAAATCAATGTAAAGTGAGTAAAGTGCTGCGTAATTTGCTGGTGCTATATATATATATATATATATATATATATATATATATATATATATATATATATATATATATATATATATATATATATATATATATGATGTAATTACATTTAAGATAGGGAATGTAAAACAACATGATTAAATGCCCCAATGAATTTGTAGGGATGCACCGTATTCAGTTCAGGATTCGGATTTGGCTGAAACCTTGTACCTGGCTGAACCAAATCCTAATTTGCATATGTAAATTAGGTGCGGGAGGGAAATCATAGGACTTTTAGTTCACAAAACAAGGAAGTAAAAATGTTTTCCCACTTTTTCCTTTCCCATCCTTAATTTGCATATGCAGATTTGGATTCGGTTTGGTATTTGGACAATCTTTCACGGAGGATTCAGGGATTCGGCCAAATCCCAAAAAGTGGTTTAATTTGTGATAGTCTCAACACCATAAATATATTGTATCCACGTATTCATTCATTTTAGTAGACAATAAAACAATAATGGTGACAATTCTTTTTATAATTATGTATATACTGAACAAATTACCAAACAGACAATTTTAATAAACTAAATATTCTGTACGTTAAAATCCTGTAGACTTTGGGCATTTGGATTGCATCTGGTAATTTTAAGATGGATAAGGTTCCTCAATTGCAGGGGTCCCCAACCTTTTTTGTTACCTCTGAGCCACATTCAATTATAAAAGAGTTGGTGAGCAACACAACCATGTGATTGGCTATTTGGAAGCCCCTATGTGAACTATCAGTCTAAAGGAGGCTCTGTTTGGCAGTACACCTGTCTTTTTGCAACCAAAACTTGCCTCAAAACAAGTAATTCAAAAATAAAGCACCTGCTCTGAGGCCACGGGGAGCAACATCCAAGGGGTTGGGGAGCAACATGTTGCTCACGAGCCACTGTGTTATTATGCTCGAACGAGTGCACTTAATATAAACCGATGTATATTCTGTCGAAACAATGTTAAAGAAGAGACCCCATGTCAGTGGTGGTCTAGGCCATTTGCATGTTTGCCCTATGCCAGTCCAGGAAGCAAAGGCTCAGCACAAAGTAGGCATTGTGCTGAATAGAAACCAGTAAAAGACCAAATTAAAAAGAACGGCTAAAATCCAGCATAGTTGCTGTCAAATTCTGATCAACCAATAGGCTTTCTAGTTTGCTCTCAGAGTTTGCATTCTAAAGGCGTGGATTAAAGATTCCTCTAAAATGTTTATATTTTGCTGTATTTATTTGGACAGTTCTTGCATTTAGTCTTACTCATCTACAAATATTGTCCCGTTTGTACATTCAAAAATAAAAAATAAACATATACCTGAGGAAAAGCTGCACTTCTGGTGGACAAATAGACTGCAAAAGCCAAAGGTCACTAACAGAGATATCAGGAAGCTCACCATCATACCTCCTTGGCTTTCGAGTCTATAAAGGGAGGAAATAGATATCCGTATGATTGTCATTATCTACTGTATATAGAGAGTATATAGAGACACAACAGTTTACACAGCAAACATAATTTTGCATTTCAAAGTAAAGTTATATATCAGAAATTGGGGGGGCTGAATATCTATTTGGGAAATCCTGAAGGATACTCAGCACTAGTTTTTACAATTGATCACAACTTTCCTGACATTGAATTGATTCAAATGAATACAGTCAAATGCTATTCTGTTGTATGGGGCTGTAGTGCTCATCTCAGCACTAAGCACTGTCATCTGTCCAAATTTTTTGTTAACTCATCATTTCTCAAAAAAATCATAAATTGTTGAACGTACACAGAATGATGGTGGCCAAGAGTCAAGTCCTCTAAAGAGCCTGTTTCGTAAATAAGATTTCCCTAGGGAAAAAAAAAAAAAAAAAAGAATTCCAGTTTAATATAAAGCACAAATATAAAATTGTGCCTCAATTATGAATGGCATGCATTACTTCAAAATTGTTAAGACATTTAATTTAGGGGGGTATTTACTAAGACTCAAATTTATCTCAATCTAATAGAAAAAAAATTAGACCAAGCCCGAAACTATCGAGAATCCTGAAGGTAAAAGACGTTCTACTTGTTAAAGTGACCATCTGCCTAGACTTTTACATCATTTCAACAGGTTTTAGCTTGAGTATTTTTGGATTTGAATTTTTATTTTGAGCATAATAAATTTAAAAAAATTATGTTTTTTTTCCTCTAAGAATTCAAGTTCTCCCTTTAAAAACTCGACCAGAAAAAACAGAGGCTTCATAAATAGGCCCCTTAGTATATGGAAAATTGGAGCAAGCTGAGCCTGTAAGTGTAGGGCACTATGTGTGTGGGACAATGGCATGCAAGTACATGCTCTTTAATTGTGAGCTATCCTAGTGATGTTTTAATCTAACAAGTGGGTAAATACATACCGTAGGTTATGCATGTTACACTACACTGGTATGGAGCACGCCTTTTTGATAAATAAGGACTGGTGGTGGGTAAACTGTATCATCTGTGTGCTGTATTAAAGCAGACGATGCAGTGAAAGTATTGTTTTGGGTCTTGCTGTATTTTTAAACACAATGTAATGTTTGCCCAGCATTTGTGTGATGCAGTTTGTGTCTAGTCAGTGTGGGCTTTCCACAGCATGTGATTCAGCTCTTGTAAGTGGAAGCCCTTGCAGGCAAAACATGTGAAAGTAGCCTTAGAAATACTGCCTGCTTAGAGAAAATATTAATTCCAGGGTTAAGTGTTGAAGTAAGCAAGTTAAAATAAGTGCATAAATGTTTAAGAACCTTTGTGAAGTATATGCAGTGCACCAACCCATACAACCATCTGAAAATGCACTGAAATGTATTGAATAAATTAAAACTGTTGAATCACCAAATATGGCCCATTGTGATGCATCACTAAAAATGAAAATAGGTGAAATATAGTTATACAGGTAAGGGATCTGTTATCCAGAATTCTCAGGACCTGGAGGTTTCCGGATAACAGATCTTTCCATAGTTTGGATCTTCATACCTTAAGTCTACTAGAAAATCATGTAAACATTAAATACATCCAATAGGCTGGTTTTGCTTCCTATAAGCATTAATTATATCTTAGTTGGCATCAAGTACAAGGTATTGTTTTATTATTACAGAGACAATATTCAATATGCAGTATATAATAATATACTGTATATTATTTCCATGACTATCTTAACAACAATAAGTAAGATCCAGCGACTAGTCCAATTGTCATTTTGGAGTCAGGAAGGAATTTTTCCCCCTCTGAGGCAAATTGGAGAGGCTTGAGATGGGTTTTTCGCCTTCCTCTGGATCAACTGGCAGTTGGGCAGATAAAAAAAAAAGAAAACTAAAAGGTTGAACTTGATGGACGTGTGTCTTTTTTCAACCTTACTTACTATGTTACTATGTAAGATGTTCAATAAACTGTATATATTGTTTTATTATTACAGATAAAAAGGAAACAATTTTAAACAATTTGGATTCTTTTATTTTAATGAAGTCTATGGGAGATGGCCTTTCCATAATTTGGAGCTTTCCAGATAACGGATCCCATACCTGTACTGTAGTCTCCATAAATAAAGGGATAGTATAAGAAAAAAAATATTTTCCCACCCTCTACTTGTCTTCTTTTCTTCTTCATCTTAGCCTTCATTTTACTTTGTTCAACTGTGTTATTTCTGTAGCTGTGTTTTTTCTTTGAAAAATATCATAGCTTTTTAAATGAGTCCATTTTACTTTACATTAAATTGACAAAAATATTCAAACTGATACAATTCAATTTTCTCTGAACCTTAGCCATGGCAATAATTCAAATGGAAGATATAAAAGAAGAGAATTTCTTAATCTGTTTACTTTTAAAACAGGAATATTACTTTCTTTTCAGTATAGCGTAATAATTTAATCAGCAGTTCTCCGGTTTGCAATTTCAACAATCTGGTTGCTAGCTCCTAAATTACCCTAGTAACCATGCATTGATTTGAATACAAGACTGGGATGTAAATAGGAGAGGCCTGCATAGAAAGATGATTAACAAAAAGTATTTATAATAATAATGTGTAGTCTTACAGAGCATTTGTTTTTAGATGGAGTCAGCGACCCCATTTAAAAGCTGGAAATGGTCAGAAAATATTTTCAAATATTATAGTTATATAATAAAGAATAAATAATGCCGACCAATTGAAAAGTTTCTTAAGTTAACTTAAAGGTGAATCACCCCTTTAATTGACTAGTTGAACAAATGCTTGGAACTGCTTAGCGTGCCATTACCATTAAAGTACAAAATGAGCAGGAATAGAATAATACTCACTAAAAAGCTTTCCAAAAGATTCCCTTTTGATTTTCTCGGTTTCATAAAGACACTTTCCATCTTTCACTAATGAATTTGTCCACTGTTAAAGGAAATAATAAAAAAAAAAAGTCAGATTTCACTTTTAAAAAGCCTTAGACAGCTAAATGCTTGAAACTTCCTCTGCTGCTTCGCATTGACTTTATTGAAAATCACCGGACTCTGCTGGTACAAGGAGGTTATTGGTCTGAAAATGTTCAAAATATGCACCATTTGTACCAGAGACGGCACAGGCAGTTCTGGGTATTTCTCAAAATATCCTGATAATGTTATGTGACAAGAATAAATACTAATAATGTATCAACAAAACATTGTAAATTATAAGTAGTGATGGGCATATTTATTCGCCAGGCATGGATTTGTGACGATTTTCCACGTTTAGCTGCCCACGATTGTTTTCGTGAAACTGCATGAAAATTAGCCGCATCAAAAAAAAATTGTTGCGTATCACAAATATTCGGATGCCCATTGACTAATGCATTTGGACAAAATAGTCTCCCGTATAACAATTGTCGATCACATCAGAATTATTTTGACGCCCATTTACTTCAAGCTAAACGGGACAGATTCGCCCATCACTATAAGCAGTCATAATGTGGATAGTAAGTCAATTTTTCCTGTATGCCCTATTTAGCTCAAGAAATAACAAAAACAATAGATGTTTTATGATTACAATAACAGGCAACTCCAACTCCTGCATGAAGAAAGTGCTGAGAGGGGTATAGTAAAGAGTAACTAGATTATTTTCAGAAATGAAACAATCTTTGATTATGTTTAAAACATTTCTTGTTTCCACGAGATGAAGCTCTTAAACTTTCATTTAATGAGTTCACATTTAAAACTTTTCTGAGCTGCAATTAAACTTCCCTGCAGAATAAAGACAGATACACCCAAAATGATAATAAACACTTCATAAGCTATAACATTCATACCTACAAGGCTGAAAGGTGCACCTCAGTTTTCCATTACTTACCTGTATTAAAGGTTGGTTTTAGTTTCCTTATTTTTCTTATCTAGTGCCATTTTACTTCAAAATGCAGAACTCCCATGACTAGCATACTTACCTCTCTGTAGTGTTTTATGAACATTTTTCTTCGCACCACTTCAACCACCGCTAAGCAGTACATTTGAGGAACAGTACTAAGAGCCTCGACAATTTTGATTCGTTCTACGAGCTCTGTTAAGAGTCGGAATAGAGCCAGTAGTTTTTCACCATCTTGGTCAGCATGGAGCATAACAAAACAGCACCACCTTCAAAACAAGTTGACATGGTAAAGAAAAATCTGTTGAATGTAGAATGCTCTTTATATTTCTGTAGTGATAAACGTCTTTCTCCCACTTTACTACTAGCCCTCTTGATCTTATTACTTCTAAACATATCCGAAATTTCACTACCTCTTCAATCACAGTTCCAACCCATGTATTTAATCTTTATGTCTAATCTCAACCCGAAAAAAAGCTCTTACTTGGTTTTACCTCATACTTATCTTGTCTCTATTTACCTGCAAGCTCCTTGAGTGTAGCTATAAGATAACCCATTGATCTGATTTTGATCTGATTTTTCTCTAACCGCAGCCTGCTTGACCTTCTCTTAAATGGTTTTGTCCACAATATTCCACCAAAACTCTTAGGGCAGAGACACGCGCTTGGACTTTGGAAAATGAAACACAGCCAGCGATTTAGATTCTAGCCGACGGGAGGCAGTTCGGGGAGATTAGTCGCCCCGAAAAAGAGGCAATTTATCGCCGGGCGACTAAATCTTCCAGAATCTTCGCATGTACCCTTACCCTGAACATGGCTTGCAAGATATCTGCTAATTATAAAAAAACTAAAGCCACTTACTTATACTCTTTGATCTTTCAAAACTATGCAAATGAATAGTGGGAAGGGGAAAACATTTTTTACTTCCTTGTTTTGTGACAAAAAGTCACGCAATTTCCCTCCCCACCCCTGATTTGCATATGAAAATTAGGATTCAGTTTGGCCGGGCAGAAGGATTCGGCCGAATCTTGCTGAAAAAGGCCGAATCCTGAACCGAATCCTGGATTCGGTGCATCCCTAGACAAAAACGCTCAATTATCATCTTTGAATGCTGAAGATACAGTTCCCATTGACTTCTATGGTCAATGGGATCGGAGTTTCAAGATTCGAGTCTTTTAAATAAATGAGCAAACATGACTTTTGAGGTTTTTACGCTTATCGATTAAAAAAAACTGGGAAACTCTGAAATTCTAATTTTGACAAATATGCCTCAGGGTTTCAGATACAGTGGGGTTTCATTTTCTCCCTTACTTTGTCCTGTAGGGAGACTCTTAAAGGTTCTGTCCTAGGCCTTTAATTGCTTGCAGTTTTAGGCTTCCCTTTTCCAATAAATCAATTACTAAGACTAACACTATATTTATGATGCTCCCTTAAAGTACATACCGATCTTAAAAGAAACAAACATAGTTTTCTCTTTCACTTCCAACACAAACAACATCACAGAAATCGCTATTATAATTAATAACTCTCTGCTCTCTCTCTCTACTATGACATCTCTGGCCTGGTGCCTTGTGGTTATCTTTTATCCTGCCATATCATTCACTCCTCACATCTAATCAATAAATAAATCATGTCACTTTCACCTACAGACTAAGAAGCAGATTTCTTGTTTTTTGATAGGGGTTTTCTACCCCCTCAATTTTGCACTAGGGATTATGCAATTACTGCAATTATAAAATCTTAACTGATGTGATAAGCAGAATTGTAAAGATGAAAATTCGGAATTGTGTAAAACAAAATGCTGTCTCTTTCTGAATTAAAACTAATTAAGGTCTTGATTCTTATGTGTTTAGTGTCCAGTTTGTTCTGTTTGAAAGATAAACATATTTGGTATCAATATACTTACTTTAAACGAACTTGTAAATTATTAGCAAGCTCCTGTTTGGCAGTAGTACATTTCTGCTTGATATCCAGCAGTTTTCTGTGGTTTGTCAGCATGATCATCAATTGATTTGCATGACTTAAGCACAAATCAGGTAACACAGAGGGGTCTTTCAAGTTTTCAGCCCGCTTTTGATTCGCTAAAAATCCCTAAAAAGAACATATGATGGACATTATCAAATATCATCATAACATTATTTGTCATTTTCCCATTTCATTTTTTGTTCTTCTCAGTTACAACAGATGAGTGAAATATTTTGCCGAGTTTCACATATTAAAAAACACCCACAGATTCTAATGTATAGTTAAAAATGTTGCACAGCCAGTGTGATGGGAAGTCTATAGGCTAACCAACTATGGGATTTATTTACCATGCTCTGTAAAAAGTGCAGAGAAACATTACTGGTGATGCTGCTCAAGCAGATCTTTGCTTTTGTTTTCCAACTGTTGACATCCTATTGCCGATTGGTTGCTCTGGACAACATCACCAGTAATGCTTCACTCCACTTTTTACACAGCATGATAAATAAGCCCTTTATAGTCAGATGTGATGCTATGACATTTACATTCTTGTACATGGCCCATTGATATCCACTAGGGATGCACCGAATCCACTATTTTGGATTCGGCCAAACTCCCGAATCCTCCACGAAAGTTTCGGCCGAATACCGAACCAAATCCTAATTTGCATATGCAAATTGGGGTGGGAAGGGGAGAAATTTTTACTTTGTTTTCTGACAAAAAGTCATGCAATTTCCCTCCCGCCCCTAATTTGCATATGCAAATTAAGATTCGGATTCGGCTCAGCCGGGCAGAAAGATTTGTCCGAATCCTGCTGAAAAAGGCCGAATCCTGGCCGAATCCCGAACCGAATCCTGGATTCGGTGCATCCCTAATATCCACTGCATTATTCATATAGCCTTAAGATATAACTTACTTGTAATTCTCTTCATATCCTTGTCCCTTTGTCTGTTTGTTATAAGGACAAGAAATAAGGGGGGGGGGGAGGGAACAAATGTTTGGTGCTGAACATAAAGGGGACAATCAAATGCTCAAAAAACATATTGTTCAGTACTGACACTTAACCCTTTAAGTGCCACAAATCATGGAATCCACAATAAATGGACTTACGTGCCACAGAACAGCACACATTGGAGAGCAGAGGAGCAGCTTTTAAAGCTCGTTCCTCAGCTTCTAGGCATGAGCAGAGCAGGGGATTGAGTGGCCCCTGGGGCACAATCACCCTGGGGCCCCAAGGCAGCAGCAGGCATGTGGAACCTACGCATCCTAATCACTTCCTTAACCCCCCAGAGCCTCCCCCCCTCCTCTTCGTGAGACTCCTCCAGACTGATTTGCATCTTCTATACGAGCTTAGTGTTACACACACAAACACACACTTTTTACACTAATACACATATTTATACTTACAAACATAAACATCAGGGGGTTTCACATATTCACAGCGATCACACACACTTGCACATACACACAACATGCAATTTTCCAAGTGTAGACAGACTTGTGTAGATACACTCTTACACAATTTTGCCTATTTTTTATTGTATTGTCTGTTTTTTTTTTTGCCTGAAAAAAAAACTGCTTTATTGCCATTGGAATATTACGAAATGTGGGGCATATAATGGGGTAAAATGCAAGCTTTGTGACAATTGTTCAGCATAGAGTTGCAGTTTGGTACTTTGCAATAGAAAGACATAATTACCCAATTTGGATTTGTCAGAATGTGTATATAGTTTTATTATGGCACATAATACACATACCGGGTGCTTACATTGTAGCAGCCTTGAAAATGCATATGCATTATTCATTTGGGGGCCTCTATACACCACATAGTTTGGTAGATCTATGCATATTGGGCATCAAACTGTTCAGTAGACCTCTGGCCTTCATATTTAGGATGTTTTCTCTTGGTACCTTATGTTATGTGGAAGATAAGATGCTAGAAAATGGAAGCATTGCGACTCAGTAGTTTGGAGTAAAGAGACATGGCTACCCATTTTGGATTCGTCTGAATGTGTACTTTCCAAAAAGATATGGTTTGGGGGGTAGGGTCAACGTATTGTTTTGTGTTTTTATCCTGCAAAAAATGCAGTATATGTGATGATTATTCAGTAGCTGAAATGACTTCCGGGACAAGTTGTATGCGCAATCTTCCTTTTGGGGTCCCTAAACACCGGATACATCAGTAATTCTATGCACAATGGATATTAAACTGTTCAGTGGACCCCTGGCATTCATATTTAGAATGTTTTTTCTTGGTACCTAATGCTACGTGGGAGATACACACATTTTAAATGAAAGTTTTATAGAAATCGTTATGTTCAGAAAATGATGTTTGGTAATTAGGAAGGGCATAGTTACTAATTATGGAATCGACTGAAACTGTACTATAAAAAAAATATGGCTTCCTGGGGTAAACCTGTTCAGGGATTTTTTGACTTTGAAATGTAAAGTATGCCGCATTCTACTAAAGTGCTTTGAATGAAATTCGGTAACACGTACGATCCACTCCCCCTGCATTGCGAAGTGGTACGGTCCACTCCACCCACATGGGAAAGTGGTATGGTCCACTCCCTCCAAGACCATACCACTTTGCAACGGGGGGAGTGGACCACATAACTTTGCAATGTGGGGGGAGTGGACGCACCACTTTACAATGCACTGGGAGTGGACCATACCACTTTGCAATGCAGTGGAAGTGGACAAATGCTGGGGGGGGGGGAGATTGTGTGGACTGTACCACTTTGAAAATGTTGGGGGGGGTGGACTGTACCACGTTGCAAATGTTGGGGGGATTGTATGGGCCATATAACTTTGTAATGCTGGGGGATGGACCATACCCCTTTGCAATGCAGGGGGTGTGGACAGTACCTCTTTGCAATGTGGGCGGTGTAGACAGTACCACTTTGCAATGCAGGGGGTGGACCGTACCACTTTGCAATGTGGGGGGCGTGGACCCCACAATAGTTATAATATTTCCACTTATGATCTGATATCCCTAGCGAAACCAAGAGATCAAACAACAGTACGTCACTGTTAAGTCATGCAGTTATGAATACTTTAAAATTGCAAGTAATGTCCATTGCACTTAAAAGTATACCTCTATACCACCATGCTGCAGGGTTGTCACTGCTTTCCATTAACAAATGAAGTATACAAGTGAAATTATCATTACTCAAATTTAATGGGGATTGTGGGTTTAATTGAAACAGGGTCACTACATCAACTGTTTCAGCACATAATTAAAAAATGTGCTCAAGGTAAGTTAGTAAGGAAAAGCCATATGCCAAAACAGATTTTCTTCCCACAGCTCACAGGTAGGTAAACTGGGCCCTGATAAAATTGTCCATAGTGCGTATGAGAGCATGCACGGCAGGGACCTTAGACTGTAAGGAATTGATCTAATTGATGACGTAATCTTGCTTTGGGTGATTGCACCTGGGCAAACAGGTCATCGTTTATTACATAACCCAATTTAAGTAACTGCAAATAAATATTTTATAAAACTTATGGTGCCTGGCAAAATTAAAGACATTTACACAAAATAGCTAATTCCAAGAATAAGGATCAGCAGTCAAAACATATTTTTCAACAAACCAGATAAATATAAACCAGGTGCCCTACTAAAATACCTCTTTCTGCTTTAAAGCTGGAATAATAAAAATTTATTTATAGATACACTTTAATAAAAGATGCCCGAGTTGCTTCATTAAGATTATCTATAGAACCTTTTTTTCACTCACTGCAAGGAGGTATGCAGCAAATAGCAGTTATTAAACTTATCTGCTAGCATTCTGACAGAGGCACAGAAGAATAAACAAAGGTAAAACATTTAACGTCAATGAAAATAAAAAATGATTTTCAGTCTCAGGTTCCAGCTATAAATTGGTTATATACAAGTAATACTTTTAGATTTTTATGTGAGTCATATACCATCACTTGACGTCACAGGCAAGGGCTTGAGAAGCAGCATCAAGCATTCTTCCATTACCACTTGCTAGCATGTTAAATTCTCCATTGCTCAAGGATTTTAGACCATCTTCAATAGATTTTTTTATCCAAAAGTTTAAAAATGATTTCCTTTTTCTCTGTAATAATAAAACAGTAGCTTGTACGAAATCCAAACTAAGATATAATTAATCCTTATCGGAAGCAAATCCAGCCTATTGGGTGTATTTAATGTTTACATGATTTTCTAGCAGACTTAGGGGCAGATTTATCAAGGGTCAATGTGAAAATTAGAATTTTCAAATTTCGAAATTTTCTATTTTTTTTAGTGGAATTCGACTAGGGAATAGTTATAATTTAATTCGAGTTTTTTTCAAATTTGAATTTGATTTTCTAAAATTATCATGTACTGCCTCTTTTTTTCTAATTTCGAGTTCATGAGAGATTATGGGAGTTTTTACAAACTCCCATGAACTCAAATTTGACCCTTGATAAATCTGCCCCTTAAAGTATGAAGATTCAAATTACAAAAAGATCCCTTATCTGGAAAACCCCAGGTCCCGAGCATTCTGGATAACAGGTTCCATACCTGTGTGTGTGTGTGTGTGTGTGTGTGTGTGTGTGTGTGTGTGTGTGTGTGTGTGTGTGTGTATATATATCTATCTATATATCTATATATCTATATATATCTATATATATATATCTATATATATATATATATATATATATCTATATATATATATCTATATATATATATATATCTATATATCTATATATATATATATATATCTATATATATCTATATATATATCTATATATATCTATATATATCTATATCTATATATATATATCTATATCTATCTATATCTATCTATCTATATATCTATATATAGGTATAGGTATATAGATATATATAATATGGGTATATAATAATTTCCCAGTTTTAAAGGAGAACTAAACCCTGTGGCTAAAAATGCCATATTTTATATACTGAACACATTGCACCAGAGAGGCCGATCAATTTCCCGACAGATGTCTGCCGAAAAATCGTAAGATGTACGATCGTTCGAATACCACTAACCGCACAATAATTTCGAAGGATTGGTCGGGCTTCCCTAAAATCGGTCGTTCGGCAAGAAGAATCGTCGTGTCTATGGGGAGCTTAAAGTTTCAGCTTGTCAATAGCAGCAATGATCCAGAACTTCATATTTGTCACAGGGGTCACCATCTTGGAAAGTGTCTGCAACACTCACATGCTCAGTGGGCTCTAAACAGCTGTTAAGAAGCTGAGCTTAGGGGTCTTCGCAAATGATCAAGCAGAAAGTGAGGTTGGTCTGTAATATAAGATGATGCTACAGGGCCGATCATTAAATTCTGATGCTAGTTGCACTGGTTTCTGAGCTGCCATGTAGTAATTATCTGTATTAATTACCCATCAGTTATATTCTATGTGTAGTGTATATTTTAAATCAGTCCCTAAGATCTGTAACTGACATCAGCACAGAGCATGTGCATTGAACCAGCAGAAAATAATAGTGGGAGCTACAGGGCATCTTTGGAGGTACAGGTCTTCACTGATTAAGGACTGTGGTTGCCTTGGGCTGGATCAGAAACCCAAAGCATAATGTACAGCATTACCAGCCTACTTCTTTAGTTAAGCTTTAGTTCTCCTTTAAGCAAAATATTAAAAAATCGATAGATTTAAGCAAATATATCCATGTTTGTATCTGAAGTTAAATAAACAAATGCCACACAGACATTTTTAAACTAAAATGTCATTCAGAAATGCATCAAATTTCTTGGTGTTCGACTGCACGTGACAGAATATAAAGCTTTGAGTCACCTATGCCATGACACCAACATCTCATCAATCAAAAAATGGGAGATATTAAAAAATGAATGAATAAAGACAGCTATTACAAAACAGCATGTATACTATTCAAAATAGCAAGATGCATTGAATTCATAGTTTAAACCATCAGGCTGTATCGTCATTCAATATATAATGAGGGACATTACAGGGTAACTAGTATAGAATATTATTACAGGCACTGCAAAAAGCACTCCACCTTCTTATTTGGAGAAGTATACTAGTTCCTACAGAGGGAGAGTCGTACTACTTTATTCTTTCAGCATTTCTTATCTCACAACCACTTTGGCTTCTGTAAGGGTGAAACATTAGGATGTCCTTTTGTTAAAGGAGACATTTTATATAAACTTCATATTCTGATATATGATTTATCCTTGCTCAAAACATGTAATAATTTAGGAAATAAAATGTTTTGATAGCATTTTATCTTCTAAAGCGGTCATTATATCAGAGCTGCAGAGACTCTCTCTCTGCTCTGTGTCTGGGCTGAAATGAAGAGTGGGCGTCAGGGTTGCCAGGTTTTCATTTCAAAACCAGCCAAAGGCTATCAAAAAATAGCCAAAACCCATTTTAAAAGTAGCCTAAAAATAGCCCAATTTGAACAATGAACAAATTGTAATAAAATAAAGTAAAACAATAAGGTTATCAAATCAATTATGGGGCACATTTACTTAGGATCTAATATCGAAGTCGAAGGATTTACCGCATTTCCTGCGATCGAACCATCGAAGGAAAAATCTTTCGATTGAACGATTAAATCCTTCTAATCGAACGATTCGAAGGATTTTAATCCACCGATCGAATGATTTTCCTTCGATCCCAAATTGGCTAGAAAGCCTATGGGACCTTTCCCATAGGCTAACATTGATGCTCGGTAGGTTTTAGGTGTTTTTTTAGGATGATTTTTTTTAAAGAGACAGTACTTCGACTGTACAGTTATCTAATTCAAGAACAGCAGCTGTAGGTGTGTGTGGTCTCTGCAACTCCGTTCATTGGATCATATACAGTGCCTGCATATTGATATATGACAGGTGTAGGGCGTTGCAGAGAAAACAAATCTGAAAAAAATGACGCTTTTTTTTACATGGGAAAATGCAGCTGTTTTGGAACAGTTTATTGTCAGGAGCAGGGAGTTGTAAGGAAATAAATGCAGCTGATGTCTGGAATTATATAACATATCATAATAGATGCAAGGTGTTACAAAGGAAAACCTAAAAAATATTCATAGCTTTATGTACACAAAATGATATTGTGTAGAAAATGATTATGGTATTTATAACTCCAGCTACACATTGCCCCAGAAAATAATACAATACTTTTACCAGTAGATTATGTTTTTATTTATACAATTTTATAGTTTGCTTTTATATTTTTTCACTCATATCAGCAAAGGAGAGGAACAAGCATTGGGGAGAGGTGGGGAAAAGGAGCAGTGGAGGGACAAGGAAAAGAACAATGCAGACCCGGTGAAAAGCGAACAGTGGAGGGATGGGGAGGAGGGGGTTAAAAAAATAGAGCAGAGAGTGACAGATATTTTTTTGGTCAAAGTGGAATATTTAGTTCTCCTGCACCCCCACACAGAGTTGGGCACACAAGTATAAGTGCTCTCCTTAGGATACAAACAAATGGCACTCACCTGAGCAAGTTCTTTTTGTTCATTAACCAATCTGCTGCAGCTCGCAATCATTTGATCCAGAGCATATAGCCTATCTTCAAGGCCCTTGATGGCTTTCATGTTTTGATTATCCAATTTAGCAACAGTTTGACGACATTCTGCCAGAAAAGGCTGAATAATTTGTGGATCAAGCTAAAAATTAAGATGTAATGAAGATTTTAGAATTTGTAAATCATAGTTAAGTAAAACGAACATTTCAAAAGTGATATGCTCAGTGTATCAGTAGTTTTTAAACCAAATATTTGGCCACAGACAAAAGCTTACAAAGTTAATCATCTGTACTTTTGTGCTGGTATAAATATGTGCTTGTTTGCCTCTGCCAAGTCATAAGACTTTCTCCACAGACTTTCCGGACCCCTAGTACTGCTTTAGCCTGTGTACACTAGTTTTACAATGACTGGCAGCCAAAATGGCAGCTCCCACAAATGCTAAAATGCAAAGAATTATAGAATCTGTACATGAATAAATGTACTTGTTAAAGGGAAGTCAACTCTAGTAAAAGAAAACATATTATGCAACTTTGCAATGTAAATTCATTACACATTCTCCATGTTTTTTAAGTTATTTGTATTGAAAGCAGTGTTTGTCAGTCCCTTTCTATTCTCTGCCCTGATGGTTCAGGCTATTAATACAATGTAAGATAAGGCAGATGATTAACAGACCTGTCTTTTCTGGTCTTTTCCAATACTTTTGCAACAATGTATAAACCAGGAGTTAAGCAAATGCTGCTTTCAAGAGCAATTGTTTTTAGAAATAATTTGAAAGGGGTGGTTTACCTGTAAGTTAACTTTTAGTATGTTATAGAATGTCTAATTCTAAGCAACTGTCAATTTTTATTTCTTATAGTTTTTGAATTATTTGCCTTCTTCTTTTGACTCTTTCCAGCTTTCACATGGGGGTCACTGACCCCATCTAAAAACAAATGCTCTGTAAAATTACACATTTATTGTTATTGCTACTTTTTATGACTCCTCTTTCTAGTCTTCTAGTCAGGCCCTCTCCTATAGCCTCATGTGCAAATCAGTGCATGGTTACTAGAGAAATTTGGACCCTAGCAACCAGATTGCTGAATTTACAAACTGGAGAGCTGCTGAATAAAAATCGAAATAACTCAAAAACCCAAAATAATACTAAACGTTTATTTAAAGGTGAACAACCCCTCTAAAAGCACGAATATATATATATATATATAATAAAGACCAACTGCAAATTGTTTCAGAATACCACGGTCTACATCATATGAAAAGTATGATGAATTTAAAAGTAACCCGCCAGTTTAACATATTTTGAATCACAGCTATTGGAGTGCCAGATTTAGGACTCCTACACTCTTAAAGTATATGTATCAGGTCTAGTTACACGTTAAAACTCATCAACAGGTCACATTTATTGATCAGCCTTTATAAAGTAGGCATATTAAATGACTTGTATGGGTTACTGGACCTGGTGCAAAATTTGTAGAAAGAAAGTCTTAAGATAAGCTTGCCCATGCCTGGACAATCATGGTTGCGCCACATTATATAGAATAACCCAATATACTTTACTGAACTTTTTTAAAACTTGAACCAAATAATGTTAAAAAACGATATACTTCACCATCAGCATCTTAACTGAACTACGTTTATGATTCACAACGTGTTTTTGAGCAGAAATTGAAGGGCACCTGTTGGGCAAAAATATTATCCCCAAACCAAAGGTGCGGGCTAATAGAGCCCGCACTCCGGTTGGGGGTAACAGTAGTTTTTTTTTTTAAAGCTGCCCCACCACCAGCATTAGGCCACCCGCATCGGGTGGGAGCTGTTGGTACAAGTGGCCATGTTGGGGCACAGGGATGCACATAATGAGTGAATGGCGCGACTTGATCATTATGCGCTATGACGTCAGAATCGCATTATGCGCTAAATACGACGTGGCCACTTGCACCGGGAGTTCCCTCCCTGTGTGAGTATCCTAGCACCCTAGCACTACTGTTGCCCGCACCTTTGGCTGGGGATAATATTTTTGCCCAATAGGTGCCCTTTAAATAATATATGGAACCTAACAGGGAAAAATAGTGATAAAAAAAAATACTGGTCAACATTAAACAGGCGAAGAACTAACATGTTAGATAGAGCTTGTAATGCAAATCCAAAATAATAGTTTTGTCTAATGAAAAATGTAATTCAAAGTAAATGTATATTACATTTTTATATACCGGGTAACATATTTTTACTGAACATTGCTATTCTCTGCACTGGTGGATCTGACTACTGAAACAACATAGCAGCTGCTAGCAGATTAATAGACCTGTTTTGGATGGAGGAGAGCAGACTTTCGCTACACTGTTTCAACAGTCAGAACCAGGAATACAGAAAGAGACAAACAAATACTGCTTTCAAC
Organism: Xenopus laevis; assembly: GCF_017654675.1. Lineage (NCBI taxonomy): Eukaryota > Metazoa > Chordata > Amphibia > Anura > Pipidae > Xenopus > Xenopus laevis. Next base: position 122,139,016 of record NC_054381.1, read on the forward strand.
CGAGATTCCATTTACAAATACTTTGGAGAGTTGCTAATACATTTTTATTCATAAAGGGCACCATAAATATACCTCCTTTAAAATTTCATATTTTTATACACAATTATATGAAGGACAAAAGTGGTGAGGCAGGGAAAGATTAAATTATTTTCCCAGTTCAACGGGATAAGCTTGTGCACAATAAGCTTCTCCCTACTCCTCTATGCTGTCTGTGTGTACATTAGTAAGCAGTAGCCTTAAGAACGGTTATAGCTATTTACAAGGTAAACATGGAAAATCTGAGTGAAATCTACATCCTGAGCACAGACTAGTTTCCATTTAAGTTAACTACAGATTTTATCTAAAACTAATATAACACATTATCAACACAAGTCTTAATTATATGGATTACGGAAAACATAAATCCATTTACTATACCTATAGTTCTCTTTCTAACTTGAATTATGGATTCATAAATTAGATATTCTATATTGCTGTCCAAGGTCTGAGTCCCTTGATATCAACCTGTATATCAACTAATCAACCTGTAGAGATTTCGTATTCTGTTTTATATAAGTGCAATACATGTGCTTAGATCTAGACTGACTGAAGGCCCTGCTACATACACTGAGTGTGGTCATCAGTCAGTCTAGTTTTTTGTATAGGCTGATCACATTTGGTAAGATTATTGAATAATTCAATGATTACATAAAGTAAAGCAATTACTTACTCTGCTCATTGAATCAAAACATTTTCTAACCAATGACTCAACATCATTTGGCCGATCTTGGACATTTATCCAGTCTAATAATGAAACGTTAAAGGAAGGGAGATTTCCAGAATAATTTGCTTCTGAGAGTTCCTTGTTTTGTGTAGAAGACTCATTGTTCTCTTGCCCAGTGTCCTTTCCTGCTACGTCCTGTAGCTGCTGTTCCACAGACTTGGAAATCGAGGCTAGGAACGCCAAATTTTTTTCATCATATTGCACCATTTCTTCTACTTTTGCATTCTCCATTTCTTCAGTATCAATGTCAGCAGATGATATTAGTCTATCTAAGCACATCCTATAGCTATGTCTTGTTAGGCACTCAAGTAGCGGGATCTTGGCCATGACAGAAACAGCTGTTCCTAAACTAAACAAAGAAATAGAAAATATTAAGCTCTGGATGATGCCATGACACAAATTAAATTGTACAGCACCATTTTATAATAATCCCTTTGTCCCTCCCACACTAGTTTGTATATCACTTTTTGTTAGCCAAGCAAGAAAAAAAAGATTTTCTTAGTTATGTATTAACGTATGTTAAAAAAAAAAAAAAAAAAAAATTAGAATTAAGAAACACATAATTCTATAGAATAATCTGTTGTCTGAATGAACGGATCTTTGCACAGTCTGCACGTATGTCAAATAGATGAAAAGTGGAGGCAATTAGGAGCGTAACCAAGAACATTAATGCAGAGAAGTTGACATTCTTTGCGATATTTGCTTATATACCTTACTTTATATGGAAAGATAATATCAGTGTGACATTAGCTGAACAAATCATGTTTGAGCAACTCTGGCATAGAATATAATTGGCCCTAGCAGCACCTGCAAAACTGTTTGGGATATGACAAACAATAAAGAACATAAATACAGGATATATAAAATAAAGAATATAGAATGCAATAAAAAATATATTCCTTTTAAATATCTACATCACTCTCTGAATCAATTATTGTATAGTGGTTGTTTTTCTCTCATTTAAAGGGGACCCGTCACTCAACAAAATTATTCCAAATCCTATTTAATCATGTTAGTCAAGCAAAATGAACTTTAATTACACCGTATAAATTATTTGAATCTTGTTTCCATCAGTCTGGGAATTCATAATTATAGCAAGCAGGCAGGAGCCATTTTGTGGACACTGTTATTAAGACAAGCCTTGTATCATCTCAGAATCTTGTTTGTGCACCAGAATGGGGGACCTGATGTCCATCCCCATGCACTGGTTACACAATTAAATGGTTAAGAGAACTGGGGGAATGTGTGGAGAGCAGTGACATCTAGGAAATGCTGAATGGAAAGTGAAAGTAATTGCTTGCCCTGCCTCTATGCCTAAGGCAAAGGGGAGGGGCAGACAATATTTGATTGACAGCTGAGATTTTTAAATGAGTTTACAACAGTTATGAACACTTTCATAAAAAAAATAATTTGGATTTCATGTTTAATTTGAAAAGGACTTTTATTATACAGCTTTTTATGTCTGGGTGACAGGTCCACTTTATGATTATACAAATCCCCCTTCATTACAACTGAAGACTGCACATATTTTATTTCAAAATGCCCATAAAGTTTTCTTGTATTCTACAGAAATGAAAGCTTCCAGGATTCGGTTAGGGATTCGGATTAGGCCCAATGCTTCTGCCAGGCTGATCCGAATCCTAATTTGCATATGTAAATTAGCGGCAGGGTAGTAAAAAAAATTCCACTTCCCACCCCTAATTTGCATATGCAAATTAAGATTCGGTTCGGTATTCGGCCGAATCTTTCATGAAGGATTCGGGGGTTTGGCCAAATCCAAAATAGTGGATTTGGTGCATACCTACTTTTTGCATATAATATATTGTGTGATGGAACACTTGAGTGCTGCAACTTGGGGAGCCTACACCAAGAGATTGACATATCTAACACACCTGCCATATCACAGCATCATATTTGCAGATGCTCCTTTAAAAGATGGACCACCATACCATCAGTAGACATACAAATAATACAAGTGTGCGAGTTGCTATCTAAATAAGCTTTAACTTAAAGGAAAACTATACCCACCAAACAATGTAGGTCTCTATTAAAAGATACTGAGTAAAACAGCTCATGTGTAAAACCCTGCTTCATGTAAATGAACCATTATCATAATAATATACTTTTTTAGTAGTATGTGCCATTGGGTAATCATAAATAGAAAATTGCCATTTTAAAAAATAAGGACCGCCCCCTGAGATCGTAAGATTCACTGTGCACACATACAAACCACATGTAAGGTCACATGAGCCAATTAACAGACAGAGTTCTGCCTTTTGCTTCCTCACTTCTTCCTGTTACAGTTAGTGTTGTAGTATTTCTGGTCAGGTGATCTCTGAGGCAGCACAGATAGAGTCACGAAATCGTGGTTCAAGGCAAGAGATGTAAAAGGGCAATATTTATGTAAATATATACTGTATTCCAGTTTGGTAAGATTCTTTAATATGTCATTCAATTTGATATAAACTATCTGTTGCTTAAGTATTCATTTTGGGGGTATAGTTTTCCTTTAAAGAAGGCATGTAAAGCTATCAGCTCTCAGGCTACTGTCTGTTCTAAAATCCGGAAGTATTTAATGGTTGTTATCTACACTATCTGTCAGGACATATTACTGTACTTTCATTACTGGCAGACAAGTATTTAACCGTTGATTTCTACACCATCTGCCAGGACATAGTACTGTACTTTCATTACTAGCACCTTGTGTTGTCAATGGGAAAAACAAATAAAAGAAAACATATTATAGCTGTACACTTACTTTGTTAATTTTAGTTTAATGTCGTCTATAGACTGAAGATACTTCGTATATGCATTCTCAAATTTAAAAAGCAGCTTTTGGTACGAATGTGTACAGTCTTCTAAGTTTGCCATAATGGCTGCCCATCCTTGATGCTGTAGATGTTCATCATGGACCAGACCTTCACAAAAAGAGCAGAGCTTTTTGGCGACTTCATACATTTCCTGGAAGAAATTTTTTTTTAATTATTTAACATACAGCTGATGGCACACAGGGAATATTCTTTTATTAGGTTTTTCAGGTGGCTCAGAGACTCAGATTGTGCCTGTGCCACTTCTGTTTGCCATTAAGTGAACTGAATAAATAATATTAAAAGACAAAACAAAAAAACTCATCCTGAATACTGCCTATCTTTTAAATGCTACTTATTGTTTATTCATCTGCAGTGTTGCAATTAATGCCTGTGATACTGAGGATGCACAAAGAAATCTATAAGTACTATAGCATGTATCTTGAATGCTTGGGACCTGGGGATTTGTGGTTAAGCAGTCATTCTCTTATTTTGGATACACCATACCTTAATGTCTAGGTTTAATTTAAAGAGAAAACTGTATCTCATAATTCAATTCGGAATTTTTCCATACACTTCTATTGAGTTTTCAAATGATAAAGGATGAGATAAGTTTTCTCATTGAACTGAATCTGGATACGATAAGTTTTTCTTACTGAACTACTCCTGGACTCGAATCTGGTAAAAAAAAAATGTTAACATTAATTAAACTTAGGTGCTAGTTTATTATTACAGAGAAAAGAAGAAATCTTTTTTTAAATATTACAATTATTAGCTTAAAATGGACTCCCGTAGTGCTTTGTGGATGATGAGTTGTCAGATAAGGGATGCTGTTCCTGTAGTAAAAATGAACATTTTGGAAAGAGTTCACGCAATAGAGAAGTGCTTCTACTACAGTGTTGCTCAAAGGAGCAAATTGTTAGTTTATTTTTCACGCAAGAAGGGAAATTGATTTTTTTGCACTACAGTATATATAGTATATCCATAAAGGTATGGGATCCGTTATCCAGAAACCCGTTATCCAGAAAGTTTTGAATTACTGGAAGGCCATCTACCATAAACTCCATTTTATCCAAATATTCCAAAATTTTAAAAATTAATTCCTTTTTCTCTTTAATAATAAAACAGTACCTTGTACTTGATCCAAACTAAGATATAATGAAACCTTATTGGCAGCAAAACCAGCCTATTGGGGTTATTTAATGTTTCCATGATTTTGTAGTAGACTTAAGGTGTGAAGATCCAAATTATGAAAAGATCAGTTATCAGTAAAACCCCGGGTACCGAGCATTTGGGATAACGGGTCCCATACCTGTACATGGTTGGAAAAAAAAAATAATTGTGCCGGATGCCTGCAGGATAGGGAATGAAATTGGCAGAGGATCATGGCATGGTGCAAAAGACTGGAGGCTTTCAGTACTAGCATAGTGATGTTTCATATACTGGCATCAACATAGATATAGATTAGCCTTAAAAGCTTATGAAAAAATGATTTCCATTATCAAAGGCAAAATTCCAATGGTCAGAGTTTTATGAGAACAAAGACACTATTTAGCAACCACGGACTATAGGCAAAGATCATGAATGCAAATGCTGTACTTTTCGTTCTTTTCATTGAAGGAAGGCACTTCCATTACTCCTTGCTCTTCCATGCAAGTGATGTCCTTGCTGCCTCTAATGCTGAAAAAAAGCCAGTGGAACCCTAGAGCTACCAACACTCTATACTTTGCATTAGTTCACAGGTTCCCACAGCAGTTTAAAAAAACATGGTGATTTTCATCTGAACTTGCACCTTGCAAATTGCAATTGCAGTCATAAATGCCCTTTTAGAACGTAAAAGATTTGTTGCATTATTGCATCAGAATACAGATATACTTGATGGAGGAAACAGATAAATTACGCACAAACGCAAAACAACTCACCACTGCAAGTTGTGTTCTAGAGGCGACTGTGTGAAAGACTGCAGGCATCATAAGTGATTCTTCAACTTTTAACGCCATTTCATTCTCTGCTGAAAATGTTGTCCTGGGAATCGCTGGTGGGCGTTCGCAGAGTATCATTTCCTTATTGAACAGAAAAATTGGATTTGTGTCCTAAGGAAAGGAAATTAAGAGTTAAGTGAAAACACTAAGCTAATTCCTTTTCTTTTAACTCTAGATTTTTAAAATAAAGACTGACTTTTTTTAAACATTAAGAGGATATTTGGAACAATCATATAATTCACATCTCCCGACATTAAAAATGAACAATAATCACAAAAGATCCTCTAACTAAAATACACTTTGCAAACGTGAGACAACTGGAACCCTTGGATCACTTATTATGGGACTGAACTTGAGTGCAAAAGTATTAGATATCGATATAAAAAATATGTTCAGAGATTATCTATCAACTACATAATCTCAAGAAAGCCAGCTACCAAAAACTAAGATTTCCCAATGGAGAATTTAATCATTTATAAGCCCTTCACTTCCCATTGGTAAGGGACTAGATATTGGAAATGGGACAACTGTAAATTTGAGAAGACACACTGACAAACTCTAAAGAGCCATCAAAAAAACAAATTTTCTTTCATTTTTCTATATAAACTGACAGAGCAGTAGAGTTCTGTTCTACATTCAGACCTTGGTAACAAAGGTTTTGTAATATTGCACCTGCTGAACTCTTCTTCCTAAAGTAATTTGTTCAGTGTAAAAATAAAAACTAGTAAATAGTTAGTTAGCCAAAAATGGAATGTATAAAGGCTGGAATGACTGGATGTCTAACATAGCAGCCAGAACGGAAGTTGTGTTCTGTTAGGTTAGACATCCACTCACTCCAGCCTTTATAAATTACATTTTGGCTAACTAACTATATTAGAAACATTTTTTATTTTGCACAGCCTATCTATTTACAAATATTATTACAATTATTTTTTTTAAAAAAATTGGGTTCTTTGATTATAAAGGAGAGTCTATGGGAGGCACCTTTCTGTAATTCTGAGCTTTCTGGATAACGGATCCCATACCTGTACAAAGAGACATGAATATCATAACCTATCTATCCCCTTTGATGAAATTACCATTTGATTTAGTTAAGCTTTAATAATACTGCACTGTGATATTTTGTGCTATACTAATATACTAAAGGTTTACAATTTACAACACAGCAATCAGCACCTATTTTTCATACCAGTAATGGGTGCAGGTCATATGGGTGCAGGTCATGCCATGGCCATGTCCATTTGAACATCCAAAAAACAGAACCCGCACCACCCAGAAGAAATCTTCTTAAAAGCCTTTATTGAACTAAGGGTTCTGACCCGGCACCATCAACGTTTCAGAACATCACTTTACTTATTATAATACACACATTTATTTTAGTGAGTCATGTGACAAAAATGACATCACTACTCAACGTTTCTAACTGATGACATCAGTTCTCACCGTTTATAAGGATATAATTTTCAAGATATTCATGGCTTTTGTGTATTATATAATTATAATATAGGAGGAAGGAAGGAAGGAAGAAGGGCCAGCACTCCAAAACTTCACATAATCTGTGTTTTATTACATACAGTATTTTTGGCATTGTAACGCTTTGGAATGCTGTGCTTCAATCAGTATATCAGAGTTTTGACCATATACCCATTTACGGGTAAATTTTATTTTAAGCCTTAACTATTATATTACTATATCTTAAAAAACCTGTAAAATTGTTACATTGCATTTCTACATTACATCTGTTAATCCCTTTTATGGTAATTAATACTTAAACCATACACTAGCAAAATGTGTACTTACTGTACCAGCGCTGTAGCTACAGACCCTTCTATCAGGTGCCATACACTCCCCTCCATTAACAACAAGTATCTGAAGATGAACTGCAATTTTGTACTTTGTTTGGATCGCATGCTTAAGATCTGTCACGCTAAAAGAGAGAAAAAAACAGTTCACAATTAAGAAGTCATAATTAAAAGCCCCTCTGAGACTGTTTTACTGAAAAAAAGTACTATAGACTAGTAATAACTATAGATTTTTATTAAAACACAGCAACCTATATGGCCAAAAATGATTGTCATGTGTGGCTAGCTGCAGTGAAATCAGTACTGCTACATTTGCTTCTGATACCAGTCACTGTGTGGAAGTGTTTTTGGGTGATAATTGTAAAATTCTGCATAATTGCATACTTTTCACCTGGAATATAAGCAGTCTTTGATAATTCTTTGTGTGTTGTTCCCCCCCCCCCAAAAAAAAAGCCATACTTACATAATCCTGGGAAGTTACCTGGTATGCATTTTAAAGGAATGAAGGTTTAGTACAAAGACAGCAGAATTCTAAATAATCTTTTGTTGGTTTACAATTTTTGCTTTATTTTATTTATTTACAGTTTTGGTTCTGCTGCTCTCAGACTTGTAATTAACATTAAACTGCAAGGGCTTACATTATCATAGTACCCAGGGGAAAAAATGAGAACTAAATCTTAACTAAAGAAGCAGGCTAGAAATGTTATAACATTATGTTTTGGGCTTCTGTACCAGCTTAGCTTTTCAACAGCCGCTCAGAGCCCACTGAGCATGTGAGTGTTACAGACACTTTCCAAGACTGTGACCCCCTGTGATAAGTTTGAGGTCCTGGATCATTGCTGCTACTGGGAAGTTGGAACTTTAGACTGGTGCAGACTATAAAATATGGCATTTTTAGCCATTATCATTTTTAGGGTTTACTTCTCCTTCAAAATTAAAATTGAAGATGAATAGTAAAGTGCTTGAAAAGAATAATAAGTAGGGATGGGCGAATTTTTCCACCTTGTTTCGCCGAAAAGACGCGCAACAAATTTTTTTTTGACGCCCATAGACTTTAATGGGCGTCTGCAACATTTCGCTGGCGGCAAATTTTTGGCGAAACGAAACGGGTCAAATTCGCCCATCCCTGATAATAAGCAAGTAAGAACAGCAATAAATTCAGTTGTTATCTGTTTATCTGGCCTGATAAAGTGAGCGAGGCAGCATACTTTGTGCCTTTTATTTTTAGTTTGTTTAAATGCCAAAATATTTTTGATAATCGCTAATCCTATGGACCCAGCCTCAACACAACACTAACGCCACACTGCAAGGTCACACCTGAGATCCCCAACTGATTGTTAAACTCATTAGAAAGTTGAAGGTGAGGGAGGGGAACCAGGGCAACAATTAGTACTTATATAATGAAGACAAACACTACTGCTGACATGACTATCATTAGAAGAATGCTTTAAGTGTGGCGGCAACCAAACACAGCCATTGTGATTTTTTTAAAAAAAAATTATACTTTTTTTTAATTAAAAATGTAAAACTTGTCAATATCAGAGATAAGCAGTTACAGCAAATCGAAACACTAGTGGACTATGCTCACTACATATGCCTCTATAAAACCGGTAAAAGGCTAGATGTACAAATTAGTTTAATAAATGTATTTTTGCCTTTTTTATTTCTTCAGTTAAAATAAACAAACAGGAAAATTAAAGCTACTCCATGTTTGGTTATTTGATGGCAGACAATTAGATTACCAGTGCACATACAAACGCTCTGTATAATGGATTTGCAAAGTCAAAAGAGTCGTAACAAAGGGTGTGGCTTGTTTATATAGAACTCAGTATTGCTAGTTAAACTCAGCAAATTAATTGTAAGATAACTGTAAAAGCAAAATATTGTAATAAAGCAAGTAAATAAAGTTAGAGAAGTAGTTAATATAGTAAAAGCCAAGAATAATAGGAATAATTAGAGTTCTGTAACATTTTGCAACTTTATTTAGCGGTAGCCTTTATTGTTAATATTATGTGTGCTTTCAAGGGAGGTTTATCTGAATGAATTAAATGAAATGCATACCAGGGAAAATAAAAGGGCCAGCTACGCCACAATTTTTGTAAGGATTGAAATCAGGCCCGGACTGGCAATCTGTGGGTTCTGGCAAATGCCAGAGGTGCTGCTGTATGGTTCCATAGAAAGTTACCATATAGTGGGCTGGTAGGGGGCTGTTTGGGCCTCTTTGTACTTGGAATGGCAGGGCCTATTTTGACTCCCAGTCTAGGCCTGATTGAAATATAAGTTTACCCTATATTGGTAGCTTTAAGACAGATGGGGTGGTTATTTATAAGCTGGTCAACCAGGCAGTAACCCATGGTAACCAATCAGATGTTTGTTTTCGTTTTTCTACCTGCAGCTGGCTGTAAAAAAAAAACAAAAACCTAATTACTGACTGACTGCTATATGTTACTGCCCAGGTGCCCATTTGCCCAGTGTTTATGAATTAGTCTTAGTGAATTTTGTCACCTCTTTACTAAGACTGAAAACAATGTTTTCATGAAGACCCATTTCAAAGGGGTGGTTCGCCTTTAAATTAACTTTTAGTATGATGTAGAGAGTGATATTCTGAAACAATTGGCAATTGTTTTTCATTTTTTATTGTTTGTGGTTTTTGAGTTATTTAACTTTTTATTCAGCAGCTCTTCAGTTGACAAGTTCAACAATCTGTTTGCTAGGGTCCAAATTACCCTAGCGTTAGTGCATTGATTTGAATAAGAGACTGGACTATGAATAGGGGAGGACTGAATATAAAGATGAGTAATAAAAAGTAGCAAAATCATACATTTTAAGCCATACAGAGCATGTGTTTTTTAGATGGGGTCAGTAACCTCCATTAAAAAGCTGGAAAGAGTCAGAAGAAGGCGGAAAATAATTAAAATCCTATACAAAATAAATATTTTGCTTAGAATTGATCATTCCACAACATCTAAAAGTTATCTTAAAGGTGAACCACCCCTTTAAGTTAACGTTTAGTATTCTAAAGAATGGCCAATTCTAAGCAACTTTACAATTGCTCTTCATTATTTGTTTTTTATCATGTATAATTATTTGCCTTTAATCTCTTTACAGCTTTCAAATGTGGGTCACTGAGCCCAAATAAATGCTCTGTAAAGCTACAAATTTTACTTTTAATTACTTATCTTTCTATTCAGGTCCTCACCTATTTATTTTCCAGTCACTTGTTCAAATCAATGCAAGGTTGCTATGATAATTTGGACCCTAGCAACCAGATTTCAAACTGAAGAGCTTCTGAATAAAAAGCTAGATAACTCAAAAAACTCAAAAAATTAAAACCAATTGCAAATTGTCTCAGAATATCACTCTCTACATACTAAAAGTTAACTGAACGGTGAACAACCCCTTTGAGACACATTTCCTGCATTGCCATCACGATGGCACATTGTGTCCGGTAGATACAGTATTAAATAAAAGATTTAACCACCAGTGCATTGGGTCTGATTAAAATGGCAAATATAATGTCTTGTGTGCCATTAGTTTTACATAATTTAAATAAATGAACTTCTATGCAGCCATAGGGGTGTGTGTGTCATAATGCTCTTTGCACATCATGGATGCACAATTGCTGCTAAATCGGTGCCAAATGTAATTCATTGCACTGCATTGCACACCAAAGAATATTTATTATACAATATAAGATAGGAATATTGATACAGAGATAATTTTATTTACAGAATTAGTACTTTCCTGCTGTAGGTTGCAATTGCAAGATCTATGGCAGCACCCATAAGACTTAAATGCCAGTTTACAGATTACTGCTTGATGTATGCCACAATGTGTGCAAAATCAAAGCCCCCAACAGGAAAGAGATTAATACTTGTCCATAATTAAAGGAACAGTTTTAAAAAAAAAAACTGTGTAAAAATAAAAACTGGGTAAATAGATAGGCTGTGCAAAATAAAAAATGTTAGTATAGTTAGTAAATGTCATGCATAAAGGCTGGAGTGACTGGATGTCTAGCAAAACAGAACAGAACCCAACTTCCTGCTTTTCAGCTCTATAACTCTGAGTTAGTCAACAACTGTAAGGGTGCCACATGGGACATAACTGTTTGCAATTGATCCTCAGCATTCAGCTCAGACTCAAAAGCAAATTTCTGGTTATTGCCTGGTAACCAATCAGTGGAATCCAAGTGAGCTGCAAAGCAGGAAGTAGTGGTCTGGCTATTATGTTAGACATCCAGTCACTCCAGCCTTTATAGCTATAGTTAGATACATTTTTGGCAAACTAACTATATTAGAAACATTTTTAAATTTGCACAGCCGGTCTATTTACCCAGTATTTATTCTTATACTAAACAATTCCTTTAAATTATATAGCTTAACAAACAGTTTTTGTAATGGTAAACACAAAGAACACAGACAATAGTATTTTCTTACGTCTGCACTGCAAGCTCTGTGTCAAAAGTCAGGGTTGTTCCAGTGTTCACCAGGAAAACATACAACTTCATGATGGCTGGTCTAAGGTCCTCTAGATCTTGCTTTTAACTTTGCTGTGCTCATTTAGAGACTATAATAAAAAAACATAGAAAACATTGTTAGAAAGCATAAAGATTAATAACTTATTTAAATATGTATACAATACATGCTAACTTGTATATATTAGACATTTATTGCAAACCACATGCCTTGGAGCTGTTCCATGCAGGTTTTGTAATACGGGTATGGGATCCATTATCCAAAAAACGGTATCCAGAAAGCTCCAAATTACTGGAAGTCTGTCTCCCATAGACTCAATTTTAATTAAATAATTGATTTTTTTTTTTAAATGATTTCCTTTTTTCTCTGTAATATTAAAACAGTACCTTGTACTTGATTCCAACTAAGATACAATTCATCCTTATTGGAAGAAAAAACTGCCTACTGGGTGTATTTAATGTTTAAATTAAATTATTTTCTAGTAGACTTAAAGGAGCACTAAACCCTAAAAATTAATATGGCTACAAATTCCATATTTTATATACTGAACTTATTGCACCAGCCTAAAGTTTCAGCTACTCAATAGCAGCAATGATCCAGGACTTCAAACCTGGAAAATTGGAATGACATAAATCTATATAATTTATATCAGTCTAGGTCCACAAAATTGAATAAAACAATACTTTTAAGATGAGATTCTTGCAATAACTCTCAAAGAGGCCTGTTGAGGCTATTGAATATCTTTGCATGAGAAACAAAACACTCTGTTTATATGAATGGAGTGACTAGACAAGAAACATTAAGGCCTAGAAATCCTTGCAAAAAGCAACAAATACCGTACATAAGGGCCCCTTAAGAAATGCATTGCAAGGCTAGTTGTCTTACTAGCTCTCTTGAATAGCACAATAAGGAATGCGGCTCTTGAAATTTTAAGTGGTACGTAATGACGTACAGGACACTTTGTCGCCTGCAGGAAATCACCATGGTTCTACATGCGTACGTGAAAATATTGTGTGTCACTAATTAATTCACAACTTGAATGCTACTCACAGACTATTATCATATTCCCTACGTCATTCTGTGTAATTAGGTGTGTATAGATTGCTCTTTCACACATATGGATCAGCTAGCATGACTGATCCATTAATGAACCTTGAGATCATATACAAAATTCCTCCTAAATGAATCACCCAAATACAATGTAACATATAAAAAATATATAAAAATTATATATATATATATATATATATATATATATATATATATATATATATATATATACACACACACACATACACATTTATTTGTCACGGAATATAAAAAATTAGAAACAGTGGTTTATTCAATCCTGTACTCGGGCCGTGCACTCAACGCTTCCTGAAGACGGCCCGAGTGCAGGGCTGAAACGTTGAATAAATCATTTTGAATAGAATAAGCCCTGTGAGTGTGGTCTATTTTTTGAGTTGTGTGTGTTTGTTTGTGATCTTGTTTGGGACCTGGGTTTTGAATCACCTTATCTTAAAGGGTTGTTCACCTTCCAAACACTTTTTTCAGTTGTTTTCAGATTGTTCACAAAACTAAAAGACCTTTTTCAATAGCTTTTTCCCTTTTCCCAAAATTTAAGTTTAATGTTCCTGTCTCTGGTGTTTCAGTCTGGGATCTCAGTGATGCAGGAGCAGATTTTGAACTGTTACAATTTGCTACATTTAATTGATACATTTAGTTCATACTTTTCTCAGTAGTATCTATTGAATCAATTTTAACAGCTAACTCAGGGATTCTGGTCAGCAGGGACAAAGATAACAAATGGATCAACTATATGTATCAATTTAGAATAGGTAGAGTTGGCGACTCCCCTCCTGTAGCTGGTTTAGAAGGTGAAAAATTAAACTTTACACTTTAATATTAGAAAAACGGTCTCAGGTAGAAAACAGAAAGTAATTGAAAAAAAGTCTTTATTTCTGGTGATCTATCTGAAACCAACTGAACTGAAAAAAGTATTTGAATTATTTCAGGTTTCTAAATAAATAGTTCTAACTGGGTGGATAGGCCGAAAGAGGGTCAAATGGAGGATATATCTGTGTATAATTACGACCTATCTGGAAGTCTAGCAAGTGAAATAGCCTGAACAACATAATTGCAGTTGATTTATGCAGTTATGAATGTTAAAGCGTTTTGTCGCAGGTTAATTATGGGAACAATGGAAGTGTTAATTATGGGAACAATGGAAGTGTACTGCTACTCGGTAGCTCTTGTCTTATATATTCTTATTCTACTTTGATATATTCTCAATCTACGTTTTATCATTTTATCTATTTATATTTCTGTCAATATACTATCTTTGTAAAATTTATTAAATAATTTGAAGGCAAACAACCCCTTTAAGGCTACTAAAAATTATTAAAATATTAAATAAACCCAACAAGATTATTTTACCACTAATATTGATTATTGCATCTTAGTTACCTTCAAGTACAAGGTACTGTTTTATTATCGCAGAGAACCTTATACATGTTTGCTTAAATTGAAGTAACAAATTACAGCTTTTTAAATATTGGGTTTCCGGGTTTAAGAGATAGCTATTTCTGTAACATTGTAAAAACAAACAAACAATCTTCCCCTTTTTGGTTTACATTTCTTGCTTCAAAGTAACCATTAAGATGTCATGGTAATGGTGGGATGTAGCAGTTTCAGGGATATAACATTTCAATACATATCTTGGTTGTCCTACAAGGAATTATGAAATTTCCTGTGCTTTAAAGGAGTACTAAACCCTAAAGTTAAAAAAAACCCTCTCTTACATATACCCCCTCCCTCCTCCCTCCCCAGCCTATCTGCTACCTCGGGGCAAATGCCCCTAAGTCTTTTCTTACCCCTCCGTGCAGATTCTGTCCAGCAGAGTTCACGGCAGCCATCTTCTTCTCTTCAGTAATCTTTGGAATGAGATCGGCGTAGCGGTGCATGCAGTTTTCTGTCTCGCGACAACTGCACATGTGCCAAAACTCACGAAAATTGCTGAAGCACCGGTCTAATTCCGAAGATTACTAAAGCAGATGAAGATGGCGCCCGTGTACTCCGCTGGACAGAGTCTGCACAGAGTAAAGTAAAGACTTAGGGGCATTTGCCCGGGGTAGCAGCTAGGCGGGAGGGGGTCTATGTAGGGTAGGGGGGTAGGGTTTTTTTTAACTCTAGGGTTTAGTTCTCCTTAAAGGGTAAAACAGAGTGAATGACTGGAAGAACGTGCAGAGCTCTGTTTTATGCCAATTCAGTTACACGAATACCATCATTTTACTCTCTGCAACTCTGTGTCAATAATGGGAATATGGACAAAATTAATAATTATACAGTGCCGATTGGGTGCAGTTACTAACAGAAAATAGGGAAATTTGCACTTATCTGTGATTAAAAAAAATGTATTAAAGGAACGGTAAAATAAAAAAAATGAAAGTGTTTTTAAGTAATAAAAATAAAATGCAGTGTTGCCCTGCAATGGTAAATCTGATGTGTTTGCTTCAGAAACACTACTATTATTTATATAAATGAGCTGCAGTGTAGCAATGGGGGCAGCCATTCAAACGAGAAAAAGCTCAGGATACACAGCAGATAAGCTCTGTAGAACATAATGGTGTGTCTGTTATCCACTATTTAACCTGTGCAATAGCCTTTTTTCAATTTTCAATTTTTCAATATGAACTATAGTAGTGTTTCTGAAGCAAAAAGATCAGTTATATCAGTGCAGGACAACAGTACATGATATTTCCATTACTTTAAAACACTAATTTTTTGGTGTTACTGTTCCTTTAATAAAATTTGACATCCTATTCATAACAGGTTAATGAAATAATGATACCTTCAGGCAAGGTGTGGGATGTTACAGCATAAATATATCGATTTTAGAATAAAGAATGTAAGTAACACAAACAATAGTACTAGTCGGAAATGCTTCCCAGTGTAATTAGTGAGATTCACCAGTGAATACAGAACACAGATACAATTATCTCCTAGAATGAATTATCAACCAAAAATGAAAACAGAAACATTTCCAGACCACACAGTAAAGTGTTTGACATATTCATACTTGGCTATACAAGGGATAGGTGACACTGAATAACAACACTAGGAATTCCCACTGATCAGTTAGTGATGAACTTAATGGGAAATGCAGTTAGGAATCAGTAATCCCAGAAAATGTAAGTTGTCATATAGTAGACACACGATTAAGCTTTATTTTTCTGCGACTACTACTGAACTGACATGAGGCAGGGCATTATTAAAGGAGACACGTTGTATAAAAAATAAGAATGTACCAGTGCATTATACTCATTTAGATATAGAAGAATTGTGCTTAAAAAAAAAAAGTAGTGTTTCAGGCTGATTTATTGAATATTTCAGCAAAAACCCTAATAATCCCTCCCTTCTCTTCCACTTCCTGCTCCCTGAATTCCCAGGCTGTGCAGGGGAGTCAGTGGCTCTCAGCTCACTGCACTGTATGACAGGAACCAATCAGCAGCTAGCAGGACCATATAGGGAACTGAAGTCTGTCTGTGCTTGTGTGACTGCAGGGCTGTGATTGGTTGTCCCCCTCCTACTGTGCTTCTGGCAGGGACCGTTAGGACCCACCCCTCATTTGAAACACAGACAGGGACCAGAGAACATCTATAGGGAGCTCCAATAAAGGGGCTATTTTTAAAGATAATATTTTTTGGCACCATGTAAAAGCAACACCATATATTATTCATAATTGCCTACAAAATTAGTGTTTTTTTCATTTATCCTATATGTCTCCTTTAAGAACAAACAATGTGGGAACAGATACACCAATGCAGAAACTGTGCTGCTACGTTGTTTAGTTAACATTTGTGCAATTAAACAATGTAGCAGCACAGTTTCTGCATTGGTGTGTCTGTTCCCACATACATTTACTTTTGTATTACAACCTTACTTTATTGAGGACATAAAGTTAGGGAATCCGATATCGGAGTATCTTCACAACCTGGTCCAGCATTTTACATATTATTATTAAGAACAAATAATTTTGAGGAGTGATCCCAAAAAGATTACAGGCATGGGATATGTTATCTGGAAACCTGTTCTCCAGAAAGCTTCAAAATACTGAAAGGCCCTCTCCCATAGACTCCATTTTAATCAAACATTTCAAATTGTTAAATCTCCGTATTAATTAAACAGTACCTTGTACTTGATCCAAACAATCCTATTGGGTTTATTTAATGTCATAATTATTTTGTAGTAGACTAAGAAGTACGGGGGATCCAAATGACTGGATAATAGGTTACATACCTGTATAGAAAGCCATCAGCCCATGATTGTCATCCAAAATCTAACTATGTATATATGATGTAATTGGCAAGCACATGCTTAACTATCAATGTCTTATAGTATACATGTCATTACCAGTCCAGGAACTTTACACAAAGTAGGAGACATAGCAAGAGATTATAACTAGAACTAAGCCTTGCCCTTGTTATACAGAGTAACTCAGGTCTACGTTCATGAAAAGGTTCTAGATCTCTGGTATTCTGAAAATGGCAATATAAATGAGTGACTAGAATGCTCATTAGCATTACTGATTCTTCCTTTGAAGTTTTGGAATGTTCGTATTACCCTGGAAAAATGGCTTTATCCAGGCAAATGAAACAGCCATCAAGCACACACTGAAACTAATCACATAAGGATTAAATCACTAATGAACATACATATCACGGATTGAGAAAATCAATATGTGATCAAAACCCAGGACTACCTGTCACCCTACTGAATGTGGACAGCATTTCCTTAAAGGGGTATTTCACCTTTATATTAACTAGGAATGGCTAATTCTAATCAACTTTTCAATTGGTCTTCATTTTTTATTTGTTATAGTAGTTCAACTGTTTGCCTTCTTCTTGTGACTCTTTCCAGCTTTAAAATGGGGGTCATTGGCCCCATCTAAAATCTCTGTAAGGCTACAGATTTACTGTTATTGCTACTTTGTATTACTCGTCTTTCTATTCATGCCCTCTCCTATTCATATTCCAGTCTCTTATTCAAATTAGTGCATAGCTGTTGTGGTAATTTGGATCCTAGCAACCAGATTACCGAAATTCCAAACTGGAGAACGGCTGAATAAAAAGCGAAATAACTCGAAAACAACTAATAATAAAACATGAATACCAACTGTAAATTGTCTCAGAATATCACTCACTACATTCCAGTAAAAGTTCATTTAAAGGAGAATTAGACCCTTAGCTAAAAAACACTACCCTACGTAGCCCCCCCCCCCAAATTGCTGTCATATTTAAGGGGTTGTTCGCCTTTAAAGGAGATTCAACCCTTAACTTAAAAAACCCTAGCCTACGTAGACCCCCTTCCCCCCCCAGTCTAGCTGCTAACCCAGGGAAATGCCCCTAACTTTTTACTTACCCCTCGGTGCACATTCAGGGATTGTAGTTCATGGCAGCCATCTTCTGGGTCTTCTTCCGGCGATACTGCAATTTCCATCTATTTCGGTTTATTCACAGTAATTGCTCTAACTGTGCAGGCGCTGCTTTGCCGGTCTCAGTCTCAGATTACCGAAGACCTGGAAGATGGCTGCCGTGAACTGTGATTCCTGAATCTGCACTGAGGGGTAAGTAAAAAGTTAGAGGCATTTCCCCGGGTTAGCAGCTTGGCTGGGGGGGGGGGGTCTATGTAGGGTAGGGGTTTTTTTTAGTTATGGGTTGAATCTCCTTTAAAGGGGGACAACCCCTTTAATATGACAGCAATGATATCATGCATGTCAATAGGGGAATAATTATCCAGTCCTGGTTTTTGTAAAAAATAATTAACACTTAATAATAAAATGCAACAAGGTCTCCTAAAATAACTGGAGTAGATGATTGTCTCCCTAATGACAGGAGTATTATAAAGCCGACAGTGTTGCTGCTCTAAACCATAGAAAACACAGTTACTAGTAGCAATGACATGGAGCTGGATATGTTAAAGTAGAAACTGGGGTCCCACATGTACCTGAAGGCTGGTGGGCAGAATAATGTGGTTTCTATAAGTGCCATGTAGACCTGGGAAGATTCTGAGGGCTGTATGGGAGGAATGGGACACACTATACAGTTGTGCAATGTCCTGTCACAGCCCACACACTTGTCAAATACCCTGTCACATGCCATGTTGGCAGATTTATAGCACAGAAAATAACAAGCAGGCTCCATTACTGTTCATCACTAGAGGTGACCTACACTAATGACAAGTAGTGACACTAAGACACGTTCCTGTATAGTATCTCGCAGTGGCCTCACGTTCATAGGCCGGGGGAGGAGTTGCCTACCAGTGAGGGAGACCCTTTCTACACTTCCACCCTGACAAGCAGCTCTTCCGTGTATGATTTGCTAAGCCCTTGCCCTGCCACCCACCGATCCGCGGAGCTGTCATATCCTCCTGGTGTCTGCTTTAGTTGTCAGGAAGAGCCTCTTGTTTTTGTTGTTTTTGTTGACGACTCAGTTTCCCACAGGCTGCCTGTTTCCGGCGGCGGCTGAAACATCGCGAGAGCGAATCAATCTCTCGCGACAGTTCGGGATTCCTAGGGAAAACGGGGATAGAATTCGGGAGGCGGAGTAACGCGTGGATGACGTCACTGAGTGACAGAGGCCGCGCCCATTTCCCGGATTAGGCGTGTGCTGTGTTATATAGAGGATTTGTCCTGTTATTGCCAATTTGTTGGTCAGACTCCAGTAGGGTGGGTCAGGTTATGTGGCGCTGGCTCGTAAAAAGGATAAGATGCCAAAATGATTAAAGGGAAAGTTGAATAGACATGAAATAGAAAGGGTAGTGTAATTTCCCGGATAATGAAGTAACCAGAGCAGTGAGTTAATTACAGTATGTGGGCGAGCTCGGCGAACTGAAAGTAATGGCAACCTGATAAATCTTTCCTTTCCTTGTTCTTTCTGCAGCTGGTTGGTTGCTATGGGTTACTGGGCAGGTAGAAATATGACTACTATTGAGAAAGACGCCCTGCTGGGAAAGTTTACTACATTTCCTGATAGGCTGTGTCGCAAATGCAATCATTTTATCTTTTGTGTGTAAGGCTGTAATAAAATGAGCAGCATCCAGTGTCGGACTGGGATGCCAGGGGCTCACCAGAGAACCTTAGACTGTGGGCCCACTTTCCAAACTATTATCCCTCCTTTCCTCACTTAACCTCTTTTTTCTCCTAGTCTTTTATATCCACTTGCTATTCTCTAATCTTCCATTATCAAGCCTTTTTTTCCCATGAAGAAATAGGGAATGGCCATGAAATAGGCCAAATGTTTAAAAGCAGGAGGCCCACTGACACCTGGGCCCACCGGGAGTTTTCCTGGTATCCCAGTGGGCCAGTCCGACACTGGCATCATCTATACATTAACTTTACCCCAATTAGGGTTGCCACCTGGGTTTTGACCCAGACAGCCAGGGTTTTTCTGTCAAAATTGCCTGCCTGGTTTTCCAAATTAGGAAAACCAGACAGAATCCCCTATAGCAGCGCTGTCCAACTTCTCTGGTACCGAGGGGCAGAATTTTTCTGACCTACATGGTGGAGGGCCAATAATGGATGCCAGTGTTAGCCACTCTCTGTTTTTAGACCAGACCCACTTAAACCACACCCATGTTACCACAAGAACAGGTTTACATACATAAGCAAATGCTAACTGCAGGGATATCACTCATATGTGAAAAAAAGTTGTCATATTAAGACATACCTTTAAATCCATACGCCTCATCCTCCTCTGTGGATAACACAGACCCCAGCACATGATTAAACCACTAACAATTATTTTCAAACGCTAACAACCCCCAGAAAAATATCAGGCTTATGTTCCAAAGGAAGAGCAGGGCAAATATAGGCAGAGTATGGCACACACAGGGAGCATAGGTAAGTCAGAGTATGGCACACACAGGGAGCATAGGGCAGGCAGAGTATGGCACACACAGGGAGCATAGGGAAGTCAGAGTATGGCACACACAGGGAGCATAGGGAAGGCAGAACAGAGTAGGAGACAGGGAAACATATTAGAACCACTCCAAAATATACTACATAGAGTGACATGGTGCTGGTGCCCTTCAGCAATTTGTATGAGTGTGACCAGGTGAATAATGTGGCCAGTTTCAGTCTGGGACTTAGGTGTGAACAGTAGGGTGTGCACCTGCCAAGGCCAGGGCTAGTATCACAAATGTACCAGCAATGTATCCGGTAAATTTGTAATACCCTTAACAAAAGCCCTTGGCCCTCCGCTGGAAACGTACCTTTTCTCCGTCTTCTGGCCATCGCGTGATGTGGTCCCACCCCTTTTACATCATGGCCTGTTTCTCTCCACTTTGCATCATGACCCACCCCTTTTATTTCCTCCCCCACCACCGGGCGGTAAAACTGTTCTGAAAAGGTGGCAACCCTAATCCCCTATGATTGATGCAGTGAACAACCCTACCCCCAATATTTGCTCTGGATGAGACCTCTTATTCTTAGGGGTTTAACCCTCACAATGGTGTGAAGGCAGGGCGTAATCAGTGCCGGGCCAGGCCAGCTGGGGGCGCCCCAGGCAACCCAGCCAGCCACTTCGCACCCAGCTACGGCTGTGCACAATCGCGGGTACAAGCTCTACCTCCCGTGCACGGTCGCTACCGCCGGTGCGGATGCATAACACAAGGACGTGCACTAATGTGCACTACAGAGGGCATGGTGAAACACTTGCCAGACATGGAGTAGGCTGCAAGCCTGCAAATGAGGTATGTGCTTGGCACCCCCCAAGCTTTGCATCCTAGGCACCTGCCTCTTCTGCCTACACCTAGTTCCAGCCCTAGGTGTAATACACTGTAATAAGTAATATTAATAAATAGGCATCAGTGGTTCTTGCAACTTAACCATAGAACTTATTATTGAAGAACATCATCCACATAGGAGTAGAGATAAGCAGGAGATCATAGTACATCAATGAATAGGCATATACTCATAAGCATCAATGATCAGTGTAGACCCCACAGGGTAACATGAGTTAGAATATACAGTGACAGAGGTTCTCCCAGCTTTCAGCCTTTACCCTAAGCGGTGCTCCTGGGTGTCTCTCTAACCCCTGGCTCAACACTTAGTCCCTGTTTCTAGGCAATTAATACCCGGAATCCTAGTCCCACACAACAATCATCGCTGGAGCTTGTGCTGCTTGGATAAATAGCCCTATCTATCACTCCTAGAGTGACCTATTAATGTGAGTTCTGAGAAAAGGCACACTGGCACACAAGTTGTGAATGCAGGTGAAAACCTTGCTAAATTTTATTACCGGAAGTGCAACGTTTCGGGGCAAGCCCCTTTGTCAAGCATAATGGATCTGTGTGAAATGGTACAATTATAGGTGCATCAATCAATTCACAAGTGCATTCAATTAGTGAAATTGAACCTTTTGAAAAGTCCTTAAAAATTGTGAAAAAAATAATAAAGAAAAAACTACAGCAAAAACAATAAGCATAAGTCTTTGATTCGTTTCCCAAATAATAAAGTTCATAGTCCAAAGTGAAAATGTATAATTTCAATGCTTCAAATGTAGCAAACACGTCTAACAAAGTTGCAGTACCTATAAAACAAACATATGGACATAAAAATTGTTACAATGTGTAACTATATAATCTTACCCTGTCTCTGAAGGAAAAAAGAAAAGATACCTGTCCCTGCATCAGGATTTTGTACATAGTTTTCTTATCTGAAAAAATGAATTAAAGACAGTTAGTTTAACCAAGGAATAGTGAATTCATAGATAACAAGCCATGCTGAACTCTTCATTAAGACCTTTAGGATATTTAGTCTGGAGTAACCAGATCCAATAACACTCTCTCTGCAATAAAATTCTCTTTTTATCCTGTCCTTGTTGTGTTTTTATTTTCTCTAGAACTTGCCAGCGGAGTTGTGCTACTCTGTGGCCGTTTGTAAAAAAATTTTTGGCAAGCCATGTTTCTTTTTTATATTTACTCGAGGCTGTTAGTTCGACAGTTTCGATTTCTTGAGGCTGATAGTTGTGGATAGTCGATTTATGTTCATCTAACCTTGTTTTTATAAGTCTTGAAGTTTGCCCTATATACGCTAAGCCGCATGTAAAAAATCCATTAATTTCATGTTTCGTGCCCTGTTGTGGATATGTAACTGTGTTGCCTGATATTATTCCATTACAATGCCCACAGTTTCTGCAGGGAAAGGTGCCCTTATTATGCGTTGAACCACCCACCTGTAAATTTCATTTATGAGGTTTAATAAGTTGTCCAATAAGTTGTCCAATATATATTATGTGAGTAGCCTATCCTTACTAGACCTGACCTGTATATTTTCCACTATAAGGGCCTAACAAAAGGGAGGCTCTTCTGTCGCCACCCTTTGGGGGAATGCAATATAAGTGGAGAATAAGTGGAGAAATTACAGCTGAATGGAAGAGAGCAGCACAACACCATTTTGTTGCAGGTGGGGAGCTTCCCCAAATCAACGTTTCGGGGGGGGGGGTTTCACCCATCCTTCATCACCCTGATGAAGGGTGGGTGAAACCCCCCCCCGAAACGTTGATTTTCTTGTGGTGAAAAATAAATGGGGAAGCTCCCCACCTGCAACAAAATGGTGTTGTGCTGCTCTCTTCCATTCAGCTGTAATTACTATGATTGACGTGTGCCGACCGTCTAGAGAGTTTTGCACCATCTAGCAGGAATTGTCATAGTAAAGGCGAGGGAGGTGCGGAAATTTTCACATTTGAATAAGTGGAGAATACATTTATCAGTCCCACACATGTGCAAAATATAGTAATTTATTTTGTAAAATAAAAAGTGCAGTTATAGTAGGTGTAAGAGCTTGGTTACATGTGTAAAGTTCACATTTCACATTTTCAATCGCAGACCCTCTCCTCTGACAGATAAACCCTTATATGGATAGGCTTACCTATTCTCTGTCCATTTCCCAGCCCACCCTGTTCCCTACCCAGTGATGCCATTGTCCACCCCATGTGATGCCATTGCCCCGCCCCATGTGATATCACTGCCCACAATCCGACCCAAAGGCCGGTTTAATTCATGTAAAAAGGTGGGAATCCTACTGATACGCCAGTGTTTTCTTATTCAGGTATAGGATCTGTTATCCAGAAAGCCATTATAAGACAGCTCTGAATTACAAGAAGGGTATCTCTCATAGACCACATTTAATAATTCACACCCTAGATAATCGTGGAACTATGACTGATATGCCAATTTTTTCTTATACAGGAATATAATCTTTATCAGGAAAGCCATTACCTGAATTATGGTAAGGGTGTCTCTCATAGACTCCTTTTTAAGCAAATAATTCACAATTTAGGGGCACATTTACTTAGCTTGAGTGAAGGAATAGAAGGAAAAAATAGTTCAAATTTCAAAGTATTTTTTTGGCTACTTCGACCATCGAATTGGCTACTTCGACCTTCGACTACGACTTCAACTTCGAATCAAACGATTCGAACTAAAAATCGTTCAACTATTCGACCATTCGATAGTCGAAGTACTGTCTCTTTAAAAAAACTTCGACCACCTACTTCGCCACCTAAAACCTACCGAGCATCAATGTTAGCCTATGGGGAAGGTCCCCATAGGCTTTCCTAGCTTTTTTTGATCGAAGGAAAATCGTTTGATCGATGGATTAAAATCCTTCGAATCGTTCGTTTCGAAGGATTTAATCGTTCGATCGAACGTTTTTCCTTCGATCGTACGAACATAGGAAATGCGGTAAATCCTTCGACTTTGATGTTCGAAGTTGAAGGATTTTACTTCGATGGTCGAATATCGAGGGTTAATTCGACCCTAAGTAAATGTGCCCCTTAATGTTAATGTTGATTTTTTAGTACTGATGGGGGGAATTTTTTTATCTACATTGTGCTGAAAAAGTTATTGCAAAGAAAAGGGCAGTTTGGAAAAAGTTGCTGGAAAAAAAGGCCATTTCTTTAATGTGTCTTACATATTTTTGCCATTTTGCTAATTTAAGTGAAGCAGGACAGATTCTCAGATCACTGTTTATTAGTAGACTGGGTATCTCCCATAGACTCCATTTTAATTAAATAATTAATTTATTTTAAAAAAAATATTTCCTTTTTCTCTGTAATATTAAAACAGTACCTTGTACTTGATCCCCACTAAGACATAAATAATGTGTATAAAAAGCAAAACCATCCTATTAGGTTTATTTAATGTTTAAATGATTTTCTAGTAGACATAAGGTATGGAGATCCAAATTACGGAGAGACTCCTTCTCTGGAAAATCCCATTTCCTGAGCTTTCTGGATAACAAATACCATATCTGTAATTTGTTATGACCTTAGGTTTCCCTCATGTACCAAAAACTAACAACTGTATTAGAGAAAACCTAGAAGAAGAAAAATGACATACAAAGTATATCCAAGCAGTTTGGTGAATTCAAATGATACATGCAATATCCATACAATGCAACCACATCCTGCAGAGCTGCCACCTCATCCATGTTATCAAAGATCCTTCTGAATTTATATATCGTGCTTGGGGTCCACGGCCTGGATCATGTCTAGTGTAAATATTTCTAATGAAAGCAATAGTTGATAGCTGGGAATTAAATTGTGTTAATAAGGCTGTCAGGGTTAGGACTAAGAAGGAAGCTGTCTGATGGTATGGAATCAAAAGTGACAAGCAGTTGGGCACAAGGCAGGGCAGGCAGTGCAGGTTTGGGGACATTGAAAGTCAAGGCAGTATCTCCAAACAGTGTTAGGAAACCAAGGTATAAACTTTGAAAAAGTATAGCATGAAACATTTAAATGCAATCATAATATATCATGAAGGTTTTTGTGCCTTTAAGTAATTTATTAAAATACATGAATGATAAACCTGAAGGGCTCATTTGCTAATAGCAAGCCCTATGCAGTTTGCATCTGTGCTAATAAATTGACACATTGATGTTCCAGCATTAAGATGTGTGTTTTCAGATCATGCCTACGGTTTTCTGTCCTGTTTTCAGACATTTGAAAACCAGTTAGTCAGAACGTGATGGCAGCAACACTGATGGACTGGTGGGGACACACCACTTGGTGTGATGAGCTTCTATTTTATCCTTTGGGGTCTCGCCAACCTTCAACTGGGAATAGAGCATTCACATTGCTAAATCCTATATAATGTATACCCTGCATTACAATGACTTTTTTGAAATAATACAAGGGAATTATACTGTCTATGCTCAGTTGTTGCAACTTAATTGAGAATTTCTTGGCTTACCACAATGCAGTGGAAAAGAATATATTGTTTCTTGTCATTAAGGTGATCTCCTTAATTTCATGTTTACAGAGTTTAGAGAGTAAGAAACATCACCAACTCACAGGTGACATCTTGTGACAATCTTTGGCACTACATGAAATGCCAAGAGTAGCCTTATAAACTATCTTTTCTTACTTGTCTATATTTACTGCTGTATATTAAATATATCTCTCTTTTCAGGCCTTTAGTAAGTTTTTGAAATAGGCAAACTGCTGAAATTTCCTGGTTCGCTCTGTAACCATTGCTTTGAAATTTAAAGTATGACCTACTCCTTATAATGTTAGTGTAACAGTTGTAAGGAAAACAGGGTGCTCACTAGTACCTTGTACTGTAGCAGATCTTACCCAGGGCAGGGCAGTAGCAAATCCTAGTAGGCATGTGTTAACATAGAACTTTTCTTACTCAGGTAAGCCCTCACTTAACTATTGGAGGATGGGTTAATCACACCATATCTCCTCCATAAGACTAATTCCTGAAACAAACTTGCGCACCAGTGGTCCTTTCAAAAAAAAAAGAACCCTTTATTAAAAGATGGTACAATTTATAATAATAATCTTCCAGTGGATACTTTCAGGTTCAGTGTTCACAAAACCCAGAGGTAATATAGCCTGCCTTTAGTGCACAATCTGCATTCAAGGCAAACTCACAGTGGCCTCACACTCCAAGGATCTCCCTATCACTGAGCCTTACTGCTTGAGTCTCTATTCTGGTGGTCTTATCATGGTCTCCTTGTTGGAGCCTCTGGCTGCTTTACTAACTAACCCATATCTTTTACTTCCGAATACGACTATGACAAAACTGCCCTTGCACTTTGCTCAATTATATTAATGAACATTCAGAGACAGACAAATCCAACGTTTGTTTGAACTTCTTTTGTGCATTCTTTAAGGGAGTCAGGCAGAGTTAGATGGAAATACACCGGGAAGAAATTCTGTCTTGTTTGAATAAAATCATAAAGTGGTTTTTAAAGCGCTGCTGTTGCTGTTGTACCCATGAGCTTGCAGCATTACTATTATAAATAAAACATGTTTCTATACCACTTTACCCCCTAATTTTTCTTGTGAATTAAAAATTGCACCCTGATCTTATTAACTTCAACATTCTGTTCTGTCCATATAATAACTGAGGGATTGATGTATACATTTACCTTCAGCTTATGCTGTTTTATTGATTCGCTTTCTCAAACATAAATTGCTCAGTGGCTTTGATGTTTTCTTAGGATTATAGTTAATCCTTCGATGAGTCAGAATGTCAGGATATAAGCAAAAAGTAAAGTTGAACATAATTTTTTGATTGATAAAAGACATATTAAAAGCTGTGTAAGAAATGACGCATTATAACGAGAATGGTTCACATCAAATCATTCACATTTTAGAACAGTCAAGTAAGCTGCCATGCAATGACAGCAATTAGTTATACATTTCGGGAGAAACATTAATTTGTAAGGATTGCAAAATGATCAACGGAAAAAGGAAACAATTATGAAATATGGTTCACAGACGTTAAGAACGTATAATATTTTTCATTGTTTTAATTACAGCCGTTTACGTTGGCCTTTGGAATATAAATGTGTTTAGGCTCGGACTACAGGCTGATGCTAGCATTTACCTTTCAAAGTTGGTTATATATGGGCACAAAGGCACTGTCTTTGGAATTAGTGTTTGGCATGACAAGTTCCAGGTAGATACCGGTGTAATTGCCACTTCTAGTACATTGTTTTTACAGAGACAATTACAGGCTTGACTGCTTTTGATTTTTCTGGCAGAAAAGTGAATTGGCCTTAAGAGACTTGTTTTACATTACACAGCACTTAGCAGGTTGCTGGGCTTGTTTATTGACTAGTGCTGCTAATAGGGAAACATTGGTTTGTATGCTGAGAACTAAGCAGTTAGATACTACAGTTAATTCTATATAGTGTACTAATGCAATGGATTGCCATCACTTGTCCTATAGATCAGCAAAGTAATGTCAGATATTGCCAGACTCCCTTATTTTTCTCTGCTTTTGTAAACAGGTAACCATTTATACCTTTAGTTGTGTTATATTATGGGATCCGTCTCCCATAGACTCCAATTTAATTAAGTCAGATTTTAAAAAATGATTTCCTCTTGCTCTGTGTAAACATATAACAGTATTTTGTACTTGTTTCCAACTATGCTAAAATTAATTATTAGAGGAAACAATCCTATTGGTTTTAATAATGCTTAAATTATTTTTAGTAGTAGTATTTTTAGTAATGGAGATCCAAATTAAGGCAAGACTCCTTATCCAGAAAAACCCAGGTCATGAGCATTCTGGATAACAGGTTGAATACCTGTATTAACAATACTGGGGAAAAATATATAATTGCACACTGTACTAAAAATGTTACTAAATGTTAGGTTACTGCAGTATACCTGCATTTAACAGATTTCATTCAAATAGAAAATGCTGTTTAGAACATATTTCTAACTCCTATAGGGTTAAGAGAGCCTATAACTTTAATTCCCTAATGTTATATTTCACTAGTTACTAGTGACTGACATAGTGGGGCAGGGTGAGACGTTAAAGGTGTGGCGATGACATCACATGGCAGGGTGATGAAGTGGCGATTGGCCAGTCATCACGTCCATCTAGGGGAATTAGGAAAACCATGCAGGCAGTTTAGACCTGGGCAGCCCTTCTGAAAACCAGGCTGTCCGGGTCAAAATCGGATGGGTGGCAACCCTAGTATAGGTCTAGCTTTTGTCAGAACAATGTTTTATCAATGAAAAATAGAAATGCAAGCTAATAAGAGCAGTCTGTGCTTCAACAAGGGTTCATAGATGGACTAGGGTTGCCACCTTTCATCAATGACATAATGGGTTGAACCAATGACGTATCAGGGGGGTTTGATGACATCACAGGCGAGGGCCACCATTACAACAAAATTTTCGGGGCCCCCTGGGCCCCACCCCAGTTCCCGCCCACTCCACACCACAGTTAAAAGACCACACAGACATCAGTCCTAAAAATAGTAACCCCTCCACACACACAAGTTATAAAAAGCTATTAATGGTCAGGCCCCCCCTATAAGTTAAAAAAACTGTGGTGTCAGGGCCCCCCATGAAAGTTTTTTTAAAATTTGGTTGTCAGGGCCCCCCTACAAGTTAAAAAAAAAAACAATTGGTGACCAGGGCCCCCCTTACAAGTAAAAAGAAAATTGGGGCCCCAGAGAATATTTTTTTAAAAAAACATTGTCGCCAAGGACCACACAGACATCAGTCCTAAAAATAGTAACCCCTCCACACACACAAGTTATAAAGAGCTATTAATGGTCAGGCCCCCCCTATAAGTTAAAAAAACAATTGGTGACCAGGGCCCCCCTTACAATTAAAAAAAAAATTGGGGCCCCAGAGAATATTTTTTTTAAAAAAACATTGTCGCCAAGGACCCCTTTACAAGTAAAAAAATATTGGGGCCCCAAAGCATATTTTTTTTTAAAAAACCTTGGCGCCAGGGCCCCCCTTACAAGTAAAAAAAAATTGGGGCCCCAAAGAATATTTTTCAAAAAAAAACCTTGGTGCCAGGGCCCCCCCTTACAAGTAAAAAAAAAATTGGGGCCCCAGAGAATATTTTTTTAAAAAAACATTGTCGCCAAGGACCCCCTCACAAGTAAAAAAATATTGGGGCCCCAAAGCATATTTTTTTTAAAAAAACCTTGGCGCCAGGGCCCCCCTTACAAGTAAAAAAAAATTGGGGCCCCAAAGAATATTTTTCAAAAAAAACCTTGGTGCCAGGGCCCCCCTTACAAGTAAAAAAAAAATTGGGGCCCCAGAGAATATTTTTTTAAAAAAAAAACATTGGTGGCAGGGGCCAGTAGAGCATTAAAATAATATATTAGTGCCCAGGGGATTTAAGAAAAAAAACCCACATTGGTGTTCAGTAGAATTGAACTCATGGTTTTAGGACTTCAACTTCACCTACTTCGGTGACTTTATGTCTTTTCTCCGCTTCGGGACTTCGGCTTCGGCTATTTTTGTGGCTTCGGGTCTTTTCGCCGCTTCAGGACTTCTCTGCTATAAACTGGTAAAAGGCATCTGCTGGTTGGTTGCTATAGGTGACAAAAATGTACCAACCTGTTCTTTTTCAAGAAATTCAGCAGATTACAAGACATATAATGTAATAACTAAGAAAGAGAGTTTTGATTTGGCTGCAATATTACAAAATGCACTAAAACCCTACCTAAAAAAAGTTACTGTAGCTTCCACAAAAAAAAGGGTCCATACCATTACAGGCATGGGACCTGTTATCCAGAATGTTCTGGACCTGGGTTTTTTTTTCCAGATAAGGGATCTTTCCATAATTTGGAACTGTAAACCTTTAGTCTGCTAAAATAATTTAACATTTACAACATGAAATAAACCCAATAATATTGTTTTGTCACCGATAAGGATCAATCTTAATTGCGATCAAGTACAAGGTACTATCTTGTTATTACCGAATTGTTGAATGATAAAATTAAAATGAAGTCAATGTAGATGGCCTTCCTGTAATTCAGAGCTTTCTGGATAACTGTTTTTTAGATAACACATCCTATACCTGTATAAATGTATTTACCTATAGCCAGCTATATAAAATCATTCATCATGGACAGTGGTGTAACTAGTCTGCTCTGGGCTCCCCTCAAAAATATATCTGGGGGGACAAAGGGACTCCTACCCATCCCTCACATCCCCGGCTCCCTGCCCACAGGTATGAGAGCACTGGGTAGGGGGAATTTATTTGCAACTATAGAGGAAGCAGACCCCACAGTCCGGGCCCCATCTCCTAATGCCCCCATAGCTGAAGGGACTGCTTTCTCTATAGTTATACCAGTGATCATGGAGAATGCTGACACTATAGCTAGAACTGAGAATAACAATATCTGGGCATTGTTTCCACTTCACCTTACTTGCTGCACCCTGATTATTATATTCAGATCGCTCTTACTGTCTGTTTATTGGCTTTTGTCAGTTATTTATTCATATTTTTTATTTTCATCTATTATCTGTAGATGACAAATGCAAAGGTAACTGCATATATAATAGCTGCAACCTGTTTCTTGCTGAAATAATTATAGCTATGAATTCCATAGGGAGCTTGTCAATTCCTAAACAAGACATGTACCATAGTAACCAGGAGACGTTAGTCATGCTAAAATGCTCCATTGTACAAGGTGATAACATATGCCCTTTATATTGAATTCTGCTAAGAATTAAAAAAAAAAACAACTGAATATGGTCAGTAGAAGTAACAGTGTCATATAGGTTAATGAGACCATTTACCAGTAATCTGTTTTAGAGCTTGGACCTAGAGTAGAAGTGGCGTTAATAACTATAGTTGTTTGGATCACCAGTGGGAGGGACCATGGGAAATATGACAGTGCTTTCATTGGTGTTATTGGAAAGCAGATAGGAATCTCTGGTCTTTAAATGACAAGACATTCAGAAGATACAAGGTAAGTACCTGACAGCCATACTTTTGCACCAGTTATAAACTGTCAGCATCTAATAATGAATGAATGAAATACTAAGTCATTTCCACTTAAAATTGAAATTTCAGGAAAATATCAGTTTAGCTAGATTTTAATCTACTATTAGGAATCTGGGAAATTTTTGTATTATCTTTAGGATGCTTTTAAAACTGAAGAAAAGTTTTATGTAAAAGCTTTCAGAATCCTGAATGTTTACTTAAAATGTCTTTATTGTTTGTACTGCATAATAATATAGCTTGAATATTAAGAATTATAAAACAAAAACTATAAATATATGTTGAACAACTACATCAGTAATCCAGCTAAAATACATCTTTAAATGTCAAATGAATTAAATTTATATTAGTGGAAAACCAATCCTAATGGATTTATTTAATGTCTAAATGGTTTTTTTTAGCCTTAAGGCACCTGTAGTTTTTACCAGAAAATCCCAGGTCCCAGCTTAAATCCCACACCCATGCAATATATTATTTTCATGTGCTCACTGTTCACATTTAAAGGGGTTGTTCACCTTTCAGTTAAATTTAATATGACGTAGGGAATGATATTTTGAGGATATTTGCATTTGGTTTTCATTTTGTATTTGTGATTTGTGAGTTATTTATTTTTTTATCCAACGGCTCTTCCGTTTGCAATTTCAACAATCCGGTAGATAAGGTCCAAATTACCCTAGCAACCATGCATTGATTTGAATAAGACTCTGGAATATGAACAGGAGAGGACCTGCATTGAAAGATTAGTAATAAAAAGTAGCAATAACAGCTAATTTTAGCTTTATTTGTTTTTTAGATAGGGTCAGTGACCCCCATTTGAAAGCTGAAAAGGTCAGAAGAAAAAGGCAAATAATTAAAAAAAAATATAAAAAATAAAATAAAATAAATAATGAAGACCGATTGAAAAATTGCTTAGCATTTGCCATTCTATAAAATACAAAAAGTTAACTTAGCAATACAACTATTAAAGTCTAGTGTCCAGCGCCGGATTCGCTGGGCAGGTGCCCCTAGGCCGTGCGCTCCGCGCGGTCCTAGTGCCTGCCCACACTACCACACGCTGGCGCAAAAGCGCCAGCTTGCGAGCGCCGGAGCACTGGGGAGCACAGGTGGCTGGGCGGCCCCCAAAAATGTGCCGCCCTAGTAAATCATGTACTTAACAAGTGCTAAACAAAATTAGATAGAAATTTCAATGAAAAGTGTAATCAATTAAACAAACGTTCACAGCGTAAAAATTGTGATTTCTACATCTCACCAAGTGGTAATTTTTTGGATACTTCGACCATCGAATAGGATACTACGACTTCGAATTTACTTTGACTTAAATTCAAAATAAAAATCGTTTAAATATTCGACCATTCGATAATTGAAGTACTGTCTCTTTAAAAAAACTTTGACTTCAATACTTCACCAAATTAAACCTGCCAAAGTGCTATGTTAGCCTATGGGGACCTTCTAGACCATTTTTCTAAGTCTTCACACATCGAAGTAAAATCGTTTGATCGTACGCTAAAATCGTTAGAACGATTTAAAGGAAAACTATACCCCCAAACAATGTAGGTCTCTATAAAAAGATAATGCATAAAGCAGCTCATATGTAAAATCCTGCTTCATGTAAATAAACCATTTTCATGATAAAATACTTTTCTAGTAGTATGTGCCATTGGGTAATCATAAATAGAAAATTGCCATTTTAAAAAATACGGGCCACCCCCTGGGATCGTAGGATTCACGGTCCACACAAACAAACCATATGTGTTAGGTCACATGAGCCAATTAAAAGACCGAGTTCTGTCTTTTGCTCCCACACTTCTTCCTTTTACAGTTAGAGCTGCAGTATTTCTGGTCAGGTGATCTCTGAGGCAGCACACAGACCATCACGAAATGGTGGCTCAAGGCAAGAGATGTAAAAGGGCAATATTTACTTAAATATATATTCCAGTTTGGTAAGATTCTTTTATATGCCACTTAAAATTATATAAACTATCTGTTGCTTAAGTGTTCATTTTGGGGGTATAGTTTTCCTTTAATCGTACGATCGAACGATTTTACTTAGATCGTTCGATGGGCAAATTCGTTGAAAAATACTTCTACTTCGATATTCAAAGTTTTAATTTGATGGTCGAATTTCAAAGTATTTTACACTTCGAAATTCGACCCTTGATAAATCTGCCCCTAAATGTTTGTAAAAAGTAAGTGCATCTGTGATGATGCAGGTTTCCACTGCTTTTCAATCCAAGTGTCTGGTGTTGTGAATTGATGCCTATGATTACAAGTGAGAACACACGAAACGTGTTATGACTGAACATGTTTGTGTAGTAAAAGCTATTTGCAATTTTACCGCTGCCAATTGAGTGCGTGCCATTCTTTGGTTTGAAGGGCCAGGTAAATCCCCATGCTATTTATTAGCTGTGTACAAAGAAAACTGCACAGGCATTTCGGGAGGACCCCTTTGCCATCATGTATGTTTGATGAATGGGCTTGCATGAAAGCTTGTGTGGTTTTTCACTACAATGAAGGACTTGTTTTGGGCCACCAAGTATTTTTTGTGCCTCTGTGGCATTTGCAGTGGCACTAGACCATAACCACGCACAAGCCATGTATTTTTTAAGCTGTTTCTTTATACCTTATTGCAGTGTTTGTTTTTCTTACACATTTTTTTTTAAATACAGTAGGATAAGCGTTGTCAGAAAACTATCCGTTAGAAATGCTGATGAATCCCATGCATGGAGAGCCCAATTCTATGCATACAGTACACTGACATACTGGATTCATAGCAATTCTATGGAATTTGAGGAATGCTTTATTAATATATCTATTAACTGATAAGCTCAGTACCCATTGACGTCTTCAACAGATGTTAACAGTTAGAATGATAGAACTGTGCTTCTTAATATCCAATTTTTCTTTGCCAGGAAATAAAGATATAGAACATCACCATGGTAGCATTTAAGGGTGTTTGGACTCAACCGTTTTGGAGATGTGTCTCTGGTGAATTTTTAGCCATGCTTATTTTTGTTCTTCTTGGACTTGGCTCAACAATCAACTGGGGGGTAGATGACAAACCTCAGTCTGCAGATCTTCTACGCATTTCACTTTGTTTTGGCTTTAGTATTGTCACAATGGTGCATTGCTTTGGAGACATTAGTGGTGCCCATCTTAATCCAGCGGTCACTATTGCATTTGTGTGCACCAGAAAAATTACTCTTGCCAAGTCATTATTTTACATCATAGCACAATGCCTGGGAGCCATCTCAGGAGCAGGACTTCTATACCTACTGACACCTCTTAATTTAATTGGAAACTTAGGAGTGACAATGGTAAATATCATTTTTTGATCAAATATTTTCAACAATTTTATTATGAAACAATGCATTTTATCTGTATATTACGAAACAATACATTTTATCAATCTGTATATTATGAAACAATACATTTTATTCATCTGTATATTTGTTGTCTAAACAAGAAGTATTGCATATACAGGGAGTTGTGACAAAAGTTATTCAGAAAGTTGACAAAAGTGATATTGCTGGTTTAGGCTACAAATTACAGGTATGGGATCAGTTATCCGGAAACCTGTAATGCAGAAAGCTCCTAATAGACTGCATTTTATCTAAATTTTAAAAAAAAATATTTCCTTTTTCTCTAAAATAATAAAACAGTAGCTTGTACCTGATACAAACTAAGATATAATTAATCCTTATTAGAAGCAAAACCAGCCTATTTAATTAATGTTTACATGATTTTATAGTAGACTTAAGGTATGAAGATCCAAATTATGGGAAAACTCCTTATCTGGAAAACCCTAGGTCCTGAGCATTCTGGATAACAGATCCCATACCTGTATCTGCAACAACATAAACACAATCATTTTTAGTCAGTGGATCCATTCAGTAATTTACTTATTATTTTTTACTTATTATTATTGTATAAAATTAGCCAGAAAATGAAGAGGCATCTCTGGCTCAGTTTAAAAAATCCCATCACCTCGAAATTCGACCCTTGATAAAGCTATCCCTCAGTTTGATGCAGAGAGTAATATTCTGAGTCAATTTGCAATTGGTTTTCATTTCTTATTATTTGTTTTTTTGAGCAATTAAGCTTTTTATTCAGCAGCTCTCCAGTTTGCAATTTCAGCAATCAGCTTGCTAGGGTCCAAATTACACTAGAATCATGCATTGGTTTTAGTAAAAGACTGGAATATGAATAGAACTCGCCCTGAATGGAAAGACGAGTAATAAAAAAGTAGCAATAACAATTTGTAGCATTACAGAGCTTTTATTTTTTTAGATGGGGTCAGTGACCCTATTTGAAAGCAGGAAAGGACCAGAAGTGGACAAATAATTCAAAAACTATAAAAAATTAAAAGTTTGAAAGGTTTGAAATCGAATCGTACGAATCGAAGGAATGTCGCATTCGATCGGATTCGATTAGAAGTTTTACCCAAAAAAAAACTTTTGGGTAAATTGACTCCAAATGAGTTCTAGGAGGTCCCCCATAGGTTAAAACAGCAATTCGGCAGGTTTTAGATGGCGAATGGTTGAAGTCTAATTTTTAAAGAAACAGTACATAAATTTCGATATTCGAATTTTCAATTTTTTTTTCAAATTCGAATAGAATTTGGACAATTTCCTAGTTGAAGTACACAAAAAATAACTATAAATTCTAAATTTTTTCATTCGAAAAATCACCTCGACCTTTGATAAATCTGCCCCTAAAAGTTAACATTTAAAGGAAATGTTGCATATAAACATTAATCATATGGCATGCTAAAGATCTGTAATGTTTTGAATTATTAGCTCTTCCGAACATCCTGCCCACTTCAATAATAACTGCAATGGAATAGCCTTGTTCTTAGCTTGCATTACTGATCTCCATAAACAGCAAGTTAACACCTATGGTCCATAAACAGTGGATATAAATACATATATGAGAGGTTTCAGAACTGATATTAGGTTACTAATCCACAATCTCAAGACCCTCGACATTAAGAACCATTTTTACCTTTTCACATGAAAGTTCACGTGCTCAAGTCTAAAAGGACGGCCTCCTGTTCTTTTTTTATGAAAAGATCACCAGCTATCTGTTTATAATGTCCTCTAATGTAATTGTAAAGCGTAATCTTCTATTCTTTTTACCAGTATATTTACACATTTCTGCATAGAAATATGTTTCTAAAGGTGGCCATACACAGGGAGATCCGCTCGTTTGACGACATCTCTCCCCAATATGCCCACATTGAGGTGGAGCATATCAGGCTGATCTGATCATAGGCCCTAGGGCCCAACAATCGGATCAGAATAGAGGCTATACGGGAGGCCGGATTGCAGGACCACATCAACGAACATATGCAATGGGATTTTTTACCCTGCCAGATCGATATCTGGCCAACTTTCGGCAAGATATCGATCAGGAAAGCCCGTCGGAGGGCCCTACACATGGCCGATAAGCTGCAGACTCGGTCTGTCGGCAGCTTTTATCGGCCCATGTATGGGGGCCTTTAGTTATCCATTACTATATTGATGACAATCTCTTCAATTGTTGTTTCTGCACATGTAAATGAAGATTCTGTGTAATGATGTTCACCATTACCACAAAACATTCCATGAACTGGCTGCAAATAAAATCATTTTGCTTTGTTCCGCTTACATGAGTATGGAATAGATTCTTTTTAATCCATGATTCATTAAAAAAAGAATCTTTTTCTTCTTGCTTTTGTGCTTTAATTTGTTACAGTAATGTTATAGGTGTCAGAACTACATGTGAGATATTGTATCTGTATACTTATCACATGCAAGTGTATTTTATTTTTTTAGGTTAATGAAAGACTCTCACTTGGCCATGGACTTCTTATAGAAATTTTAATTACATTCCAGTTGGTTTTTTGCATCAGCGCAAGTTGTGATCCAAAATACAAGTATAAATATCCACCAATAGCAATTGGAATTTCAGTTATAATAGGACACCTGTTTGCAGTAAGTATTGCTATAAAAAGCTTGATAGATTCTATCATTTAGAGGCTATGGGGCAGATTCACTAAGCGCCGAATTTGCGCTAGTGTCCGCTTCGCTCACATCGCAACACTTCGCCAGGCGTAAATTTACCGGGACAACGCTAATTCACTAAAATTCAAAGTTGCGTTACTGCGGCAAGCAAATCGAAGTTGCGCTAGAGTTGGCTAATTTGCATATGGCGGGAAGTTAAAATTCAATGGACGTATATGTTGCAGCAAATACATTACACTACACAAGTCCGGGAAACCTTAATAAAATAAAAAAAAAATTCAACTATTTTTTGAGGAAGTCCTATCTACTCTATTGCGCTTTGTCTGGTCTGAGGTAGCGAAGGCAAGTCTGGCACAAGAGGTAACATTCAGTAAAATCCGTATCTAAGTGAATTTGTGTAGTTAAGTCCCTTCGCCAGAGCGCAACTTCGCCAGTCGTAAGGGAGCGAATTACCACTAGAGTCTATATCCTTCACTAGCGAAGTTACGCCTGCGCGTTAGTAAATCGGCGAAGTAACAAAATGACGTCACACTGGCGAATTTTCGCTAACATTAGTCACTTATATATTTATTTCTGAAGGAATTATTGATTTTATTTATATAGCACTACAATACAAGGCATGTACACAAATAAAAGGTACATACCGGTATAATAATAATAAAGTGCTAGGATTTTCAATACACAGTTGGAATGAGATCTATGAACATCTTGCAAAGAATGATAACAATTGTAAATGTTCTGATGGTGATATTAAAAAGAGAGGGGATTGATCAATGCACATTTCCTGGTCCCCTGTCTCATAAGTAATTCAGGCTATGCAAGTGCGTGTATTTA
This sequence comes from Xenopus laevis, assembly GCF_017654675.1. Lineage (NCBI taxonomy): Eukaryota > Metazoa > Chordata > Amphibia > Anura > Pipidae > Xenopus > Xenopus laevis. The sequence goes on from NC_054381.1 coordinate 122,177,463, forward strand.
CAAAAAACAGGGGTTTTTAGTTATAAAGTTATGATCATAACATTGGTAAGCCATCATATCATGTCAAGGTAAATATGGTGGTCTAATAACTATTTACCTCCGGTCCTAGTATTTAAAGGCTGGCTCCTCCCTGCATGGTAGCATTTCGTGGGATAAGTGTCTCCTGACATAGCCCCTGTGTCAGAGGGCTTAGTCCTACCCCACAAATTAGCTTTTAGAAGAGAGAGACAAGACCACAGCATTGGTTCCACAGGCCTAATCCTCCCCTGTTTGTGGCTTTTAAGAGAGGCATGGGACCACCATTTAAAGGGACTGGTGTGGGGGTGCTACAGCTACATGGAAGATTGGCCTGCAGCATAACTGCTAGACTTCCAGCAGAATAACTCTGCTACAATAAAAAAATTCAAAAAAGTGGGGTTGTGGGAGTAAAAATACATAGCTACAATGGAAGTGATTCTGGTCAGGCCAAATGAACTACAAACTACAAAAGAGGGGATTGATATATGCAAGTGTATGTATTTACAAAAACAGGGGTTTTTAGTTGCAAAGTTATGATCATAACATTGTTTATTTCACATAATCTGGACACCCTGGGTCACTGTACAGATAATGTAATTACCGATAGGGATTTTTAATGTGTATAGGATTTCTTCCGATAAGCGTCTCCTGACCTATGGATTGATTTCAGTCAGAGGGCTAAGTCCTCCCCTGCCATTAGCTTTTAGGGCTGAACATCTACGTGCCCAGTGTTGGACTGGGGGCCCCGCACGCTCAGAACGGCGCCACGCACATGTGCGAACGGCGTTGCTTTTTTTTGTTGTAAAAACAGAATATTGGGAGAGGGGGTCTGGCCATGAGGGTCGGGCCTACCAGGTTTTTTCCCGGTGTCCCGTCCGGCCATTGCGAACCTGAACGTGCCGCGGAGTTCAGCCCTTAGAATAGAGAGATTGCCAAGACCACAGCATTGCTTCCACAGGCTTAATCCTCCCCCCACTTGTGACATTTAAAAGAAAGAGGCTGCCCAGACCAACACCCATTTTTAACTAAAAAATCCTGTTTTTATAAATACATGTACTTGCATAGATACTAGATTACTTATGAGACAGGGGACCAGGGAATATGTATTGATCAATCCCCCCCATTAGATTTAGTTAATTCTGCACCTTGTTAAATGTTTGCATACTTGCAATGTATTGGTATAATAAGGACTTATCTTTTTTTATAATAAAGACAAAAATATCTCACATTTATAGATTCATTTTTTACACTTTATGAAAAATTGAAAACCCTGACTTGTCCCTGACAAGCAAACAACTTTTCAGCATATCCCCAATCTTTATAATAATGGGCTCTCCTTCCACAGGTCACACCGTATAGACCTCAAATATCATCAATCAAAAATGGTGAAGGAAGTCATAGACTGCAGAGCTCTGCTCCTTAGTGCTTTATTGTACACACAACATGTTTGACACACTTGAGAAAGGGTCCATGTGATCCGAAACATGTCGTGTGTACAATAAAGCACTAAGGAGCAGAGCCTGGTGGGGATAGTTTGTATCTGAGTTTTAATGCTAATTTAAATAAATTGAATTTTTTTTACTGAAAAAAGCCTTGGGACAGTTATCTTTGGATAAAGGAATTTTTTGTGTGTACAATAAAGCACTAAGCAGCTGAGCTCTGCAGTCTATGGCTTCCTTCACCATTTTCGATTGTCCCTGACAAGGTTTTTGTCTTGCTACTTGATATACTGCATCACATGTTTGTAATATTGAGCAATAACTTCCAGAACTTTAATATATTTTCTGCATTTATTGCTGTTTCATCCAAAAATTACAAAGTATCATGTAAGGGGCAGTTTCCTACAGATGTGAAAGCATGGGTAAACCTCTACCCCACTCTAAGTATGCCTGAGATTGTGCTTTGGAATACATCATTGAAAAAACACAACAGAATGATTGATATGTCATGATTTACTCATTTACACGCATAGGTGCTTAATGTCACCATTTTAGTTGCATATAGCAACTATTCGCATCTCTTTCATTTAAGAACTTATTGTAGACTAAAAATCCTAATTGCTGATTGGTTGCAACTGGCAACTCCACTGGTGGTACAACGTAGCACCTGCTTTAGTATATGAGTCCTGCAATGCACATTGTGAGTATTTATTCGTTTTTTCATATATCTATTTGATAGATAAACTACACAGGAGCCAGCATGAACCCTGCAAGATCTCTTGGACCTGCTGTCATTCTCTGGAACTGGAAAAGTCACTGGGTACTCAATATACATTAATATGAGACAAGTGAAGTTAGATTGATACGGATTCCAGTTTTTTTTAAAGAACATATCAGTGGTACTTTTAAAATATACCTGATGTTTTTGTTTTAACAATCACCCCATTACTTTCCTGGTATCCACACTAAGCATGCAGCCCTAATGCTGGGCATGGGTGCAGTTTAAGGACCAAATATTCATCATCTGCAGTCTGTAGAAGACATCCTTTTTCTCCCAATACTCATTTTAGGACTGCTTGCTCAGTGTGGCATAGAGGGAAGTAAGAGTAGCAAGCCCTGTTCTGGTGATGAGGAAGGAAGGTATTGTTTCAATCTAAGATAAAAAGAACCCTTACTATGCATGTGTATAACAACATCTTCTTAAAAAATTGGAACATTTCCAACTAGTATTGGCTAAATGTCCCAATAAACAGGGATACATATTTTGCACATTAGAGAACCATCAATGAGCTTAATCACACAGTTATCACCTCCTTGTGAGTTTCTACAGTCATACTACTCTATATCACACAAAGTTTCCTAATCTTTGTTTAGTTTCATATGTCCCTCTTCCTGTGCACATTTAGCATAACATAAGCCAAATGCAACAATAGAACATCTATCCCAATGCTCTAGGAAATAGGGGGAAAGGGATTCCATGACCCCTCCCTACACTAATAAACAGTAGAGGAGTTACTCTTATGTATAAAGCTTGTGCAAAGGGGACACATAAAACAAACCACTAGAGTCTAATATGCTTTAAAAAGAGTTAACAGCTAAATATATGCTGTAAGTTTAACCTCAAGATGATGATTTGCTAGTTTCATACACCCACATGTTTTCTTTGTGCAGATCAATTCATTGGTATTCTATTTTCTATCCATGTTTGTCCTATAAAATTTATATCAATTTTAGATTTATTGGGTCGGACCAATCATTGGAGCAGTCTGTGCTGCAACTCTTTATGACTATATCTATTGTCCGGACACTGATCTCAAAGAGCATTTAAAAGAAGCAATTAAAAAGGCAACACAGAAGAAACAAGGGAAATATATAGAAGTTGATGACTGCAAAAGCCAAGCGGATGCTGAAGATTTAATCTTGAAATCGGGAACAGTTCATGTAATTGATATCGACCAGGCCGAGAGCAAAAAAGGCAAAGACTCGGCTAGTGAAATATTATCTACTGTGTAAAGTAATCACCATTTCTATAAAATAGAAAACCTTACTTTTTGTCAAATTAAATTCAGTGTATCTGAGGTATATTAAGAGGTATTTTTGGAGTGCAGATTGCATCCACCATTGATTGGCATGTTTTAAGCAGACAGGGTTTCATAATCAATACATTAAATATATTCTGAACCTGTGCATTAGAATTAGTAATGGGATAAACACAGTTGATTAAAGTAGAGACATTAATCTGTTCAGTTTGTTATTTGAAAAACATTCCACACCTGAAGGCAGAAAACTGTTAAGTAAACACCCACATGTTTTTTGTTTTTTAATTGTGTTAATTTAGATCTTTTTATGTAAGGAAAACTTACAAAATTGATCTTAAATTATGCAACAGTATTTTTCAAAAACATTTTTAAGTTAATATAATTAGTTAAATGCTTTGCATTAAGTAACAACATACCAAAAAAATGGAGGAGGGAGCATTTCATAATATAGTCATGTTTCTCTTGCCCCATTTGGCTGCAAATAGGATTATATTGAAAAAACATTTTTTGGTACTGCAAATTGAATCTGCATCTAATTTCATCATAAAATCATATGATGTAATTACACTGAACAATTTTTAAAGGGGTAGTTCACCCTTAAAGGAGAATTCAACCCCTTGTTAAAAAAAACCCTACCCCCCTACCCTACATAGACCCCCCCTCCCCCCAGCCTAGCTGCTATCCTGGGTACATTTCTTTTACTTACCCCTTGATGCAGATTCTGTCCAGCGGAGTTGACGGGCGCCATCTTCTTCTCTTTGGTAATATTTGGGAAGTAAATGCCATATCAGCACATGCGCAGTTGGAGCAGTCTGCCGGTCCCGAACAACTGCGCATGAGCCGAAAGTCAAAGAAATTGCCGAAGCGCCAGAAGAAGACCCAAATATTACCGAAGAAGAAAAAGATGGCTGCCGTGAACTCCGATATCCTGAATCTGCACCAAGGGGTAAGTAAAAAGTTTGGGGCATTTACCCGTGTAGCAGCTAGGCTGGAGGGGAGGAGGAAGGGGGGGGTCTATGTAGAGTAGGGGGGTAGGGTTTTTTTAACAAGAGGTACTATACAGAATAGTTGAAGGGAACATTCTGCATAACTGCAGGGCCCTTGTTTGGTGGAAGTGCTACTCTAAATTAGGCACCTTCTATCAGTGTGTCTCCTTGCATAAAGAACCAAAAATTAGTTAAACGTTGGTTAAATATCAGGCTGCTTGGAGAATAAGGCTATTTATTAATGCAAGTTTGAGCATTCATAACACCTGATGAGTTTAGAAATGTGGAGACTCAATTAAACAGAAGGTTCTCGTGTAGCTTCAAATATATATTGCTTAGGGAATACACAAAAATGTCACATACATTTTTATGCGGCAATATTGATTGCCTAATACGTATGAGCTCAGTGCACACATAAATGAAAGTATTGATTAACTGTCAAGTATCATCATCTTAGATATTTCTTAATGAGATATATCCGTTAATTTGTCCTGAATCAGATTATTTCTGGTAATGAGGGAAATACACTAACAGTACTGTACTTGTGTTAGTGTGTACTGTCTAGAAAAGGTGTTTACTCAGTAACAATTTATTCGATTTGAAAGCAGTGGTAACAGATGGGGTGGTTAAAGGAAGAGTAGCCGCAAAATTAGAATATTAATTGAACTTGATATACTGTATCACTTAAAGGAAAACTATACCCCCAAAATGAATACTTAAGCAACAGATAGTTTATATCAAATTGAATGACATATTAAAGAATCTTACCAAACTGGAATATATATTTACATAAATATTGCCCTTTTACATCTCTTGCCTTGAACCACCATTTCGTGACTCTATCTGTGCTGCCTCAGAGATCACCTGACCAGAAATACTACAACACTAACTGTAACAGGAAGAAGTGAGGAAGCAAAAGGCAGAACTCTGTCTGTTAATTGGCTTATGTGACCTTACATGTGGTTTGTATGTGTGCACAGTGAATCTTACGATCTCAGGGGGCGGCCCTTATTTTTTAAAATGGCAATTTTCTATTTATGATTACCCAATGGCACATACTACTAAAAAAGTATATTATTATGATAATGGTTCGTTTACATGAAGCAGGATTTTACACATGAGCTGTTTTACTCAGTATCTTTTAATAGAGACCTACATTGTTTGGGGGGTATAGTTTTCCTTTAAAGGAGAACAAAAGCTTACCGTAACAAAGAAGTAGGGTAGAAATGTTGCACATTTTAGCTCACATGCACATCTACAATGTCCTTGCAGTTATTTATGAGTAATACCACTTTCATTATAGGTACTTGTGTCAAAATGCTCTTCCATATAGTTGCGCTCACGCTCAGCCATGCTCAGTCCTTCCTGCCTCCCGACAATCAAGCGCTGCTGCGCCGATTGACAAAGGGAAACTGTGGGGCTACTCTCACCTTCTGACCAGGCAGTAGCTCCAGGGTTCCATTCTCACCCAACATCAATAAACTAGCACACTTGCACCTAAAGAATCAGCCACTGGTGTCACTCTCACTCTGAATGCCAAACAATGTGGCAAATTCCACACAACTGCTTCTGATTTTCCTTGAAATGTGTCCGCAGTTGTGGTAGTGCACCACCCTCTTTGCAAGTTTGCAACCATAATGATGCCAGAATTGTGGGAGGAAAACACTTTGCTCAGTGCATTTGTATATGTGCCTTTAAGTTTTGGGATTCTGTACCAGCCCAAGACAACCACAGCCCTTTAGCAGTGAAGAGATAACCTCTAAGCTGCCCAATGCACACTAAGGGGGTAATTTACTAAACTCTGAATGCAAAAATCACAAATTTTTCGTGATTTTTTTTAAATCGGACTTTTATGTTTCAATGTTTTTTATTGGGGTTTTTCAAGAAAATTATTACAGCCATTGGAAAGAGAAAGAAAAAATAGGCATGTTGTAAATAAGTAATATGTTTACATTAAAGATTGTACATATATGCAGCGGACCAACATCAGCATCGCAGCACAATAAACAAATTACCAATATTCCACTAACTGTAAAACAGTGTTATCAAAGTGGAGCAGAATCTCCCTGGCAACCTCCGGAAGATGCATCCACATCTTTATATTAATATGTATATGTAATATAAGATGTGTGACACTTAACAATAAACTTGTGGAATACTATATTTTTATTACTTAATGATGCATTTTTATTAAATAAACTATTTTACCCCATGGTCATCAGGTAACTGTTTTTAAATTATCTAAACCTAAATCTAAGGGGAAACTAAAGAAAAAGGAAATTATCCAACCAGACAAATTGCTTAAGACTTAGTTATTCATTTTTCTCTGTCTGATGGAAATATTACACAGAGTCAACTAGAAAATATAGGACTGTGGGAGGTCAAGAATTCAGTGCTTCAAGAAGCTATATCTCAAATAATTTTGACTGAGGATATAATGAGGACCATAAGCTAGTTCTATTGAGGAATGGTTGTAAGTTGTCTGATTTCATTGCCCAAGACTTTTCTGCTCGTAGGTTGAACTCCACCATCTTAAGGATGTCTTCAAATCTTGGTATATGTTCAGATTTCCAGTTATCTACTATCTGCATTCTCGTTGCTATAAATATATGATTAAATAAGATTCTCTCTTTGGGGGGTAATTCAATTGTTTTTATATGCAGTAATGACATATATGGGGGAATATGGACAAGGTTTACTGGTAATTTTTTGAGACAGACTTCCACTTTTTTCCATAAAGGTTGAATCCTTGGACAATGCCAAAAAATGTGTTCCAAGGAACCCACTTGATTACATTTCCTCCAACAAAGTGGTGAAACCTGGGAATCAAACTTGGAGATTTTTTCAGGTGTGAGGTACCACCGCCAGATCATTTTAAGTAAATTTTCCTGATGAGAAACACAGTGGGAAGATTTCTTTACAGATTTAATAGCTAATTCCCAGTCACCCTGTTCTATATCTGTTTGAAAGTGTTCCTGCCAGCTTCTTAGCTGCCATTTAGGGATGCCCTCTTTGTTAGTTAATAATGTTCTATAAAACAAGGCAGTACCTTTCATATAAGTTTTATCAGGTGACAATAGTTTATTAATTTGTGGGGGTAAAGAAATTGTAAGAGGAGTATGTCTTGAGAAATATTTTTGTATTTTAGAGTATTTATGAGCCTCCGATCTAGGTATGTTATACAGATCAGACAACTCCTCAAAGGATTTTTGGCCTGACTCTCCAAAGAGTTTATCAATTGTATCCAAACCTAATTCTACCCAGTTATCAAATGAAACCTTCTTTACTACATTTGAGATATTGATGAAGGGGATGGGTAAATTAGTAGCTAACGGGTTATTATTACAGAGTTTAGTCAGTTCCTTCCAGATTTTCAATGTATGCTTAGTGACTGGATTAGATGTTGGTTTTGGAATTTCCCAGATTAGATTGGATTCTAAGAAGTTTTTGTAAAATGAGTAAGAGGATTGGTTTTGCTCTAGAACTATCCATTGTTTTGATGTGTCATTTGTCCAGATAGATCTGGATTGTTCTAGGATGGTTGCTTTGTAGTAAAGTTCTATATCCGGAACTCCAAGACCAAGTTCTGTTTGATGTTGCGTTAATATTTTATTGGAAAATCTAGAGGTTTTGTTAATCAGAACAAATTTGTTAATCAATTTTTGTAAGCTAGTGAAAAATGATTTAGGGACTTTTATGGGAAGGTTACGAAATAGGTATAATAGTTGGGGTAGTATCATCATTTTAAAGGCGGCACTCCTGCCAAGCCAGGAGAATTCAAATTTAGAGAGGGCTTCTAATTGATTTTTAAGTTTAGAGATCCAAGGCTCATAATTCTCTTTGTATAGTAAGGGTAAGGAAGGTGTAATGTATACTCCTAAATATTTTATGGACTTAATAGTCCAGAAATATGGGGATGAGTTTTTAAGAGACTGTGTTGTATCTGGATCAAGGTTGCATGGTAGGATGACTGTTTTGTTTTCATTTAGTTTATAATAAGAAATTTTGGAGAAAGAACTTAATTCAGATCTTAGATTTGGCAGTGATACCTGGGGATCTTGTAGATATAATAATATGTCATCCGCATATAATCCCAATTTATACTCAGATCCACCAAGCTTGATACCCTTTATCAGATTATTATTTCTTATTTTTTGTGCTAGGGGTTCAAGTGTTAATATAAAAATAATTGGTGAGAGTGGGCATCCCTGACGAGTTCCGTTAGTTATATTAAAAGGAGATGATAAGGTACCTGATGACATAACCAAAGCAGAAGGCTGTGAATATAGCGCCATTATTGCCTTATGTAAGTAACCCACACAGCCAAATTTTTCCAACACACATGACAAATAGTTCCAGTTTACTCTATCAAACGCCTTCTCTGCGTCCAAAGAGACAAACAGAGAAGGCGTTCGACAAACACCAACTTCATGTAAGAGAGCTAACACCTTTCTAGTTGCGTCATAAGTCATACTTCCCTTTACAAATCCCACCTGATCAAAATGTATTAATTGGGGAATTAAAGGAGCTAATCTATTTGCAATTACCTTCGCGTAAATTTTTAAATCGGTGTTAAGTAGGGAAATAGGCCTATAATTACCTGGGTCACTGGGGTCTTTGCCTTCTTTAGGAATTGTTGTGATGACAGCGCATAAGGATTCTTTGGGAAATTTGCCTAGGGTAGCTACCTCATTAAACAAAATTAAACTATTAGAATACACAATTTATAATAATAAAAAAACTGAATTAATACCCAAATTAGAAGAATTCAGACATGAATTGAAAGAGACATTATATCAAAAATATGATAGATGGCATACTATATTGAAAGAAAATTGGTATGCAGATAGAAACAAGGCAGGGAAGGTTATGGCCCAAAAAATAATAGGACAGAGAATTGCCAGAAGAATATTGAAATTAAAACGCCCACAAACTGGTATAACGGGTAGACACCTTGGCAACATTTTATGAAAATTTATATAACTTAGATAAACACCCGGATACTCACATACCCACCAAACAAGAAATTGATCAATATTTAGAAAGTATAAACCTCCCATCCCTATCTGAACTCGAACAAAAACAGACAAATACTCCCTTCCGACAACAGGAGATAGAAATAGCCATTAAAACCCTTAAAAGTGACAAGGCCCCTGGGATAGATGGCTTCTCATAGTTAGTTAAATTGGGTTGAAAAAAGACAAAGTCCATCAAGTTCAACCCCTCCAAATGAAAACCCAGCATCCATACACACACCCCTCCCTACTTTTAATTAAAATTCTATATACCCATACCTATATTAACTATAGAGTTTAGTATCACAATAGCCTTTAATATTATGTCTGTCCAAAAAATCATCCAAGCCATTCTTAAAGGCATTAACTGAATCAGCCATCACAACATCACCCGGCAGTGCATTCCACAACCTCACTGTCCTGACTGTGAAGAACCCTCTACGTTGCTTCAAATGAAAGTTCTTTTCTTCTAGTCTAAAGGGGTGGCCTCTGGTACGGTGATCCACTTTATGGGTAAAAAGGTCCCCTGCCATTTGTCTATAATGTCCTCTAATGTACTTGTAAAGTGTAATCATGTCCCCTCGCAAGCGCCTTTTTTCCAGAGAAAACAACCCCCAACCTTGACAGTCTACCCTCATAATTTAAGTCTTCCGTCCCTCTAACCAATTTAGTTGCACGTCTCTGCACTCTCTCCAGCTCATTTATATCCCTCTTAAGGACTGGAGTCCAAAACTGAACTGCATACTCCAGATGAGGCCTTACCAGGGACCTATAAAGAGGCATAATTATGTTTTCATCCCTTGAGTTAATGCCCTTTTTTATGCAAGACAGAACTTTATTTGCTTTAGTAGCCACAGAATGACACTGCCCAGAATTAGACAACGTGTTATCTACAAAGACCCCTAGATCCTTTTCATTTAAGGAAACTCCCAACACATTGCCATTTAGTGTATAACTTGCATTTATATTATTTTTGCCAAAGTGCATAACCTTGCATTTATCAACATTGAACCTCATTTTCCAGTTTGCTGCCCAGTTTTCCAGTTTAGACAGATCACTTTGCAAAGTGGCAGCATCCTGCATGGAACCTATAGTTCTGCACAATTTAGTATCATCTGCAAAAATAGAAACAGTACTTTCAATGCCCACCTCCAGGTCATTAATAAACAAGTTGAAAAGCAAGGGACCTAGTACAGAGCCCTGCGGTACTCCACTAACAACACTGGTCCAATTAGAAAATGTTCCATTTACCACCACTCTTTGTAGTCTATCTTTTAGCCAGTTCGCTATCCAGGTACAAATACTATGTTCCAGGCCAACATTCCTTAATTTAACCAGTAACCTTTTGTGTGGCACTGTATCAAATGCTTTAGCAAAGTCTAAGTAAATCACATCCACTGCCATCCCAGAATCGAGGTCTCTACTTACATTCTCGTAAAAAGAAATTAAGTTAGTCTGGCAAGATCTATTACGCATAAAACCATGCTGGCACAAACTCATAGTATTATGATTTGCTATGAAGTCCAGTATCTTATCCTTTATTAACCCTTCGAAAAGCTTTCCTAATACTGACGTCAGACTAACTGGCCTATAGTTTTGAGGCTGAGAACGGGATCCTTTTTTGAATAGAGGCACCACATTAGCAATTCGCCAGTCTCTTGGCACAATACCAGATCTCAATGAATCCTGAAAAATTAAGTAAAGAGGTTTGGCAATCACAGAGCTAAGCTCACTAATTACCCTGGGATGAATACCATCTGGCCCTGGACCTTTGTTAATCTTAACCTGTTCAAGTCTCTTTTGAATTTCTTCTTGTGTGAACCATGCATCATTAGTTGTATTACTAGAATTGGGAGTGTTAAGAAGGAAACCTTCACTTACTGGTTCTTCATTTGTGTAAACAGATGAAAAATACGAGTTCAGAATCTGCGCTTTTATTTTGTTTTCATCAACCAGCTGATCCCCCTCTGATAGTAAGGGTCCCACCCCTTTCTGCTTCATTTTTTTACTATTGACATATTTAAAAAATAATTTGGGATTTTTTTTACTGCTTGCTGCAATATCCTTTTCTATAGCAATTTTAGCTTGCCTTATAGCTTCTTTGCATGATTTATTGGCCTCCTTGTACCTTATAAATGTTTCGGCTGTACCAGCTAACTTGAAAGCCTTAAAAGCACGTCTTTTCTTACCCACCTCAACACCAACGCTTCTATTGAACCAAAAAGGTTTTGCTTTGCAACGACGTTCCTTGCTTACAAGTGGAATATACTGACAAGTATATTTATTAAGCAGCATTTTAAAGACTTTCCCATGCTTCATTAACGATTACTATAAATCAGACTTTTAATTAAACCTTGAGGTTGGAAAAGTCAGAATCTGAAAATCCAGTATCTCAGACCTGTTGAGGTTGCATATAAGTCAATGGGAGAAGTCCCAATGATTTTTTGATGTGCGCTGGGTTTCATGCAATAACCTGTAGTTTTCGGGCAAAAATCCGTAAAAATCTTGAAAAATCGGATGAAAAATCCGAAAAAATCATGAAAATCGTATTTTTTTTCCCGCAAAGCAAATTTTCAGGAAAATGTAATAATAAATAAGCGTAAAAAACCAGAGCAGATTTGATCTGAGTTTGTAGCAGAAAATATTGACACTGACACTTTGAATGCCTGAATCAATATTGTTACAGAGATGCTGAACCTCAATATGTTCATAAATAAGTTCTTTATGTAAAATAAAGCATTTTTACCCATATTTACTTTAGGGCTTAATACTCCTTTAAGGCACAGGTTTACAGTGAGAGAACCTCTGTTAAGAATTCCATTTGGGCATTTGCTTTATACATTGTATTCTTACATTACTGAGCTATTTGTCTGGATGCACCATAAGAAAGTGAAGAAGAAGGATCTGACAATGTGGTGGAGGAAGAGGCAGACATAAGTAGCCACATAATTTGGGAATTACCTGCAGAGGGAAGAGAAAGGCAGTGGGAAGAAGTAGCAAACATGAGATGCCCAGTTCTAGACATAAAGCACATTGCTTTGTGTTGTGAATGTTATGGAGAACTCACAATATTGATGACTAGCACTTCACAATTACTGCAATAAAGGTGTTTTAAATCGATATTGGGTATTGCTGGACTCTTAGCAGCAACAGTAAGGGGCAGATTTACCTAGGGTCGAATATCGAGGGTTAATTAACCCTCGATATTTGACTGCCGAATTGAAATCCTTCGACTTCGAATATCAAAGTCGAAGGATTTAGTGCTATTCCTACGATCGAAGGAATAATCGTTCGATCGAACGATTAAAACCTACGAATCGAACGATTCGAAGGATTTTAATCCATCAATCCATCGATCGAAGGCTATTCGATCAGAAAATTGTTAGGAAGCCTATGGGGACCTTCCCCATAGATTTTAGGTGGCGAACTAGGGGGTCGAAGAATTTTTTAAAGAGACAGTACTTCGACTATTGAATGGTCGAATAGTCGAACGATTTTTAGTTCGAATTGTTCGAATCGAAGGTCGAAGTCGAATAACCCATTTGGTGGGCGAAGTAGCCAAAAAAAACATTTGAAATTCGAAGTTTTTTCCTCTATTCCTTCACTCGAGCTAAGTGAATGGGCCCCTAACTGTAGTTTTTCAATGTGCTTGCTTCCTGCGTTGTCTTTTATTTTACTATACCTGTTTTATACTTAAATAAATATGCTCTTTCCACTTCCCTGCATGGAAATGCAGGGTTTCAACTAAGCCTTTAATACAGAGGGTTGAATTCTTCACTGTGGCTACAGTGCTATATGCAGGGCATGGTGCAAAAGTGTAAAAACATTAATCATGCTTTGCATGTAATAAATAACCACTTTTCTACTATAGCTGTATAAAATGTGTATGTTATAAAAGTAAACTTCATTAATTTTACTAAAAAAATTACATTAAAATGAAAGTACAGCTATGTGACTTATCCAGAATGCTCAGGACCTGGGGGGTTTTCCGGACAATGAGGCTTTTCCGTAATTTGGAGCTCCATACCTTAAGTCAACTAAAAAAATAATTTAAAAGTAAAAAGGATTGTTTTGCCTCCAATAGGTTTTGATTATAACTTAGCTGGTATCAACGTACAAATGTGCGGGCTGACCCGATTAAAATGATTAAAATGGAGCATATGGGAGATGGCCATCCCATAATTCAGCGCTTTCTGAATAATGGGTTCCATAGCTGTACATACTCATAAATAAAAAGTAATGTCATAGACATGTTGTGCTTTAGCAAAGATGATTTTCCTGTTTCTAAGCAAGTATCTTAATAATTATTACAAGAGTCTAATGCAGAAAACTAAACTTTTATCTTTTTTTTTATTTTTTAAATGATGATGAAAGCCAAATGCGGCTTTTAAAGAAAAGACAGGAATAAGATGAATGCTGCAAACTGATCATGACAATGATTGAATAGTGGCTGAACCATCAAAGTCTGCTTATACATAGAAGAATTAATAAATGTCAGCAGAGAAACAAAAAGAACACGCACATTTAATTGTCCTGAATGGCTCATTGCTTTGAATAGAAAAATTTGGGTGCCCGCCATTAGCTGTTGATGTGTTTTCACAGCTGTTTGCCAATAAGGATCTCCTAAGGACTCCTTTTTATTATTATGTGCTTGACAGGTTTTCTGTCTGTTGTTATAGAAGAAAAAATAATGTATTTAACATGTAATAAATAATTAATTTGAACTGGAAAAACTGTCCACCCAATTCAACCCATCAGTGTTTCTCCCATTATCACCTATATAGGGAATGATGTATATAAATACAGGTATAGGATCCTTTATCCAGAAACCTGTTATCCAGAAAGCATTATGGAGAGGCTGTCTCCCATAGACTTCATTTGTAATAATAAAACAGTACCTTGTACTTGATCCAAACTAAGATATAATGAATCCTTATTGGAAACAAAACCAGCCTATTGGAGTTATTTAATGTTTACATGATTTTCTAGTAGACTTAGGGCATGAAGATCCAAATTATGGAAAGATCCGTTATCCGGAATACCCCAGGTCCCGAGCATTCTGGATAACAGGTCCCATACCTGTATAAGCATATAAATATAAGCATAAATCCAGCACTAAAAAGAATTCTCACCCCCATCACACTACCCCAACTCTCTCACATCCAGGGGCGCTCCGCCAATGAGGCGAGTTGGGGCTCACGTCTCAGACGGCAGCGCCCCCCTGGTTGCCAGGGGCGGCAAAAATGCTGCTTCTGGTAACTAACAGCCAAATTTCCGTTTTTCAACCTGGAAATTCTGCTCTTCTAGTGCAGAGAGCGCAATTGCGCTCTTTGCACTAGCGACGTGGACCCCCCGACCCCCGTCTGGCACTGAAGAAGAGTGCCGGGGCGGCAAAAACGAAGGCCGTCTCAGGCGGCAAATTGGGTCGGATCCACATCATCACCAGGATTGCACTAAATTCACAGTGAAGAACCATGTGAACTGCTTTCAGGTAAAAGGATTTGTTTCCAGTAAAGGGGTGGCTTTTGGTGAAAAGTTATCCTTCATTATTTGTTCATAATGCTCACTAATGTATACGGAAAACTGTTTCATGTCTTCTCAGGAGCACCTTTTGTCCAACTTTGATAATATTTGCATTTCTTTTACCAGTTACATCATTGCATTGCTTCCAACACGTTAATATCCTTACTAAAGTCTGGCACCCACAACTACTACTTGCTACAGATAAACTCTTATCATTGACCTATAATTAGACCAACATTATGATCTCTATGAATCCATTTAATATAAAATTTCACATATTGCAAATGTTCTCAAAAAGTTTGGGAGCTGAAATGAAATGGTAAAAATGGAGTGGAACAGGAAGGTCATGTTTAGAGAACTCTTGTGGCATGACCTGTATCTTGGATATTTAATCTATGGAGAGAATTGCTGAATTTAATTAAAGATAAAGCTGAAGCTAAAGATGAAGTACACCAGGGGATAAGAAAGCTCAAGTCCCTGACATGCACCATGAGGAGGTTGATCCATGATTCAAACCAAGAGAGAAAACAATCAGATCCAAGGCGCATTAAATTATAATATAAATTCTTGATAAACCCACATGAATATGTTTTTTAAAGTAGCAAGAATCTACTAAAATGCATTCTATATAACCCCCTTCAGATAACATGTAATGGTAAACTAAGTGGTAATTACCCAGTGAAAAGTATTCATGGGGTATATGATCCACAATCCTGTTTTTATGACTTTATGTACCAAAAATTGAATAAATAAAGCATCTTTTTATAAATAAATGCCTATTTTTATAAATATCAGTCTAATAATCTATTGCCATCTTTATATTTAATCTGTGTATAATAGCTAAATCAATATAAATATATTCCAAGTGAACTATATTTACAAATTTGAACTTGTTATGAAACAATATGTAATATGCCAATTATATATTGGTAGCTACAGGTCAGACTCCTGCAGGAATATATGTATCTTCTTCTATAGTGAAATCATTTTATTAAGACTGCCCCAATGCAGGTTATTTTGCAGGTTTTATGGTTATGCATTGCATTCAGTGATCACTAGAGGTCGCTCAAAGCTTTGGATATTTTTTTGAAATCAACATTTATATGTCTGTCGAATGTTTGTCCATTACTGGAATATTTTGGTTTACAAAGAGTACTGTTGAAATCGACTTCAGCTAAAATTAAATTAATACAGGCTTTTAGTGTATAGACATTCCTAAAAGAGCTAGTTGTTTTTATTAAAACTCATATAGGTCATAAACGATTTTTTTCTGATAGCAAGGTTAAAGGTGAACCACCCCTTTAGTGACAGTGGAAATATTAAGTACTCATTCACATTGCATGAAATTAAGTCATCTGCATTTCCAACTGTCAACTGCGTGAGCTTATAGAGTCGCAGAAATTCTACGTAATGCAACATAGATGAGATGATAAAAGCTGACACTGGCAATAATGTTAGTCTTAGACTGAGCATTTAGCAACAAATTTCTTCTAATTATATACGTATCAGTTATGTAATGTTAGCTGCCTTGTCATTTGTATTCCGACACTCCAAGTTAAAAATGGACACGGGTTTCTTTTCTTTTGTTTGTAATTAAGAAACACACTCATCAGAAATGGGGTTTTCTGGATAAGGGGTCTTACTGTATTTTGGATCTCTGTACATTGTCTGCTAAAAACCCAATCAAACCCAATAAGATTGTTCTACTTCTAGTAAGGATTACTTACATCTTAGTTGGTACAAAGTACTGTTTTATATTACAGATAAAAAAAAATGGAATTATTTGATCACAATGTACAGTCTGGTCATTTCCCTATGGGACCAGACTGTAAATTATATCCTTATAACAGGGGCCCCCAGGCCAACGAATTTTGATGCAGCGCGTCAGAATTTGAAGCAGCGCGTCGGAATTTTTTTTTTGTGTTCTCTGTCCTTTTAGTAAGATGAAAGGAATCGACATAATTACCCTTGCATGAAAACAGCCCTTGATTGCAGTTGCTCTTTCCTGCCTGCAGTGCTGTACTTCAGTGTACATTATTGTCTGTCCGTGCTCTCCACATTGGCATAGGTTAGTAATTAATCTGTGGCAATAGCTTTGGGATTTGCTTAGCTTTGGCGATAATTATGTTGAGAGCTAAACACAACACATTAGATCTACTGATGTCACTAATTTAAAGACGTCTGTATCAATGTCATCATGATCATCAATGTGTCTTTATTTTAGTTGTAGCCTGTACCCAAGATTCAAGACTGTTTATGTATTTTTCTTTTTCTAAAAACATTTCCTTTGTTATCACTCCCACACGACACATTTATGTCTCTCTTCACAATTTACTCGTATAATCGATTTACCTAGCCTTGACAGTCAAGCATGTTGAAAATAAGGATAATTATTTCATTTGATTTGTAGATGATAATTTGTAGATGATTGTTACGCATGCAGCATTGCCCTGTGTTCTGTTTTATCCCAGAAGCTGCCCATAACAGCTCATTGAACTGCGTATAGCAGTTGATTCAGTTCTGACAACTGCAGGAAATATCGTGTAACTTTTAAATGTTAGAACTCGAGTAAAGGGAGAGTTAAGTAACATTTTAATTTAAAGGACCCGTAACGGCAACATTTTTTTAAAAAAAATTCGTTAGTATGCTACAAAAAAAAGACACAACACATAGTAAACGTTAAAGTCGCTGATTCTTTATTAAGAAATAACTTTGCAAAACTTCACTTGTGCTCCTCTTCAGAAAAGGCGATCTGCAATCCATCGTGCGGCGCTCTATTTCTTCTCCCTGCCTTCCTTATAGGAGATAGCCATGGACGAGGAATCGAGAGCCGCACGATGGATCACAGCCCTGTCGCCATTTCTGGAGAGGAGCGCAAGATGAGTTTTGGTTATTTCTTAAAGGGATCCTGTCATCGGAAAACATGTTTTTTTAAAAGGCATCAGTTAATAGTGCTACTCCAGCAGAATTCTGCACTGAAATCCATTTCTCAAAAGAACAAACAGATTTTTTATATTCAATTTTGAAATCTGACATGGGGCTAGACATTTTATCAATTTCCCAGCTGCCCCATGTCATGTGACTTGTGCCTGCACTTTAGGAGAGAAATGCTTTCTGGCAGGCTGCTGTTTTTCCTTCTCAATGTAACTGAATGTGTCTCAGTGGGACATGGGTTTTTACTATTGAGTGTTGTTCTTAGATCTTCCAGGCAGCTGTTATCTTGTGTTAGGGAGCTGTTATCTGGTTACCTTCCCATTGTTCTTTTGTTTAGCTGCTGGGGGGGAAAGGGAGGGGGTGATATCACTCCAACTTACAGTACAGCAGTAAAGAGTGATTGAAGTTTATCAGAGCACAAGTCACATGACTTGGGGCAGCTGGGAAATTGGCAATATGTCTAGCCCCATGTCAGATTTCAAAATTGAATATAAAAAAATCTGTTTGCTCTTTTGAGAAATGAATTTCAGTGCAGAATTCTGCTGGATCAGCTCTATTAACTGATTCATTTTCAAAAAACATTTTTTTCCCATGACAGTATCCCTTTAATAATCACTTAGCAATTTTAAGGTTTAATATGTGTTGCACCTTTTTTTCGTAGCATACTAACAAATTTTTTTTAGAAATTTATGCTGTTACTGGTCCTTTAAGGTGTGTGTGAGGAACTGTGTGTTGTTCACCTTTGAGTTAATCGTTAGAATGATGTAGAGATTGATATTCTGAGGCAATTTGCAATAGGTTTTCATTTTGTATTATTTGTGGTTTTTGAGTTATTAAGGCTTTTAATTCAGCAGCTCTCCAGTTTGCAAATCCAACAATCTGGTTAGTAGGGTCCAAATTACCCTAGCAACCCTGCATTGATTTGAATAAGAGACTGGAATATGAATAGGAGAGGCATTAATAGAAAGATAAGCAATAAAAAGTAGCAATAACAATTTGTTTTGTAGATGTGGTCAGTGACCACCATTTGAAAGCTGGAAAGAGTCAGAAGAAAAAATGCAAATAATTCAAGAACTATAAATAATAAATAATGAAGACCAATTGATAGGTTGCTTAGAATTGGCAATTCCATACCATACTAAAAATTTTTTTTTTTTTCAAATCTTATTTTTTATTGATTTTAAAAGAAGGGGAAGTGGGGTACAGAACGGAAAAGGGGAGGGGAAGAAGGGGTACCAAGTTCAAAACAAAGCGTATACACGTTGAAATGCACAAAGGGAAACAATGAGTCATTTCTATATAACCTGTGAGACACAAATTGCATATCCAAAACTGATATAAGCAGAATAAGTAAAATAGGTTGAATACATAGAACGGGTAGAATATGTAGAATATGTAGAATATCCAAGAGATAAGACCAAATTCTTAGCGGTGGTTAATAGAAACAATACTCAAAGTAGTAAATTCCAAGAATCAATCCAAGGTTTCCAAATCAAGTTGTATTGAGGAATGGAATCATGAAGGATACTCGTGATTTCCTCTAGTTTCCTAGTATCTTCTACTAGATTACACCATTCAATTTCTAAAGGGGGGGTCGTTAGCTTCCATTTCTTGGGGATCATAGCAATAGCTGTGTGTAATAGGTGAAGGGTAAGTCTGTCTGTTATCATGGAGTTTCGCGTGGAATCGTACTGAAATAGCAGCATAGTAATATCAGAGTAACGCAATTTAGTGCCAGTTAAATTAGTAACCCGGTCACAAACTTTTCTCCAGTAGGGAATTATAACTGGGCATGTAAACCATATGTGCGTGTATGAGCCCAGCTCCGAATTGCATCTCCAGCAATGTTCAGATGTAGCTGGGAAAATTTTGTGCAACCGTTCAGGTGTGTAATACCATCTAGTCGTAATTTTATAAAGCATTTCCCTTACTCGTGAGGCTCTAGGAGTTTTATGCACATTGTGCAATATTCTACTTCTAATCCCATTAGGGAGAGTAGTTCCGAGTTCTTGTTCCCAAGCTTCAAAATAATTTGAATGAGATAAAGTGGTGTTCGCTATTAACAATTTATAGGTTGATGAGATAGGTCTATCTGGTGGTTTATTAAGGTCCAATATGGTTTCCCATAGTTTTGGTTGGGGTACTATATGGTTGAGGTGAAGTGAGGTGAAAAAGTTGTGAAGCTGAAAATAGCACCAAGGGTCTCTCGGATGGGTGCCCCAGATTTTCTGAATAGCTGCTAGTTGGATCAATTTGCCCTTACTGAGGAAGTCGATCAGTCTGGTGTTTCTGCCTCTAAGTTGTCCCCATCTTGAGAAAGCTTTGGGATCAAGGCCTGGGGGGAAATTTGGGTTTTGTAGCAATGGTTGGAGAACTGGGAATTCTGACATCAGAGTAAACCTAGTTCTATATTTGTACCATAAAGCCAGCGTGGCGGAAATTGCAGGATGGATGAGACTGCTGCGGGTATAAGAGTAGCCCGAGACCATAGCAAGTTGCCTAAGGGAATGGAGGACGTTGCTTGTTCAATTTCTATCCACTGTTTTCCTTCGCTTTTCCTATACCAGTGAAGAGACCGTACTAAGTGTATGGAGGTATAATATAGGTAGGGGTCAGGTAATGCTAGCCCTCCCCTAATTTTGGGTAGTGTTAGTCTGTCAAATTTGCATCTAGGAGTTTTACTTTCCCAGATGAAGCCGTTGAATAAAGATCTCACCTTGGAGAAAAACAATCCAGGTAACTTAACAGGTATGGTTTGTAGGAAATATAGTATTTGGGGCATTACCGACATTTTGATTGCTTGGATCCTACCAAACCACGAAAGTCCTAAGGTCTTCCAATTATTAAGTTGTGCAGAGAGTTTAGTAAGAAGAGGCGGGAAATTAGCGTGATACATAGCTGCAGGGTCCGACGTAATTTGAACTCCTAAATATTTTATCTGTCCCTGCGCCCAACGGAAGGGGAAATTCTGTTCCAGTGAAGTTTTTGTATTTAAAGGGAGGTTTATATTCAGTGCTTCGGACTTGCTCAGATTAACTTTAAAATTTGATAATTTGGCAAATCTAGAGAGGAGAAGCATGAGATTGGGGAGGGACAGTAGGGGTTTGGTAATAACCATTAAGAGATCGTCAGCAAAAGCAGCGATTTTATGTTCATTGTTACGTACTATTAGACCCGATATATCCTTGTTCAGTCGGATGTGTGCAAGGACAGTTTCCATCACCATAACGAAGAGGATAGGGGAAAGCGGGCACCCCTGTCTCGTACCGTTCTTAATGTGAATCAGGGGGGATAGACTGCCGTTTACTCTGATTCTAGCCGTGGGGTCATCATACAGTGCCAAAATCCTACCAATAGTCATATCCCCTAGACCAAAACCTTTGAGAGTATGTCTAAGGAAATCCCACGACACCCTGTCAAAGGCTTTTTCAGCATCCGTCGTTAGAATCATTGTTGGAATTTGTTTCCGTCTAGCCCAATGAATGAGGGATATAATTTTATACGAATTATCCTTCCCTTCTCTACCCGGAACAAAACCTGATTGGTCGGGATTGGTAAGTTGAGTAAGCATTGCTTTTAATCTATTCGCTAGAATTTTGGCATATATTTTAATGTCCACGTTAATAAGAGAAATGGGTCTGTAACTAGCGCAACATTGTGGGTCTTTACCTAACTTGGGGATGACTGTAATGTGGGCTTCCTTTGCTTGTGCTGGGAAGTTAGAACCATGGTCTATGTCATTAAAATATCGCAGCATATATGGCAATAGTTCCTGGGAGAAAGCTTTATAGTAGAGGGAATTATATCCATCTGGCCCCGGACTTTTGTTGGTAGGAATAGAGTGGAGGGTATCTAAGATTTCTTTTTGAGTAATTGGTTCATCTAGTGATTGTCTCTGAGCTAAAGAGATCTTGGGCAAATTGGCCTCCGCGATAAAATTAGCTATGTCTAGCTGTTTGGAGGGAGGCGTGTTCGAATCTGCTAGGGCATATAGCGCTTGATAAAATTGCTGAAAGCAGCTGGCTATTTGTGGGGTGGAATGGCATAACTGTTGATTCCTATCTTTAATGGATGGGATAAAGGAGTTAGGCTGTAACTTCTTCAAAATAGTCGCAAAATATTTAGTACTTTTGTCACCTAATTCATAGGTTTTCTGTTTACAACGCAAATATGCTTTGTAGGAGTACTGGTCTAGTAGAGACTTCAATTGCATTCTCTTCCCCTCTAGTTGGGTATAGGTATCAATGGCTATCGTTTGTTTGTGTGACTGTTCTAGTTTGGCGATTTCAGCTAGGAGCCCCTGTACAGTACGTTCTCTCTCTTTTTTAATTTTGGAACACATAGCAATCAGCTGACCTCTTAGCACACATTTATGGGATTCCCATAGTATCGCTGGCTTTGTGCCAGGTACATCATTTTCCCGAAAGAAGGTCTTTAACCATGTGCGAATCTGTTCCTTATTTTTATCATTAAGGAGTATAGTACTATTCAATTTCCAGTTAAAATCTGGTTTGGTAACATTTGGAAATTGAAAGCCAGTCAATACAGGGCCGTGGTCCGAAAGAGTGCTTTGCACTAATTTAGCATCTTGACAATACTGTATCCATTTATGTGAAATAAAGATGTAGTCGATTCTTGAGTAACAAGAATGTGTCTTGGAGTAGTGAGAAAAATCAGTTTTATGGGAGTTGAAGCATCTCCAGATATCAACCAGTTGTATCTCCGACAATGCTGTTTTAATCTTTTTCAGATCTCTATAGGAAACATTACTCTTCTTGGTGGAGGAATCAACTAAAGGATTGAGGGGGACATTAAGATCACCTCCCAGAAAAACAATCCCTTCCGCAAAAGAATTCAGAGTAGAAATAAATTTCTGTATAAATTTAGCCTGGTCCGTGTTGGGTGCGTATACATTGGCGATGGTGACTTTTACTTCAGCTATCGTACCCTTCAGTATTAAATATCTCCCCTCTTTATCCTTCTTCTGTTCCAATAACGTAAAGGGTAAATCTTTGTGGATTAAAGTCATAACCCCTTTAGATTTCTTGACTGGGTTATTACTCGTGGCTACTATGGGATAATATTTAAACTTCAACTGTGGAAGCTTCCCTTCCTGAAAATGGGTTTCTTGTAACAGTATAATTTTGGCCTGTAGTCTTTTGCACTCACCTATTACCTGAGATCTCTTGGCTGGATTATTCATACCATTAACGTTATAACTAACCAAGTTGTACTTCATCATAAGCAAAACATAAAATCAACGTTTGAATTTTAACCTTTTCACAAGTATATTTAGTAGAATCTGTTATCGTATCACTCATTGTCACCTTAACTGGGATGGGGTAAGGGGGAGAAGAGGAGACAGGGTAAGAAGATATGGGAATTATTTGTGCACGACCGGCCGAACCAGGTGGTATGGGGGAAAGAACCCCTGTCTGATTACACATAAATGGCCGTAGTATGGTGGGGTGTGATTGTCAGTCGAGGTTGGCCTGAACAGAAAGTGGTAGCTTAGCAGAGCTGGGCACCGGAAGGACCTCTTTAGTAAAAGGAAAGATTGCAAGGCATAGAGTGGGAAAGAGCATTATGTAGCACCAATCATAGGATAAACATAATAAAAACATAGCAAACAGAAAGTAAGTCAACTTTAGAATTGGAATAAATTTCAGTCTGTGTATATACCGCTCGGGTCCCTTTTGCCATACGGCTTACATTAACAAGAGAAGTTAGGAAGCACGTCTTGTATTGTAGAGGTGTTCTGTAACTAAACCGTCCTCCCCAACAGGGGGAAGGGCCTTAGAAACCCTGAATTCTTTTTGTATATACAGTTTTTCTGGTTTTTTTTTTTTTTTTTTTAATTTTTTTTTTTTTTTTTTTTTATTTATTTATTTTTATTATTTTTATGTTTTTTCTCTTTCCCTTATCCTTCCTATTCCTTCCGAGAACATCACATATCGAATAACATCTAACTGTAAACAACTGAAAAGTCTGTCCAGAGTAAGCCGAGTAGAAAACCAAAAATTATATAAATACTTATCAGTGATAATAGGTATTAATGGGAAATTCCTCTGGGAGTGGAGTTTCTGTCCCTTGAAGCAAAGCCTTTCATTGATCTTGGTGTTTGTCTGGGCGTGTGATGGGTCGACCATTCTCCCTGTAGGACGAAATCAGGTGGTTGGAAAAGATCACTTTCAGTTGACCATCCAGGCAGATCTATCTGTGGAAGTTGCAACTTCTGCAGGAAAAGTGGTGTATCATCAGGAAGCCGGAGTGCAACTTGTGATCCATCTTTTGAAGCCAGCAGGGAAAATGGAAACCCCCACTTGTAAGAGATGTTCTTTTCTCTGAGAATATCAGTTAAAGGTTTCAGGGCTTTCCTTTTCAGCAGGGTAGACCGGGAAATATCTTGAAAGAGTTTGACGGTAGAATCTTCATAGGAGAGATTACTGACATTTTTAGCTTTCTGTAGAATCTCCTCCTTTAGTCTGAAACTATTCAGGCAGCAGAGCACATCCCTTGGAGCATTTAGGGGAGCAGCTTTAGGTTTATAAACCCTATGGGCTCTTTCAATTTCAATTTCTGTGTCAATGTCTCTGGAGAGAATACCATTAAAAATGTGCTTTAATGCAGGGAGAATATCAGGAGTAGTAACAGCCTCTGGAAGACCCCTTACCCTGATGTTATTCCTCCTGCTCCTGTTCTCATTGTCTTCCAGCTGGCGTTGCATATCAGCCATCGTGCGAGCTTGAGCAGTGATCTGAGCATGAAGAGATTTCTCATTCTGTAATAATTTGCTTTGGTTACTTTCCAGATCGTCTGTGCGAGTAGCCAGACTAATCATGTCTTTTTTAATATCCTGCAGCTCCTCTTTGAGCGAGCAAGTCATTTCATGCAACATTGATTTCAGCTCTGACCTGGAAGGCAGATTCGCCAGGTAGGAATGAATGTTATGTTCTTCCTCACCGTCGCTATCTTGATCTGTGGTATCACGCGCTGCCTCCTCATACCTCTCCGGGTGATCATGAGCCGCCGCCATCTTGGGTATTGAGCGGTCCGGCTTTTTCTTTGCAAATAGTGGAGCCAGCTCCTGTTGGGACAGCGATTGTCGTCTCGCTGGAGTGCTCTCCTTAGTCGCTCTCAGTTTCCCGGTTTTCCCCATGATTCCAGCTGTAGCAAACGTCCAAGCCGGTGTTCGCCGCACGAGCTACAGTTTCAAGCGGCCATTACTCTCGGCGCCAAGCCACGCCCCCCACCATACTAAAATTTTACCTAAAGGTGAACTACCCCTTTAAGCAAATTTGCCTTCATTTTTTTTTTCTAGCTTTCAAATGGGGGTCACTGACCCCATGTAAAAATAAATTTGGTGGAAGGCTACAGTATAATTATTGCTACTTTTAATTACTCATCTTTTATTTAGACCTCTCCTATTCATATTCCAGTTTCTTAATCAAATCATTGCATGGTTGCTAGGGTAATTTGGATCCACCCTAGCAACCATAATGCTGGAACTGCTAACTGGAAAGCTGCTAAATATAAAGCTAAATAACTCAAAAACCACAAATAATAAAGAATTAAAACCAATTGCAAATTGTCTCAGAGATGTTCCAGAGACAAGCTGGATGTTAAGAAGTGTTTTTCAGAATTCAGACACCTCCATCACCTTCATAATGTCTTGTGTGATCTTTCTGCCATAGCAAATGCATCCTTCCCTTATTTAATGCTCTGCTACTGTTCCATATCCACATAACTGATGTCAGCAATACTTTGCATAGAAATTCACAATTCTGTTTGCATCTAATTTTCTCTGATCTTAATTTACAGCATATTTTCTATAGTCAATAGCAATGGAAATTTTCATTTTTTTTGCTTATCTGTAAAAACGTACCAGAGATAAAAATGATTCTTTTTTTGAGAATTGTATACAGATTCATATAAAGCAATGAAATGAATTACAAATGAAACATCGCAGATTTTATGGAAGGTCTGCAGTAAATTGCAGATCTGTATGAAGAATGTTTTATAATTAAAACTGTATACAAAGCTCAATCCATTGCTGCAACGTATCTTGTCATTTGGGAATTACTGCTGAAAACTAAAGCAGGAGTATGAATACAGATAAGCTAATGCTGAAAATTCTGGACTCTTTATAGGGTAGGTTTACCTTTCAGTTTACTTTTTATGTTATATAGAGTGGTTAATTCTTAGCAACTTTTCAACTGACATTCTTATTGAAATCAATGCATCGTTGCCCGAATTGGGAGCCTAGCAACCAGATTGTTGAAATTGCAAACTGGAGAGCTGCTGAATAAAAAGCTAAATAACTCAAAAACCACACATTGCAAAAAATAAAAACGAATTGCAAATTTTCTCCAAATTTCATGCTCTACATCATACTATGGGGCCCATTTACTTAGCTCGAGTGAAGAAATAGAGGAAAAAAACTTCGAATATCGAATGTTTTTTTCTGCTACTTCGACCATCGAATGGGCTACTTCGACCTTCGACTACGACTTCGAATAGAACGGTTCGAACTAAAAATTGTTCGACTATTCGACCATTCGATAGTCGAAGTACTGTCTCTTTAAAAAAAACTTTGACCCCCTAGTTCGCCACCTAAAAGCTACCGAAGTCAATGTTAGCCTATGGGGAAGGTCCCCATAGGCTTTGTTAGCATTTTTAGGTCGAAGAAAAATCGTTCGATCGATGGGGCACATTTACTAATGGTCGAATATCGAGGGTTAATTAACCCTCGATATTCGACCCTCGAAGTTAAATCCTTTGACTTCGAATATCGAAGTCGAAGGATTTAGCGATATTCGTTCGATCGGACGATCAAAGGAATAATCGTTCGATCGAACGATTAAATCCTTTGAATCGAACGAATAAAAGGATTTTAATCCATCGATCGAACGAAATTCCTTCGATCAGAAATTGGCTAGAAAGCCTATGGGGACCTTCCCCATTGGCTAACATTGGTGCTCAGTGGGTTTTAGGTGGCGAAGTAGGGGGTTGAAGTTTTTTTAAAAGAGACAGTACTTCGACTATCAAATGGTCGAATAGTCGAACGATTTTTAGTTCGAATCGTTCGATTCAAAGTCGAAGTCATAGTTGAAGTAGCCAATTTGATGGTCGAAGTAGCCAAAAAAAACATTTGAAATTCAAAGTATTTTTTATTCTATTCCTTCACTCGAGCTAAGTAAATGTGCCCCACAAACAATTTTCTGCTATGTTTGGCAGTATTACATGATAATGAATTGTCGGCAAGCACCTTATAGGATAACATGGGCTGTGCCAGTTTAGCGCAGCATGAAAGCAGAGTACAGTGACATTGATATGTACAAAAGAAAGAGAAATCTTTGTGAGACCGGCTTTTTAGATATTCTTGAAAGAAAATAGTGCAGCAATGAGAAGCTGAAAGCAAAAAAGGGAAGAAATCAGAATTAAGAAAGGGTTGGCTATCACCTTGCATATGTGATGCAGTAATTGGAAGGAATAATATGAACAAAGCCGGACTCCCTCCATAATTAGATTCTTAGTATCAACCTTCAAAAAAAAAAAGAGTTTCAAAGTTAGCAGAGGGGAATTAATCATGAATGTGTAATCATTTGGAAGATAAAGTTCTTACATTCTCACTGAAAAGTCCCTTCTCTGTAATGTGAATGTGAAGGTGACACCAGATCTTAGAACTTAGTGCGAAATGCTATTATTATTTAAAGAGGACTTGCATTTCACTGGGAATGCACAAAGCTCTGAATTAATAGGAGTGCATACATTCAGCTTAAAGCATAAATCTCAGTATGAAACACTTATATCCCTAATGGGTATTGTCTCGCAGATAAAGCGGAATACGTGAAACTTGTTGAGTGATTGAAGGAGAGTAACAAAGTAAAGGATGCAGTTAAAAAAAGAATCAGTAAAATCAATATACAGTTTAGATGAAGATGTAAAAAAATCACTTAAATTAAAAATATGGTAAGAAATAGTACACATACACACTGAGGGGCAGATTTACTAAGCTCGAGTGAAGAATTCGAATGAAAAAAAATTAGATTTTCAAAGTATTTTTTTGGGTACTTTGACCATCGAATGGGTCGAATTAGATCGAATTGCATGATTCGTACAATTCAAAGGAAAAATCGTTCAACTATTCGACCATTCAATAGTCGAAATACTGTCTCTTTAAAAAATACTACGACTTCATACTTCGCCACTTTAAACCTACTGAGCTGCAATGTTATGTTATTAACCCTCAAAGTCGACCCTTGATAAATCTGCCCCTGAGTGTCAATCTAGTTGGTACCTTTCCAACACAATGTCACACAGTCTCCCACATAGAAACCCAAGGGGCCCACCACAGGTGAAGCACAGGACTGAAGGCCCTTCTTGTTTTCCAAGTTCCCTTGAGACTGCAACTTTTTAAGAAATGCTAGCTATCGTTAATGGGCATTTATAACATGCCAAAATATACTGCAGTGCTATACAATAAACAGGTGTATACATACAGATTACATACAAAAATTACCAATAACCAATGAAAGAGGTAAAGGGGACACTGCTCAATAAAGCTTACAATCTAAAAGCAGATAGTAGTCCCCTAATCAATAGGGTATGCATTATTCTGGCTGCAATTCAGTTCTCCACTTGGGGATTACCCCCATAGTATTAGGCGTATTTAGGGCAAAACAGGGAAACTGAAGCTATAGTACCAACATGGCCACCCACAATAGGGGGCAGATTAATCAAAGGTCGAGGTGAATTTTCGAATGAAAAAAAAAATCGTATTTCAAGCAATTTTTTTGGAATACTCCAAATTCGATTCGAATTTGAAAAAAATTTGAAAACTTGAATATCGAAATTTATGTACTGTCTCTTGAAAAATTCGACTTCGACGATTCGACATCTAAAACTTGCCGAATTGCTGTTTAAGCCTATGGGGACCTCTTAGAACCTATTTGGAGTCAATTGGTGGACTTTAAAAATATGGGAAAAACTTTGAATTGAATTTGATTGAATGCGCTGTTCCTTTTGCTTCGAACTATTCAAATTTGCTCGAATATGAACCTATTCGATCGAAAATGGACCTATTCTAACCAAAAAAACCTTAAATTTTAATTTTATATAAGCTCAGCATACTAAAATGGCCAGTGGCCAGCTGTACACACAGCTTTAAAGGAGTTGTTCACCTTGAAATAAACTTTTAGTATGAAGTAGAGAGGATAATCTGAGACAATTTGCAACTGTTTTTCATTTTTAATTACAGTATTTGTGGGTTTTGAGTTATTTAGCTTTTTATTCTGCAGATCTCCAATTTGCAATTTCAGCAATTGATTGCTGGGGTCCAAATAACCCTAGCCACCATGCATTGCTTTTAACCTGAGACTAGAATATGAATAGGAGAGGGCCCAAATAGAAAGATGAGCAATAAAAAGTAGCAACAACAATAATTTTATAGCCTTACAGGGCATTTGTTTTTTAGATGGGTCAGTGACGCTCATTTGAAAACTGGTAAGAGTTAGAAGACAGCAAATAACTAAAAAACTATATTAAATAAATTAAAAGACCAACTGAAAAGTTGCTTAGAAGTAGCCATTCTATAATATGGTAAAAGTTAACTTAAGGGTGAACCACCCCTTTTAATCCCCTTTTAACAACTCAGTTGAAGGATAAAATAATAGCTACAAATGTAAAATGCCATGTTATAAAATCATAGTAGTCTCATTCTTCTTGCGGACTTGGTTTCTGTATATTTTAAAGACAAAACCACCACCATCAGCCCCAGTCCCACTAATGGTACTAGCAAAAGAAATAAACAAAGGTGCTTTATACTATGCTTTTCATTGTATAAAGGAACATGACTTTCATTTTAGCAGGGATACAGATTTATAATGTGTCCTCAACATTAAATGCCAGACAAAATTAAATGTATTTTCATTGTGTCACTGAGCTTCAGCCACCTATAATTTCTCAAATAATGTAACATTCTTGCCAACTGTTAAAACCTTTAGCATCATTATAATCTTATTTCCCTCATACTTATAACAACACTTACACAACTATTGACCTCAAAATCATCGCAAACAACATTTTCACATGACCGCCATTTCAAATAGCATGGCCTTTCCTTTCTTCTCATCTATCAGTACCTTGGTGATGCTAATGCTTGGCTGCAATTAATTCTGTAGCTTTAGCAGAAATACAAATAGTGCCATATCACTTAAGCAAACGTCTTTACTGTTTGATCAATTTATCTTCATTGCACAAATCAATTCGCACTGGTATGTGCAGACATTTGTACACAAAAGAACTTTCCTCATGCACTAATTTTGCTCATTTTATGTATGGAAGATTGCCAATGTAGAATCCCCCATGGTGTGCGATTCCTTTTCAAATTTTTTATTTGCACTTTTTTGCAACGTCGACAGAACTTATTAAAACAAATGTGTCTACTTGCAATTATCTGAGAAAGCTGAGTTTAAAATAAAATTCTCATCATTGTTTGGCAAAATGACCATTGAGAAGAATAAGCATTAAAGGGAAACTGTCATGGGAAAAAACATTTTTTTCCAAAATGAATCAGTAAATAGTGCTGCTCCAGCAGAATTCTGCACTGAATCCATTTCTCAAAAGAGCAAACAGATTTTTTTATATTCAATTTTGAAATCTGACGGGGGCGTGGCCTGGACGCTGAACAAGATGGCGGCGTAAACCACTAGCTCCTCCGTTAAGGCCCGCTGAAAGCATTCATGAGCACCCTAATTCGAACTTAAAACACTCCCTACGATCCCCGCAAGCACTACAGAGTACTCTGCTACCTGCACTCGATGTCAACCGGCAGTCTGCACGGATCTGAGTGACGAACGCTGGAGACGCGTCTTCTTGCTTGGCAGTGAGGCTGGTGATAGCGGTGGAGAGTGGTGGGATCCCCGGAGCACAGTGCGGTTCAGTGGATACTGAGCCGGAGGTTAGTGGTGTCGCTGACTTGACCGCGACCACGGCTCTGCTCTGACCATAGCCCCGCAGCCGTTACCTGCGCACGTGGTGCGGCCCTGGATCGACTGCTACTCAACGCACCTTCAGGCCACAGATCCGTCGCGCACTTGCTTGGTGCGTGTCAGACCCCTTCTGCGTCCCACGGCCCACTGGCTTGCCTGACACTGGGGCTCCCTTACACCCTCACAATTGATAAGGGGCAGTGAGGAGCTGCAGAACACCACCGTCGCCCATAGCAGGGCATAATACTTGCAGAACGCTTATCCTGTGCACAGTTATTCACCCCCCGCCATTGGAGGAGTGGGGACATTTTGGAAGGGGATTAATCCTCATTACCCTCAAGACACGAGCTGGCAGTTTAACCCCTATTTAAGAGGCCCTATCTGCAGTTTTACCCCGGGCAACTAGAAGGCATCCCTGCATATAGGGGTACGGCAGGACTACTTGTTGGGGCAGAGGACCTGCTCCCAGAACCCCACTTCAACAACTAGCTAACTTACCCACAAGCCACCGGCTCTTACCGAGAACCGGGCTGCTCCGGAGGTCAGTTGCGGAGACATTTCCCCATAGCTAGCAGCAACTATTACGACATCTGTTTGGGACTTTCATATCCTACGCCACTCTCCGCAATTGCTCACCGAATCGCCTCCTGACCCCATACAGGTCTTCGACAGCTTCCGAACTCCCCTGTCATATTACAGGCCGGCTGACGGACCGGCTCAGGGACTGCCAGCGATTCTGAGGGACCTCAGGAGTCCTACGGCCCTGAATTCTTGGAGGGTCTACTCTTACACTGAGGGACCTACCCCCCCCGTCAAACATTTTCTCTATCTCTACAATCTGAACAACATGACGGGAGGTAGACAGAAGCCCACAAATACCCCTGCTGAGGGGACTTCGGACTTTTTCAAATGCAGATCTGCGACTGCGAAAGCTGCAAAAAATACCAGCCCCGCTATAGAACAAGAGTCAGACGCCCCATGCACCAAGAAGGACATAAACGAACTCAAATCTCTCCTCCTTTGCTTTAAGGACGAGATACAAAATGACATAAGGAACTCCCTGGCTGAGGTTAAAGCAGAACTCACTGCAGTGGACCAAAGGGTCCTACAGCTAGAACATAGTCAAGACTCCATTCAGGAATCCTCTGCTAACATGGAAGTTTTGCTCCAAGATCTCCAAACTCAAGTAAGAGACCTTCAGGAAGCACATGAAGACCTAGAGAATCGTACTAGACGGAACAATTTACGTCTTAGAGATATACCTGAATCTGTGCATATCGACACCTTCCTACCCAAATTTTTCAAGGCGCTTACTCCGGGCATAGAAGACAGATTTTTATTATTGGACAGAGCACACAGAGCACTACGGGCTAGACCAAAACCTAATATGCCCCCCAGGGATGTGATTGTCCGATTTCATTATTATCAGACCAAGGAAACTATCATGAGAGCATCTCGCACAGCTCAGGTAGAGCTCGATGGGATATACCCCAAAATCTATGCCGACCTAGCCTCGTCCACTCTGCAGAAAAGGAAGGACCTCAAACCTTTGACGGATGTCCTTCGCCAGAGAAACATCCCCTACAGATGGGGCTTTCCCTTCAGGCTCACTTATCAACAGAACGGCCTGACATATACTGTCAGACATCCCAACGACATAGAGGATGCCCTTCAATACCTCCAGGAACCGCTTGAGGCTCCCTTGGAAGCAGCAACTCCAGATCCAGCGGAAGTGGTTCCAATGGCTTGACCCGTTGAGGCATTTCGTACATCTTCGTTACATCCAACCATACGGTGCTATTGCAGACCTGTTTCTGTATGAGAACAGTCAATACCGAACTGATCTATACCCTACTTTTTACGCTTCTGTACGAAGGTCTGTGCCTAGTTCCTGGAAGACTTCTTGGGTCGGAGGACTCCTACTGTAACCGAGACAGATACTCGCTCCCCCATGCTGCTATGTCGATTGAAGCAACATACTCCGAAGAGTTGACCTCATTCTATATATTGTTTGCTCTGAGCTTTAGTTATAGTTAGAATGCAGTTAGTCAGTACATTAACCTATCTATGCAAGGCTTTAGGTCTATGGATCTAGGAATATGTGCAGCTTAATATTTTGAATTAGGAATTTTCTGATCTATATAGTTGGCGGGCCTGACGGACAGGCTTTCTTTTAAGGCTCTGATCCGTGACCCCCCGCATTTGAAGGATTTCCCAGTGGGGTGCAATTTTACTGCCCCCCCTCTAGGAACCCCTAATTAGTCTCCACTTTAGCGAGATTATATTATTTTGTGTTTATTTTTTAAGTTAATTTTATACGTTTGCTTAGTGGACTCACGTCCCGTGACAAACCTCACGAACTTTTGTCTAAACTTTGAACGTATTTCTTGTCCCATTGTCTTCTTCCTTCCCTGCTACCTCTTTCTCTAATCTATTCTATACTGTATTCTCTTCTCACACAGGTCTTTTTGAACACTACTTAGACTGCTGTAATGGCGACTATGGTGGGCCCACGGACCGCTCCCGGCACTCATCCCTTCGATTTAAAGGTATGCTCCCACAATGTTAATGGTCTGAATGTTCCACAGAAACGTACAATGGCCTTTGCAGATTATGCCAAACAGAAAATAGATATCTTGCTGCTGCAGGAGACACACTTTAGCAACTCCTCTACACCCAAATATATTTCGAAACACTACCCACAGACATACCTAGCCAGTTCTTCAACTAAAACCAAAGGGGTAGCTATCCTAATGGCCAAAAATGTGAAATTCCTACTCAAACAGCAATTTTTGGACCCAGATGGTCGTTATGTTATATTGACGGGCCTCCTACAGAACCATCTCACCACGTTAGCATCAGTCTATGCCCCTAATTCTTCCAAAAAAGTATTTTTCAAAAAATTTTTCAACAAACTAGCACAGCTTTCAGAGGGTAGGCTGATTGTAGGGGGAGATTTTAATACAACGTTGAATAATAATCTGGACAGGTCTCGAGATGTGCGGGCGGGAAAACTCCCTTATACTCACTTTCATGATTCCACATACCTAACCAGATGTCTAAATACCGAAAACTTGGTGGATGTCTGGAGGGAAAAACATCCTATTGATAGGGATTATTCGTACTACTCCTCCGTCCATGCCTCTTACTCCAGAATTGACTTTATCTTCACTAAATCCACACTTGTGGACTACGTATGTACTGCTAAGATCCATGATATTACATGGTCTGATCACGGCTTGGTGGAAGCTGTTTTTGCCAATTGGGATGAGGTGAGAGGGCATGGATGTTGGAGACTGAATGAATCCCTGCTATTGGACAAAGATATTTGTGCTAAGGTCTCCACAGCACTGAGGGATTATTTTAGCAAGAATACCCTAGAGGACACCTCAGTCGCGATCAGGTGGGATGCCCATAAAGCAGTGATTCGGGGGATACTCATCAAACATGCCGCAATTAGGAAAAAAACTAGGGAGTCGAAAACCCAGCAACTCTCACAGAGGCTGCACGATTTAGCTATCGCCCATAAACAAAATCCAACCCCCAACACTTACAAGGAAATTCAGGACACGAGAACTCAACTGATTCAAGTCCTCTCAGACAAAGCGGCCTTCGCTATGAGACGGACTAAACACTTGTACTACAAATATGCAAACAAACCACACACGCTGCTAGCCCGCAAACTGAGAGCTCTACATGCCTCCCAGGCCATACATGCCATACGCACCCCTACAGGGACGATAACTAGGGATGCTAAACAAATACTTCACACATTCCGAGCTTTTTACACAGACTTATATACTGCAGATAAGGCTCCTAAAGCGTCACAGGCACTAGAGTCAGAACTCGTGAAGCAATGGATCCCTCCCGACATCACAACAGAGGATAAGGAGCTGCTAGCAGCGCCAATAACCAAGGAGGAGATAGAGGGGGTAATTAAAGACTCTAAATCTGGCAAAGCACCTGGCCCAGACGGTTATACGACTAAATATTATAAATCCTTTGTAAATCAGTTGACCCCCTTCTTGAGAGAGCTTTTCCAATCTTTCCTTGCAGGCTTTCCCCCGACGACACACATGCAAACAGCCACCATAGTTATGATACTAAAACCGGGAAAAGACCCGAACAATTGCGACAGCTACAGGCCTATATCGCTTATCAACACAGACATTAAAATGTTTGCAAAAATCTTGGCTAACAGGTTATCTATAATTCTTCCCCACCTTATACACCACGATCAAGTGGGTTTTGTGCCAGGACGTCAAGCAGCAGATAATATCCGTAAAACGATAGACCTGATTTGCCGGGCACCTAAACAGACCGCCTCCTCCCTGTTGTTATCATTAGATGCACAAAAAGCGTTTGATAGATTGGATTGGAGATATATGTTTGCGGTGCTCAGCAAATTGCAGTTACCTACACCATTCCTTACGGGGATTGAACAGCTTTACACCACACCCTCGGCTCAAGTGCTTAGCATGGGACTCCTCTCCGACCGCTTTGCCATCAAAGGAGGGACTCGCCAGGGTTGCCCCATGTCTCCACTGATATTTGCCCTATCCCTAGAGCCGTTAGCTCACGCCATCAGACAAAATCCTAATATTAAGGGCATTCGAATCGGAGAAGGGGAATATAAAATTAGTCTTTTTGCCGATGATATCATCCTTACGCTGACAGCCCCACAAACCACGCTTCCCAATTTATTACAAACTCTAACACAGTTCCAACTCATTTCAGGTTACAAAATAAACCCTACCAAATCGCACGCATTGCCTCTACATATGTCCAAGCCAGAAATTAAACTATTACAGCTTAACTTTGACTATAGATGGGAGGCAGACTCATTGGAGTATCTAGGAGTCTACCTTACTCCTTCCTTTGATACCCTGTACAAGGCTAATTACCCTAGACTACTTGATAATCTAAAGAGAGATCTGGACAAATGGCACTCATATCACCTCTCCTGGTTTGGTAGGATAGCGGCTGTTAAAATGACACTATTACCTCGGATACTTTACCTCTTTAGAACATTGCCGATACACTTCCCCGAAAAGGTAGCTTCCTCACTTCAAAAAGCTATATCCAACTTCCTATGGGGCGGTAAGAAGCCCAGAATTAAGGCAGCTATCATGACCAAACCGAAATCATTGGGAGGCTTGGGAGTACCCCATCTATATAGATATTACCTTGCTAGTAGGTTGGAAGCAATGGTACACATACATGCATTAACTGAGGAACCCTGGAAAACCATCGAGAATCATTATTCAGCCCCGTTACAGCTCGCCCATTTATTTTGGATCCCTAAGACGACTAGGGACTCCCCTCCGAATCTCCTTCCCCCATCACAGCAAGCACTAGATCTTTGGGACTCCATAGCGTTCAAGATGAAATTAAGCAGCACTAACACAAAATACAGGACTATTTTTAACAATAAAGCCTTTCCCCCAGGTAACACTCCCATGGAGTTTCAAATATGGATATCTGCGAATCTGACGACCCTACTAGATTTCGTTACTGGCGAGACAGTTAAATCTTTTCAACAGCTTAATGAAGAATGTAGTATCCCCCATGTGCAATTTTATCGATATTTGCAGATAAGGCATTATGTGGTAACTGCTTGCAAATCCCAAACCTCTCACACCCTTACATATTTTGAAAGGATGTGCCGCAAACACTCATACCCAGCACACCTTATCTCACTTCTGTACATGAACCTCGCGACAGACAATACAGACGCACGTCAGCCTTACATGCTAAAATGGGAGGAGGATTTAGACCTCACAATTTCTGAAAAGTCCTGGACAGAAATTTGGGAAACGGCCAAACGAACTTCAATCTGTGCAGCCTCTAGTGAGAGAGCTTATAAAATTATATTTCGTTGGTACTACACCCCTACGCGTATTGCTAAACTAAGCGGTAACCCGGATCACTCACAGTGCTTTAGGGGATGTGGAGAGGGGGGTTCCTTCCTGCACACCTGGTGGACCTGTACAGTAGCTCAGGTATTTTGGAGAATGGTGGCAACTTTGCTCTCTGAAGTTCTACATTGCGTTATACGACCTTCCCCACACACTTTTCTCTTGGGGATGAAGATCAGAGCCATACGCTTAAAACAAACACGTAAATTAGCTACTCATATCCTGACAGCAGCAAGATCTTTATTGGCAGCAAACTGGAAAAAACCTGCAATTCCAGGCTTGCAAATGCTGATATCAAAGGTAAATTGGATTAGAGCGATGGAATCCATACGAAACAGACTTCATGATAGAAGTTATGAGGGGGAGCTGGAGTGGTACCCGTGGGCTCAGCATCTGGAGACTTTGCAACTTCAAGGTATCGTGCAATAGTCTGAATTTCCTAAGTCCCCAGACTTAGTCGGACCTGTCTCTTTTTCTATTTTCCTTTTCTCTGTCTACTTTCCTACTAAAACTTCTTTCATTTCCATGAGGATTCATTGTTTCGTTATTATGATATTCGTTTTCAGGATGTAGTGCATAAGAGTTGACTAAACTAATTAAGGTGTTATATTCTGTTGTGTAACATTTGATACAGTCACTTGAATACTTTCTTGCATCATTATTGTACCTGTTACCCTTTTTTTTTTTGGAAATGAAGATCAATAAAACATTAAATTACAATTTTGAAATCTGACATGGGGCTAGACATATTGTCAATTTCCCAGCTGCCCCAAGTCATGCGACTTGTGCTCTGATAAACTTCAATCACTCTTTACTGCTGTACTGCAAGTTGGAGTGATATCACCCCCCTCCTTTCCCCCCCCAGCAGCCAAACAAAAGAACAATGGGAAGGTAACCAGATAGCCGCTCCCTAACACAAGATAACAGCTGCCTGGTAGATCTAAGAACAACAATAGTAAAAACCCATGTCTCACTGAGACTCATTCAGTTACATTAAGAAGTAAAAACAGCAGCCTGTCAGAAAGCATTTCTCTCCTAAAGTGCAGGCACAAGTCACATGACTGGGGGCAGCTGGGAAATTGACAAAATGTATAGCCCCATGTCAGATTTCAAAATTGAATATAAAAAAATCTGTTTGCTCTTTGAGAAATGGATTTCAGTGCAGAATTCTGCTGGAGCAGTACTATTAACTGATGCGTTTTGAAAAAAACATGTTTTCCGATGACAGGATCACTTAAGGATAACTTGGGCTAAACCCTTGGCTTATGTAACAGTAATGAAGCAGGCAAAGGTTACATCTCTACACGGTCGTTGTCATAGGTATGTTTTGGAAGGAGGAAAGCTTACTTAGCAAACCAAGTTATGCACAGGGAGATTTGGCACACAACTCACACAACTCACACAACTCACACAACAGCAATTCATATGAATTCTTTACAATTGCATTTATTTAGAAAATGCTGCACACTGAATTAAAATTAAAATTCAGTTACATTTAATGGGGATCTAAAATCCAAAAATGTATGATGCAAGCTTTCTCAGGGTGCTTCTCAATGCACAATTGCAATTTACATTCATTTTCTTTTTTCAGTGGTTTCTGAGATATTTGCATCTTTAAAATTCTAACAGCAGGCTTTTAGCTCAACTAAAGTCAGCAAACCAAGGATTAAATTAATACAAGCATATACATTTAGGGTCACTGACACTCTGGGCCTTCAAAAAGCATTTGAGCTGAAGTCAGCCTAGTAGTATAAACGATGGGACTATTTTAGAAACCAATTAAAATAGAAAATAAATGTACGTTACAAAAGTGCTCAGAGGACTACTCGGAATAAGTTTTTTGAGGTTTAAAATAATAATTGAAGCAACAGAGGTATCTGAAGAAGCATCCACAGGGACGTATCCAGGGACTGCTAAAATAATCTGTGACAAAGAACAAAATGGTGAAATTTAAAATGCTGATGTGTTCAGATATAAAATTCTCCTCTGTGAGGTCAACAAACCTTGAACAGAATACCAATAATAATACAAGGTGTCCATTTTCTAAACTTCTGTAAATGCATCCATCTTCTTCCGTAAGATATCCCTGCACATATTTTCCCTCCAAAATATTCGTCACATCCAAGTTTACTAAACAGCGATGCACTTGGAAATCATTGTCATCCCTGGTGTTAACTACACTAATGTACCAGCTTGCGATAGTGTTAATTTCAGCAAGTTTCGAATTTTCTGGCGGCAAAACAAGTTTGCAAGTATTAATGCTTTAAAATTGTCTTGTTTTATGGCATTTATTATGGCATTTTATTATGGCCAGATATGCATCTTCAAAAGTGAACTTTATTGAGTGATTTTGAAGAAACCATCAACAACATAATAAACACATTTTACACAATCAAACATGTATACATCATAAAAATCCACAGGTCGATCCAACCAGTCACAAGCCTTACCCTATGCCAATAAAAGCATAAGGACATTTTACCAATCAATCTGTTTGCATCATATAAATGCAGAGTTTAATCTAGCCAATCAGAATGGAACGGAACTACCTGCCAATAGAATCATACATTTAGGGCATTCCCTTTCCCTCCACCATTGTGACTTCCTGCCCTGCGGAGCTGATAAAGCTGTTGCAGCAGCTGAAAAAAAGTAAAATTCAGAACTTCTACACAGCTCTTTTCTCTCCCCTGGCAGCAAAGGCTACAGGAACAGGAAGTAATGATGGGTAAAAATAGCAATAATTTATGGGATATGTCCTGCCCCTGAGAATTTTCTGGTGAAAACGTATTTAATTACCAAAGGTTGCGATAAATTATTGCGAATATTATGGCGACATTTTTGTCTTTGGCCCACTTTGCTGAATAGTAAACCTGGGGCTAAGTCATTACATTGCATTCATTTCAGTGAATGTGATAACAATAGCATATTTTGCGATCATTTCTTTATTAAATACAAGGTACTGTTTTTTTATTACAGAAAAAAGGAAATCATTTTTAAAACTTAGAATTATTTATTTAAAATGGATTCTATAGGGGATGGTTTTCTCATAATTCAGAGCTTTTAGATAACTGAAAAAGAAACTATTATCATTAAAAGCTTCTATAATGTTCCATGTAATATTTTATAAAAAACACAGATTTGTGGGGTCCATGTAGATATTCTGCTGCATTATAATTATCATGGTAGTTGATTATTTGTCCATGATGGTACCACATCTAAAATAAATGTTGAAGATTCTGATATTTTAGAGAGAACAATAATTACCATTTTACTTTCTGTATTTTGTGAATAGCCAGCTAAAAATTTGGGAGTGATTTATCAATGATTAAGTTTGCGAGTTTTTTTATACCTCCAATTAAAACTTAAATGTTTTATTATTTATGAAAAAACTTGATTTTTCGTGAAAAAACTCGATCTGCTCGAATTTATAGAGTTTTTGAGCGCAAACCAATGAAAATAAACCTGAACATCATGAAGACTACAAACATCTTCAAATGGTTCAAGGGATCTCTGCCATTGACTGTTGATTGTTACATGACCTCCAAAATTGAAGAAGAAGGAAAAGGAGCTCCAGCAGTAATTCTGCAAAAACTTTTCTTCCGAGTGGTAGAAACACGACATGTTTTGAATACCCTTTGTGAATATAAAGGAATTGGACATATCCCCTTTGATTTTTGTACTGACCATCCTCCTTTTCTTTTATTTGTGTTACATGACCTTGACAGGTTTTAGCTGGAGTATTTTCCGATTCAAGCTTTTTGCATCTTCAGGTCATAATAAATCTCGAAAAAAATTTACGTTTTTTTTTTACCTGAAAATTTGAGTTTTTATTGAAAACTACCCATGAAAACTTGAATTTTTCGAGAAAAAGCGAACTCGACCTTTGATAAATAACCCCCTTATGTCTCTTTATCAGCCAAACGTATTTGCACCACTGCTCCCTCAAAAAAGTAAACCAAAAAGTGGTTTAAAAGTTCAAATACATTTATTAGGACTATACAGGTGAAGGCCTTCTTTTTGCTATTGGTATATAAATATGCACCCATAGACTAGGGTAAACTGTGAGCATTTTTCATTCCATTATTATACTTATTTATGCTTTACTACTGCTTTTATACAAATTATACTGTAGCAGTGCTATAAAATGGCTTTTTGTTAGCAAACATGGTGGGGTGGTATAAAATATATTTCAAAGAAGTAGAATTGAGAA
This sequence comes from Xenopus laevis, assembly GCF_017654675.1. Taxonomy (NCBI): domain Eukaryota; kingdom Metazoa; phylum Chordata; class Amphibia; order Anura; family Pipidae; genus Xenopus; species Xenopus laevis. The sequence continues at coordinate 122,218,537 of NC_054381.1, forward strand.
TGAGAGGTTGCATTGGCTTATACACAGCAACTGCAAAATCATTACTGCTGGTAGAGATCTGACTAAAATGTGTCCTGATCTTTCTTTGTTGGGATATAAGAGAGGACAAAATTTGCTGGTCAAAAGTGACCCTGGATGACCGGTCCCATAGCTGTATTTCTTAAAGGGGAATGCCACAAAAACATAACTTAAGCTTTTTGAAAAGTAAACATAATTTCAAGCAACTTTGCATTATACATCAATTAAAAACTATGCAGACTTTTCATGATTTTTAATGGTTTCTGACAGTTCCCTAAGCCTAGCCCCCTGCTCTCCTTTGCTGAGCTGACTGACTACTGTTACTTTGTAGCAACAGCCAGCTGTCCTCAGTCTGCATCCTCCGAACTCCACAATTCCCTGAACATGTGATTTTAATAAGGAACGGAACATTATAGTGCAATGAATTGTGGGTTATGTAGTTCCTGCATGCTGTCTGTCAGCTGTGGAGAAGTTGTTACAATTTGTAACATTCCCTGCCAGGATTTCAAATGATGTAGAAAGAGAAGAACTGTTAACTTGCTGGATTACAGCATAGTTTTTGAAGAAACAGGTAACTGTGATGGGTATGTTAGGGGTTTCTGTGTTATGTGGGCCTCTTTATCAAATTTTGGTTTTGAAGCCAGAGTTCCCCTTTAAGGTGCTCTCATTTGCACATAATTCACCATTACCTTGCTTAGATTAGTATTGTAGTGAAAATTCATTTAGCTTTCACTTGAAATCTAATTAAACATATAGAAAAAGAGAAGTATGAAAAGAACGTCATCCGTCAACTGGTCAAATACAGAAAATATTGATAATCTTGTGAAAATGCAAAAGTAATGAAAGAATGGCAAATCTGTAATCCCCTTCATATATAACACAGGAAATAAAGTCTTAAGAAGTACTCAACCATGCTAATGACATGCAGAGAGGTGTCTCTATATACAAATGTAGTGCTCTTCATTGAAGTCAGTTCAGTGCATAATGTTCTCAACTAGATAATTGTTATTCATTTGTATATACTGATTATTCAAATAGAAAAATCACGACAAACCATTTTGTTTTTTTTATAGGTTTATGAAACCTATAAATATACATAGTTTCTATCTTAGCAACTATTCAACATTAAATGGATACTGATACAATGTTCAGATTCCTGCTGTGCAATCTGTAACACTATTTTCCAGAAATATGTGAAAAATGTAATATTTTTTTCTTTTATTTGCTATTATATTGATGTCGCCTGTGCAAAACTAAGCACCACGGCTTCAGATAAAAGGGCAATTTCAAGCACAATTGCCAGGTTTTTTCCAGTAGTCATTGTGATGGCAAAGGGACAATGCTTGTGACACTATTGCATCCAATTCACCAAAATGAATGTTTTGCATGTGCTTCCTCACAAATTGGGCGTAGTTGCGGCAAATATTTTCTAGTGTTTGCTGCCATAATTTCCTGTGTTTTGTCTGGAGGAGGTGGCAGTAGCTCCAGGGTTCCCCTTCTACAATAGATGCAGTAGCACTCAATTCGGAACGGAAATTATAAATAACTAAACACAACTATATAGAAATGTTGATGCAGGTAATGAAAGTGCTTTTACATGCAGATGAATGTGGGGAAACTGCACTTGCAGACATATGTGTGCCCTACAGTGTTTAAATTTTAGAAACTTTACTTCCAACATGAAATGAATAAAAGAGCTGCTAGCTGGAGTTTGGCATTTTGCCCAGGTCCTGTGTTCTCTACAGCTTAATAAAAAATGAAACCTTTCAAGTTAATCAATGTAGTTAAATGAATATGAATCTCAAATTCCAATTGGTAAAAGTTTAAAATAGGAATTTTTCCCTAAGCGCTTCGTTTAAATGCATTCAGATTCTGTCATCTTAAGCAGGAATTAAACCAGATAAAGACATATCATTTGGATTTTCAAAAAAGGACAGAAATATAATCATCATAAAAGCATTTGTCCCCTGGTCACTTATAAAGTTTTGACACTAATGTGGATGAGGTAACATTTTATACCTTTTTTTGTGCTAATGTTCCCATTTATTAGCTAGTGTAGTCATTTGTTTGCAGGTAAATTTTAGAAACAGAATTTAATTTAATACCTTCTCTATGTAACATCAAAAAGTAGTGCCACGTTCTTGACGAGTAACCCGACTTGTGCCTTGTTTCATTATGTTGTGACATGGTTTCATGGCGCAGTAAACCCTTGTATAATTTGTTGGCCATAATATGTAATAAATGTTTTTGGAACATTCATTCATTTCTTAAAATGAGAACTAGTTAATGTGAATTCAGGACCCGGCATTATGTTGAATAGCTGACAAACCATTGAACTACCGGAGACACTGTTGATCTTTTTACATCAACTATGCCATCTCGTGTTCAAACGTTGCATAAGTATTATAAAAGTATATTTAAAAAAAAACAGAATTGTGACCAATAAAACAATTACAAAAGAACCTGAACTTTCCTTTTATCCCCTCTATGCTCAAGTAGGGGCCCATTCACTTAGCTCGAGTGAAGGAATAGAGGGAAAATAGTTCGAATTTGAATGGTCGAATATGGCTACTTCGACCATCGAATGGGCTACTTCGACCTCCGACTACGACCTTCGACTTCGAATCGAACGATTCAAACTAAAAATCGTTCGACCATTCGATAGTCGAAGTACTGTCTCTTTAAAAAATTCTTCGACCCTCTAGTTGCCACCTAAAATCTACCGAGGCCAATGTTAGCCTATGGGGAAGGTCCCCATAGGCTTCCTAACAATTTCCTGATCGAAGGAATATCCTTTGATCGATGGATTAAAATCCTTTGAATCGTTCGATTCGAAGGATTTAATCGTTCGATCGAAAGATTATTCCTTCGATCGTAGGAATATCGCTAAATCCTTCGACTTCGATATTCGAAGTCGAAGGATTTAACTTCGACCGTCGAATATCGAGGTTTAATTAACCCTCGATATTCGACCCTAGGTAAATGTGCCCCTTAGTGTAAGCATCATTGCGGCAGTTTGGACACCACACAAAATACAAAGATGCATAAACTTAAATATGATGTGATGAGTTCTCTTTCACCATAGGTATTTTAGATCTGTACATGTTTACATTTAGAAAAAGCCAAAGCATGTGTTCAGTGCACAATAGTCTGTTCCTAACGCTTACATTCTGGCAGATCCATAGTGGTATGGCCAACCATGTCATTGTATTCTTTGACTCCAATAATTGCTTTTATTGTCTTATAATGGTCACAGAGCATTCTGTTTTGTCTATTATTTTTGCTAGTCATTATCAGAACGACCCCTTTTATTAATTAACTGCATTGCAGCACATTAAGGGGGTTATTTACTAAACCTCAAATTCTTCTGACCAAGCTTTTTTTTGCCAAAAACTCAACTTTTTTTTTTTATCAATAAATAAGCTAAAATCGGGCATGTGCGTTTAATCTATCTTTTTTTATTAATATTATGAGATACATTTGGATTAAATAAATAACCCCCTAAATATCCAAGTTGGGTTTTTGACCAATACTTACATCTAGAAGAATTATCATGTTTCTTCTATCTATTCCATAATATTGGGGACTGAATAGAATAAAGATAAACCACTATTATCTATAGGCTTAGTATGCTGCTATATATAAATGCTAGACTCTGTTCAAGCCTTCCACATACATTATGCAATTATTAATAGTGTGGCAGGTACACTTAGGGGCAGCAGGTGTAATTACTATAACATTCCTAATTATTTATGTGTTTGGGAAATAAACTTTGCAGTGGAAAATGAACAGGGGTGATGCTCTTGACAAAGTTGCATCGGATTCACAAAAATTAATACTATGCATGTGCATTCTCTCAAATCAGGTATAGTTGCACCAAATATTTTGGAAGTCTGCATTTCCGGTGTTCAGTATGAGAATGATATTTGCAATCCTTTATTCCAACGTTACTAAACTGCGGCAATTGACACAAGGCACAGAGGGAGCCCTGAAGTTTCAGTCTGGTCCAAAGGTGGTGGTAGCTCCAGGGTTCTCCTGCATTAGTAGGCGCAGTACATTCAATTCAGAACCAAAGGCAGGAAGGAGCGCAGCTATAGAGAGATGCCAGGAGCGCATTTTGAGGCAATACATGTATGGGACCTGTTATCCAGAATGCTTGGGACCTAGGGCTTTTTCTGTATAATGGATCTTTCTGTAATTTGGAACTTCATACTTTAAGGGGCCGATTCATCAAGCTCGAGTGAAGGATTCGAAGTAAAAAAACTTCGAATTTCGAAGTGTTTTTTGGGCTACTTCGACCATCGAATGGGCTACTTCGACCTTCGACTACGAATCGAAGGATTCGAACTAAAAATCGTTCGACTATTCGACCATTCGATAGTCGAAGTACTGCCTCTTTAAAAAAAAACTTCGACCCCCTACTTTGGCAGCTAAAAGCTACCGAAGTCAATGTTATGCCTATGGGGAAGGTCCCCATAGGCTTGCCTAAGTTTTTTTGATCGAAGGATATTCCTTCGATTGTTGGATTAAAATCCTTCGAATCGTTCGATTCGAAGGATTTAATCGTTCGATCGAAGGAATAATCCTTCGATCGTTCGATCGCAGCATTTGCGCTAAATCCTTCGACTTCGATATACGAAGTCGAAGGATTTTAGTTCCTAGTCGAATATCGAGGGTTAATTAACCCTCGATATTCGACTCTTGATGAATCGGCCCCTAAGTCTACTAGAAAATCATTTAAACATTAAAAAAAAACAATAGGCTGGTTCTGCTTCCAATAAGGATTATTCATATATTAGTTTGGAACAAGTACAAGGTACTGTTTTATTATTACAGAGAAAAAGGAAATCATTTTTAAAAATGTTAATTTATTTGGATTAAATAGAGTCTATGGGAGACGGCCTTCCCGTAATTTGGAGCTTTCTGGATAATAGGGTTCCGGATAATGGATCCCATACCTGTACCTTTAATGAAAGTGTGACTGCAGGTAATTGGCAGGGACCACAACTGCACTTGCAGACATATATTTGCCCTAGTGTTTAATTTTTAGAACTTTACAATGAAACAATTACAAAACTTCCGGCTAGTATTTGGCATTTAGCCCTGGTCCTGTGTTCTCTACAGCTTAATAAAAATTAAACCTTTAAAAAAAAATCTATGTAGATAAATGAAAATGAATGAAAATAAAGCCTCTAAGCTACATAGACTCTGGTTATAAATATTGTTGCAAGCACACGTGACATAAGGTCACTTTATGATGTTCTCCTGGTTTCACTGTTGCCTAGGTTAGTACTACTCCAGCAATATTTAGGGGGTTATTTACTAAGCACCGAATACCCGAAATTCCCCAAAATCCGAAAAATTTGAGATTTGTTTTTTATAAAATCGGACTTTTTAAAAAACACTAATTTTTCGGAATTTATTAAACCCCGAGGGCCTAGCTGCTCTCCCCCCCCCCAGTAAATGGCCCTAACTTTTTACTTACCCTTCATTGCAAATTCAGGGATCGCAATTCACCGCAGCCATCTTCCGTGTCTTCTTTCGGTGCCTCGAAAATTTCCGTCCATTTTGGCTCATGCGCAGTTGTTACAAACTGGTAAATTGCTCCAACTGCGCATGTGCTGCTCCACCAGTCTCATTCTCAGATTACCAAATAGACACGGAATTTGGATGTGGTGAACTATGATCCCTGGATCTGAACCGAGGGGTAAGTAAAATGTTAGGGTAATTTCCCCAGCGGCGGCAGCTAGGCTGGGGCGGGGAAGGAGGAGGGTCTACATAGGGTAGGGGGTTAGGGTTTTTTTAAAGTTTTTTTTAGTTGAATTCTCCTTTAAGAAATAAACAAGCTTTGCAGTGGGATATGAGCAGGCTTTTCAGTGGTCGGTAGAACTATTACCCTATCTATTTGTTGTTACATTCCTATCAGTGGGTCTCTCTTTTTTGGCTGCCCACCACTTTTAGTACAGAAAACTAAAGAAAAGTACTCCCTTATAGAAAGGCAGCATTTTGACCATCACACTTATAGATCAGGTGAGATTTCAGCCCTTCCTTTGCCCCCACCCCACTCTTTATTATGCACCCATTTCGAATGGAATGGATGGAGGTGTTTCTGTTATTTTGTCCTTATAGGTTATAAGTTGTTCAATGAAAAAATGATTTATAAAAAAAAAGACACTTGTCCCTGTTTATTTGTGCCTAGAGAGATTAAAAACAGATGGGCAGAGAGACAGACAGGTCCTGTAAACCCCCCTTGTTTTTCTCCTTGTAATGATGTTCATCTGTTTGCAACTTTGATGCATTGAAGAGAGGAGCAATCAATTACATTGAATAAATGACAGTGAAAAAGCTATTGTAAAAGGATTCCAAAAAAATTTAATTAACTTTTTTTTTCAATCAGGATGACAAACAGTGTGTTACATATTACAAACCCTCCTTGGTATTGGCAGAATTTAATTCTCAAACCAAAAAGGCAGATTATAGAATAGCATTAAATGAGTTGGAATCTGCAAATTACAGTGTGTAAAAAAGAAAAGAAAGCTGCTGGAGCAGTGAGAGAATAAATAACTCATTGAAAACATAAATCATAAAATTAGCACTAGTTATTTGTATTGTGCTTGCATTCACTTCAGAGGGTTACAGAACCTTTTTTTTTCATATTGGTGCCATATACTTATTTGTTGAAGCAATTAATGGATTACTGAGCAGAAATCTCTGGTTCCTATGGGGATTCTTCTGTTAAATGATTTTGCTGTTGAAAGGAATTGGCATCAGTACATAATGACTCCAGATACTGACACTGTGCTAATTAGTCAGTACTGGTGTTGCATTTATTCAGCAAAGGGCTTTATAAATTGTGGAGAATTAGGGAAAAAAAACCAAACAACAACAAATAAAAACTGCTGAGAGTTTAGATTCTTTTGAACATTTTTCATACCAGTAGCAGAAGGAGTATGAGTAACCTAGTGATGATAATTTTAAAAATGATATGAGAATACTGAGTTAAATGTTACACTATGACCATAGTCAGCAGCTTTATGGCCATAGCTATTGCAGGGATTCTGGACAATCTGCAGTTGGAATATTTAGTAGCAAAGCTTGCCTGAGACAAAATAGAATTAATTTGGATTCATTTCATTCCATTCAATGGTGATCACCTGGATTTGGTGCATTATTGGGCCCTGGGCTGAGCGTGCAGTAAAAACATCTTCAGTGTCGGACTGGGACACCAGGGACCCACCAGAAACCCTTAGACCAGGGGCCCACCCAAAAACCTTTAGACCAGGGGCCCACTCTAAGTATTATTTTCTTCCTTGCCTCACTAAACCTCTAGTCTCCTATTCTCTTTTCATTACATACTATAACCTATTATTCCATCTATTTAGCCTCTTTATTCTCATAGAAATTGGCAATGACCACAAAATAGGCCAAATGTTTAGAAGCATGAGGGCCCACTGACACAGTTTTCCTGGTATCCCGGTGGGCCAGTCCGACACTGAACATCTTTGATTTCCTTGTTTGTGTGATGAAAAGTCACGTGATTTTTTTGTATTTGAATTCGGTTCAGCCAGGCTTTTGTGTTTGGCTGAATCCGAGTCCTGCTGAAAAAGGCAGTTAGCGTTATTATGTTTTGTACCTGTATTAATGAGTCCTTAGTGGTTATTTACTAATCATCATCATCAATTATTACACCCATTGGACTGTAAGGCAGCAACAAAGGACTTCCAGTTTCATCTGTCTTTAGTGATTTTCGTGATCATGCCACATGCAACTCCTTAAGTTCTGCCTTAACTCTACAAAGCCATGCCACAATAGGTTGGTGTCCACTGAAGAGCAATGTTGGTGGTTGAGTCTATTGCCTTTGCATTATGATGGTGGCTATGGCATCTAGGTGGCACTGAGTAAGAAGGTAATAGTTTAAAATCTTCTGTTGCCAGAAGATGAACAGACAGTGGAGTAACTACCGGGGGCAGTGGCGGAACTACCAGGGGAGCAGGGGGTGCGAGCGGGCCAGGTCCCGCACCCCCTCAGGGCCCCCCGGCAGTTTACGCGCCACTTTGCGCTGCTTATTTCCGGACAGTTCCGGGAGTACGGAGGGGGGCGGGGGCCCCGGCTGCGCGTCTTGCACCAGGGCCCGCCCCCTCTAGTTACGTTTCTGACCGGGGGAGCAGGGGGTGTGATTGGGCCAGGGCCCGCACCCCCTCAGGGTCCCCCGGCAGCTCGCACACCACTGACTCTGGCAGAATTCCAGGTGGTTCCGTGCATATGGAGGGGGGCGGGGGTCCGGCTGCACATCCCGCACCAGGGCCCGCCCCCCTCTAGTTACGTTACTGTGAACAGAATCCTTCTCAGACTTGTGGTATGGAAGGCCTACATCTTGGCTAGGTCATACACCAACATTCAAAGCCATAAAGCAGTGTTGCCAAGACATAGCTCTAGTACAGGCTAGTCTGGTGTTCTTTCCGTATTGTGTGGACTTCCAAATATTGTTTTGGAAGGTCTAGCTTTTCTTCTGATTTCATATTTAATGCCTCCATTATCTCAAACAGTACTGACAAGGTAACTGAAACTATCAGTGAATGGCAGTTCTTCACCATTAACCTTCAGTGGTGCTTTCTGGCTATACTTTTAGTTTTCTTTTGGCTGACTTTCAATCCAACCTGTTCTGCAAAGATGCACAGGTACTTGTCTTTTACCAATGCAACTAAGGCCATTTGTTCCACTCTGCACCTCACATTGGATTCAAAATGTGGTGCAAGTTCAGAGCTCAGCAAGGCAGCCCTTCATTTGTAAACCCACTACTGTAATTTGGTTGCAATACACATCTCATAACAGCAGAAGAAACCATGTACAGTATATAATAGGTTTAACATTCTACTTATATACTGCTTTTGCTTGTACAAAATTGCATTAGCTGAGTGTGTCATAGCCCTAGCAATGTAAATAAGCAATTACAAATACAGTGTCAATTTGTTAACATATAAATGAGCACTAAGATGCTAATGCATTTTTCTCATTAGCATATACAAATGTAATAAATGTATTAAAAGGGTCCTTGTATCAGTTTTAATAGCAGTAAAATGAAAAAATGTAAATTATCATTAAAGTTATTATTTACACACAGAATAATCAATATTATCAGGAGCTAATTAACCTGCTTTTATATTTTTGAAGTGTGGGAGGAAACTGGAATACCTGAAGATACCTGCAGTGCACTGGCTGGAATTGAACCACGGAATCCAGCACACATGGCAGCTGTGTTAACTAATGTCCACTGTTCTGCTGTATAAAGAAATGCCTATGTTTTACCATAGGCATTTTCCTATACAGCAGGTTATTTTTGCTTTTGTACCCGTGAGCAACATTTAGAAGTAAAAAGAGTTGGGGTGCAACGCAAGCATGAAAAATGTTCATGGGTGGAACAAAATAAGTTCTGTGATTGGCCATTTGGTAGCCACTATGTGGACTAGCAGCCTATAGGAGTTTCTGCTTGGCAGTGCACCTGGTTTTTATGCAACCAATACCTGCCTCCGATCCAGAAATTAAAAAAAAAGCACCTGATTGAGGCCACTAAGAGCAACATCCAAGGGGTTGCTCACGAGCCACTGGTTGAGGATCATTGGGATAAAGTATCTCCATACAGACTACAGACAGTGCCATGTTCAGCCCTTTTTAGCTGGTGTCTCCTTGGGTGATGTACCATATCCTCTTCTTGTTACTGGATTAGGAATAGTAGCAATAGGAGAGTTATGGAAAGATATACAGTAGAACCAACATTTTACATTTTTCAGGGTGCCAGAAAAAAATGGTGTAAAATCCAGGAAAATGTAAAATCATAGAAATGTATTATGCATAATTTATTGGTGGGACCACAAAACAACAATGTAAAATGAAGGAAAACTTAAAATCAGGGGATGCAAAATTGAGGTTCTACTGAAGTTTCACTCCTGTTCAACAATTATTCTCCTAAACATATCATAACATGTTCCCCAATTTCTTGGTCACAACTTCTTCTTACTTATTAGTACATAATATGAAGGTTAGAGAAGAGAATTTTGATGTTTATGACAAAAAAGAACTATATGGCATAGAAAAATGTTTCCTTTTTGCCTAAACTTATGACATAAGCAATATATTTTTCACTTTTGTGCCAACTCAATTTTTTGTAAAATGTATTTAAAGGTATTTACACAGGCTGAACTTGAGAGATGGCAATTTCTTTCCATTTAGTTTAAATGCATCTTGATGTCAAACATACTGTGGTGATCAAGGAAAAACGCAATTCTACAGTTTTTTTACAATTTTGAGTTATTTTAAAATTTGACTTTTTCAAAATGTAAATATTTTTCCAGACTCATTCAAAATATGATATGTTCAAGCGGTCTTTGTCGTTTTTAAACAATCAAATTTATTCATGAATTTGCATGCAATTGAAATTTTTGGAATTTTTTTTTACCAAAAAAGGAAACAGTTCAAAAATTTTGCTAAATCTTTCCATAAGGTATAGAAAACTGAAACATTATATATATTTCCTTAATTTGAAGTTTGGCACCATGTTGAGCTGTGGCCTCAGTCTTATGAAGGTCACAGAAATATGAGGTGATATCATTAGGGATGTAGCGAACTGTTCGCCCGCGAACTAGTTCGCGCGAACTTCGACCGTTCACGTCCGCCGAATGTTCGCGAACATTTGGGAACGTTCGCATTTTGAGTTCGCGTTCGATCATTTGACCATTCGACCATTCGAATTCCTTCGACCGCTAAAAATCGAACGATTTCCATTCGTTCGAACGATTGTAAGCATTCGATCGAATGAAAATCATTCGATCGAATGGCTTCGATCATTCGATTCGAATGAAAATCCTTCGATCGACCGATTAAAATCCTTCGATCGTTCGAATCGAACGATTTTAGCGGGTGTTCGAAGTTCGCGAACTGTTCGCGAACGCTCGAATTTTTTGCCGGTGTTCGCGAACGGCGTTCGCGAACACCAAATCGGCAGTTCGCTACATCGCTAGATATCATGTCATGGTTGCTCAAACCGAAGGCCATCGATCATTAAATTGTCTAAATCTAACTATCTATTCTTAGAAATATTTGTAGGTAGCGCAGAAACAGTAAATGGTAGGAGGACTTCAGGCTGGAAACCACTAGTTGAATATCTCCAAAATCTTAATTTAGAGTAATTAAATTAATTTGGGAGATGCCACATTTACAATAAGACTAGAGTCAACTTGTCACCCAAGACTAATCATCCGAAGCAACAACCTGACCCAGCTGTGAAGCCGCTTGTATCTACAAGAGTAGCTGGGCTTCATACTTGTCACTTATACAAGGTGGTTTATAACATACACCAATGATAATTCTCTTTGGAACCTTTTGCCCAGTCAAAATCTCCACCCTCACCAGTACTAGCTATGGTTGTTTCTTTAGTGCATGGCTTTAATTCAGGCTTTACATACAAACACACTCTCCACCTTTAATCCCTCTGTCCCTCCTAAAAAGGGTGTAACCATTTAAATTCACATTAGAGAACATATTTCAGATATTCGGAATCAAAAGATTACAAACGTATCCAAACATTTTTTTTTTTTGCACTAGGGGTGATCTGGACTGCTTTCAGATACAAGGAATAGAGCGTGTCACAGTTCCCTATAGGTGTGGAGATCTAACGCAAAAAATAGTCTTTTGGATATTCAACCTTGATACTAGGCTACCAAAGGGCATGAATTCCAATTTTGTGTCCTGTTATTATTGTTGGGAACACTCCCCTTATATATGTCTTTTTTCATATAACTTTTATTTCCAGTTTACCTATGTTACTTAATGTCCTGAAAGAGAAAAGAAAATGTTGTGGAACTTTTGTGATAACCTATTCAAATGTTTAACATTTTATGCAATTCAACTTTGTTAGATTTGCTTGATTTTTTCATGAAATTTTAGAATTGCTTGATTTTTCCGTGAAAATGTTCGAATTGCTCGAATTTTTGGTGAAAACGTTTGAATTGCTTGATTCATTCGTGAAAACGTTCGAATTTCACAATTTTTTCGTGAAAACGTTCAAATTGTGCGAATTTTTCGTGAACTTTCCTCTTTTATGATTTTTCACGAATTTTGCACCTTTTCACGAATTTTGTGCGAAATTCGCACATTTTTCGCAAACTGAAACGTGAGAAATTCGCCCATCACTACATTTGAGTGTTAATCTTCAAACTACTTTTTTGAAAAAATATTTTTTCGACAATCTCTATTATGCTTTATTATTGTTTTTATGACTAATTAAGATGTTTTTGTACTTTTGTATTTATGACTTTTCATGTGATTTGTGTTGCTATCCAATTTGGGTAAAAGATCTGAAATTGATTTCCCTCTCCTCTCATTGGTGTTTGGGTCTTTAAATACAGATTTTCAGCTGTAAGTGTTAAAGCCTATGATTAAGTTTCACAGCCTTACGAAACCCAGAAGGCTCGAGATGATAGTTTGAGTAAAGATTTTTTCTACTTTTTAGCTTATTGATTTTTGGTCTGATCTATAAGTGGCTTCCTAGAGTGTCCTAAACCTTTTTTGCTTTTGTATACGGATTGTCCGCTACGCTACTACTTCGGTGAGTTATCTTACTACGATTGGATGCATTTTATGCTTGAATATATATGTTTGGTTCATTATATTCAAGAGTACCAATTTCCCATCAATAATATAATGTTCTCCTTTTGAAACGATTTGTTCACCTCCCTCAACACACAACCCCAGGCACTTTGTATAATAGAAGAAAACATTTCAAAATAATAATGTCATATATGACCAAAATATCAAAGAATTCTACAATTGTTTGGGTGTGGCAGATAAAGTTAGTTTGTTTGTCTCCAGTTTTTGCATAAATTATCTTTTTTCATAAAAATGATGATGGATTGACTTTAAGATAAATTGTGAGACCCCTAGAAGAAATTCTACTATAACTAAAACCTAATCCATGCTATTAACCTTTGAATTTTTAATTTGGTTTATGTGTCCAGTTGTAATGGACCAGTAAACATTAAGTTAATTTGACGGAGTTGGGCATGTATTCTTGAGGCACTACATTCAAAACAATGGAAGCTGTGAAATGAAACTTAAGGACAGAAAGGATTGAAATATCAACTACCCTTGGTCAAAGTGGTGAGGACTTTGTAACTGTGTTCTAAAAAGTATGTGTTCAGGGCTTGTATTGGTACTAACTAATGTGTACATGGCATCCTGATATAAATATAAACCTGTATATATATTTAATTTGGAAAAATTGTGTATAATAAAGCTATAACACAAGCAAGTATCCCAGTGTTAACACAGGTGTCCTGTTCTCATGAACTCAAAACTACAGAAAATTAATTATCTTGCCATTAGTCTTGTTCTACGGACTATTAGTCATGATGCAATCAGTCAAACCACTGTTTCCATTATTACGCCAAAATTGCTAATTTTCCTTCCTGTTTTTTAGGAACCGGAACTAGGGATAGGTAGAGTAGGCATGTGCCTAGGGCGCAAAGCTGGGGGGGGCACCAGGCACACACCTTCTCTGCCTTTCTGCCTCCTACCCCCTAGTCCGGTCCCGTCTCGGTGCTCTATGCAGCGTCTGCGTCCTCATGTCCTTTTTGAGCTCATGTGCGCGTCCTTTTTGCACAAACGTGTATTTTCCCACACGCAAACGCCTATTGGGCATCTGGCCGACCAGGTTGCCTGGTGTGCCTTGCCGGCCTGGCCTGGTGCTGAGGAAAATGCTCATATGCGTTTATATTTGATCATTAACTCTGCACTAAAAGCATCCTCATATTTAAGTGAAGGGGTGTTATCTTCCAAAAAGTTTCAAAAATCAATAACCTTTCTATATATTGTGGCACAGTGGCTGGGAAAACACTAGAGGGAAGCTTCATATCTTCCAGAATGCTTTATGAGACCCAGCATATGAGGAGAATAATAGAGACTGGGGAATCAGCATGTGATATAATGAATTTAATATATGGCAAACCCAAACCCCAGAGGGATTCACTGGATTAATGTCTAGGCATGAAAAAGAAAAGCCACCTGACCTCAGGCCTTAGCTACTCGGGTGCCACCAGGTCTTACCTCACGAGAATCCAGCAACTCCCACAGAGGTAAGCAAGGGAGCCAAATATTACAGCAGAAAAGGAGCCAGTAGAGAGTGAATAATCATAGTCAGACAGGCCAGGTCAGTATCAGAAAAATAGCCACTGAGATATGAGACAAATGCTAGGTCAGGACAGAAAATAACCACTGAAAAAAATGCTACATCAGAACCAGAAAATCACAGGGAGCAGGATTCAAAAGCAGGAATCAGGAAATCGGCAAAGAAGAACAAGCAGGCTTGACCTACAATGGGCAATGTGTTATAGCCATGCTGACGGCAAACTCTGAGCACCTGTGACCAAATTGACCACAGGTGAATTCACTATGCTTGCTCGGAAACTAAATGTAACCAAAGCATAAACTAAGCAACTTCCTGCTTAGATAAAGCAGTGTCAAGTAGGCTGATCAGAAGACAGCAGGTCACCAGTTCAAATCCAGGTAGGATGTGACATGAATGCAGGTGTGATGAGTGATGTCACCACCTGGGGGAACTCTGCCAAGGGGGAAATTTGGGAGGCTTTTAGGAAAAGGGAAGTCTGGAAAAACCAAGGCTGTTGCAAACAATTATATAGACTACTATTCAAAGTGGAGGGCTAATGCTGTTCTGTGGAGGGCTAATGCTGTTCTGTAGAGCAGACCCTGTGCTGCCAGTGGGACAGGCTGTTCTGGGTAATGAACAAAAGCTGAACATTGATGTTACTACTTTTACATACTGTACATGTTACTTCTTTCTGGAATAAAATAGATGGATTTCTGTTTAACTTAATTGAATGTGGCTGCCTTTCAACTTTGACAACTTATTGCTAAGGCCAACATTTGTGTGAATTCTGCACAATGTTGAGCACTTGTGCTTGTAAATCGGTCCTTAGATTAGCAAGACTATTTATACTTAAACAAATACTCTGATCCTGGTTGGCAGATATTGCAGCTTTAAGAGTTAAACTGGTAAAAAGGTCTCTGCTATGCCAATGCCAGTTAATTCTATGCTGATATCCAAATTGGCCTTAGATCAGAAGTAAGTTAAACTCAGTAATGAAATATCTTCTGGGCATTCTCTATAAATGAATTATTTTAATTTTACTGCAGAGATCAAAGTTTCTGGAAACGTATTCCCTTTTCTGTGCTTTAATTCTTATAGCTGCAAAACCTTGCAACAAGAAACTGAACAAAGAGCAGCATCCATTTGTCCATGTCAGCAACTGAGAAGCTTTCTATGTTCTGCTAGATTTTCTATGATCCATTTAGGAAAACTGTATAATTATATCTGCCTGTTTGTGTATGCAAAGAACATTCTGGTCATGGTTAAGCTGATGTGTCCTGAATTTGCAGTTTGTCATGTTTTGCTTTTAAACCAGTAATTCAAAGTCAATCGATAAAATAAAGTAGACTATAAACTATGAAAAGCAAGAATATACAAATATTTTGGCTTCAGCCCAACAAAAAAATGTTTCTGTTGACAGTAGTGTTGAAGGGTTCATGGTTGTAGGAATAGCTATTCACCAGACACATTTGAACAGTTTTCAAAGTCATGTCTTTTATGATATGATATTCAAATTTAAAGGTAAATGCAAAAAGGAGCAATTGTCCTATACAATAGAAGTTGTCAAATTGTTGACTTACTATGGAATTTATTATTTTCGCCCTGTATCCTTCTTTTATCTTGTTGTAAAACACTCACAATGGGGAGTAAATGCTCACCCCTAACACCCCTAACTTGCAGAAGTATTGTTCTCTTATTGGGTGTTGGATGTCTGGGGGCTCTCCCAGAAGCCTAAATTTGGTAATGGAATGTCAATTTTGCCTGGTGCTATGTGTTTTCACTGCTTTTACCTGGATGCATTGCATATAGAAAAGCTGGCACAAGGGTGTTACATGGACTGGTGGTAAGTGCAGGCCTTTGTGCAACCAGTACGAGGGCACAGAGCAAGGCTAGTCTGCACCAGCAGCAAATGCAGTCAGGATGCAGAAGGATTTTAAGGAGCTGGGAAGAGTGCAATACCCGTACTGACTGCACACTTTTATTATTTCACAGAGGAAAAGAGTTTTTTCCTCTGTGAAATTCAAATAATAAAACTCTTAATGAATTTTAAGTCCTGTGAGTGCTAGAATCTCTCTCAGTTTACATTTTCGTTTTGTTTTTGCACCCAGGCATTGTTAAAACCAATTTTTGATGTAAGTGCTGGTATCCCTTCTACATATATATAGTCCCAACATGTATTGGTACTCACCCCGGCACAAATAACATCCCGGGTGCTCCTCATATGATGAGGGGGATTCCATGAAAACCTAAATAAAGTCACTTGAAAATATACCCACGAGTGCTCCTAAAATACTTCCTAATATATATATAATGGGATTCTCATAAAGGGTTGTGGGGGTAAAGCTTAAATCATCTTGTGAATATTCCAGCTAGGATAAGTCTGTCAATATTCTCTTGCCTCAATATTTTAACTTTCCAACATCTTTGAGGGCAACAGCCATTGTGCAAAAATTGACATATATTGTTATGTGCATTTTCACCACTAATTAAAGGTACTTGCATCCAAAGATGCTTCTTGCACTACAGCCGTGCTTTGTACCAGTGTGTCCATCACACCTCCTCTTCTGAAATGTGTGCAAGTGCACATATTGACACAGGGAAACCCACCTTCAACCTTATGGCGATTCCAGGTCCCTCTAAAGTCTACATCAATAGCACATCCAACTTCTATCATATAGAAATGAATGACACATAAAAGTGATAATAGTGACAAAGCCAGAAATGACAAACTTTGGATGCAATTGTGTTTGATTTGTCAATACTCACATCTGCAGTTGTGTTTGTTTCTGGCTCTCTTAGAAGTGTCATTGCAAGGGCACTAACCATTGCATATGGTTAAAAATGAGTCCTTGCAGTAAAAATAACACAGAATAAATGTTGGTACTTTGTCATATAAAATGTTCCTTACATCCATGGAAGAAGGAAAATTAAAAAAAAGATTAGTGCTTTAACTCTGCAGATATTCATACCAGCCTAAGGGCTTCTCTCCCCCTCTGCTTTCAGCAGCATCTGTGTTTGTGTAAAATGAAAATATTATTTAGGAAATGTCTGAACATTTATCTTGTAATATATCTTCCCACTATCATACTGAAAACTACAAATAAAAACATTGATATTGTGTTCAAAAGTACTGCATTCCTGTGTATGTGTGTGTACATACAGTATGTGTGTGTATTTAAAATACTTTTTTATCTATCTTAACAATTATTAGCAGTTAAAATAACATTAGGAACATGTTACTAAATAGAAAACATAAAAATGCTGGCAATCCCTTTTTAGTCCTTTTTTATATTTAAAAAATGTATACCTGAGTTATTAAAGGAATTCTGTGATAGGAAAACATGTTATTTCAAAATGTATTAGTTAATAGTGCTGCTGTAGCAGACTTCTGTACTGAAATACATTTTTCAAAAGAGCAAACAGATATTCTTATATTTAAATTTGAAATCTGACATGGGGTTAGACATGTTGTCAGTTCCCAGATGTCCTCAGTCATGTGACTTGTGCTCTGATAAACTTCAGTCACTCTTTACTGCTGCACTACAAATTTGCTAAAAAAAAAAATACATTTGTTAATTCAGGTGGAACATTTTATATGGTAGAGTGAATTACTTGCAGTGTAAACAGTGTAATTTAGAAATAAGAACTAGACCATAAAAATCATGACAGAGTCCCTTCAAGTAAAATGGTTATATGTTTTCATACTGTAGAAATATGATATATGCTAATCTAAATGGAAACGTTTCTAGATTTAAGTCTTTAGTTGTGATTATACACCCTATAGTACATTACAAAAAGTCAAATGCGGCAATGACAATCTATTGACTTGATTAAGGAATCAGTTACAAGTAAAAAAGGCATCTTGCTCCACTAGGAAGAGTATTCCATAGCCCTCATTGTGAAAGATAGTGTGAATTCCTTTCCTCCAGTCTAAATGCATGTCATCTAATCTACTGTCTTGCATAAAAAAGGGCATTAAGTCCAGAGATGAAAACATAATTTTGCCTCAATATAAGAAGGATTTTAATTAGCTGGGAAGAGTGCAGTGATGTGCAACTAAACTTGTAAAGGGGATAAACTATGAGAAATAGGTAAGTGAGTGTATATGCACTGGGGTCATTTGAAGGGGTTAAACCTTTTCAACCCAAATTAACTATGTAAATAGGCTTCATTGCTCTTGAGTGGGAAATACCATATTCTACAACTGTATTAACTACTGAGGATGCTGTATATACAGCAAGTAATTTACAATATAATTTCAATAATTTCAATAAAATACTTTTGTTCTCTTATTCTTCCAGTTTGGGGCAAAATTTACTAAAGGGTGAATTTTTGCTTCGGGAAACTTTGCCATACTTCATGCAACTTCGTCAGATGTTATTTCGCAGCGAATACATGTATCTATAAAAATGCAATTGAACCCTGGCAAAGTTTCAGTGGCAAAACTTTGTCAGCGCAAACATTTCAAAGTAAATTTTCACTAGCATTACTTTCTTCCCTTGCGAAACTTAGTTAACATACTTGTGCTTATGTCAATTTAAAAGATCCTATATTGTCCAAGACATGAGCCTACCCTAAACCAAATGCTAAAAAAGCCCATTTCTCATGCCAGGGTTGTGTCACGGGCACCTCCATAACTGTTTTACTGGCAAATTTGATTGTAGAATGCTACTGTTTTATACATTATCCATTGTGTTGCTGGGAATTTTTGCAAGCTCACAGCAGAGCTCTTTGCAGAACTGAAGTGGGCAGGACTCAACATATTATATATATATATATATATATATATGCATTCCTATTACTGCATTTTACCATACTGGATCACATTTGTTCTCCATGATCTGATGCAATTTTGTGCTGCTCTATGCACAGCTATATTATATCTGTGTGACCACAGTTACTGAGAGAGGATAAATATAAAGTCACAATTTGTGTATTATTATTAATAAGTGCTGTTGTGTAGGCAGAATGTTCTGAATTAAATAATAACATGATAGCAGGGTTCAAGTGATTGGCAGTACTTTTTTACTGAAAGACACAAAAGCCATATGCAGAGTAGAGGAGGACACTTGAAACTCTGTTCCCAAGTCATCAGCAAGACAATATGATTCATTTTTGCTGATTCCTGGAATTCTCATTTTCAGTCATTTAATGGAAGGTCACACACTGCCTGCAACAATTCCTTTGGCATGTATGTAACAAATAGATTTGAAGAATTAGCTTGTAATAAATATGTAGTAAGTGCATAAAAAGCTAGATTTAGCTATATAACAATAGAACAAATCTGAGTTAATTCTATATCTTTTTCTGTGTAGGATTTATATCGAAATTGTAAATAGTGATGGGCGAATTTCGTTTCGCCGAAAAATAAATTTTTTGACGCCGGCGTGCGTTTTTGACGCTGGCGAATTTTCGCGGTCGTTTCGCGAATTTATTCGCTGGCGGCGAATCGCACAAATTCGCCGCAAATTCGCGCCTGGCGAATAAATTCGCCCATCACTAATTGTATTGATCTAATGTTATCACTGACACCCTCAATGTGGATATTTGCCAAGATAGGCTGCATTTTTACATGGACAGAATTGACTGTATATCAGTGCTGTGTAAAATTATCTATTTGCCATGTTTTATTGCTATATTGACCAATTACAATATTCAGCAGGTCAGTTTAATTGAAACAGTACTCAAGTTAATGTACATTTCTTAGAAAGTAGTTGCATTGTTGTGCCCAAGACAAAATATATTGCCTGGGATTGGCCACATTTATCAGAACCTCGGTCCAAGAGTTTTGCTTAGTTCCTAGTTATATTGCTTTTTTGCTCTTAGAAACATATAGTAAACTTTCCTCATATGTGTGAAATTAAAGGCACCAAGTTTTGCTTCCAGCTGATTGGTTGCTATAGGTGATTAGACCAGTAGCAAACATTGC
This sequence comes from Xenopus laevis, assembly GCF_017654675.1. Taxonomy (NCBI): domain Eukaryota; kingdom Metazoa; phylum Chordata; class Amphibia; order Anura; family Pipidae; genus Xenopus; species Xenopus laevis. The sequence continues at coordinate 122,238,642 of NC_054381.1, forward strand.
ATATTTTATTACGTTTTCCCATTATTGCTCATTGTTTAGGGCCTTTTAGAAAACATGAGCAAGGAATATACAAAGTAGATGGAAAAATAAACACCAGGCACCCAATGCTTCTCTCCCACTGCACTATAGAGTTGTGGCAGGGAATTTAGGAAATCTCAGCAATGACTATTGTTATCACAGTCCACAGTCCCCCATATGATCGTTTCCTTGAAAAAAAACAAAGGAAAACAAGGATGAATGAATGTTGCTTATGTCCTAAATATGCCTCTTATTCATTTATGTAAAGAAGAAGAGATGTTGTGCTAATGCCCACCTTTGGCATTATCGGATTATTTGCAGCAACTTCATGGCCATTGGCTGACAATTTTTTAAGTTACAACATATTTAAAATATTCTGAACAAAAGTAAGGAAATTAAAATCTCTGCAATCAAGTGACCATGGCACTGCAAATGAAAAATTGGTCAAACACTCATTCAGCTGATTTCACTTGTAAGAAACAGCAGGAATTCATAATTACATTAAAAAGCAATGTATTAGGTATAGCCATAACTGTGATGTTCATCTTTAGAAAAATCTATTCCTAAAAAACTTTACATATTTTTCCGTTTGCAGTGTCACAATTGGGATTCAGCAACTCAACTTATCTAATGAAATTGCTTTTTTCAGTATTTTCACAGAGCTGGGAAGCAAAAAGTATTACGTTAGTGTTATTAGCTGTGAGCGGCTGCACAACATTCTAAAGTTTTTTTGCAGCTAGAAGGTAATTTTAAAGTTGGCACTGTCTGGGTTTATTTCTAATGATATGACTTCAGGAGATATAGGATATTTTGGTTTAAAGTTTAATATATTCTAGAGTGAACGTGGTAAGACTGATGTATCAGTTTTTGTTGGAGCAAAGAGTCCAGAAATTAAAATTAATTCAAATAAAACACAAACATGTACTACGTATATATGTTGACTACAGTTGTAAGCATGGTCCAGCATATTGGGCCGTTCTGTACTTTAATTTAATGCTGAATCATTTATCGTTATTTATACCCTAAAGAAGTCAAGTTAGTCTTTATATCGGACAAAACACCTTGGTTTGTGAACATCTTCTACAAAGAGGCTGGAGGGACAGTATATCATATTAGATCCTTGGAGTTCTTGACTTCAGTGCATTTGCAAAAGTGAATTTTTAATTTCATCATCATCATCATCATTTATTTATATAGCGCTGTCAAGATACGCAGTGCTTTACTGCAGTTATAGCAAACAGGGAATAAATGGTGGATATCAAACAAGGATTACAGAATACAATAGGGTTAGAAGGACCTAGAGATTAGAGTTTACAAACTAAAAGGTTAGGGTACAATTGAGACATTAGGATTATATAAACATTTTGTCATTTTTGATACAGCAATGATTAATTAAGGTACATCGAATAAGCCTCTTTAAACAGGTGGGTCTTTAAGGAGCGCTTGAAAGTTTGGAAAGAAGGAGAAAGTCTGACAGCTTGTGGCAGAGAGTTCCAGAGAAAAGCAGAAGCCCGAGAGAAGTCTTGTAGACGAGAATGGGCAGAAGTGATCAGAGGAGAAGTGAGGCGAAGATCAGAAGCAGAGCGTAGGTTTCGTGAAGGAGTGTATTTGGAGATTAGAGATGAAATATAGGGAGGGGTTTCATTATTAAGGGCCTTGAATGTGAGTGTAAGTAATTTGAATTTGATTCTAGAAGAGATTGGGAGCCAGTGAAGGGACATACATATGGGAGCAGCTGATGTTGAGCGGCGAGCTAGATGAATGAGTCTAGCGCCCGCGTTTAGAACAGATTGGAGTTGTGAAAGGTGACTTGTTGGAATACCTGTGAGGAGTAAGTTGCAATAATCAAGGCGGGAGATGATGAGAGACTGAATCAGTGTTTTAGTTGATTCTGAACTGAGATATGGTCGTATTGAAGCAATGTTGCGCAGTTGAATACGGCAAGATTTTGCAAGTGTTTGAATGTGTGGTGAAAAATACAGATGAGAGTCTAAGATAACTCCTAGGCAGCGTGCCTGTGTGGTGGAATGAAAGGTGGTGTTGTTTACGGTGAGTGATATCTGAGGGACAGGGGAAGATCTTTGAGGAAATATAATGAGTTCTGTTTTAGAAAGGTTCAGTTTCAGGTGGCGCTGTGACATCCAGGAGGAGACAGCAGAGAGACAGTCTGTGACTTGGGAAAGGACAGAATTAGAAAGATCAGGAGTAGACAAGTAGAGTTGGGTGTCATCAGCATAAAGGTGATACTGAAGTCCAAATGACTGAATACGTTTTCCTAGTGAAGTTGTATAGAGTGAGAACAGCAGGGGGCCAAGAACAGAGCCTTGAGGAACTCCAACAGAGAGTGGGAAAGTCGTAGAAGTAGAGTTAGAGAAGGAAACGTTAAAGGAACGGTCAGACAGATAAGATGTAAACCATGAAAGAGCAGTGTCCCGAATGCCAGCTGAGTGTAGAATGTCAAGGAGGAGTGTGTGATCAACTGTGTCAAAGGCTGTAGAGAGGTCTAGAAGGATTAGAATGGAATACTGACCTTTAGACTTTGCCAATAGAAGATCATTAGTTACTTTGGTGAGTGCAGTTTCAGTCGAGTGTGATGGGCGGAAGCCAGATTGCAAGGGGTCGAGGAGGGAGTTGTGAGTGAGATGCTGGATCAGGCGTTTGTAAACAAGCCTTTCTAGTAATTTGGATGCGAATGGAAGAAGGGAGACCGGTCGATAGTAAGTGGGAGATCTGAGATCAAGGGAAGGTTTTTTGAGGATAGGAGTGATTAGTGCTTGTTTGTATAATGATGGAAAGGTACCAGTAGAGAGTGAAAGATTAAATAGGTGGGTAAGTGCAGGAGAGAGTGTATCAGAGATTGGGTGTAGGAGGCGAGAGGGTATGGGGTCAAGGGAGCAGGTGGTGGGTTTTGAGCATCTAGAGTTGTAGGGGTGAAGGAGTGCAAAGTAGATGTGAGTGGACTGCACGTTGGTGTGAGATTGTTCTCGGACGGTATGCTCAGCCTAATGAGATCGATTTTTTCATTAAAGAAATGAGCAAGGTCTTGGGCGGTAAAATTAATAGGTGGAGGGGGTGGAGGGGGGCATAGGAGTGAGTTAAATGTGGCAAACAGCTGCTGTGGTTTGGAGGACATAGTAAATATTAGATAAGAGAAGTATCGTTCTTTGGCTAATCATAGAGCTAAGTTATAGCAGGAGAGCATGAATTTGAAGTGGATGAAGTCAGGATCAGTTCGTGACTTTCTCCACCGTCGCTCAGCTGATCTACTACATCTTCTGAGGTACCGTGTTACACTAGTGTGCCAGGGTTGGGGTTTAGCTGGCCGGCTGTGACGGGTGGTAGAAGGTGCAAGGGAGTCAAGTGCTGTAGAAAGGGCATCGTTGTAGAGAGAAGCTGCCATATTGGGACAGGAGGGAGTATTAATATGAGATATGGATTTCATCACAATAAATATCTCTATTTAAATCTTGGTTCATCGGGTTTGCAGCCCACTGTATCTTTTTATACAGAGAGTATTTTGGTTTAAAGTTGAATTTATTCTACAGTAAACATGGTGAGACATAGAACAAAACTTTAGTCTGTATTGTACCTTAATTATTGCTGGATCAAGAAAAAATATGTTTTAAAGCAGACCTGTCACCTACACATTAAAAGCTGTATAATGAAAGTCCTTTGCAAATTAAACTTGGAACTCAAATTCTAATTTCCATTAAATCATCTATACCTGTTATATAGGTTTTTAAATATCTGAGCTGTCAATCTGAGGCATAGAGGCGGGGCATTCAATTACTTTCACTTTGCATTCAACACATCCTACATGTCACTGCTCTCCTCGCATTCCCCTTCCCTCCTCAGGCTTTATAATTGTGTAGGGCACTGTGTATGGACATTAGGTCCCCCATTCTGGTGCAAACACAAGATTTTGGGGTGATACACAATTTATCTTAATAACAGTGTCTACAAAATGGCTCCTGCCTGTTTGCTGTGATTGTGTAATTCCAAGACTGAAGGAAACAACATGTAAACAATAAATATAGTGTAAGTAAAGTTTATTTTGCTCAACTAACATGATAGAAAATAATTTAGAATTATTTCTTAGGGTCACAGGTCCCCTTTAAATTTTAACCCTTCAACCCAAGTTTAGATATATGGTATATACCATTTCCGACAGGCCATGCAGATAATATTTGATTTACAGCTCTGATATTTAAATACATACTTTATAACAGGTATGGATGCTTTAATGTAAAAAAGCGCCAACAAAAATATAGACACTCATCCACTGGAATTAGCCAAAATAAATGCTATTTGTAAAAGAGTAACTACTACTCTTTCCTAAAGAACCCATGGCAGTTTGATAATGAATAATGGATAATAGTGTTGGATAATGAAACTCAGTCGCCAACTGAGTTGGGTGATTTTGATACCAGCATGTTTCCTTACAGTAACCAGCTAGAGAAGTCATCAGTTCTGTCTGTTGAGAAAAGACTAATGATGGGCGAATTTGGGGCATTTCGCTTCGCAGAAAAAAAAACGGCAAAAAAAATGCGAAACGGCACCGGCATCCGCAAATTCGCTGGCAAATTATCGTTTTGTGAATTTATTCGCCAGAGGCGAATCGCTGGAATTTGCCGTGAATTTGCGCCTGGCGAATAAATTCGCCCATCACTAGAAAAGACAAAATATGCCATAAAAAAGGATGATTTATATAGAAGACACTAAATATATTAAGAACTTGATGTTGGGACTATAACAGACAGAATATTTAGAAAAAGAATATGAATAAACTCAAACTCTCATTTGGCTTAGGAAAACACATATTTAACGACTTCTCATTTTGTGTTATATAGTGCCGTTTTCTTCTGTTTGATTTTTTTACCTTACTTCTTATGGTATTAGAAGGTGGAAGAAATTATGTGAAGCATATTTATTGTATCAAAGCCTTTTTATAATCCCTGACTGCAGCATTTACTGTGAGGTGGATCTGATCTACATGCAAAGGCGTCTGCACACTCACTTGGAAACATAACCGTTTCAGAACAGCAGCAGATTTTTTATGTTAAATCAGGATTTGTTAAAAATGCTGAACAGCTGTGAAATGCTGGCAGAGAAAGCCAAGAGCGGTATGTACGCTATTGTGATAAAGAGCAGAACATCTATAGTAATAGAACTCATTTATTTGGATTCTTCTCAGAATCTGAGGTTTAGATGGGGAGCTTTACTGTACAAGTTGAATGCCCATTAGTCATTCCTTCCTGTCTTTCTCTACTCAGCTGAGGCCATTCTGATTGAATCGCATATAATTTTCACTCCTGATCTGACAAATGATAAGATGACAGAGCTCGGCACTAAAATGTTCACTGCCAGAAATCCTTTTTTTTCCTGATTCTAAACCCATAAATTTGTCTAAACTTAATTGGACTCCTGGGTAAAATCACATTCTTCATTTAGAACGTTTGCTGGCTGGAAAGATATTTTGATATATAAATGTAACAACCAATATAAAGCTTTGTGAATGTTAATTATGCATTCTTTAATTTTCTGTAAAAGTTTAACGTGCACAACCTTAAGAACATATAGGACATTAACTGCATGGAACGTGTACTGGAAATGTGTTCAATAGAATAAATATCATCACAAAGTATATCACACAGGCAATAAGAATATCTAAGAAGTTTTTTTTTTTATCATGGATAATTTTATTTATTTACTCTGTGCCCCCGATCACTTAATACTATGATTTACTAACCATCCATCGCTTCACTTCGCCAGGCAAAAATTTGCTCAGACAATGCTAATTCACTAAAATGCGGAGTTTCGTCATGGGCGATGAACGCTGGTGACTTTTCGCTAGTGTTACTTCGCAAATGCAAGCAATTCAAAGCAAAGATGCGCTAGCGTTCATTTCTGCCTTGTGCAAATTCGCTCAGGTTAATTTACATATGGCAGAAAATTTAAAGTTTGATGGACGTCTTCATGTTATATGTTGCAGCAAATACATTACATTTCCACCATTAATTACACATGTTCAGGGAACCTTAATAAAGACAATAGAGTTGTTATAATGCCCTACACATGAGCCCACTGTATAGTTAATGTTCCATATGTTAGAAAATGTATGGGGGAAACTAGTTACCCAAAAAAAAATTTTTACGGTCTTTTGAAGGCTATCACTATGAAAAAAAGAAAAGACACCAGCGTTTTTTGAACTTAAATGTTTTTTCCACTCAGAATATGATGTAAGTAACAGGAGATTGAAGAAAATCTGTGCACTGCAGTGCACTTAGCCTGATCTGAGCTGGCAAAGGCAAGTCTGGCGAAAGTTCAGTAAAATCCGCTTTAGTGAATTTACGGAGTAACGTTTCTAAAGAGAGAGAACGCACAGAGATAATGAATTTTCAAAACATTCTGACCATAAATCATCAGTGTAAAACAAAGTTAATCAGTAACAGAATTGCCCCCAATTTATTAATTACTTCATGAGTTATTGACACTTTGTTCTTGAAGTTTCAAGAAAAAAAGGTGAATGACCTTGGTCCGCAACAGTACTGGGTAGTTCAGGCCAGTGAGAGAGGTGTCTGTTATATGAGAGAACAAAAGTTGTTGGTCAACATGAATTATGCTGTCTCTGAGAAGTTGGTCTGCTCATAGTTACCTCCCTTATTTTCTTCCCTTTAATTTATAGTTTTCTATACCTATTTACCAGTGCATTATGAGAGTTAGGGAGGCAGCGGCAGGGTCGGATTGGGGGTCCACCAGGGCTGCTGCCTCAGGGCCTCCCGTCCAGCAACCCCACCGCCGCGTGCTCGGGCATGCGCAACAGCGCTCGTCAGTGTGCGCCTACTCAAACTGCTTTTTTGACACGACTGCTCGGTTGCGGCAGGAAGAAAATGAGGGTGCAGATCTGGGCAGGTGGGGCCCACTAGAGCCGGGGGGCCACTGGGTCTTTCCCGGTGTCCCGTCAGCCCAGTCCGACCCTGGGCGACGGGGATGCCCACAGCCTTCTTCCAAGTTGGTATGCAGTCTTTTCTTCGGTGTATGCATGATGTCATCACACTTGGCGCAAATATTAAAAGGTGCTGCGTTCTACTACTCATCACCAATCGTAGGACTATTGTACATAGTTGCTGGGTGCGCTTCTAGTCTGGTTTCTCTGTTCCTTGACTGCTGCTATATCACTGCCTGAACCAGCCTTTGACTGTTATTGACTATTCTTCTGAATTCTGACTCTGTACTGTGCTGGCTAATTAGTTTTGCCCCCCCCCCAGCCTGTTCTACAACTACGCTTTTCTCTAACCCCTTTCCTCCCAACACACTTTATAGTTAGTTCCCTTCTCTGCCCAAAACTCTCTCTTTGGTTCTCTCGCTTTAAAGGAGCAGTTCATTGTGCAAAAAAAACAAACAAACTGGGTAAATAGATAGGTTGTGCAAAATAAAAAATGTTTCTAATATAGTTAGTTAGCCAAAAATGTAATGTATAAAGGCTGGAGTGACTGGATGTCTAATATAATAGCCAGAACACTACTTCCTGCTTTTCAGCTCTATAACTCTGAGCTAGTCAGTGACTTGAAGGGGGGCCACATGGGTCATATCTGTTCAGTGAGTTTGCAATTGATCCTCAGCATTCAGCTCATATTCAAAAACAACAGATATGACCCATGTGGCCCCCACTCAAGTCTCTGATTGGTTACTGCCTGGTAACCAGGGTAACCAGTCAGTGTAAACCAAGAGAGCTGAAAAGCAGGAAGTAGTGTTCTGGCTATTATGTTACATATCCAGTCACTCCAGCCTTTATACATTACATTTTTGGCTCCTCCCAAAGAAAACGACAGCAGTTATAGGCCGAAGCGTGAGCCGTGACCAGAACCATGATGTCTGTTCTGGATTTTGGGAAACCATACGTGACATTAAGGATGTTATTTATTAAGCCTCAAATTTTTCTGGTCGGGCTGTTTGGGTCAAAACTCGAATTTTTCAAGGAAAAAAACCTCAATTTTTTTCGAGATTTATTGTACCCTTATGCAGCAAAAAGCCAGAATACGAAAATCCCTCATCTCAGACCTGTTGAGGTTCTGTATAAGTCAGCTGGAGAGGCTCCTATCTCAATTTGAAGTTATCGTGGTCTTTGATGGGTTTAGCCCAAAAATCCGACTTTTTCAGGAACTTTTTCCAGAAAAAACTGAGCTTTTTGGGAGAGAAGCCGAAAAAAATTATTTGAGTTGGCTTTTCGCTTGATTTTAACTGAGTTTTTACCGATCCGATTAAATCTAGTTGATTTATTAATAAACAAGGCAAAATCAGGCATGGGAGTTTGCTCAAACTTTTTTTATTGGGACAACATGATAAATTCCAATTTTAGCAAATAATCCCCTTAGTTTGTAAAGCCCTTCTTCTGCAAGTGTGCAAGTTCACTGTTGCTTCCAGCTTTTCAGTTCAATCTATTTATAAGACTTCCAAATATCATGTGTGTTTACAATTGCAACAGTGATGATCTTCCCCAAATTAATCTCTGAGATAGATGTGTATTTTTCTCATTTACTTTATTAGTTAGTATATCCATATGTGCTTCAGCCTTCATTCTCCAAGTATTAAAAGAGTTCAGAGGTGCTGTTTGACCAAGCAAGGGTTTCCAAAATGTGGAAGATCGATTGGATTTAGTTTTACATTGACATAATATGAGATAGTCAGAAGATAAGCTTTAGCTAGTATAAAAGGCAACTGGTCAGGCTAAAGTTCTGAACCTGGAATATCAGATCACAGACAGAATGTAGCTGGAAGTAACACGTCTAAATAAGGAATTGGAACGAAGGCACAAGAATTGAGAAGTTCAAGGATAGAGTTGCCAGCCACAATGTATGGGAAAAATATCAGCCTCCCCATTCTTCCCTACTAATAGCATAGGTTCAGATGTAATATGTATTAGCTAGACCAATAATATAGCAGCTAGTAGAGTTCCAGAGGAGGCAACAAAAGACAAATAAATAGTATAGTATTTTGTTGACACCACAGCCCCATGGTTCAGAACAGGAAGGTGAAAGTGTTTAAAAGAGTTTCCCTCAGCCAGGGGGAATCATTGCACCTCAGATATAAAACCCTTGATGCTGATGGGGCTTATAGACTATTTCCGTGTAAATAAATATTGAGGTTACAGTGTCCTTCTGGGAGTTCAGGGTAGCACTAGTTTTAAAATGGAGCGAAATCAATCCTATTGGGTTTATTTGATGTTTAAATGATTTTCAGTCGGCTTAAGGTATGGAAAACCAAATTACGGAAAGATCCCTTATCTGGAAAACCCCAAGATAACAGGTCCTATACCTTTATTGACTAAACATAAAAATAGTCCTCACATCTCACTGGTGTCCTCTTCCTACTGTTTTGCCCTGTCCTGTGCTCCTGATCTATGCCCCCCCCAGGTGTGTTTCACTGTCTGAAGTGCGCTGCACAGTGCCAGGAAAACAAAAGGCAAGTGGCACCCCTGTTAGACAAACATATACAGGGATAAGGAAAGTTCAGTGTAAAGCTCCCCATAGACGCAAAGATTTTTCTTGACGAACGACCGATTTTTGCGAAGTCCGACCAATCCTTCGAAATTATCGTGCGGTTAGTGGGATTGGAACGATCGTACATCTTACGATTTTTCAGCCAACATCTGTCCAAAAATTGATCGGCCAGGTTAAAAAATCTTTATCGGTCCCAGTGCAATCTATCTATGTTTGCAGGGACAAGCAGGCAGCTCCCCTTTGTTTTCCTGGCAAATTTGTCTTTTTAGTTGATGGTAAATTCGTACGATCGTTCCGAGATAATCGTGGTCTCACGATGAGGATCTTTTAAAAATCTCAACATCTATGGCCAGCTTTACATTGTTAACTAACAGGATCAATGATTCAAAAATCCATCTCACAAATAGAAAAGAGCGTAATATAACACAAGATCTGGTATGGTACAATCACCTTGTTTAAATAGGGCTATGAAAACGATTACTTTACTTTATGTAAGCTATTATGTTAACTATTACTTTTTTTTTTTATTGATTTCATGCATTGTACTCACCCAGTACTGTTTAAGGCTTTACCTGCTCTTTATTTCCATGAAATGTGTTTTGAATGTTTGAAAAATTTGCACCAGCATTAATATTGATAAAAGTTTATCTGACCTCAGATAGAATTGTCATGATATATATCTGATATTTGAATGATGCTTTACCAACCCCAGAATCAACAATTACTTCCTTGCTGCTGTGAATTAATCATTCACAACTAAATATGGAATAATAAGATTAAAACATGATGGATAATATTTAATAACATGCCAAAAAAATTGCACAGATTGTCATTCAGTCACCCGATATGCATAACACAAGGATTACAGTTAGAATGTAGATTAGGTGCAAATGAAAGTCAGATGAATTCAAATTGATCAGATACCAGATGGCCTTTTAATGCTTGAGATTTCAAGGGGCACTGGCTCTTCTTTATGTTTGTCTTATGTGAAAGAGAACATTAGGTCAGCTAAACATTTAAACACATTTACAAATTTACTTAGGAATATAATATCTTTAAAAATATCATAATATATATAATATTCTTAAAGATGATGAGGTGGTGTAACCCTATGCTCCCACAGAAAAACCTGGAAAAATATAATCTATTGTTGATCATGTACTTGGCAGCCAGTATGAAACACAAAAAGTTAGAATGCTAGTCCTTCAGGTTTTATACGTTTCTTGCTGATCTCTTTGCAGTCACTCAACTGCACAAAAATCTCCAAAAAGTTAAAACAAGATCAGCGCCTGTGGCAACAGAAAGGAGAGACCACCCTCTGGAACATTGCAGCTACCAAATAATTTGCCCCAAGGAAAAAATTGTGAGTGCAAATAATCTTTTAAATTTTTGTTAGTAAAATTTATTACACTATCTTGGATTTTTATCCTGGAGTTTGGAAGGAACTGCACGGCCTGGGGGGACCTGTGCAAGGACTACATGCGGGACACCACACCAGTGGTTTGTAAGTAGGCAATTTGACCAATCGGTGGAGGGGCTTTGGATAAACACATAAATATTTTTAACACTCATCGAAATATTTTTAACACTCATCTGAATACCCTTTTCCTTCCAACTATATTTTTAAGAATGAAAGGTTGTACATATAATAAAAAGCGGAACACTCCTGTTATAATTTATCAGAAGCACTAGGTGGAACCCCATTTGATTTGAACTTATTACACTATGATGGTTTCTGGTTTCTGTCGCCACAGGCGCTGATTCCTTTTTTACTTGGCAGTCAGTGACCATTCAGCCAATAATGTAATCTATACCTGTTCAGCAGCATGATTGGAAGCTAGAACTTGGCACCAGACACAATTATACTGAGGACAATACTGCACGTGGATGCAATTATTCTTGGAATTATGGGAAAGATGCTGCATTATTGGTAAACAAATGGCAAATTACATCGGATATTGGTCTTTGGTCTCTTATTTCAAAGTCTAGAAAAATGTTCCTCACTATGGATCAGCTCACTACAAATGATGCCGTGCTTTATTGAATCCTGTAGCTAGGGTGCAGGGTCTGGTATCCAACCTATACAGGTATTGGACCTATTATCCGGAATCATCGGGACCTGGGGCTTTCCGGATAATGGGTCTTTCCGTAATTTGGATCTTCACACCTTAAGACTACTAGAAAATCATGTAAACATTAAATAAACCAAATAGACTGGTTTTACTTCCAATAAGGATTAATTATATCTTAGTTGGGATCAAGAACAAGCTACTGTTTTCTTACTACAGAGAAAAATGAAATCATTTTTAAAATTTTGGATTATTTGATTATAATGGAGTCTATGGGAGACAGCCTTTCCGTAATTCTGAACTTTCTGGATAATGGGTTTCCGGATAACGGATCCCATACCTGTACTATAGGTTATATATAGGAGTTTGCTTAATCAATAACTACAACCAGGACCATATCTGTCATGTCTCATATAACAGAGATATAGTAGAAAGACCAGTAATACTCATGCCATTGAGAGTCCTGATGCGCATGAGATGAAGATTAGCTAAACATCCTGGCTTGGCTCTTGGGGATGTATCATAGATGTATTAGACCAAAAAATGAGGGGCTATGTACAAAACTAAAGTCAATGCCAGAAAGTTGCTTATAAAAGATAATAGATAAAAGATAATAGATAAATGCAATAAAATGTGTGCAATATGAACAATTTTCCTTTGTGCGAACAATTTTTCCATTGAGCAGTTTTAATACACTATAAAAGTATGTAGCGGAAAAAAGTCTGCAAATATTCTAGTGTGTGATGGTGTCTATCTTAAGTCATGATCTATGTCAAACTGAAATTTTCAATTTGTAATTGTATAATCAAGAATATTGTGAAATGCAAATCTGTGTTCCTATGAATCTCAATTTTTCCCATGAACAGCTTTTGTTATATTCTCCATTAAAAACGTAACTAAGTTACTGTTGCAAGGTGCAGCGCAAATAGCAAAAATGTAGACAAAACAGCTTCCATCAAATCCTATTTAAATAGTTACTTGTACATAGTATTCATCTATCATTAAAAATACGGACACCCTACCTGTACATTTTGTCAGTGCATTGGGGCAGTTCACTCCCAATATAAAAGACATGTCCTGCACTGCAAAGTACAATGGAAGGTGGGAGTGGGTCCAGGTAAACTCCATATGTTGGTCCTAACCAATTACCTCTGGCCTTATTTTTATTGCAGCATCCTTTGAAATATTCTCTAAGTTCAACCTGAACTTCTGCTTTGGAAGTCTTAGGTAATAATGCTAACGGTGATAATGATTATGCTGTAGAAGCCATAGTCAATAATGCTAATGATGATAATGTTGATTGGTATTGGGGATTCTAGCATGCCAATTAGTCTGTATTCATCACGTACAATCAATATGTACAATGATTATTCTTTATCTCTTCCTGTAACAAATGACATATCATACTTAAAATGTACACACTGTAATAATGAAGAAACAGGTTTGAAAGAATTCTATTAATGAAAACACTGTATAAATGGAGATATACTTGTGATTTGTATTGTCTTTGGGTTGTGGTGGTGGAAATCAGTAGACTATGCAGTGGGGAGAAATGAGAGATTGTGACACTGGTTTGTCCAAACCATGGCTGGGGTTTTTTTTTAAAAAAATTTTTTTTTTACCTGTCCAATGTTCTCTCATCTCCTATTTAGAGAATGCGTATTGGATTCTTACCAAGAAAGTGGTTATTATATAAGGAAAGGCATTTCATTTTCCTTTCATAGAGGTGTGACTGGCAGCACAGGAACCTACAATTTTCCAGAAAAACTCAGTTACAAGAAATCTAATGATGTGAAGAGTGATGAAAAAAAAACCATAATCTTCTATCCAATGTGAAATAAGAATTACAGCATGTATTTTTCACCACAGAAGAATCCAGACAGGGCATATAATTAAAAAAAAAGATCCATTAGACCCAGGCTGTATAATAATAGTTTCTCTAAATAACATATAGTGAGAGTGAAAATATTGCAGCAGTGTGACAGTTCCTGTAGAAATGAGTGGAAACTATGACCTGTCCCCGCTATATGTTCTTGCTAAAAACCTGTTCTTATTGTAGTAAAGGTCTGTATTTCTGGTGTTCCCTCCTCGTGAGTTTCAGGTAGACGTCTAATCAAAAATTCAACTAGGGGGCCAGTGCTCCAAATCGTCCCTTAGTAGACAAACAAAAAATATAGTGTAGTAGTAGTATTAGTGTATTATTTTTCAATATAAAATGCATCATTTGTGATTTTTCAGTTACAGGAGGAGGAGCATATTTAATTTGCTTTCACAACACCAACACTCATACATCATCCAGGTGTAACCCCTTTGAACCAATATAAATAACTGTCATTTTAAAACACCTCATGAAGTATAGGTGGGTATTCATAGATGTAAATTAAACAGTAAGCCTTAAGAAATGCCCCTGATCTGATCCAAATCTGTGACCTAGCCAAGAACTGTAGTGTAAAAACCTTTTTAAAGGGATACTGTCATGTACTTTTCAAAACCCATCAGTTAATAGTGCTGCTCCAGCAGAATTCTGCACTGAAATCCATTTTTCAAAAGAGCAAACAGATTTTTTTATATTTCATTTTGAAATCTCACATGGGGCTAGACATATTCCCAGCTGTCCCCAGTCATGTGACTTGTGCTCTGATAAACTTTAGTCATTCTTTACTGCTGCACTGCAAATTGGAGTGATTTCACCCCCTCCCTCCCCCCCAGCAGCCTAACAACAGAACAATGGGAAGGTAACAGATAGCAGCTCCCTAATACAAGATAACAGCTGCCTGGTAGATATAAGAACAGCACTCAATAGTAAAAGCCAAGTCCCACTGAGACTGATTCAGTTACATTAAGTAGGAAAAATAACAGCCTGCCAGAAAGCAGTTCTATCCTATCCTAAGTGCTTGCACAAGTCACCTGACTGGGGCAGCTGGGAAACTGACAATATGTCTAGCCCCATGTCAGATTTCAAAATTGAATATAAAAAAATCTGTTTGCTCTTTTGAGAAGTGGATTTTAGTGCTGAATTATGCTGGAGCAGCACTATTAACTATTGCGCTTCGAAAAAAAATGAACATTTCCTATCATACTTACCGTAAATTTCTTTTCCTGGCCACTTATGTCAGCAATACTACAATGGGCCAATTCACACAAAAGCAAAATCTTATAAACATTTTAGGGGCATGGTTTTTTTTCTGAAGCGCTGTCCAATATAATCATAATAAACAAAGCTTTTATCAAACAGAGGTGACTGTTGCTTAAAATGAGAATATCTTTGTTTTTGAGTAAGAATTTCTCATGTCCTACCATTGACAACAAAAAGAACAGTATCCAAATATTCAACTAGGGGGGCAGCGCTCCATATACTCTAGGGTTAGACAAACGAATAAATAGTAAATAAGTCACATTGACAAAACGCGTCAAGCTTGTGACATCATCCTGGTGGGCCTGAAAGATACCACAATGCAGAGTGATGACACAGGCAAAGATTTACTTTACACACAGGAGTATCATTATGGACATCAGAGAGAGAACTTTTATGATAAGCAATGTAATCACTACAAATATTTGTACAATTTTAGGTACAATTTTAACTGATTAAAACATCATTAAAGGAATACTGTCATGGGAAAACCAGTTTCCTGGCCACTTCATGCCAGAAATACTACGTTTATTTGCCCTGCCCCCATACCCCCGTTAGCTCTGTCCCTCCCCCAAAGAAAACGATAAAGGACCCAGCCCCTCCTCACTTTTTTGCTTAGTCTTCATTCTGGTTAGCATGGGACATCTTGGCGGCTGATATTGTTCAAATCCAACTCTTCAGAAAGGTTGGCAATTTCTGAGGGCTATTCGTTCGGTGAAACTGTCGCATGAAGCCCCCTCAGCAGGAATCCAATTCCTTGTTACAGGCTGCTCCAGGTTAGTGATTTTGAAAGTCGCTACTGGTGTGTAGGATCCCAGGTGTTTTTTTTTTCTAAACATACTTCCTAGGCTGCATGATTCTGCGTGTGCTTTTTTCGTGTGCACGTGTTTTTTGCATGCACATTTTGTCGCACACGCATTTTGTCACAAAGCGCGCGCGCGTTTTGTCGCGCACACGTTTTTACGCTTGTGAGATTTTTTCCAGCGTTTATAAAAAGCTGAGTTGCCATCTTGGTATGCTTGAAAGTGCATACAATCCTGGAAGTGGATACTTCAGTTTTCTGATCCAGTCAGGTAATCAAATGCCTGTCTTACAGAAATGTGGAGTTTGTTAAAACTCAATACTTAGGGGCCGATTCATGAAGCTCGAGTGAAGGATTCGAATTAAAAAAACTTCGAATTTCGAAGTGTTTTTTGGGCTACTTCGACCATCGAATGGGCTACTTCGACCTTCGACTACGAATCGAACGATTCGAACTAAAAATCGTTCGACTATTCGACCATTCGATAGTCGAAGTACTGCCTCTTTAAAAAAAACTTCGACCCCCTACTTTGGCAGCTAAAAGCTACTGAAGTCAATGTTAGCCTATGGGGAAGGTCCCCATAGGCTTGCCTGAGTTTTTTTGATCGAAGGATATTCCTTCGATCGCTGGATTAAAATCCTTCGAATCGTTCGATTCGAAGGATTTAATCGTTCGATCGAAGGAATTATCCTTCGATCGTTCGATCGTAGGATTTGCGCTAAATCCTTCGACTTCGATATTCGAAGGCGAAGGATTTTAGTTCCTAGTCGAATATCGAGGGTTAATTGACCCTCGATATTCGACCCTTCATACATCTGCCCCTTATTGTTCTCCTGTATTGCTTGTAGCACACCAGGAGGTACTGAAGTGTACTGGTGATCTTACAGCCTCAGTTACAGCTGCCCTTGTTGCTTGGTATGTCCCTCTTTAGTTTCTCTCTCTTTGCGGAGTTTTACACCTTTCTTTTTTTGTTTATAATTTTTTTGATTCATCTTGTTATTGTCTCTGTTCAGCTTGCCATATGGAGTCCGTACAGAGTAAATTTCAGCAGAATGGGGAAGAGCAGCTAAAAAAGTCTCTTTTTCTTCTTTGACTACAAGATTTTCAATAATTATATCTGTTTAAAGAACAGGATACCAAGAACTGGGATTCAGCCCCGGCGGTAGATTCCCCTGTAATTCATTTGGCGAAGAAGACAACTTTGCCGATTGACGATTCGTCAGTACTAAGAGATTCCATGGATAAAACAGTAGAGACAGAGCTTCGTAAGGCATATCAAGTGGCGGGAGCCTCATGTAAGCCTGCAGTAGTTCTAGTTTCAGTGGCAAAAGCAGTCTCCTTGTGGATCGACAGTTTAGACAAAGCTATTGCTGAAGGTACAGATACAGCTGATATTAGTGCAGGATTATCGGAATTAAAAATGGTAGTAGCATTTATGCCAGAAGCAGCAGTGGATTTAACACGTTTGGCTTCTAATGTGGTCTATTTACTTGTTTGTCTAACCCTAGAGTATATGGAGCACTGCCCTCCTAATTGAATATTTGGATACTGTTCTTATTGTTGTCAATGGTAGGACATGAGAAATTCTTACTCAAAAACAAAGATATTCTCATTTTAAGCAACAGTCACCTCTGTTTGATAAAAGCTTTGTTTATTATGATTATAATGGACAGCGCTTCAGAAAAAAAAACATGCCCCTAAAATGTTTATAAGATTTTGCTTTTGTGCGAAATTGCCCAGTGTGTTAGTTGATTAAATATTTTTGAATTAGCTGTAGCAAGTGTCCCTGATTTACAGATAAGGAGAAGTGCATTTTACAGGGATTTATCTGTGGATTTGTAATTTGTTCTGAAGAACCAGAGAGTTACTAATGGTTGATTAGAAGAAAGCAGAAGAAGGGGGCGGGGGTACAAATGTATATCTTGTTAAATTAAGGCATAATTAAAAAGTTCACAAAAAGTATATTATAATAAAGCTGTTTACATAACATAAGTAATTTTTCAGAATTTCTAAAGAGTTCTGTAAATGGTACTGTATATGGTTATAGAAAATATGTGCCTTAATTGAAAGGTGTAAAAGGTCAAAGGATCATTTGGGGGGGCTTAAAATCTGTAAATGAAAATATGATTATCTTGAAGTCCTTAACAGTGGCTTTCCTTTTTTTTTTGCATATATTTGTGCAAAAAATTCTAATGCATATGAAGATTCTAGCAAATACCTAAATAGTTGCCATGGTTATATTTTTCTATATTTTTTTATGCCTTTTAGACACATTTTACATATAATTATAGAGGCATTTTTCTCTCTCAGTTAATTACTGTAGAACTTCACTTCCATCAGCAATGGAGCACCTCAATAACCTTTATTTAAGGGTCATTTAATGTTTTTGAAGGACACTTAGAAAAAATGTACAGCAATATTTGGACACAAATCTTTTTAACTAAAGCAAGAATGGATTTGTCAAGAGAAATACTCTCATCAGATGTGACCAGAGAAAAACAAAGATAATAATCATTTATTGTCTGAGTACATAAATACATACATAAGGGTCCTTATTTTACTTAAATCCTACATTGGAGTACTGAATCTTATGGAGCATGTAAGATAAACTAGCAACAATATATGCTAATGTCAAACTAAACAATAGACCATGATCACTTACCCTTTACTCAGGAGCTCAAGCGAGACAAAACTGTTGGCTAGAAGGCCTACAATCACATTCCTCAGAACATTTAAAAGAGCAGACGAGAGACAAATTAGACCATACCCCTGTTCTACCTTGACCATACACAGTTCCAACCAGGCATTCCCTCAATCTTCTCAAACTCTCCACTTTCTGGTGAAGACCCACCTGTTTTGGGTCTATGATGTGGATTGGTTCGACAAAACTAGACCATTAGGAGGCATGCAATCTGTATAAAATCTCCAGTGCTCAGTCGATCAGTCTATCAGAAATTAGGTATTTGTTCCACAATTTGGTATTTAATTTATATATATTTGCATATGCTGCATTTGTGCACTTTATAGGGAAACAACAAAAAAACTCCCATGAATTCGAAATTCGACCCTTGATAAATCTGCCCCTTAGTTTATAAAAATTAATTTAAACATCAAGGGGCACATTTACCTAGGGTCGAATATCGAGGGTTAATTAACCCTCGATATTCGACCGTCGAAGTAAAATCCTTCAACTTCGAATATCGAAGTCAAAGGATTTACCGCTATTCCTACGATCGAAGGAATAATCATCGAATGATTAAATCCTTTGAATCAAACGATTCGAAGGATTTTAATCCATCGATTGAAGGATATTCCTTCGATCAGAAAATTGTTAGGAAGCCTATGAGGACCTTCCCCATAGGCTAACATTGGCCTCGGTAGGTTTTAGGTGGCGAACTAGAGATTCGAAGAATTTTTTAAAGAGACAGTACTTCGACTATCGAATGGTCGAATAGTCTAACGATTTTTAGTTCGAATCGTTCGATTCAAAGTCGAGGGTCGTAGTCAAAGGTCGAAGTAGCCCATTCGATGGTCGAAGTAGCCATATTCTACCATTTGAAATTCAAACTATTTTTCCTCTATTCCTTCACTCCAACTAAGTAAATGGGCCCCTAAATAAAGCCAATAGAATATTTTTTACCTCTAATAAGGATGAATTATATCTTAGTTTGGATCAGGTACAAGGGCTGTTTTATTTCATTTTCGTTTTTTTTGGCATTTATAAGAATAAGCCACCGGATTAATATAAAACAATGATAACATAGTTACATAGTTAGTTATAGTTAAATTGGGTTGAAAAAAGACAAAGTCCATCAAGTTCAACCCCTCCAAATGAAAACCCAGCATCCATACACACACCCCTCCCTACTTTTAACAAACAAACAAGATATTGATACATAAGTCGCATAAGTCACATAATAAGTCACATAAGTGGGTAGAAATGGAGTTCAGGTAGTATAAGTCAATGACAAAACATTATGAATACAATAATACAGTCAATGCAATGTGTAGTATCAATAGGATAATATGAATAAACTTTCAAAGTATACAAATAGAAAAGAAAAACAAAGTAAAAACAAAATGTAAAGAAAGCAAATAAAACCAAACAAAGCAATGCCATGACTTCTAAAATTAATCTCAAAGTTAGTAGCACAAATGAGAGATAGTAAAGCTTTTCTTTTTTGTTCAATTAATCAAAGTATGGTAAACACTCATATTTTTCTGTAATACACCTAAATGTGATACTTTCTAATAAGCAGAAATCATAAAAACATAAGAATTATAAGTAGATAAGAACTTCTGATTTCTTGGCTGGAAGAGAATTAATCCAATATTTGTATATTGACCATCTCACAGCTGCGAATAGTATTTGAAGGAATTTAATTGGATTCGGTTTTTCTTTTGTACAATATTTAAAAACTTTCATGATTTCAGTTGAAAGGCTTAATAAGCATATTAATGGATGAAGCTTCAATGAGATTTAGAGAGGAAGAAATCATCCTTTCAGTTTCTAGCCATAAGGGACAAATTAAGGGACAAGACCATAGAAAATGAAAAGTATTTGGATTAAGACAATTACATTTGGGGCAAACATTATTTATGTGATTTGATGTATTTATGTATTTGAACAGCATATAAAAGTTTTATAAGCCATATTTCTGATATAGTATATAAGTAAAAACTGGAACAACCAAAAAGTCTTTTCAAAAGAAAGCAAATAGATCTGCTTGGTGAGACAGTTTATGAATACACCTCAGCTGTGAAGATTTGGTTATGAAGCTGAAACAGAAACTAAAGTGGTCGATAACTTCCTTGCTTAATCTCAGTGAAAATGTGGAAGATGAGGGAACACTTCACGCAACCGAAGCTTTGCTGTGGTTTGAATACAATTCTAACCACACAATTTGGGGCAAATTTACTTACCTTCGAAACTGCGGCAGTGATGGCTTCGCTGACATCGCAACACTTCGCCAGGCGTAGATTCGTCAGGACAAGGCTAATTTATGAAAATCCAAAGTATCGCGCTAGCGTTACTGCGGCAAGCAAATCGAAGTTACGCTAGCGTTGGCTAATTTGCATACGGCGGGAAGTTAAAGTTAAATGGACGTATATGTTGCAGCAAATACATTACACTACACAAGCCCAGGGAACCTTAATAAAATAAACTAGAGTTGTTATATTGTACTACACATGTGCCCAGTGTATAGTTT
Source organism: Xenopus laevis (assembly GCF_017654675.1). Classification (NCBI taxonomy): domain Eukaryota; kingdom Metazoa; phylum Chordata; class Amphibia; order Anura; family Pipidae; genus Xenopus; species Xenopus laevis. Next base: position 122,259,374 of record NC_054381.1, read on the forward strand.
ATGTGCCATATGTTAGGAAATGTAGGGGGGAAGCCGGGTACCCCAAAAAAAATTATGATCTTTTTCAGCATGTAAAAAGTAAAAAACGCCAGCGTTTTTTGGGACTTAGAAAAAATTTCAACAATTTTTTGACCAAGTCCTATCTACTCTATTGCACTTCACCTGGTCTGAGCTGGCAAAGGCAAATCTGGCGCAAGAGGTAATGTTCAGTCAAATCTCAATCTTAGTGAATTAACGTAGTTACGTTTGTTCACCACAGCGCAACTTCGCCTGGTATTAGGGTGCGAAGTACCGCTAGAATCTATCTCCTTTGCTAGCGAAGTTACGCCAGCGCCCGTTAGAAAATTGGCCAAGTTCCAAAATGACATCACACTGGCGAATTTTCACCAGCATTAGTCATTTTGCCCTTTAGTAAATTTGCTCCATAGTCTGTTATTCATTAAGAAGCAAGGCAAATATACAGTAAAAGGTCTTATCATATGCACCACGTTGCTATGTGCTGACTCTGGTGCACAGCGAGTTATAAAAGTGATCTCCTATAACTGTGCGACTCCCCCACTCACTAATGTACCTGAGGAACCATTCACCTTCAGACGAATTGTTGCTGTCCTTTAAGCCAGATCCGAGGAGGTTTTATTCTCATAAAGAAACTGGGCCATATGAATTTCAGTTCTTTTCTATAGCGTGCGTTTTTTCAACAAAGCCAGTGCTTCACAAAGCCCACTCGTCAGTGAAGATCAGCCTTCAGTAAGTTATTGATATACTATTACTGTCTCTCTTCCTTCAGTATTATGCCAGATTATCTGAACATGACTCTGTGTGGCTACGCTTATTGAGAGCGGTTGCTGGAGCTCTTTACTGCGCCTCCTCTCACCTAGGCGCAATACCCGGAAATGATCGGAACTGTTTTATTATTACAGAGAAAAAGAAAATCAATTTAAAAAACCTGAATTCTCTGATTAAAATGGAGTCTATAGGAGATGGCCTTCCCATAATTTTGAGCTTTCTGGATAACAGATCCCATAGCTGTATAGTGCAGAAACCATCATGTTGATTTCTTCATCATGCAAGACTGGTGTGACCTTTGCATCTGGTATTAACAGATCCCTGAAACAACACCTTTACACTGGTTGTTATCTCTTCTAAATGTATTAATTAGCATGTAATTGAAAAATATGTTCTCATTAAGAGCAGCAACATAATTAATGTACAGATTAATAGCGTGTCTTCTTGACTGATACTCATTTTATTTAATAATCAACTTGCTGCTTTGTCTACCTGTTCCTGGTAGAAAATAAAAGAATATCTTAATAAAAATTCTCCAGTTATCTATATAAAGCCTTCAGGATATGGAATCCGGCAAGCGCTAGAATGTAACCCAGCTGTGAACGCTCAAGAGACCGTCTGTGCTAAGAATCATAACAGCAATGCTATGTACAGGTTTACAGACCCATTCAAGGATATTTTACACATGTTTTATAAGAAATATTGCCATAACAGAAGCATTTTTTTAAATAAATAATTCTATCTAAGCAAGTCCATAAGAAACAATAGGCATATTGATGCTGTTCCAATATGTTGCATGCACTGTAATGTACTGTAAAAATATGCTCTTTAAAGGAGAAGGAAAGCTATGGAGGCATTTTATTGCCAATAGATTCATTGCAATAGTGCAAGCTAGAATGCAATATTTATTCTGTAGAATGTTTTACCATACCTGAGTAAAAAGCTCTAGAAACTCTCTGTTTGTTTAAGATAGGAGCTGCAGTATTAACGTGGTGTGACATCACTTCCTGCCTGAGTCTCTCCCTGCTCTGGGCTCAGATTACAGCAGAGAAGGGAGGGGGCAGGAAAAGAGGAGCAAACTGAGCATGCTCTTGCCCAGGGCAATGAGGTTTAAGCTGTAGGCAGGAAGTCTGATACAGAAGCCCATGTGTACACAATAGAAGGAAAGAAATGCAGTGTTTCTTTTGACAGGGGACTCAGAGCAGCATTACTTTGGGGGTTTACTGGTATATTTAGATGGACCTTTCTGATAAGGCTTACTTAGTTTTAACCTTTCCTTCTCCTTTAATAGGCTTCTCGTTTTGTATTTTCTTCCTTTTGTTACCCTTCTTTGCTCTCAATGTAATATAACTACATATTTTATGTATGTGTTTATTTTCATTGTCATGTTGGCTACTGTAAAATTGATTCCATCATATATTTTTTTAATTGAAGAATACCAATACCACCAGAAGCATTACTTTTATATTACAATTATATCTTTTCTATTATGATTTATGACTTCTATAATATAGTGTGACATTCCTTAACAGTTCCAGTAGCTATAATAGTTTATGTGGGATGTAGGGTCAAACACACATGACTTTTAAATTACAAGTGTTTTGCCCATGACCTTCAACAAGGTTATTAGGCTGAAAATGCAGAAATGGCCTGTAATGCAATAATGAACCTCAAGTATTACATACTCAATCTTATATGTGCATAAATACATATACATTATAACAGAGTATGTTCAATTACTTTTAGGAGGACCAAGAGCATAGAGGGCTCTGTGTTACAGGGGTCCTGATGCATAATTTTTATATATAGTTTGTGTGTGAAACAGATGAAGGCTAGGCCAAGGCTAGGGCCATTGGAGAAGGAGAGTAGGGAAAATATTTTTTTTTGGGTCCTAGTAATTTCTAGTCATATTATCATATAATATGATATAATCCCATATCATAAAACACCTTCTTTTTGCCTGGCCTTTTTAGTATACCATCAGAATGAAGAACACTAGTCCTTCAATATACTGTATAATCACACTGAACAATAAAATAATTTCTGTATACTTATTTAGCCTTATACTTTGATACAATGTATGTGGAAAAGCTAATGCAAAACATAGATTCAAAAAAGATTTTTGGTTTTCTGAAGTTCACAAAAGTTTATTGATGTAAAAATTCTTCATCTTAAAGAAAAAATATAATCCTTGGATTGTAAAGATCTACTCACCTGTCATGTCCTGCATCTCAACTACCTTCTCACACTAGCTCATAGGTCAAAAAAGCCATCAATTAGTTGGTTACAGAGACTCTAGGTTCAAATGAACAAACACACTATAATCCCCTACCAGGGATGATTATTAATGGAAACGCTTGCTTTTCCAATAAAGGTTAAAGGTCTTTAAATATACCTGAGACAATTTTAGCTTCTATCTGCTGTGACTGCATATTTTCCAATTGTGTTTGTAAAATAAATACTTATTTGTAACCATTAGTAATTCTATTTCAAGTAAAATAAAAATTTTAAAAGGTAGAAAACTGCTTTTCATCCAGGATGATAGTCCTTTACAGCAACAAATTGGCAAAAATTGTTCACTTTTCTGTATTATTTTTGTAAAGATTTTGTATTTTATGCACCATAAAAGAAGAAGGGTATTTACATCAAAACATCTGGGGCTCATTTGTAAACACTGGGCAAATTTGCACCTGGGCAGCAACTCATGGCAACCAATCAGATGATTGCTTTCAATCTGCAGCTGGATGAAAAATCAAAAAAAAAGCAACTGATTGGCTGCTTTTGGTTACTGACCAGGTGCAAATTTGCCCATGGTTTATTAATGAGCCCCAGAGATTAGATTCAGATACAAGAAGTCTTTATACAGGGCCCTCCTCATAACAATTTACAGAAGTAGAAGGGAAATATATAAGGTTTATGGGTGGGTAAATTGGTAGCCAGGAAAGTAATTGAGAATTGTACTACCAGTTGGCAATGGCTTATATTTGACTGCTTAATGTCAATGAGATTCCTGTTATGTATTTTATAAGAGACTGCAACAATGTAAATTAGATTCCTGTAATGTATTGTATAAGAAAGTTTTAAGACTAAACAATAGGGATTATGCCTGAATATGGAAAGTAATTTCAGAGAATTCTAAAATTTCTAAAATTTGATGGAAGGCAGCAAACAAACGATTTAATGAAAATAACTTCTACTAAAATCTACTAATTTAGGTTCAATACCAAATTTCGTGATATAGTTTTTCTCATGGCATTAAATCTGGTCCATTGTTTGTTTGCTGCCTTGCATGTTCATTTGCTTGACTATGACCTTGCTTGATGAGTCGGAGCCCAGTCTATCTATCATTTGTAAGATACAACAAGGAAGTGCATATACAGTAGAACCCCCATTTTACATTTTTCAGGGACCAGAAAAAAATTGTGTGTAAAATCCAGGAAAATTTAAAATCAGGGAAATGTATTATGCATAATATATAGGTGGGACCACAAAACAACAATTTTTAATTAAGGGAAATTAAAAATCAGGGGATGTAACAGTACAGTACAGTTTTACTGTATATGAAAATATAGTTGAGTATATTAATCCAAAAACACAACCAACCTTTGGAATGTAAATGTAATAAAATCCGCTTACATTGGTGGTCTAGTGGTGCGGCGGAGTTTGTTCCTCTGGGTGCACACACCTACGTCTGGTCCCCTTTATGGACGTGGACGCACTGGCACGATGACGTCAGAGCGAAATGGCGCGAAATTCAAAGGGTATTTAAAGGGACTTCATTCATTTTTGCATTGCCCATTATAGGAGCTTGTTCCTTTGACTATTCTGACCTCTGGATCCTGACCATTGCCTGAATACCGACTACCTCTTATGCTAAATCCCTTCTGAATGATCTTCCGGTTTTGACCCTTGCCTGCCTGACTTCGCTTATTCTCTGCTTACCTCGACCCAGCATAATCTGACTATGATTTTGCCTTACGCCTTGTACTACGACCTTCTGCCCAAAGACTTTGCTTACAGTTGTGCCCCTTCGCTTGTTTAGAAACGTTCGCCTTGCACCTCTCGTTTTAAGACCTGGCGGCATCTGAGTAGCTGAGGGCTCCTACCGAGGCCAAAGCCGGCTTTTTGGCATTGGTTCTAGATTCAGGGTGACAACCATTACAGTACTGCTTTCAGATGTGCAATGGAGGACACCATATTTGAATAGTGAGCAGACAGACAGTCCCTGTACAACCAGATCAGAAATCCCACAGGAGGTTATACAGTGAGTCCAACTACTCACCAGAATGGGTTGTAGTTAAATAAGTTATCCCAGATATAATGCAGACTCAGGATGAACTGTGGTTCAATCTACAGTCCCAAAATCAGAGCTATACGCAGGGCTCACAATGGGTCATGAACTCAAGATACAAATTGCAGTCAGGCTTCAAACTGGTGTAAATGACGTAAAAGTCATATGGAAGATAAAGGCAAATATATTGCAATTAATGTATTTAAGTGAACTTCATATAAATGTAAACTACTTACAAACAAGTAGAAGATTCAGCACACATAAACTTCTTAGAAAAGCTCTTTTCTTCTTTTTTTATAGCTGAATGACCTATGCTCACATTGTGATTTCACAGTTGAATGTGGCTAGACAGATATTTTGGTTAGGCAATTAGAGTAATTACTAATTTGAGATTCTTCTGCTTTGGTGCCATTAATAAAGATCTAGAGGTATTTATGTAATGGCAAGAAAAACAACAGGTTTCTGCTAATTAATTTCTAAGAGCCATCTAGTAACTGTCTAATCAAACAATTATATTTGGAGTTATTTGCAAGAAATTATTTTATGGTAAAGTCTTAGGGGCCGATTCACTAAGGGTCGAATATCGAGGGTTAATTAACCCTCGATATTCGACTAGGAATTAAAATCCTTTGACTTCGAATGTCGAAGGATTTAGCGCAGATAGTTCGATCGAACGATCGAAGGATAATTCCTTCGATCGAACGATTAAATCCTTCAAATCGAACGATTCGAAGGATTTAAATCCAACGATCGAAGGAATATCCTTCGATCAAAAAAAGTTAGCCAAGCCTATGGGGACCATCCCCATAGGCTAACATTGACTTCGGTAGCTTTTAGATGGCGAACTAGGGGGTTGAAGTTTTTTTTAAAGAGACAGTACTTCGACTATCGAATGGTCGAATAGTCAAACGATTTTTACTTTGAATCCTTTTAGTTCCTCTAGTTAGTGAATCGGCCCCTTAATCTCTGCCCAGGTGCCAGTTCCACTTGTCTTCCAAGTGTACGTTCAATTCTTTCTCTATGTGCAAGGAATAGGACATAGTGAACAATGTGGTGCAGTGCATATTGTTAAGGGACACAGAATTGTTTCGAATACATACATAATATAGCCTTGGCCACCTGCTGCCCTGCACACACTATTTTTTAAATGCTCACAAAAGACCATTTTTGCTTACGCAGGCTACAAGAAAGTACGATAAAATAGGAAATGCTGATGCAAAATACAATGTAAAATATACACAAAATGCTATAGAACATAATACACTAAGGGGCTGATTTACTATTTTTCCCCACAAATCTCTAAATATTTCCTATGTTTTTTTAAAGCTCTAAAAATTTGAGATTTATTTATTAAGTATAAAAAAACACAAAAAACTCCAATACAATACTTTGCCAGGTAAATGTTGTCAAAGTCCTATAAAAGTCAATGGGACCTTTTTAAATTGATTTGGACTTTTAGAGGTTTTCTGATTTTTTTTCTGTAGGCATTGTCTGAAAATACTTAGAGGTATTTGTATGTTTTAGCGCATGGTTCAGAGTTATTTTCTATTCATACTTTTTTTATTCAGATGTTTTAATAAATGTCATTTATTTTGTAGTTTTAGAGAAAGTAAGTTTAGTCCTGGTTTCAAAAACCTCTAAAACCACTAAAATTCAACCTCTAATAAATAGGCCTCCACGTGTGGTCAGTAGACAAAAAAGCTGCGGTAGATCTTAAGATCACAATAGTCTTGGATATTATACTTGTTCACAAAGTCATCCAAGCACCTCTTAAAGACATTAACAGAATCAGCATCACAACATCACCCGGCAGGGCATTCCACAATCTCACTGTCCTGACTGTAAAGAACCACCTACATTGCTTCAAATGAAAGTTTTTTCCTCTAGTCTGAAGGGGTGGCCTCTAGTGCGGTGATTCTCTTTATGGGAAAAAAGGCCCCCTGCTACCTGTCTATAATGCCCTTTAATGTACTTGTAAAGAGCAATCATGTTCCATTATCCAAGTATTGACAATTTCATTATTTAAATCTTGAATCCCTTTTACCAGTTTAGTTGCACGTCTCTGCACTTTCTCCAGCTCATTTATATCCCTCTTAAGGCTGGGAGGCTAAAACTACACTGCATTTTCCAGATTAGGCCTTACCAGTGACCTATAAAGAGGAAAAATTACAAGAGGTACTTTATTTTTTATGAAACACGTCAGTGACAGAAATTACATCACTAAACAAAGATTATAACCGATTACATCACTAAGCAACATTTATATAGTGAATAAAGTACCCCTTATTGTAAAATATAAGGGGTTCCATGATCACATAAAAGCACAAGACCGAAGGTTACTTCTACTATCCTCATATTTTCCAACAAGGGGTACTTTATTTATTATAATGCACAAGTTTTAATGTCATGTGACAAAAATTACATCACTACTCACCATTTATAACTGATAACATCAATAGTCACCATTAGTGATGGGCGAATTTATTCGCCAGGCGCGAATTCACAGCGAATTTGCGCGATTCACTGCCAGCGAATACATTCGCAAAATGCCCGCGAAAATTCGCCGGCGTCAAAAATTTTTTTGCTGGTGTCGGAAAAAGCGGACGTCGGCGTCAAAAATGAGACGCCGGTGCCGTTTCGCGAATTTTTCGCCGTTTCGCGAATTTCACGTGAAATTCCCGAATTTTTCGGCGCATCGAAACACCGCAAATTCGCCCATCACTAGTCACCATTTATAAGGATATAATTTACAAGATAGTCATGGCTTTTGTATAATAAGGATATATATTTATACCTCTTGTATATGATATAGTATATGATATAATAATGTACCCCTATTGAAAAATATAGGGATATTATAAGTCACAGAGAAATGTCATGTACATATATAAGCATAAGGTAACTGTAACAGGCGGTACATTATTTATTTTAACATACCTAGACCAAAATACTACTGCATATCAAATAATATGACTATTTGGTTCCTTGGTTTTTGTGAGGATGTCTGTAGTATTTAGAATATAGTATGTATATAGAATCTTGCATATTCACTTCCTTAATATGGAGTTAAAAAGATTCTCTCACCCTTTGCCCAGCGATTCAATTTTGGCTTTTTCCATGGAGCAGTGCTCAAAAGCCACTATTGATATTGAAGGAAAATGCCTTTGTATGAAGAGTCGTAAAAAACCTTATCTTGGCTGCAGCTCCCTGTGTGTTTTAGGAGATAGACATGCTAATTAACATGTGCTTTCTATGTTTAATATACAAGAAAAAAATCTATGCATAGTGAGAGTCTGTGCTCAGTTTGTAACCAGTGCTATATCAGATACAACAGAACCAAGGTGTTCATTCTGCATTGCAGATTCTGGTGCCAATACTGCCCCATGTAACATTTTATAATTTCCACACATACCAGCCTTCATAATAGTTGCAGTTTCTAATATAGGGTCTATAGGGTATTGTTGGATATTTCCTAACTGGATTCACTAATTTATCTGTGCATTTGTAATCTAATTATCAAACATTGTGTACCAAACATGGTGTAGGTTCAGGTGAATATACTACCATGTAAGTAAACTTTGGATCCTCCTCTAGTTTTCAATTTCTGTTACCTAGTTACCTAGCATCTAGTTATCCCAGGCTGCATTTACCACAATTGTGTAGTATTTCTTTGGCATTGCTAGCTCCTGTTCTTCCATTTTATTATACCCATTGGTGGATATAGTTGATGCTTATTCCACCCATAAAGCATTTCTGAATAGCCTCTTTACTTCCAATAAACTGTTTCTTATTGCTTCTTACATTAGACCTTATAAGGACTATAGCAGAAATGTTCTCAAACAGATATTTATTGGAACAGCTTTAAGTTTGCAATGAAAATAACCTCTTTAACTGCACTGCAATTTCTACAAAAGCTCGCATTGGATTCTACAGTTCTCAAACCTTTTTTACAGGATCTGTACAGCACATTATTTAAAGATATTCCCCATGCTATTGTTTGCCAAGTTCTGTATTTTACCTGTCTGGAAACAGATAATTCTATTTTGCTTTGTTTCTCCCCAAGGCTGGGCTGCACTCTACCATTCTCTCCAACAAAAATGTGCCATAGTGACACTGCAGTGGCTCCAGGAAATAAAGTGAATAGCCTACAATTTCCAGTGAAATAACTAATCTCAATTCATTTTGAATCTGTGGCAGTACAGGTATAGGATCCATTGTGCAAAAAACCATTATCCAGAAAGTCCTGAATTGCGAGTAGGCCTTCTCACAGACACTCCATTTTAATCAAATTATAAAAATGATTTCCATTTTCTGTGCAGTAATAAAACAGTACATTGTACTTGATCCCAACTAAGATAATAATAAATCCTTATTGGTGGGAAATCAATATTTTGGGGTTTATTTAAAGGGATACTGTCATGGAAAGCATGATTTTTTCATAACTCACCAGTTAATAGTGCTACTCCAGCAGAATTCTGCACTGAAATACATTTCTCAAAAGAGCAAACAGATTTTTTTATATTCAATTTTTGAAATCTGACATGGGGCTAGACATTTTGTCAATTTCCCAGCTGCCCCCAGTCATGTGACTTGTGCCTGCACTTTAGGAGAGAAATGCTTTCTGGCAGGCTGCTGTTTTTCCTTCTCAATGTAACTGAATGTGTCTCAGTGGGACATGGGTTTTTACTATTGAGTGTTGTTCTTAGATCTACCAGGCAGCTGTTATCTTGTGTTAGGGAGCTGCTATCTGGTTACCTTTCCATTGTTTTTTTGATTGGCTGCTGGGGGGGAAAAGGGGGGGGTGATATCACTCCAAATTGCAGTACAGCAGTAAAGAGTGATTGAAGTTTATCAGAACACAAGTCACATGACTTGGGGCAGCTGGGAAATTGACAATATGTCTAGCCCCATGTCAGATTTCAAAATTGAATATAAAAAAACCTGTTTGCTCTTTTGAGAAATGGATTTCAGTGCAGAATTCTGCTGGAGCAGCACTATTAACTGATTCATTTTGGGAAAAAAAATGTTTTCCCATGACAGTATTCCTTTAAAGGGGACCTGTCACCCAAAAAAATTATTCAAAATCCTATTTTATCACATTAGTCAAGCAAAATGAACTTTAATTACACTATATAAATTATTTGAATCTTGTTTCCTTCAGTCTGGGATTTCAAAATTATAGCAAGCAGGCAGGAGCCATTTTGTGGACACTGTTATTAAGACAAGCCTTGCATCATCTCAGAATCTTGTTTGTGCACCAGAATGGGGGACCAGATGTCCATCCCCATGCCCTGGCTACACAATTAAATGGTAAAGAGAATGGGGGAATGTGTGGAGAGCAGTGACATCTAGGAAGTGCTGAATGGAAAGTGAAAGTAATTGTCTGCCCCGCCTCTATGCCACTGGCATAGAGGAGTGGCAGACAATATTTGATTGACAGCTGAGATTTTTAAATGAGCTTAGAACAGCTATGAATGCTTTAATAAAAAATAGAATTTGGGTTTCATGTTTAATTTGAAAAGGACTTTTATTATACAAATTTTTGTGTCTGGATGACAGGTCCACTTTAATGTTTAAATTATGTTTAGTAGGCTTCCCTTAGGCCTGCTTTTACTTTGGCCTTGATGTCCCAGACACTCTAGCATACATCCACCTTCTTCGGCAGGTGGATGCCAAAGGGCTTTCAGTCAGAGAGGATCATGTATAAACTTCTTAGCCATAACTGAAAGCTGTCAGGGCTTTCTGGTTGCTGTAGTTCAGAAACAGAAAAGGTTGCTGGTTTGAATCAAAGGGATGTTATCTTAAAATGAGTTTTCTTGTGCCCCGGCCACTCTGCAATGTAATTTTTAATTCTATCCCTACTTGACCTAGAGCCTGTTGGAAGCTCACAAATACTGCCAACTGCCTGTTTGAGGCAGACAGATTCAGAGCTGTAAATAAAAGACTGGATAATTGTGTTCAACATTCTAGAAACTACTTTGTTTTTATTGTATTTAAACACAAACAAACATAACAGATGACTCATATCATTTTAATAACAAGCAGTTGATAATTACAAAAGAGCTTGTAAATATAATAATAATAATAAAGTAATGATTTATTGAAATTCTGTACATTTTTTACTTAAATGTTAAAATCTGGTTTAAGAGGCCTATGATTATTCCTGCCTTTATGTCAAGAAGGACGGTAATTTAGCCTACATTATGTGTGCTAGACTATTCCAATCAGAAACTAACAAATTTCATGCTAAGAAATCAGAATGATTGGTTGTTGGAAATAGCACTTCAAAAGCAAGCAATTTAAAATGAGAAATGACAGTAATTGCACCACTGAGAAAGATGTATATCTATCAACATCTAAATGTGAAAAAAAGTGCACGAGAGAGCCATTAGACAAGTGGCAGATAATAGAGCATTGATAGCTCTGCGTGAGTTGTGCAGTTGGAGCTCGGAATTAATGGTGTATGTGGCTCATCACAATGTAACATGAAATGCCCCTATAAGCTGGTGTCCCTCTGTACTCAGCACTGTGCTGAGCCATAATGCACCATCAATGCCCACTCCACCTGCAGAAGATTTGCTAAACCACATAAAACTTCATAAAAAAGCCCATTGGCACCATTGGACTTTTGCGCTGCTTTTTCAAGCACCAAATGCATTGGACTCAATGGGCATTTTTTTCATTACTAAAGTCATTAGATATGTTTTTCTCACATTTCAAATGTATTGGAATAACTGGGCTTTTTTTGTCATGTTTTTAATTGTGCCAAATGTGTGTTTTCTTGCAATTTTTCTCATGCAAATAAACACTATTTATTTCAGCGAATCAAAGTACATGGTGAAATTCTAGCACAGTTTTCTGAAAATCATCAGTTGCAAAAAAAACATATTTTGTTGCTGATCTGCATCAGGTCGAAAAAAAAATTCTTGATGCCGATTCATGATAAACAGTAGAATGGTTCTCTTTTATATATAGAGACGCAGCACTAGAACAATGTAAGCAGAGGGAAAGTGGAGTGTAGGAAGGCAAAGAATTAAGTCTCTGCCTCTCTGTAATTGCAGCAGGAGTTGTACACCCCCTATAAATCTATTCTTAGAACTAATCTGCATTCTGGTTACTAAAGTCATAGACATTCATTCTTATTAATTGCCTGATGTATTAACTTCTAGGCAGGTATCTACCACCACCATTATTTATGGCTTTAGCTGAGTGTGGCTAAGCTCTTTGCTCTGATTACAAGCTCTTACAGCACAAGTTAATTACATTTGTTCTCAAATATAACAGCTAATTTCTAATGGATATCATTTTGAAACAATCACAGGGAGCATCCCCACCCACACACTTAACAGCTGTGAGATGCAACAGGCAAGTGAGAGAACATTTCCTAGACCAGGACTGTCCAACTGGCTGCGGCCCGCGACCCCCTTTTGTGTGGCCCCCACATGAAAGTCTGTCTGCTGTGTCTGTTTACAATGTGTAATCTTTAAAAGGTATCACTACAGAGATTAACTGACCCCTGCATTGTTTACACCTCAAAATCAGACTGTAATCTCCTGTATTGTTCACACTTGTAACACCTCTATTGTTCACACTACTAAAACCCTGTACTGTTCACACCTGAGACCCAGACTGAAACTGCCCAAATTGTTCACCTTTTCACACATCATACAAACTGCTTGAGGGGCACCATCATTGTGTCACTGTATGTAGTACATCTTAAAGTGGTCCTGATAGGTTTCCCTGCCTCCTGCTCTGTTCTGCCATACTCTGCCTGCCTTATGCTCCCTTTGTGTGCCATACTCTGCCTGACCTATGCTCCATGTGTGTGCCATACTCTGCCTACCCTATGCTCCCTGTGTGTGCCATACTCTGCTTGTCCTATGCTCCCTGTGTGTGCCAAACTCTGCATGCCCTATTCTCCCTGTGTGTGCCAAACTCTGCCTGCCATATGCTCTTTGTGTGGGTCATACTCACACTCTGCCTGCCCTATGCTTCTTGTGTGTGCCATACTCTGCTTGTCCTATGCTCAATGTGTGTGCCAAATTCTGCCTTCCCTATGCCCCCTGTGTGTGCAATACTCTGCCTGCCCTATGCTCTCTATTTGTGCCATACTCTGCCTGCCATATGCTCCCTGTGTGTGCCATACTCTGCCTGCCCTATGCTCCCTGTGTGTGCCATACCCTTCATGCCCTATGCTCTCTGTGTGTGCCATACTCTGCCTGCCCTATGCCCCCTGTGTGTGCCATACTCTGCCTGCTCTATGTTCCCTGTTCTGCCTGTGGAACATAAGCCTGGTATTTGTTCTGGGCATTTGTTAGCATTTTAAAATTATTGTTTGGGGCCCCTAAGATGTATAATTATGTGCTGGGGTGCTGTGTTATCCACAGGTGAGGATGGGGCATATGGATTTAAGGGTATGTCTTAATATGAACTTTTTTTCACATATGAATGATATCCCTGCAGTGAGCACCAACTATTTCTTTTTTTGGTGTGCTACCACTATTAATGTGGATATGGCCTTGTGGTAACATGGGTGGGGTTTAAAGTGGATGTGGTTTAAAACAGGGAGTGGTCAACAAAGGCTTCCATTATAAGCCCTCCACCATGTAGGCCAGAACAATTCCGGCCCTCAGTACCACAGAAGTTGTAAAGCACTGTCCTAGACAGTCATCATGCACTGAAAAAACCCTGCTGTAATGGGGATGGGGATACCTGGCTATAACAGTCATCAGTGAACAGGGGATTGCTGCAACCGTAACACTTAAAAGAGGCATAAACACACTACATATTCAGTATTCTAGATTCTACACGCCAAGAAAAGTTCTAAGTGCAAGTAAGTTCTACTAAATTGTTACACAAAAAGGGACAGAATATTCACATTTATTGTCTCGTTGTTTATAATTTAATCCTGGCAAATGTACATACATTTTCAAATACAGGGCTTTGTTTATGATAGTAGAATTCCTAACTCACCATACTCACATCAAAGTAAAACCATAGAGTGCTTCAATATCCCATCAGATATGCAAATGAAGATATATAAATGAGGTCTTTTTTTTTTTTTACTGTTTTGACTGTTTCTACTTTTTGAGGAGAAAGCCCCCATATTCCTCTATCTTTTGTGTAAACATAGTTCCACCCTCTACATTGTGTTATGTGAAGCTTTACATAATACATTAGGGCTGGCAACCATCATTAAAGATTTTTGTGTCTAATGTCACTCTTTGAATTTACGCATAGTTGTTCTCAGTATTGCTTATTCTGCACTGCCTCCTATTGCCAATCATGGACAATGCGCTTCCTACTACACCTACAATGCACCACTCAAAGATGGCACAGCTCCAGGGGTCACATGGTGGCTTGCCTTAATTTATACAGTGAATTTGTGCCTAAGGAATTGGACCCAGATTATGGAAATTATGGCATCTAAACATTGACGATTTTAAGGGCAACTGTGATTGATTCACTGCTGCAACAAATTGCGTCAGTTGCATCACCATTTTGTGGATGCTATTATTCTAGAATTGTAGAGAAAAACATTTCTGCATTGTGTGTATAAAACATAATAACTTAATAACATAAAATTTCACTATGTGCCCCACTTTTGTCAGAAACAGACACCAAGGGGCACATTTAATTAACCTTCGATATTTGACCGTCGAAGTAAAATCCTTCGACTTCGGATATCGAAGTCGAAGGATTTACCGATATTCGTTCGTTCGAACGATCGTAGGAAAAATCCTTTGAACGAACTATTAAATCCTTCGAATCGAACGATTCGAATGATTTTAATACATCGATCTAACGATTTTCCTTCGATCAAAAAATACTTAGAAAGCCTATGGGGACCTTCCCCATAGGCTAACATTGTACCTCGGTAGGTTTTAGGTGGCGATGTAGGTGGTCTACGTTTTTTTTAAAGAGACAGTACTTCGATTATCGAATGGTCGAATAGTCGAACGATTTTTAGTTAGAATCGTTCGATTCTAAGTTGTAGTCGAAGGTCGAAGTAGCCAAAAAAAAATACTTCGAAATTCGAAGTATTTTTTATTCTATTCCTTCACTAGAGCTAAGTAAATGTGCCCCCAAAAGTTCTACCAGAAGAAAATATATGTATTATCAAATAGTAATATTGAGTTTTCTAAAAAAAAAGATCACTGTAACATTATGGGGAAGTTTTACTACAATTTAAATTTTTTTCAGTTCTGGGGAGTAAAGAAACAGGAGGCATAAGGCTCAGCCCCTTAAGTTAGTATCCTAATTAATGACTGACCTTATACTAACTGCCACCTCAGATATAACTAATCCTTATTGGAAACAAAACCAGCCTATAGAGTTTATTTAATGTTTAAATGATTTTCTAGTAGACTTAAGGTATAAAGATCCAAATTATGGATCCTCTGGATCCTTGAGCAGAGGTGTCAGGTTGCTGATATCTAGTTAGCTGCCCATTATTCTGTTGCTGTTCTAACCAAACCTAGTATTCTTATTGCAATCTATCCTATAGAAATTGTGTCCCACATGAAGATATGCACAAGTGCGGCCCAGGGTGAGTTATCATGTATACAGAACATGTTATTAGCACACAGTCTCTGTTTGCTTTATAAGCTCTGGGATATCTGTTATTGAACTACATGCAACTGCAATTGTTGCTAAGGAATTATGCATTTGCATGTTCACTGACTGGAAAGGTCTGTTTCACATTTATAAGGGGTACAAGACAGCAGGTTATTAAGTTGTATGCAGGGATAAACACATCAGATGGGATCAGAATCAGAAAGCCACCTAGATTAAGCCAAACTAGATTCTGAAAATCATGTGAATCTATTTTAAACTGACTTGTCACTTGACTAAAGCTGGCCATAGACACAAACATCTGATCGTACGAATCGAGGTTTTGTAAGATTTTCGGACCATGTGTGGAGAGTCCCGTCATTTTTAGTGCGTCGGAGATCGGTCGTTTGCTCGATTGGACAGGTTAAAAGATTTCTGTCGACTGCCAATAATTCCTCTGCATGTATTGCCGATCGTACAATTTTCAGAGGGAGACTGTCACTAGCTTTGGTCGGACATAAATTTCGTACGATTGCTGTCAGGGGCAGAACATCGGCTCATCTGTTCTTTTCTACTTTATTTGATCAGAATGGTTAGTAGCAGGTCGGGAGATGGGGAAGTCCTATGATTCGTACAATCAGATCTTTGCATCTATGGCCAGTTTAAGAATCCCAATGATTTGTACACCCTTCAAATTTCTTGGAAATAAAGAGTAAAAAGTGTCTGACAGCAGAGCAAAATAAAGTGATATATATGTTTTATTTTCCTGGACGTTGGTGATGATGTCTTGAGAATGTTAGCCGCATAAAACACCAGCTTTTTATATTACCATATGAGTGAATTGAGTTGGTTCTGCAGTCTAAATTCCCATATTACACTTGGAGGCACTTTATAATGGCAAATTTCACAATGACATAACTATGGATTCAGATCCACACCAAACCCTTTATATTCAAGTGTTTGCAAAGTTTTTGTATGACGCGATTCTTTAGCCCTACTTGTCTTACCCACCATAGAAGTTAGGGAATCTGCACAAGAGTTAGAGAGAAACCATAGTGATTTAATATAAATAATAGTTATTTTGATGCGCAAATCAATAGCCAATGTTTGTGCTTTTTCGATAGATTTGTCTTCATTTACCTCATTATAATTTTAGGTCATCTGCACAAACCAAAATTTTTAATAAATGGCTATTGATTGGGTTTAACCAATCTATTGAAGAAGTGATAGTTTCCAAAGACATTCAACATGAAATATGTTTGATTACAAGACTTTTTTCCAGTTTAGCTTAACAGCCTTCATGAACAGTATGTAGAAGCCTTCATGAACAGTATGTAGAATAATATATGTATAAATATTGTTCTTGTCTCATTAGATACTAAGAATAGTGTGCTTCTATACGTTTATTTTATTTCTTATTGAGGGGGTTGAGAGTTTGTGCCTTATTTATCTTTACTGCTTCATTATAATTGAACCAAATATGAAGAGTTTGCTTCATCTGAAAGTTGTTGATTTGTATTGTTGGCTAAGGTTAGTCCTTTTATTGCTTCGGTAGATCAGGGCTGCCCTAGACCTAGTGAACACCCAGACACTAAAGGACCTAGAGACGTGAATAAGGACAAATACAATTATTATCACTGTTAGCTTTGATTAGGAGAATTGTGCATCATGGTGTGCTGGAACTCATCTTTGCCCTAATTCACTTGATTATTCAAATACGCAAAAGCCTGATGTTAGATGCAGCAAAAGAAGATACAGTTTGATTCCATGAATTCTTTAAAGAGAATTTAAGTTTACAGAAGTAGGCTCGAAATGCTTCACATTATGCTTTTAAGTTCTGGACCAGCCCAACGCAACCACAGTGAGAATCTGTGCATCTGAATATACCCAGTAGCTCCCCATCTACTTTTCTACTGATTCCCTGCACATGCTGTGTGCTGCTGTCCATTTGGGATTGACCCACAATATACTGTATATGTGGATTACAAATGTCTTGATATACGGCTGATTAGTAGTTCAGATTCTCATTACATGGCAGCAGAAACCAGTGCAATTAGCATCAGAATTTCATAATCAGCCCTGTAGAATCAGCTTATATGGCACGCAAACCTTATTTTCTGCTAGATGACCCCTTAAGCTTAGCTTCTCAACAGCTGAGTATGTGCAGATCACTGACACACCTAACAAAATCCAACATGGAGAGCTCCTGTCCAGAGTTTGTAGGCCTGAATCATTATTGCTATAGAACCTATGAAACTTTAGGCTGTCACAGTAAGTTCAGTATATAAAATACATTTCTAGCCTTTTTCATTTTTAGGGTTAATTCTTCCTTTAAAGGAGACATAGATGATAAATGAAAAGCCCATACTTTTGTAGGCAGTTAATGAATACTATATGGTGCTGGTTTCAGTATGTATATTTTCTTTAAAAAATGATTGGAGCTCCCTATAGATCTGCTATGGTCCCTGTCAGTGTTTCATACAAGAGTGGGAATGTCCTAATGGTCCCTGCCAGAAGAACAGTAGGAGGGGGACAGCAAATCACAGCCCTATAGTCACACAGACAAAGACAGGCTTCAGTGTCTACATTGTTGTTTTTTACATGGTTAGTCTCCTATAAATAGATTGTTACTTATACATACTATCCTCAGTAACTGGGGAGATTAGAGCCTTAGAGCTTTACAAGAGTCTTAAAACTTAAGGGTGGTCCAGCCACCAATTCTATGGCCATACATAAAGAAAAAGGGTGAATTAGGGGTTAATTATACACATTACAGTAACCTGTGCTCAAAATTCATCTCCTACTCTTAGGTTCAATCTTCATCTTACTGTACAAGATCTGGGAATAGGCTATTCAGAGAAGGATTGAGTTTGTGAGCCTATAAGATGTATTAGTCCATAAATACGGATATCCAGTGTAGGATCTGGAGCTGACTTTATATTAAAAGTTTTGTTGTTGTGTTGACTCATGCTTGTCTAAGCACTTTAAAACTAGGTTTAGCCTGAATATTATCCCCATGGGCAATGTTTCCTTGAGAAAAACAAAAGATTATTTGCTTTAAACCAATAAACCAAAAAATCTGACAAAATATAAATTAACAAAGAGGGGTATAAACTGATCATTTGTTACCAAAATATATTTACAGCCGCGTTGATCTGTCAGGACTTGTTGCTACAATGGTATTAGCTGAATATTTATGATATTACTGTAATTTAGGATGCCAGTAATAAACGTATCGTAGACATTTGTTGTAAAGTGATTGGTTAAATCAGACAGCAGAGCATTGTTCCTGGTCATTGAGAAAAAAGCTCATTAATCAGCAGGCTCATTGCAGTCATTCTGCTTGAATGTGGTTTTACCTTCCATAAGGCTGCATACAGATGCAGCCACTTTGGTTTGTCTGTTTGACACAGAATAACTAAACACAGATATCCCATTTATCTCATTTAACACAGAAAACTGCGTCACAACATCCCATCTAATTAAGGAATTCACCATTGTTCACAATGGTGCTTTGGTATGCTAATGGAAAGGTTAAATGCATTAAATGAGTTAAGATGACTTTAGATAACGCAGTTTCTTCAATTAACCATGAGTCATGACGCATTTATCTCACAAATCCAAGTGGCTTCATCTGTACATTATATACAGTATATTAATTAATAACAATAGCTATCGTTCTCTAAACAAATCTAAAGGGGATTTAGCTTTCAAGATATTACTGAACAGAAACTGCTGCCACATAGCGTGAGGGATTATGTAATTAAAGGCGCTACGTTTGCCCAGGTGCAGTAACCCATAGCAACCAATCAGCAGGTAGAATTTACTTGTCACTTGTTTAAAGGCAAACGTCGTATGGGTTGCTTTAGGTTACTGAGCAAACTTATTGCCTTTTATTACATATGGAGGTTGTAGTTATTTGAATGGGTGGTTTTGGGTGGTTCAGCTTTAAGTTAACTTTTAGGGGCACATTTACTTAGGGTTGAATATCGAGGGTTACCGTCTAAGTAAAATCCTTCGACTTCGAATATCGAAGTCGAAGGATTTACCGGATTTCCTAGAAAAATCGTTAAATCCTTAGAATCGAACGATTCGAAAGATTTTAATCCAAAGATCGAACAATTTTCTGTCGATCAGAAAATTGTTAGGAAGCCTATGGGGACCTTCCCCATAGGCTAACATTGATGCTCGGTAGGGTTTAGGTGGCAAAGTAGGGGGTCGAAGTTTTTTTTAAAGAGACAGTACTTCGACTTCGAATTGTCGAATAGTCGAAAGATTTTTAGTTCGATTCAAAGTCATAGTCGAAGGTCGAAGTAGCCAATTCGATGGTCGAAGTAGCCAAAAAAAACATTCAAAATTCGAAATTTAGCCCATAGGCTTTCCAAGGTTTTTTTGATCGAAGGAATTTCGTTCGATTGTTCGATCGAACAAATGGCGGTAAAGTGGTGCCTGCCTACAACCAAATTTCTGTGTATTACTCCCCTTTGTTAAAGGTCTGGAGCATGAGCACTCAGACCCACCATGGAAAGCAGTAAATTTATCCAATAATCCAATAGATTCATGCCTCAGAGTTTGCTTTGCGTCTAAACACCTATAACAACCAATCAGCAGGTTTTATTAACTGGACAGAGGTCTATCATCGCATCATGATATACTGTATCTAGTGGAGATAGTTCAAGTATACTAGGGATGCACCGAATCCAGGATTCGGTTTGGGATTTGGCAAGGATTCGGCCTTTTTCAGCAGGCTTCGATTTCCCCGAATTTGGCGAATCCTTCTATGCAAATTAGGATTCGGATTCAGTTCGGTATTCACCGGAATCTTTTGCGAAGGATTTTGGGGGTTCGGCCCAATCCAAAATAGTGGTTTTGTGTATCCCTGAAGGATACATAGGAAGTCCAGTAGCTTTAGACTTCTTGTCACTAGGTACCCATCAAAGATATATAATCAATATATGAAGAACGGAATACAGAAATACCAACCATAAAAATACAACTAATAATTCAGCAAAAACAGCATTTTTTGCTGTTGCAAAACCAGAATTCAAACAACCATTTGAAATCCAAAATAAAATCATAAACCACAGCACGACATGATATATTACACTATTAATAAAGTAATTGGCTGCATACCATGAAATTACAAGCATTATTAATGATTTCTATATCTCTTTCATCCATTGTATTAATGATTACAAGACAAAGCTTGTTGTAGCACTAATTCATCCTTTGCAAGCAAAGTGATTTAACATTGGAAAGTTGTCATATCTTTAGGAAGTTTTTAGTAAGGGCTCTTACTCACGTGCGTTTTTACCTGTGCTCCCCGCGTTCCGTTTTTCGGCGTTCAGCCGCAGGGGAGCGCAGGAATAGACGCATTTCATTATTTCAAATGGGGCTGTACTCACACAGGCGCATGTAGGTGCCGAACGCAGGTTGAGACGCAACATGCTGCATTTTTCCTGCGTTCGGCGCCTAGACGCGCCTGTGTGAGTACAGCCCCATTTGAAATAATGAAATGCGTCTATTCCTGTGCTCCCCTGCGGCTGAACGCCGAAGAACGGAACGCAGGGGAGCGAAGGTAAAAATGCGCGTGAGTAAGAGCGCTAACAATTGCAGCCATTTGATTAGGGATGCACCGAATCCTTTGCTAAAGATTCGGCCGAATACTGAACCGAATCTGACTCCTAATTTGCATATGCAAATGCAAATGAGGGTGGGAAGGGGTAAACCCTTGTTTTGTGACAAAAAGTCCCGTGATTTTCATACCCGCCCCTAATTTGCATATAGGATTCGGATTCGGTTCGGCCGGGCAGAAGGATTCTGCCGAATCCAAACCCTGCTGAAAAAGGCTGAATCCTGACCGAATGCCGAACCGGATCCTGGATTCGGTGCATCCCTAATTTTGATGTCACTGCACACCATTCTGAGCTAGATTTTGTATGGCATGATGCACAAATCCCAAAAAACATTCTGTTGCTAATGAATTTAGACCCCCTGTGGTCACAGTGTAGTGAGTAGCCTATATTGTGCATCTGTACTTTATACACAGTGCTGAATTCATCTAAATGGGCTCTGTGCTGCTTTTCTTATCAGTCCAATGTCATTTTAACATGTCAGCTAAGTTCTGTAACTAATTTTCTTGTCATTTCTGAAAGTTATGATAAAATATAGCACCTTCACGTTTCTTTTTATTTACTTTTGGCCTGCAATCAAACTCTGGGAGCTTCTGTAATGTTGCTTCTATGATCAAACTCAGTAATAGGCTTCTCTCTGCTCATTGCAGTTACCTCAAAACGTTGTTCTTGCTTCCTATGTGCAACTTTTCTTCCATAAAGATGAAATTCTAAATAATGTAAGTGAACTGTGCAAAGAAAATATATTCCCCAAAGCTGCACTGAGCTTTAAGTTCTACAGCCATGAATCACATTTTTGAGAGTTGGAGAGAGGGAAATGTGAACAGAGAGAAATACAGTAGTGCTGAGAAGTGTGTGTCCCCTATTGTGCAATCGTGTGTGAATTATGCATTGTCCGGCATTATGACAGGCATGTCAGTAAGCAGTTGAATAAGATGTATTTCGTGCCTGCATAAAAGGATAATTTCCATACATTATAAGCTGAAAATATCTCCAGGTACATACTGAAAATTTTATTATGACTTTCCTGAAGGTGAAATAAAAAGTGGCATGTTGGAAAGCAGAGCTGCAAATCAAACAGTCATGGGGTGAATTTCTGTATATTATACTATTTGAATATGCACCTTTATTGGAACAATGAAAATAGTATGATCGGATTCAACTGGCAGTTCAAATTAAGGTTCATTTGCACATTTACTCAACTTGTTGCTTTCATTTTCTGAATTGTAGTTCAGAATGCGGTATTTGCCCAAACAGATTTTTTGAACCTGCCAATAAATATTTTAAAGATTTTGGAGCAGATATCGGAAGGCTGTCAGGAAGCCCTCATACATGAACCAAAAAAAAAACCGATATAGATCCTGTATCTGCTGTCCAAGAGGGGCTGTGAAAACGAAGGCAGGTGTCAACGACAGGGCTGTGCTCTTCACTGAGCAATGGACTTTCCATCTGGTGCTCATTGCAGACCGCATGGGGGGGTGTTTCAAGCCCTCAAAAGATGGGCACTGTTGTGCCCCTGTGTTCTTATTTGCACACTGATGTTAACTAGCTATACACAATTCTTTTTATTTCAGCATTTTGCGGTCACACTATCACCTATCACAATATTACACCATCAACACTGACCCATGGTTTGTGCTGCTTACCTACTGATGTTTTTTCTTAATTGCCTTTTGATAGAGCTTTTTAGCATGATAAGGAGACTCCTCAATGGACCCTTCACTTTCAATCATCCCTCTGGACCCCATTGTTACATACCTTAATGAAACACCAGGAGTCAGAAATGGGGTACAATGGCCACATCATGTATTTACATTTTATCAAATAAATAGGACCCAAGGCAATATTCAAAGCCAGAATTCCATAAGAGATCGCTACTATGCTCTGTCATTCTTCACTGAAGACTGGAGATCAGCACTATGTCATTATATCCAGCACTGAGTATTAGGCTGCCTCTACCTACAGAGATGTCTGATACCAGCAGGAGCTGCATCTCTGCTGCCAGTTCTGAATCTGCAGTGTCTTGATGATAGGAAATCCAAGCAGGCTGTCACCTAGCACAAGTATTAGTAGCGTCTGTATCAATAAACCCACAGTGCGGTCACAGGAGAGAAACTACTCATTAAGTACCACTTCTTGTGCTTTACTCCTCAATAACTCACATATTACTTCTTTGTATACACACATTAAAGGAACAGTAACAACAAAAAATGAAAGCGTTTTAAAGTAATGAAAATATCATGTACTGTTGCTCTGCACTGGTAAAACTGATCTGTTTGCTTCAGAAACACTACTATATAAACAAGCTGCTGTGTAGCCATGGCGGAAATTGAAAAAAGACTATATGGCATTATGTTCTACAGAGCTTATCTGCTATCTGCTGTGTAACCTGAGCCTTTTCTCTTTTGAATGGCTGCCCCCATGGCTACACAGCAGCTTATTTATATAAACAATAGTAGTGTTTCTGAAGCAAACAAAGCAGTTTTACCAGTGCAGGGCAACATATTATTTTTTTAAACTTTTCATTTTTTGATGTTACTGTTCCTTTAAGTCCTCTCTGAAATTCCAAATCACGTTTAATTTATAAATCCATCTGTTTTACAGTGCTGCAGGTTATACTGGCACTTTATACATATGTGATTTAATAATAATAATAATAATAATAATTGTATTTTGCCTTTACATCCATAAAATTGGTGATTTTATGCAAATTGCTTGTCATCATTTTTTTTGGTTTTTATCTCTCCCTTTCCTAACATCCAAAGATTAGTACAGTGCAGCAGGTGGTGTGAATTTAAAAGAGCAATAAGGTATAGAAATTGTGTTGTGTTACTTTTACATTTCAGTGTAAAAAAAAAGCAGGTTTACTGAACTACAGAACACAGGCCCTTAGAGAAATATTAAGGTCTATTCTGCATGTTCCAGTTTCTGGGTGGAGGCACTCAACATGCACATATTAATTAGTGATGGACAAATTCGTTTAGCTTCACCAAAAGTTTGTGAAACTGCAAGAATTTGGCAAAGAGGGCAAAGACTCCTGCTACATTTCAACCAATATTTCTACATATAATATTTTCCCTTTCCTTAAAGGGCACCGATCATGACCAAAATCATTTACTAAGTAAATACACTACGTGTAAGTTCAAGAAATCCGATTTTTAAAACAGTTAGAATTGTTTGTATAATGTAAATCATCAGCTCACTAAACCTTCTGCAAGATCTACCCTATCTCCCCTGCAGTTCTAGCTGAGGCAGCCATCTTGGATTTCACTGGCTCCTCCTACCTATATCTTCCCAGCCAACTGTAGCTCTGAAATCTCGCACATGCTCAGTTGAAATTCCTTGGTTGCTTATCAACCCTTCTAAGCTATTTTCAAATCAGCCAAACCTGTGTGTTAGCTGCTGTACAGTAGTGCTGCCACCTGCTGGAAGTTAGTGTGTGCCCTTCATTTGCATAATAACATCACCAGCAGGGGACAAGATAGGGAAATCTCCTGATACTTCTAGTGGAGGAGTTTACTAAAACAAGGCATTCTGGGTAGAATACTCAAAGCAGTGTTACAATCTGAGCATGCTCCTGAAATTTGTATATTAGAGTCTCTGTTATAGTCACAGTATGGCCTTCCTCAGTGAAAGAACCCATTTGACAAAGTAAGGGATTTTTTTAAAACCTGCAGTTTTTTAAAAAAACTATGTATGTAGTTTGATTAAACGTGTTTAGCTTGTACTGGTCAGATTCTTAATATGTGTTTGATTTTGGCTGTGATAGGTGCCCTTTAAAGGAATTGCTCTGTAAAAATAAAAATTGGGTAAATAGATAGACCATGCAAAATTAAAGAATGTTTTCAATATAGTTGATTAGTCAAAAATGTAATGTATAAAGGCTGGAGTGACCGGATGTCTAACATAATAGCGAGAACATAACTTCCTGCTTTGCAGCTCTCTTAGTGGTTACCAGGCAGTAACCAATCAGTGACTTGAGGGGGAGCCATATGGGTCATAACTGTTGCTTTTGAATTTGACCTGCATGCTAAGGATCAATTTGAACTCACTAAACAGCCTTTATAGATTACATTTTTGGCTAACTAACTATTTTAGAAACATTTTTTGTTTGTACACCCTATCTATTTACTTAGTTTTTATTTTTACACAGAAGTATTTCAGTTTAACACTTCCTTTCTCCTTCCTTTTTCAATTCTTGCAGGTCATTTACTCTTGACTATGATAAATCATTCCCCCTTTAGAACTAAGTAATTTATGTAATATTTGTGGCTGCTCTAGGTCATAAGTTAACAGAAGAGCTGCCTCCTGCCAGTGGAATCAAATTAAAGAATGGTTTTGCTCAGCCTGAAGGTCAAAGACTATGAGAATTAAATGCATCTTTATGAGCCAATATTCTCCTGTAACTAGATAAAGCTGAATTTCCCCAGTGTTAGGACCAGAGGTCAACTCTTAGTAAAAAGTGACCAGCAGGGGACTGGGAAGGCAGTGAGAAAGTTCAACGTACAACAGCACTCCAAGGGTTGATGAACACAAAGCAGGAATGGGACTGAGCATTGGCATCAGCAGGCTTTAAAGCATTTGAATTTCATGCCAAAGGTGTGCTAGCATCACATCCAAATCCCTGGTGTCTTGTGCATGTGCTACAGCTTTTATCATGTTGGCACTGGTGTCATAGAGCCAAACAGGCTCAGTGATGCCAATGAGTGTTGTCACTGCCGAGCTCCGGGACTGCAGACTCCTGACACCCAGTGATGTTTGGTTGTATCTCTAAAACACTTTCCATAAGCTAACAGCTTTAGGACTGTTTGACTCAGCAGCTAAAGAGGAGCGTAAACTCAAGAAACCTGAAATATATGCTTTAGAGATGAACTAGCTCTACTGTATATCAATTGTCCTTCTGTGTACTGCTCAAAATAGTTTTCATTCTTTGTGTACATACTGTACATTTTTTAAAAAACAAAACCTCTCTAAAACATCCTTACTGGAATAGCTTTCTTCTAGTTCAAATATCATAAAAAATATTCCATGTTCTAGTTTATCTGAAGTTCACTCATCTTCTTAGTTTAAAATAGGAGTGTACTGATAAAGCCTGAGTGGATGTATAAAAGGAAAGAACACTGTTCCAGTATTTTTGTTATTAACCAGGAACCATTGGATTTAAGGATAAGATGATAAAATCTTTTTATCAGTTCTCACAGATAGAGCTGTGAAAGGAAATTGAAGTTGAGAATCCTCACCTTTTTTTGGTCTCCTGATAATGTTTTTTATTTAGTTTAAGCCTGTCACTAGTTTTATAATCAGTATTTACAAGGTTAGCTAGGATTCTCTGGGTTTCTGACCCTGGGCCAATATTAAAAATATTAAAAGTAAAAAGTAAAGACCAGTATTAAAGGTAATTTACTATCTGCCTTGGGTATATTGTTTATAATCTTCTTCTGTCAAGTTCTGGTCATTTTACATTACTGTATGTTTAACATGAAACAAGCAACCTCAAGCAAGGGAAATTTATCCTTTAAACAGTGAATATCTTGTATTTATTGACGCTTCAATACACAGTATAGCATGAAGGCCTGTATATTAGACTTTCCTGCCAATGTACAGTTTATATACCAACTGAAAATTGTGCCCAAATCAGCAGTTCACATTATTCAAGCACAATCTTAATTACTTAAGGTGCATTAAAATGAATTAAACACAGCGACACTGTGCTTCAAGCTTTTGGATGCTGGTGAGAAAGAAGAAGAGTAGAAGAGCTCATTAATAGCGGATAAATTTGCCAGGCGCAAATTTGCAATGAATTTCCGCCAGCGAATACATTTGCAAAACTGTGTTGAAAAATCGACGGTGAAAAATCCGCCGCATTAAAAAATTTTTGGAACACGTCAGAATAGGCTTGTGCATAAAAATTGTCATGCATCAAAATTATTTGGGTGCCCATTGACTTTAATGCATTTGGACAAAATAGGCGCGCGTATAACAATTGTAGTGGGTGTTTAAATCGACAATCGCTAGTCAGTCACTCCCAGGCCCTGCATTTACTTCTACTCACCCAACCAATGTAAAGCTGCACACCAGGTTAATAAAGATCAAAGTCCATTTATCTTCTTTATTCTCGCAATCCTTTGGATCAGCAGTGCACACCAGGAATCGAGTGAAAGCAGTCAGGATTTTAAAAAAACGTCAGATCTTTATTAGACTGGAGTCTCGAGTGTACAATTACCTCCATTCACCCACTAGTTTGGCTTATAGATCTCTATTATACAGGGGGGTTATCGTTGCACTGGGAATTGAATTATCTACCCAGCAAGGACCAAACATGGAGTAGTACAGGTATGGGATTCGTTATCCAGAAACCCATTATCCAGAAATCTCTAAATTATGGAAAGTCTGTCTCTCATTTATCCAAATAATCCTAATTTTAAAATTGATTTCCTTTTTCTCTGTTATAATAAAACAGTAGCTTGTACTTGATCCCAACTAAGATATAATTAATCCTTATTGGACGCAAAACCAGCCTATTGGGTTTATTTCATGTGTACGTGATTTTCCAGTAGACTTAAGGTATGAAGATCCAAATAACAGAAAGATCCATTATCTGAAAAACTCCAGGTCCCAGGCATTCTGGATAACAGGTCCCAACAAAAAACAAAAATATAGATCTTTTGTGATTTAAACAATAAGCAAAAAGTATGTTTAGCAGAAGCCCTGTTCATTGTACTTGGTGAACAAATCAGTATTCTACCCATTTAAATGTATGATGGGAAACTTGCCTTAGCAGATTAACATCTATCAAAACATCTGTGAACACATAACAACGCACCATACTTCACTGTCTAGTTAAGGGTAAATAAAATAAATCTGTTATATGATGTGTTTTTTCTGTCAAGGAGAAAAATGATTGAAAATCAGATAGACAGACACTGCATTTTAAAAACACTAACCTGCTTTACACTGCACACTCAATTAAGCACACATAAAAGAAGGGCTATGCTAATAAAGTTCAACAGAGCTGATAGGAAGGTTATTCAGGCCCATTAGATGAAACTGGAACATAAATTAAACTAGGCAATTACCTGGAATTTTAAATACCTTGTGGTTAATAGTATTTTCTGGCATTATGAAACTATACATACTAATGTTACTGTTAAAACCAAATTAGCAATCTCTAAAAAAAATGTAATTTGCAATACAAGAGGAATTAATGTAATGGGCAGTTATAGTCAGTATATTAAAGGGGTTATTTATCAAAGGCCTTTGTGATGCTCAAGATTTTTTTGGAGGGTTTTGCTAAAAAAAAAAAAAAAATCAATTTGAGCGATTTAAGTTTCAAGTTTTTCACCCCGATTACATTGATTTGAGTCAGCTAGATTTATATAGATCAAATAGAGGTCTTGTTATTTCAGTTTTTGATGGGGGGGCCATTGGCCCTGTAGATCTGAAGGATGGTTTTATCCCTATTTGTGTGACAGTATCCAGAGATTCTTGTACAGAGGGAGAAGGTGAGGTATAGAGTTAGCAAAATACAAAATATAGTAACTGGAAGAGCTACACCCTATATGCATTAGACCAGGGCTCTGGGAATTGTAAGAAAATATTGTAATAACACAATAACACAATTATTTGAACTATCAGTCCAAAACTTGTCATTATACAATGAAGAATACAAGCATTATTTGTTTCCACTAAAATGAAGTCACTCTCTATTGCTTGCACATCCCTGCACCATTGCTTGCACTACCCCCACTACTTTCACTCACTACTCGCACCCCTCTCACCCACCTGTTAATTTGTCTTGCCTAATCATGGACACGGGGTGGATGGGAGATTGAAACAGCTTCCGAAATCTCCCGCTCAGTCCCCAGTGGAGATGCAGCCAGTGAGTGGCATGCCGATGATATTTTCAACCCTAAATTTGGCCCTTTGTGGCCTGCCCACAAATCTGTGCCTGCTTGTAAGAAGGCACAGTATTGGCTACCTTTTATTGACATTGGCTTAGTTTGTATAGTTTGCTTGTTTTTTAAGTTAAGTGAGGAGTGAGGACTTCAGATGACAACTTGAAAGGGACCCAAATATCTAAATAAAATAATCTTTTTTATATAGCTTTTTGGGTGAACTATGGTTCACAACCTCAAAATCAAGGGTGCCAGTTCTAACCAATGATTTGTCACAAACTTGCATAGGTTGGAGATGATTATTTAGTTTAGGGAAGCCACATTGAGTAAAAGTAAGTGGGTGGGTAAATCAGAGATGTAAGCCAGGAGAAAGATGAGGTCTGGAGATCTTCATTGCAGGCAGGCTAGGCAGCAGTGCCAATATCATTTCCTTTTAATCACTTACATTCATTAAGCTCACAGTTATTAAACATTTTGAAGGGAGCCCCCACTTGAGCAGTTATACCTTCAAAACCATAAAATGTAAACAGTGTGCGGGATGTGTAGTATCAGATTAATTTAGTAGAAAGTTTTTTATGTGGTTCAGACTAAGTCTTTTCTACACTGACAATAATGAGCATTCTGCTGGGAAAATTCTGCAGAGAAGGCAACTGGGAAGTGCTGTGATAACACTGTTTTTCTTCTAGAGATATATATATATATATATATATATATATATATATATATATATATATATATATATATATATATATATATATATATAGCAGTCCAGTGAAAGCACTCACGGCAGTGACCCTTCAGGGGTATATCAAAATATTTTTATTAGTGCATGGTGCTGTGATAACACTGTTTTTCTTCTAGATATATATATATATATATATATATATATATATATATATATATATATATATATATATATATATATATATATTTAAAATTAAGGAAACTAGTCTGATTTGTTCTTATCACAGTCACAACTTATACATTTCAAATGTCCAGAAGAGTATTCCAAAGTCTGAAACTTTCCATATGATATACTTTAAGGAATTTTAATTTTCAGCAGTACAGTATTTTCTACAACCTCACACATGATAAACTTTAACCTATTGAAGATATGAAATACTGAAGAGACTAAATTTCATTATCCCAAGTGAGTAGCAGAGCTGGCAGAAGATTTTCTCTTGCAACTTAACTGCAGTTATTTATTTTATCTTTCAAACTAGGCCATTTTCAGAATTAATATCCATGCCCTTGCTACAGAACCAAATGCACTTTATGCTCAGCTAATTTGTAAAGACTTCTTTATAGTTTAAGAAGCAATCATATAGCTTACCATCCAAACAGCACATTGGATACTTGTTTAGGTATCTGATTTACAATCATCCAAAATATTAGGCCTATGAGGTGTGAAGCCTTTAGGTGCACCATCCATGTGCACCCTGGTCATAAGGTGAACCCCTCTGCCGTGAAATGGGAGATAAATGGCCACAAGAGAATTTTAAGCAAGGATTTTCCTGAGGATTGAGTTGTTGCTTTGCCTAAATGGACCATCCAGTTCCACTCAACTTGACACTGAGGCACACATATGTACACATATGTAAATATTTCTTAAATCAATACCAGAGCGCTGTTATAATGGTAACACAAGCCAATGTAGTCAACCCTTCCAAACATGCACCCGTCCAATAACTCAGTTTTCCTGTCTCTGTACTTGTAGGAGCTTCTAATCCTTTCAACCGCTGAAATTCCTGGCAAATGTTCCAAGATTCCATGTATCGTTCTTTACCTTGGTCATTTATGTTAGCCATGTGGTACTAGAAAAGAGCAAGGTGATTTCTAAGGACAAGTTGCTGAAGGTTCTGTACTATTGAGCTACTGACTGTCAGTTAATAGAATTCATCAGAATGAAATACTGCCATAATTGAATCAATAAATCAACAAAAATCTTTTTTAACCACTTGAAGTGTGCACTTGAAGGGCATCAATGTGTATATATTTTTACCATGTCCATGTTTATATCTATATATAAATATGTATGTATTTTATTAAAAATGATAATAAAAATAACCTCCATTTAGTATCCATGAGTCATATCATATGGAAATGTAATATTATTTCAGTTGAGTAATGTCAACCTCAACAAAAAGAAAAAAAACGAATGAACACTTTGCAAATTTCAGCCCAAAAAAAAAAGCATTTTAGAAGGTAGAATTAGGCGTTTTGGAGTTTTCACTACTAATTTCTTCTGGTGAATAAAATACCAAGTGTGACATTGGCCTAAGGCAGTGGTCGACAACCAGTGGCTCATGAACAACATGTTGCTCACCACCCCCTGGGATGTTGTCCCCAGTTTCCTTAAAGGAGGTGCTTATTTTTGAATTTCTGGTTTAAATGCAAGTTTTGGTTGCAGGTATGGGATCCGTTATCCAGAAACCGGTTATCCAGAAAGCTCAGAATTACGGAAATGCAGTCTCCCATAGACTCCATTATAATCAAATAATCCAATTTTTAAAAAATGATTTGCATTTTCTCTGTAATAATAAAACAGTACCTTGTACTTGATCCCAACTAAGATATAATTAATCCTTATTGGAAGCAAAACCAGCCTATTGGGTTTATTTAATGTTTACATGGTTTTCTAGTAGACTTAAGGTATGAAGATCCAAATTACAGAAAGATCCATTATCTGGAAAGCACCAGGTCCCGAGCATTCTGGATAACAGGTCCAATACCTGTACTACCAAACAGAGCCTTCTTTAGCGTGCCAGTCAGGAAATGGCCAATCACAGCACTTATTTTTTACTACCCAGGAACGTTTTTTGTGATTGTGTTGCTTCCCAACTCATTATACATCAGAATGTTGCTCACAGGTAAAACAAAAGTTTTGGGACCCCCGGCCTAAGGCATAAGCATTCTGCAGAAATCAAGCTGCATTGAGCTAACTCATTCAGCCAGTCTCCAGGCACATTTGCATTGCTGTCATTCCCTGAGCATTCTGTAAATATTCTTATGTTTGGATCTAACATGCAAGAGACAGTACATTTAAAATACATTGATATTTTAATTTCAGTACTTTAGATAGATATAAAACACTGATGTGATAAACTAAAATATAGATACTTTTTTAAAGTGAATGATCTGTAGGGTCAAACAAAATGGAGGCTCCCAATTATATATGTAAATCAAATATGTAGACAAAGTTATTATAAAGCAGCAGCCTACCAACTGGGCTAACATCTACACGGTATGCTCTTTATAGTTCTTTTTCTCTAATTATCAACAATTCTTAAGTGAAAATGACCCCAGTAAACTGACTCATTGTAAATGGACAAGAATAATATCCATGGCTAGAGCAATCCCAATGACTACAGTTAGTTACAGACAAACTACTAAGGATCAATTTATATAGACAGCATTTAAATATCTCAGTCTTCCCAGGGAATATTATAATGATCAAAGCACCATGAGCCACAGAGCAGCTGCTTCCTCTAATAGTGTAGGAAAAGTAATTTGCCTATGATGGACATATTGTATATTCCATTCAATCTTTGCTATTAAAGTGCTGTAAAGAAATGTCAAAACAAAGGGCCATAATCAAGTATCTGGCTTAAAAGACCTCACTTAGGCAAAACACATACTAGTATCTGAAAGTACTTATATATAAGTATATATTACAGAGTCCCCAGTCCTAGTGCATATATAATAATAGTTTCCCCAATGTAAATGAATGTAAAATGTAGACCTTGGCATAGCCTAATACATTTTGAAAGGGAACTGCTGCTGTGTTTCAAATGATGCAAAGCAGTTCTTTTATTTTCACAGAGGGGTGACTCTCTACTTAATCAACAGTGAATCTCACAGAACTGTATATTTACTCTATTATTATTCTTGGGAACAGAATAATGTCAATACAATCTATGACATATCTGTAAAAAGCAGTTCTCTCCACCCTAGAGTAGGCAAATGGTGAGTGTTTTATTTTTAATATCTTTGCAATATTCTTGTGTTTGAATAGTTTTAAGTGTGCATATAAATCACGGTTAATTTCCCCACCTGGTGACTTAAACAGATATGATGGTTCTACTATCCTTGCCCGGATCATTTTACATTTAATAGAGTAGAGATGAAATTTGTTAGAGCATAAAATAAAATATAAAAGTAGATCTTTTTCCCCAACCTAGAGTTTTCAGCATCATATTCCCACTTACGTTTATGATAAAACAGGTGATCATTAAATTATGAGAACTCAGAGCTGGTATTCATTTAATTAGCTAATAAAGTAACGGAAGTGCCCGTAATGTATTTATTGTATATGTAGCTGTTCTGTAAGCTCAGCATTTGCAAGCTTTACTAAAGATGTACTAAATTATTTAGCAAATTAAAGGAGCCGTTTCTTCTTTGCAGAGTTTAGGACTGTTCTTTCAGTTGGGAGACTGACTAAACAAGGTACTCGCCTATGGCCCACCTCATTCAGGGGCCTGCATTTAGTGGCCACATATTGTCCGGTCTGAAATGTCTATTTCTGCAAGCTTTCAAAGACTTTTTGACGTTCAGTACAAAGCACAGAAACTGATCTCCAACTAGACAGAATACAGAAGATTCAAGGTTGAACCTGTCCAATTGAACAACAGTTGCTGTGCAAAGAGTTCATCATAATCATCATCATTTATTTATATAGCACCAACAAGTTATGCAGTGCTTTACATTAGATAAACAAGTAACAACCCGTAAATAACGAACAAGGGTTTACAGAGTACAATAGGACTACAGGGCGCAAGAGTTTACAAATGAAAGGGTTAGGGTACCATTTTCCAGGGTACCAAGTAAATTTATGATACACTTTTAAGGATGGCAAGTAAAAGAGAGGGCAATGTAAGAAGGATCAGTGTACTTTTTGAACTTGGATGCCCCTGTGTACTACCTGCCTAGGCCTCATTTAGCCTAAGTTAGTCTTTGCTTACAGGTAATATATGTACAGCATCTCAAGGTGACCAGCTTACTATAGTTTTCCTTTCAATTAATTCAATTCATGTGTGCTTCAAGAGTAGCAGACGGCTCTTTGCAGCCCCAGGTGCACACTTTACCCTCTGCCAGGGTGGAATAAACTCAGATCAACAAAAGCAGCAGCACTCCAGTGATTTGAAATAAGTGAATCTACTTAAAGTGCCTTAGGTAACGTTTGGGGCTTTTGTCAAGCCACTAGGGCCATAGTAGCGTTGGCTAACGTTACGTTGTCTAAGGCACTCTAAGTAAAGATTCACTTTTTTCAAATCACCGGAGTGCTGCTGCTTTGGTTGATCTCAGCTTACTATAGTTTTCCTTTGAGATGAACTCACTGGCCATGAGAGTGACAATTAAGATGCAGTGATCCCCAACGAGTGGCTAATGAACAGCATATTGCTCATTAACCCCTTTGATGTTGTTCCCAGTGGCCTCAAAGCAGATGCTTATTTTTGAATTCCTGGCTTGGAGGCAATTTTGGTTTCATAAAAAATAGGGGGGTTATTTATTAAAGTCTGAATGCCAAAAACTTGAAAAATTCAAGCTTATTTTTTTTTTACTATAAAATCCAAATTTTTAGTGAAAAAAAAACCTCTAATTTTTTATACCCCGAGGATGGAAATCCGGCATCTCAGAACTGCCTAGGTTGTATATAAGTCAGTGAGAGCAGTCCTGAAGATATACTGAACTGCGCTGGGTTGCATGCAATAATTCGAAGATTTTGAGGTCTTTGTGCGGAAAATCCGAAAAATCTGTACGATCTGAATTTTTCAAATTGTTTAGAATTTTTCGCGATTGTTTCAAATTTGATTGTTTTCAGAAAAATGTATTGATAAATAATATTACCCTTGTGGATTTGGTCGAAGTATATTTCAGAAAACAATGAGATAATTTCGGATTTTGACAAATAACCCCCCTAGGTGTACTGCCAAACAGAGCCTCCTATAGGCTGCCAGTTCACATAGTGGCTACCAAATATCCAATCATAGCACAAGGAACATTTTTTATGCTTGTCTTGCTCCCCAACTCTTTTTACATCTGAATGCAGCTCATGGGTAAAAAATGTTGGGGACATTTATGATGTGGATCTAAGATTTCTTTTTTAATGATAAGCATCCATGTGTTGCCTCTGTTATATAACAGTTTTTTTCAAATGAATCCAGCTACCATGTAGGCTTCATGCATTAATGTCATATACAGTCATATACAGTTAGGACTGATGCAGTATCTGGCTCTGGTAAATCACTAAAAATGACCACACAATGTAAAGGCTTTCAGTCATCAGTGAAAAATACATCTAGGTCCTCTTCAGAGTAAGGGGAGGATTCCAGAAGATCTTGCGTGGTGCATACCAAAAGAATAATAAACATTTGCAAAACTAAGAATAAAAAAAAATTGCAGTTCATGAAACCAATATTTTTTTCAGTTTAATCATTTGATCATTTTAATTTCAGACTCCTAGAAACATTTTTCTTTTCACTGTGAAACAGCTGACTGAATTAAATTAGTATTTACTGCAGTAGGAGTCTGCTTCAGCTTTCTTTCATTGGATTTCAAAATTGCACTGGTACATGGCAGCACTACCATACAATACACAGCACAGAATATATATAGTACACCGGCACTCACCATCGATCAATCATGTCCCTGGTGCTTCTTCAAAAAAATAGCATATGAATATGTAGTTAAGAGCACTCACGGGTATTGTGAAAAAAGCTTTTATTGGAGTGTTACAATCTTCCCCACATCAACGCGTTTCGGTTCTCTCTGAACCGTCGTCAGGATCCTGACGACGGTTCAGAGAGAACCGAAACGCGTTGATGTGGGGTAGATTGTAACACTCCAATAAAAGCTTTTTTCACAATACCCGTGAGTGCTCTTAACTACATATTTATATATATATATATATATATATATATATATATATATATATATATATATATATATATATATATATATATATATATATAGCAGAAAACAAACAAACCGCACTCCAAGTCCTTTGCTATACTAATGACATGCACCCAGGCATTTGAGGACTGTTTAGAGTGCACCAGTTGTATGTGATTTATATATATATATATATATATATATATATATATATATATATATATATATATATATATATATATATATATATATATATATAATTCCACCATAGCTTATACAGTATATGTATGTAAAGGACAGATAATTTCTTCAAACAAACATACAAAAATACATTTCAAATGCAAAGATAAAACCAACTGCCTAAGAGGCACAGACTTTCTTAGAACAGTATGTAAGTTGCATAGAGAACTTAGGTCTGTGCAGAATTCAAGAGATTGTAGAAGACACAAGCCCCAGAAAGGATTTAAGGTAGGCATCAAACAGACATGGCCGGAAACTAAAATTAGTCATGAAAATGCAATGCAGCATTCTCTACAGCAGGATAAAAATAC
This sequence comes from Xenopus laevis, assembly GCF_017654675.1. NCBI lineage: Eukaryota > Metazoa > Chordata > Amphibia > Anura > Pipidae > Xenopus > Xenopus laevis. The sequence goes on from NC_054381.1 coordinate 122,295,975, forward strand.
AGAGAGGTAAGCCTGGCCAAGGAAGGATGGACAAAAATAGTCCTAAATAGATTTTTAGGCAGCAAAATGTCTACAGTTTTTACCATACTCATGCAAATAGAAAGTCAAATAGCGAGAAATGCACATGCAAAGGAAAGCCAGCCTTGTCTTGCTAGCATAGTAATGAGAAGAACAAAATAAATCCCTGAAGTCAGACCTCAGATGGAAAGCATAAGGGAACAGAAGCAATAGGCATTACAGAAGCAGAGTAATTAAGTTCTTGGAGAAAACAGCGAGTCAAAACAGCATTCAACATTTTATTTATTTGAGAAACATAATATAGTGGTATACAGGCTATAAAATATCTTAACAGTGCCAACCACATACAGTATATATTACCAAATATTTTACCATGGTACTAAAAATATAACATACATTTAAAGGCACTTCTTAAAAATAATTACCAGTAACAAACTAATTCTCTATTTTTCAATATTCTCCAACTTCATTTGTAAACTTGGTCAACTGAAGAGCATAGCCTGTAATCATTTTAATGGAGTAACTGATTTGTCCAACATTACATTTCTAGAATAACACCGGAGCTTGCAAATCTCTTGGTTTATACATTTCACGCTTTCTATAATAGTTCAAGTGAATAGGCTCTATATCACACCACCTTGTAATTCTCTACAGCTCTCCTGAGGATAGAGGTTGGGAAACAAATCGGCAAAGGATTTTATTGTAAATCTTATTTAGGTGCAGTAATTCAATAATGAATGCGCCAGCACATTGACAGCTAGATCGGGTCAGCAAACTATAAATCTACTGCAAATAAATGTAAACATGAATCTTTTTTTATTAACATCTGTTTGTTTTTTAAAGGGATAGCATCACCAAATATGTAAGAAGCAAGGACATTGAAACAGGACCATATCCTTCATATTTTGCCAATGCGCAAGAGAGCAGAATTCTTATTTTTATACAATTTCTGCATGTTAAGGCAGTGGGGTTTATTTACTGTACAAAAAAATGCAATTTTTTTTATCATTTTTGGCAAAGATAAACCAGGGTGAAATAAGAAAACAGGGTATATGGATAGGACACAATGCAGGGATTGAGAAAATGTTGGTTCCTCACCATTTAGAAGACATTGGTCAGACCACCTCTCCTCTACATATAGGACTACCGTAAAAAAAATGTAGGTAATGAAATGTATTCTTGCTTTTGCCTCAAGCATTATTCATATATTATTCATATATGGTATTTGGTAGGCAAAAAAAGCACAACTTTTTAGGAATTTATTGCATTTCATTCTGTTCTTTGTTACTTCGTTTTGCCCATGTCTACAATATATCCATTTGGGGGTCTCTGTGTTCCACATAGTTTGGTATATTGATGCATATTGGACATCAAAGTGTTCAGTAGGAGTTCATATTTAGGATGTTTTATGCTGTTATGAAATATGGTGTATACTGTATAATGGGGTAAAATATACAGTAAGCTTTGTGATAATTTTCCGAAATTTCTTAAAAACCCCTACATTCAGCATGGCTTTTTAGTTTGCTAGTTTGCAGTAGAAAGACAAATTTACCAATTATTGATTTGTCAGAATGTGAACTTATATAGGGTTTTCTATGCTCTCCACACTGGTAGGGGGTCTTATGGCACATGTAAAACACACCGGGTACTTATATATGCAGCAGCCAGAGTGTCAGCCATAACTATTCATATGCACTATACCACATAGTTTGGTAAATACAGTGTGCATATTGGGAATGAAAATGTTCAGTAGGCCCCTAGTGTACATATTAAGGATGTTTTATGCAGATACGTTATGAAATGTGGGGCATATAATGGGGTGAAATGCAAGGTTTGTGAAGATTTTTAGAAAAGTCAGAAAAACTGATAAGTTCAGCATAGTTTTACAGTTTGGTAGTTTGCAGTAAAAAGACGTATTTACCCATTTTGGATTTGTTACAATGTGTACTTTCTGAAAATTTATGCGCACAACAATTTTTGACACGCATTTTTGCAGGCGGATTTATGCAGGAGTTTTGCGAATTTATTCGCGGGTGCTGAAATGCGGAAATTCACCACAAATCCATGCCTGCCGAATTTATTCCCCTATCACTACTGATACATACATATATTAATACATATATATATATTATATATATATATATATCCCATACACTGGGAACAAAGAAAATTATCAGGAGACAGAGCAGTGCAATATATTAGCGTTCAGGTAAAAACATGCGCAATACAACTATTTGCGAAAAATATGATCTGCGCAAACTTTTTAAATGATCCCCAAATGTGTACTTTATAGACATTTGTGCATAAAAAGATCCCTGCAGTGTATTAGTGAGAGAATGTCTTTGGGTAACTGGCTCTCTCTGCACCTTTACACTTAGCCAGGGTGGCCCCAATTTTATCAGGTTTTAATTGTAGCACTCAGGGTAAGTTTTATACTTATTTACTCCTTTATCAAACTGTCTCCCGTGCATCTCCCGGCCACTAGTCACCAGTCCATTTTTCCAGCACTATGTTTTTCCTCCCTTGAGTTACTCCCACTGGCTAATGCACGTTTCTCCCCTTCAGTGGGCAGGGCTTCTTCAGGGCACACTTCCTTCTCTTCACACATAAGTTTCATTCACTCCAATGTGCCATTCCCTAGTTCTCATTGGTTGCTTTATTCATAATCCAATTGGCTCAAAACCTCCTAGATTCTGTTGTCCCCACCTTTCTGGACTAAATTAGCCAGTTTAATATACTTTCAGCTTTTAACACATTATCAACAAGTGTGGCTTTCCCCAGGCAACTGTATAGGTAACTACTACTAAAAAATCCTCATTCATTCCTTCAGTATATATGGTCTTCAACTGAAACCTCCACCTAGCTTCATTCTCTAATAGTTGTTTATTCACATCACCTGTACCTACCCAGGATTATGCGTTCCACACCATATACCTCTAAGGAGCTGTTTAACCCCCCCATGTGCCATACATAACCACATACCTCCCAACATTTGTAAAATAGAAAGAGGGACAAAAAGATTTGCCGAAATGTTTTGACCATACCCCCTAAATACCACATCCATTTTACAAAATTTGGCAGGCTATGGAAAGTCTGAACACATTTCTGGGGGTTTTAGGGTCAGGCTTTATGTGCTATTACAGTTTTGCTGATGAAGGTGAATTTCCCTTTAAGCTACAAGTCACCCCAAGAGACCTGCTTATCATAAATAGTTACAATTGTATCTTAAATTATTACCAATGTGTCTAAGTGCAGCTGCTACCTATTCTGGGCTCTCTGCCAAAAGCCTCTTATTTGATTGAGTTTTAGAAACTCTGTATATTTTTCTGGCTGTTCAGTGCAGGAGAGCAAAGAGAAAGTCGGTACTTTTCAGGGACTGCGGGTTGACTCGAAAAACTGGACATATGGGAGTGAGGCAATCACATTCAATTTCTGTACATAAATTACCCGCATTGTATTGCAGTTTATAAACCCTTTTATTAAATACCTTTTACCTCCAGGATGAAATACATAATTTCTTTTACTTATAAATTTACAAAGTTTACAGTGTCCACATATCCCACAGCCTTTAAGTTCTATTTTCCCAAGTCACTTTTGCATACTTGTTCTAGGTGTTACAAAGTGACTTCTAATGATCAAATGCTTCATATTATTTGCATGCCTTGCTATCATATTCGGGGTCTTTCCAACTTTTTCTTCCAATCCGGGGTAGTGATGGGCAATAAATTTGGCCAGTGTGAGTTTGCGGCGAATTTCTGCGTTGTGCAAAACTCCCACAAGAATTCGCCCTTGAAATTCACCGGCGTCAAAAGATTTTGGACGAACGTACGAAAAGTTGTTTGCATCAAAATCGGCGCATGTCAACACTATTCGGACGCACATTTACTATAACGCCGGCATTGAAATTGATGCAAGCGACTCATCAGACAGGTGTCCAAAATTCACGCGGGCGACAATTTTCTAGTATCACAAATTTTTCGCCTTTTGGCGAATTTCTCAAGGAAATTCACATAATTTTTCAGTGAAACGCAAGAAATTTGCCCAGCACAAATCAGGGGTGCTGCTGCCATTAGGCGAGCTGAGAAATTTCGCCTCAGGCCCAAAGTTACCATGGATGGCAATCCTAAGTATCTTTTAAATTACCTGTTATTTTTTTAATTATTTGCCTTCTTCTTCTGACTCTTTTCCAGTTATTAAACCAGCAATTGCTATCTCTACACTAGCAATGAGGCCCCCTGGACCCAGTCCTGTACAAGAATGGTAAGTGATGGGGAGCAGCATTGCAGGAGCCGCAGAGACAGAGAATCACCCCTGCTTAGTGATGGGCGAATTTATTCGCCAGGTGCGGACGCAGGTGTCAAAAACAAATTTTTCGCCATTTCGCAAATTTCGAGAATTTTCCCGCGAACTGAAATTCGCCCATCATTACCCCTGCTTAAAATACATTATCATTACTCAAAAGATGAAATTTTACCTAAAATCTATTTTACTTCTTCCACTTGTTGACTGTAATGCGTTATTGGTCTTCTTTTCTTTTTTTTTTTTAAATATTTTTATTTGTACATTTATTCAAATAAAAATCCTTTTGAAATTCAAATTTGTTCAGACAAACTGCTATTCAACTCAGAAATTACTCAAAACAAGAAGGTATATAATAGTTTTTTAGTGTCTCTAACCTTAAGATTAAACACATTAGAAAATATAGTGTTGCAATATATGAGACACTAAAAAACTATTACATGTTCATAAATCATAATAAATTATAAGTTCTTATTGGCTATTTAATAGGTGATTTAGACTTAAGAGTGTTAATACCCAACTAACCCATTTAAAGGAAAACTATATATACTTATTGAAGAAACTTATCAAACTGTAATATAGATAACAGTATATATTGCCCTTTTATACAGTATATTTTACATTGAGCCACTATTTTATGAAATTCTCTGTGCTCCCTCAGAGATCACCTGAACAGAAATACTGCAGCTCTAACTTTAACAGGAAGAAGTGTGGGAAATATTTAGATTATCTCATTCTCTGCTAAGTACATTTCTTATATGTTTTAATGTCATGAACTAGATGGATCACGGCTACTGTACCTGTATTGTCTTGAATAGAGTTTAGCAAGAAGAGTCCTCAGGCCCCACAATGGTGTTTTTTTTACTGATGTCTTGCCCTAGCATTTAACTGTCAAAGAAGGCTATTTTTTGCTAGGCTTGTTCTCAGAAAACAAGAACACTAAATCCACTTTATGATTTCCCTAGGGGCAAGGAAGATTAAAGAAAGGAAATTTTAAAATATTGTACCAGTAACAAAAAGCAGAATTCACTTGTGACAGCTAACATGAAGGATAAGTGTGATTATATAAATCATAGACGAGCAAAGCAAATAAAATAACTGCTAGATAAATAACATATTTATCTTTTCTGCATCAGAGTTTCACATAGGAGATAAACAAGGTAATACCGAGTATAAGCCGAGTTTTTCAGCATGCAAAATGTGCTGAAAAAGTCTACCTCGGCTTATACTCTGGTCAGCGGTACCCAACCCGAGAAGCTGAGATTTCAGTCACTTTTAATCATTCCTATACCAACAGTACACTTGGGGAGAGACTGCAATATCCCACAATGCCCTCTGTTGGTTATATGACAGAATAATAGTGCGCCCTCTGTTGGTTATATGAAAGAATAACAGTGACTGCAATATCACACACCGCCATCTGTTGGTTATATGAAAGAATAACAGTGACTGTAATATCACACAGCACCATCTGTTGGTTGTATGAAAGAATAACAGTGCGCCCTCTGTTGGTTATATGAAAGATTAACAGTGACTGCAATATCACACAGCACCATCTGTTGGTTGTATGAAAGAATAACAGTGCGCCCTCTGTTGGTTATATTAAAGAATAACAGGGACAGCAATATCACACAGCACCCTCTGTTGGTTGTATGAAAGAATAACAGTGCGCCCTCTGTTGGTTATATTAAAGAATAACAGTGACTGCAATATCACACAGCACCCTCTGTTGGTTATATGAAAGAATAACAGTGCGCGCTCTGTTGGTTATATGAAAGAATAACAGTGACTGCAATATCACACAGCACCCTCTGTTGGTTATATGAAAGAATAACAGTGCGCCCTCTGTTGGTTATATGAAAGAATAACAGTGACTGCAATATCACACAGCACCCTCTGTTGGTTATATGAAAGAATAACAGTGCGCCCTCTGTTGGTTATATTAAAGAATAACAGTGACTGCAATATCACACAGCACCCTCTGTTGGTTATATGAAAGAATAACAGTGCGCGCTCTGTTGGTTATATGAAAGAATAACAGTGACTGCAATATCACACAGCACCATCTGTTGGTTGTATGAAAGAATAACAGTGCACCCTCTGTTGGTTATATTAAAGAATAACAGTGACTGCAATATCACACAGCACCCTCTGTTGGTTATATGAAAGAATAACAGTGCGCGCTCTGTTGGTTATATGAAAGAATAACAGTGACTGCAATATCACACAGCACCCTCTGTTGGTTATATGAAAGAATAACAGTGCGCCCTCTGTTGGTTATATGAAAGAATAACAGTGACTGCAATATCACACACCGCCATCTGTTGGTTATATGAAAGAATAACAGTGACTGCAATATCACACAGCGCCATCTGTTGGTTGTATGAAAGAATAACAGTGCACCCTCTGTTGGTTATATAAAAGATTAACAGTGACTGCAATATCACACAGCGCCATCTGTTGGTTGTATGAAAGAATAACAGTGCGCCCTCTGTTGGTTATATTAAAGAATAACAGTGACTGCAATATCACACAGCACCCTCTGTTGGTTATATGAAAGAATAACAGTGCGCCCTCTGTTGGTTATATGAAAGAATAACAGTGACTGCAATATCACACAGCACCCTCTGTTGGTTATATGAAAGAATAACAGTGCGCCTTCTGTTGGTTATATGAAAGAATAACAGTGACTGCAATATCACACAGCACCTTCTGTTGGTTATATGAAAGAATAACAGTGACTGCAATATCACACAGCGCCATCTGTTGGTTATATGGAAGAATAACAGTGACTGCAATATCACACAGTGCCCTCTGTTGGTTATATGAAAGATTAACAGTGACTGCAATATCACACAGCACCCTCTGTTGGTTATATGAAAGAATAACAGTGACTGCAATATCACACAGCGCCCTCTGTTGGTTATACGAAAGATTAACAGTGATGGCAATATCAAACAGCACCCTCTGCACATGGTAGTGGGACAGTGGGACAATGCACACAGTAATCCGTTTGGCAATTCTCTGTCACCATCAACTTTGCAAAGAAGTCCGGTTGATTGCTGGGGGGTCGCTTTGGCAGAATGTGCGCTGCTGGGAGACAGGGCTGTAGTTGTGTCTAGGCTTATACTAGAGTCAATAAGTTTTCCCAGTTTTCGTAGGTAAAATTAGGTACCTCGGCTTATACTCGGGTCGGCTTATACATGAGTATATACGGTAATCAAGGTTCCCAAAAATATCATCAGACATATATATGAATATATATGTATATAATATACATGAATATCTTGTAAATTATATCCTTATAAATGGTGAGTTCTGAGGTCATCAGTTATAAACGGTGAGTCACCATGTTTTTTCCCATAGTGTTTGTTCCAGAATTCATGCATTATTGTGACTGCTCAGCAAATTGCATTGGCATGAATATGAAGGTTGTGGATAGCATTATCAGAGTGAGTATAGCCATTGCTTCTGGTGTACCAATACGTGAGCTATATAATCAGCACTTGTGAGCGTTTCACTTGGCACAAGCCTGTTGGGGTCATTGATGTACCCACTGTGGAGACCCTGGAATTTCATCTGTATCTGGGGTGGCTGTAATTCCAGAGTTCCCAGTGTCAAAAGGCGCATATATTTTCCAGAGCAAGCTAGCAAATATGCCAGAAAAGACCTTTTATAAATGGTGCAAATATGTGCAAGACTTTTTCTTGCTTCACCTATATATGCAGTTGTAAATGAGGCTTATGAGGCTTTGTGTCTATACTTTAAAAAAATACTAAAAATGTGTAATGAAAAAACACTGGATTCCTTTCCTCAATATCTAGCTTTAAAAGGGATATCAACTCAAAGATATTTTCGTAATGAAAGAAGATGTCATTAACATTATAAAATAAACACAGAGCAATGACGATTCACCCAACAAGTGCCCTTCCTCTTCATGAAGGAGAACCTGCTACCTGTTTATAACACATCTGTGTCCTCTCTTTGTACTTGCTATAAACTTTGCCCTCTATGTTTACCATAAAAAGATAAAGGCCTTTGCTTTCTTCAGCTGCTGAGCGTTTTGAGTCAATTACATTCCATGCTGTAAATCAATAACAGCCATAATGGTGTAGTTATTATATTTCTTTAGAAGGTTGTTGAAAGCAGCCTTTAGTGTAACAGAGCTTTCAGCAGAACTTCAGCACCTGATAAAGAACCCATGCCCTCCAATATAAAAAATGTGTGTAATTTTATTATAGTTGCTAGAGATGTTACTCTAATATATTCTGTGAATTTTCAATGAAACAAGTAAATATATTAAACGCATTTCATTTTTAGAACTGTACTTATTTGCATTACTACATTTTCAATTTCACATATACATATTTACCCTAGAAAACAGATTTATGCTTAGCTTTAAAATATTATTTGTGTTGTTTCAGATGTCTCCTGATATGGAAACCAAGGGGGAGGCATTTTTAGTAGACTATACTGATGAACCTGGGCTGTACAATAATCAACAATTGTTTGGTGATACTGTCTGCTTACATCCTAAATAAGCCTGATTAGCATTCACTTGACTTCCAATACATAGGGACCAATATACCCGTCCCTAGATAGTTTGAAGTCAATTGTTGTTCTTTGCTTGTGTTTCCAACAACATAGTTGTAGAGTATGCATTTTCATTCACAAATGACTTTTTGAAAAAGGTTTAAACTTTTATGCAAAGAAGATTATCTAGGTCACTGTTCTTTGTTTTCCTTATCATTGACGTAATTTATCATATTAACAGGGTATATATGAGATATTTTTCATAACTTGTATGTTTTGTAAAGTTATATTTGGATGGTTTTCCATTACTATATTATTATTATTATTATTATTATTGTCATTATTGTTATTATTATTAATAACAAGTATTTTTATAGTGCCAACATATTGCACAGAGCAGTAAAATAAATGTGTTTATGCATAGAAATTACATGAATTACATACATAGAACATACAGAGTTACATACAAAATGACCAGTACAGGTACAAAAGGTGAGGAAGGTCTTGTGCAAAAGATCTTATAATCTTCAAGGGAAGGGAATGAGATACAAAATGTGGGAGGTGACAAGATCAGAAATAAGCAGATGAGAGATGTCATTTGGTAGCTAAACAGAGTGAGGGTAGGCTTCTCTAAATAAGTGTGCTTTAAGAGATCTTCTGAAATCAGAGGTTGGGAGATAGTCAAACAGACTGTAGGAAAAAATTCCAGAGGAGGGGTGCAGCCGTTACGAAGTCTTGAATGTGAGCATGTGAGGAGGTAATGAGAGAAGAGTTGAGGAGCAGCCTGGCAGCAGTGTTCATTATGGGCTAGGGAGGATACAAGTCTCTGGCAGGGAAGGCCAATTAATTTGGTGGCATCTTGGGTGATAAATGATCGTATTTTGGATATGTTCCTTAGGTAGAAGTGACATGATTTAACAAGTGACTGGATATGAGGAATGAAGGACAGGGCAGAATCTAGGATAACCGCAAGGCACCGATCCTGGGGAGACGGGGTGATAGTGGAATTGTTAAATATGATAGATACTTCTGAGATGTTATGGCTGGGAAAGAGAAACCATTTCTGTTTTAAAGAGGTTTATTTTAAGGTAGCATTGTGTTATCCAAGTAGAGATAGTGGACAGGAAGTAAGAGACCTGAGTTAAGAGTTCTGGATTGAGATCAGGAGAGGAGAGATAGATCTGAGTATCATCAGTATAGAGGTGGTATTGGAAACCATACAAGTTGATTAGTTTGCCAAGGGAGGAAGTAGAAAGAGAAAATAATAAGGGGCCCAGGGCAGAGCCCTGAGGAACCCCAACAGAAAGAGGTAGGGAGAAAATGATACTCCATTGTAGTAGAGACTGAAGGAATGATTAGTGAGGTAAGAAGAGAACCAGGACAGGGCTGTGTCACAAAGGCCAAGCAATTGGAGGGATTGGAGGAGGAGAGGATGATCCATAGTGTCAAATGCAGCCGAGAGATCAAGAAGTATTAGTAGTGAGAAGTGGTTGTTAGCTTTTGCTGTTAGAAGGTCATTAATTAGTCTGGTTAGGGCAGTGTCAGTGGTGTGTTGTTGCCTAAAACCAGATTGTAGGGAGTCCAGCAGGTTATTGTCAGAGAGGAATGGCGTTAGTCTGTTGCAACCCAGAAGCACAAGTAGTTGAGAGATAAAAGGGAGAGATAGGCTGGAGGTCTTCAAGATTAGAGGGATAAAGAGAGGGTTTATTCAGAATGTTGGTGACAAGAGCATTGTTTAGTTGAGAAGGAAAGATTCCAGTTGGGACCTAGAGATTAAATAGTAGGTTAATGCTTTGATTAGACAGGGATTGGCAATGCGGAATGTAAGCCAAGCAGTATCCAAAAGTATTTATTAAGTACACTTTGAAGAATTTGCTTGATTTGTCATTTGCCATTTGTAGCTAAAAATTCTCTTTTTTTTAAACTGAGAAAAAATAATCATAATATTATTGAACTCATCTGCTACTGAAGCAATAGTGCAAGGAATATATTTGCTCTGTGTTGCATAGAAACTGGAAGCATAAACACTGACTGGCTATATTTCCTTTTTTCCACTGATGCTGCTGAGCAGTTTTCTAAGTCTGCTGCTCACAAATTTCCCTGTTCAGATAGATGGGCGCCCTTTGATCCACTCATGAGTACAGTCTTCAGCTGGCAGGACAAGGCTGACTAGGTTCTGCAATGCATTGTGGGTCTCCATGCAGCTGTGTGCATTTATAGATGTTAGTTTAATGTCTTTGTTTATCTTCTGGACAGTCACTTGTGTGCTCAGCAGTATTCCGTTGTTTTTCCAGAGACCTTCATTTTGTATCTAAAGCTGTTCAGGTTGATGTTTTACATTCTACTCCGAATAACTGTAGCCCCTATTTATATGCTATTTATATGGTACTTATGCTCCATGGCCACAATTATCACTGTAAGTTTTGCTTAGAATACATTTTTTCACTATATTGTTATTCTAATATAGCCCTGTAGTTACTGCCTGCCAATGGCATCAAGTACATGGCTCTATTGTGCACTTTGTATGTTCTGTTGGATTTTTAATCCAGCTCAAAATTCAGTTTAGCCTGCACCATCCTACAGTCTTAGGTGCTTTGTGGATGGGTTATAATAGCTGCCCTCTTGCACTCCAACTCTTGTAGCTGTGCAGTTCTTAAATGAGCCCCTTCTCTATTTAATTACGACGTTTAGGGGGGTATTTACTAAAACTCAAATTTTTCTCATTCATTTATTAACACGAAGTTGACCTAACTCCCATCCACAAATTTAACTCATTTATCAAATAATCCGCTCGATGCGGGAAAAGACTCAATAAAATCGTACGAAAATTCGGATTGTAAGATTTTAACACCCAAATCGTACAATGTTTTTGAGTTGTCGCCTGCAAACCTCAACTTTATCGGATTATCCAGCGCAGATCACAATGTCAAGGAACATCTTTAGTATTTATACAAACTGGAATAGGGTGCATTATAGATAGCGAGAGATCTTTTTTCCTATCAAAAGGATCACTGCACAAGAGGCCACCTCTTTAGACTAAAGGAATAGAAGCTAGTGATGGGCGAATAAATTTGCCAGGCACGAATTTGCTGCGAATTTCTGCGTTTCATCCACTGACGAATAAATTTGCAAAACTGCGGTGAAGATTTGCCAGCGAAAATATTTGGGCACGTGTCAGAATAGTCGCGCGCATAAACATTGTCGCACGTCAAAATTATTCGGATGCCCATTGACTTTAATGCACTTGGCCAAAATAGGCGCATCATCGATGGATCGTCACCCTGACGCCGTTTCTGAAGAGGAGCACAAGCGGAGAATCGGTAAGTTATTTCTTAATAAAGACTTTGCAAATTGAAAGTTAAAAGTGTCTTGATGTTACATTTTTTTATGTAACTGGTCCTTTAACTATGTAAATATGTCATAGGGTGTAATATGTAAAGGGTGGTTTTAATTATAATGTAATGCAGATATAGACATAAAATGTTATTGTAAGGGGTTTGGACACCTCTGCTTCTAAAATGGCTTCAATGCTCCTGGATATAGATTTTTAATTGTATGGGATGTCTTGTATGCCATAACAGAAATGTAATTGATGTTGGGAAAATGTTGCCCACTACATATAGTAGAGGTAATTAGATGTTACTAATTACTAGAGGGTGACAGGCTCATTTACAGCCATTTCATATACAGGTCATTTAACACAGCTCACTAGTATGGAAGAAAGGAAAAGAGACAATGGCATCTAGTACATAGCCCTGTAGTGTGCTTCGTATATTCTGGATTTTTAATCTGAGTTCTAACACAAAGTTCAGAGTCGCAAAGTTCAGAGTTTAGCTTGCACCACCAATCCTACAGTCTCAAGTGCTAGTATGGAAGAAAGGAAAAGAGACAGTGTCTGTGTTATATAACCTTACATGAATATGAATAATTTCCACAAATGTTATTTTCCTAAAACATATATTTGGTGCCCTTAGATGATCAATGTAAGACAAGCCAATTTGGACAATGATCCAAAAGCAGCAAATAGCTTTAAGAGGCCTTAGCAGTTTGTTGTCTTGTTACTTAGGTTGGAGACCCACAGCCCCACGTTATTGTTTAGAAGAGACCCTTAATTTCAAGTTGCTTGGGAGAGCCACTTATAGCTCAGCAATAGAGTTGTAATGGCTCACATTAAACTTTACAGTATAAATAGAGTGAATCTCCTCACTTTCAGTCAATATGCCTGCAACGCTCTGTAACCAATGTTAATTACAATCTCCTTTAATCCTAATTCCTTGCTATACCTACTATCCCCTGCAGCATTTGTCTTTCAGTGAGTATGAACAAATAGCAAATAGTAACAAATGACGTGTTGTACGTCAGTTCCCTTCTGATTGTGATCAGCAGTGCCGAAGATCCAGAACTGAAAAGGCTACTGCATCTGTCACAACTAGGGCTGGATTTACATAGCAGGCGCCCCTAAGCCCGCTGCCTTTTGTCACCAGGTCCCTTTTTTTTATTTGCACAAATTTTCATCATTGGGTCTGGAGCAATGGGGATTTGCGCATGGAAAAGAACTATTGAATCTTCTGTGCATCCCCAGTGTATCTGAATCAATGTGAGTGTGGTTGGGCAGCATGACGCCCTCTAAAATCCTGCCGCCCTAGGCCTGGGCCTTGGCGGCCTTTCCACAAATCCAGGCCTTGTCACAACCTGTTTTTAGTGATGGGCGAATTTGCGCCGTTTTGCTTCGCCGAAAAATTCGCGAATTTCGCGCGAAATTCGCGAAACGGCGAAAAATTAGCGAAACGGCGCCGGCGTCTCGTTTTTGACGCTGGCGCCCGTTTTTTCGACGCCGGCGCCCGTTTTTGACGCCGGCGTCCGTTTTTCGGAAAAAAATTTTTTGACGCCGGCGAATTTTTTCGGCGAATTTTCGCGGGCGTTTCGCGAATTTATTCGCTGGACGCGAATCCCGCAAATTCGCCGCGAATTCGCGCCTGGCGAATAAATTCGCCCATCACTACCTGTTTTGTATCTGGAACCTTTGTTCTTGAAAAGCAACTTGGCTCCCAGATCAACAATTTTTGATTGGTATTGTTTTCTATTTCTTGTCTGGCCCTTCAAAATTCACATTATTAGATTATTTAGATGAAAGGTCTCCTTAATAGAAAATACTTTTATTAAACATTAAATACACTATTAAATAAACAAATAGCCTTGCTATGCAAATGCTGCTGAACATCCCTCTGGGATGGACGCTCACAGTACTATAACAGTGTAAAGGTAATTCTAAAAACAACTTGATTAGATGGATTTTCCTTGGAGATTGTCCCAGTAAGCACCACGACCTTCAGTATTAACTGCCAGCCATTTCACTGCCAGTAGAAAGCAATACTCTAAAAATTCTCTCTCAAAAATTGGGCCCACACTTGTGTAGTTTTCTGTGTTACTATGAAATAGTTATAGAAAAATTGGGTATTGGGGAGCACCTCCCATCAAACACGGGGGATGGTGTGCAGGGTCAAATGATTAATGTATAACAACAAAAAGAAGTGAAAGAGCTGACCCATCCAGTTGCACCCTCCCATCCAATGACTCCAAAGCTCGTGTGAAGCAGCAATCAATTAAAACTTTTTGGAAAAGTATATGCTTCAACTAAATATTAGGATTTACAACTACCTGTCCCTAATATTAATCTTGTAAATGTCCATTGTCCTTTTCTTTTGATTTCTAAATGCAACTTTATTTGAATGTGTCAATACGGGAAGCTATTACTCACTTACACAAATGTACATGTTTGTGGACCTCACTTCAGCACTCCTTACTTAAGTACTGTACTTAGCATTATTTCAATAGCTGTAAAGACATCTTATCCTTTACAGTACATGCTGTGCATCAAAGTAACTATTACAGAACGTGGTTTGTTTTTAACTCAAAAGAACAAAAAGTAATGACTCTCATTCAAAGGATATTCAGTGCTGTTGTCTAGCAACTTAAATACAGTAATTTCAAAGACCAAAAATAAATATGTAACTGTGTGTTGCCTGTGCTAATGTTTTGTTAGGCTGAATATGGATTTTCAATATTTGATGAGGTTTTATGACAACCCTGCTGCTCCCCGCACACATTTGCCCAGGAGACAATAATTGAAGCAAATGGAATGTCATACACACTGGCACTGTCAGATATTCTAATGACAATATGTAAATGATATAACTATTTCATATAACAACAAAAAGAAGTGAAAGAGCTGACCCATCCAGTTCACCCTCCCATCCAATGACTCCGAAGCTCGTGTGAAGCAGCAATCAATTAAAACTTAACTTTTAATAAATCATTAAAATCACAGTCTAGTATGCAACATTAAAATAAGGTATAGGAGACTGATTTATTGGGAAATCAGTGGGTTGGAGGGGTAATGTGCTGTTGCACTTATGTTTAAAATTGGATCTGGAGGGGTTTCATTGAGGTTGAAGGGGTTGGAGACTCATATGATCCGAGGGTCTTGGAATTTTCTGACTATTGGTCCTTGCTACGCACACAATATACTGAACTAGGAGTTTAATCTGCTCAACCGGACACTATATGGGAGGGATCCTGAAGTGGGTGAAGGGGTAGGCACTGTGTGGGGCATTCTGTGGCACACCTCATCGACGTTCAGATTGATTAGGGAGATGGTGCAAATCCATCACTTGTTCACCTCTAACTAACAGTAACTCTTTAAAACAAAAGTGCAACAGCACATTACCCTTCCAACCCACTGATTGCCCAGTCAATCAGTCTCCTATACCTAACCCTTATTTGAATGTTGCATACTAGACTGTGGTTTTAATGATTTATTAAAAGTTACGTTTTAATTGATTGCTGCTTCACACGAGTTTCAGAGTCATTGGATGGGAGGGTGCAACTGGATGGGTCAGCTCTTTCACTTCTTTTTGTTGTTATATGAAATAGTTATATCATTTACATATTGTCATTATAATATCTGACAGTGCCAGTGTGTATGACATTCCATTTGCTTCAATTATTGTCTCCTGGGCAAATGTGTGCGGGGAGCAGCAGGGTTGTCATAAAACCTCATCAAATATTGAAAATTCATATTCAGCCTAACAAAGCATTAACACAGGCAACACACAGTTACATATATATTTTCGGTCTTTGAAATTACTGTATTTAAGTTGCTAGACAACAGCACTGAATATCCTTTGAATGAGAGTCATTACTTTTTGTTCTTTTGAGTGAAAAACAAACCGTGTTCTGTAATAGTTACTTTGATGCACAGCATGTACTGTAAAGGATAAGATGTCTTTACAGCTATTGAAATAATGCTAAGTACAGTACTTAAGTAAGGAGTGCTGAAGTGAGGTCCACAAACATGTACATTTGTGTAAGTGAGTAATAGCTTCCCGTATTGACACATTCAAAGAAATTGCAAGTTGCATTTAGAAATCGAAAGAAAAGGACAATGGACATTTACAAGATTAATATTAGGGACAGGTAGTTGTAAGTGCTCATATTTAGTTGAAGCATATACTTTTCCATGGTTTAGCTATTTTATTGTTCAAGTTAATTCATCAAAAGCTGACCTGGTATATCAACCTGTTTATTTCAAAAAATAACTTTGTTGGGAACCGTCAGTGAAAAAACTGTTTTTTCTTAAATACATGTAGATGTGCCCTGACTTTCATAACTGGTTGCAAATGGGGAAAAGGGTTTTGGCTAGCATGGCTATACTTAAAAATGGTGTACCCCTAGGCCGATCTCCCCCCGATCCACTCTCCCCTCCCACCTGTTCCCAATCCACTCACACTCACCCCCATCCCCTACCTGTTCGCAGACCTCCCTG
Source organism: Xenopus laevis (assembly GCF_017654675.1). Taxonomy (NCBI): domain Eukaryota; kingdom Metazoa; phylum Chordata; class Amphibia; order Anura; family Pipidae; genus Xenopus; species Xenopus laevis. The sequence continues at coordinate 122,312,650 of NC_054381.1, forward strand.
CCTCAGACCCACCTGTTCCTGACCTGCTCCTCCCCCCATTCACGACCCTCTCGCACAAACCCCCTTCCCCTACCTGTTTGCGCACTCTCTGACCCTGACCAACTCGCACACTCCTAGCATACTGCTCACAACCCCGCTTTCCCACAGCCCCACCATTCACCTAATTCACAGACAATTCCCTAGATTGCCAGAACTGGGGACCGGCTGGGCGGGAGATTTAAACAACTGTCAAAATCTTCCACCCAGTTCTGATGCAGATTTGCAGCCCTAGGTCCAGACTCCAGGCCTTTGTGACCTATTGGCTAGAAGATATTGCCGTTCTGTAGTCACATGAACATTAACACTGAGAACAGAGCTCCATGATATCATAACACACAAAGTCCCTAAAATAACATATATGATTGCATTATGAATGCTTGATCACATTATTATATCTTGGAATGAGTGAATCATTTTAATCAGAATAATTGATCTTTTTTTGCATATGTGAAAATAAATGAATCATAGGATCATGGTTTCAGACAAAAATGAAAGCACTTAATTGAATCTTTTTAAATATGAATCCCTCAGAAAAGAGAATACAACATGACACTGTGCAGAGCAATATCTTCAATTAGATTTTACTGTCAGCGTTAATCTTTGTAATAGATGCCAGTTTCACATGCTTTATAACCCCAAACTAATTAAATAATCTTTACATGTAACTCCATGGGGCAAATTCACTAACAGGTGAAAATTTGCCAGCGATGGCTTCGCGCACAACGCAACACTTCGAAAGGCGTAAATTCGCCCGGACAGGGCTGGTCCTATCACATGTGGGGCCCAATTGGGACCATGTTGGCGGGGCCCCTAGACAAAGTGTTGCTGGCTACTGACACACCAAGTATTTAGGAAAATAAGGGCATACAGGCACAAAATAGAAAGGAAAGGGGCAGACAAGGTAACATAATAGGGGCACACAGGGTAAGAGAGAGAGGGAGGAAATAGGAGAGTGGACTGGGCCAATTAGTTTGGGGCAGGCTGGGCCGATTCAGCTTGGGAGCAGGCTTGGTTGGATTGGGGGCAGGCAGGGCCTATCAAGGTTGGAGGAAAGCTGGGCCTATGAGAGTTGGGGGCAGGCTAGACCTATGGATTTGGGGATGGGCTGGACTCTCAAAGTTGGGGGCAGGCCAGGCAGCATCATGTGCTGAGGGAAATATTATCTGTGCTGCCCTGTGGTGCGGGGCCCCCCAGAGGTGCGGGGCCCAATTGGGCCCAATTGGTCCAATTGGCCTAAGGCCGGCCCTGCGCCCGGACAACGCTAATTCACAAAGATCCAAAGATCTTCCGATGTTTGACCGAACCTATTTTTTTGAGTGATAAATAAGGTCCATTCAGGATTTCGGAGTTGCTCGGATTTTTATTTTAGAAATACTGAGATAAATCCAGAGCTTGATAAATAACCCCCTTAGTAAATGGACAGTGACAAATTATATAGATATTTGCCTATATATATTTATGTGATATGGTAGTGATTTTAACAAACTTTAGAAAATCTCTCCCTGCAAGATACTATTTAGTACAATACTTGCTAATCGTATGATCCATAGGGATATTTGGAGATTGGGCACAGACAAATAGGACTGGAAAGATGGGAAGACAGTCCTTCATATATAACTTTGCTCTTCACATAATTTAATAGCTGGTGCTTGGAAGCCAGTATGCCTTCTCATAAAAAAAGGATATATCATTACCTATGATAATGCTGTAAACGACATATGAGGGAAAATTCATTGTCATAAGAAAACATTGCAGTTAAACGTGTTGATGAATGGTTATGTGAAATATTGTATCAAAGTAGGTCAAGAGCATGATCTCTAGTATAATATATCATTCAGCCTGATGCAGTTGTCACATAAGCAGCACAATTTTAACCTCATCATGTACCTTGTCATTAACGATCACCTTGTCCTTCACACCAAAAATAGAAGCTGCAGCAGGGAATTTTCATTTTGTATTTTGTATGTGCCTGCACTCACACTCACACACATTACACATATGCACGCCAGCCTAAATGGATGAAAAAATTATTTGAATTAAACAAAAAATTTTAAGCTCAGCATATTATATATTAATTCCATATATTAGAGCTCATTTATGACTGTAAATTCAATGTGCGAAGTGCAATCACCATGCTTTTTACCCATTTTCGATCTTTAACCAGCTGCACATTGTGGTTAAAATTTGTATAATTATTTTTATAAAGGTATCACTTCTGGAGCTCAGTGTTAAAATAGCATTAGTGTGTGATTTTTTATTTTGGGGCACAGGTCTGTTGTACCTATTGATGGAGCTCACTGTGGGAGGCTACACAAACTGGACCACGCTGGTTATTGCTGCTTAATATTTTATTAAAAGGTTCCAACACCCTTTAAAGCCTTACAAATTTTGTGCCTAAATCGACAACTTAGTCATTGGCTCCTCGTATTTCCTCCTACACTCCAAACACACACAGGCAGGATAAGTGGCTCCTGATACAACTTACCATAGTGTGTGTGAATGTGTTAGTGATCATAGGGGGTATGTAATAAAGGGCACTAAATTTTCCCGGGATCAGTAACCCAGAGCAACCAATCAGCAGGTAGCATTTACCGGCCACCTGTATACAAGCAAACATATTATTGATTGCTAGAGGTTACTGCTCCTGGGCAACTTAGTGACTTAGTGCCTTTCATTACATTTGGGAGATGGATTGTAAGCTCCAGTAGGGCAGGGACTGATGTCAATGATGAACTGCTGTAAGGCAATGCATTCAGTAGTTGTGGAACAAATCCAGGGCAGCAACTTGTCTGCAAAGTTCTTTATTGGGATAATGAGTTACACAACATGTTTCGGGCCCACGCCCTTTATCAAGTGTAAAAAGGAACAACCAAAAACAATCATTTATAATCTCATGTGACTACCAGCAGTGCAGTATGGGTAAAAGTTTTCCATTAACTATTTAGTGTTATACATCTTAAAGTGCATTGTGCAACTATAACTCCCATATGGCTGCACACAGTTCATCATGGATAAAACTTTTTCATTAACTATTTAGTGATATACATCTTAAAGTGCATTGTGCAACTATAACTCCCATATGGCTGCACACAGTTCATCATGGATAAAACTTTTTCATTAACTATTTAGTGATATACATCTTAAAATGCATTGTGCAATTATAACTCCCATATGGCTACACACAGTTCATCATAGATAAAACTTTTTTCATTAACTATCAGTGATATACATCTTAAAGTGCATAATAGAGATTTTACAAATTTATAAAGGCCTCTCCAAAGTGTAAAATTACAAAATATGATCTCTAATAAATATTGTAAAAACTTATTGTGACCCAATTCATCTAGCTATTAAAAGTGACACACATTATTTCATATAATACATGTTGAAATCCCACTGAAACATAATGTTAAAACCAGGTTACTGCTCAATCCGCCTAACCTGTAAAAGACCTGTAAAAACAAGGAAATTGCCATTAGCCTATCCAATTCACTTGAAATCTTTATGTTGTATCAATTTAGCACTTCTATTATATCAATTTAACAGTACCTTCTAATCTCGCAACGTATGTTGCTATTCTAAGACATTCTGTAATTATTTCCTATCACTGGCTTCTATGTATATATTATCTTTCTTAGCAACAAGGTTGCAATATTATAGTTACCAATTCAAAAATAAACGATATATATATATAAAGACTCCTGATTGAATGGACTCACCCATATGTAAATGCAGCAGGAGTTCCATGTCATTACAACTTGGAATCTAGTTATAATTCCTGGGAACAAAGAACGACAAGCCATTACTATTAAAGAAAACATGATAAATTGCACTGCTCATTTAACCCTTTCGGATAAGCACTATCCAAGCGCTTTATCCATCTGGCCTCCCTCTGCAATAGTATCAAGTTATGATCACCTCCTCTACTAGGTTTTGCTACTGTCTCTAACACTATCCACTTTAGCTGACATACATTATGTTTTACAGTATCAAAATGTCTGGCTACAGGAGTGTCAGTATAGGTGTCATTTTTAAAATTGCGTATATTGCCTTTATGCTCTTTTATCCTAGTACTGACAGACCTTATTGTCTTCCCTACATACATTTTCCCGCAGGGACATTTCAGAGCATAAATTACGTGGCTGGTTTTACATGTGGCGTATGACTTTAGTTTGATTACCTCACCTGTAATGGGATGATTTATACAAGGTCCTTTTATAATGGAATTGCAACAGTTGCAATTCATGCACGGGTATGTGCCTACTTTTGGTGTACCTTTAAACACAGTATTGCTATTATCCACTCTTGAAATGGCACATAATGTGTCTCTTATTGACTTACCCTTTTTATACGAGAACCGCGGGGGATTCGAAAAAACTTTTCCGAAGATAGCATCAGTTTGCAGAAGTGGCCAATATTGTTTCACTATCTTTTCTACCTTCTTACTCCTTTTGTCGTATGTACTTACGAAGGTTAAGTACATACGACAAAAGGAGTAAGAAGGTAGAAAAGATAGTGAAACAATATTGGCCACTTCTGCAAACTGATGCTATCTTCGGAAAAGTTTTTTCGAATCCCCCGCGGTTCTCGTATAAAAAGGGTAAGTCAATAAGAGACACATTATGTGCCATTTCAAGAGTGGATAATAGCAATACTGTGTTTAAAGGTACACCAAAAGTAGGCACATACCCGTGCATGAATTGCAACTGTTGCAATTCCATTATAAAAGGACCTTGTATAAATCATCCCATTACAGGTGAGGTAATCAAACTAAAGTCATACGCCACATGTAAAACCAGCCACGTAATTTATGCTCTGAAATGTCCCTGCGGGAAAATGTACGTAGGGAAGACAATAAGGTCTGTCAGTACTAGGATAAAAGAGCATAAAGTCAATATACGCAATTTTAAAAATGACACCTATACTGACACTCCTGTAGCCAGACATTTTGATACTGTAAAACATAATGTATGTCAGCTAAAGTGGATAGTGTTAGAGACAGTAGCAAAACCTAGTAGAGGAGGTGATCATAACTTGATACTATTGCAGAGGGAGGCCAGATGGATAAAGCGCTTGGATAGTGCTTATCCGAAAGGGTTAAATGAGCAGTGCAATTTATCATGTTTTCTTTAATAGTAATGGCTTGTCGTTCTTTGTTCCCAGGAATTATAACTAGATTCCAAGTTGTAATGACATGGAACTCCTGCTGCATTTACATATGGGTGAGTCCATTCAATCAGGAGTCTTTATATATATATATCGTTTATTTTTGAATTGGTAACTATAATATTGCAACCTTGTTGCTAAGAAAGATAATATATACATAGAAGCCAGTGATAGGAAATAATTACAGAATGTCTTAGAATAGCAACATACGTTGCGAGATTAGAAGGTACTGTTAAATTGATATAATAGAAGTGCTAAATTGATACAACATAAAGATTTCAAGTGAATTGGATAGGCTAATGGCAATTTCCTTGTTTTTACAGGTCTTTTACAGGTTAGGCGGATTGAGCAGTAACCTGGTTTTAACATTATGTTTCAGTGGGATTTCAACATGTATTATATGAAATAATGTGTGTCACTTTTAATAGCTAGATGAATTGGGTCACAATAAGTTTTTACAATATTTATTAGAGATCATATTTTGTAATTTTACACTTTGGAGAGGCTTTTATAAATTTGTAAAATCTCTATTATGCACTTTAAGATGTATATCACTGATAGTTAATGAAAAAAGTTTTATCTATGATGAACTGTGTGTAGCCATATGGGAGTTATAATTGCACAATGCATTTTAAGATGTATATCACTAAATAGTTAATGAAAAAGTTTTATCCATGATGAACTGTGTGCAGCCATATGGGAGTTATAGTTGCACAATGCACTTTAAGATGTATATCACTAAATAGTTAATGGAAAACTTTTACCCATACTGCACTGCTGGTAGTCACATGAGATTATAAATGATTGTTTTTGGTTGTTCCTTTTTACACTTGATAAAGGGCGTGGGCCCGAAACATGTTGTGTAACTCATTATCCCAATAAAGAACTTTGCAGACAAGTTGCTGCCCTGGATTTGTTCCACAACTACTGAATGCATTGAACTATTGGGTATTACACACAGAATACCTGTGGAAGAAGCCAACAAAGAAATTCGGTGAGCTTGCTCTGAATACTATATTTGCATCTTGAACTGCTGTAAGGCACTGCTTAAACATTCTGGTTATATAAAGAAAACAATTGGGGACCCAATGATATAGGGTAAAATCTGACACTGTTACAAAAGAAGGTGATATTCACTGGTGCCGGGTTTACCAATACCCTATTGGGGCTCTTGACTTTTTGTGGCAACATCTGGGATACAAGTAAATGTAAAGGGGTAGTCCAAAAGCTTACACTGATTACGGACTGGAAAGGGTCAGGGAAGGCAACAAAATTGTATTGTGTAACCAGAAATGGAGAAATTGCTTTCTGTTGCCAGGTAGAATTAGAGAATAGGCATCAAGAATCACAACACAAAAACAGATAAGAATTACAACATAGGTTTTCAGCCAGGATACAGTTTTGCCAATGAAGGATGCTCAAGAATCTTATATTTTATTCCATCTTGCTGAATTTTAAATACACGATTCTTATGGGCCCATTTACTAAGGGTCAAAGTTAATTTTTGAATTCAAAAACTTCAAATTTCAAAGTAATTTTTGGGAACTTCGACCATCGAATAGGCCAAAATTCTATTCAAATTGAAAAAACTTCACAAATTCGACCATTCGAAAATCGAAGTACTGTCCCTTTAAAAAACTTCGACTTCGACACTTCATCTTAAACCTGCCGAATTTCTGTTTAGCCTATGGGGGAACCTCTTATAACCTATATGAGCTGCTGGTTAAGTTTTTAGAAGTTGAAGGTTTTTTTTTGTAAAATCAAACGATTCGAAGGATTTCATCGTAGGATCGTACGATTTCAATTTAGAAGAAAAAACCTTCGACTTCAACTATCATGCTACACCTATTCGATGGTTGAATTTCGAAGTTTTTTCACTTCGGAATTCGACCCTTGATAAATCTGCCCCTTAGTGTTGTACTATGTGTCATATTATCATTCACATTTCAAGCTGCATAAAATTCTCAGGCTCTACAAAAGGTGATTTTCACAGCTATTACTCTATGGGAGCTATCAAGCATTTTCAAGAGAATGCCTTTGCCACCATGTGAAAGCTGAAAAGAGTCAGAAGAAAAGGGCAAATAATTGAAAAAACTATGGCAATTAATACCTAATGAAGCAAATAGGGTGAGGAAACTTGGAAAAACAAACTTTTGCACATGGCACAATTAAAATTTTCTTGTATTGTATGTTTTAAAAGTTATGAAAAACATTTTTCAAATATGTCATTTTTAATATATTTATTCCTGCAGCAGTTGTTCTCTGCAAGGCACAATGAAAACAACTAGCTGCTTAGGACCCACCTAGAAAAATTTAAAAAAACATGTATCAAGATGGTTAAATCTGTCCCCAAAGTAGTTTCCAAACCCCCAGAAACTTCTTACAGGGATGCTATAATTTAAACATAGCAAGACTTGGAGGCCTGGATCTCTCAGAAGTACATAACAGAACATAAAAAACTATCCATTCTTTTACAATGTAATCAACTGTAGTTTGTAGTTGCAGAGTGTAAGAGAGTGCAGAGAGTCATATCTGCCCTGAGACTGGCAAAGAGACAAAGGGGAAAAGGAAATCAGAAAAACCATTTGTTCAGAAGCCATTATATGGAAAACTCAATATATACTGTGAGAGTTATTGAGAGTTCTTGAGTGGCTTTATTATGAAAGTCTATTAGAACCTTGCACAGCAAGAATTTACCAAAAGTCGAATAACACAATTCGCTAGCAAAAAAAGCTTAGCACTACAGAAGTTTTGCGCTGTTCCTCCAGGTGAAATTTCACTCAGGTGAATGATAATTTATACGCAAATTTTTCAAAGTGTGAAAGTTTCTTTTCGTTACCCTTTTCACCAAAGTCTGTTTCGCCAGGTTCTGCCTGCCGAATTGATTAGATGAAGCTACATCTTCAACATTATTATGGAAGGTTTTTTTTCATATTTAAAGATGTAGTTCATCTTAAAGTTACATTTTTGTATGTTATAGAATGGATACTAAGCAGGTTTTCAATTGGTCTTCATTATTTATTTTGTATAGTTTTTGAATTATTTACCTTCTTCTTTTCACTCTTTCCAGCATTCGAATGGGGGTCACTGACCCCATCAAAAAACAAATGCTCTGTAAGGCTACACATTTATTTATTATTATTTGTTATTGCTACTTTTTATTCCTCCTCTTTCTATTCAGGATCTTTCCTATTCATATTCCAGTTTCTTATTCATATCAATGCATGGTTGCTTGGACCCTAGCAAACTAGAGAGCAGCTGAAAAAAAAGCTAAATAACTCAAATAGTAAATAATTAAAACCATTTGCAAATTGTCTCAAAATATCACTCTTAGCATCATGCTTAAAGTTAATATAAAGTTGAACAACCCCTTTAATGTGGGATTATGTTTACAAATTGTAACTGTTAAACGTGTTATTTACACATATTTTAAACATTTGAAGTTCATGCCACATTTTTTTAGGGTGGGCTTATGGTTTAGGACAGTGCTGTCCAACTGGTGACCCTTGTGTGGCTCCACATGAAAGTTTGCCTGCTGTGACTGCTTCCCTTGTGTAAGATTTAAATTAAATCAGTACTGAGATTAGTTGGCCCCTGCATTGTTTACACCTCAAATTCAGACAGTAAACTCCTGCATTGTTCACACATGTAACACCTCTATTTTTCACACCCCTAAAGCCCTGTACTGTTCACATCTCAGACCCAGACTGAAACTGCCCACATTGTTCATCGGTTTACATCTCATAAAAACTGCTGGAGGGGCACCAACATTGTGTCACTGTATGTAGCACAGTATGAACTGTTCATCTTAGAGTGGTCCTTATAGGTTTCCCTGTCTCCTGCTGTATTCTGCCTTCCCTATGCTCCCTGTTTGTGCCATATTCTGCCTGCCCTATGCTCCTTGTGTGTGTCATACTCTGCCTGCCCTATGTTTTCTGTGTGTGCCATACTCAGCCTGTTTTATGCTCCCTATGTGTGCCATAATCTGCCTGCCCTATGCTCCCTGCATGCCATACACTGCCTGTGCTATGCTCCCTGTTGGCTGGTAGGGTTTTTTCTGGGGGTTTGTTAGCATTTGTAAATTGTTGTTAGGGCCCTTAAGGTTTTTAATCATGTGAGGGCACATATGTCACTGTATGTAGCACAGTATGAACTGTTCATCTTAGAGTGGTCCTTATAGGTTTCCCTGTCTCCTGCTGTATTCTGCCTTCCCTATGCTCCCTGTTTGTGCCATATTCTGCCTGCCCTATGCTCCTTGTGTGTGTCATACTCTGCCTGCCCTATGTTTTCTGTGTGTGCCATACTCAGCCTGTTTTATGCTCCCTATGTGTGCCATAATCTGCCTGCCCTATGCTCCCTGCATGCCATACACTGCCTGTGCTATGCTCCCTGTTGGCTGGTAGGGTTTTTTCTGGGGGTTTGTTAGCATTTGTAAATTGTTGTTAGGGCCCTTAAGGTTTTTAATCATGTGAGGGCACATATGTCACTGTATGTAGCACAGTATGAACTGTTCATCTTAGAGTGGTCCTTATAGGTTTCCCTGTCTCCTGCTGTATTCTGCCTTCCCTATGCTCCCTGTTTGTGCCATATTCTGCCTGCCCTATGCTCCTTGTGTGTGTCATACTCTGCCTGCCCTATGTTTTCTGTGTGTGCCATACTCAGCCTGTTTTATGCTCCCTATGTGTGCCATAATCTGCCTGCCCTATGCTCCCTGCATGCCATACACTGCCTGTGCTATGCTCCCTGTTGGCTGGTAGGGTTTTTTCTGGGGGTTTGTTAGCATTTGTAAATTGTTGTTAGGGCCCTTAAGGTTTTTAATCATGTGAGGGCACATATGGATTTAAGGATATGTTTTTATATGTGTCAACACTAGAAGTCCGGCACAGTAATGGAAAAGGACCCTTGAATGCAGACTGCTGTGTTGAAAATCGGAAGTGTTTAAATGTGCATTGCTACAGACTGAGCTTATTGTTACAATGATTGGAGCATGTCTAAGGGGATTAATCTGGCTGTGAGGCAGATTCAGTCTAGAATGGAGTTCAGCTAAGTAACACTAACTTAGAATGTTTTTATGCCTACCATTTTGGCTTGGAGTATAGAGACACTGTAAATGAGTTATATAGTATCATGTCATACAGAAGGATTTTGAACCCAACTTGGCAGTACCCCATGGAACTACTTCCCAAAGGCACCAAGTGACACTGTAAAATATGAGATATAACAACAACTAACTTTACAACACCAGCTGCTGTTACACAAAAACAGTTGTATGGTAGTTTTTCCCTTAGTGGGAACTGAATACCTATAAGTACACAATATAGTGAATAAAGTACCCCCTCTTGTAAAATATAAGGATATTATAAGTTATCGAGGAGTTTCATGACCATATAAAAACACGAGGCCGAAGGCCGAGTGTTTTTATACAGGTCATGGAACTCCGAGGTAACTTCTAATATCCTCATATTTTACAACTGGGGGTACTTTATTAATTATAATACACACATTTTAGTGAGTCATGTGACAGAAATTACATCACTACTCACCGTTTATAACTGATGACATCACTACTCACCGTTTATAAGGATATAATTTACAGGATATTCAAGGCTTTTGTGTATTATATATTGTTCATCTGAGGGGCCTCTTCAAGTGTTGTGCTATATTTGTTTGTTTTTATGAGCTAGTGTATTTTACCTAAGTGGATGGTAAATAAAATGTATAAGATTTTTAATATTTTTTGTTGTACATAGCTAATCATTATGGGATATTCGGGACCTACCAGAAAATAGTCTTTATTTGGTGTGAGTTGGTATGTTTTAATATGACTTACTTTTTTCACCTATGAGTAATGAGTGATATTCCTGCAGTGAGCACCAACCATTTGGTTTTTTGGTGTGCTACTATCATTAATGTGGATATGGTCTTATAAGTTCTTGTGGTAACATGGGTGTGGTTTAAAGTGGGTGTGGTTTAAAAACAGGGAGTGATCAACACTGGCTTCCATTATATACCCTCCACCAAGTAGGCAAGAAAAATTCCGGCCCTGGGTACCACAGAAGTTGGACAGCACTTGTCTAGGACAATAGAAGATCTCTATTATCTTTATTTTGCTTCTTTGGACATTTTTAAGGTGGAACTATCGCAAAAAAGAAAAATATATATAAAGTTTCATCATACTGAAATAACACATTTTCTAAATATAATCAATAAAAAATTCTGACCTGTTTCTGAAAAAGAATTGTTTCTCCACACTCTTCATTCTCTCTTCATGCAGGAGTTGGTAGCCTGATTCTAAATGACAGTTCCAATGTATCTTTTAGGGATGGGCTTCTTTTGACTAGAAGATATATTAGAGCTCACCAGAAATCCTGTCTGTCTACATGCAGGATTTGTGCCAAAGATATTTATTTTGTGCTGGAATTAGTTAGTGAGCTCAAATACATTTGCTAAGAAAGGGACCCCCCTGGAAGATATATTGGATTTAACTGTCAATAAAAATCTGACACCCAACTCCTGAATGAAAAGAAGATGATGATGATTAAGAAGATAAACGTGATTATTTCAGAAACAGTAAATATTTTTTTAATTTATTATAGTAAGTTTCTTATTTTAGTATGATAAAGCTCACATTAAATTTTCATTTTGCAATAGTTCCCCTTTAATAATAAGTGGCCACTTCCAACAATTTTACCAACCTCACTAATAAATACATATATATATGACCTTTATATACCCGCTAAATTTAAATTGACATAAGCGTAAATTAAGTTTCACTAGGAATTAAGTAACGCAAGCTAAAATTTGCTTAGAAACTTTTGGGCTGGCGAAAGTACGCTAGCATCCCTTTGCCGAGACAAATTGTGCATTTTTATACTGTAAATATGAGTATTTGTCACAAAATAACATCTGACGTAGTCACGCAAAATATGGTGATGTTTCCCGAAGCAGAAATGTACACGTAAGTTAATATGCCCCAAGGTATGAAGATCCAAATTATGGATCTGAAATACCCCAGGTCTTGAGCATTCTAAATAACAGATCCTATACCAAATTGGTTTTACAAAGCATTTAGATCACACAGAAAACTTCTTTATATCTAATTAAAGGTTTGACAAGAGATTGTTATGCTTTACTCTCCATAAGAAATCCTACACAAACATTCAAGGTCTGATAAAAGTGATAGGACAAAACTCTATAGAGGGGTATGGGGTATATAGTTGTCCAGTGTGGAGTGGTACATGTCTGTCCATGTGTGGGTGATGGGGTAAAAGCATATTATTTTTTCCTAAAAGAACCACCAGCAAAGCTTTCCTGGCTGTATATAGTTTGTACAAGTGTGTGGTTCTGTACAATATGAAATGCAGTCAGTAATGCCATGTAATAGGCAGAAATGTTCATTATCAAGGAATTAACAAAATCCATCCATCTAAACAGTAAACAGAAACATTTTGTAGTTATGTTGACATATTCTTTAATTTTTCTGATAAAAACAGTATCATTCATTTGAAGGGAAATAAAATTTAAAGATGTTTTTAATTTTTTTTATGTTTAAGGATGAACATTCGCACAGCATGTGAAGAGATGTATAACAACGCCCCAGTGCATTATGTAGCGCTTCATTAACTCTGTTTATTGCTGATAATTAGAATTTCTTCACTCTACCACATTAACATCTAGTTCAGTATGTGACAGTTTTAGGATTATAACAATTCTTGTAGCAAATGTGGTTCAGAAAGGACAATTATTAAAGTAAATATATCTGTATATCCATTAGACCTTAAATGGCCAGGAGATGAGAGGAGGATCTTTAAGATGAGATGATACAGATTGGCTAGAAAGCGAATGGTGGATAATGGGAAACTGCAAGGGTCCTTAGATTAAACTTGTTTTATATTTTCAGGATTTAGCAGCTGTGAGGGAGAAGTGGTAGTGAAAGCAAATATACAAATTAAACATTACATTTGATGTCTATGTTACCTTTTTCCTGCCCACAATTTTGAGTGGCTGTGTCTTCCAATTTCTCCACAAAAGATGCAATATCCAACTTATATAGTAACTTGATGCATATGACCCCCATATGAGACCTATTTGGACAATTTTGGTGATATGACCACCATGTTTTGATGAAGACACTCAACTTGATATATTTTGTGATTCTATAAAAAATGTGTTGATTCAGGAGACTACTCAAAACGTTCTCCAACTAAAAACATAGCCAAAATGGTATCCATCCTTCTCCTAGGCATTGCAGTCAAATTAGGTCTTTTATGTCTAACTAGTGTCTTGGGGTGGTCAGGTTCTGGATTAAGATCTGCTCATGGGTGTCACAGGCCTTTCTGTAGGGAAATGTCCAGCAGATCCTCAATAGGATCACAGGTGGGAATAAAGTGATTACACGTTTTTCCTTTAAAAAAGCTTGGAAAACAACCACTCTGGACATACAAATGATAAAAACTTGTAAGAAACTTACCCTGGTGGTCTAGTGGGCAGCGGGGTCCACGCCACGTCCTTGGCGTGGACGCCCGCTGCGCTGCTCCTATCCTGCCCTTGCCGGCGCCATCTTGGATTTCTAGGGCGCGCACGCGCGCCTCTTAAAGGCGCAATCACGCCAGCGCGAAATTGCGCACGTTTTGGTGCCAATTGGATCCCTATTTAAGGCCCATTCAGACCTGTAGCCAGTGCCCGTTATAGGATCATATCCTGAGGTTTCCTGAGCTTTTTGCTACCTGTTTCTGAATTTGCTATCCTGACTGATTATCCGTGTTTGACCCAGCCTGTTCCTGACTACTCTGCATTCTGTATCCTCACCCTTGCCTGCCTATGACAACTCTTCCTGCTTAACCCCTTGCTTGATCACCCGGTTTGACCCTTTGCCTGTTTGACGATTCTGATATCCGCCTGCCTCAACCCAGCCTGTCTGACCATCCTTCTGTCTTATCCAGTCTGTCTGTTATCTGCCTGTCCTGATCCGGTCTGTTCCGTTTCCACCAGACGCCTTGTCCTTGACCTTCTGCCCAAAGACTCTTGCTATCCGGTCGTGCCCCTTTGCCAGCCAGAACTCCTCGCCTTGTACCCCTCGTTAAGTCCAGGTTGTACCCAATTAAGCTGAGGGCTCCTCCCGAAGCCCAAAGGTGGTCACACTACTGGTGAAGCCGAGCTGAGACCAGGGTAATTGGCATTTGTACTGGTATTGGGTGCCGGCCGTGACAAAACTAGACTGGATAAACTTTTAAAAGTGGAGAGATTTTCCAGCCTGTCTAATGGATCTTACAATGCATTTAACAGACCCTAGACACCTTGGATGACTTACTGGATGCATCGAATTGGGGGTCCAGGACCCACTTGGTTGCAGCAACAGGGGTATCGACACTGCCCCCCCCCCAAGCCCCAGTTGCAACTCACTTCCAAAGGCCGCCTACCCCAGCCCACCACCCCCTCCACCAGCCTCCCACTCTGCATGTACATTTTTCCTCCAAGGCACGGTGTAATCAGGGCCAGTAGGAGAGGTCAGGGAGCGGCATGGGCAGAGGGGTCTTGGTGTCCCACCGACCCTCTCTGACCCTGCTCCCATGCATATTACCCACTAACACTCCTATGCATTTTTGGAGTTTGTGGACTGAATCATGGTATGGGGGTATACAAATATATATATATTTATCCTTAGGACTTTTTGTTTTTCAGCACCTTGCCTCATTTTTGCTCTTAGAACTCTTACCACACTGTAGATGGATATTGCTTTGGGATATGTGAATGGCAGCCCTTAAAGTTTGTCTAGTGTTATTACTGCTCTATTCTTATGTACCCTTATAGCCCGCATGCTGGGATTTTACCAGCAGACGCAGGGATTGGATGTTGTGTTTTGGAAAATGTAAAAAATTTTTTATAAAAATTATTTTTACAAAACTACTTAAAAAAGACCAAGTTTGTAGCATGGTTGGATAAGAAGATGCTAGTCTGAAGCCTAAAATAGTAAAGATAATTACACCTTGTCAGAGTAGGGTTGGTAGTGAGTTACAAAAGCTCTGTCATTTTACAAAATCTTTTACTCAGTTTGTCTCAGTATCTGATGATCTTCTGCAAGAAACAGTTACCACTTAGCATCTAGACTGAGGCTCAGTCCATTAAGTACCCTTACCATCTGCTCAACAACAGTGTGCTGATCAGTCAGTGTGCTTAGTAAAACTGTTCAGTCTTACATCTTTATACTAAGCCAGGGTATGAATTGGGATCAGATGTAGTCTATGGGACATATTTATTATATGTGTAAAAAACAGCAGGATAATTCACTACACATCACCAGGCTTCTAAACGGTGGCAAATCTGGTGTTTGCATGGTATAAAATACATTTGTCATTTATTTTACATAGCTTTTATACAGTTGTTTTCATCGAATTGCCCCTATACGTATGTTTGTGATAGAAGATTATCGGTCAATCTACCTATACCTCTCTGATAGAACCTGTCAGAAACGGATTTTAGACAGATTATATTGTGGTTTGCTAAACTGTGGCAAATGGTAAATCCATAATTCGTAGGTGTTAACTAGTGATGGGTGAATTTATCCACCAGGCGCAAATTCACAGCAAATTTCTATGTTTTGCCGGCGGCGAATGAATTCGGGAGTTTGCATGCGATAATTTGCCAGCGCCGATTAACGGACGCCCATTGCCTTTAATGGGCACTATTACATTTTAAAGCCAGCGCCCATTTTGACGCTGGCAAAGTGTCGCCGGCGTCAAATTTGACGGAAATTCGTTGTGAAACGGGACAAATTCGCCCATCACTAGTGTTAACTTATTTCTTTTTTGTTTGCATGGCTGGACACATGCATATGTGTGAAAGCATCAGAAGAGCTTGGGAAATGCATCTTTGAATGACTGAAAGGTGAGATATTTGTGTGGCTTCTAAATAAGGGACAAATGTAGGCTGCTAGATAGAATGAAAAGTAGGCTACCTATTCAGAAAATGGTGAATGTTGGAAGCTGACACAAAAATGAACAGATGGAAAGTGAGACTTAATTGAAAGAAGGCTGTTCACCTTGATTAAATTGATGGAAACAGGTTGGGCTTGAGTGATAAGTGATCAATGATCCTTGTCAGTAGCATAGAGGAGATGTGCCAGCAAGAGAATCTATTTATTGTAATTATAGCTAGAATTACACAATTGGCTATTTGCAGTATAAGTCCTATTAACTAGGGGCATTTTGCCCCTGTAATGAGGACAATGGGCATAGCCTCACACAGGTATAGAAGCAGATTGTTTGAACAATTGCTTTGCTAATCCAACCAGAATACTCTTGCATCTGTGTTGTACTAATGTATATTCCACTAATGTGTCAGGGAGAGGCTGAAGATTTCATACAGGGAGTCATCATTTGTGGAGCTTATAGTAAGCCCCAAGTTACCTATATAAATGCATATGATGCATTTGTGCCTGTTATAAAATGCATTTGCGCATGTAATTTATTTGTAGGCTTGATTACCATTTAATCATGAAACCAGGTCTGTCATCTGTAATCCTTTGATAATGAATTTCGGTGTCACTAGATGATAGATAAATCAAATTACCAGCAATAAATTATGACTTCAGTAAGTGCCTGATGTTTGTTTGTGACACACTGTATAATGATGCAATAAAACTGACTGTACCATGAATATGAAAGCATTCAGTTACGCGTTACAGTTTTCTATTATAAAGAAGGCCCACAAATCCATGCTCGGCTAGGGAAACTTCAGCCAGTATAAAGCTATCGGGCCTGGCAGCATAATAAAAGTCTGAGTTCGGAGTGGTGGTGGGAATGATCTAATTAAATTCATTTATTAACTGGTTACAATTATGTAAATGTATATTGTATTAAAAAGTCCTCTTTCCATAGACTTTGCAGTGAGGGGGAGGCTCTGAATGGAGAAAGCACGTTACTTTAAATAGCTGTTTATAATGGTCTACTTTCCTGTTCCACTCACAATGTTTTTATTTGCTACAAGGCAACAGCATCAAAATTAAATGCATTTGTTACAGTATAATCTTTGCTTTCAGGGTTTTAGTTAATTTGACTTCTAAACGGAAATTGTAGTAAAATTGCCTGGCGTTCCCATCTGAAAGAATATCTAATGTTCACTAATGTCTGAGCTTTGGCAGGAGTCTGTACTATTTTAACTAGCTGAGTGGGAGCAATTTTCCTTCTGAACAACAAAATTTATAAACTTTCAGCGCACTGCGCTGTCTTTTTCTACTGGACAGTAGGTCAGGGAAAGGGCTGGTCAACTACCATTCACAACATGATCTTTAAAATGCATTGGAGATTAATGGAAATCTTAATATATCTTCTTGGCATACTAGAAAATATTAGCCCGTATGATTTCCAGCAATGACAAAAGACTGAATGGAAAGCCATGTTAGAGGAGAGGCATTTTCTCCTTTGATGAGAGAAAGAGGAAACCAGCAGCAGATTGTAGGATAGACTGTAGTGGGGAAACATGGGAGCTAGGAAGTCCCAAGCTGTAGTAGTCTAGGTGGGATAGGATAAGCACATATATTGTTACTGAAAGAAAAGGACGGATTTTGCCAATTATGAGTAGAGAGAAGTGTCAGGTTTTGACAGTGGTGTTAACATGATCAGAGAAGGGGAAGAAGGAGTCAAAGATTACCCCTAGATAATGTTTTGAATTGACAGGTTAAAAGTGTATGCCATCAATAGAAATAGTGAAGATGGTAGAAGGACCAGGTTTAATTGGAAAGATGATCAGATGAGTTTTAGTTAGGTTCAGTTTGAGATGGTGTTTCTTCATCTAGATGGAGATTGCTAGGAGGCAATTAGAGGTTTGAGCCTTAAGGTGGCCATAGACGTAACAATTACGATCTTTCTTGGAAAAGAGCTTTCCAAGAAAGATTGTTCGTTTCAATACACACATGCAGAGCTGAATTGTCTGATATACAGGTAGATATACAGGTATATACAATAGAATCCGACGATTCAGCACTAACAATGGCCAATATTTGGGTGCCTTCAAAGGCACCCAATCAAAATTTTCAGTCCAGCCCGATTGACGAGCCGTCCGATATCCAAGTCTTCTGCCGATATCAGTCAGCTCTTTTCCCAGCATACGCGCACCGAATATCGTACGAAAATTTGTTTTGTACGATATTATCTGTGTGTCTATGGTCAGCTTAACTTTCAGTTGTTAATACAGGGGTTAATATATTTGGATATACTCAGCAGACAGATATTTAAAGCCAAATGAGTGGATGAGATCTTCCAACGACAGGGTGTACAGGTAGAAGTCATGTGATGTTAAAGCCTTGGACAACTAAATACAAACAATCTCTTTCTTTACCATTGATACAAGATGTTTTTCATTATATTTTCTTTTTAAATTGAATATGCAAAGTAAGGTTTGAATTCAGTTTGGTATTCAGTCCGATCTTTTGTGGAGATTTCAGTATTTGACTGAATCCAAAATTCAAATGCTCCCATGATGTAGGCTCTCATGTTAAAGTGTGTTTTTTCACAATATATTGTACTTTGTGCCCAGTTTTTATGATAGAACAAAATCACTGATCTTCTGTCCTGCACACACATTCACATCAAGCATCATCTTATGGCTCATGTGATTGTTGCAGCCGTGGGGTTCTTTGGAACATTTTACAATTTACACTTTCAGTGTGAAATCAGATTTCTACTGACAATGAATGCCGACATGTGACTGCTGGCTGCTATAAAGCAGATTGACAGATTGTCTCTGGTATATGCTGTCCAAGAGCTTAGAATCACAGACAGCAAGGAAAAAAATCTATTCTTAATTACATCTTTTATCTGGCGGATTCTGTTTTAGTTTGTACCATAAAATATTTCATTTCTTGTGATAGAAAAAGAAGATCTCTTGTGACATTCTGTTCCAGACCCTCCATTTATTCTGATAGATATTGCATTATATTTGAAGCACTTTTTATAGTAAACCATTTTAGATCTTTCGTCAGACGGAAAAGGCTGAATTTTGAAATTATACAAATGACATTTTCATGAAAATCAAAACCATTTCAAGATCCCCTTATTAGAAATATATGTAACGGGTCTGTGACTTTTTTCTAATTCATTCAAAAAACGTTTCACTCTCTATGGTTATTCATTATACAGCATATAAAGTACCATTTTGCACACACACTGTGCAAGATACATATGGCTTTAAAAGAGGTTGTTCGTCTGTAAATTGATATTCTAAGAACATTTGCAATTGGTCTTCCTTTTTGTTTTTTTACAGTTTTTCAGTTATTTTTTCTTTTGTTCAGCAACCAACCATTTGGTATTTCAGCAGCTATCGGGTCTTATTTACCCTAGCAACAGTCAGTGGTTTGAACGAGAGTTTGGAATATGAATAGGAGAGGGTCTGCATAGAAAGGTAAGTAATAAAGGTAACAATAGCAATACAAATGTAGCCTGTAGAGCAATAGATTTTGGCTGCTGGGGATCAGTAGCCATCTTTTGAAAGCTGGAAAGAGTCAGCAGAGGAAGGCAAATAATTCAAAATCTATAAATTACAAAATGATGAAAGTTGTTAAGAATAGGCCATTCTATAACATAAGTTAAATTAAAGGTTAATCGCCCCTTTAAAGGGAATTACATCTCATTTACTTAAATATCAATGTATCAAAGTGGCAATAAGGTGTTTCTTGCATCCTGTGCAAAACCGGTATAGAATCAGTAATCCAGAAAGCTCTGAATTAGGGAAGCCCATATCACATAGGGGCAAATTCACTCTGAAAATTCGCCAGCGACAGCTTCGCTCATAGCCCGAGCGCAAATTCGTCAGGCATTAGGGAGTGAAGTACCGCTAGAGTCTATCTCCTTTGCTAGCGAAGTTACACCAGCAACCATTAGTAAATCGTCGAAATACTGAAATTACGTCACGCTGGCGAATTTTCGCCAGTGTTAGTCACTTCGCCCTTTAGTAAATTTGCCCCATAGACTCCATTATAATCACATTTTAAAAAATGATTTTTTTTTCCCTGTAATAATAAAACAGTATCTTGTATTTGACCCAAACTAAGATTTAATTAATGTTTATTAAAGTTAGAACAATTCTATTGAGTTTAATATTTAAATTATTTTTTTAAGGTATGGTGCTCAAAATTACAGAAAGAAAACCCCAGGCCCGAGTAGTCTAGATAACAGGTGACGGTCCCATACCTGTATACATTAATTGTAATCTAAAGTATATTTTACATCAGACTTACTTGCCTGCCATTCAGATGCACAAGTTAGGAAGCTTTAGTGAGCTCAAGGAGCAGGCTGCACTCAAATCACCTCCGGTAAGTGTTCTATAAAACAGCACTAAGGGGAGCAATGTTGTGCTGTTTAGTGCTTTAACAGAGGAGATTTGGTAAATGAGCCCATATACAGTATGGTTATTGCTTAAAATAACATTGTTCATATTTCTCATGAGTATCAAACATCAATTTCCCAGTCAGTGATGTAAAAATGTGTCCCTGCTGTGCTTTTGTAGTATTGAAGCATATCCAGGGAAGGATTTCTCGATCTATTAAATCACACTCCATATCATGGCTATAAAAAGAAGTCCAAAATGCAGGTTTTGTTTAATAAATGGTTTTTACAAAAGTTAGAAACAGAGGTTAGGTGACACGAAGGAGTGTATTTATGTTAGCTGAGATGTATGAAGTGGTTTCATTGTCAAGTGCCATGAATGTCAGAGATAATAGGTTGAATATTTTCTAAGTGTAAATAAGAAGCCATAGATGGGATTTGCATAGGGATCCACTGATATGGAATGGTACAAAAAGTGGATAAAGCTAGTGGCAGACTGAAGTGGTAAAATATGGTGCAAGGAAATGTCTGTAAGTGACAGTTTGCCATAATACAAGGGCAAAAATGCAAGAAACAAGGATCAGAAAAATGTAAACCAAGAAAGGGAAATATCATGAATTTAGAGAGATCAAAACAGATGAATATGGAGAAGTGAAATCTGAATTTTGCTCAGTAAAGATTAAGTGCGAGCAATTTTGGACAGAATGCAGATTACAAAGATTCAGGTATGTTTTCAAACTCAACATATTCTGTGTTGTCCTTGTCACTCATTGTCTTCCCCTTAACACAAAATCAAATCCTTCTTCTCACATGTCAAATAGTTCTGCCATTGAGGTTATGTCGAGATTGTATAATGGTTTAGCAATTATATATTCCTTAAAATGCAATATATGGAAGATAGCCTTCCTGTAATTTTGGAGCTTTCTGGATAATGAGTTTCCAGGTAATGTGTCCCATACCTATATTTTGTTTTATTTTTTTTTAATTCAAACTCAACATATTCTGTGTTGTCCTTATCGGTCATTGTTTTTCCCCTTAACACAAAATCAAATACTTCTTCTGCCATTGAGGTCATGCAGAGGTTGTATAATGGTTTAGCAATTGGGTGGAGGTGTGTTCTGATGTGGCTTTGCTGGTAATTACTTCATATGCATTGCTTCTTTTCATCCACAGACAGCTGAATTAAATACGTACATTGCCATATAAATTAATGGGATCTTGGCTGTAAAGGGAAGATCTGGCGAGCTTATTACTAAAAAATGACACTCCAGTAAATCTTGATGCTGTAGTGTTGATCAGTAATTATTTTAAAAACTGCAGTACATGGCTCATAAATATCAGTTCAATCTGCAGACTATACTGCTGGTCACTTGTAAGTGCTCAACTGCTAGATGTCTGCTGCTTTCAGGGACCCCAGACCACAAGCAGAAATCTCAAATTAACATAAGCATTCAGGATAATTATATTTCTGTGCAAAGGCATTATTTTCTGTATATTACATAATGTAACACACACAGAGAATATTCCAACCGCACACAACCCGGCTATAGAACATCATAACAAATGCCATTTTAGTGGACATATACCCAACCCACAACTTTATGTAAAATTACTCAGAGAGCTCTTTCCAGCATTTAAGTTTTTGATTCTACAGTCCTGGCTGACTAGCGAGCCAGATGGACAAAGCAGCAGAAGGTTTCAAATTCATGGTATTAGCAGTATAAGCGGGGAATGTAATTAAAGTCGCAAAGAGAAAAACAATTCGCACCAATAACAATAAAAATCCACATCTTGCAATGTAATATTTTTCCTTAAACTGCTATTGCATTGCAAATTTTAATTGCGCACTCTTAAGAAGTGCTTGAAGGTGTCGTAATCTTTTGGAGCAAACATAACTTTTTCAGTAAGAAGTTTTATTACATTAAAGGAGAAGGAAAGCTCCAAAATGGTTTATTGGCAACAGATTAGCCACAATACTGCAAGCTAGAACGCTATATTTATTCTGCAGAATGCTTTACCATACCTGAGTAAACGGCTCTAGACACTGTCTCTGTTTGTTTAGGATAGAAGCTGCCATATAAGCTTGGTGTGACATCACTTCCTGCCTGAATCTCTCCCTGCTCACATACAGCTCTGAGCTCAGATTACAGCAGGGATGGGAGGAGGGAGAGGAGCAAACTGAGCATGCTCAAGCCCTGCCCTGGAGGTTTATGCTGAAAACAGGAAGTCTGATACAGAAGCCCATGTATACACAATAGAAGGAAAGAAATGCAGTGTTTCTTTTGACAGAGGACTCAGAGCAGCATTACTTTGAGGCTTTACTGGTTTATTTATATAGACCTTTCTGATAATGCTTACTTAGTTTTAGCCTTTCCTTCTCCTTTTTGGGGCAGATTTATCAAGGGTCGAATTTCGAAGTTGACGTTTTTTTCATCGAATTTGGCCATTTGTGGTCGAAGTAAAATCGTTCAATCGAAGGATTAAATCGTTCGAATCGAACGATTCTAAGGATTTCATTGATCGATCGAACGATTTTTCTTCGACTTCAAAAAACTTAGAAAAATGGTCTAGAAGGTCCCCATAGGCTAACATAGCACTTCGGCAGGTTTAATTTGGCGAACTATTAAAGTCAAAGTTTTTTTAAAGAGACAGTACTTTGATTATCAAATGGTCAAATATTTGAACTATTTTACGAAGTTAAACTCGAAGTCGTAGTATCCTATTCGATGGTCGAAGTATCCAAAAAATTACTTCGAATTTCAAATTTCTTTACTTCGAAAATTCCCTTGAATTCACTTCAACCCTTGATAAATTTGCCCCTTACTGTGCATTGGCGCAAACTATAAAATTCGCAAACGGTCTTCAACTATTGGAAGTGGTCGCTAAACAGTTTCCGGGTTCGCAAAAGCTATATTACCTTCGCGCAAAGCGAAATTTGTTCGCATAATGGCATAACTTTTTGCATTGCTAATAGTTTTTTTGTTACTGACTTTTATTACATTCCCCCCGTAAGACTACTAATATATCATGAAAACTAAAGCAAAAGAAACAAATGTAAAGAACAGCACCCTGACTTAAGGGGTTGATTTATCAACGTCTGAATTCGAATTTTTACCACAATCTATTTTAGAGATTTATTGAGCACAAAAAACACAACAACTAATACTGAATAATATACAGTAGTTGCACTTTAACTTGAGCCCAGCCAAACAGATTTAATTAAAGCCTTTCTACACTGGGCACAGTAGGATGCCAGTGCTCCGGTAGAGGTTGTTGGGGCCTCTGTGTACCTGAAATACCAGGGCCTATTTTAATTCTCATTCCGGACCTGCACTGGGGGAGGAGGGGAATGGCATCACAGGAGCTGCCTCAGGCCCCACGGTGTTCAAAATCTTCACTGATTGCCGAGTCTCAAACTTTCAGCCAAGGGATGTGGAAAACCATAGAATTTAAAATCAGACTGCCACAGGGGCAGATTTATCGATATTCGAGTTCGTAAAATAAAAAAAAAACACAGACGAGGGGAAAAAACGCAGAAAAACTTCTGTGACCTTTTTTTTCTCAAATGCTAGCTCATTTAAGGAAACAATACGACAAAATATTCTTCATATTTTTTCATGGGGAAAAAAATCATATGCCAGGGAGATTCTCATTGACCATTCAATTTCGATAAGGCTGAAAATCACAAATGTTTTAATAAATTGGGAAAATAAATAAATAAAGTTGTTAGAGAACATTCCCATTGACTTCTATACAACCTCCCCAGCTGTTTGCAAGTTTTTTCTGGAGGCTTTTCATGACTCTTTAATAAATGGCAACTATTTAAAGTTACAAAGAATATTCTCGAGGATATTTGTACTTTTTGTTTTTTTACCACATTTTTCTGTAATTGTCAAAAAAAAAAAAAATCTCGATTTTTGATAAATCAGCCCCTAATGTGTTGGGCATAAGAAACATCAGGATTGTTGCAGAAAAAATAAATAAAATAAAAAGTTTTACGATTTTTTATATTTGGCCTGAATGTTGGAGTTTTTGAGAATGCAAGTTCAATTTTCATATCTTTTGTTCACCTAATCGCTATTAATACTGATGGGTTTGGTGTGACTACAAATGTTAATGGAGCACATCATCTCATACGTACCCAACATACCACAGATAACCCTGTAAATTTGATTTAGTGAAACTGGAGCAGCTTGAATTAACTCTTTTTATTCTACCACTGACTACTGCAAACTTTCACCTTGCAGAGCTTGCCAGGGAGAATCTCAATGATGATAATGTGTATACATGTTTTATTTCAGTCTGTTGAAAAGGTTTTCCTACTGTGATAACGCTCTGGGGCAAATTTACTAACTGGCGAAAAATCGCCAGCAACGGCATCGCAACACTTCGCCAGGCGAAAATTGTATGGTACAATGCTAAGTTACTAAAAGTTTTGTCCTTTTTTCCAAAGTAGATAGCAGCACTCCCATGTAACATTAAAATCGCCTTTATTTCAAGATATTCATCTGGCACAGCAACGTTTCGGACCACCTGGTCCTTTTTCAAGCTGACAAAGGTGGTCCGAAACATTGCTGTGCCAGATGAATATCTTGAAATAAAGGCGATTTTAATGTTACATGGGAGTGCTGCTATCTACTTTGGAAATTTGCTACAAGGATGTGAAGGTGAACACATCAACTGGCGTGCACACCTGAAAAGTAAGCTTGTGAATCTAAATGCTTGATGTCCTTCTAAAAGTTTTGTCCTTGCCGACGGACGCTGGCAAATTTTCACTAGCGTTACTTCGGCAATGCAAGCAAAGCAAAGCAAATATGCACTAGCGTTCAATTCTGCCTAGCGCAAAATCATTAAAGGTCTTGCGCTCAGGCTAATTTGAATACAGCGGGAAATTTAAAGTTGAATGGACGTCTTTATGTTATATGTTGCAGCAAATACATTACATTTCCATTGTTAATTACACATGTCCAGGGAACCTTAATAAAGACAATAGAGTTGTTATAATGCCCTACACATGAGCCCACTGTAAAGTAATGTTCTATATGTTAGAAAATGTATGGGGGAAACTTTTTACACAAAAATATTTTTTTAGGACTTATGCAGCCTATCACCCTGAAAAAAGGAAAAGACTCCAGCGTTTTTTGAACATAGAACTTTTTCCACTCAGAAAATATGATGTAAGTAACCAAAAATTGAGGAAGATCTATGCACTCCTTGCCTGATCTGAGCTGGCAAAGGCAAATTTGGTGAAAGAGGTAACGTTCAGTAAAATCCGAATTTTAGTGAATTTACGGAGTAACGTCCATTCGCCAGAGCGAAAAATCGCCTGGAGATAGAGTGCGAATGACCACTAGCACCTGTGTCTTTTGCTAGCGAAGTGACACCTGCGCCTGTTAGTAAATTTGCGATGTCCCTGCGGGGGGTAACACTAGTGAATTGACGCTAGCGTCAACTACTTCGCCCTTTAGTAAATCTGTCCCTATATTTCCAGTTAAATGATTTGTGAATATTTTAATAAGAATAAATTATTATTTCAAGCAATACAGCAATTATAGTGATAACTGAAATAGTTAATGTTAGTTACCCTTTAACAAGAGCTGACTATACGCCACAAGCTCTTTTGTATTGAAATGATTCATAATGCAGCACATTCTTTTCCCTAGTATGTTGTTGCTAGAGCAGTTCCTTCCTCAAGGACTGTATATCCAAGGAGTCACTTTCATTAGCATTGCTACATACTGCATCAGACTTATTTGTAAAATGCAAATTGCCCTTTTTGAGATATATACATGGTTACATTTAACTAGCACATAATATTCTATTCCTGGGTAGGAGAGGAGGATCATTCATTGTTTGATGTTTACATGTCTTCTGCCTTAGAAGTTTCGCTTCAATCCCATTGAAATTCATGCTCCATTGTAAGAAGAATAAAAATGTTTGCAGTAAGTAGTTCTGAATATTGATGGGGGAATAAATTCGGCAGGCATAGATTAGTGGGTGAATTTCCGTGTTTCGTCACCAGCAAATAAATTTGCAGTGAAATACGTCGGCGAAAAATCCCCCCGACAATAAAACGCGCCAGAATAGTCGCACACCTAAAACTTGTTGCGCGTCAAAATTATTCAGACGCCCATTGACTTTAATGCATTTGGACGAAATAGTTGCACATATAAAATTTATTTTGACGCCCATTGATTTCAATGCGTTTTGCGAATTTTTCTCAGTTTCGTGAATTCTTCAGTAAGCAAAACGCCACTGATTCCCCCATCACTAGTTCTTAATGTATGTACTTCTGTGGTCCAACATATCGAATTCTTGGAAGGCTCAAACTATTTTAAATATTTGTTTTTGACAAAATCCAATTAATTGGTGCATGATTTTGATTGTATTCACATCAAATGGCTAGGAATCCTGCATGATTTGAATCATTTATTACACTGTCCATTCTTCACAGGCATTTACAGGCATGGGATCCTTTATCAAGAACTAACAGTAAACAATATAACACAGCGCTAATTCTGATGCATTAATGATGTAGCGGAACCAATAATAATTGTGGATCCACTTGTACACACACAATAAATCAAGTTCCAATATGATGCACTTCCAAAGACGGTGTTATCTAAAAAATTAAAGATGTTCACACAATAGTGTGTTACTGTTAGAGATAATGGCGACCACACAATGCCCAAACTACTTACACCGGATACTTTATTAGTCGCACATATCACAGGATTTGTTGTGTAGGCAGCTTAACGTTATACAGGTATGGGACCTGTTATCCAGAATGCTCGGGAACAGGGGTTTTCCGGATAATGGATCTTTCCGTAATTTGGGTCATCATGCCTTAAATCTACTAGAAATTCATTTAAACATTAAATAAACCCAATAGGCTGACTTTGCTTCCAATAAGGATTAATTATATCTTAGTTGGGATCAAGTACAAGCTACTGTTTTATTATTACAGAGAAAAAGGAAATCATTTTTAAAAGTTTGGATTATTTGGATAAAATGGAGTCTATGGGAGACAGCCATTCCGTAATTCGGAGCTTTCTGGATATCGGGTTTCCGGATAAGGGATCCTATACCTGTACTGACATAATTGTTGTGCCCAAATCACCAATGTCAAATCTCAGCATTTTTTCTGCAATCACGTTTAAGCCTCCCTCTTTATATTTAAACATATTTGGTAGCTCCATTTATAGTAAGATATCTCTTGACATAATGTATTCAGCAAGAAAATGATCACGGACTGGTTCAGCCAAGTTGGACTTGAAGCATCTGTCTCAAATGGCATAAACATGTAAATTCAATTCACCGCTGCTGTCTAAAGCTACTGTCTTCATTTCATTATTTTATTGACATGGTTCATGAAGTTTGACAGAGAAGCAAAGATGAATGCACATGTCATTATTTTTCAGGAATGCTTTCAGATGCTGCCACGGCCCCTGTATAGTAAATAAGCATCAATATGTGGGAATGCACAGAAACCTGTTTCTAACAAAGATTAGCTAATTACTGAAATGATCACAAACAAAGTAATCACCCTCACGAAGGCGGATCCCCGGGGATGCATAATGATGCTGCAATGTGACAAGAGTCCTGTTTAAAAATGTTTTTGTAAATGGCATTATAATATGTTTATGTACGCTTATTCCCCTGAGATATCTAATTTTTCAATTACATGACAAGATACACGAGTAGGCTAGCTGATGCTAAGCTAAGCATTTTCATTTAGGTCTAGTAAAAATATTTTCATATACTGTACAGTGAAACTTAAATTTTACATTCCCTAATTTTACATAGAACCATTTTTCTGAGGTCCCACTAATTCTAAGGCATTTTAATGGTTGCTTTACCCTGATTGTATACCACATTTTCACAAAAAATTGTCCCTGTTTGATTATTAAAAACATGCAAGTATTTCCCTGGTCCTTCTGTAATTTGGGAATTCTACTTAGTTTGCCCTAACATGACCATCCACATATCACTTATTGCATTAGGTTGTTCCATAATGTACATACGAATGTTGCACTGCCATTAACACAGTATAAGAAAAACTCCTGTACTTATATCTGTTGAGTATTTGAAGCTTAAGTTGTTTTAAATAATTTGATTTTATACCATAAGTAGTTTCTACAATATATGCAGATTTTTTTTCCTTTTGTGGTTTTAGCAGCGCTTGCTTATTATTTTAGTAGCTGGTGTACATTCTGTTGCACATGAAATATCATATTTTAGCTTAAAAATACTAGGATAATTTTTTTTAAAAAAAAGTATTCTGCACTGTTAAAATGTGACAATTTGTACTGATGAGAAGTTTTCTAATTCTTTGTATTGCCACAATGACATTGACAGTGGCGGAACTACCGGGGGTGCAGGGGGTCCGAGTGGGCCAGAGCCCGCACCCCTCAGGGCCCCCCGGCAGCTCACATGCCACTGAAATGCGGGCCGAAAATCGCATACAGAGGGAGGCGGGGGGCCCGGCTGCGCACCAGGGCCCGACCCCCTCTAGTTACGTTACTGGACATTGATCAGCTAAATGACCATGTACACAGCACTGGCTGGTAAACAATCAGATTTGCAGGCAAATAAACCACATTACCAAGCTTAACACCCTTTCCATCTATCTATCTATCTATCATCTATCTATCTATCATCTATCTGTCTTTACAGCAGCTCTACAGTACTCGTGTCTGGGGCATGGCACGAGTGCTAACACCTATTTAATCTTTCGCTCTCAACTGGACTGTTTCCTTCTCAACTAAAACATGCTCTTGTCACCCCCATTCTGAAAAAACCCTCTCTTGATCCCTCCAATCTTGACAACCTCCGACCTATCTCTCTGCTACCTTTTTATCTCTAAACTACTTGAGCGCCTATTCTACAACCGACTAACCTCATTCCTCTCTGAAAATAACCTGCTGGACCCCCTACAATCTGGTTTTAAGCCACAACACTCCACAGAAACTGCCCTGACTCGACTAACTAATGACCTTTTAACCGCTAAAGCCAACAATCATTTCTCACTACTAATACTGCTTGATCTCTCAGCTGCATTTGACACTGTAGATCACCCTCTCCTCCTCCAGTCCCTCCATTCGCTTGGCCTTCGTGACTCAGTCCTGTCCTGGTTCTCTTCTTACATCTCCAATCATTCCTTCAGTGTCTCCTACAATGGAGTAGCATTTTCTCCCCTACCTCTTTCTGTTGGAGTTCCTCAAGGCTCTGTCCTGGGACCATTACTATTCTCCCTCTATACTTCCTCCCTCTGCAAATTAATCAACTCGTATGGTTTCCACTACAACCTCTATGCTGACGATACTCAGATCTATCTCTCATCTCCTGATCTCAACCCAGAACTCCTAACTCGCGTCTCCTCCTGCCTGTCAGCTATCTCTACCTGGATGTTGCAACGCTACCTTAAATTGAACCTCTCTAAAACTGAAATGGCTCTCTTTCCTCCAACGAACACCAGTAACATCCCGGAAGTATCCATCATAGTTAACAATTCCACTATCACCCCCTCTCCCAAGGCCCGGTGCCTTGGGGTTATCCTAGATTCTGCCCTGTCATTCACTCCTCATATCCAGTCACTTATTAAATCATGTCACTTCCACCTAAGGAACATATCCAAAATAGGATCATTTATCACCCAAGATGCTGCCAAAATTCTTATTCACTCTCTCATCATATCGCCACTACTGTAACTCTCTTTTAATTGGCCTTCCCCTCCAGAGACTGTCACCTCTCCAGTCCATAATGAACACTGCTGCAGCAACCGCTCCTCCTCTGCCTCGCCATTCTGTCAATCCCTGCACTGGCTTCCATTACCTTTCAGAATCAAATTCAAATTAATGACACTGACTTTCAAAGCACTCTGCCCCACCCTACATCTCTGAACTCATCTCTATATACTCACCCAACCGCTTACTACGCTCCTCTACTGACCTGCTACTCAACTCTTCTCTCATTACCTCCTCACATGCTCGCATTCAAGACTTTGCAAGGGCTGCACCCCTCCTCTGGAACTCTCTTCCACGGTCTGTCCGACTTTCTCCCAACCTTTCTGCTTTCAAGAAATCTCTTAAAATGCACTTCTTCCGAGAAGCCTACCCTCACTCTGCTTAACTACCAAACACAACACCACATACAGTACCACATTTCTCACCCACTTAATTCGATCTTGCCCACTCCCACACCTTGTGTATTACTCCCTTCCCTTTAGAGTGTATGCCTATGCATAGGGCCTTTCCTCACCTTTTGTACCTGTATTGATTGTGATGTATGTAACTCCATATGTTCCATGTATAGAATTCATGTGATTTAGTTCTATAATCACATTTACTTTACAGTGCTACGCAATATGTTGGCGCTATATAAATACATGTTAATAATAATAATAATAATAATATAGATTGTGTAATCTCATTGATCAGATAGGTAGGCCTGTGGTTGTGGGCTAAAGAGATGGAAGTTTGCAGCCCACAACCTGGCTGCATGATAAGTACTTTGCTACACATCCCTGCTGAGTAGTTCCCAAATAAAGCCATACTGTGGATGTCCCTGTGGGAATGTTCTTGTAGGTCAGATGGTTAGCCATGTCATTTATGTAGTATATCAGATTAAATCCCAGCAGATTAAACCCCTATCTGAATGTTTTCTGCTTTGGCACAATATGCTGCTGTGTAATCCCCCAAAACTATAGAATAGAGCAATTTGAATGGTCAGATGGGCAAGCATGTGATTTTCAAGTAAATAATGACAGATTGAAGCTCAGAACCTTTGAAAAATCCTGGGTGCATGTTTTGTCTTTTGTCTCAATGTGTTGCTAAGTAGTTCTTTGGAAAATTGTAGTCTGAATGGATGTGGGCAGGTGGGTGATTTTGGGGGGGGGAAATAAATGGCAGATTGAAGCTCAGCTACTTTGAAAACCCCAAAGTATGTATATGGATCAGCACCTATGGCAACAGAAAAAACAAACAAAAAATAGTGCAATATGTTTCAATAACAAACCAACACCCAGTGTCTGAGTTATTCTCTTCAGGTGAACTTACCCTTTGAACCTTCCACCTCTATTGGTGACATGCAAGATTTTTCCAATCCGTTACCACCACCGTTTGGCCAAATTGCCTACTTACATACTGGAGGTATGGTTTATTAGTAGTGTTAGTAGATCTCTCCCTCCTCTTTGGGTCAGCTTTAACATAAAGCTGCATGGGCAAAGGGTTGGTGTTACACGTTCCCATTCTCAGCACCGTCCTACTTTGAAAACCACTAAGTACTTGTTTGGTCCTGTGCCAGAATTCCATTCTCAGTAGTTCAACCATTTGATGGAAGGAAACAAGCTGATTGGTCAGGTGGGAAGATTTTTAAGTAAACAGGTGAAAGAATTAATCTCAGTCCCTGTGAAAACCCCTGTGCTACTAAGCAATGGTGCAACCTAATTGCCCTGTTTGTGCTTATGCCTTGTAAAGTGTTGTATAAATATAAATATATATATATATATATATATATATATATATATATATATATATATATATATATATATATATATATATATATATATATATATATATATATATATATATATATATATATACACACATACACATATCTTGAAGCTCAGCTTTCATGACAACAGCCGGATACGTATTTTGTTGCAGTTGTTGCATTTGGTCATACCGGAGAAGTCTCCTATTATTCTGTCATGCCCCAATCCATGAAGAACACTCTAAAAAACTGTCAAAAGAAATGTATCAACAACTTAACAACTTAAAAAAAATATTATCCAAATTCATGTAATGCAGGTTGATCACATAGAATCAATGTAACATTCAGGAGGGTGCAAAGCCTGCCTGTGCCTATTTGCTGGTCGCATCTAGTTTAGTGCATGCTTTGGTGCAAGTGGGCCCTGCATCTAATGCCAACCACGACCATCTGATACTGTTGCCATTCTGCTTAAAGGGATCCTGTCATCAGAAAACATGTTTTTTTCAAAACGCAAGTTAATAGTGCTACTCCAGCAGAATTCTGCACTGAAATCCATTTCTCAAAAGAGCAAACAGATTTTTTTATATTCAATTTTGAAATATGACATGGGGCTAGACATTTTGTCAATTTCCCAGCTGCCCCTGGCAAAGCGAAGTTACGCTAGCGATGCCTAATTTGCATACGGCGCCAAGTTAAAGTTGAATGGAAGTATATGTAGCAGCAAATACATTACACTACACAAGGCTGGGAAAGCTTCATAAAATAAAATAGAGTTGTTATTTTGCCCTATACATGTGCCCACTTTGCTGCTTTAGTGAATTTGCCCCAATATACCAGTTCAAACCTTTGCATCTCCAGTATCTGTGCCAAACTTTTACCCCTGATTGTGGCATTATACTGTAATTCTAGAAATGAATGTTGCATTGTGGGTATGCATGCATGCTTTCACTTTTTTGTGCTCTGAATGAATCCTAGATTATCTTACATGAAGCAGAAATAGCGTGCCCTTAACTAAGAATAAATGAAAACAAGTAGAATGTCAGAATAGTTCAGTTACAGTATGTAGAAGAACCATTGCAGCCAAGAGAGGAGCATATTATTCAAATCTACAGATTGCTAAATGCACAAAATACATTAGTACCAGGGTCAAAGAAAGGGAGTGCAATCTAAACACTGTTGCTATAATAGATTTATAAGCAATGCCTTTACATTGCAGTGCACAAATGGTTCCTAATTCCAATGCACAGTGTAATAAACATCTCTTTGTTATGAGCTTTAAAAACAAAAAAGCACATATATAAAGCATTACACCTTGTTACCTAAGGTATCCCAAACCCAGAACAATCCCCAAGGTCCTGGTCTCAGCTCATGCTTCCATGATAACAACTGCCTTTCACATCCGGAGGAGCCCTCCGCTACTTGGATGCTGGCAGTAGTGATGGGCGAATAGATTCGCCAGGCACACAAAACAAATTCGGACGCGCGTCGGAAAAGTTGCTTGCGTCAAAACTGTCGTGCGCCAACAATATTCGGACACCCATTGACTTTAACTTTAAAATGATGCGAGCATCAAAATTTACACGAATTAACGTGGGCGTCAAAATTGACGCGGGCACCAAAATTTGATTTTCACAAAATTTTCCGCCGTTTTGCAAATTTCATGGAAAATTCTCAAATTTTTTGCCAAAAACTGGAGAAATTCGCCCATCACTAGCTGCTAGGTCTTATAGTGAGAGCACCAAGGAGAGAGTTCCAGATGGACAAGGGAACCAAACGTGAACTGGGGAACGGGGAACAAGGAGCGTGGGCGAGGGACAGGCCGAGTTGATATCAGTCAGACAGAGCAGAACAAAATCAGGAGTCAAAAGGTAGTCGAGGTCACAGGCCGGTTCAAAACCAAAAGTATCACAGTTCGGTAACAGGATTCGAGAGAATGGTCAATAAAGGGGCAGAGGTCAGGATAGGCAGCAAACTAGGGTTGGTCAGGGCAGGCTAGTTCAGGAACAATACAGACTACAAAGGAAAATACAGACTAGAAATTGCACACAGGAACTAGAAAAATAGACCTACGGTGGGCAATCAGTAATTGGCCACGGTCCCTTTAAATATTCAGATTTTACGCCATTGATAACATCACCCACGTGCATGCGTCTACGCACCAAACCTGGAAGAGGGGCGCAGAGGAAGCCACTGGACCACCAGGTACTTTCACACACCCATAGCCATGTATTTATATTACAAGTTGCGTGTAGCCTTGTGCTTTTAAATTGTGGCCATGACACCTATAATCTATTCAAACACTGACCAGCATTAAATCATAATGTTATAGGCATTGTCCTACCTCCAAGGATGAAGATGTCAGTGCACAATGGGATTTATGTTGGTATTGCATTTTGTAATTTGTAGTGACCTAATGCATTTGTATAGAATATCATTGGATCCCTAATTATTGTCCTTAGATGCTAGCGTGGTTGTTTTTACAATTACACAAGGGGGGTCATTTATGAAGTTCACGCAGCGCATATTTTTCGCAAATGGTCGTATTGCGCATGTATTTTCCTGAACGCAAATATATTGCACTGCTCTGCCCATCTTTCTGGTTTTTGC
Source organism: Xenopus laevis (assembly GCF_017654675.1). Classification (NCBI taxonomy): domain Eukaryota; kingdom Metazoa; phylum Chordata; class Amphibia; order Anura; family Pipidae; genus Xenopus; species Xenopus laevis. Next base: position 122,347,275 of record NC_054381.1, read on the forward strand.
GAATTTGCATTGTGAATAAATTTTCACAAATGGCGCGCAAATGAGACGGGAGTTTGCGCAAGCGCACCCAATGTGCGAAAATAGCGTTGACAGTAACTTAAATTCGCAGTTTGCGAAACTGTTTTGCAAATTTTTTATCGGCCACCAAAGTTGTGGCATAATTGAGTCACAGCGCATAAATATTTGCTTATTGTGACATATTTAAAAAGCTCCTTTAGACATTCACATTGTGAAAAAAAATTTGCAATTCTGTTTGCAACCTCTTATTTAGCTTTATAAATATAACCATGCGCAGGGCAAATATATTCACTTTGCGAACAAATTTGCCCTGCGAAGTTTATAAATGACCCCCATTGAGTTTCCATATTGCTGAGTTCTCATTACTATTTGTATAACATTTACATTTCTAGCTCTTCCGTGTACCCTTTGTTTTGCATTTTGTAACTATTGGTACTGTTTTATTATTAAAGTGAAAAAGTAATCATTTCAAAACCTTGAATTATTTTATTATAAATGTGGCTGTGGGAGATGGCCTTGCCATAATTCAGAGCTTTCTGGATAACGTGCTTCCAGATAACGGATCCTATACCTGTATTTCCTTTATCTTACATGTTCAACATGCACTGCTCAACTGTTCAGCACACATGCTATCAACAAGTTATGTCAGTGATGGCTTCCATAGCTGTAGTGGGAGGAGCTTTATTTTGGTTCCATTTTGGAATTTTGTTTGGGTATATTTGGATGTGGCAAACATTAGCACTATATGTTGATTCGTTTTCTGCGTGTTTATATATTCCATGGGGCAAATTCACTAAGATTCATAGTTGCGCCAGGCGTAACTTCGCCAGGCGTAGTTTCGCCAGCGCTTCGCAAAATTCACTAAAATCCGAAGTTGCACTCAGGGGTAGCGTAAGGTTGCGAAGTTGCGCTAGCGTTGATTCGCTAAGTAAAGCGAAGTTACGCTAGCGAAGGCTAATTTGCATACGGCGCCAAATTCAAATTTCAATGGAGGAATACGTATCAGCACTACAAATGGCTAGAAAAGCTTCAAAACATCAAATAAAAATTGTATTTTGCCCTACACGTGTGCTCACTGTATAGGTAAGTTGCCATGAGTCAGGAAATATAGGGGGGAAGGAGGGGAGCCCCAAAAAAAATTTCGATCTTTTTCAGCCTATCACCCATAATGTAGAAAACACACATAATGTAGTTACGTCGCTAGCGAAACTTCGCCAGGCGTAAGGGTGCGAAGTAACACTAGCGAAACTATGCCAGCGTTCGTTAGTGAATTTGCGCAGTAACGAAAATGCCAAACGCTAGCGAAGTAACGCTAGCGTTCGGCGCTTAGTGAATTTGCCCCCATGAGTCCTACTGAGTGCTAAGCCTTTTGACTACATACTCCTGGTTATCTTGAGCACCAAATCATCATGAACGCCATTAAGTATTTAAATCCTAGAATAACAAGCATACATCAATAATGACACTGGAGACTGATTTAGCTGAGACATGACTGCATGGTCCGTCTTGCTGTTACTGTAAAACTCTTTCATGTGCACCCTATAAGACTCCTTTAGATCTTTCTCTCTACATTTGTGTGTATATAAATGTGAAGACACATTTGTCCTATAAAGCAGACTTTTAAACAGACATTTTTCCACCTATATTTCAGGACCTTTCATACCATCCTTGTGTTCCTTTTGATGTTTCCTGTTTTATATTCACAGCTGCACTCTTACGCAAAGCATTAGTATCTTCTCTGTAATTACTTTTTCACCCTTTTCTTACTTAGAAAGGCACATTCAGCTTAAAGGTATAATCCCTTTCCCACATCTAATGTTAATCAATAACTTACTTAGAAACAGGTCCCAATTAAATCTCCTATTAAAACTGGTCCATAAATCTGCATTTCATTATCCGCTGTAATGTAATGTTCTTTATTGTGCCAAGCTCAAAAATGTATTTTTTGTGAAATCAGCAATTGTTTTCCAGCAAATCCAATTGCTTAGTTATTTTCTATTTCCCCACATTTATCAATAGCACTGTCTCTGTGTTGACTTTAAATTACCATATTAAAAGATTCCTAGTTTTCTATAGTCGTTATCGTGCTGATAATATTGGAATTAGAGTCTTTCTATTCTGTGCCGGTGAATCAAATTGTTTGGAACCTGCAGTCACATAAGATATGTTTATATTCCCAGGTAACAAAAAGAACTAACAACGGCAAACTGCATGCTGCTCAGAGAAAAATGATCATTATAATACTAATAGACTCGTTCGGTGATTAATGTTTGCCTTCTGTAGCCAGCTCAAAAGGACTGGTTTAGAAGAGAGGTAAATAATACTGACAGCTAAAGATTGATTGCAGCGGAATATTATGGGTTGCAGGTAGAACTTCAATAAGCGAGATACGATTAGATAAGAGATGGCATGAGGCTAGATGCCCGTCATGGTTAGATTTCGTCTGTATTTTTGAGAATGTAATGACTGTCAGAGAATGATACAGAAAGAAAAAGTTCCATATTTTTTGCTGTGTGTATGTGTTCATTAAATTATTTTTCTGCACTTGTTCAAATTTCATGATAATTGTCCATTTTAACATTCACATGCCATTAAAGGGGATCCGTCACCCAAATAAATTATTCCAAATCCTATTTTATCATGTTATTCAAGCAAAATGAACTTCAATTACACTGTATAAATTATTTCAATCTTGTTTCCTTCAGTTGGGAAATCATAATTATAGCAGGCAGGCAGGAGCCATTTTGTGGACACTGTTATTAAGACAAGCCTTGTATCATCGCAGAATCTTGTTTGTGCACCAGAATGGGGGACCTGATGTCCATCCCCATGCCCTGGCTACACAATTAAATGGTTAAGAGAACTGGGGGAATGTGTGGAGAGCAGTGACATCTAGGAAGTGCTGAATGGAAAGTGAAAGTAATTGCTTGCCCCGCCTCTATGCCTAAGGCATAGAGGAGGGACTAGCAATATTTGATTGACAGCTGAGATTTTTAAATTTAAGTAATGAATGCTTAAATAAAAAAAAATTGGATTTCATGGTGAATTTGATAAGGACTTTTATTATACAGCTGTCCACTTTAAAATTATTTAACTTCTTAAGAAGCAAACATTTCAAGTGGTAGTTAATGTATACTCTAATCACTATAACTCTGCTGATATTGCAGATCTATATGCCTGTACTGGGACACACAGAAAGGAGTTCTAGGCAGTCATAGGCATCAGGCAAGTTCCAGTAATCGCCATAAGATTATAGTAGTGCAAATTAGAAACCAGAGGACTTGAGGGAGGTGTCTCGGTTTAGAGTAGAAAACACATTATTTATTTTTCTTAACAGTTTGGTAGTGATGGCAGAAGTGGTTGCAATATCATGAAAACTTTTATGTATAGCTCATGCAATGTTTTATTTGAATAGCTTTTATTTGTATTCTTTGTTGAAAGCACAAATGACTGCTGGCCTGGAAAGGTGCCCTAATACAGCTGGCACCAATTCAATCAATGCCCATCTGGTGTGTGTGTGTCTGGTTATTTGTGTATATAAGCACTTGTGTGCGCTGTTGTGTTTGCAGCTATAAAAGTGCTGATATGTGTATGAAGTATTTTCTAAAGTGTTCATTTGTCAGTTTGCTGGCCTGTGTGTATATGCCAGTGTGCTGGTGATTGTGTTGATCTTGCGGGTGCTACAGTATCTACAGGAATAGCATCAGCATTGATTATGCTCTCTTGCATTGCTAAACTAATACTTAAACTATCTATGGCACCCTCAGATGGATTCTTGTTCATGGGTACCCTGTATATGTTGTACCTTCAAAGCAGCAGGAGCATACAAACTACGCTGTACTTAAAGGGGTTGTTCCCCTTTGAGTTAACTTTTAGTATGATGTAGCGAGTGATATTCTGAGACAAAATGCAATTGGTTTTCATTCTTTATTATTTGTAGTGATGGGTGAATTTATTCGGCAGGTGCGATTTTGCGGCAAATTCCCGCAATTTGCCCCCGGCGAATAAATTCGCAAACCACTGCGAAAATTCGCTGGTGTAAAAAAAAAAACGGACGCCGGCGCCCTTTCGCAAATTTTTCACCATTTTGCTAAATATTTCAGCGAAACGCCCCAAATTCGCCCATCACTAATTATTTGGGGTTTTTGCTTTATACTCAGCAGCTCTCCAGTTTGTAATTTTGGCAATCTGGTTGCTAGGGTGCAAATGACCCTAGCAACCATGCCTTTGTCTGAATAAAAGACTGGAATATAAATAGGAGAGGGTCTGCATAGAAAAAGGAGTAATCAAAAGTAGCAATAACAAAAATATATTTCCGGGACATTGTCAATTTTTCATTGTTTTACTAGGCTTTCATCATAATTGATTTATTTTATTGTCAGTGTTGGTGACTCTAGATTTAACTGAATATACAGGTGGCACAGCAGCCAGCAATGCTGATACTTTGACTATGAAAGAGCTGTTGAGCTGAAAATCTGGTATCAGAAGTCTGATGCAAATGGCAAAAGTGCTCAGTTTACCTAAAAAACTGAGCAGATAATATATGTCAAAGGTTTCTGTTTTGGAGTATGTATAATCCATCACAATATGTTATATAAAATATGATGTACTGTGGCTTATGAAGTTAAGAGGGGCACAGATATTACTTTGCAGGAACAGTAATCGAAGTGATCAAATGATACTACTGATTCAATAGAATAAGATTGACGTGCTCTAATTCATTATTTACCAGTGTCTGAGCTTTCCAGAGAATTGGTCCTTCAGACCCCCAAATATTGACTGGTCTAAGGCATGAGCATACCTTGAAAGTGCCGACCCCTTGCAAAAATAATATTCAGCTTGTTTGATAACTGCTTGTGGCACCCAAGTTTTTAGTAAGGTAGGTGATGGGCTGGGGAGAAGGACTATGTTAAAGTTGTCCCTGTAGTCTAGGTCCCCCCTGTTGTCCAGGCCCCCTGTAACCATGGGGTCTGCAGTATATGTAGTGAAGTAGGATATCAGAAATGGTACATTGTTTTGTTCTTTCTTCCCTTGTAGTTGATCATTATTGATAAAATATTAATATTTATATTATCCACAGTACAGAAAAACATGTCATTCAGCAAGTAGGAAGTGTAATATATTGCGCTGTCACTTTAAGCTAGGGACAGCAGCTGGTCACATGTTCTCTTCTTGCAGAACAAAATTATGCACAAATTGAAAAAGAACTGCTAGCAATTGTGTTTGCAACAAAGAAATGTCATCAGTGCATCTATGGGGCCAATGCAAAAGTACAGTCAGATCACAATTCTCTGCAAGCCATTCTCTAAAGGCCTATAGGACAAGCTCCTGCACGACTACAGAGGATGTTACTGCAGTTGCAAAAGTATGACATATCTGTATCATACACCCCAGGAAAACTGATGGCTATTGCTGACACTCTATCCAGAGCAGTTGATACCAAAAGTGCAGATAATGGTGAGGAACTTTTTTATGAGAAAGTTGTTTACTCAATGCAGTCCACAGAAGTAGCATCCCGAGCTGCTACAAATGCTAAAGGTGAAACACAAAAGGATGATACCCTAAAAACAGTTAAAGACATGCATATGCAAGGTTGGCCACAGCGAAAGAAACAAATGCCATCTACCTTACTTCAATATTGGCCAATTCGTCATACATTTTCAATAGTTGATGATCTTCTGGTCTCTGGTGACAGAGTTGTGATACCAAAAGGTTCTCAAGCAGAAATGCTAAAACTTCATAGTGCACACCAAGGTATACAACGCTCCAAAGCAAGAGCTCGAATGATCATGTGTTGGCCCAGTATGTACAAATACATTGAACAGACGGTGGAAAACTGACCATCCAACCACAAAAAGACTCTTATCACATGATATACCAGAACTTCCATGGCTAAAACTTGCAGCTGACATTTTTTAACTTTAGAGGTCAGGCATTTTTGTTGATTGTGGACTATTTTTCCAAATATCCATAAATCCTAAAACTTCCGGATAAAACTTCACACTCAATAATTGCAGAACTGCAATCCGTGTTTGACAGACATGGCATTCCAAGGGACAACATGCCTATCTCAGGTACCAATGTCACTCCTGCTCAACTACTAATGGGAAGAGTGTTGAGAAGTACTTTACCTGAAACAACTGAAATCCTTAAAACAAAAGTCCCTGAGAAAGCTCACAAAATGCTATTGAATCTACAAAAATCTCCCATTCTTAGACAATACTATAACCATAATGCGAAAGATTTACCAATCTTTCAGATGGGAGAGAGAGTGAGGATTCAGACTTCCCAAGGATGAAAACTGACAGTCATTGTGAAACCTACAGCGGAACCAAGGTCAAATACGATAATGACTCCAGGTGGAGCTTGATTCCGTAGAAGAATACACCATTTGAGAAGTGACACTACTATTCCAACAGCTGAAGATGAGGTGCATCTACCGGCAGATATGAACAATACATCTGCTGTAAATCCAGTGGAATATCCAATAGCACCAATTGTGACTGATGACTCTACAGTTAAAGGGATCCTGTCATCGGAAAATATGTTTTTTTCAAAACGCATCCGTTAATAGTGCTGCTTCAGCAGAATTCTGCACTGAAATCCATTTCTCAAAAGAGCAAACAGATTGTTTTATATTCAGTTTTGAAATCTGACATGGGGCTAGACATTTTGTCAATTTCCCAGCTGCCCCCAGTGACTTTCTGTGACTTGTGCCTGCACTTTAGGAGAGAAATGCTTTCTGGCAGGCTACTGTTTTTCCTTCTCAATGTAACTAAATGTGTCTCAGTGAGACATGGGTTTTTACTATTGAGTGCTGTTCTTAGATCTACCAGGCAGCTGTTATCTTGTGTTAGGGAGCTGCTATCTGGTTACCTTCCCATTGTTCTTTTGTTTGGCTGCTTGGGGGGAAAAGGGAGGGGGTGATATCACTCCAACTTGCAGTACAGGAGTAAAGAGTGATTGAAGTTTATCCGAGCACAAGTCACATGACTTGGGGCAGCTGGGAAATTGACAATATGTCTAGCCCCATGTCAGATTTCAAAATTGAATATAAAAAAATCTGTTTGCTCTTTTGAGAAATGGATTTCAGTGCAGAATTCTGCTGGAGCAACGCTATTAAATGATTCATTTTGAAAAAAAGTTTTTTCCCATGACAGTATCCCTTTAATGAGCCAATCCCAGCAGGTCACCAGCCAACAGGAGAACAAAGAAACACTCACTTTGGAAGGACTGTAATAAAGCCTGCTAAGTTACAGGACTATGTTCTGAGTTAGAGATCCCTAGCAAAGTCTTTTGACAACAATCATTTTATAATATAATATAGATTGTATGCTCAGGGGAGACTTTGTTAAAAACGGGGCAATGTAATATATTGCGCTGTCATCTTAAGCGAGGGACAGCAGCTGGTCACATATTCTCTTCTTCTTGTTCCTGTACTGAGAGTGTATGGAAGACCAAGCCAACATTTGCAGTTTGCTGTTATATGTTGCTATGTTAACCCTTAGTTAAAGTTATTCTCTACAAGACCAGTGCCTGAAAAGATATAATGAGGGACAAGAAAGGAAGTAAGCTTTGAACTGTTAGAGGGACATTGGCACACAGAGCCCAAGCACTACTCGCTTAACATGTGGTATCAAAACTAAGCAATGACAATAATTGTGTAGGTGCATTATTGGTGGTGCCGAGTAAACAGGGGAAAACATATAAAAATAAAGCTTATACAGTATTATGCCCCCATCTTTAATCCTAAGAATATTTTTAAAAAAAAAATCATATGATTGATGCTCTGAAAACTCGACTTTATCAAATTGTCGCTGCGACAACTTGAATTTATCTGATTATCGAATGGAAGCTATAGTGGATGATGATGTCAAGAAGCATCTTCAGGGACATCTGCCATTGACTTCTACATGACTTTGACAGGTTTGATGCAGCTTTTTGGTATAATAAAAACTCAACCAGAACAATTCGAGGTTTAATAAAAGGGCCCCTAAGTTTGATACCACAGTTGCTATACATTTTGCCGCATGTACAGACTATGTTTCAGTACCAGCATCATTGAGGTGGCAATATCCTTGATGGATTATTAAGAAATGAGGCAAAGTGGATTTTTCATTTAAGAACTGGGCAACCACTTGGTATGAATTTGGAGTATTACATTTTGGGGGTTATTTACTAAAACTCGAATTTATCTCAGATTTTTATTAAATATGTCGGGTCAGGAGAAAAATCAAGAAAATCAAGAAAAACAAGAACCGTACAAATTCTTCGGAGTTGATGCTCAAATTGTTTGATCTTTGGGGGTTACAAAATTTTTGGATTATCCGACAAAACCCAGAGCAGATCACAATATCTTCAAATTGTAAAAGGGACATCTCCCGTTCACTTATACTTGACCTTAACAGGTTTGATATGGGTGATTTTCGGATTTGGACTTTTTGCAGCTTCAGGGTACAATAAATAAATTTTCGCTCAAAAAAACCTTGACCAGAAAAAATTGAGTTTAGCAACAAACCTCCTTATTGTTCTCATAACAAAGGGTTCATGTAACAAAAGGGAAAGGTTTAATTGCAAACTCAGAAACTTCTGCAGCAAGTCACACCTGTTTGCCCTTGCAAACTTAGACCACAACACTCACTTCATGGAACACGGGAAGCTAAATTTGGACCACAACTGTCTTAGTTATTTACTAAAACTCAAATTTAGCTCATATTTTTATTAAACCAAGCTTGACCAAACTCACATCCACAATTTATCCATATAGAATTATCAGCAAAATAAAAAATCGGGTCGGGGGAAAAATAACACGATAAAATCGAATGAAAACTCAAATCGTACAAATTTTTAGGACTCAGCACCCGAATTGTCAACTTTTTTGGGTTAGCTCCCGAAAACCCCAAATTTTTCGGATTATAAGGCTAAACCCAGCACAGACCACAATATCTTCAAATTGGGATAGAGACATCTGCCATTATATAATAAATCTGAAAAAATTTGAGTTTTAGTAAATAACCCTCTTAATAAATTTCAATTTCTTAGAGCTTTAAAAAAAAAATAGGAAAACCACAATTTTTTAGAGATTCAATGAAAAAAATGAAATTTGCTTTGATGTTAGTTAACCAGCCCCTTAGTATTCAACATATTTCAAGTAATGACCATGGGTTGATGCAGAAAGAAGAAGGTATACTTCATACAAAGCAAGTACAAGTAAAATTCCCTTAACTGTACCTCAGACAGTGATAATCCAACTCCCCTTGATGTTTGAAGATAATGGTACTGTATCTTTCTGATTGTCTTGTATAAGTGATGCCGACGTTCATATATGATATTAATTAGTGTGTGTATATCAGTTAGATATAGAGCAAAAAATTTGTATACATGTTTTTTGTTAAAATAACCACACACAATCAAATACTTCTGAAGCTAAAGTACACTTTTTTTACTTAAAAATAAAAGCAAAATACTTGGTACTTTGAAGAGCTGATTTTTATTGTCACTTATAGATTCTGCAAGTTCTTACGTCCTTTTCTGAGAAATGTAATAGCTAACATTGATCTACAGTTGTAGGTTGTTATTTATCACACTATCATTACTCACCGGGGGGCTGGTTACAAATTATGTTTGACTCAAAGAGAGGATAATTTAAACTTCCTTTGTGTCCTATAAAATGTACGATGTCATGAACAGGATCTTCTGCAGATTTTATGTATGTTTATGTAATCCTACTCAAAATTTTGCCATTCTTTAAATACCTTCTTTTAGGTAACAATGTTGTTAATAAATATATATTATATCTTAGTACCTGCATGTAAAATTTAAACATGAGACAGATGCATATCTGAACAAACAAATGAGATAGTTTCACATTTAAATGTACACAATTAAGCAAATTTTGGTGTATTAACTCCACAATGGTAAACGTAAAATGTCTTTTGGCCAGGTGTTATTACACTACTGGCAATAGCTCCATGCAAACTATATTGCATTTTATCTCATAGTATGCTCCCTACAAAAATATAAGCCTCTTTTGGTGGAGACAGTGTGCAATGTTCCCTCTAATTTCTTCTTAGCTATGTGCGCAAAAAAAATATTTTGTGCTAACATTTTAAATTTGTGTGTGCGGCTTCGCCCCACTTCATACCACTTTGTCATGTGCTAATTGGCTACCAATATGCTAATTCACTAACTGGAAAATTCATCAGCGCAAGCATTCCATAACTTTCACTAACGTTCATTTCTGCCTAGCGAAACTTCAGTAATAGACTTACACTTAGGTCAATCTGAATAGGGCGTGTACATATACGTCATACACATGTCTTTAATTGTGATGTAAGGGAAATTGCTTAAAGTGGCCACTAATTGTTATTAAAAATGCTCTATTGTCTGTCTATTGTCCTAGACATGAGCCCACCCTAAAAACAAATGTGGCATGCACCTCAAATAGTTTAAAAAAAATGTAAAACAAAAATTTTTTAACAGTCACAACTTTTAAATACAATCCCACTTTAAAATATGAAAAAAACAACAGTGTTTTTTTTAATTATCTTTATAACTTTTCAGCATACAAGATATAATAGCACTGACATAAGATTGAGGAGGATGGAACTTCATTTTATCAATTCACCAGGTCTAAGCTGGTGAAGGAGGTAACATAATGGAAAATTCACACTTTAGTGAATTTGTGGAGTAATGATTGTTCGACTGAGTGAAAATGCACCTGCGGAAAGGGCGCAAAACTTTGTTAGTTAGGTACTCTTTTGCAAGTGAATGGTCCGCTAAGCCTGTTAGTAAATTGACGATCTTCCGGCGGTTTGGATTTCTGGCGAATTTTCCCTTTAGTAAATCTGTGCTCAGGTCAGCATTAATACAAAATTGTGTGTGTTCACACAAAATCTGTTGTGCGCACCACAATTTGTTGTGTGCACTGGCCTCAAAATTTTGGTTTGTACACCATAGAGGGAACATTGACAGTGTCCATTTATGTTTCTCTCGCTTCTACTGCAGAGAATTTTCAGGTTTGTCTGGCTTCCAGCAGGTAGGCTGGAGTGTAGCCCAACTTTAGCAGAATTAAAAAGCAAACCTTGTTTCAAATAAGAGAAACTTGGGGCAGCTTGAGGCTTTTCTAGAAAGATAGGATGCAAGCCATAAAAACAGACATACACATAGAGGAATTGTTGAAGCACACATATCTATTATACTATTTGGGTGAAAAGGTTTGTTGTGGAAATACAGGAATTGGAGATCACTTGAGGTAAAAGACAATAGTCTATTTGACATAAGCTCCTTGGAGCCTAAACTCACAAAGAGTCAGACAGGAATCACAGAGTTTTATAGACTTGGGAACATATGACATGAGAACATACAGGGGTAAAAGTGAGTTACCAGTGGGAGAGCATAAAAATATCTCTTCACAGCTTAGAAAAACAAAAAACTGCTCTTATAGCCAATAGAGGTGGATCTTCCCTAAAGGCAAGGGTACTAGTGACCAAAGCTAGCTTGAGAACAGAATCCATCCAAGTCAGGGGGAGCTTACAAGGTGTATCTGTCTACACATAATTTTAGGTTCAACAAGATGTAAACTATCCAAAGATGAGATTTGGGTGAAGGAGGTAACCAAACATACTGAAATTAAGTTATAGGAGGAAAAACTTACCCCATCTCTGCAGTAAGAAAACAATGCAAATGAAACAAAATGAAATATAGCTGGGTTTATTTCATACATGTTTTAATCTTATTTGTTTAGAGTAAAGTAAAACCAAAATAAAATGGGTTTATTTCTTTTAATTGAAAGATATTTTCCCTTTTTACTATTTATACTGTAGGTGGAAATGTTCAATACAGAAAGTCACTAATAGAGCAGAGGACAATTATGTTTCCTGCTTGACTGACTTTTCTTATAAGGCTGCTTGTTACCAGCTCATTCTGTAATTACGTGCAAAATGCAATGTCGAAGAGATACGGACAGATAGAAATGCTGCAACTATTGTTCTATATTATTCAGGTCTATGGATGAAGAGGAGGAGTATCACATACAGGGATGTATTGCTTTGGTGATAACATCTCTACTATCATAAAGATGAATATGAAGAATTCTATCATATACATACCACATAACAGTAGAAAAAGCTCATGATGAACAGTCATTTAGAACAGTTATGCATTTTTTATGCAGAAAATGAGTTCTACTGTGTGTTCAAAATCAAAAGAATGTCTCTGTATGATGAAGAGACTCCTTGGTTACATATAATATCCATATGTATTAGAGAAGGTGTTATTCCTCGCTATGTATGAATTCATAAACAAGGGCATTTTAGAGGACCATGGTAGAGAGTAATGAGATGACATTTTCATTTAAAGTCATGCTGTTTAAAACATACAATATTTTGTTCTTTTCTGCAGTGGTGCAAAACGGGTGCAGAGACTTGCATGTACCCCATTTCAACAGCACCACTTTGCACCCCTGAGTTGTCTAGCTTTGCACTTGTGTCTGTAGTCATAGTATTACTGTTTTTTTTTTTATAAAACTACAGTATACTACTTTACATAATGTTACACATTATTTTAATATTTAGCATATACTTTATTCTAATGACTTTACCCCTTTAAGCAAATAGAACCGTCTTTTTTAACTTATGAGCTCAGTCCTTAAAAGGTAGCCTGTCAACTAATGTCACCTAAGATGGTCTGATCCTCCGTTTGGGTAATTTCCAAATCTCCCCAATTTTCATCTCACCATTAGTGATGGGTGAATTTATCCGCCAGGCGTGAATTTGCGGCGAATTTGAGCGATTTGCCGCCTGCGAATAAATTAGCGAAACGGCCACGAAAATTTGCCAAAAAAATGGACGCCAGCATCAAAAAAAAGGACGCCGGCGTAAAAAAATGGACGCCGGCGCCGTTTCACGCCAAATTCGCCTATCACTACTCACCATCCACCACCTATGCATTTGATAGTTACCAACCACAGCTTGGAATGGGGAGTGGGGAATGGCATGGCATGGTAACTTAGTTAAAAAAAAGCCACATCCATTGAGTTCATCCTTTCTGTCCAAATGACGTCTGCTAACATGTCCAAATGAAACCAAATGAAGCCTACTAGTTAATCCAGAGGAAGGTGAAAAAATCTTAAGCCTCTCCTATCTGAAAAAAAATTGCTTCCTGACTCCAAGATGGCAATAGGAGCAGTCCCTGGATCAATGTTGTAAAGTTAATTTCAGTAACCTTATATTTTGTTACTTCCTAAACACTTTCTTGAAATGATCTTATGTATCTACCAGTAGGATTCTTCACGAAAAGAACTCTGCACAGAGTGCTCCTACCTACTCTGATGATCTAAAAAGGAAACTTTTGACCTAGGAATACAGGTAAGAGAGTATCAGTTTGGATGGTCAGAGTCGTTTAAAGGGAATTGCTGGGGGGGTTAGTTCTAATTTATCAGTATATACTCATTCTGGAGTGGTTTGCATATATAATAGGCCTGCTGGCTGTGAAATGCATGTGTAATAAGGAAAAACAGTGCATCACTAAGCAGAATCTCAGGTGCTTAATGTCCTGTTGTACTTGTGCTGGACAGGTTTGGGTTTCTAGAGCATTTGGGTTAATTTTTCATTGGGATGCAGTATCCATAGCAATGATAGATTGTACCTCATGGAAAGGTTAACAGACTTTTCAAGTCTAGACTTTGTCAGTGTCTGCTAAAGTGAATAATATACTCTCTTGTATAAAAAAAATGCTTTGACTCGAGGGCTGAAAACATCATTTTGCCTCTTTATAGATCCATGGGAAAACTTCACCTTGAGTATGCAGTGCAGTTTTGGGCACTAGTCTATAAGAAGGAAAAGGGAAGAACTGTGCCAATAAACATGAAAACTACAGAACTATCAAGATAAGAGAAACACTAGAACATTTTGCATGTTTCCTCTGGAGGAGAGACGCTTCATGCTTCCAAGGAGACATGCGAGAGTATATTTTATGTCGACCACTTATATGGGTCAGTGATGCGGGGACTAAAGACGTGGACTTAATGGACAGTTTTTAATATTGGAACCACATTAATGGTACAACTACATAACTGTAATTCTGAAGGGATATGTACATATTGGGTCTGCCCGTTATAAACTGAGAGTGTGATAAGGCTTAAAACAAATTCCAAAATAAACATTGGGTTTTATGTTGTATTTGTAATTCCAAAATAAACATTGAGTTTTAGGTTGTATTTGTAATGGAATGGTTTTATTTCCCCAACGTCCATGCTTTTGTAACAGCAAACCCTTACAGGGAATCTAAACCCCAAAACATGAATTGGTATAATCTCATGCAGAGTGTGCACTTTTTTAATTTTCATAAATTTTCTAATTTAAGCGATTTTCTGGATATAAGCATACTAATAGACATATTTATAATGCTAGTCAGGCTTCAGCTCATCAGCTAGTTGAAGGGCAAGAGTGACAGCAACTCAAGCTGTATATGCATTTTCTATGCACTTCCTGAAATAAGTTGACCCTTGGTTTGCTGACTTTCAGTTTAGTTAAGCAGTTTAAAAATGAAAATATCATTCAAGTTAATTGCAAAAGTGTTCAGAGAAGCACTAAGTTTACATCAATTCATGCTTTGGTTTTAGATCTCCTTTAACTTACAAATAAAGTTAGAAGAAAATATTCTGATGTATCCTGCAGCTGCACTAGTTTCTGTGAAGCCATCGGTAGTTAAGAGTTTGGATTGTGTCTCTAGAATTGAGCAGTCACGTGACAACTTTAATTTGATCCATCCACGCATTGGCTTCTGAATGGATTTTTTTAGGGCTGAGATTTAATTAGCACTGCTCAGAATAACATATGGCTTTATATGTTTAGAAATGGTGTCAATTTTAATTCTATTAGTTGATTAATATTTCTCATCTTCTCTTTTTTTTGTACTGGCATAAGCCCTAAGAATTGAATTACATGTATTTTCCTTCTAATTCCTTCTAATTAACATTTAATGGGCTTCTAATTAAATTTTGTAATTGCCACATGGCAAACAGGGACTAGCAAACTTGTCTGAAAGCATTATGGCATAAACTTGGAACATGAGGGGTAGGACTGGAAGAGCAGCCAAAGAGCAAAGCAATAAAGGTTTGGGTAAGAATGGCTTACTTTAAAAAAAGAAAAAAGAAAAAGAAAGGAATCTAAAAAACTTTGGTTAATGCAAGATATGCATACAATGGGCAAGTGACCCAGCTCACAAATTATGCACATGCATGTGACGTAGGATTGGTCAACTTGTCCCTTATGTGTATGCCCCAACATGGCCACCAACACTGATGTCTCCCTCCTGGTGTGGGTGGCATTGTGCTCACACAGGGTCCCCAAATCCAAACTTGCTAACAGCCTGCTTTGATCTTTAGATGTGATTAGTGTAAGATTTTGCAACACGAAGCAGTGGCTGATGTGTATTGAGTGTCAAATACACCACCTTTATTCTAAAAAGATTTCACAAAAAAGGTAAATTCTTGTGGACAGGGCCATCCAATCCTGTTCTGTGACCCTGGTTTGTGACCTTGGCATCATAATGATGATGATAATAATTAAACCATGAACTAGCCTCACCCCCACAAAACACGTCATAATACTAAAAGGAGAAACAACAATGTGTAACACTTACAGAAGATCATACAATTGCAACAACAACCAAAAATTATAAAAGAGTAATTTATAATTGTAGCTGCACTAAAATGAACAAAACTTTTTGTAAATACCAAAGCCAATCATCAAAGGATTCAGCCAAACACATTCATTGCAGCATCCAACCTGCTTCTTCTGCTGTCTAAGTCTGACTGGGGGACCCTGGAGCTACCACCACTCTGTACATTGAGATAATTCCTGGGTTCCCACAGCAGGTTGGGTCACAATTCACAGTAGACTTGTGCCAAAAGGATCACACACTAATCCAGGGGTCCCCAACCTTTTTCCAACATACAGATGTAAAAAAAGTTGGAGAGTAACACAAGCATGAAAAATGTTCCTGGGTGGTGCCAAAAACAGGTTGTGATTGACTATTGGTAGCCCCTATGTGGACTTGCAGCCTACAGGAGCCTCTGTTTGATAGGGCACCTGGTGTTTATGCAACCAAAACTTGCCTCCAAGCCTCGAATTAAAAAATAAGCGCCTGGTCTAAGGCCACCGAGAGCAGCATCCAAGGGGTTGGGGAGCAACATGTTGCTCACGAGCTACTGGTTGGGGATCCCTGTAATAGTGACCAATCCAATCCAATCCAAATGTGAGGTTTAATAACTAACAGCTAATACAAACTAGCTAGAATGGATTACAGTTAAAATAATTTTAGGCAGGAATTAGAGTCCATCCTTGAATTCTGTTAACATTGTCAAACCAGCAAAAAGACAATTTGTTTTTTTCTGATTAATAGAATTGTATGAATTATCTATCCACTGCTCCATTCACCCTGATTTAATCATGAATTGGTGATTTCATTTCATCTTGTTGATTCACCTAAAACTTAGCTGCAAATTTTCATCAACAAATTTGCTTAGTGGCAAATATAATATTTAATATTGATTTTGCTCCTCTGTGGGGTTTCAGCATAGTTTTAACAGGAAAAGCAGGCTTCTAAACTGTCATTGGCTTTATTCATTATGTATACTGCCTTCTTTGAGCATGCATATAGCTTCCAAGTGATTTAAATTTACCTTTATATATATTTAGAACTGGAAATGCCGCACAGCACGTATACTGGTATAAGGTGCCTGGGTGCAGAGCTATGTATTAGTATTTACAATGGCTCAAAAAAAGCTAGCACACACAGGACTATGGAGAAAAAAAGGATTTTATTTTAACAGAAAAAACTTTATATATATTTATATATTTGATATATATATATATATATATATATATATATATATATATATATATATATATATATTTGATTTGCAATTCAGCCATTGCGTTGGGGCATGGCACAATAAAAACAAGAAAGTAAATAGAGACATTTCTAACACTGATCAGGAAGGATATTTTCTACATTTAATCAGAAATGTATAACTTTTCCTGTAATGATAAAGTATTGTCCGGAACTGAAGAGTTTACGAGTACTTCCCCTAAAAAGGAATGAGAACATTTTTATTCTGCAAGTGGACAAAGATTGGCAAGTGAGGGAGGTGGTGGGGGGAGCAGTTCTCCCGCATAGAATTGCAATGGAAAAAAATCAGAACGCAGAGCAGCAGATCAGATCCTCAGCTTCCAGCCTCCCTCGCATCTGAGCTCCACGGCATCACTTCCTAATGCAGCCACAAGGCAGCTCTAAAAATAGAAAAATCCTAATAAGACACACAAAAGGCAGGAATTAAGGTATGGATCATGTTTATTATTGCATTTGCAAAGATGAAAATGTTTTATGCATGTGTTTATGTAGTTGTCTTAGGTGCGTTTGTTGGATGATGAAGTGACTCAAGAACAGTTCTGAATTTAACAAGCTTTGATTTCAAACAATTGTAAAATAAGACAGAAAGACTTGGAATCAAGAGATAATCTAAATAGCAAGTTCAGATGTGTGAAGACAGCAGTGTTTGTGTGTGTGACTGTGTGTTACTGTGTGCATGTGTGTGACTGTGTGCATGTGGATTTATGTGAAAGTGATGAATTGTCCCTTTACAAGTTACAATTGTTTTCATCTGAATAAGGTTCATTGTTCCTTCATCCCATGAAGCCCAAGCCTTGGAACTAATTACCCATTGTCTCTCTTTGTCGGTCTTATTTGATGCTTCGGGAAGATGGAAAACATATCCCTGAATTTTTTCTCCAACTTGTCGAGGAGGTCAGAGTGGCTGAATGGATCGATGCCTCAGATCATTCCCAACTTTTATCTGGCTTTGCCCATCATCTATTCTATCATCTGTGCTGTTGGACTGACAGGAAACACAGCTGTTATTTATGTTATTCTCAAGGCACCAAAAATGAAGTCGGTCACCAACATTTTCATCTTGAACTTGGCTATCGCCGATGAACTCTTCACACTGGTGCTGCCCATTAACATAGTCGATTATCTGTTACTACAGTGGCCCTTTGGTGAGTTTATGTGCAAGCTTATTATATCCATTGATGAGTACAATACCTTTTCCAGCCTATACTTTTTAACGGTCATGAGCATTGACCGATATCTAGTGGTTGTAGCAACTGTAGAGTCTAAAAAGTTGTCTTACCGCACCTACAGGGCTGCGAAAATTGTAAGTCTCTGCATATGGATTTTCGTTACTATCATAATATTGCCTTTTGTTATCTTTGCCAAGATTCACAAGGAGCATGGCCGCTTGCAGTGTCTTTTTGTATTTCCCAATCCAGAGAGCCTGTGGTGGCAAATGAGCCGAATCTACACTCTTATCATGGGCTTTGCAATCCCTGTGTCCACCATCTGCATTCTGTATACCATGATGCTTTACAAATTAAGAAAAATGCGCTTAAACACAAATGCAAAAGCCTTAGATAAAGCCAAGAAGAAAGTGACTTTCATGGTTGTGGTCATCCTTGCAGTGTGTCTCTTCTGCTGGACTCCGTACCATCTCAGCACGGTGGTGGCCCTAACTACCGATATCCCACAGACTCCAGCAGTACTTGGAATATCCTTGTTCATAACAAGCTTGAGTTATGCAAACAGCTGTCTCAACCCCTTCCTCTATGCCTTTTTAGATGATAGTTTTAGGAAAAGCTTTAGAAAATTGTTAGAATGCAGATCATCATGATGAGCAATTACATCAAATTAGGGTTTCCAAATATATATAGTAATGTGAGGGTATTGTCTTGCTCCTATTCTTTGGGGTCAAGGTTTAGAGCAGCAAAGTTGCCGGCCCCTTTATTTAACTCCTTAATTGCTGTTGACAAGTCGGGCTTGTCTTCTGAGCATTGGGTTGACAAAAACACCATGAACAACCATACCTGGGATATACAGGAGCCTCTGAAGAATATAGATATATTATTCTTGTGTATGCAGATATGACGCCTCCTTGCAATTATATTGTATGCATTTGCACAGGATAGGCTGCAATTCTTATACCTATCCAATTCTGCTTGTGATTTTGGTTTTAAGGAAATAAAGATGCTATAGCATCACTCGCTTATGGGGTAATAGGGCTTTTATAACTACTGCACACAATTTTTATTGTATTGTTGCATCTTAATTCACATATATATATATATATATATAAATACATATATTATTAGTTCAAATGTTGAGCAACAATATCTGGAGACAATGAAAACATGGATGTGGCTAGCAATGAAGAGGACTTTGGAATACCAAATTAAATGTTTTTGAGTGCCTTGCTTTATTCAGATGCAGTATGTTTCAGATAACTGTATGCTTCGAAATAAAAACTGATCATTTACCCAAAAGGTACATGGATATGGCTATTTATTGATGATCAAACAGGGCCCATGAATGCAAAAATGAAATAAAATGTATTAAAGCATATATTTTTCCTTGTATCTATCCCAGTCTTTTAATTCAAGAAACACATTTGCAGTTGTAATATTTCCCAATCTGCAGATACATACTAATCAGTACTCATGTCACTATACACATGCACAGATTAACAGTTAGTGGATAAAAGTGAATTGGTTCAGGTTTGTGTTCAAGTGTTTGTCGCCATCTGCTGGACACAATAAACTACAGCCAGTAACAGTGGAATTGTAGCTGCCTTTATTTTCTGACTCTTTCCAGCTTTCAAATGGGGCTGACTGACCTATTATAAAATACAACTGCGCTATAAAGCTATACATTTATTGTTATTGCTACTTTTATAACTTATCTGTTCAGGCCCTCTCCTATTCATATTTTGCTCTCATATTCCAATTAATGCATGGTTACTAGGGTAATTTGGACTGTAGCAACCAGATTGCTGAAACTGCAAACTTGATGCTAGATAATAAACTTAATAACTAAAAAAAAAAACACAAATTGTCTCAGAAATTTCACGTGATATTATAAGTTCATTTGAAAACAAACAACTGATTTAAGAATTGTCCCAGACTCCAGAAGAAATTCTGTAAGTAAGTAAGTGAATAAGAGAACATTGTAGTGTATTTGTCTGTGACTTTACCACTGGAGTCATATAGAGGGCGCTGTGCAGCAGTTTCTCTCCATGCTGAATAAACATGCAGAAAGTCACCTGTTTCTGGAGTCTAAGTATCACATACAAAACACCGAGAGGCTGAACAGTGAACACAACAAACATGAATGGATACTGTAAGGGATTAGGTAGCTGGGATCAGTTTTCTGGAGTAACACAGCCCACGGCACAAGCACCACTCATGAGAGTGTAGTCTCTTTTTGGCAGTTTATTGTCACTTGCAGCAACTTAAACAAAACAAACAATTCAAATTAAATCCTTGCCACTCAATGGGCTTCTAATACAATCAGGAGGAGACCTACCGCCTGTCTTCCCAAGACAGAGTACATTCAGGAATATACAAAATCCCAAACCTTGTGGTATTTTCAATCCCTCTCAGTCAGCTCATACAGGCAGCTTTCCTGTGTCTTTTCCCAGACAGGAGCTTTACACTCTGGCTTGAGCTGCCTTATTAATTATCCACCTGAGATGTCTCAGGACAACAACAAAAAAAACCCGGGCTGGACAGTCCCGGAACCACTCTGTTAGGAACCTGTGGCATAAATAAGCTCTGTGCTGGACTTTCCCAGGTATCCTAGTGGTGATCTCACCACGATACATATATTAGACATTCTTTATATGTTGTCTAGTAGAAAAAAACACATCAGAGAATGTGAATGCCTGTTCATATGTAGAGACCCTGAGATTTGGGTGTAGTTAACTCAGGCATTCCTCTTTAGTATTTGGACACCTAAGGGCCCTTTAGTTAACTCAGGCAGCTATGTCCCTAGCTGGGTCCACACTAGTACCTGGGGATTGTCCACTAGATGGCACTGTGTGATAATATAAAAGGGTTTAGCACCATGAGGTCTGGGTCTGTCCTGGGACTTTGCCTCAGTGTGAGGTACTACAGGTCCAGGTCTGCCGGAAAAGTTAGTGAAGCGTGAGATAGGGATAGTACTACAGTAATAGTCGCTCTAGGAGTGAAAGTTAGCCCAGGGTAGCTAAAGAGCAGACGTGGCTCCAACGAGGAGAAATAGTGGGGTTAGGACCCCGTGGTATTTGAACCACTAGTGCAGGGACTACAGTGGGTGAGTTGAGGACCAGATAGGATACCAAGACCCAAGATCCCAGGCTGAATACAGTGGGTGAGGTGAGGATCAAGTCCGGTGCCAAGATACAAGACCCCAGGCTGAGAAACCCATGCCTTAGTGCTTCACCAGAGGGATAGTGCCAGTGAGAGTGGTAACTATTTCCCAAGTCTATTGTTACTGATCCATATTGATTTTTACTCTGTCTGTTGCATCTTCTAACCCCCTGGAGGGAATATTGTTGTTGGAGGCTACTCTATAACTGCCAGTGAACATCAAAGTACTGTAACCTATGATCTTGCCGGTGCTCTGTTAATAAACCAGTTATAATTTACTGCAAAGGACTTGTCTGGCTGAATCTACTGCTGCATTTATCCACACCAGGTACCGGGAGTTGCAGGGAGTTGCCCGGGTACACTGGGGGGTCGGGGGCACACTAATAGCAGTGTTAGCCTGGTCACATACAGCCTCAATACACAGCAAAAGTACACTCACGGGTGTGCTACATTTGGGGGCTCATCCGGGATAGCTTTATTGAATTCATTGCTGTGAGAGAAAAGTGTGACAGGCGCTGCAGTGCCGGACCAGAGAGGAAAAAGGCATATTGACCTAGCGCAGCTTGCAGCCTGAGTTCTGACCGCCCTAAATTTACTGTTGCCTGAAGGAGAGGGCCGACCGGAAAGTTGTGTGCCCACTTTTCCAGATTGGTGGGGAGAACCAATCAGGATCGTGTAAAGTGGCGCCAGAGGAAAGGCGCGAAACTTGGGTGAGTGACGTGGGCGAATAGACAGCCGTACCACCCTGTTTAGCCACCCCTCCCCGACATCAGGAGGTGTGTTACCAACCAATGACAGTATGGGAAATTTGGCGCCCAGCTGGGAGGAGTGGTCTGGCTGCTGATGTCACGGCGGCCATCTTAGGAGGGCATTGTGAGACCAGCTAGTGAGCAGAGCAGACGCAGTATCAGAGCTCTGTTAACGGTGTCATAGAGGCAAGCCCGAAAAGCAGAAATGTCAGATAGTGACCAAGCCAGTTACAGGTCACTGCAGGAGAGACCAGGACTGTTTGCGGCTGATGTGACGGATGAGGGGAACCCTATCCCGGTTCCTATTTGTGGAGGCTGCAGTGCCATGGTTTATGCGGAGTTGAAGCAGATTGCGTCCATATGCCCAAAGTGTCAACGGCCTTGTTGGATCGGGCCTCTGCTGGACGCCAAAGACCCGGTTGTGTCCAGGCCTAGCACTCCGGTCCCGACTGTTATGGCGCCATCCCCAGCGGAAGGAGGAGATGGGAAGGTGAGCGGGGAATTGTCCGCACCCGGGCCTGGGTTAGCGGAAGTTCAGGGCACCCCTATTGAAATCGTAGACACCAACAAGGGGGAGGATAGTGCCATTGCCCTACCCGCGCCACCTGCGCTACCTACCCCACCCACCACTCTTATGGGCCACACCCCAAAGGCCTTGCCCGCTAGTCCACCCGCCTCCGCTGAAGTGCGAAAGCCTGCAGAAGGAGACTCTAATGCTCCCGTTAGCCGGAGAGTCCCGGTTCAAGTTCGGGGTAGGTCCCCTGGGGCCCGAGGACCACGTGGCCGATCTACATCCCGGGGGGTGTCCAGCGGAGGGACAAGCTCAGATGGGGGGATACCTAAATCTACCCTGGCATATGTGGAATCCGGGCAGGAAGAGGTGCTGGCCCCGATATCCTACCTGAAGGGGTTAAAGGAAGGAAAAGTGCCCACGGGTGGTGTGCCCCTTTCGGCCGAAGGGGGTAGTGTATCCACAGGTGAACCGGCCCCTGGCTGGGAGGAATATGAGGCGGAACCAGAGGAACAAGGAGGAGCGGCAGCTGAGCCTATGTTTAAACTCCCCCCAAGTTTCTGGGCCCCGCCAAAAGTTAGTCCTGAGGAGGAAAAGAACTTTTGGGTGTTGCCTGGAAGGGCTGATCCCACTATATTCAAATCAGTGTCTCGCATCCAGAGAGTCATAAATTTCAGGGTGAACCGACTCTGGGGGTATTACATGCCCTATGCCCCACTCTGGGTGTATGAGAGGGTGGAAAACGAGCTGCATGACTGGGTGGTGGAAGAAATCACCATGAAGGAGAAAATGCCCCCTAATATTCTGATACACTCAGAAAGTTCCAAGAGAATGCAGGCTTGGGAATATGTCTGCATGTTGGAGCAGGAATGGTGGTGGGGCCGCACCGTGCTGAAGCACGCAGTCCACAGCAGCGGCCGGTACAATCCTATCCCGAGGCTGTTCAGTGTGGAAGTCACTGGGGATCAAGGCCAGAAGGTGGAGAAGCCTCACCCCAGATATTACACGTCTTATGAGGATGTTAAAAGGCGTTTCACGTACCTGGTGTAAGTCCTAAGGGTGATCAGGGACTGTGATAGAGTTCTGCGACCGTTGGTCATGCCACACCCTGGAGGGTGCTGTTTTCGGTTGTGGGGGGAAGGGTGAAGTAACCACCCCCAGTTAAAGTTGACCGGAGTAAGTCTTTTGTTTGCACTTCGTTGCTAACTGTTTATGGAGTTCAAGGAATGGAGCTTTATTTTTGTTATTCATCTCTGGGTTGAGACACTTCAAGTTGGGGAGGCTTCCCCTGGAGTCAGGACTCATAAAGAAAAGAGATCCAGGTTTGATCTGCAGCATGACTGAAACCATGTTGGACTCTGTAGTGGGTTCCTTATTTTTAGCCACTCTAGGGGTGAATCGCACCCACCTGGAAGGAGGACTTTGGCAAACAACCCAGAGACTGTAAATAGTTAAGGGACACTTGTCCCAAAATCCCAATTCCCTTTTCCCACCTAAGTGCATAAATAATAGAAATGTGAATAAAGAATTTAAGTACAGTGTTGGTAATATGTAGGGTTAATCCGGAGGTAATAGGATTTGGGGGCCACGGCCGTGGACCTAGTATGAGGTTGCATTAAAGTATTGATACAGTGCTCAGGAAAAATGCATGTTTGCAATATTTTTGTTTACAGGATCCATTGTACCATGGGCAGTCCTCTGGAGAGGCTGTTGAAGCGTGATGTACAAATAGTAAATGTTATTTAAAATGTGATTTATTGTGCACTTGAGAGTAACTGTTTAGTTTGTCAACGGGGACGTTGACGTTTCTAAGTGGGGGGAGAATGTAGAGACCCTGAGATTTGGGTGTAGTTAACTCAGGCATTCCTCTTTAGTATTTGGACACCTAAGGGCCCTATGTCCCTAGCTGGGTCCACACTAGTTCCTGGGGATTGTCCACTAGATGGCACTGTGTGATAATATAAAAGGGTTTAGCACCATGAGGTCTGGGTCTGTCCTGGGACTTTGCCTCAGTGTGCGGTACTACAGGACCAGGTCTGCCGGAAAAGTTAGTGAAGCGTGAGATAGGGATAGTACTACAGTAATAGTCGCTCTAGGAGTGAAAGTTAGCCCAGGGTAGCTAGAGAGCAGACGTGGCTCCAACGAGGAGAAATAGTGGGGTTAGGACCCCGTGGTATTTGAACCACTAGTGCAGGGACTACAGTGGGTGAGTTGAGGACCAGATAGGATACCAAGACCCAAGATCCCAGGCTGAATACAGTGGGTGAGGTGAGGATCAAGTCCGGTGCCAAGATACAAGACCCCAGGCTGAGAAACCCATGCCTTAGTGCTTCACCAGAGGGATAGTGCCAGTGAGAGTGGTAACTATTTCCCAAGTCTATTGTTACTGATCCATATTGATTTCTACTCCGTCTGTTGCATCTTCTAACCCCCTGGAGGGAATATTGTTGTTGGAGGCTACTCTATAACTGCCAGTGAACATCAAAGTACTGTAACCTATGATCTTGCCGGTGCTCTGTTAATAAACCAGTTATAATTTACTGCAAAGGACTTGTCTGGCTGAATCTACTGCTGCATTTATCCACACCAGGTACCGGGAGTTGCAGGGAGTTGCCCGGGTACACTGGGGGGTCGGGGGCACACTAATAGCAGTGTTAGCCTGGTCATATACAGCCTCAATACACAGCAAAATTGCACTCACGGGTGTGCTACACATATCAATGGAATCTATTGCTCTTGCTTAAATCCTTGCCTAAATCCTTGCGTGGGCACTGAGTGCACCTGACCACAGCACTACATATACACAAAGAAAGAATAGCATGTGATATAATTCTTGGGACAGGATCTAAAAAATGGGCCCCACCCAAGCTGTTTGGGTTGAGTTTTCATAATCCCCCTGAATAATATGAAATCTTTACAAAATTAAACATAATGATTAACACATGGCAAATAAGTGGTTCTAAACCTACTTTTGAACTGATCCTCAAAAACCTGAGAAAAACAAGGGTTAATTTATGATTGCTAGATGTAGGGGTGTATTTATCAAAGTCCGAATTTATCCCAATATTTTCTACTACAAACTCCGATAACTCCAAATATGCGTGAGTTTTTTACACTTATTTATTATTACATTTTCCCGAAAAATTTGCTTTGCGATAAAAAATCTGATTTTCACAATTTTTTCGGATTTTTTCATCCGATTTTCACGTTTTTTTCAAAATTTTCACCCAAAAACTCTGAAAACTTTGGGGTATTGCACGAAACCCAGCGCACCTCAAAAAAATCATTGGGACTTCTCACATTGACTTTTATGCAACCTCGACAGGTCTGAGTTGCTGAATTTTCAGGTTCGGACTTTTCCATCCTCGGGGTTTAATAAATTTGTGATTTTGTGATGTCTGATTTTATAAAAAAAAAAAAAAATCATGAGTTTAGTAAATAGCCCCCATAGTGTTGGGTAGTGATGGGTGAATTTATTCGCCAGGCGCGAATTCGCGGCTAATTTGCGCGATTCGCCTCCAGGGAATAAATTTGCGAAACTCCTGGGAAAATTCGCGCCTGCGTAAAAAACGAGATGCCGGCGCCAAAAACGAGATGCCGGCGCCGTTTCGCGAATTTTTCGCCACTTCGCAAATATTTCGCCGCTTCGCGAATTTCGCGGGAAATTTTCGAATTTTTCGGCGAAACGGCGTAAATTCACCCATCACTAGTGTTGGGCACTTATATAGGCACAAAATTAGAGCCCAATTAACCCCCATTCCTTTATGCTTGAACCTGTTTGATGTGTTTGGTTCAAGGTACAAGATGTAAGAGCACTGTTTTTCACATTTTGTATTGCAATGCATAGTAACAGTGATTTGGCAGTATGGTTGTAGAGCCAACCCACTAAATTAAGGGATTCTGTTAGCATCACTTAAAATATGCAACTTTGCAATATATATATACATACTGTATAAATTTTTATATATATATATATATTTTTTTTTTTTAGTCAAAGCCTCCAGTGCACACAGCTGCATCAGCTCCAGCCAAGGTGTCCATTGTATGGCTGGCACACAGGGTCATTTTTGCCTCTTGTGTAGGATAGGATGCAACGCAATCCACTGTGGATTATTTATTAACACTGGGCAAATGTGCTACTGGTCAAGTTTCCAATGGCAACCAATCAAATGTTCACTTTTATTGTTCTACCTGCAGCTGTCCAAAAAATGCTAATCCGAGATTGGTTGCTATAGTTTACCCCCACGTTTAAATCCGGGAAGTACTTTTGGGAAGTAAACCAGAAATTGGAAAATTTGGGGAAATTTGTAATCTATGGGTGTCTTTAAGGATTTAAGAGCACACCAAATTAGCGGAGTAATCTGTACTGTGCTTCTCACATGGTATTGACAATCTGGCACCAGTATCCACAAGGTAGGAGAAGGGTTGGGGTGTGAGGGAGGGTGCCTATGCCAGCAGGTCTCTGCACTCTGAATTTGGCAAGAGATTCATGGATTTTCCAAAGTAAAATTGTGCAGTATATACTTTGCACACAGAATTAAGCTTTGCAAATGGCCTTGTATGTTTGATGCATAAACCCTTTGGGTGTACAGAACTGCACAATATTTAGGGTTTTATAAATACTAGCTAATAATAATAATAATACTATATTATCAGTATCATGCAATTATTATTGTTATACCTGCCTACACATTCCAACAGAGGGCAGTAGTTGTATCCTGGTCCCCTGACTGCCACTCATTGTTATCTGCTTGCTCCAATGCCTCTTCAGAGCCAGCTCAGTTTCACTTGACCTCATAGGAATTAAGTTGGACAAAACCGGTTAAACAAAAGTAAATAGCTTGGAGGGAATTAATGCTAGTAAATCTCTGGGATGTCTGTAGGCCAAAGATCGCTTTCTCAGATTATTGTCTTACACAGCTTTGAGCAGGAACAGAAAATACAGATGTGTATGACATGCTTAATGCAGTGTATTTGTTCCACTACAGTGTACTCTCTAGCAAATACAGGATTTATGGGGAGATTGGTTTAAACTGTTCGCTTATGGGAAGTGTGACAGAAATAAACGGATTTCAAACATTTTAACCAGTCAGTTTGAAGTACTAGAATTAGAGTTTGCAGATTTACATTCAGGTTAGCAAAAGCAAAAAAAAAAAGAATGACATAAATGTACCATGTAATGGCTAAATGTGCAGAAATATTACAAAGCAAGCCATTGAGACTCTTCTTTACCATGGCATTTTACATAATAATAAAGCTGAGAGTATACACACAGTATATTCACAGAATCATAAATTCTAGTCCCATTGTAGGATGGGAGTGAAAGTCTATGGTTGATAAACTTTTATTTGTGCAAAAAACACGGCAACGTTTCAGGCTATACCAGCCCTTTATCAAGGCTTGCCGTGTTTTTTGCACAAATAAAAGTTTAAATCAAGGTTCGGAGTCCTGCTGCAATAATTATTGTCGTGTGGATTCAACTTCTGCAGAGAGGATCACAGAGTGCACTCAACACCTCAAACAATAGATTACTGTGAGTGGCACTTCATTTTGACCTTTAAGGCAGGTCCACTCCCTTTTTTCTCACATCTCGGTTTCTGTGCATACACTTTTGTATGTGAGCAAAAATTACCAAAATCCCTTGTTTTCTAATTCCAGAAACCAAAGAGATCCAACAATTGGCTATTTTATTGACCTCTAGATTCAGCTGCCAATGGTCCCTTACAGTGGTTGAAGAATGGGCTTCATATTATAACTTCAGTTTCCAACTTTGTACACAGAGAAGACAACCACCATTCAGTATGGGCTTGAGTGGGGTTATCAAACCAATGAAACATAAGTGCAAGTTGTTTGACCTCACTGATTGCAGTCTGCTGGCATTTAAATTAAAGTATATTTTCTAGAAGTGTCTTTGTTATACATGGTTTGTTGACCTTAGGATTGGGTCCCTAAAAAAGCTATGCTCTAACCATCTTTGGAATCCATCTAAGACCATTAGATATCAAGTCTTCCAGGCCAGTAAGCGCTTTATTATTAGTATACTACAGCTTTGTCAATATGGTATCAGAGAGAGACATATTATCAAAGGGTGACCAAATAGATGACTACAGTTTTCCAGAGAAATACTTCACCTCTAATGATGGGCAAATCTGACCCATTTCTTTGCTCCAAAAATTGGAGAACTATAGTAAACAGTGGGGAAAAGTCTACCCTTCGGTATATACAGTACCCTAGGATTTGCACTGTTGAGTGATGAGCTGATAATTAGAAGCATTATCAGGGTGTATAACTTAGCGTGAGTGAATTAACTGCTCAGATGCACAGATATCCTTATAT
This sequence comes from Xenopus laevis, assembly GCF_017654675.1. Taxonomy (NCBI): domain Eukaryota; kingdom Metazoa; phylum Chordata; class Amphibia; order Anura; family Pipidae; genus Xenopus; species Xenopus laevis. The sequence continues at coordinate 122,376,134 of NC_054381.1, forward strand.
TGGTACAGATACATACTGTATGGGCTAACAAACGTAATAAAGCATTCTGTGCTTCTGTTGTTGGTAGTAGTTTTTGCCCCTAGTAAAAATATGTTAACTGCGCAGACAGACAGACACTGGCCCATTAGAATGGAAAGAAGATTGCGTAGATAGAAGGACGACCCTAGCAACAGTGGATGAACCCTGCCCATTAAATAACCCAAAGATAAAAGTTTGTTAAAAACCAGAGAAATTAAGCAGCTCTACGCTATCTACACAATCTTTTTTCCATTCTAAGTGGCCAGTGATTTGTGGCTTTTCAGGTTTAACTTAGTCTCCAACTAGATCAGGGCAAGTTAATTTACAAGGCCACAGTCCTGGTTACCCTGTCCTGCCTCCTTTTTGTGGTGTCCCAGCCTTAGAAATTAATAGGCAGTTAGTTTTGGGACAGCTCCACCCTCTATTTTTTCATTATATCCTTCTATCTTTTCTCAAGACCGTAGCTCTCTGATTGACCTTTACCCAATCCTTGGTCATAATCAATTAGATTTAAACTTTTCTCATTAACTTATCCTTTAGTAATAGATAATTGTATGCCTGGCACCTTACCTAAAATCAATTTTTTATTAAGCACGTGTGTATAAACTTTGGGCACTTCCTAATGAATTTTGGTATTTTTTAACTTAATTTATTCGAGTCCAATCATGCACTGCACTTTAATTTAAGTCAATCACCTATCTTATTGGTAGGGGTTGAATCTATCACCAGACACCAATTAATTGTCATAGACGGGGTTTCTTTCTATTCCTTTATTTTTTTTGTGCATTGATTTTCTGACGGTTGTCACCCCCTGATTGTGACTTTTGAGAATTTGTTACTTATTGTGATTGAAGAGTCCTTTCCTTTTAATTCAAAATGTATATTGTGTTATCAGGTCTATTGAACCAGTTGCATCAGATGATTGCCTTTGCTGACCTTAAATGCTGCCTGCTGTTTGTTTGATATTGGATACCAGGTCTAATAATTAGACTTTTCATAAGTTAGAAAATGAAAGCATAGATCTGACTGTTGCTCTGTGTATCTGCACTGGTGCAATTGAGAAGCTTTGGGCCAGATTTAAGTTCAATGAGAAAAAAGTTTAATCATGTGAAAACTCATGGACAAGATTCAATTTGAGATGCCATTCAGTGCAGAAAAACATATCTCATGGTTTATCACATGAAAACTCTATTGGGAAAAACTGGAAGTGAATTAGGAGAAAAGTTTTTTCTCCTTGAATTGAATCTTGTCCATGAGTTTTTACTTAATAAACCAGGAGATAACTTTTCCTGACTGGATTGAATCTGAACCTTTATGTCTTTACCAGACCAGCTTCACTTATTTATACAACAATGTAAATGGCATCCAGAAATTTTTTTAAAGCATTTTGTTATTAAAGGACAAGGAAAGGCAAAAAAATAAAATTCCATTTTTACTTTCTTTAATGAAAAACAAACCTATCTCCAATATACTTTAATTAAAAAATATGTACCGTTTTTATAAGAAACCTGACTATGCAGTGAAATTCTCCCTTCATTTACTGCTGTGGATAGGAATTGTCAGATGGTCCCTAACTGCTGAGCAGGGAAACAATCATACTTATGAACAGCAGGGGGAGCCCCCGCCTTACCTACCAGCCATGCAGAATTCAAGCAGCTTTGTTTATGACGATCCCTAAGCAGCCCAGACAACACTGAGCATGTGCAGGGTCAGGGTCAGGCAAAGTTGTTTAACAAAGTTACAAGATGACAGCCCCCTCTGGCCAACCTTGAAAGCATAAATCATTTGTTTGATTAGGCTTTGTGGTGCAGTAAGTTCATGTTTATGTTTAGTATACAAAATACAGCATTTCTAGCCTTATTCTATTTTAGACTTTCCGTGTCCTTTAAATCAAACTTTGTATTTACTCCTGCAAAACTGCACCAAAAAAAACTAAGCAATGCTTTTTTGAAAGTTGAGAATGATTTGCATCATTGCTAAAGGCTCTCAGTTCTATCATCTATTGTGAAATAAAACTGATTTTACACTCAAGCTGAGTGGCACAAAATATCATAATGCTCTTCAAAATTCTAAATATAATTGTCAAAATTCAATGAGAGGGGCTGTTCGCTATTTCACCTTATTGGAATAGGCTCTCTAATTAGGCGCCATCATTTTTCATTTCACATTGCATTTCACAGATGGTTATCAAATTATTTAATAATGGCTTAGAACAGTAATAGCCTTACTTATGATTGTAGGAAGAAGATTACCACTTTAATTGTGCCATTATTTAGTGATTTCTATTATAACAAAAATTTGTGAAGAAACCTACTCACAAAGGAGAGCAATCTTTAACATAACATTAATGGAGACATTGGAGTGCATTTTATAAGTTTGATATAAAAAGAATATGATATTTGAGGTTAGCCATTTCTGTAGAATAATTATGAAGTAAAAGGTGATGAATTACATTTCTTTTCTAGTGATAGCAATCCAGGTTCCGAAAAAGTTTGATGGCGATCTATATTAAAGAGATTTTTTTTTCACCTGTCGCTGTATTTTCTCTTTCTTTTTTATGTTGTAGACACTGGGGCAATAGCCACAATTTATATTTGAGATTATTATTATTAACATGTATTTTTAGAGCACCAACATATTGCGCAGCACTGTAAAATAAATTTGCTTATTCAAAGAAGTCACATGAACTACATACATATATTATACAGTGTTACATACATAACAACCAGTATTGGTATAAAAGGTGAGGAAGGCACTGTGCAAAAGAGCTTACAATCTAAAGGGGAAGGGAATAAGATAAGGTGTGAGAGTGGGTGAGTATAGGGTATTGCATTTGGTAGCTAAACAGAGTAAGTTGCCTCTGAGGAAGCTGGGAGAACCAACGAAACGCGTCAGGAGAAAGAGACGTCGCACAGGACGGCAACACCACGAGGTTGAACCCAAGAAAGCCGGCAGGACCACCTCTTTGGAACAATACATTGGCAAGTTCTGAACTTTATACTCAATTCAAAAAACATAAATGTGAGTGCAATTGTTTTTAAATACATGTTTTTATTAAATAGTATTACAAAATTTTGGATTTTATTTCCATATTGGAGTCAGGAGGCTTACTTATACTGGAAGAAAAATCCGTGCAAGGATCTTTGATACCAAAACCACCGGTTTGTAAGTAGGCACTTTGGCCATCCGGTGGAGGTGTTTTGGGATAAAACACGGAAACGTTTCTTTACCAATACAGTTGTAAAACCATGTATGTGAATACCTATGTGATTTCCAACAGTGTGAAGCGGGCACCCTTGTAGTAATTTATATGAACACTGGGTGGTGCCAATAAAATCAAACGTATATTAGTTTCTAATTTCTATTGCCACAGGTGCTGATCTTTGTTTGTATTTTAAACAGAGTAAGGGTAGGCTTCTCTAAATAAGTGTTTTTTGTTCATTATGGACTGGAGAGGTGACAGTCTCTGGTGGGGAAGGTTGATATAGTAGTTACGGAGTTACAGTAGTCTAGACGTGATATGATGAGAGAGTGAATAATAATTTTGGCAGCATCTTGGGTGATAAATGATCGTATTTTGGATATGTTCTTTAGGTGAAATTGACATGGATATGAGGAGTGAAGGACAGGGTAGAATCTAAAATAACCCCAAGACATCGGGCCTGGGGAGATGGGGCTATAGTGGAATTGTTAACTACTATTAGATACTTCTGGGATGTTACCCTTTACCCTTTCTTATTTATCAATCGGGCCGGGGTCAGTACAGACGGAGTTCAAAAGAGTAGTCGGGCAGGCAAGGGTCAAAAACCAGGAGCGATCAGAATTGTCAGACAGGCTTAGGTCAGGATCAGTGGAGTTCAGAATGGTCAGGCAAGCAAGGGTCAGGATTATAGGATTTCAGGATAGTCAGACAGGATCAAATCTGGAATCAAACAGATAATAAGCACACCCAGATACTAACACAAGTTAGACCTAACAATGGACAATGAGTTTGTGCACAGAGCCCCTTTTAATATTCGAATTTGGCGACATTGCGATGATGTCATGACGCTCGCGACGCACAAAAACCTGGAAGTGCACGCTCCGTGTCGCCATAGCAGAGCCTGCGCTTGAACTAAGAGGATCCCTGCGGTGTGCTTCCCCGCCGAAGGTGTGGCAGGTGTCCCTGCTGGCCCACTAGACCACCAGAGTGAGTCTTCACATTACACCCCCCTTGAGGAGGGCCCCTTGGACCCCTAGGTTTGTCAGGAAGTTCTGCTTAGGACCATACCCCTTCCACTGTACTAAGTATTGTAACTCACCCTCCACAAGGCGAGAGTCAATGAGTCTTTGGATTAAAAATTTGGGCTAACCTTCTACCAATACTGGAGGAGGAAAAGATTGCTGTCGTACCTGTATGGCTGGTTTTACAAGAGAAATGTGGAAAGAGTTAGACATTTTGAAATTGGCAGGTAGTTTAAGATGAACACAGGCAGGATTAATAATTTCCACAAAAGGGTAAGGACCAATAAACCTGGGACCCAACTTGAGAGTAGGAACCTCAAGTTTGATATTCTTTGTGGATAACCAGACCGGGTCTCCCTCCTGATATTTGGGTGCCTCCCTACAGAATCGGCTGCTCTTTTTTGAACAACAGCAGTTGCAGAAAGGGAATCATGTACCCCAGTCCAAATTTTAGCAAAATGTTTAAAAGAGGAGTTAACAGAAGGTAAATGGGATAAAAGACCACAGTGTGAAAATGCCTTGGGATGCACACCATACACAACAAAGAACGGAGATTGCATGAGATGTATTATTGTAAGCAAATTCTGCCCAAGGCAACAACAAGAGATTGGTTATCAGACACATAGCATCTTAGGAATTGCTCAAGGGACTGGTTAACTCTCTCCGTCTGTCCATTGGTTTGGGGATGGTATGCGGTGGAAAATGATAAATTGATTCCCACTAAAGAGCAAAACGCTCGCCAAAATTTAGACATGAATTGTACTCCCCTGTCAGATACAATATTGATTGGAAAACTATGCAGTCTGAAAATGTTAGAGATAAACATTTCAGCCAGAGTTTTAGCAGAAGGAAGGTGTGGAAGAGGAATAAAATGACTCAAAAATGACCTGTCAACCACTACCCAGATCACAGTTTTCCCCTGAGAGGGAGGCAGATCCACTATAAAGTCCATAGACAGATGGGACCAGTGTCTATCAGGAATAGGCAAAGACTTAACAAGCCTTGAGATAAATTCCTAAAAGGTTTCAACCTTTGACAAACAGGACAAGTATTTAAAAAACATTGTTTAAATGAAGGCTACCAGACATTTCTAGCCAGTAAAGCGGTAGTTTAAGTAGTACCAGGATGCCCTGCCATTTTAGAATTATGAGCCTCACTAAGTACCTGCTCCCTCAGATTTTCCGAAACAAAAAATCTCCCAGAAGGAGTATCCCCAGGGGCCAATGTCTGTGCCAGAGATAGAAGTGTAGCAAGATCTGACCCCAAAGCTGCCACAATCATCGCTTTAGGAATAATAGAAACACATACTAATGGTTCGGACAGGTTTGACGCAAAGCTGTTAGAGAGCGCATCAGCTTTAGTATTCTTAGAACCAGGTCTGTATGTTAAAGAAAAGTTAAATCTGGTAAAGAATAAAGCTCATCTGGCCTGTCTTGGATTCAAAGTTTTGCTGACTCAATATATAAAATATTCTTGTGGTCAGTATAAACAGTAATAGCATGTTTAGCCCCCTCCAACAAGTGTCTCCATTCCTCAAAGGCCCATTTAATAGTCAATAATTCTCTTTTACCAATTTCATAATTGGCATCAGCAGACGAGAATTTCCTGAAAAAAAAGCACATGGATGCACCTTGTTGGTAATCGAAAGCCTTTGAGAGAGAACTACCCCTGCCCCAATTTCAGAGGCATCTACCTTCACAATAAAAGGTGGGGTTGTAGGGGCGGAAACAAACTAATTTTTTAAGAAAGCTTGAATAGTCTCAGGAGGCCACATACTGGGGTCCGCACCCTTTTTAGTCAGATCCGTAATTTTGGATACCACAATAGAATTTTTTTTTTGCAAAACCTAGAAACCTTTGGGTTGCACGTAATGAGAGGAGTTGAGCCCAGTCTAATTAAGCCTTAATCTTCCCGGGATCCATCTCCAACCCCTTGCTAGAAATGTTGAACCCCAAAAAAGGTACTGCAAAAACCTCAAAAATGCATTTCTCTAATTTGGCAAACAGATTGTTTTCCCTTAATCTGCTTAAAACCTCACGTACATGCCTACGATGGTCATCCAGATTAGAGGAGAAAATCAAAATGTCATTGAGGTAAACTACTACATATAAACCAAGAAGATCCTGAAAAATGTCATTGACAAATTACTGAAAAACTGCTGGGTTTTTGCAAAAGCCAAATTGCATGACCAAATATTCATAGTGGCCATCCCTGGTATTAAAGGGCGTTTTCTACTCATCCCCTTCCCTAATACGGACGAGATTATACGCACCCCTAAAATCAAGTTTAGTTTAGTAAAAATTGTGGCATATCTAACTTGATCAAATATCTCAGAGATTAATGGAAGGGGATATCAGTTTTTATTGTCATTTTATTAAGGCCACGATAGTCAATACATGGGCGAAGGTCCCCATCTTTCTTGCCCACGGAAAAGAACCCAGCCCCTTCAGGAGAGTTAGAGGGTCTAAGAAAACCTCTCTCCGGGATATGTTCTCCCTCTAGAGGGAGTGGACCCTGGAACCAAGTCATATAGCCTATGAGGTGATAGAGTCTCAGTGGCCTTCTTTGAAAACACATCGGAGAAATCCGTATAAGGAGAAGGCAACCCCTCTAAAGAGGTTACTGCAACCATCTGAAGGGAGTTCATAGGAGCCCTTACATTTTGATCCCCACTGAATAACCTCTCCAGAAACCCAATGTATGTGTGGGTGGCGCTTGCAAGGCGCCAAATTTCGGAAGTGCGCGCTGGGTGGGCCATAGCAAAGCCTGTGCTTGAACTAAGAGGATCCCTGCAGCGGGGCGTCTGCTCCGAAGGCGTGGCGGGCGTCTCGTCCCCGAAGGCCCACTAGACTACCAGGGTGAGTCTTCAGGCTTTCTTTGTATTTTTGTACTGTAGCAAAGTTCTTCTGCTGGAAGTTTAGCATATATGCTGCAGGCCAAGCTTCCATGTGGTTGTAGCACCACCACTCTCGTCTCTTTAATTGGTGGTCTTTTGGTTTTAAAAATGGTTGGTCTGAGCAGCCTCTCTTATTTAAAAGCCACAGTGGGGGGATGCTGTGGTCTTGGCAAATTCTCTCCTTTAAAAGCTAATGGCAGGGGAGGAATAAACCCTCTGACTGAAGTCAAGTCAAGAGACACTTATCACAAGAAATGCTACCATGCAGGGAGGCGCCAGCCTTTGACCAGAGGTAAATAAGACCACCATGTGGGGTTTACCTTAATTTGGTATGGTGGCTTACCTGCACTTGCATAAATACTAATTATTTATGAAGCAGGGGACCAGGGAATGTCTACTGATCAATCCCCCTTCTTTTTTGTATGCTTGTAGCTAATTTGGACTGATCAGTCACACTTCCATTGCATTTATATATATTAAGTAAATTATTTATTTATTTTCTTTTCTAGGGCCCACCCCAGACATGAAATACAGGGTCCTGACTCACAACAATTAAAAGGAGAAAGTATCAAACAATATAGAGGTTATACAAGCTAATGGTGAAATTAAGAAATGCTTTAAGGGACTGTAAACCACTAGGCGATCCTCCGGTACACTGGCAGGCCACTTTTACCCTGGTTTTCTTACATTATGTATACTACAAGTTTTCAGCATAATTTTTTTAGCCTCTTGTTTTGTAGCATTTGGATTTTAGCTGTAGCACATACCAGGATTGGAATATAACGTTCTTTAAACTGTGACCTCACTATAAAGCTTCAAATACTAACTACTAGAGATGAGACAAAAATTCGCGAAAAATGTATGAAATGCATTGAAGTCAATGGACATTACATTTTTTTTATGTGGTACAATTTTTCTTACTCCAAATACATTAAAGTCAATGTTTTTTTTTTCTTATAGTGACGTTTTTGTCCAAATGCATTAAAGTCAGTGGGCGTATTTTCTAATGGACGTTTTTTTCTTATGGAGACTTTTTTTGTCTTCGCAACATTTTTGTCTCAGCAAAATTTTCCGTGACAAATCTTTGCAGCAGTTTCACAAAATAATTTGCACATGACAAAATTTTGCCACAATTTACTCATTACACTAACTACCTCTTCAGCTTGGGTTACAAAAAAACCTTTTTCCCTAACCAGTTTTATCATGAGACTGAAAAAATTATATTGCCACCAGTTGGTCAACAGAGGGAGCCATAGGACAACATAACCAAAGAAAATGTTCATGAGGCTGTAACAGAAATATATTTTTGTCAGCAAGATGCATCATACCTTAGAGACCTTTGGAAATAACAGTTCATATGAGATTCTTGTATACAGGTATATTTTGTATTCTCTGATTCAGTTAGAATATATCATATAATATGCTGCCCTGTAGTGCTGGGGTTCTCACAAGTTGATACTGTATAAATAATAATAAATAATAGATGGTTTCAGTGGGATACATAGAAGATGTTGAGCTCCTATATACATTTGGGAAGTATATCTTTATTGTTCCATGTTTTTTTTCTTGTTTGTTGGAACAAGTACTGAATGTGTGCTGGGAACTTTTCAATTGACTGTATCTGATCTGATTTTTATATAGCACTAATACATGTTACACAGTACTTTATAAATTGTATACATTTTTACTGTCCCAGGGAAGTTAGCACCTTCTATAGTCAAGTTTATCAGGAGTCAGTTAACCTGCCTGCATGTTTTGGGAATGTGGGAGGACACTGGAGTCCCTGGTGGGAACCCATGCAGACAGAGGTAACTGCAACTGTAAGGTACTGCACAAGCATTTTAAATTAATGCATTTCTGTATATATAGAGAGAGAGAGAGAGAGAGAGAGAGAGAGAGAGAGAGAGAGTCATTGTTCAACCGCACTCCACTCAGTTTAGTAATTGACCCAGGTGCTACTCACAAGTAAACATGTGTAAATATAGATCAAAGTAAAGCGAGTGCACACCAGGAACCTTTTTTTTAAAAAAATTACATAATATTTTATTGAGAAAAAGTTAAAACAGACCTGTTATAAAATATTAGGTAAATTTTTAACAAAAAGATTCCTGGTGTGCATTCGCTTTACTTGGATCTATATATATATATATATATATATATATATATATATATATATATATATATATATATATATATATATATATATATATATATATATATATATTTATTTATATATATATATATATATATATATATATATATATATATATATATATATATATATATATATAAAAATATTTCAGCACTCCCATGTCAAAGGGAATTCGGACCCCAGGTACTACTCTATCAGCAATCAAACAAGAATGCAAAGGAAAGAGGTGCAAACCAGGGATAAAAAAAACGAATAATCCTTTATTTAATTCTTATTTAAAAACAGGCCAACATTTTAGTCTCCATCTAAGACCACAGTCTTTCCTTTCGATATGTCTATCTATTTATTTAATTATAAAATGAATCATTATCTTTACCCGTTAGGGCATTTTATTTTTTAGGATGTTACATTTCAGAACCAGGAAACATGAATCTGGCTAATGGGATGCATTATGCATTATTACCAATAGATGGCACTGACCAACTATGGCTCTTTTTTATCAATTTTTGCCAAACTGCCTCTTTATTTTATAAACCAAGTCCAGGACTTCTAACTAACTATGAAAACCTTTCAAATATCTGTTGAGCAGGCACTCAAATGAGGCAATCTTTCATCAGGCAAATAAATGCAGTAAAGACTCTATTTATGTCATGAATAAACAGCCTTAAGTGTTTCATGTTCCAAACACTTTGGACCATGAAATGCGTAAGGCTGCTTATTCATGACAGAAAGTCTTTACTTTCTTTTATTCGCCTGGTGGCAGATTGCCTTATTTGAGTTCCTGCTTATCAGATATTCGGTTTGATCCACTCCCTTTGGTGAAGGTTCAGAGGGGTGCACCTGGGCCTTTTCATAATGTGGTGAGTTGTTACACTTTTTGTTGGACCCTTTGTGTAGTTTCTGTAAGGCATCCTACCCAACAGAACTGACAAGAATAGTGGACTGGTGGGGCTTTCCAGAATGAGACAGGGTTTAATGGTTAAGGTTTTGTGACTGATAAAAGTGGACCCTTATCTGTCTGTAATAATCCAATTTTTTGTAAAATAATTTCCTTTTCCTGTGTAATAATAAACCAATACCTTGTACTTGATCCAAACTAAGATATAATTAATCATTATTGGAAGCAAAACCAGCCTATTTGGTTTATTTAATGATTAATGACTTTTTAGTAGAGTAAAAGTATGAAGATCCAAATTACAAAAAGATCTGTCCCACTGAACTACTATATTTCTGAATACTAAATAGGCAAGTGTATTTAGCCAATGCTCTGCAAAGTATAGTTTCACTGGGGTGGCTGTCAATTTAAGACAAATATACAGACACGACTTTCCATTTATCTACTGATATTGGCATATTGTAAAATACAGCAAAATTCTGCAGTTTCCATAGGGATTTCATGCAATCTGTTAGGCAGAACTGTATATCATATCTTAATGTCAGTTGCTATGCCAATAAAAAGCAAGCCCTGTTAAGTAATTAACCCCAGTCATATTTTGCTCACTATATTATTATTATTATTATATTATATATATATATATATATATTTATTCAAATGGCATGATATGTAATGTACAGCACAAAATATCGTAGGATCAAATATTTTATTTCTGTCTAATTTTTCATGATGATTTTTTCATCTAAACTTATCTCAACGACTAGAGACAAAGGAGAGAAAAGAAGAGAGAAAAGAAAATCTAGACTTCTTGACTTGGGGACCAGAGGTGAAGCCCATTTTCCATAAGCCACTCCTGCTGGTGCGCCTCTTTAGTACAACATATAGTATTAATATATACTATGTCATGAGGAAGATGGCCAGTGGAACACTATTGGTTTCAGAAGCCCAAACGCAGCTTTTGTGCCTCTTGTATTTCTTCTCAGTGTTTATTTTAGGGATATGGTTTACCAGAAAAGAGAATCTTTATTCTCATGAAAAATGCAAGATCTGAGATTTAGAAATTGAATAGTGGAACAATTCAAATGAAAGGAGACTAGACAATAAAGGGCCAGATTCAATTCAGTGAGAAAAGTTATTTTATGGTTTATCACGTGAAAAGTCATGGACGATTCAATCAGGAGGAAAATCTTTTCCCCTAATTCAGTTCCAGTTTTTCCCCATAGACTTCAATCGAGTTTTAATGTTATAAACCTTAAGTTTTTCTGAATTGAATTGCATCTCAAATTGAATCTTGTCCATGACTTTTCACGTGATAAACCTTTTTTTCTCACGGAATTGAATCTGCCTGATATGTTTTAATTCATTAACATTTCCATCTCCAGTAGACAATGGGCCAGATTCAATTTGATGAGAAAAGTTAATTTCTTAATTCAATTCAAGATTTTCCCACAAAGTCAGATTCAATTCATTGAGAAAAACATATCTCACTGTTTATCACATGAAAACTCTATTGAAGTGTATGGGAAACTGAATTAGGAGAAAATGTTTACCTCCTCACTTTGAATATTTCATGTGATAAACCATGAGATATGTTTTTCACATGGAATTCAATTGTGCCCATTATTTGTACATTATTGAAATCCTGGCACAATCACTAAATGTTTTTCTCAAGATGCTTCTTCTCAGACTCCACCATTTAAACCTCCATAGAACAGATGAATGCCAAACTACTCTCTTTAGAACTATTGGATATCATCGCATAAAACAAAACCCCTATCTTCAAGCAGCACATGGGATTGTTTTTGCAAGTTTTTTTTTTTCACAGGAAATTCATGACTTGTTAAAAACTTCACTCATCACTATATACAGTATTTGCTATTTGTGTAGTGTGTTTGTGTGTACTACAAGCCACAGTATTTCATTGCCATGTTTTACAGATTTGTAGTTACTTTTAATCTGATGCTTGGGAAATTTTGTACATGTTTGGGAACTACATCCCCCCTCCTCTTTTCTTACCAATGTGCTTGGAAAATATAGATCTGATTTCTTAAAAAATGGCAAAAATGTAAAATTCGGTAGAATATTGAGTTCCCATAAGAAAATTATGTTAGTGAGATTAGATTTTAAATTGGCCAAAATAGAGGCAGCCATACATGGGCCAATCACAAGCCAAGTATGCATAGTATCCGACATTCAGCATATACAACATGATTTAAATGGCAGTACAACAATTTCAGTTGCATAAGATTAAACCATGACTACAAGACTTTTGAAGTAAATCAATATTTAACAATAACAACATATTCATTTTTAGTATTTCCATCTTTAGAAAGATTTTCTAAGCTTGTATGGTGTTAATTGGATTTGATAAGTATCCCAAAAGGGCTCACACTATCTTGAGCCTTCTTAATCAAATTAACACCTGGGAAAACTGCAAAGAGCATTTTTCCAGAACTATCCAGAGCTATTTTTCAAGAGATATCACTTGGGGATACCGTTTACTTCACTTTTATAAAAATATCTAATAGGCATCAAATAAATATAATCGCTTTAAGGGATTACCGGCAAATTAATCTTATTTTCTGGTTTTAAGAGGATATTAAACCCATATTGTTCTCTGCTATTTAAATCAAATTTATAGTTATCTAGGTTGTCAGTATAAGTACAGTATCTTTGTTTAAGGAATCAGGTTCTTTCAACAAATAATAAATGGTCATCTCTAATGGTTTGTGATCATTAGGCTAATTATCCTATTTTAATTGTCATTTTATTGTATTTTAATTGAGAAGAAGCAGTTAAAAAACCCTTCTAGAACAGCCATATCTCATTAATACAAATAGCACACAATACCATTGTTTGGTATGCTTACTTAAAGGGATGATGTCATGGAAAAACATGTTTTTTCCAAAACACATCAGTTAATAGTGCTGCTCCAGCAGAAATCAATTTCTCAAAAGAGCAAACAGGTTATTTTAAATTCAATTTTGAAATCTGACATGGGGCTAGATATTTTGTCAGTTTCCCAGCTGCCCCAGTCATGTGACTTGTGCCTGCACTTTAGGATGGAATTACTTTCTGGCAGGCTGTTATTTCTCCTACTTAATGTAACTGAATCAGTCTCAGTGGGACTTGGCTTTTACTATTAAATGCTGTTCTTGGATCTTCCAGGGAGCTGTTATCTTGTGTTAAGGAGCTGCTATCTCATTACCTTCATTGTTCTGTTGTTAGGTTGCTGGGGGGGGGAGGGGGGGTGATATGACTCCAACTTGCAGTACAGCAGTAAAGAGTGATTAAAGTTTATCAGAGCACAAGTCACATAACTGGAAGCAGCTGGAAAACTGACAATATGTCTAGCTCCCTGTCAGATTTCAAAATTGAATATAACAAAATCTGTTTGCTCTTTTGAAAAATGGATTTCAGTGCAGAATTCTGCTGGAGCAGCACTATTAACTGATGTGTTTTGAAAAAAACATGTTTTCCCATGACAGTATCCCTTTAAGAAAATAGCAGGTGACTGTAAGCAGAAAACGACATTTGGACCACTGTGATTAAACAAGCGAGCACTGTGGTGGTCAAAGTCTGTATTCCACTATTGGTATTAATATTAATAAGTGTATTAGTGCAAATGTGATAGGAATCCTAATGGCAGATGCATGGATGGCTATACGAACAACGGTTTCCTCTTTCCCCTTCCTCTCCTGTTGCGTCTGCCCCGTGTTGATTAGAGAGGTCGTTACCTTTCCCAATGAGTAAGCGATGAAGTAGTATCAATGACACAATGGCTAGTGAAGCAGCGCGAACCCCTGCATGTTTATTAGCATTGTAACGTTTTGGGGATGGACCCCTTCGTCAGACAAACATGGATGGCATCTGTCAGGGCTACTTGGCATTCATGACCAGGAATCAAGGACATGGATAAAAGTTCAAGACACCAATGGTGTTAAGTAAGAAGCATCATCAGAGGTCAATCTGGTCAGCAAAGTCATGTAAGCAGGAAAGTTTGTCTACCAGGAGATCAAGCAGAACAGAAACACAGAATAAATCTAACCCCTTTTTTACTATAAGGGCTAATTCTGACCATGTGCAGTAACCAATATGATGTTTTTAAACAGGTGAAGAATAAATAGTATTTGCTGATTGCTTCCTATAGACGATAAGCAACTGTAGCAAACTCCACCATTTATTACATAACCCCTTAAAGGAGAAGGAAAGCCACGGAGGTATTTTATTGCCAATAGATTAGCTGCAATAGTGCAAGCTAGAATGCTATATTTATTCTGTAGAATAATATTCTGAGTAGAAACTCTCTGTTTGTTTAGGATAGGAGCTGCAGTATTAATGTGGTGTGACATCACTTCCTGCCTGAGTCTCTCCCTGCTCTGGGCTCAGATTACAGTAGAGAAGGGAGGGGTGGGGGGAGAGGAGCAAACTGAGCATGCTCTTGCCCAGGGCAATGAGGTTTAAGCTGAAGGCAGGAAGTCTGATACAGAAGCCCATGTGTACACAATAGAAGGAAAGAAATGCAGTGTTTCTTTTGACAGGGGACTCAGAGCAGCGCTACTTTTGGGGTTTACTGGTATATTTAGATGGACCTTTCTGATAAGGCTTACTTAGTTTTAACCTTTCCTTCTCCTTTAAGAATCAGACAAAGGCACTAGCAATCATTGGTACTTTTGCACTAAGAGCACCAGTGGCATGATGTAGGTACATCAGAACTGTACTAGTGATGGCACATTCACACTACCTTTATTATTGTACAGCATCTGGTGGTGCAAATGTGCTCAAATAAAGGACTCACTGTGCATTGAATTGATGGGGGTGATAGTGAGAACCAAGACTGGAGATTGTGGTCAGAATAGATAAATTGCATAATATGTATGGAAGCAATATGAACAGATGGACTAAACTAGGATTAGCTAGGAGACAGAGACCAAAGGTAATAGCAAGTCTGTAACTAGAATAAGACAGCGAAAGACATCAGATGATATGTAGCACCTAGGAACATAAATGAAACTAGTTTTCACAGCACTTTTAATGGTAGGAGTTGGCTCAAAAGATGAAAGTGGTAGCTGCTGTTTTGATACTGTTTTTTGCTACCACTGATTCAGTTGCTAGTGCTGAATTTGTGTAATTCGCATTTCGCTTGCTTTATTATACTGACCAGGAATGAATTTTGAAAATGATAAAACACGTTGTATGGTTTTGTTGTTGAGTAAAACAATAATATTTCCTGGAAATTCAGTCACAGGAGTCATTTGTTCATTAGAGCATTTGGTGAGCTGACCTCATCCCATCAGGTGAACAATGTGCTCGTATGTAATTGGAGTAGTTGAGAAAACCAACATAGGCATGGTAAGAGAATATAAATTTATTGCAGAAAGAGCTCAGGTCAGAATCAAACTCATGACTCACTGCAAGGCAACGGTGCTAACTGCTGAGCCACTGTGCACAATTCATTGTATCTGAAGTCCAACAGGCCATTGCAAGGGTTAAAATTTCAAAATGGTCAGCAGTTTCGAGGCTGCACATGTTGTAATACTTGTCCTCCCCACTTTGAATTTACAGTCCTTTTCTACCAATATTTATTGCAGCTTGCAACTCTTGCTCATTCATATTGTGTGTCTCTTTTTACCTGCTGTTATGGCAACTGTTTGTCTTTTTTTTAAGGAAACAATATATACAAAATAATGTCCTTGAGCCTTCCTCCCACAGATGCCTTTAGAATTATTTGTATCATGCAAATCCATATCTGTGAATGTGCCAAGCTTTTGTTGTGTTGTCTAATTTGCGCTTATATAGAAAGTGCTATATATGATGATAATAATCAGTTGCATCATTTTCCCATATTACCTGGCTGAAGAGAGAGATTGTGTGATGTTGAGAAAAAGCAATACAACATCTAGTATTAGAAGGAAACATATCTCGGGGAAAAAATAAATATTACAAATTAAAAACACATTGGTTCTTATTTTTTCACCTGATAGCAGGACGCCTCCAGTTCTTCTGCAAAAGTAGCAAAGACTGAGAAGGAATTAGTTAATTAAATTCACTAGGTCTTCTTTAATAGGTTTGCATTTTAGGAACAGCAGCCTGGCATTATTGTTCTCCAATCATGTCATTTCTAGGTTATTTCCAGGTCATTAACAAGGGAATGTTCTCTGTGTGTATAGTTATCATCTGGAAAACATATAAATATATAAGGGGATCATATAATAATCTCTCTAATGCTTTATTTACCAGTAGGTCTTTCCAGCTGACACAAGGTCACCCATTCCGATTAGAAGGAAGACGGTTCAGTCTAAATATTCGGAAGGGGTTTTTTTACAGTGAGAGCTGTGAAGATGTGGAATTCTCTCCCTGAATCAGTTGTACAAGCTGATACATTAGATAGCTTTAAGAAGGGGTTGGATGGCTTTTTAGAAAGTGAGGGAATACAGGGTTATGGGAGATAGCTCATAGTACAGGGATTAGTCTGATTGCCATTTTGGAGTCAGAAAGGAATTTTTTCCCCCTCTGAGGCAAATCGGAGAGGCTTCAGATGGGGTTTTTGCTTTCCTCTAGCAGTTTGGCAGGTTAAAATAGAGTTGAAAGGCTGAACTTGATGGACGGGTGTCGTTTTTTCAACCTAACTTACTATGTTTAGTGATGGGCGAATTTGCGCCGTTTCGCTTTGCCGAAATTTTTTTTTGACGCCGGCGAATTTTTGCCGCGAATTTTCACGGGCGTTTCACGAATTTATTCGCTGGCGGCGAAACGCGCAAATTCGCGGCAAATTCGCGCCGGGCGAATAAATTCGCCCATCACTAACTATGTTACTATGACTGTATAAGGTGAATCACATTCTGAGTGAGAAGACCCTTTCCCTAAATGTATGCAAAACAGCAGGAATCTTGTGTAATGTGTGATATTCTTACAATTTAACTATTTTAAATCATGACCAAGTACAAGCTGATGAGAATTGTGAGCTGTTCTTTACCTACCCTACCTGTTCATTAAAACCCAGATGTTGAATTTATACTTGATTCCAAGCATGGTATTAGCATTTTTTTCTAAAATGATTTACCAATTACTAAAGTTGTCTTTTGTCAGACCTGACCCCTCTGTGCAATGTATAGGTTTTACTTTTCATATTACATATTGCCTCGGGTCTAAGAACCTTAAAACTCAAAATGATATCTTTTTTGAATTATGGGTGGCTCCTTGTTATCCCTGTGGCAAACTGTGCATCCTGATACAGCCTTAACCTACATAATAATAGTCATGCATCCAAAATTGCAGGCAGCCTGTTCCAGTCTTGCTACAACGCTTCAGGTTAAAATGTGTCTTTTTATCTCTCTTATTGATCAGTTAAAACAAGAGTTTGCTTCATTACTGGACTGGTTTCTTTGGATGTGTTTCTTCCTAAGGATGGATTTCTTTCTTTAAGGAAAGAGTTTTTGCTAGTGAATAAGGTATTCATGGGCCAGTTTGTGATTTTAAACTTGCAGGGAAGTGCTGAATTGGGGAAATTAGGGAAATCCTAACACACAGTAGTTTTATCAAAATTCAGCTAAGGGGTGGTTGGAAGAAGGTGGTGGGTTCCCATCTCCACAGTCTTGGCATAAAGACAACTATACACTTAGCCAAGATATTTTTCTGGTGGCCAAAACATTCTAAGTACTACACTAATTATAGTATAAGATGTCTTGTGAAGCCTGTGCCAGCTCCAAACATTTTCATTCCAAAACTTTCTGGTTACTTTTCATTTTATGCATTTACCTGTAATGTAAGAAGGGTGACAGGGTAACATAATTTGTCTGTCTTCCACCAGTCTCAAACTTTTCTGTCCCAGTATGAAATGGGGTAAATTTTGTATAGGTCCATTGATGATAAATCAACAGATGAACCCACTGGGTTTTTTCCAGTGTCCCGCCGGCCCAGTCCGACCCTGAGGTGAAGACACCAATCCAGAAAATGGATGGAAACAACAGGCTTACTAGCAATGTGTGCAAGGCAAACGTAGGCTGTGCATTATGTTTGTGCATGAAGAAAACCTTATACTTGAAAAAAAATTGTACATAATTTTACTAAAACATTACAAACGTAAAGTATTCCATTAAGCAGCTCTGTGACTATTTTGCAATCCCTATTATGAAGAGAGAAGCAGAAAAGTCACATTGACAGTAACTTTATCACTTTAGCACAAAAATATAACAATTCCAGAGGTAGAGACATTGTTGAGACCCAGGTGCATTGCTTTAAAACAAAATTTAAACCCATTGGTCCAACATAATAGCCTTATTTAAATATTGTAAGTAATTTAATTAAAATATTGCAGTAAATCATATTCCTTTCCCTTGAAATAGGTAAACAATATACCATAACTAGCCAATGAAAGTTGAAAATCTACATTAGTATGGCATGAATAGGCATCAGAAATGAAGCATAATAATTGTCAATTTAGAGCAGTGACATTTACAGAAGATCCAGTTCATGGACCTGCTTAAATAATGTGTCACGTTTTATAATTACTTTATAGAATTAAGCAAACACATATTTTATATCGTAAATATAAATGGGGCAATTGTTTGTGTTGGATATGTAAATCAAATATCTGAGCATTATGCAATTATACAAATTAAAAATCCAGCAACAGATAAAAATGCAATTTATGTAGTTTTTTTCTGCCTGGCTGGGAAGTGCTCTTTGGTTCTGCATGGTTTTAGAGCAAGTGACTTGCACTAAAACCATGCATGTATCATCCTGTTTGTTTTTGTGTATAGATTTATATCTTATTGGAATTGGTTTTGGCCTACTGCAAGTGTATTTGTGTCACTAAATTTAATGCTACTGTGGGGTTCATCACATAATAGACACAATTGCCTAAATATTTGAAGTCTGCCTGGTGTAATTTCTGGTGTTCACTTGCATCATTTCCAGTGTTCGACATGTGAGTGCTGTGTGCGCTCAACCCTTTTGGTGCAACTGGACTGTGGCGATTGACACAGAGCACTGAGGGAACCCTGGAGCTACCCCCTGGTCACGAGGTAGCAGTAACTCCAGGGTTCCCCTGCATCAATAGTCTCTCAAATTGAAGGACTGATGGGAGCTGAACGCAACTATACTGAAGTGCAAGGAGTAAATTTTGATGCAAGAACCTGAAAGTAGTTTTATGTGCAAGTGACTGTGGGAAAATTGTGGAGACTGCAACTGCACCTGCAGACATACGTGTGTCCTAACATGTATCATCTTAACTGTTATACAATAAGAATTCACAGTTTGATGACATTGAGTTACAATGAAAGTAACATTTGAATTCCTTGCCAATGTGACAATATCCCAACCTTAAATCTGCAAATCTCCATCATTATCATCACCATTGGAAGCCTATCTGTGGCATATGCCAACTTCCATTGGGCTCCTATGGATACACAGGGGTTTCAATTTTATAAAACATACTCAACTTAAGTCAATGACTGCCCAAATAGGGATACATTATACCAAGTTATCCAATGTAAAGCCATTTACCATAAACTCTGTATGCCTTTACAGCAATCACCAACATTGCTAAGGATCCCTCTACAATGAGTCTGTCGCATCTGTTCCACTCCTTCTACTGTTAAATTGTTCCAAACCATAATATATTTAAATGAACTCAGTCCTACATATAAATCCCTGTCTCATTCTCCACTAGCTTATGACTAATTGATATTCCCCCATTTAAATGGATACATTTTAAAATATCCTTATTTACATAACTTTACAATCTAGGAACTATTTCCAACCACAGTAGCACCACCCTTGGAATAATGTGAATAAGAACCAAAAGATCCCTTTCATTCTGCTAAATCAAATTCTGCATTGAACATGATCCCAAATCATTTCTCCCAGCATGAATATATAATATTAAGGGTTATTAGAAAATTCCGAGGGCAGTAAGGTATTATAATATTTATACAACACATGGATTTTTACAATATGGTGTTTAATGTATGTGAATATTTTTTTTAAAAATTTTTTTGATACTACATTTTTATACATAATAATTATTGCACTTGGACACTTTAAGATAGAAAAAGAAAAAGATCATTTTGTAACCTGTCTTATCAAAATTGATTGTTTCATTGTATGTTATATATAGGTTAAATTTCCTGTATTCCACATAAGGGTTAATTTTTGTGGCAAGTTGCATGATGGGAAAAGAAGGCGTGGGAAGTTGGGTTTAAATGGGTTACTGCACAAATAATTGTATCCTGATGAAGGGTGGGTGTTCCCCCCCGAAACGTTGATGTTTGGTGGCTGAATAAAAGGGGATATTCCTCGACTGCATTAATCAGCGTGTGTGCGGATCCGTTTCTTATACACATTGGTTGCTAAGGGACCCGGCCGAGTCAACGGAAGGAACGCACCACCAATTGCAGGATTGATGAACTACAGGTGTGCGGTAGGAGAATTACATTGTCAACAACCTGTGGCATATATTCCAACACTATCTATTCTGTGATTTTCCACATCACCCTATCCCAAGTAAGACCCCTATGCCACAACCATCTAACCTCTGACATTCTAAAGCTCAGTTGTTTTCCATTACGTTGTACTGCAGCCGTCCTTGTTTCTCAGTAAATGTAGGATTACCCCACAATTCAAATGAGACAAACGGGTACACATAAAAGTGATATTTAGCAATAATGTGTAATGTATGACAAATACACTTCATATATCCATTGACCAATGGATACTCCCCTTACAGTAAATCCCTAAAATGTGATGTTTTTCCCATCCCCTAATCGTATGTATTGCCTTAAATGACAGGCAGCATCTTGCTGCCCTGTAGCTGCACCAATATGGAAGGAATGTGATGCAAACTCCTTGAAATTCAAGTGCAACATCCTCAAGCCTTTTTGCATGAAAACTACTGAACAAAACTTAAACAGTGAAGTCAAGTAAAGAAGTGCCTAAGAAGGTTTAGGTCTCACAAACACACGTGTTAGAAGGAAATACGGTGATATTGACTGGTTGTTATTGACTCCATTACTCCATGCAGCAAACAACTATATGAAAATTTGGCGTATTTTCCTGTTTTTAAGGCTGTGACTGCTACCCACTGAAACACCTGCCTATTGTTTCTCATTAAAATGACACACAAATGATATATCTGGACCCTCTAAAATAAAATAGCAAAGATGCCTAGAAATGCTGCAACATGTAAAGACTTTATTCCACTACTACAAAATACATAAGCAGATGCAGTAAATTGTAAAGTCGTGAAATTGAAACACCAGGACTACAAAACATCATTGTTTTTCAGAAATACAAATAAATTCTGATTGTAATATTGTTTTCTGTAAAAGCCTTATATAAGTACAATTCTTTTTAGATTACATTTTTATATACAAAGATTACAGTATTTATCACTTTAAACATATTGTTGATCAATAGTGTCTTACATTCATATAAAACCAGAATATATTCACTGAAAGGGCCCTTTTTATCTTTTTTTTGTATTTGATGTGTATTCTGCCCCTGATGAAGACCACAAATGTGTTTGAAATGCGTAGGGCTGTTTGCTAATATGTACTGTAAGTTTTTGATACAATACATTTTTTGACTTTTTACATAGACTGAGTGTGCAATCCTTATATTTGCTTTGTATTTTTCCAGACTGAGCTTTAAAAAAGATCCAAAGACTTTTTCAGTGTTTCTGCTAATTCTAGGGGCTTAATTAGCCAAAAATACATATAAGGAATATAGGATTTTACAGTATTTATTTGACAGAGATGAGCATTTTATTTCTGCCTGTGATATCATACCCTTACTGGTTGATCTATTCCATTAAAAAAAAGTAACATATTTGCCCAAGGTAAAAATACTGTACAATATGGGACAAATTATATATTGTATATACATGGCTATTTACAGCAGGAGTTATATATGGCAGTTTATATACACAGCATTTATACAGCAGAAGTAATCTGAGTTAATGCCAGTTCATTTGGTTCTCTTCCGTGTGGCGTTAATGACGTCATTTCCACTGCTAGTCATACGGGCTTTTGAGAACCGCCCCTGTTGCAGGCTGGGTCTTGCACAGTGTTCACAACCCTGCTGTTTCCTTGACGATCCAGTCTGTGCTTTGAAGGAAAGCAAAAGTCTTTGAAGCATCTTTTAAAATTCTCATCCAAAAACGCATAAAGAATAGGGTTTAGGCTGCTGTTTGTGTACCCCAGTGCAATACAAAAATAATAAATAGACACGACAGCAATGCTTTGGGGTACATCCACTAGTGCTTCTACCAGAACAAAAATATGAATTGGGGTCCAGCATACAATAAACACAGCCACCACGACAAGCACTAGTCTTGTAATACGACGGAGATTTCTATCCTTTTCCCGTGACCCAGAAAGAAGGCGGACACTTTTTAGCCGATGGATCATCAAAGTATAACAGATGGTTATGATAAATACTGGGATTATGAATGCAAAGATGAATACACACATTTTCATCACAGTGTCCCAATACCAGTAGTGAGTCGGAAACTGTAGGGCGCATTCAGTTGAACCTTAAGGAGAAAAAATGAGCACATGAGATGTTAACCAGTGATGGCAAGAAAAACATTTGATTTACACTATATCATGTATAGACTGTTAGCTAACTAATACTACACGGGACACAATATTACAAGATTCGGGATTGGACTAGGCCAGTGGGATACAGGAAAAAAAAACAGTGGGCCTCAGCCTTTATGGGCCCCGCTCACCGAGACCTGCTCCCCATAGATGTGGCCAATGCTCCTGACGGCAACAAGACTAAAAATATTTACTGATATTTACATATTAATTTTTTATAAATATACTAATAATGTTCAAAATGTCACTGCCTTAACTTCTAACTTTTTTTTAAAAAAAAGAACAAAGAAGTCTCTTGTTTTTCCATGGAAAGTGTCAGTTCTTAAAAAATACCAAGAATTTTTTCTCTTTAACATAATTTAACATGGGGCTCATTTACAAAAATAAAGCACAGCACAAATATTGGACCAGAACTGTGCCAATATGAATGACATACACAAAGCACATGGGCTTACTTTCATTCACCTACACAAAAGAGCTGTGTGCCAATTTTCCAGTTGTGACTATTTGTAATATGAAGTGCAAGCCTTAGAGCAGGTCCCTATATATAAAGAGTTGGGGAGCAATGCAAGCATGAAAAATGTTCCTGGATGGTGCAAAAATCAGTGCTGTGATTGGCTGTCAGGCTACAGGAGACTCTGTTTGGCAGTGCCTCTGGTTTCTAAGCCAACAAAAATTGCCTCCAAACCAGGAATTCAAAAATAAGCACCTGCTTTGAGCCTACTGGGAGAAAAATATAAGCGGTTGGTGAGCAACATGTTGCTCACAAGCCACTGGTTGGGAACCATCCACATGCGAGCCCTTATGTCACAGGCACAAATCTCGAAAATCGAATTGGAATTTTTTAAAAAATTTAATCAAGTTTGCATAATTCCCTAGTCAAATTTGACAGTTTTAGCCATAAATTTTTTTTCAAAACTTGAATTCGAATTCAGATTTTCAAATCGACCCTTAATAAATCTGCCCCTACATGTTGCAAACAAAATCACTATTACATGCAGTTAATAATCTGTGTACTCACCATCACTAATTTTTGTCCCTCCAAGTACGATAGCAGATATGCCAACAGAGGATGATAACATCCAAATGCATATATTGATACATTTTGCTTTTAGAGGTGTACGGAAATCCAGGGCCTTTACAGGATGGCACACTGCAATATATCTATCAACACTCATCATGGTTAAGGTGAATATGCTGGTAAACATATTATAGTAGTCAATAGAAACCACAATTTTACAGAGCACATCTCCAAAAGGCCAAGAATTCATTAAGAATGAAGTGCTTTGAAAGGGCATTGTAGTGGTAACTAGAGCATCGGCTAGTGCCAGGTTAAAAATATAAATGTTGGTAGCAGTCTTCATTTTGGTATACCTGTTGGAATAAAAAAAATGCTAACATGAAAACTGGTTTAAAGGCAAAAGCTGGTTTACAGGTATAAAATGCCTTTGTAATGATTGAATGACACTTGAATATAAAAATACAATTCAAACACCCCAAATTATGTTTATTAAATTATGATATTAACTAATATAACAATAAGCAAATTGTTTCTATTGTTGCAAAGTATTACTCAGTGAGCTATCATAACAGGAAAATAGGTAAAGAAAAAAAATTGTCATAAAGAGGAGGAAGGGGAGATTACAGAAGAAAAACACAAAATTATACAAGTCATGTAGAAGTGGGAATTGTCCTCAATTGCAAAATATTTTAGAGATTTTTGGCTTTTTTTTCATTTGTTTTTGCATAGAAAGTTAGAGGGTTTCGAAGTTTTCTTATTAGTATTTGGATTAGTTTCCCACTTTTATTCGCGGTGCTTTTAACATTAGGCTGTTTTAATAAATTAAAATTGATTTTAATTTTAAATAAATTTCATTTTTAAATAAAATTCATTTTTCTAAAATCAGAATACAAAAGATGTCAGCAGCGTTTTGCAAGAAGTAAACACAAACAGTGGTACAGTTATAATACCATGTAAATGATTTCAATAGACTTTTATTACTAGAATGAAGATGTTTTGCCCTTAGGACTGCAAACACTTTTAAGAATTAAAAAAAAACATAAATAAGAACATTGCATATTTGTCATGTGATATAATACAGAGGATTATTTATTAAAAGTTGAGTTGTGTTTTCCAAAAAAAAATCTAGTTTTCGAGGGTGTTTTTTGGTCAAAAAAAAATTGAATTGTTTGAGCGTTATTATACCCTGAAGCTGGAAATAGCTTGAATCCAAAAATACACCATCTAAGACTTGTCAAGGTCATGTAGGAGTCAATGGCAGAGGTCCCTTGAACCATTTGAAATGTTAATAGCCTTCATGATGTTCAAGTTTTTTTCTGTGGGTTTTGCTTGAAAAATCAATAAATACAACAGTATTCAAGGTTTTCACCCCGACTGCACTGATTCGAGTTTTTTACATTCAAGTTTTTTTCTTAAGTTAGAAACCACTCGAGTTGTGATTTCATTCGAGGTCTAAAAAAGCTCACAAAGCTCTAAAATTTGACCTTTGATAAATCCCCCCCTAAGGACAGAGACACACGTGAAGATTCAGTCACCGGGCGATAAATTGCCTCTGATCGCTCAGAGCACTTTGTTATTCTAAGCCGTCCGAAGTTTCCTTGTGAGGCAACTTCGGGCGACTTCGGAAAACGAAGTGCTCTGAGTGCCATCCCGCCAGTGATTTAGATTCTAGCCAGTGGACTCGCCGGGCGACTAATCTCCCCGTATCTTCACATGTGTCTCTGCCCTTTATGTAGAAGCAACACAAGCACAAGATTAATTTAATCACTTCTCTCAACATTGCATTTAGCTTTGTCAGTATAACGAAACTAGAAATGATGTAAATTTATAGTGATGAGTAAACCCCAAACATGCAGATCATTTGCACAGAGCATAAAGAAAAGATTAGTGTGCCACTAAATGTAAAATCTATGGTGGTGTAGTATAGTTACATACTTTAATTGGGTTAGTTGGTTTGAAATATATATTCCAGTTAATCTGTTATTTTAGTTCTTTAATGCTTGCTTCAATCTACTCAGATCAAGATTAAGAAGCTCTATGGCTCATTTTATATTGTTTCTGTAAGCTCTGTGCCAGTTGATGCTCTTGAGCCAAAGAGGTCATATGCAAGATTACTTCCAAAGAATGCCATAGGATACTATCACTTAAAATATCTGCTATTACATTTTTTAAAAAAAATACATTTGTTTATGACACTTTGTCCGTGCAAGTTTTATTTAATACATTTTATTTCCAATTCTATGGAACATAAGGCTTATTGCTTGCCTGTGCGGGCAGACAAGTGTTCAAATGCATCTGTGTAGTCATTTAGTTAAATAGAATTCCATTTAACTAACTGGCAGATTACATGGGCACAAGATTTTAGATTTTATGCTCATTTTTAAGCAGACGCTATTCTCCTTGCTAAATGCCCTTTCATTCCCCATTTCTGTAGAAAATATTATGCATCCTATTCTATTCTAATCAAGTAAATATATGATATATGCAAAAAAATTGCTTTTCTACAGGTCAATGCTAGAAATATTTTATAGAAAGAAAAATAAATACTAGAGTATAGTCTACTTTTTTATGGTTCATTAAACTATTGAAATATTCTGGCTTACTGATGGCATTAGTCTTATAAAATGATTCCATCTTATGATAGCCTTATTAATGTTTGCTGTTAATATATACATTTTAAACTTTTTTATCTGTGATAATTAATATTTTGAACTGCTTAGAGAGAAAATAAAAAATGTGTTCTTTCTGTTTTAGCAAATATTTGCCGCATTTATTTTTAACAAGGACAATTTATTTGAATAGAGCATCCAGCTACATAATTGGTTAATGTAGGCGTGCTGTGCAAACAATGGGGATCATTTATAAACACTGGGCATATTTGCACTTGGGCAGTAACCCATGGCAACCAATCAAATCATTACTTACACCGATCAACCTGCAGCTGGCTGCAAAAAAAGCGAATCACTTTTTGGTTGCTATGGGTTACTGTCTATGTGAAAATTACACAGTGTTTGTAAATGAGCCCCAATGTGTTTCACATTTCGCAAGCTTCCATTAATGTTAGAAATTTCAATTTATACAATTTTACAAATTTTATAGGTAGGCTGAAGGGATGACATTTTAGAGATAGAAATGTTGATGCAATTTTACAGAAATTCCATTATTTTCATAGCACTTTAATGACGACAACTAAACAGTAAAACATCTGTGATTTCTTATCTCATTTTGCCAAAAAGTTGTTCTTCACCCTTCCATTTGAAATAATCAAGTTTTGCTTGGGAAAAAATATTAACAATATGTTGGATGTCAAAGTAATTTATAAACATTACTGCATTAAAATGCATTAAAATCAGAAGGGAATATAACCTAGAAATTGTATGAAAAAAAGAAACATATCTATCAAAGCTGGATTTTTTTTAAATAGGTGAAGATGTTAAAAAAAACCATTGCAGTCTGCAAATTCTATTATTCTGACACTTTATAAATTGGGTCAAGCACTCTAGAACTCGATTTCATGTTTTTGCAGCTTCCCCTTTTTTATGTACAAAGAAAATCGTCAAAACTGTGATTTTAAAAAAAAAAAGATTAGCAAAAATAGCAATCTATTTGATGTTTACATTTCATACAGTAAAATCATTTCAGTCATTTGGTGCTAACAATTTCTAAAATAATTAACTAATCATTATTAATTATATCATTATGGCTTCATTTTTTATCTTGCAAAATGTAACCACCATTTACAAGCCCTTTACAGATAACAGAAAAAAATATGAATATTTCTAGCAGCTATTACTTTTTAGTACAAGGTAGGCTTATCTGACATGTGAAAGAGTAATTTATTGTAATTGAAGGAATGGTGGAGAAAGAAATTCATGAACTGAGTAAAAATGTCACTAACAGAAAGAGACATAAAGTAAAACACAGAAAAATAGTTGAGCGAAGGGCATATTTGTTGTCTGAAATAATTAGTAATATTTCTTTCATGAATTATCTGGCATTTCATAGATGGGAATCATTTTTAGGTCATCTTTGCACTTGACCATTGTATCTTGCTACTATTAGTAGAACCCCATACATGACATACGAAATGGACATGATTATTCTATTTGTCTACTGTGTCTTAAGCAACTCTTTCCACTGTAACTGTTGTAGTAGGGATAGCTGGGGTACTCCCAGAATTCCTGTGGGCTGAAGTTTAGTCATTCCTGTCTTATAGAATGAGAGAAGATTCTGGATATTAGTTTCTAGATGTAGTATCGTCAAGCTACTTATTTTCAAAAGTCTGCAGCATTTCTAGGGACAAACGCTACATGTCACATATACTGAAATAATCTTGAACTTTGGCAACTATTATCTTGCATAAAAAAGGAATTAACTTGAGAGATGAAAACATAATTCTGTCTCTGCCCTGGCATGGTTTTTACCTTGAGTAAGCAGTGCAGTTTTGAACCACATTCCTTAAAGGAACAGTTCAGTGTAAAATAAAAGCTGTGTAAATAGATAGGCTGTGCAAAACAATTTTTTTTTTCTGATATAGTTAGTTCACCAAAATGTAATGTATAAAGGCTGGAGTGACTGGATGTCTAACATAATAGCCAGAATGCTACTTCCTGATTTGCAGCTCTCTAACTCAGAGTTAGTCAATGACTATAAGGGGGCCACATGGGACATAACTGTTCACTGAGTTTGCAATTAATCCTTTAGCATGCAGCTCAGATGCTGCCTGGTAACCAATCAGTGGAAACCAAGAGAGCTGCAAAGCAGGAAGTAGTGTTGTGGCTATTATGTTAGACATCCAGTCACTCCAGCTTTTATAAATGACATTTTTGGCTAACTAACTATATTAGAAACATGTATTTTGCACAACCTATTTACCCAGTTTTTATTGTTACATTGAACAATTCCTTTCAGAAGGATATAAATATGATTGCCACCTTTTCCAGTAGTTAAACCTGAACAAATGGGTTGTGACTGATTACATTGGGGGTGGGGCAGTAATGCTGGGGGTGGGCACAATGATGTTGGCTGGGGCTATGATGCCGGGGTTATTATGTCGGGGTTATTCCATCACTTATATGCAATTGGCTGGATTTCTTTCAGTTTTCTCAACTTTTAAACCCAACAGAAGTTTTGAACTGGACAGTCCTTTGAAAAACTTGGATGTTCAGTTCAAAATTGGACAGGTGGCAAACCTATCTCTGTTTATATTCTGGCTGATAATTCAGCCCAATGCTTTCATTAAAAGTATGGAATATATTTTACAAAAACCTTTGAAATACAATAATGCCAATTTTTTTATTTTTGCCTGATTTGCTTTTGCTTTTTGTAATAATGAAAAGAATGTGCTTGATGATAACTAAGCCTTGTTGATAGAAATAAATCACAGTGAGTATCAATCATATTTCATTCATTGGCTAAATTATTGGTGGAGTTTCACAAGGCTGAAAACCGAGCAGATGGAATGGAATATTTAAACTATGAGGGTAGACTGTAAATGTTGGGGTTGTTTTCTCTGGAGAAATGGTGCTTGTGAGGGGACATGATTTTTCTTTAAAAATACATTATAGACAGATAATGGGTCTTTTTCATAGAACAAATAACCAGAAAGCGTCCCTTTAGTTTTGAGAAACTAAACTTTCACCTGAAGCAACGAAAATGGTTCTTCGTGGTTAGGGTAGTGTGGATACAGCATACCCTGCCAGTTGATGTTGTGATGGCAGCTTCTATTAATGCACTTATGTGTGGCTTGGATATATCGCCGATTGGCACCAATGGGTCACCACGCCCGTGGGGGCCTGCACCTCCCAACTGCTCTGCTTTGCTGCCCATAACTTTGAAACATATATAAAAACATTTATTTGGCTTCAAAGTAGTATTGTATGATAGGTTGGGATAATGATTGGGTCCTTAATTTTGTTTTTGTTGCTAGAAAAAAATAGTATAATTTGTTACTGTAAGGAAAGGCAGCAAATATAAAGGTTTTATTATAAATTAACTACAGACGCCTGTTGTTTTCTGTGTAATAGCATCACTACATGGCTGACGGATGACAGGGTTGAACTCAGCTGTGAAATCTTATCAGAGCTATTAGTACTGCATTAAATGATCCATAGTCGGCACTAATGCTGAAAGAAAGCAGATGCACCAGGGAGCAGGACTAATGTTGCATCTGAGTACTGTAATTGTAGTGAAAATGTGTTTTGGGGATGGTACACACATAACAATTAATCACTACAAAATTCAAACAGTACAGTCTCCTTCATTTTGTCAGTTACCAATACTAATACTAATGCTTGCAACCCAGTTGAATGCTTATAGCAGGGATCCCCAACCTTTACAACCCGTGAGCAACATTCAGAAGTAAAAGGAGTTGGGGAGCAACACTAGCATGAAAACTGTTCCAGGGGTGCCAAATAAGTGCTGTGATTGGCCATTTGGTAGCCCCTATGTGGATTGTCAGACTACATTGAGGCTTGATTTGGCAGTACACCTGGTTTTTATCCAACCGAACTTGCCTCCAAGCCTGGAATTCAAAAATAAGCACCTGCTTTGAGGCCACTGGGAGCAACATAAAAGGGGTTGGAGAGCAACATGTTGCTCACGAGCTACTGGTTGGGGATCACTGGCTTATAGCAACTACTGAAGGAGAATCTTAGATACCAAAAGATCAAGTGATGGAATATATCATGGATAAATGGCATTGCAAACACCATTTGTCAGAAACAGCATGGGTGATTCCAGACACCAAAGTAATTGTCTAGTTATTTAAAAGCATTTTTGCTAATTGGCTGGAAAGAGATTCAAATCACTGATTACACATGCACATAATAAGCTTTGGAACAAAATACGATTTTGTTCAATTTTGGCAATTTTTCTTTTTCTATTCTTCAGGATAATTTATATTATCCTAAATAATTAAACCCAAATAATTGGTATTTATATTCAAAGTTGTGCTCATGACTCAACTTGCAAAAAGAAGGCTGGGCTGAAGAAGACATTTAGGATGTGGGCCCATAATAAAAATTCTGTGTCAAAGCAAAACTCACCCACCTTCTTATGGTAAGGTGCTTATTTCCTAATTGCAGATTTTAGATACATTTTAGATGAAACCCTTTGATGAGAACAATAAATTAACTATTTATCAAGTTTGTTTTTATAATATATGAAATAATACAAATACTTATTATTTAATGTTAACGTACCTGATAATTACAAACATCACTAGGGCATTTCCCACTAAGCCAACCACAAAAACCATGGAGTAGACAGCAGTAATTATTACTGAAATTGTTGGTGAGATACTCGTGTGATTGCCTTCATTTAGTGGTAAATCAGGGTACACACTGACATTTTCATGATCATCCCAGCCTAGCAGCCAGCTTGTGTTGGGAAAGCAAGTTGAAGGACATGCAGGTGCACAGCTGGAAGAGCAGGTATTGCCCACTGGAGCTCTGTCTAGTATAACCTCTTCTTCCTCTCGAAAAATCTGTACTGGAGATTCCATCACCATTTATGAGAAAATAGCCTTAGAAAATACTACACAAAAAGAAACATAGTGAGAAATTAAAATTCAGTTTTATTATTATAAAATCACCCATCATCTTTGCAAGACAAAATAGAATATATGTGGTTAACTGCATCAATACCAAGAAACTGATGCTGGCTTACACAATGAAAAGAGGACAAATGAGACTACAGGTATGGGATCTGTTATCCGGAAACCTGTTATAGCTGTCTCCCAAAGACTCCAGTATAATAAAATAATCCAATTTTTTATAAATGATTTCCCTTTTTAGTGTAATAATAAAACAGTACATTGTACGTGATCCAAACTAAGATATAATTAATCATTATTGGAAGCAAAACCAGCCTATTAGGTTTATTTCATGTTTACATGATTTTCTAGTAGACTTAAGATCCAAATTACTGAAAGTTCCGTTATCCGGAAAACCCCAGGTCCCGAGCATTCTGGATAATAGGTCCCATACCTGTAGTATAAAGGACCCTTGAGCAGATTTTGGGGATACTCACTGATATGGGCACAAATATGCACTCCTGATGATTTGTTGAACAATAGAGGGGAGAGGTTATTAGCATACCTCCTTAGGGGGGTACAATTTCTTTTTAGCAAAGGCCAGATCAGGTAAGTTTGGTTTTGATACAGGGCATGAACAGTTCCCTTAAGCATATTTTATATTATGGGCTTGTTTTTTCCCTTTCCTCCTTTTTTCATTGTTAGATTAACTGGTGTGGGGAACAACATAAAAGGAGAAGAAAAGCTAGAAGAACCTATTTCCCTTACATCCCAAATAGCAACAAGACTGAGATGTATTCCCTCTCTCTCTGTTTGGTTGGACAAGTGGAACAATAACGATACCAATCCTCAGTGTTTTTCACGCCACCTGTGGTAGGCAAGTGGTCCATTTTAATGTGTTGATTTTTTCCTTTCATTTTTTCTCTTATGTACCAGTTCCCAAGGGAACTTGACCATATGCATGTTACCCAAGGGGCTGTAAGAGGCCCTTTAGGTGACCACCCTGCTACTACTTTGCTATGCAGCTGATTGTTGGAAAGAGGCTGTAAGAGGCCCTTTAGGTGACCGCCCTGCTACTACTTTGCTATGCAGCTGATTGTTGGAAATCCCAAAATGGCTAACCGCTATAGCTTCAGTGAAGGAATTCTTCTTATCCCTTATTGCTGACTTGGATTCTTAACCCTTTTTTTATTGATTTAGCAGATGTCCACAAGTAATGAACCCCCTGCAGAAACGCAAAGTCTAAGCACTTGCAAAACAGAGCATTTGATGACCCTACAAATATGATAAAAGGTCCTGTAAAACCTGCTTGGTGAATTTAGCTAAGAAAGAGAGAGAAAATACCCCTAACATTTCAGCTAACTGGATGAAAGACTTTATTAAAACTACCATGCAAGAGATGTATAGATCTCAGGTTAGTCAACCAGATAATTTGCATAACATAATCATATGGAGACAATCAAGTCGGTGGAAAATGCCTGGGATTAAAGGAACAGTAACACCAAAAAATTTAAGTGTTTTAAAGTAATGAAAATATCATGTACTATTGCCCTGCACTGATCTGTTTGCTTCAGAAACACTTCTATAGTTCATATAAACAAGCTGCTGTGGAGCAATGGCAGAAATTGAAAAACGGCTATATGGCACAGGCTAACTAATGGATAACAGATAACACCATTAGACAGACAGGGCGTATCTGCTGTGTAACTTGAGCTTTTTCTCCTTTGAATGGCTGCCCCCATTGCTACACAGCAGCTTATTTATATAAACAATAGTAGTGTTTCTTAAGCAAACACAGCAGTTTTACCAGTGCAGGGCAACACTACATTATATTTTCATTACTTTAAAACACTTTTATTTTTTGACGTTACTGTTCCTTTAAGGAGACTATATGGCCTCACTAGATTTAAATGTATCTCTATGTACCCCTGTTCAAAGATCACAGGAAATTTTTGAGAACTGCTGATTACATAAAAGGAGTTCTGCACCACTAACAGTCTACAGCTTCACCTTCTGGAATAACTACTACTCCCCAAATATTTACACAAATTATTTGGAAATAATAACTGAACTTCATTCTGATTATTATTTGGAAATACTAATTAGAATGAAGTTCCGTTATTAGGAAAATTAAATGTACTGCTACCATTTCCTTACTAAGCAAATGTTTAAGATTTTGTAGAAATACATAGGTATGTAAAGTTTAACCTTTCTCTTTTAAAGAAAGAAAATTCCCATAGTATCTATAGTTGCCACAGAGTTTAAGATGTGGGCAACAATTCAACCAGTTTAACTTGGAACTTTCAGTCCCAGGAACAATCCTAAAATTTTCAATGTCCAGCCTGTAATACATTTTCTAAAAATGTCTGTTGTTGAAGAGAGACATTTTCTATTATCCCTGCCAGCTGCATGAAGGAGTGAGAACATTATTACATCCTAGTAAATCTGCTGGAAATGAAGGCTTTCCTTTTAGCATCAGACAATAAATTCATGAAATTGTATATTTATATGTACTTTTCCTTTTCTTTTGCTTTAATGCAACTGTCATTATCTGCCTCTTACAAAACAGTCAACATTTTAAGCCAATTGAAAAACAAAATGTTTGAACAAACAAATGTACAAACTGAATGTTACAAAAGCACAAAGAACAAAGAAAGGCAGTTGCTGATGCAGACAATGATCAAGGTGGCAAGAAAAAGGTTATTGAAAACAATATATGGAGATGTATATAGCATGGAATGTCAGAAGACGGGTGCCCTTCAGAACCTAAATAAAAGGGATTGAAAAAATACAAGTGGGTAAACAGCAAAACAAGAGTTAAGTTATGGAGAGGAATAGAAATTCTGCCCTCAGAAAAATATACTCTGCTTTACAGCTAGTAGGGATTAGGAGGCACTGATTTCCTTACTGAGAACAGATAAAATCAGCTGAACAAGCTTGTCGAAAGGATATGCATTCTTAGGATGAATGACTGTTCCTTTAATGTATCCTTTGTATGTGTGTATACATCAACAGAGAAGGTTGAAGTGTCAAGGATCTGCTTTAGAAAAGGAATTAAACTGCATTATAACGTCAAGGTGGCTGAGTTCACTGGCACCATCTTCTTCTCTTCGGTAATCTTCGTGGCATATCGGCACATGCACAGTTGGAGCAATTTCCTTTTTGCTACAACTGCGCATGTGCCGAAAGTCACGGAATTCGCCTAAGCGCCGGCAGAAGATTACTGAAGCGGCTGAAGATGGTGCCTGTGAACTCCGCTGGACAGAATCTGCCCCCAGGAGTAAATAAAGCAGGGCCGGCCTTAGGCCTATTGGACCAATTGGGCCCAATAGGGCCCCGCACCTCTGGGCAGCACAGATAATATTTCCCTAAGCACATGATGCTGCCTGGCCTGCCCCCAACTTTGAGAGTCCAGCCCATCCCCAAACCATAGGTCCAGCCCACCCCCAACTCAGATAAGCCAGCCTATCCCCCAACATAGGCCCAGCTTTCCTCCAACCTTGATAGGCCCTGCCTGCCCCCAATCCAACCAAGCCTGCTCCCAAGCAGAATCGGCCCAGCCTGCCCCAAACTAATTGGCCCAGTCCACTCTCCTATTTCCTCCCTCTCTCTCTTACCCTGTGTGCCCCTATTATGTGCCCCTATTTCATCCCTCTCACTCTCTTACCTTGTCTGCCCCTTTCCTTTCTATTTTGTGCCTGTATGCCCTTATTTTCCTAAATACTTGGTGTGTCAGTAGCCAGCAACACTTTGTCTAGGGGCCCCGCCAACATGGTCCCAATTGGGCCCCATATTTTATAGGATCAGCCCTGAAGTAAAGAGTTAGGGGCATTTAGCAAAGGTACCACCTAGGCTGGGGGAGCAGGGAAGGGGGTCTATGTAGGGTAGGGGGGTATGGGATTTTAGTAGCAAGGGTTTGTTTCTTCTTTAAGGGACAGAAACTGTATCAGGCCATGAAAGAGAAAGGATCAGCTAAGTTAAGTCACCATTTGGACTACAATAAGTAAAGCAAAGACTGAATCAGAATCAGTAATGTTTTTGTTTAATGTCACCCTAAAAAAAGTCATGAGAGATAGATGGCAGCAATTCTGGTGGCATGCTAAAGAAAATAGGACTTTACATATGTTGATGATATCCTATATTAAAGAATGCAAGACTTTGCGGCATGCCACAACAGGATAAAATGGATGGATGGACTCATTGTCCTGGATGAAAGTAAGAGTTAATGCTTTCTTATTAGTTATCTATACAGGTTTTTAAAGCTACAATGTACATTTCATGATAAGCAGAGATAAAAGTTCCGCTGAAATGCCCTCAAGCATGAATTCTAATCAAAAGGTAAGAGAGGGAATATGCGAAGACTCAAATAATACAAGGTGCGGTCTGTCATTTTGTTTTCTTCCCCCGTGGCATTTAGAGTTGTTTCACACTTTAGCTTCCTTAGGCAATAATAAAATAATTCAACATGGTTATAAATGATTTAATTAATATTGATTCATTTAGCTTTGTGATTTAAAATACTCATAGTATTTTCTTGACACCTGGAATCAATATTTATGAATTATCATTGTAGGTACACAGAAATATTCTCACATTGCTGATCTTGCCCAACCCCACCCCTTGTGTTGTGGCCCCTACTCCTCTCCAAAGCCTACTGTGGGATTAGACATCCAAGACCAGCTAAATATTAGAGTCAATCCAGTCCATTACATTTTAAATATCTGGGAATCCTGCAGATGTTGATATATACTGTATGTCCCTTGTAAATATTACTTTATGATACAGTTAAATTATTAGTTACTGACTCATTGTAATTGTCTTTAGACCCGTAATACCAGTGTGGCACAATGCATTGCCAGTGGAAAATGTCTTTGTTTTGTTTGTTTGTTGTCACAGATCTATTTATCCAATTACATCACATAACAATTTCTGAAGTACTGAATATTTCTGTACAGTTTAAAATATCAGTAATACAAGGAAGGGTATAGGATCTATTATCCAGAATGCTTGGGACTTGGGGTTTTTAGTCATTTGTATTACCATTTCTTATGTATAGTATGGGATCCCTTATCCAGAAACCCGTTATCCAGAAAGTTATGAATTGAAGGAAGGCCATCTCCCATAGACCCCATTTAATCAAATAATTCAGATTTTTCAAATTGATTTTCTTTTTCTCTGTGATAATAAAACAGTAACTTGTTCTTAATCCAAACTATAATATAATTCATCCTTATTAAAGGCAAAAGAATCCTATTGGGATTATTTAAGGTTTAAATTAAGTTTAAGTAGACTTAGGGGCCTATTTATCAAAGGTCGGATTTTAGAGGTTTTTGAAACTACGACTAAACTCGAACTCTTAAACTACGAATGTTGTGAGATTTATTAAAAAATCCAAATAAAAAAGTACAACACAGAAAATTACATTGACCAATACGTTAAAAAATACAAATACTTTAAAAACCCTGAAAAAGTTGAGCTTTTTGGCCAATTCCTAGTGTAAAAAAATCCTCTAAAAGTCCAAATTGATTTACAGTGGTCCAAAAAGATCAGCACAGCTCCCATTGACTTCTATAGGACCTCCACAACTTTTACCTGGTGAAGTTTTGTATTAGTTGTTTTCATGGTTTTTACATTTAATAAATATTGAATTTTAGAGCTTTTTTAAAACAATGAGAAACCCACACATTTTTAGAGATCTGTGGGAAAAAATGAAATTCAATTGTTAGTAAATTACCCCCTTAATGTACAGAGATCCAAATTACGGAGAGACCCCTTATCCAGAAAACCCCAGGTCCAGAGCATTCTGGATAATAGGTCCCATACCTGTACAACAATAAATTTAAATAGTAACCCAGTACAATAGATTCATGCAGCTTAGTTCCCATCAAGCACAGGGTACTGTTTTATTATTACAGGAAAATTTAAATCATGTGCTTAATATCGAGTCTATGGGAGATGGCCTCCCCGTAATTCTGAGACTTCTGGATAATGGGTTTTCAGATAAGGTTCCCATATCATACAATGTTACATTTAAGTGTTTATAATATTTAAAATACATATGATTTTTATTCTATTCTGAGCTATCAGTGACTTTTAACCCCTGTTTCTCTCATTATGCAATTCTAAAAGGCAGCATTTCTGTGTGCCCCTCCCCCAACATTGCCATAGTCTGCTATGTCAGCACTAACCCATCTCCGCTGCAAATGGTACTGACATTTTAAGGCAGTTGTTTTAAAAAAGGCAAGCAACAATAAGACTTAACTCTTTAACCACTAGGTATATACACAGTGCTGTGAGTTCTTTTGCAGTAAGCCCACCTATATGTACAATTACCAGCCATGGAGGCAGCCATATGTAATTACACCTGCATACAATAAATGCACATATATCCTAAACTGAGATTTTCTTTTTTTTATTAAACTACATTTAATTAGATACAGTATAAATACTGAAGCAATTAAAATATACATACAATTAAAACAGAATTTCAAATTATTATTTTTTTTTATCCCATTATTGTGTTTTCAATAAGAATTGTATACCAGCTGTTTGGTCAAAACCATTCTAACCTTCTACATAGCCTTCCTTTAGCATTAAAATTGTAACAAAGTTCCAGTAGCAAGGACAGTTCCCTAAGTATACAGAGATAGAGCAGAATAATATGGCAACAATTGGATTTGCCTCTATAAGTTAGGATTTTTTTTTGTCCTTTGGATCAACAGTTTAATGGACTTTGGTCAAGAGATGCTTCTTTAGGATGAGCGCTATCAAGTTTGCTGAATGAAAGAAACATTGTGTTCATATTTTCTTAAGATATTGTGGGGGTTCCCTCAACAGGCAGAAA
This sequence comes from Xenopus laevis, assembly GCF_017654675.1. Classification (NCBI taxonomy): domain Eukaryota; kingdom Metazoa; phylum Chordata; class Amphibia; order Anura; family Pipidae; genus Xenopus; species Xenopus laevis. The sequence continues at coordinate 122,414,320 of NC_054381.1, forward strand.
CAGCCATAAACTTTTTTAAGGGACACCCAATATAAATTCATGCAGGTATGCCTGTGTTTTATTCACAGCAGGGTTTAAACCAGACGAGGAATATTCAAACAAACCTATTAAAGTTAATTATCTGAAACAAGAAGAAACTGGTCGACTATTAAAACCATTAAAACCTTCTCTTTGGGAGTGCCTCGGACACTTTTAGGGTAACTCAGTTTAATAAAGAAATATATTAGGGAATACAAATAAAATGATATTGTCAAGTGCAAAGACACTGGTAGCCAGCTTTATAAAGCTTGGCCTAAATGGTTTTGAACAGTTGGTGTATTTCCAAAGTTTCATTGTACTTTTTAATGTTGCCCTTTGTGAAATCTTTATGCAAGATTCATTACAAAAAGCTAACTGGTGTATATTTCAGAGAGTATAATTTATATCATGCCAGACTATTGCTGAAAATGAAGGCATTATTTTATGCCATATTAGATGTGCCATTATCCTCTGACATCCCTGATAAGCAAAACTGAGCCATACCACATTGTGGAAATTGGTGAAAATTCTCTGAAATCGATGGAAAGGCAAAATTACATTGTGGTTTAGGGTTTTTCACTGGCATCATACTCCCTTAAAGGGAAAACTTTCCCCCGGAATGAATACTTAACTATCAGATAAAGAATCTCTCCTAACTGAAACATAGATATTAGTAAATATTGCCCTTTTACATCTCTTACCTTGAGCCACCATTGTGTGCTGCCTCAGAGATCACCTGACCAGAAATACTACAACTCTAAGGGGCCGATTCACTAACTTCGAGTGAAGGATTCGAAGTTAAAAAACTTCGAATTTAGAAGTTTTTTTTGGGCTTCTTCGACCATCGAATGGGCTACTTCGACCTTCGACTACGACTATGACTTCGAATTGAAGGATTCGAAGTAAAAATCGTTCGACTATTCGACCATTCGATAGTCGAAGTACTGTCTCTTTAAAAAAAACTTCGACCCCCTAGTTCGGCAGCTAAAAGCTACCAAAGTCAATGTTAGCCTATGGGGAAGGTCCCCATAGGCTTTCCTAAGGATTTTTGGATCGAAGGATATTCCTTCGATCGTTGGATTAAAATCCTTCGAATCGTTCGATTCGAAGGATTTATTCGTTCGATCGAAGGAATAATCCTTAGATCGTACGATCGCAGTATTTAAGCTAAATCCTTTGACTTCGATATTCGAAGTCGAAGGATTTTAATTCCTAGTCGAATATCGAGGGTTAATTAACCCTCGATATTCGACCCTTGATGAATCGGCCCCTAACTGTAACAGGAAGAAGTGTGGGGGTTAAAGACATAACTTTGTCTGTTAATTGGCTCATGTGACCTAACATGTATGGTTTGTTTGGTTTGTTTATGTGCACCGTGAATTGCAGGATCTCAGGGGACGGCCATTAGATCTTAAAATAGCAATTTTCTATTTAGGATTACCCAATGACACATACTACTAAAAAAGTATATTTGTATTAAATAGATTTCTTAAATGAAGCAGTGTTTCCATATGGGCGGCTTTATGCAATATATTTTTTATAGAGAACTACATTGTTCTGAGATATCGTTTTCCTTAAACTGGCATGCTTGAACAGCAACACAAAAGGGGTCATTCACAACTCCTGGGGGCTCAAGTTCAAGAGCAAAAAGATGTACAATATCGAAAGAGACCATGGGGCAAATTCACTAAAGGGTGAATTTTCGTCTGCGAACGCCCCGCCACACTTTGCGCCATTTGCCAGGCATAAATATGTTACAATCTATGCTAATTCACTAAAATGCAAAGTTGTATCTCAGCAGCCAAACCCTGGCAAAGTTTCAGTATAGTTAATGCGAGCATTTCTTAGTGATCTTTCGCTAGCATTCATTTCTGCCTAGCGAAATTTTGTTAGTACTCTTACGCTTAGGTCAATTTGAATAGGGCGGGTACATATAAGTCATATATGTCTTTATTAGTGATGTTGGTGCAAATGCTTGAAGTGGCCACTTATTAGAGGTATCTAGTGATGGGCGAATTTATTCGCCAGGCGTGAATTTGCGGCAAATTTGCGTGATTTGCCGCCAGCGAATAAATTCACAAGATGCCCGCAAAAATTTGCCGGCATCAAAAAAAATTGTAGACGGCGTCAAAAAAACCGGGCACCGGCGTAAAAAACGAGACGCCCGCACCGTTTCACAAATTTTTTGCCGTTTCGTGAATTTCGCAGGAAATTCTGTAATTTTTCTGCAAAGCAGCGCAAATTCGCCCATCACTACAAGTATCCAAGGAAGCAAAATAAAGACAAAAGAGATCCTCTAATGCTGTAGACCTGAACCCACTCTAAAACAAATGTGACACACCCCTCAAATGGTTGGTAAAGAAATGTTAACACAAAAATCTTTAATAGTTAGGACTTTTGAAGGCAATCCCATTTTAAAAAATGAAAAAACGCCAGCGTCTTTTAGAACTTTTATGAGTTTCCGGCATACAGGATATGATATTGCTAACGTAAGATTGAGGAGGATGTACTGTAGCTTCATCTTATCAGTTCACAAGGTATAAGGTGGCGAAGGAAACTCTGGCGAAAGAGGTAACATTCTGTAAAATTCGCACTATAGTGAATTCTGACACAAGTAGTACAAGTGGCAGAGAGCGACAAATTTCCCTGCACTGGTGTGGAGGACTAACATTCAACAGACACTGCTGCCTGGGCCCCTCCTAGTTCATGGGATAAACAAATGTACTTTTACAATTCCATTTCTGAAGGATATTTGCAAGTTTGTGGACAAAGAATATGCTTATCTTTCCCATAAACATAAAAATGATTCTACAGCTGTTAAACACCAGTTTCTATTATATAGGTTAAAGGGGTGGATCACCTTTAAGGTAACTTTTATTATGTTATAGAATGGCCAACTCTAAGCAACTTTTCAATTGATTTTCATTATTTTTTTTTTTATACTTTTATAGTTATTTGCCTTCTTCTTCTGACTCTTTGCAGCTTTCAAATGGGCGTCTCTGACCCCCTCTGAAAAGCAAATGCTCTGTAAGGCTACAAACGTATTGTTATTGCTAATTTTTATTACTCATCTGTCTATTCAGGCCTCTCCTGTTCATATTCCAGTCTCTTATTCAAATCAAAGCATGGTTTCTAGGGTAATTTGGATCTTAGTTACCAGACTGCTTAAAATGCAAACTGAAGAGCTGCTGAAAAAAAATAACTCAACAACCTTAAATAATAAAAAATAAAAAACAATTGTAAATTGTCTCAAAATATCACTCTCTACATCATACTAAAAGTTATCTCAAAGGTGAACAACCCCTTTAAAATGGATCTCCCTAAAAACAGTTGTTTGAATAACAAAAGAAAATGTGATTCTGAGCAACTTTCCAATATAAATTAAATGCTAATATTCACTGATTTAAAAGTTATTTGTCAATAAAATAGCTGGAATTAGTGTTTCTTTGCCCCTTTCTGTTCTGTGTTTCTGACACTTTAAACAGTATAGCAGAAGTCAGTTCTCCGGCAGGTCTGATAATCAACAGGCTTGCAACATTGTTGCAAGAATCAGGAGAAGGCGTGCAGAAAATGTACACAATCAGCAGATACTATTTTCAATATTGTATACGGAAAACATGCTTAGGATTACATTTTCCTTTATCATATGACACTTTTTTTAGTTATACATTTTATTTTCAACATAAACCTTTTACCTTTAACATTTTAATTCTATAATGTTGACAGTTTTCTGTTTTCCGTCTTTTGTATAGCTGCCTATTTAACAAATTGATCTTCAATACTCTGCCTTTATAGCCATTAATGCATTTCCCTTCAGGATAATTACATTCCACTTGTGCTATAATCTAGCCATGTGTCATGGAAAAAAAGACTATATAAAATGCACTGATACATTTAGCACAAAGCACTGAAACCCTGCTTCCACCCCCAGATGTTTTTCTGTATTCGTCCTCTGGTCATCATGTTTGTGCACGCATTTCACATTTGGGACTTGTTGGTGTCATAAAAATGTCCTTTTTAAATAATAAAAGCCATATTCCTTATTATATGGGCACTGACCATCCAATATTTTTAAGGTACTAAATGACAGCATGAAATTAGATTGGACATGGGACATGGTTATTATTAACTAGGTGAAGACTGTGTGAAAACTCCCAGCATCCCATTAACACCCAGAGGCTTTACAGGGAATGATGGAAACTGTAGATCAGCAACATCTAGTGAGCCACAGCTGTAAACTTGGCGGTAGCAAAGCACACATTGATGGAAATTGACTTTTACCAAAAGATCATTAACATCATAATTGCTTATAAATTAGAAAAACTAAAATCATTTTAAGATCTTGAATCCATAGGAATAGCTGCTCATTGCTTTTTACTCCCAAATTGATTTGGGACTTTCACCCACTATCCCTATTTTTCCCATTTGGCAGATGTAAAGTATCTTTTCAGTGTACAGCAAATACACACAGGAGTGAGTTATATTCCTTCAGATAGCCTGGATCTGAGCCCACATTCCGTTAGAAGATATTCTGCCCAACTAACATAATCTAAAATGTTTGTGCCAGATGGTCTTTGAAAAATAACTGAAATAGACAAAGCTCAGGTGTTTTTTCTATATGTCTATTAACATGCACATGTCTCCATTAATGTATGTGTGTGTCCATGTATGTGTGTGTAAAAGTGGACACGTGTGTATGTTCATGCAGGTGGGGAGAATATTACATCTAACTCCCTAGATTCCCTTTACCCAAAACCCAGAACAGCATACAGCATTATATTTCTGAGCTTTCATATTAAAACCTCCTATTTGTGCTGAGCATTTCCCTTCATGAAATGAAGATTTGCAAATAAGTTATTACCACAGTCAAGCATTCATCAGGCTCATATTTAAATGGTTATTGATTTGAAATAAAGTCCGCACGTGCACATTCACAGAGATAATATCATTCAACGAATTGCAGGCAGAACAAAAACCCAGAGAGCTGCAGAGTTCAAAGCAAGTAGGTTTTGCTCGGTTAGAACTTTCCTCTGCTGTCAACATCCTGATTTCTTTCCCCCGGTTTTATAGAGTTTCCAGTTATTTCACCATGAAAGGGTGACTGCGGTGTGCAATGTAGTAGTTAAAAGGAATTTACCTGCTCCAGGCAGCTTTGAAGAAGTGAAGGATGCAGATGAAGCAGCGTTCCTCTATGTGTCTGCTAGTTTTAGTACTCGGGATTCTCTCTTAAGCTCTAGGTGAACTCAGCAAGCTTCTGTATTTTCAAGTCTCATGAATAAAAAAGAAATCTATGGGTTTTGCCTCCCTGACTCTCTCTTCCAAAGCTTCTCCCTATTCATTCCCAGGGATAACCTACGTGTGTGCCTTGTTCCCTGTGCCTCTGGTCCATAGCCCCTCCCCTACACTCACTCCATCTCCCTGCCTTACACAGCAGCAGCCGTAGCAGCACTCTCTGGTGGATCGTAAACTCTCATCATGACAGCACCAAGTGGTGAAAAATTGGGGTGTAGAATGATAAGTCTAGGAGCAAACTGTTTAACTGGCATCCACATCAATGGGAGCATATTTAACAAATATAGACTGGAGAGTAAAGTACAGGGATTATACTGGTATGTGCTCAGGATCAGCAGCAGGGAGCTCTGAAGCTCTTACATGTTCCAAAAAGGTTTCACCTGTTTGACACCACACTGGAATTCATTAGCGTAAACGAATCCCTTAGCCATTCAAAGGGTTAAAGGGTTTACACAAACCAATAAAACAAGGGAAAAAGGAAGAAATGTGAAGCTAAGGCTTCTCAGACAGCAGTAGAACTTCAACGTGGACTTTAATGACTATAGTATCTACAGTATAGGAGACAATAAAATGTATGTATCAGGTATAAAACATGAAACCACCACGACTCTAAAGAAGATAACACAAAGCAGTCTCTCGGACAGAGTCTATTTCTACCTGTTGCTATAGCAGCATAGTGAACTCTTTACTATTTTAGTATACAATGCAGTGAACTCAGTGAGAACCATTCAGATTTAACCCTCTTGGTTATCTCAATATTGCAATCATTCCCCCCAAAAAAATGATGCTCCATTTCTTTTAATGACAGCATATTATTTTTCGTATGTTTCTTATATAATACAGCACACAATATCATAAAACTACCTTCTGATGTTGCAGAGTATCAAAAATATTGTCCTGTTCTTGACCAATATTCAGCTCACTCCACTCTAGATGTAATTCAGTTTAAAAGTTTAAAACAAACAAAAAAAACACAGTCTAGCAATTGGCCAAAGCCAAAAATCACTGGGGAAAGCACACTGAGGATATTGACATCTCTGGTAACACTTACATAACTGCTACAAAATGAATACTTCAAAAGCAGAGATAACCAAAATAATAGCAATTCAAACTGGAGCATTGGGGTCCACCGGGCTGCAAAATGAAGGGCCCTCCTGGCTGTCCCCAGTGGCCCCGTACCGACCTCCAAACTTGCAAATGCGATCATGTGCGAAAGACACGGCTGCAGACGCATGCGCAAAAGACACTGCGCAACAACTGATCAGCAGCTTGGGAGAACAGGTCTGAGCCAGTGGGGACCCATGAGGGCTGGGGCCCACCAGGTTTTTTCCTGGTATCCCAGACCAACCCTGCATTTATATTAGTAGCTAAATGCACAAAATGTCTTAATGTCCTCTTGTATTTGTCTGTATGAATTTTGTGGTCACAGCCTAATTGTGCCCACGCTCAATGTTTTTAAAAATTGGTGGCGAGTATAACTTTACCTTGTTTGCTATGGTTTATACAGGAGCCATGGTCAGCTCCATGTTGTAGCTCTAACCCTTTCCAGCTACAGTCAGGTGATCCCAGTGGTGGCCAATAAAAGGGGAACCATGTTTTAACCTTGAAAGCAGCAGGTAAGTTGCAGATAAAACTAAAGGTGGCCACAGATGTAACGATCTTTCTTGGAAAAGATCTTTCCAAGAAAGATCATTCATTTCAATACACACGTGTAGAGCTGAATCGTCAGATATACAGGCAGAAACAATAGAATTCTACCTGTATCTGATGATTCAGCACTAACAATGGGCAATCAAAATTTGCCGTGGAGCGCAATTGATGAGCCAACCAATATCCAAGTCTTTTGCCGATATTGATCGGCTCTTTTCCCACCATACACGCACCGAATATTGTACAATAATTTGTTAACGTACTATATTAACTGTGCATCTATGGTCAGCTTTAGTCCCTGTTTAAAATGTATAATGAAGCAGCAGAATTCTTAATGAATCAGATGAAAGTAGAGTGTAGGACTGGGCATATCAGGGATGACTTTGCTGTAGATGACCAGATGCAATAAATAGACAAACATTCCCTATTTTGTTTAAAGGGAAAGGCATTTTTCATACTAGTGGATCACCTGACCGTAGCTTAAAAGAGTATCAAATGGTGAACTCTAACTTTAACCCATTGATAAATAAACTTTTAAAAATCCCATAGGAATGCATAGAAAGTGGGTGAGTTTTTATTTATTAAACTTTAAACTCGCATTTCGATAAATCTGCCCCTTAATGTACTTTAATTTGTCCAAAAAGCATCCAGACTTCGTCAGAGTTGAACCTCAGAAGTTTGTTGCCGAGTCACCCAGTTTATTCAAACAATTCACTCTGCAAAATAGAAGCATTCTGCTTGAAACCTATTGGGACTGATTTATCAATGCCTGGTATTTTTTTACTGTGCAGGAAGAACACTAATCATTCCCTATCTACCATTAAAGCAATTTAGTATCATCAGCAGTACAGAGATAGTTACAATGCCAACCTCAAGGTCATTCATGAATAAAATGAAAAAAAAAAAAAAAAACAAGAACTAAGGACAATCTCTGCAGTTCTTCTCTGTACTACACTGGTCCGACTAGAAAATGTTTACCATCATGATTTACCATCATTCTTTGTAATCTATCTTTCGGTCAGCTTTTCTATCCAAGTACAAACTATACTGGATATTCAAGGTTGATATTCCTTCTATAAAAAATTTCAATTTTCTGTGCATTATTGTATCAAAGTAAATGACATCCACTGCAACCCCAAGGGCTAGGCTTCTGCTCCTTCTTCATAGAAAAAAAATCCCTCATCTGAATTCTTTCACAGTTCTGATGTTTAGGTTTTCATTTCTGTTGATTCTTATGCCTGTGAATTGGTTGACAAACATGGGGCCAGTTGAAAGTCCCAGGCGGGAAGTCATGCACTTTTTTTCCATCTATTGCCTCATATGGGAGTAATAAAATATGTTATGGGGGTTTACCCTTAGCTGTTAACTATGGCTTAGCTGAGATCTGCTCCCTATGATCTTATTGTAGGGGTCATGTTGGCAGTGGCGTAACTAGAGTGTGATGGGCCCCCCTGCAAAACAATCTTCAGACTGGCCCAGCGCACTCCGATCAACATCCTCCCATCCAATTCCCACCTCTGCCCACTCCTGCACCAACTCCACCCATTCCTCACCAAGACTCCACCCACTGCCCCAGCGCCATGCCCACATGTGCTCCGATATCCCGCTGCAGGTAAAAGAGCGGCTGGGGAAGGGGGATTCTTGTTAGCTATAGAGCAAGCTGACCCCACAGTCTGAGCCCCCCTTTTCCCCGGGCCCCCCTGCAATTGTGGGGTCTGCTTCCTCTATAGTTACGCCGCTGCATGTTGGATACAAGTGCTAGAGTACAAAGGGGTGCAAACTTGACTTCCACCAGTGGCATTGCTGTTCTTTATCCCATTTTTATTGTATCTTATTGTTTGAGGTGAAATGATCAGGCTTTGAATGTATAAACATACACAGGATATTCCTACCTTTCAACTGGTTCTCTTCATTTACACAGACCTTCACTATACATAGTGGTTGCTCAAAGTGTCAAAGGCAGAACTTTTTCATACACTTAAGGCCCAGAAGTATCTCTTCAAGGTAGTATTTTAAGTATTCTGTAATCCGTTAAACAATGAAGAAAATATATATTGATCCATGGATTATTATCATTTGTTATGATTCATATTCTTCAGTGATCCCAGGATGTATTCAAGGATTCAGGGATTGTTGTAGAAACTCATTTGGAATGAGTCAATACCAGAGAAGCACTTGCCTATGTTATAGAAAGTTCATGAATGGCAGCACTAAAATTAATGGCAGTTGTGAAAGTAACAACATCTTTTGCTGAGATTGAGTGAGAGGAGAAGTAGAATAATTTCTCTAGTGATATTGGAAGCTGTTATTCTGCAGTTTTAAGCAAGAATCCTATTTAGTGACCATTAATCCCTGTCACTGATTAGGGATGTAGCGAACGGCGGAAAAAATGTTCGCGAACATATTCGCGAACTTGCGTCCAAAAATGCGAACGGTTCGCGAACGTCGCGAACCCCATAGACTTCAATGGGAAGGCGAATTTTAAAAGTTAGAAAAGACATTTCTGGCCAGAAAAATGATTTTAAAGTTGTTTAAAGGGTGCAACGACCTGGACAGTGGCATGCCAGAGGGGGGTCAAGGGCAAAAATGTATCTGAAAAATACATTGTTGACACAGCGCTGCGTTTTGTGCTGTAAAGGGCAGAAATCACACTACGTCACTCAGGTGATGTTTCTGGACACGGAATGTGAAAAAGCTCACACAGCTAGGTGGCACTTGGTTAAAGACTGGGCAAACAATGCCTGCAAGGGCAACGTATACAGTAGTGGATACGGAATATATTATTGCTGCTGTAAAAACATCACTCAGGTGATGTTTACGGACACGGAATTATTATTGTTATTTAGACAGAATGTGAAAAAGCTCACACAGCTAGGTGGCACTTGCATACCTCCCAACTGTCCCTCTTTTGACCACTCAACCCCCTGTCCCTCTTTTGTACTGGAAAGTCCCTCTTTTCTCTGCACTGAACAGCCAGAAAAAAAACAGTTTCTAACTTAATTGGCTTTTGGCAGAGAGCTCAGAACAGCTAACAGGTGCAAATAAGATACTTTGTAACAATTTTGACTCTGGTTGGTGCTGGTAGTGGTGAACTACTAGGAGGAGCAGCACACCAGTCCCTCTTTTCTCTGCACTGAACAGCCAGAAAAAAAAACAGTTTCTAACTTAATTAGCTTTTGGCAGAGAGCTCAGAACAGCTAACAGGTGCAAATAAGATACTTTGTAACAATTTTGACTCTGGTTGGTGCTGGTGGTGGTGAACTACTAGGAGGAGCAGCACACCAGTCCCTCTTTTCTCTGCACTGAACAGCCTGAAAAAAACCAGTTTCTAACCTAATTAGCTTTTGGCAGAGAGCTCAGAACAGCTAACAGGTGCAAATAAGATACTTTGTAACAATTTTGACTCTGGTTGGTGCTGGTAGTGGTGAACTACTAGGAGGAGCAGCACACCAGTCCCACTCCCCAACACAGCTAGACTAATAGCACTGGGCTCTTACAGTAGCAAAGTAAAAAAAACAAAAAAGAAAATAAAAGCAGTCCTTACAAGGACTATTGGGTTACAGGCAGCAGTCAGCAGATGAGAGATCAGAAGCAGTGCCCACAGCAGCTACATACAGAGCACTGCAGTAGAAGGTAGATTACTAGCCAGCAAAGCTACCTAACCTAAAATGTCCCTCAAATCCCTGCAGAGTTCTGTCCCTACAATACAGAGCAGTATCAAGTAGATTACTAGCCAGTAAACTTACTATCAACTGTCCCTCAAATCACTAACAGCTCTCTCCCTACACTAGCTCTTCCAAGCACACACAGGCAGAATGAAAAAACGCTGCAGGGCTTCAGTTTATATATGGAAGGGGAGTGGTCCAGGGGGTGTGGGGGTGGTCCAGGAGGGAGAGCTTCCTGATTGGCTGCCATGTATCTGCTGGTCTGGGGTGAGAGGGCAAAAATAAGCGCCTGCTAAGGCGAACCCAAATTGGCGAACGTCGCGCGACGTTCGCGAACATTCGGCGGACGCGAACAGCCGATGTTCGCGCGAATTAGTTCGCGGGCGAACAGTCCGCGACATCCCTATCACTGATCTGTGGCTTCTGACTAGTGATGGGCGAATTTATTTGCCAGGCGCAAATTCGCAGCAACTAAATTCGCGAAATGCCCCGCGAAAATTCGCGGGCGTAAAAAAAAAAAATTTGCCGGTGGCGGTAAAAACAGAAGCCGGCGTAAAAAAAAATGGGCGCCGGTGTCAAAAACGAGACGCCGGTGCAGTTTCATGAATTTTTTGCCGTTTCGAAAATTTTGCGTGAAATTCGCAAATTTTCCAGCGAAGCGAAACGGCTCGAATTTGCCCATCACTACTTCTGACCAACATTCCCTTTTCTTGATGCAGGTTCTGCTTATTCACTGTATTCAGTAAGATTTATGACACCTACTCCCCTTGCCAAATGAAATATTTTTTTCTTGAAAAAAAATTAATACATTTTGGTTTAAATACTCAAAAATACTTATTTATAAAAATTAAATAAAAATTATTTATATTACTTTGTATGTGCCTGGCTAATTAATGCAGAGAATTTATAGCTCCCATAACAATGTTTAAAAGTACATAGAATACATGTATACAAAGCATAAATAGTCCCGTGGTCCAAAAAGGCAAATGGCACATTGGGCATATCTGGTGTTTTTCAGCATTGTCCATGAAAGCCAGTGACAGGCGGCACAGGAGCATTTGGGCACGTAACTAGCAGCAAATGCAGAGTAAATGCCCCTATGTGCCATCAGCAAAAGGAGCATTTAAAGCTTAATGTGTTACTGAGATAAACTTAAAAATTATTTCAAATTTAAATTATTTCAAAGCTTTTCTTCTACAAAAGTAGCACTTTGCTAAGCTTAGCAAAATCCCGCTGTCATTCTCATGGTAAACGTTTGGTGGCAGCAGGGCATGGCCCACTAGGCAGGACAGTGCCAGATACCTTATAACCATGAATGTATTTGTATTTCTTTGTACTAAACACTATTAAGCATGTATATATAGTGAATAAAGTACCCCTTTTGTAAAATATAAGGATATTATAAGTTACCGAGGAGTTTCATGACCATATAAAAACACGAGGCCGAAGGCCGAGTGTTTTTATACAGGTCATGGAACTCCGAGGTAACTTCTAATATCCTCATATTTTACAACTGGGGGTACTTTATTTATTATAATACACAAATTTCAGTGAGTCATGTGACTAAAATGACATCAGAACTCACCGTTTATAACTGATGACATCAGAACTCACCGTTTATAAGGATATTATTTACAGGATATTCATGGCTTTTGTGTATTATATAGTGAATAAAGTACCCCCTCTTGTAAAATATAAGGATATTATAAGTTACCGAGGAGTTTCATGACCATATAAAAACACGAGGCCGAAGGTCATGGAACTCCGAGGTAACTTCTAATATCCTCATATTTTACAACTGGGGGTACTTTATTTATTATAATACACAAGTTTCAGTGAGTCATGTGACAGCAATGACATCAGAACTCACTGTTTATAACTGATGACATCAGAACTCACCGTTTATAAGGATATAATTTACAGGATATTCATGGCTTTTGTGTATTATATATATATATATTTTATATACAGACAGAGTACTTCTTATGCATCACCCCTAAAAATAAACTGTGTGTTTCAAAAATGTTGATAGTTACAGTAATTATATACTATTATGAAATGTTTTTGTTTTCCTTTTGTACAAGATAGAACATGTTTTTAGATCTTATTGTTAAGAAGTCATATAAATACAGGTATGGGCCCATCATACTGTAGTTACTGAAGACAGCTTTTGCAGAATTCTAGTGTTACAGAAGTCAATAAGAGAACACGCTAATACATTTCTTGTACAAAGCTGAAATACTTTAGCCTATCCCAAACTGCAAAGGAACTTTTCTCCATTGTTTTTATATTTCTATCAAAGTTCTTTGAGGTTCAAATATTTTATGCATATTAATATTTATTGATTGATTCATGTATTTATTTCAGTTGCTTTGTACGTCATAAAGATGGGTTAACTGGAACTGGGTAGACCATTTCTATATGAATGTAGTATAAAGAGACTGTAGAATAGACGCAACCTTCTCAGGATCTAGCAAATGGTCATATAAAATCAATAAATATACATGTTCAGCAGTGTGCATGAAAAGTGCTATTACTTAGACTCAAGTTCCTGTGTCTATCCACTACCAGGTCCCTAAAGCAATGTTGGAGTTTCAGCAGCCTGGGGCCAATGTCAATGTCCAATGTTACTAAGGATTCTGTACATCCTACTTCACATTTTGCATTATATATATTCATTAAAACATATTAATATATGTTAATTGTGCCCCTTAGTGCTCATTGACATTGAAATTGCTGCAGGGGCATTGCAACACTCTGTCCCAGAATATAAATCCAGCAGTAGGTGCAGAGCACAACACTGATGGGTACAAAGCAGCCAAATCCTTACTGCCTGTCCTATGACTTGCTATTAGGGCAGGAGCCCTTTGGACCCTGAGTCTGTCAGCATTCCCTGTGTCTAAATGGTATGCAAGTTAGGAGGTGGGTAGGGGGTGTTCAGGAGCCTCCTCTACCCACTTCTCCTGAATACAGTGCTGTGTTGAGCCCTGTATTTGAATGGTTAATAGAAAAATGTGAAAGGGAAGAAAAGTAATCACAGATTAAATAGTGACTGATGTAAGCCAAATGAAAATTGATTTATGGAAACTGGAGAAAAACAAAATGGAATTTTACATATAACAAGACAATGGCTAAAAAAGGTACAACGTCTTAAAGAAGAATACAGACTGTAGGGTAATGGATGGCAATTTATATTCACACTTTGCAGGTTACTGGTTAACCCTCACCTTCATTATTGTTTTCATTTTTTAGGCCCTGTCAACAAAAATATATAAATATCTTTTAATATAAGATAAAAAAAAATTCCAGAGAAGGGTAACTAAGGAGATTTATGGTAAATAATAAAAAGACATCAAGACCGTCACATTTCCAGCTTAGAAGAGAGAATGCAGGGGGGTGATAGAAACATGCAGATACATCAAGGGAATTAACAGTATTCAAGCCATTTGCTGAAAAAGGAAGACAGCACAGATCAGGGGCCACAGAATGAATCTGAATGGAGGAAATTAAGAATACACTAATACAGAAGAGTAGAGAAAATAAAATGAAACAGAATCCCTGTAGATGTATTGAGATTAATGTATGTTTAGGTTTATTCATAGAACTAACACAGTAGCAGAAATTAAATATATGTATGAGATAAACAAAATGCATTTTAATGGTAAAAAGGCAAAATAGAATTAAACATGTAATGGCCAGTTGCTGATTTACACTGCTGTGTGCCATTGCAGCTGATACCCAGGGCAGCCATCAGGGGGGACAGGGGGGAGAGTTGTAGGGGCCCGAGGGTAAGGGGGGGCCTGCCACTTTGCACTTTCTTGATTAGCCGGCCCCCCTTGCTTTCTGAGAGCTGCTGACTTCGGGAAGGCAGGGCGGGAACACAAGGGGAGGTATCTTCTGTCCATTACTTCCCCTTATTGGTCACTGAGTTTAAGTCCCGGTTGAGCTGCTCAGGGATTGGATAGCTGAGGTTTGAACTTCTCCTCTAGCTCATCCAATCACCATGCAGCTATACCAGGACTTTAAATTCTGTGACCAATAAGGGAAGAAAATGTTGTCACTGGAAGAAGATGCAGCCACCTGTGCTCTCCTCCCTTCTGTAGTTGGCAGCTCACTGACAGCAGGTGGGACACACTAATGAAGTAAGTGTAACATGGCAGGGCGCCCCTAAAAGTAACCCTTTGTGGTCCCTGTTGTTAGGGGGGCCCTGGCCACCAATTTTCTTATAATGTGGGGGGGGGGGCTGGCCACCAATTTTTTTCCCCATGTGGGGTCCTAGCCACCAATATTTTTTAATGGGGGACTCTGACCACAAATGTTTTTTTAATGGGGGGCCCTGACCACAAATGTTTTTTTCAATGGGGGGGCACTGACCACCAATATTTCTTTATTTTTTTTATTAACATGTGGGAACCATAGCCACCAATGTTTTGGTTTTTTAGCGTGTGGTGGGGGTTGGACCTGTGGGGTGGGATGGGGAGGGCAGACCTGTAGGTGGGGCTTGTGGTGGGCGCAGCCCAGGGGGCCCAGGAAATTTTTTCGTATGGGGCCCTGCGATTTTTGATGGCGGCCCTGCTGATACCTATAACAGATCCTCATTGCTGGGAGACAGAGTTGTATCCATGAGGCCATCACAGGTGCACCTGCTGCAATTCACTTAGGTAGGAATTGAGGGTGAAAATGCAGCCATTTTTCACATTTGCACTTCCCAGTCTTTGTTGTCTTTATTATCGTTATAAAATGCTCCATACACACATCAGGGCCAATACCTATGTTCTCCAGCAGAACTGGGCAAAGTTGTCCCAATGCAAGAATTTATGGCAACCAATTAGTTAACAATTTTCATGTTTCTGTTGCTTTAGGCTAACTGCTGATAGAATATTGTTATTGCATTGGGACTAACTGCCTTGGGGATCAAGAAACAACACCTATAATTTACATTGATGTGAAGTTAATTCATCAACATTTGACATACAAATTTGTGTTTTAGTAAATTGCTGATGTCATGGCAAATTTTTCCTTTCGGAGAAAATTGATCAAATGTGACATTTCATACTTCAGGAAATATAATTATTGTGCGAACAACAAATGACTCCACAGTGGGGTCTGACCTGACCTTTAGCATTAAAACTTTTAGAGGGCTTGATGCATGATTACAATCATTCTACTGATGCCCTTAACACACAGAAGTTCTGGCCCAGTGAATTTTCCCACAATCAGTGGGAATTCTGTGTAATTGTGCTCGGCACTCTCTGCCTTCCCTTGCCTCCTTTTCCAAATCAAGTGTTATTGACACATGTTGCTGTGGGAACCCTGCAGCTACTGCCTCCTCTGAAACCAGGCAGCAGGTCCAGGGTTCCCACAGAATTGGGCACATACGTCACTCAGAATTCTGGAAATTATAGTAACTGCAAACGATTTGCAAGCTGAAGTGCAAGGTCAATTGCGTCAAGTTTTCCATTGGAATCATGGGGAATAAAACATGGTTATTGTGAGCGAAATTGCATTTAGCGGTGTTGTAAATAAATCACCCATTCAATACTAAGGGGCAGATTTACTTAAGAAGAAGTGGCTAACGCTAGCGACTTTTTGCCAGCGTTGACACCCGCAGGGACAGTGCCAATTTACTAACAGGCTCAGGTGCCAATTCAGTAGCAAACTGGACCATCGCCATTCGCACTCTATCACCAGGTGACTTTTTGCTCTAGCAAACGATCGTCACTCCACAAATTCATTAAAGTACGCATTTTACTGAACGTTAGCTCTTTCGCCAGAGTTGACTTCGCCACTTTAGACCAGGCGAAGTGCTAAAAAGATCTTACTCAATTTTCTGTCACTTACATCATATCTTGTGTGCTGAAAATGCATCAAAATTCAAAAAACCTTGGCACCTTTCCCTTTTTTTAAGTGGGATTGGCTGCAAAAGTCCTAACTTATATCCTAACTTATCCTATCATATTGTTATGATGGAAAGCCCCATGGCGGCTGCATGAATTCCACCTTTTCACAAATAATATTTGCTTATTGCTAGGGGAAAAGCTAAAGAACAAAAATACATTGCAGGACATCAGCAAGAGTCCAACTAACGGTAGTACAACTTGAGTGCTTAACCTTTCCCCCAAAATTTTCATTTAAAATATGGGCACACACATAGGCCTCATTAATGTAAAGCATCATTACTGAAATTACACTGAGCTTTGGTTTTCAGGGGTTGGGTAAAAAAATAACTGTAAACATGCTGAATGTATGGACTACATTTACTAGAGGCCAATTATACTATCTGCCACCTCTGCAGAAGAATGACCCCACAGTTCAATGGGAGAGTGCTGGGAAAACCTGCAAAGGGGATTAATATTTTAAAAACTACTTTATGAATCAAATATGCTAAGCCAATTGCTTTCATCACATGAAACGATCGTACATAAAATAAGAAACAATGCAAAAAGCAAAACCGTAACTAATTTTTAGTAGGATTATGGAAATGTTGCACTTGCTGTCGCTGATGTGACCTATCCCGAAGAGATTAATGACTGAATGATGGAACGGATTCATGGATGAAACAAAATACAGTTGCAGAAAATTAGATGCAGAAAAACTATAAAAACAAGCAGTGAAATAAGCCATACTAGGACCGTTTGGAATTGAATTCTAAATCTACTTGATGTATTTTAAGCCTGCAACTCTTCCGGTTTTATTCCCAATATAAAACTAGAAATAAAACATTTCCTTTCTGCGGTTCCCTATATTTTTGAACAAGTAAATTTAGTAGAAACTATTAGCTGCAGCATATAACAAACAGCTGTTTCAATTTTCACCTGCAAAAGAACAGAAGAAGTGTGCTCTCAGCAGGACATTACAAAAATGATAGGTTTTTTTGTTCCATCTACCGTTTCTTTTTATAATTAACCTTTGACTTCATCTTTTTCAGTTCTTATTTTTAAAGCATGTGGAATATTACAAAAATACAGAATTGATTTTCTCTTTTGAAAATTCTTACTTTTAATTGCTGCTCTCTCTTCTTTATTTTATTTTATTTTTTTTGCATTGATTTGCTTGAAATTGCTTTTTCCTTTTGTTGCTTTTTTTCTTGTTCATAATGGCATGTGCTCTTCTTAATCCAGTTAACTTACGTGAGACAAGTCTATCGATATAAATTAGCAACAAATAGAATTGAAAATAAATTGTCTTCACGCATTACGTTGAACAGAATACAGAATCCCATATGTCCATTTGGAAATGATTTCTTATACACCAGGTCCTTTGTAATGTCACTTCAATGGATGAAGAGCAAGTTCAGTATAGATACAGATGAAACAGATGGAGCTAATAAGCATTATGTGCTCAGTATATAAATATATGTACAAAACTGGCCAGAATTCCAATATCTGAGCTGGACCAGTTGAATGGAGTGCCTGGCCAGTTTCTTCCAAAAATATTCCAGCTTCCAGGTCCCAAGAGCACAATTCTCTGAATAGTGGAAGCATACTCTCTGTTTAACCACACCTTCTTACATCTTCCATTGTGGTAAAATTAAAGACAAAATACTGCTTCTGATGTATTCCTTTGGAAACTTTCATAATGAAAGAAAACATGCACGCCGGGCTTGTAAAATTCTCACCTGCCTTTGGCCTGTCCTGCCTCTTATACATGAATAGCTGGTGATGGTGAAGACTAAGGCCCGGGACTGTTATTCACATTTGCCGGCTAGGCTAGAAATTAGGAACAAGCAAACTTTTTGCTTGTGAAATTCCCAGTTTTGTCAACAGCAAGATTATGTTTTTGAATTTGGCCAGACAAAAAGATGCAGGCCATATTATTATGCACTCCTTGCCTATACCATTAACCAGTGGGAATTTCTGATCTGAGCAACTGTGAGGGTAGACAGTTCAATATTGATGGAAAAGAGATTGTCAACATGGGAGCCGTTTTCCCTAAGAAAAACATTTGCTGCATAGTGAAGCTTATCTGACAATGTTGGGCAGTAAATACAGTATACTATTGCACAGCTAAAAATGCCTTAACTGTATTATAATTCCCATTAATTCCAATGCATTTCACAGGTTTCTCAAACCTTTGCAGAGTCGTTAAAGTATTGCCATAAATTATATGAAACGTTTCTACATTTTCTTATTACCCTGCCTTGGAGCTTACTCTTTAATTTCCCAAGGCACCAAATGATATTGTCCTCTGTACTCCGTGCTTTTCTCCACTGATTATCCTATTGTAGGGAAGTGTTATTTTTAATAAGTATGCTGCAGGAGTCTGGCTGCACAGACATGGGACTGGAAAAGCATTGTGGGTGCATAGCAGGAACAGTAGGAGGATATATAACAGGCCATCCCCTTGGAGAAATACCATTTGGATAGATAATTGCAGGTATACTGTCTCGGTTAAGCTCAGACTGAGCTACACACAGCACTTGTTTCAATCCTTGTAAGGGTGAAAGTGATGATGTGACTATAGCAGAACGAGCCAGGCCTGGGTAAGATGACAGTGTCTGTTCCAGCATATCATTTGGTAACTGTAGGGGAATATGATCAAGTGCAAAGGCACAGGGCAATTAAGTCCTTCCTGCAGAGCCCACATTTTAACTCCTTCTGGGGTAATAGCAGACATTGTGACTGAAATTCCACAAATCGTCCTCTCAGCAGTGCCTCCAAAATGTAACCCTTTCTTGGCAGGAATATCCAGGGCCACACTGTGGCGCTAACAGTATAGATCCCAAGTCTCCGCTAAGTGGGAGATTTGCGGAGTTTGGATAAGTTAAGTGCCTCCACCCAGGGCTAAAACCAGATATTGGTGGCATACAACTCCCTGGGAACTGCAATAGCAGTGATTTTGGTACCAATTGTAGCAGACAATAAACCACACAATAGGCAAGATATGCAGTAATATGTAATATTAGAAATGCAATATATGCAAATGCAATAAGAACAGTAAAATAACAATAATACGATGAATATAAGACAATATAATAAGTATCACCCTTGGTATGAAAATGTCCACTGTCACTTTAAGAATGGTGAGTGTGCACACTAGAGGTCTGAGGGTATATACCAAAGTAGTAATAGAAGAGGTATGTGTTGCAACACTAGATTGATGCACCCCGGGGTGTGTAAAGTGAAGGTCTCACCAACTCCCAGTGATAATGAAAGAAGAAAGAGATCCTGTGAGGCAGAGCAGATACAGACAAGCAGTCTGGCAGCTTTAATCCACACTGTGCTTGGAATGCTGGTGTAGGGAAAGGCTTCCTAAAATCCTGAGGATCCACTGCACGTGTCACGGAGGCTGATGGGAAATCCACAGTCCAGATCCGGTGTACACGCTGGCAACTCACTACAGGGCTGAAGTCCTATCTATCCTACAGGGATTACTTCCCTAGCAATAGCTCAGGCAGCTGCACTAGTTCCAGTCACTATGATGGCTGACTGGAAAGGGTTAACTAACTCCCTGTGCTCTGGCTATGGGATTCCCTATATGGGTAAATGTTCTATAGGTGAAATCCCTAGCTTCCTACTCAGATAAATCAGCAGGAACACTCACAAGAGAGAAGGAGAGATTGCAGGCTGCTCTCAGTGTATTAGTCCATGCTTTCCTCTTCTCTTCTTCCTGGTTAACCTAAGCCTCACTTTCATTTTGGCTCCAAACTTCTTTCAGAGAGGTCACAAGGTCAGAAGCAAATCCTTCTTGCTGATTGGACAGGCTGTGGCTGAAAACTTGCAGTGCAAGCAGCAGCCATGCTTTTGGTGGATCCAGATTTAAAGTCACAGGGTTATGCAGTTAGGGAAAGGGCAAATAACACTTCCCTACACTATTAAAATTAGTTTACTCTTCTCCTTCATGTTACTTTTCCTCTCAAATTTGATGTATCTCGCTCCAACACCAACTGTTTTTTCCAAACGACTCTTTTCTAGCATTGTTACGTTTGAGCTGCAGTCTCGCACAACCAACTTCACATAGAATATACGTGTAGAAAATATAAAAACATAAATGTACCAAAAATACTCAAAAATGTATAAAACGTATACAAAAAGACTATGGAGAGGAACAGCATTGGATTGCACATAAAGATATCCACATGGTTTCACAAACTTATATGTGTATACATATTCAAATGGTCTGCTTAGAATAGTCCATAGTCTTATTGTATAAGTATTTTATACATTTTTGAATATTTTCAGTACATTTCTATGTCTTTATCTTTTCTACATGTATATTATATGTGAATGATGCTGTCGCTTTAAGGCAAAATTTGTATGTTTTTTTAAAGGCTTTTCCCATTAGCTGTAAGATTTTTAAATACCCTCCTCCTTCTGCATAGAGTTAGCACATGATTAAGTGTCCCTGGGACACAAAATGCATAGGGTGGAAGAATATGGTGATTTTTAATGTAACTTTGAATAAAGTTACTTTTGTGACCCTTTGTGGAATGCCCAATTGCTTACCAAATCAGGGACCCTTTATGAAAACCTATCTATGGCTATAGATTGCATTTAAATGTAAATAGTGCAGCTCAGCAACATGCATTTATTTAAAGCACCCCATATTCTTTAAATGATCTGGGAACTGTAGGTTGCAGTAAAGAAATGTATCTTTAAGAGTTTTTCATCATTGACAACACTCCCTATTTCTGTATTCTCTTATTGCTTAAACACAACATTTTCAGACAAAAATAGGTAAAGAAAGACAAGAGCTACTCCTGCTAAATCTCTGTAGCAATCAGAACTGAAACTGTGACAGCAGCAGCTCAGGAATTAAAATCAGCAGGAAACGTTTAATCAAACAATAACCATGTACATGCCAAAAAAACCCTGCCTTCAGTTTTAATGCAAAAATTACAGAGATTTGGAAGATAAAAATATTTTAAGAGTTAGAAAATCTAAATATAATGTTAGGGGCCCATTTACTTAGCTCGAGTGAAGGAATATAGGAAAAATAGTTTGAATTTCGAAGTGTTGTTTTGGCTACTTCGACCATCGAATGGGCTGCTTCGACTTCGACCTTCGACTTTGAATCGAACGCTTCAAACTAAAAATCGTTCGGCTTTAGTTGCTGCCCAACTCCTTTTACTTCTGAATGTTTCTCACGGGTTCAAAAGTTTGGGGATCTCTGCTCTATTTATCCAGTTAACCCAGACTCTTCATCATGCTTGCCTAATGGGGAAGCATAGTCCTTTGCTCCAGACATCTCATCTCAATTGCTCCATAGTGTCAGCAATCTTTCCGATGACTCCTAGCATTCTGCTTGTTAGGCCTTCTGTACAGCATGCTCATGGGAACATATCTTGTTAAGCTCCCAATTTGTAATTCACATGCAAATTTTGCTTCCAGAGACTATTTTGATCTCAGCAATGTATATTTCAACTGAGGACATGCAATTTTACACACTACATGCTTCAGTACTCGATAATAGTGATAGGCGAATTTCATGTGGAGAAATTCATGAAACAGCGAAAAATTTGCGAAACACGTTGAAGTCAATGGGCGTCACAATAATTGACTTCAATGTGGGGATCGATATCAGCAGCTTTAATCTGTCCATGTATGCACCTTTAGTTAAGGAATGAAGAACTCACACAACACTCAGAATTCATTAAACTTTCTTGATTTTTTTGGAGTGTAGAGGAAACCAGATTCCGCCATAGGGGCTCAATGTGGGGCAGGGGGGAAACAAACATCTTGCAGATGGTGATCTGGTCAAATTTCAACTTTGGACCCCAGCACAGGGCAGCAACGATGACCAAAGAGCCACTGTAGCCCCCAACATACATATATGTATTTATATATATATATTTGCTGCTATACCCTTGTTCTGCATGAAGTCACTTGAATGTACTGATATCTCCTGTACGTATATGTCCAAGCAATATAACACCCACCTCTGTATACTGTATTTTTTGTGATATGTGTGAGTGAAAGTCATTTTATAAGGGTAAATATGAGTTGTTTAAACATAAAATTATGCTAAGACCTTTATCTGTGAAATGTATTCTTCTTGGTAACTTCTTGAGGGTCTTTCATATTGTTTATATTACCTGAACATATTCTTCCAGCTAACAGACTGTGCTGTTTAAATCACTTCTGAAATAGGTTCTAATCTTCTTGAAAAATGATACCTTCTGCTAAATAGCTTTCTTATCTAGTGTCTTCCTGCACATGAACTTCAAGAATGAATTAATCTCAATAGGAACACACTATCAAGAGAGTTGAACGGAGGACTCTGCCTGACTACATGATAAAATGCAGGGAACATATACACTATTACATTAGGAGGCATTAACTAATCTGTAGTTGTTAATGCCTTATTAATCCAATCCATTGGTTTTTTTTTTACAATGTAGGTTGTTAAAAATGGGAATGTTTGATTATAATCAATGAAGATTTCAAAGTTTTATATTGCACATTCTATTTTTTTAACCTGAAAAGACAATGAACATGGTAAAATTTTCTCATTGTAAAATCCAGTTAATTCTTGGGGTAACTTTTCTCAATCGTTGTTCTCAATAATAGTTTTTTTCACACTACAGAAGCTACATGGAGGGCCCATCATCGTACTCCATCCACACAGGCTATATCAACCTGGCTGGATGATAAAGGGATGTTCATATTTGGTTTCTGCCAATATATTCATTGTCCACATAATTTAGTGTAATAAATTAAAGCTTAACTGAAGAAGTAGGGTAGAAATGTTGTACATTATGTTTTGGGCTTCTGTATCAGCCCAAGGCAACCACAGCCCTTTAGCAGTAAAGATCTGTGTCTCCAAAAATAACCCTGTAGCCCCCCATTTCTTTTCTGCTGATTCACTGCACATGCTCTGTGCTGCTTTCGGTTACAGAGCTTAGGGACTGGTGCTTAATGTACTGAATATATATCATATAAATGTCACAATATAAGGCTAATAAGTAAATAATTCAGTTTATTGATACATGAGGCAAACCTCGTTTTCTGCTTGATGATATGTGATGACTTCTTAGCTTAGCTTCTCAACAGCTGCTCAAATTCCACTAAGCATGTGAGTGTCACTGACACTCGTAACATAATTCATGGTGTGACAACTTTAAAGGCCTGGATTATTACTACCAAATAAAAAAAGAACCTTTAACTCAGTATATGAAATATGGCATTTCTAACCATATTCACTTTTAGGATTTCATTCTCCTTTAATGCATGGTTTACTATATCTGGCCTATACCAAAACAGTGAAAGTCTCCGCTTGGAAAAATTTTCTTCCTTATTAACGTTTTATTAAATATTTAGTGATACTAATTGGAAAATGAGAAACTAGAGTTGTGCAAATGTGGCTGTCTTTCTCAGATACCTTGTGACTTTAGCCTTAGAACTTGATATTTCTTGTTTCTGAACCAATTTAATTTTCTAATTTGAGCCACTTAAAAGTTATTAGCAGATTTCTAATGCTAAACTGGGACCTAGGGTTCAACAGCTGTCTTTCAAGGCTACCGAGATTGCATGGTTAACTCAACATGCAGATACCACTTAAAAAATAAGGCCCGAATATGTCAAATTCCAGTAAAAGTACATATATAACATATTTTAAATATCTTTTTAGATGTGTTTTTCTGAAATCAGTCCAAAGAATGTGACTGTTTTGACCCTGTCCCTTGCCCAAAAACACATTCCTACCACAGAAGCAATGGATCTGATCTTTCTTCTTGAAAAATGCGCGGAAGCAAAAACTATTAGACTGACAGAGCCAAAAGCCAAATCTGTTCGAATCATAACTGTGCAAGGCTGCAAATCTAATAAGTCAATTTACTGAATGTAATTTCATACCCTGGAAAAAAGGGGCTTTTAATGTACTCGTAAAGATTTTAACCACCAACACCTTATTTGTATATATTTTTAAATCAAGTGTGTGCCATGTGACATAATGTTTTTCTCAGCTCCCTTGGGCAGGCAATAATGGGAATTTTATGAAAAGGAGAAAAGTTCAAAGCAGTAATGGAGTTTTGAAAAATTCAGAATGCGTAAATATACATTTCATTTGTAATATTGTAAGTATTTAGAATTATATACACACACATACAAATGCAAGTATCCAGCGTGAGCTAAGAAATTTATTTTCCGATGACTTATAAAGACTCTAATATGAAAAGCAATTTATTCTGCCCATCTCTTGCATTACCTCATAGGCTAAAGCAATCTTAGAATCTTTACTTCAAATAAACCTTCAGCTAAGAAATGTTTTCAAAACCCACTTCCGATAAGGCTTTTACAACTTACACCATAGTTCTAACACATTAGCCAACCTAACAATCATTTTTATGATAGAGATTTTAGTGGAACTTTGACTGCAGGGAAAGCTAAACACAAAAGTGTTTGACTTCATTCTTGCTTAGAGAGTGCAGGGAAAATCTCCCAGCATGAAGTTTTTACTTGAGAATGAATTATATTTTAAAAAAGCACATATTGGTGGGTTATTCACTAAAACTCTGATTGGGCTTTTTGGGTCAAGCCCGAATCCAAAAACCCAGAATTTCAAACCGGTCATGTATACTTCAATGGCACATTTCCCTATTCCAATTTTAAGATATTGTGGTGCGCACTGGTTTTAATATGATAACCCGAAAAAGTCAAGCGATTCGGGAGAAAAGTCCAAAAAATATAGTACCATTGATAAATAAGGGAAAATCATGGATGGGTGTTTGGCCAAGCTTTCTTTATTAAAAAAATCAGAAATTTATCAAAACATAAAATAGAATCAAATTTTACAACACCCTATGGGTCATAGTTATAATATCCCCCTTAAACACCTCTTCTCCAGTGTGAACATCCCCAACTTGGCCAGTCTTTCCTCATAGCTGAAATTCTCCATACCTTTTACCAGCTTAGTTGCCCTCTCTGGACCCTCACTAATTCAATAATATCTCATTTGAGTTCTGGAGACCAAAACTGTACGGCATATTCTAGATGGGGCTTTACCAGTGCTCTGTACAGTAGTAGGGATGTAGCGAACTGTTCGCCGG
Source organism: Xenopus laevis (assembly GCF_017654675.1). NCBI lineage: Eukaryota > Metazoa > Chordata > Amphibia > Anura > Pipidae > Xenopus > Xenopus laevis. Next base: position 122,439,931 of record NC_054381.1, read on the forward strand.
CGAACTAGTTTACGCGAACTTCGACTGTTCGCGTCCGCCGCAAGTTCACGAACGTCGCGCGACGTTCGCCAATAGGCGTTCGCGTCAAAATCGTTCGACCATTCGACCATTCGATCGCTAAAATCGAACGATTTTCGTTCGAATCGAACGATCGAAGCCATTGGATTGAATGAAATCATTCGATCGAATGGCTTCGATTGTTCGATTCGAACGAAAATCGTTCGATCGAATGATTAAAATCCTTCGATCGTTCGAATCGAACGATTTTCGGATGTTCGAAGTTCGCGAACTGTTCGCATTTTTTGCCGGTGTTCGCGAACGGCGTTCGCGAACACATACTCGGCAGTTCGCTACATCCCTATACAGTAGAAGAATAACGCCTCCTCCTGCAAATCTATGCCCCTTTTAATACAGCTCAAGGCCTTGTTTGTTCTTGAAGTTGCTGACTGGCCGACCAGATTGCCAGTTTGTCAAGATCGTGTTACAAGGATGCCACATCCTGAAAGGAATTAATTGGGCTGGATAATTTTGTGTCATCTGCAAACACTGATACATTACTTACAACACCCTCCCCTAAGTCATTAATGAACAAGTTAAATAAGAGTGGGTCCAATACAGAGCCCTGAGGGACCCCACTAAGAACCTTACTCCAAGTAGAGAATGTCCCATTAACAACCACCCTCTGTACCCGATCCTGTAGCCAGTTTCCTATCCATGTGCAAATTACTTCATTAAGCCTAACAGACCATAGTTTAGAAAGCAGTCGTTTGCGGGGTACTGTATCAAACGTTTTTGCAAGCCCAGCATCTCACTTACCTCATAATAAAAAGCAATCAAATTTCTCTAACTGACCGATCCTTCATAAAGCCATGCTGATTGCTGCTCATAATGCCATTCACTAGCACAAACTTTTGACTGTGATCCCTTAACAAGCCTTCAAATAATTTGCCAACCATGGATGTCAAATTTACCAGCCTATAATTCCCAGGATGAGATTGTAATTCCTTTTTAAATATAGGAATGACATCTGCTTTCCTCCAATCCATAGATACCTTACCAGATGAAAGCGAGTCTGAGGGAATCAGAAATAGAGGCTGGTCTAAAACTGAACAAAGCTCTCTTAGAACCCAAGGGTGTATTTCTTCCGGCCCTGGTGCCTTGTTCACATTAAGCTTTATGAACCCTACACTGAGTCTGCCACTCAATAAACTCAGCTGCAGCTATGAAGTGGGTCTATGAATTCTGACTACTCTATTGTATATACTGAAGAAAAGTAAAGATCTTTACAATCAGTGAAGAGCCCTTTTCTAACATCATCTCATCCTTTATATTAGCTTTAAACCCTGCCTAACAAACAGACATAGCTCTCCTCATTATTATATTGCCTCTGTCTCTCCAAAACAAAGTATAGCTGCTGATATTAAATGCCCCGTCATGCGACTCATTCAGCCATGGTTCGGCAACTCCAATCACATCATATTTCCCCTCCAGCGCCAACACCTCAAACTCTTCGATTTTACCAGTAGACATACATTTGATACTGGAACCAGAGTGAGAATTTTGTATACGTATTGAAAAAGAGCAGGCACTTCCAAAGACCAATCTTCCAGATAGATACAGATATGTGTAAGGCTGAATCCTTGTGTGCCAAAATAAACTACTAATTATTTTACAAGTATGTCTGGAAGATTGGTCTTTGGAAGTGCCTGCTCTTTTTCAATATGGTTATCCGCTCCCTCAGCTGAAGGTTCAGGGCAGTGCACCTGGACCTCTTCTTGCAATTGGCGAGTTTTTACATTTTGAGACCTGAGAACTTCATTATAACTGCTATCAGCTTGTGTTCATTATATATTTGAACACGTGGTCCTCCATATCCTTAACAGTACCCCCAACCGAATCCATCTTCTCCCCCAAAGCGGCTGCACCATCATCACTGAGGTGCAGCCCATCCCTGGCAAAGAGCCTGTAGCCAATTAAAAAATCAGCCCAGTTTTCCGAAAACCCAAAGTCTTCCTCTGTACATCAATCTATCAGCCTCTCAGTGTGGTGTATGCAAAAAGAGGATTTCTGGAAAGAATGCTTGTTTTCCTTTACAGCGATGTTTAAGTATTTCTGTATTAGGGTGCATCTACTTGTCAATATTTCAGTTTTCTTAGCCACATAGAAGCAAAAGAAATACAGTATCTGGTAGAGCAAGGCTGTAGTTAGAGATTATAAGGTATGAGTGAAATATTACAATATGATTATGAAACCATCCAACTGCCATATGTAAATGGCTTAGTAAGCATGACATTATGTAGATTGTATTCCATGGTTGTGTCAGTCTCAATATCTCAAGTCATTTGAACACTTACTGGTGATTCCCCAGAAAGCATATCATATCCACATCGACTGATCAAAAGATCAACTTATGAAACCGTTTCTTATGAAAGACTAGTCAAGATATTATCTGAATGAGTGTGAGACCAACTAACGTTAAAATCTTGAGTGAATGGCTCATAGTTATCTATGAAGGACAAGGAATATGCATTGTACAGTGGTGCCAAAATGTTAGGATTGACATTAATCCCTTTTTCCAGGACTGTTTGCTTCCATTTAGCAAAACATGCACTGGCTTATGGAAAAGCTGTCTAATTGCTAAACTGCCATTTTACTTACTTTTTTCCTGGCATCCCAGACACTGCTAGTGCATGTTATTTTTATGTGCAGTAGAGTAAATCTGGCAAGATTCCAAATCTCATTGAGCTGATGACAGAAATATACAATACAATGATAAGATGATGTCTGTGCTGGAATTTACAAATAATATGGTAAGAATTTCTAAATTATAGTAAGTAAACATTCTTATAAGGTATTTCAGATTAATGCATCCTGAACATTTAAGAACAGAGTATAACAGATTATAATTAATTGGAAACAATTATCTCAGGGTAAAGTAGTGATGCACCGAATCCAGGATTCGGTTCAGAATTTGGCCGAATCCTTCTGCCGGGCCTAACCAAATCAGAATCCTAATTTGCATATGCAAATTAGGGAGGGGGAACGAAATTGCGTGACTTTTTGTCACAAAACAAAGAAGTAAAAAAAATGTTCCCCTTCCTACCCCTAATTTGCATATGCAAATTAGTATTCCGATCGGTTTTGTATTTGGCCAAATCTTTCGCGAAGGATTCAGGGGTTCGGCCGAATCCAAAATAGTGGATTCGTTGCATCCCTAGGGTAAAGTAATAAAAGTCTACGTATGTGAATATTTGGAATTGAAGATGGAGATAATTTTTCCTGATTGAATGGAATCTGGCTGAATATTTCATAAAAAGGATTAACATATGAATATAAAATGTATGATTTACAGTTTTTCCTGGTGCAAACTTAGCACAGTTCACATACATTAAGGGGGTTAATTACTTATATCTCATATTTTATTCAAAAAAATCATGACCAATCTCCCTTGCCTAGCTTAACTTTATTTATTAATTAAAGAAACTTCAATTAATAGGTTTGGGAAAAAAACAGATAAAACTGAGTGAAAACCCAAATAGTCTGATTATTTTGGGCTTTATTCCTGAATCACCCCGTTTTTTCTGTTTTTTCGCTAAACTCAGCACAAACCATAACTTCAAATTGAGTTTTGTGCCTCTCCTATTGACTTAAACAGGACCTCGACAGGTCTGATATGGCAATTTTTCAGATTCTGTCTTTTTGCAGCATTGGGGTATAAGAAATCTCGAAAAACTCAAGGTTTTTTTTTCACGAAAAATTCAAGTTTTTTCCCCAAAAAGCCCAACCAGATAAATTCGAGGTTTAGTAAATAACCCCTATCTGCCATGTTTGACTAGGCTGAAGGCAACTCCTCTTTGCTGAAGCTGAATCTATGAAAGGTATTCTGTAAGCCTAATTAATCGTCATTGATGATGTTCATGTTCTTCTGCAGTTTGTCTCATCACGATTCTGTGTCTGATACACAAGGAATAATTAGTTCATGTCTAACGACCATCCAAAGTAAATTATAATCTAGAGATGGCTTTTCAAGTCATACTTAAAGAGTTCATGTACTCTTAATGCAAAACGAACTGAAATTGCATTAAATCACATTACTATTTATGTTTTCCTTTTTTCCCTATAATATCCATATACTGCAATACCCACAATGTGATAACCACAATATAATGAAGTCACCAATTTGCTTCTTGTGTCTGAATGAAAGGCGATGGTTATCCTAAATATAATATTCAAAATCCTAAAATGTCTTAATATCAATACACAAGACAATTTTATTGCACTCTTACAAAAGACTACTTTTGGATACCGATATGAGACAGAACAGAAAGTGTTGTGTTTTGTTATAGCTTTTCTCTTAGAAACCTCTGTTAGCAACACACACACTATAAACGTCTTTAGGAAGAATAGAGTAGTCTATAGAGCAAGCAGATAACTGAAATTATTTTTACTTTCATTTCATTGATTTAACAAACGGCACTGGTCACAACTAAGGTCCTTATCAGGAATTAAGGCAAGTTTCTGATTTTATCAACATGACAGGTATGGGATCTGTTATCCGGAAACACATTATCCACAATTATGGGAAGGCCATCTCCAATAGACTCCATTATTAAATCATTTCAATCTTTTTCTCTGTCATTTTTTCTGTTGTTCCTTTTTTTACTGTAATAATAAAACAGTACCTTATTGATGGTAACTAAACTGCATTAATTCATATTGGAGGCAATTTGAGTTTTTTAATGTTTAAATGATTTTTAATAGATGGCAGAATTAGAATATTATAATTCCATATGTTAGTTAAATCAGAAAGTTCCTACACATAGGAGCACATTTACTTAGCTTGAATGAATAATTAGGATGGAAAAAAATTCTAATTTCGAAGTATTTTTTTGGGTACTTCTACCATCGAATTGGTCAAATCCGATCGAATCGAATGATTCAAACGATTCGAACGATTCGACTATTCGACCATTCGCCCATTCGATAATTGAAGTACTGTCTCTTTAAAAAATACTTCGACTTCATACTTCGCCACTTTAAACCTATCGAGGTACAATATTAGCCTATGGGGACCTTCCCCAGGACTTTTCTAAGTTTTTTTTTGGTCGAATAAAAATCCTTTGATCGATCGCTTAAAATCGTTCGATCGTTTGATCGAAGATTTTACTTCGAGGGTCGAATTAGAGGGTTTTTTAACCCTCGAAATTTGACCCTTGATAAATCTGCCCCATAGAGTTTTGGTTTATTTTATAAAATGTGAAAGAGACTGCTACATATAAATCAGAATGTGAGATTATATATTAATTTTAAACAATTTATTACACTTTTTTATTGCATAAATAATTTTACAAACCATAATAAATTGGACCCTTTATATATGCAGGAGTCAATGTGCACATATACAGGTAAAGGATCTGCTATCTGGAATGCTTGGGACCTAGCGTTTTCCACATTAAGGATCTTTCTGTAATTTGGATCATCACAGCTTAAGTCTGCTAAATATCAAATAAATCCAGTATGATTGTATTGCCTCCAACATGTTAGTTATCAAGTGCAAGGTACTGTTTTATTATTATTAATATTATTATTACTATTATTATTACTATTATTATTACTATTATTATTACTATTATTATTATTACTATTATTATTATTACAGGGAAAAAAGGAAATCAGTTTTAAAACTAGTCATTTGCTTAAAAAGGAGTCTACGTAGATTGCTTCCCCTTAATTCAGAGCTTTCTGGATAACAGGTTTCCATATACGGGATCACATACCTCTATGTACAAAATGGTATTCTACTATGAATATAAAAAAAATTGACTGTGGATTCCACAAGATGCTGCTTTTAATACTCAGAGAGTCAAAAAAGTAAGGTCCTTAATTGCTGAATAAAAAATGATTTCCTTCATCCCCCCCTGGTAGTCTGGTACATTTCTGAGAGTCTAGTGATCCCCAGATACCTCTTCATTGACCTCTGACATATATTTGTAACATTATGAAATCAGCCAAACAACTTCTCTTCTCTGGAGAGAACAAACTCAATGTATGTGGCTTTTATATGCTAAACCAAGCCATTACATTAAATACTCTCGCTTGCCTGCTTATTTCCTATTCAGTAATATACTTCTTACTATGTAATTGGTGCCGAAAAAAAGAGCATTCTTGTGATTACTTATCATTTCAGTCTGTGGTTATTTTTAGATATGGACATATTTACCTGATTTTTCTAGAGAGTAACTGGCAGTACGGGGCCCATTTACTTAGCTCAAGTGAAGGAATAGAGGAAAAAAAACTTCGAATTTCGAATGGTTTTTTTTGCTACTTCGACCATCGAATGGGCTACTTCGACCATCGAATGGGCTACTTCGACCTTCGACTACGACTTTGAATCGAACGCTTCAAACTAAAAATCGTTCAACTATTCGACCATTCAATAATCGAAGTACTGTCTCTTTAAAAAAAACTTCGACCCCCTAGTTCGCCACGTAAAACCTACCGAAGTCAATGTTAGCCTATGGGGAAGGTCCCCATAGGCTTTCTAAGTATTTTTTGGTAAAAGAAAAATCGTTTGATCAATGGATCAAAATCCTCCGAATCGATCGAACGATTTTTCGTTCGATCGTTTGATCGAACTAACGAATTGCGGTAAATTCTTCGACTTCGATATTCGATATTAATTAACCCTCGATATTCGACCTTAAGTAAATTTGCCCCTACATGTTGAAGAGTCATAATAATTTCATCAAGGAATGAACTAACACTGTGCCATTTATCTTATTGCTTGCATGCATGGGTAGATGATGTTTAATCTGTTTTATACTGACCACACTGGCATTTTTGTCAACAGATGATCTCCATGGAACAGAATAGAACTCAGAAACATAGAATGTACATGTCTAGCAGTCAGGTATTTGAGTATAAACCGTGTTGAATATACAATCTATTGCATGTAAGTGGGGAACACAACAGCACAATGTGCCAGATTTAATGAGAAAAATGTATCTTGTTGTTTAGCATGTAAAAATGCCATTGAAGTCTATGGGAAAATATGGAACAGAATTAAGAGTGTAAGGGGTATATTTATCAGTTAGAGATCGCCACAGTCCTCTAGAGTGAAATTCCGCCAGTCTCCATTCATTTCTATGGGATTTTGAAAGCATATTTATCAAAGGATAAACTTTCACTTTCACCCATTGATAAATAATCTTTTAAAAATCCCAAAGAAATGAATGGAAAATGGTGGAATTTCACTCTAGAGGACTGTGGCGATCTCTAACTTCACTCTTTTTATAAATATACCCATTAGTCTTTAAATAGCTCAAAAACCACAAATAATAAAAACTGAAAACCAATTGCAAATTGTCTCAGAATATCAATCTCTACATTATACTAACACTTAACACAAAGATGAAAAACCCTTTTAAACGTGGGCAAAGCTGTTTGTGCAGGAGATGGGTTTGCCAAAAGAGGGAGTTCTAGGCACTAATCTATACTGTCTTCAGTGTTGTAGGGATACTGTACCGATTGGCAGGTTCAGCAAGCCCTGAACTTCATGGACATCATCTCTTGAATAATCTGTCTCACATTGGTTATCTTCAAAATGACTGCAGAAAAATAAGTCTATGGATCAAAGTGTAAAAACTGCCAAGTTTGATCAAACTAAACATTAGCTTAAAAGGAACAATCAGTCAGATCTCATTGTCACACTTTAAACCATTTGTTTTTGCTGTAGGTTTGACATTCTGCTCACCCTTTTCACTACAAGCTGGAAGTGTAGCATTAAGTTGCTTTGTAAAAAGCTTCTGATTTATATAACTAATTTTAGGTCAGATTCACTGGCTAAACCCCCAATTTAATAAAAACATTACTTTTACAAGGACATTGTGAGAGGTTACAATATTCCTCCCACCTCTTCTTATAATGGAATCATATGTCACTGAGACAAAACAATAACCATTCTGTAACACTGTCACTTGAACAAACGCTTGGCCATTGGGTTACAGGTTATTGCTAGCAGTCAGGTTAATTAGATGCTTCTTTTGTTCTTTCAAACTGGGAGAGGAACAACTCAGTTGTAATTATATTGTGCGTGTTTATATTGTACCATATCAATGAAAGATGGAGTTTTTCTCCTTTCCCTGGGTCAACAAGTTAGGCAGGCTTCACTTAGACCAAAAGTGTGTCATTTTTAAACCTAAATTACTGCCCCCATTGCTGAGGTTTGGTTTTCCTGAAAATTCGCATGGTAAAGTGGATGAAGTGAAGGTGTGGCCAACAAGTGGGCGTGACCAAACAATTACAGTGGCCCATTACGCGCCTACTACTGCCTGGACCCCCTAAACAAAAATAACTTCTGCTGCCTATGGTATAAAGGGACACAATACCCCTTTGTTCAATATGAGAGAGATGGATAGGGTATGTGTAGAATATACTCTTTGCCTATTGTATTAATAAAGAAAAATCTATGGTTTTTGTTATTCCTTGAGCTAATCAGGGGAAACAGTGAAAATAAAGCTACTCCATGTTGTTCCTTGCAAGGCAGATAATTACATGACCAGTGAACATATATCTCCCCCCCACATAATGGATTATGCTTTGTTTGGATTGTCCCCCTTTTAGCACTTCATACTCCATTAACTGGCTAACTCATGGGGTGAAAGATTTCCGGTTGTTTTTTTTCAAGTCATGCTCTTTTTCTAGTAAACTTAAAGGGTGACTCTCCTTTAAAGTAACTTTTAGTATGCTATAAAATGGCCAGGTCTAAGCAACTTTTCAATATTTATTTTTTATAGTTTTTTTTTTACTTTTTTGCCTTTTTTCTTCTGACTCCAGCTTCAAATGGGCATCAGTGACCCCATCTAAAACAAATGTTCTGTAAGGTGACAAATGTATTGTTATTGCTACTTTGTATTACTTTAAGTATGTTAGAGAACGGCCAGGTCTAAACAACTTCATTATTTATAGTTTTTTAAATATTTGCCTTATGACTCTTACCAGCTATCCCCCCAACCCAAAAACAAATGCTCTGTAAGCCTACACATTTATTTTTATTGCTACTTACTTATTAAGTATCCATCTATTCATGCCTATTCATATTCAAATCAATGCATGGTTGCAAGGGTAATTTGGACCCTAGCAACAGATTGCTGAAATCGAAAACAGGAAAGCAGCTGAATATAAAGCTAAATAACTCAAACACAACATGTAATAAAAAACAGTTGCCAGTAGCATAATTAGATGTTTACTGGGCCCCAGAGCAAAATCATTTGAGGGGCCCCTAAACTCTCCAGAGGTTGTCCTGTTTTACCAATATATACTAATACTAATTACTCATTAATTAGGGCCCCATGGGGCCCCTATACCTCTGCAGGGTCTGCTTTCTTTGTAGTTTCGCCCCTGCCAGTTGCCAATTGTCTCAGAATATCACTCTCTACTTAATACTTAGGGGCACATTTACTAAGGGTTGAATATCGAGGGTTAATTAACCCTCGATATTCGACCATCGAAGTAAAATCCTTTGACATCGAATATCAAAGTCAAAGGATTTACCGCAAATACTTTGATCGCACGATCGAAGGAAATATCGTTCGATCGAACGATTAAATCCTTCCAATCGTACGATTTGAAGGATTTTAATCCATCGATCGAACGATTTTCCTTCTATCAGAAAAAGCTTAGAAAACTTATAGGGAAGGTCCCCATAGGCTAACATTGGTGCTCGGTAGGTTTAAAGTGGCGAAGTAGGTAGTCAATGTTTTTTTTAAAGAGACAGTACTTAGACTATCGAATGGTCGAATAGTGAAATGTTTTTTAGTCTGAATCGTTTGATTCGAAGTCCCAATGGAAGGTCGAAGTAGCCTATTCGATGGTCGAAGTACCCAAAAAAAAACTTCGAAATTTGAAGTTTTTTAACTTCAAATCCTTCACTCGAGCTTTGTAAATGTGCCCCTTAAAGTTAATTTAAAGGTGAACGACTGCTTTGAATAAATTAAGGGGCCGATTTACTACTGTTCGTTTTTTGTTCATTTTCACAAATCGTATTTTTTAGCATTAACCTTTATGGATTATATTAATTACTCAACTCTTTATTTCAGTTGAGTACCAGCACTGAATAGTTGGTGTGCTTTTCCAAGCGATCAGCATCTCATCCAACCCAACTGAGATTCATTGCTCTAGCTTAGCAATGTAGATTGCAGATAAGTCGTATTGAAATTAGTAGGTTATTACTTCTCCCCAACTTCAGTCTGGTCATTAGCTCATGGCTCAAACAATTAAGTCTCAATTAAGTCTGAACATTTCTGAGATTTGTTGAATTTTCAAGATTGATTACTTTAAGAACAACGCAGAGTTCATGAATTACTGCCAGCCTTTCTTTTCATCCCTTAGTTATCAGGTGCCACTGATAGATAAGGTTTTACAGATGTGTGCTTGCCAGGATTGAATGTTGGACATGGTATTATCACATTTCAAGAAGCTCTCAGACCTTCACAAAAAAAAAGATAAGGTTTAACATGCATTCAATTACCTATAAATATCCATTGTTATCTGAGTATCTGCTTTCAACCCTTGTAAAACTCATTAAAGTATTCCTATTTTCTGTTAACTGTGTGTCTCCAAGTTTATATTAAATACACAGAAACTGAAGTGAATACTCTGAATACAAAATGTATATTTCTATGCAAAACCATCCAGAATGCAAACTATTCTGAATATTCTGCTTCATTATTATAATAATATTGCATACAGTAAATGCCACCTTTTCTCCTTGCTACTATTTTCCTAATATACATAAATAAGTTTTGTACGTGATATTTCTATAAAATAATTCTAAAAAATAATGTGATATTAAAGCGCTCATTCTGTTGTGTATATATATATAGATTAATAAAAGAGTTGAATATAGAATTTCAGTCCCACAGAAAAAGGATAAAATTTCTAATGTCACACAATGGGCCAGATTCGATTTGACCAGACAAACATATCTCAGAATTCAGTTCTAGATTTCCCCCATAGATTTATTTAGAATTTAAATGAGATGAGATAAATCATGGAATATGTTTTTCTTATCAAATTGAAATTGGCCCAATATTTCTCCAAAACACCTATGCAAAAGCCCATTGGCAAATTACCTACTTCTTTTGAATTGTATCCAAGTTTCTCCGCACAGGTGGTTCAGAACAGTATTAGCATTTTCAAATGAGATGTTCTATGCAGAGCAGAGAAAAGTATGGTGTTCTTCTATCCCTTTTCTCTTTCTTTCCCCATTACCCTTCTTTTTATGTCATTCTCTTTATGTCTGGTTCTTGAGTGTATTCTTTTAAACAACCTCTCCCTTTTGACCACACAATCATTCTATATATTGATATAATGTTCCATTTTTAATTGTTTAGCTAACAAGTAATTTCTATCTCCCAATAATTAAAGTATTTTCTTAAAGGACAACATTCAATCCTCTGTCTTAGGCCAGAGAACAAAGGAGGAACTAGGCACATACAGTAATACATTTCCCACTCACTTAATTCTGATCTTGCCCACTCCCACACCTTGTGTCTTATTATCTTCCCTTTAGATTGTAAACTCTTTTGCACAGGGCCTTTCTCACCTTTTGTACTGGTATTGGTTGTGATATATATAGCTCCATATGTTCTATTTATGTAATTAATGTGATTTAGTTGTATAAACACATTTACTTTACAGCGCTGCAAAATATGCTGGCGCTATATAAATAAATGTTAATAATAATAATAATAATAGGCAAATACTTAATAAAATGAAAACACCACAGATTCATTATAAATAAGACAATAAGAAAAATATGTTGATAAACAAACACAGTCGGGCCACAATACATTTTTGGATTATTTACCAAATATGTAATTCCAAAAAATTAGATGCAAAATTCATAATTAAAGGATGAGTAAACCTTTAAAATAAGTGAATGTAAGATTGATGGGGGGCTATTCTAAGCACTTTTGCAATGTACATTCATTATTTATTTTGTTTTTATTCCAAGATATGAAGCGATACATGCACTGTTAATATGAATGAATTTTGTTACAACAGCGCCACCTGCTGGTCAGTTTCTGACCAGTCTGACCACCAAGTAGTCAAGGAAGTTGTCAGGAGAAAGAAAGAGGCTGCTCTGATGTTCTTCTGCTTAGGAAAGATGTGAGAAATGTTCCTAATTTTATTCCTAAGCAGAAGAACATCAGCCTTTTTCTTTCTCCTGACAACTTCCTTGACTACTTGCTGGTCAGACTGGTGTGGAACTGACCAGCAGGTGGCGCTGTTGTAACAAAATTCATTCATAGTAACAGTACATGTATCTCTTAATATCTTGGAATCAAAGAAAAATAAATAATGAATGTATATTGCAAAAGTGCTTAGAATAGCCCCCTCATCAATTTTACATTCACTTATTTTGAAGGTTTACTAATCCTTTAAGAATCTGCAACTCTCTATAGCTCATTTCTAACAAGTTCAGAGATCCAAGAAACACAGAGAACTAGAACATCACATTTGAAATTGAATTAAAAAGATGCCATTTCATAATTGCAGTTCTTCTTACATACTGTACTGAAACTAAATTTATACTATTCAAAAATAGTCCAGAAATCTAAGAAAACAGGCAAAGCTTTATGTGACATCAAGCAATAATGAACGCCAGTCACAAGGGATGGTAGCAAACAATGAGAATTTATTCTGGGCCATAACTGAACAACCAGAATATAAAAATAACAATAATAACAATAAAAGAACAAAGGAGACTAAGATAAAATCAATGACCAATGACTCAAGTACAGTCACGCGTAGGAAGTGCAGATATTTGACAGGCACCATGGGGTACATGGAAACAAACAAATCCAAAAAATGCCCATGCTTGCACATATGACTGACCCAACTGCAGAATAAGCAAAGATGATGTGGGCCCACTCTCACAAATATTGAAAGTATAAGTGCTAATTTATATTGGTGTTGTATTGGTCTGCGGTGGCAAAAAATTGTTAAACATATTTTATTCAATTAGCAGTTTTTCGCAGTGACTTTTTTTGCTTGAAATATATTGGAGTCAATTGGCGTTTTGTCATTGTGGTTTTTATGCAGCAAAATTAACCCATAATTTCACAAAAATATTCACTGATGGTGAAATTTTGAATTTTACCATGAATCTATGCTTGGTGAAAAAAAATTCGCTCATCACTCAAATTCAATTTATTGAGGTTCACTAGGATTTGACCACACTGGGAGATTCAGTAGTGATCTGGCATTATTTACAGGGAATGGGTCAGGATACAAACAGCAGTTTGCCATAAAAAGCTGGTGCCAGGCTGTTATACATGACCATGCATAGGGGACTATCATATTACATTTGTGATGTCATTTTGTCTTCCCATAGGATAGCTAAACTGTAGACATTGAAAATTAAATGTAGTTTACAACATATTGTAATATTCCATATCTTATTCTTTACACTGCCTACTGCACTCGCTTTACACTCTATGGGACCGATTTATGATTGCTCAGGGATTCCGGCTCAAGCAACCATAAAGGTAACCCTGCATGAATTCCTTAAAGGTATTATTCAGTATAAAAATCAAAACTGGGGAAATACACAGGCTGTGCAAATTCAAAAATGTTTTCAATATAGTATGTAATGTATAAATGCTTGATTGAACGGATGTCTAACATAACAGAACAGAACACTACTTTCTGCTTTACGGCTCTCTTGGTTTCTACTGATTGGTTACCAGGCAGTAACCAATCAGAGACTTGAGAGCTGGGCACATGGGTCATAACTCTTTGCTTTTGAATCTGACCTGAAAAAAACTTTTCTACTAAAACCCTTAGTGGAGAACTAAAGTTTAACTAAAGAAGTGTCTAGAAATGTTGTACATTATGTTTTGGGCTTTTGTACCATCCCAAGACAACCACAGCCCTTTAGCAGTAAAGATCTGTGTCTCCAAAGATGCCCCAGTAGCTCCCCATCTTCTTTTCTGCTAATTCACTGCACATGCTCTGTGCTGCTGTCACTTACTGAGCTTAGGAACCTACTCACAATATACAATACACATAGAATAGAAATGTCACAATATAAGGTGTGAAATAACTCAACGATAGTAAACCTCCCCCGATTTTGCGTCTCATTCTAGATTGGGAGTAACAGGCCAGTAATCAGTGTTGTATAGGTTGACTCAGGGGACATTATAAATGCGAGGGCTGGAATTCTGAGTGAAAAAAACTGTTAGGAGTCTTGAAAAGAATTGTTATGCATATCCCTTATAACATGTATTATTGCAAATGCTTGTCTGCTGTTGTAAAGCTCTGTGTTGTAGTAACATATGGTCATGCAGATGGCACTTGTTGCTAACTAGCAGGAATTTTGTATTGTTTTCTATGGCTAAATGGGTCTGGTATGCCCCCCACAGAAAACAAGGAAACCTATTTCCAGGCAGCTGTGAGAGCAGCTACTAATCTTCACATGTGACATAATCCGCACAAATTAACAGATATTGATGATGACTGCAGAATAATCAATAAAACAACAGCTTCAGGCAAGATAACCATCATACAATATTTATAAGGAAAAATACTGGTAAACCTGGAACTAGGTTCTATGGAGCATCGTTTTTTGGAAAGCGTGTAATAGTTAAGCAATTTTTTGTGTGTGTCTGTTGACCAGCCTTTGGTATTGTGTGCTGTATAATAAAAACAGATAAGCTGATTCTATGAATTACCATTTATTTCTTGACCTTTGACACAATAATGCATGCCGTTAATTCTTTCCACATAATTAATTTTGCTGCAGGGTGACTGCATCACAAACTCTGATTAAAGCATAAGGCGCTCCTTAATTTGAGACTATCCATCATGTTAATTAACATTAATTGATTCACCAGTGTTTTAAGGAGGTGGTTTTTTTTTTTATTTGTTAACCTATTGTACTCTTAATGAACTTTCATCTCAGACTTATTATGGATTAATTGAATTAAATGCAAAGCCATTGCTAAAGTGTGTTAGATGTTAAGGGCAACTAATAATGGCATTTTGAGAAGGTAGATTTAGATAAAGTATAATCCATCAGAATAATTATACAGGCTGGGGTTGGGTTCATTTTGGCTACTTACCAGCCAGTGCAGGAGTACAGCTACACTATACCAAATAGACCAATCATTTCTTAAAAACAGTTCACTACCAATTACAGATTAATTCTGTAGAGCCTCACACAAGATTCCCCATTAAATGTTTGATAAATATGCACCTAAATAAACTATATTTTGACAATGTTACTTTATTCCGCTCTTTTCGATTATTTCACATTTTTCTTTTCTTAAGTGAAATCAGAGATGTCTATAGCAGCATCACAATACTATTATTAACTAAATTCCATTGTCAGCACCTGCAATGTACATAATAGATCCATTTTCATATAAAATGCAGGAAAGTTTTGAATATCACAAATGATTCCATGCACTACTAATGCATCAAGATCTCAACTTTGCAAATACATAATTTACTCTTCACTCTTCACCTCTGAGAAACCTGTCTCCTGTCTCTTCATTCTGTCTTCATGCAGTAGGTGGAGTCAGTTTTTGATTGACAGTTAGGTCTAATACATCTGTCAGGGGGGTTGCACCCTTAACCTAGGTGCTCACGCTTTAAAAATAACCAGCTCTGATGGAAATCCTGTTTCTCCATGTGCAGGGTGTTTGCCAAAGTCTGTTGTTTTGTTACCTTTTGTTTTTGCTGGAGTTAGTTATTTGAGTTATTCTGCTAAGAAAGGGAGCCCCCCTAAAAGACATATTAGACCTACCTGTAAATCAAAATCTGACCCAGACCTCAGCATGAAGAGAGCATAAAGAGTGACAGGTTGCCGAGAGTGAGATACTGTAGTGTAGAGTAACTTGATTATTTCCTAAACGGTATAGAATTTTAACTCACTTGAGAATACCATCTGAGCCAGTGGGGTAAATTTATCAAAGAGTGAAGTTCTGCCACTAGAGTGAAATTCCGCAGCTCACAATTCATTTCTATGGGATTCTGAAAGGCATATTTATCAATGGGTGAAAGTGAAAGTTCACCCTTTGATAAATATGCCTTTAAAAATCTCATAGAAATGAAAAGTGGCGGAATTTCACTCTAGTCGCGGAACTTCACTATTAACTTCACTCTTTGATGAATATACCCCAGTGTGTTTATTTTAGGAAGAAGGAGTGTTTATTTTAAGGAGAATTAAAAGTATAATCACTGGGTGGTGGGTTAGCCCATGCCTGGAGAAAAGAAGACAGAAGAGGAAGAAGATGATGGCATCATTCTGCAAATGTATTTAAATAGAGCTAAGAATAAACCCAGCATGATATATAATTCTAAGTATTTTCTCCAAGAATTTTAGCCAATCAGTTCTCAGGGACTATATAACAACAGTTAATTTACAGTATATTTCACCCAAAATAACAAATTAACAATACATCTGATTCTCTGCACCGATGCTTTTGAAATTAATTCACAGATTCTGGAGAATGCCCAAGCAAGGGCAAAGAGTGGCACACTCTTAAAAAAGATGAAATATTTCTAGGGTACATTGACAGTACAAAACAATTATTATGTACTGCATTTAACAATGATGATGCCATTTAATTAGTTTTTTTAATCAGTGCCAAATAATGAAGGGTATATAAAGTAGGGACATGGCAATAATGTGGCAAATGAATGTGCCAAAATAGAGGGGGTTATCCATCAAGTCAATTAATGGAGGTTTGTGATATTTTTATAGCTCGAATAAACTTACAACTCGAATGTTTTTTAATTTATGAAGAAATTGAATGTAAAAAACTCGAATCAGTGTAGTCTGGGTGAAAAACTTGAATACTCAAATTGTTTAAGTTTTCAGGCGAAACCACCAAAAAAATCTGAACATCATGAAGGCTACAAACATCTTCAAATGGTTTAAGGGACCTCTGCCATTGACTTCTACATGACCTTGACAGGTTTTAGCTGGAGTATTTTCGGATTCTGATTTTTTTTAAAAAAAACACCCACATTTTTTTTAACCCGAAAATTCATGTTTTAATGGAAAACAACTCAGTCTTTCATAAAGAACCCCCTTAATAGAACAGAACAGAACTATATTGAATTCCACTTAAAATTGGATAACCAGAAATTATATCTCCCCTCCAAATGTATCCCTCTTGCATTCCTCCACTGCTTTTTTATGCCTTTATATAATTTAGGGCAACTGATGACTTCTGCGAACATTTCAAAACTCACTATTGTATCTTGCAGTCATAAGTCTATAGCAATTGGACAGTTGAGTAATTTTGAAAATGTTTCACCACTCATCAACATGGCTCAATCACTTTAACTGAGTAGCTTTTTAAACCCTTAAAGGTAATAAATTCACCACTTCACAAAAGTTCAATAAAGATATTTAGGTAGGTGTTGAAACTCACAGAGTGGGAAAATTATATATGTCACAATGGTACCATGAATCTTGTTGGGGTAGATGTTACATTTTAAAAATGCATGACTGGAAGTGTGAATTGGTGTGAAACCACTAGGGTAAGGTTGTTAAGGTCACAAATTATGTTGCTGACAAGTACCAGACCCTTCTTTTTGTAGATGGTTGTTCCAGCTTAGCATAAATCGCCTTCTTCGCGACTCTTTGAACCATCTTCTTGGTTCAAAATGTGCATGTTGCCGTCTTCAAATGAGTCTCCATTTTCCTTTAGATGTAGAGACGACTGCCTTGCCTTGTCCTGAGGAGTTCGCTCTCATATATTGTGCCATTCACTTATGAATTGTTTAGCCTCACCAATGTACAGCTCTGTGCTTGGTTTGAAGGAGTTAAAATTATCATATATGGGATTACTATGTTTTTTAACCTGTTTTTGCATCTTCCCTCTGGTTTTCCTGCTTGACCTCGATGATGTGTTTAAAAAAGTCCAGACTGGGTATCAAAACAGTTTCAAAGTTCCTTTGAGATGCATGTATTCCTTGTCTGTATAATCTGTATTTTATGACACCATTTCAGTCTGGTGGTGTAGAGTTCTGATAACCCTGTTTATGTTCTAGAGTGTGGTGTGAATCAAACAGCAAATACTTTTATTTACATGGTACTATCCAAATGTGCTTTTTCTGGTTTTCACAGCTTCCCTGGTGAACTTGATGTTCTTGTCCACTGAGTGTATGTATTCAGTGAAGGCTGAAACTTGTTGTGTTTTCTTTTGGCCCAGGTGTCCTCATTATATTTGAACCAATGACTTGATTCAATATGTTCAAAGCTCTCTTTTCCACTTCTTCCATGTAAAGATTTGCTAGAGAGATACAAGTGAACCCATGGCGCAGTTATGTTTCTGTCTATGAAAGACATCCGTATGCTTCAATTCAAGTTGGATTTAAGACATCAGTCCAGAAAATCATGTTCTGGGTTGAGCTTTGAAATGTATTCTAAATTATTCAGAATGTCCAGTTGCATTAGGAATACCAGATGACCATGACCCGGATTAATGAAAACCTTCATAGACTTGATAATTCTGCCACAAAACCTTACTCTCCTCTGCAACACATTTAATCACATGTACAGGACCTGTTATCCAGAATGCTTGGGACCTGGTGCTGGTCTGATAACAGATCTTTCTGTAATTTGGACCTTCATACCTTAAGTCTTCTAGAAAAACTAGATAAACTTAATAGGCTGGTTCTGCTTCCAATAAGGATTAATTATATCTTATTTTGGACCAAGTACAAAGTACTGTTTTATTATTACAGAGAAAAAGGAAATCATTGTTTAAGATTTGGATTATTTGGATAAAATGAAGTCTATGGGAGGCGATCTTTCCGCAATTTGGAGCTTTCTGGATAATGGATTTCCAGATAACAGATCCCATGCCTGTAATGCAATTCTACAATTTAATCAACATCTTACCAAAATGCAACTCCTTCCTCGATCTGGCACCACTTTCATAAACTCATCCCCCACGCAAGATCTGTACATGAAGAGATCCATGTCAGAATCCATTTTACACAATGTAAACATGTTTGCCGTAAAGGTCTTCCTAAGATGATACATTCCTTAGATTCCTAAGATGATACATGGTGATATCCAAAACTTATCACAAAGATGTGGAAGGTAACATTGCCTCTAACAGAGAAAGTTTGGGCATATATTTTGACTCCCCAAAGCTTCCAACTGGAAAAATAAAATGTTAACCAAATTTCAGGAGATGTGTTAATCTCTAACAAAAACAACAAATATACCTGCATCCAAGTTTTCTTAAACACGAGAGTTTAAGGAATTAATCACATAAGGGAAGCCAAATGTTTATTGTCCAGAGACAATCTCAACAAGTTCAGACAAAATCGTTTTTCTTCAGTCAGCTAGTTCAACTGCAGCAGTAAAAGGGGTTAAGGTTGCAGAAGTGTCTTGAAAGTTCTGTGAGATATAAACTGCATTTTCATTGAACATAGGCATTGAAATGCAGAGAAGCTAAAGTTATTCCTTAGTTATCTTTTGCCTTAGAGAATAAGCTGTCATTCATCTATAAACATACCCATCTAGGTGTTTGTTAGTCAGTTCTGACCTTTAGGCATGTGTAGGCATTAAGAAAGTAAAGTTAAAGTAAATATCTAAGGATGTTAGAAGGTCAGCATTAGCCTGGGATTTTGAGTCTTTTCAAATTAACAACCTATGAAAACAAAATTGAAGCACATTGAAGATGTGCAAATATTTATCTAAAATGTTAGAATTTAGAATCTAGTAATCATCAGCGGAGCACTTTTTCCATGAAAATGATTTCCCCCCCCCGGGAAATTTTTCCACTGACAGACACAATATCAAATGATATTTTGCAACTGTTGTTGGAGGTTGCTGGGGTTATTCTAATTCAGCAGCAATTGCAATGCTACAGCCATCTATGTAGTTCCAAAGTATACTGTTCTGTTAAAGGTCAGCTTGAAGTTTTGAGAGGCACTTCTAATCTGGGGGATATTAACTCAATGAAAAGCACAAATGTGGGGTAGAGAAGAGCAGATGAGGCAAAAAAGGGCAGATTTAAGAATTATAAGGGAATGTGTGATAAAGAAGGGCATAATGGCTTCTTCAAAGTCAATTTACTTCAATAGATATAGCAGCCTGGGTGCCCTTGTTAGGAATGATTGATCTAAACTAACATTTATAAAGTAGAGTAATTTTCTTAACAGCAACTTGGCCTTCTGGTCCACTAATTGGTGTTGTCTACATAATTGTTTCATCAGTTAAAACTTTATTCACTTCTACGTGCTTGCTTTACTACATGAAATCACTAGCCAAGTGAACAACAAATGATAAAATGGTCTTGACATTCTTCCTTATAGTGAGTTGAAATAATTGCCTTTTCCAGTACAGATCAGCTTGACTGTAGAAGACAATTACGTTATTAAGTCAAGCTTTAGGATAGACTTTAATGTTATTGTTACACACACAGAGTGATCATAATAATATAGCATCTTTATTCCATGAATGTGATAAGAAACTTAGGGTAATGTAATAAATGGTCTGTTTCTTGTCTAGTAAACCTTAGCAACCAAACAGCAGGTAGCATTTACTGGCCAGCTGTTTTAATGGGATTGTTCGCCACTAAATTAACTTTTAGTATGATATAGAGAATAATATTCTGAGACAATTTGAAATTGGTTTTCATTTATATTATTTGTAGTTTTTGGGTTACTTAGCTTTGTATTTAGTTGCTCTTCAGTTTGCAGTTTCAGCAATCTCATTTCTAGGGTCATAATTAACCTAGCATTAATGCCTTTATTTGAATGAGAGTCTGGCATATAAATAGAGGAGGGTTAGAATAGAAAGACAAGTAATAAAAAGTAGCAATAACAATAAATGTGAAGCCTTGCAGAGCATTTGTTTTTTTGTTTTTTTGAAGTGGTCAGAAGAGTCATCAAAAAGAAAATAATTAGTTATAAAAAAGAAAAAATGAAGGACAATTGAAAAGTTTCTTATAATTAGCCATTCTATAACATACTAAAAGTTATCTTAAAGGTGAACCATCCCTTTAAAACAAACATCTTATTGCTATTCGTCACTAGAGATGGCCAAACCACAACTATTATATTGCAATACCGCATTTTGTAAGCTCCACTGGGACATGGACTGACATGAATGACAAACAATCCCTGCAAACTGATGTGTAAATGTTTTGAAAAAAAGGATAATAAATATGAATTGGGAGTCAGAACCATCAAAAGCACTTTCTGTACAGAACTCATACCACCTATAAAGGTTATATTTTCGAAAAGAAAGAAATAATGGACTGTTTATGCCCAAACAGTGAGACGCCTTGTATGAAGGCTCTTTTCCAGATAACCAGAGCTGAACAGTTATAGAATGAGAATCAAACTCCTCTGATAACTGAGAATGGTAAGGTGGTAAAGACTGACCTAATGATCCTGGACATCAGTAAAAGGCATAAAAATAAAAAGATAATATATGTCTCTAGTTCAAAGAGAGAGGTTGGAGACAATGTTCAATTTAATTTTAGAACTGTCAGTATAGCCTTTATTACTAACATTACTGCCAATTACTTTTCTGCTGAAGCAAGAGTAAGAGGCTATTTGCTAGATATTATGGTTTCATTTTTTTCATCTGTGGAGACTCACAACTAATCAGACCTTGCACAATATACTGAAGTCTATACAGTTTCATCAGTCATATAGAGGGGCCAGAGGTCCTTATTTACCTCCTTCTTCAGTAGACATTGGTCTATGGGACTTTTATTTTTATGACTCTTTCAGATTTGTCTTAAAAGGAATTTTAAAACCATAGATTTTACTGCAAATCTTTACCAGGCAAAAAAAGTGTGCTCATGGCTATTGCCTCAAGGCACAAAAAGCAAATCTGAATGTGCCAATGTGACAAAAAAACATGGTACTTTGCGTCTTTGTCAGTAAACTCAGAATATATTTTCGAACTCTCCGCTCACAGAGCCAGGCAGAAGAAAGGAATACCTGGCTTAGCTGGTGTCTCTTTAAGGAAACAGACACATATAAACTAACTATAGGATTATACAGTGTTAAACCCAATTGGTGACCCTGTTATGACTAACTTTGGCTTTTCTATGAAGACATGGGTAACAGAGTAACTAGCATATGGGTTCAAATCTACATAACACCAATGTTATGTTGTATATATATATATATATATATATATATATATATATATATATATATATATCTCCATTCTGCAAAGATGCTGTCAATCTTTGCAGAATGGATCTAAACGTTATGGACTACCACCCAGGTTTTTGTTATTTTCTTATGGATGTGCGCTTCCTTTGTTCCTAACCTGATGACATCAAAACTCCATAGAAAAGTATGTTGCTGCAGCAAGTAATGTTTCTTAATTCTGTACTAACTTGGGAAAAGATGGATTAAGGGTCCCTGGAGTGGATGGAAGAGAGGAGGGTGGGCTTCCATTCCTTGCTCCATGTAAGGGTTTTGCAGCTGCAGCTATAGTTAAAATGAGGTGTGGAGCAACACCTTAGAGCTTCCCTCTAGAGACCTCCTTGAGTGGAGGAGGGTGAGGGGCCACCAGAGAACCTCCTTGAGTGGAGGGAAAGTTTGTGTTGGAGTTGGAGAGAGCTCTAAAGGACTGGAGAGAGGTAAAGAGAAAACCCTCACAGGAGACAAGAGTGTCTCAAGTATGTCCCAGAGAGGATTCTGGGATTTGTGTCTGCTGAAAGCCAGTGAAGGCTAGAGGAAAAGCGTGAGTAAAGTGAACACCAGTGAGGGTGTGAATTGGGATTTTTCATGCTTATGTTAAGTGAATGTTATCCCCGAAGTGAAGCCAGTGGGCTGAAGGTTTGTGATGTTGAAAATAAAAGCCAGCAAAGCGGCATTTGAACTCTTTTAAAGGTGGTCAGTATCCAATTTCTGTTCTGAAATCTGTGGCGTGGCCTTGAGTTTCCCTACCAGAAGTTCAGAAGTGTTTAACTTAATTTCTACTACAGATACAAGCACAATTAAAGTGTTGGTTAACTTCAAGTCTCAAAGTAGTACTATCAATATTTAATTTGCAATGACGTGAAACATCCAACAATGGGCCAGATTAAATTCAGTGAGAAAAAGGTTTATCACATAAAAATTAAATTCAGAAAGACTTATCTCACTGTTTATCATGTGAAAACTCTATTGAAGTATATGGGAAAAAACTGGAACTGAATTTGGAGAAAAGCTTTTTCCCCTCGAATGGAATCTCGTCTATGATTTTTCATGTGATAAACTTTTTCTCACTGAATTGAATCTGGCCCAGTATTTCATCAGTATCAGCAGTCGTTTATAGTATTAGTTTTTGGTGGTTTGAACATAAATTTAGTTTTATATTGGCGGTTTCAACTTTGAAGTGCATTGCACTTGCCAATAAAGAGGATTTGCATGCAGAGGGGTGTTAGGAGGTGAGTGGTAGTACAGCTGGGTAATTCTCTCATAGGGGTATCTTTGACTGCAGTGGGGTGTGGCCCATGTTGATATCAGCATACTCTATAAAGATGAATAATATTTAAATTGGGACCCCAATCTTCAAGAGCTCACCTTATGGGCCAGGACAGCAAGCTTATAACTGGAAAGAATTGAATTGTAAAAAATAATAATAAAAAAACGGTTGAATTTTCTGAAACCTTCACCACTCCACAAGGGCTGGACAAGTCTCCTTCTTCCAAAGTAGAAGACATAAGAGCTCATTTACTAACATCATGCAGAGGCCACAAACAAGTGTTAGCAATGCCCCACCATGAATGCCCACAGGGGCAGGTTCATGTGCTCCAGAATGGAACGTAATAGCCCTTTCCTGGTTAATACAGAATTGCCTATGTTTATCAGTACAGTATTATGAAGGGCGAGCTATGGGAACCACACAGGCATCTGCTATCCTACTCCCAACCTTGCAGATCATTTAGATCACCAGATGTGTTGTAGTTTACATATCCAGCCAGATTTTTAATCCAGTGTGAGGTTCAGAATAGGGCTATGCCTTGAATGCAAGAGTGCGCAAACACTAAGGGACACAATTTCATGACCACATCAGTGCAGCATAATATGATGATCTAGGGGCATTGGAAGAGTTTCAAGTCCCTGAGCAACTTAGATCCCTAAGTGTCATACAAGTAAGGGCTCTAAGGGGCTTACTTACTAAAACTCTAATTTTTTTATGAAAATAAAGGTGACCAAACTCCCTTCCACAAATTGAACTCATTTATCAATAATTTGTCTTGAAAAACAATCGGAGCGACAAAACGAAAAATCAAGCTGTGAAAACTCGACTTTTTTGAATTATCCACAGCAGATCACAATGTCAAGAAACAACTTCAGGGACATCTGCCATTGACTTCTACATGACCTTGACAGATCTGAGATGGCGTATTTTCGGATTCTGATTTTTTTTCCCCCTAAAAACCTTCACCAGAAAAAATTGAGGTTTAATAAATGGGCCCCAAATGTCCATCAGAAAAAAACATCTAATTCATTTATTTTGTTTTTTTTTCTATGAAATGAAACTCATGGATGATAAACACAATATTTCTCATTTAAATCTGTAATGGCAAGCTGCGATGGTCCACATCAGAATATGAGAATTGCAAATGGACAGGAACCAAGCTTAAAACTAAGAGGAGGGTTACATAAATTAGACCTAAGACCTTTATACAAGCTTGCAGAAATGTCTGAGGTTTTTTATTATTCATGTCAGACTACAAAGATTAGAATATATTGTCTCTCAGAGAATATTATTCTTTGTGCTGTATTTTCTCCAAGTATTCCTCCAAGTATTTTAATCACACATAGAAAGAAATAAAGGGAGAGTTTGCTTTCTTTCTCCTGTTTGTAGCTGTAAGAAGCCCAGACAGAAACAAGGGAACACAGGGAATGTTGACATTGGGCTCAAAGTTAAAATTTGGAGTATCTCACCCCAAACAAAAATTTGTTGCAACATGAGCAACTTACTCAAAGACAAGTACAGGTATGGGATCCTTTATTCGAAAGCCCATTATTCAAAAAGCTCCCATAGACTCTATTTTAAGAAAATAAATTTTTAAAAAAAAAATGATTTCCTTTTTCTCTGTATTTATAAAACAGTACCTTATACTTGATCCCAACTAAGATTAATCCTTATTGGAGGCAAAACAATTCTATTGGATTTAACTAATGTTTAAATGATTATTAGCAGACTTAAGGTATGGGGATCCAGATTACGGAAAACCTCAAGTTACAAGTCCCATACTGTACGGCAACGTTTAATTCATTTTACACTGGCAAAAATCATATATTTTTTCTGCAAAACTTAGAAAATCTGACAATTTATCAAAAGGACCAATGTTTGCTTTTGGGCAGATCCAGGTTACAGAAATTGTTTTGCATCATATACTGCATACTAATATCCCACATATGCTATAGCTGTATGCTGTACAGGGATATGATCTGATATCCAGAAAGCTCCCAATTACCTTCTCCCATAGACTCCGTTTTAATCAAATAATTCAATTTTTTTGTTCAAATTATTTCCTTTTTTTCTGTAATAATAAAACAGTACCTTGTATTTGATCCTAACTAAGATATAATTAATTATTGGTTAAGTTATTGGTTAATTATATGGTTAATTAACCAATAATGATTAATGTATTTAATCCTGTTAGGTTTAATTAATGCATAGATTATTTTTTAGTAGATTTAAGAAATGGAGATCCAAATTAACGAAAGATCTCTTATCCAGAAAACCCCAGGTCCTGAGCATTCTGGATAACAGGTCATAAATTCAAGGGTGAATTATTGTATGGGGAAAATATGCTGGTGAATTTACAGAGTACATATAATTTGAAGTCTATTTGCAATCTTATCACGCAAATACACCTGACACATTGATGCAATTTTGGCAGAGTTAGTGGAAGTGAAAATCTGCACTTTAATTATATTTCCCTTTATCTTTCTCTAGTAGACAGAATAGATAGGGAGGATGGAGAGGGCCATGCTCCATAGACTAACTTTCAGTTAAATATTCAGCTGCATTTAACATTTATCGCTAATTGTGATTTAAGGAACCTGCCAATAGAAATCACAGATAAATCTCATTAGACACTTCAGTCTGTCCTGCTCTTTGACATACTGATTGGTAAAGTCAAACAAGAGCATCTTGGATATGAACTGTACATCTTATAGAAGAATATTATAGAAGACACCCTAATATATGTAAAGATATAAACTGCTGAGCAGAAAATTGTCCTTCTGCCTTATAGTATCATTCTGGGGCTTGCTATCCTTTAATCCTGAGTGGCAGCATAGGCAGAACAATGTTTAATTGGATAATACAGGATAATTTCCCAAGAATGCGCACAGGGACTACAAATCTCCCATCATATAACTAGCCTCTTGGGCTTCCATAAACAAGCAAATAGGATTTCCAACTAAGGCAGTAAAGTTGATAAGCAGTAAGGTTTTATTTGATTATAGAACATATTTGAGAGACATGAATAAGTAGAATGTTTACCGCTATAGCACAAGCTTTAAAATAACTGTAGAGAATATTAGAATAACAAGTTATCATTCTGACAAAAATATACAGTTAATCAGTATTATCAGTTTCCATGCAGACCTCAAAGAATATAAATTGGCCCCATACACATTCATTGCAATTACTCACCACATGCAAACAACTCCAGAATGTTTCAAAAACAAGCAGGTCGTGATGTAAATACGATGTAAGAATATATGCAGCGAAACTGGACTCAAAAGAAATGATTGCATAATGGTGATGTAACCCCCAGAATTTTGGTTTTATATTGCAAAAAGGCAGTCTCAGCGGTGATTAGAAACAACCATCATTATACTTTAGTATGCAGATATTTACAGAACTAACGCAGGTTATCTGGAAACCAATTATCCAATATGGGAATGCCAAGTGCTATAGTGTCATATTTAAGTTGATAAGTACATTTATACTTGATTGTAACTAAGCTTTGCATGTCCATATTAATGACAAAGCAATCATGTTAGGTTTATTTAATGTTTAATTGTTTTTTAGCAGACATAAGGTTTGGAGATCCAATTTGCTAAAAGATCCCTTATCTGGAAAACCCCAAGTGCTAAGCATTCCAGATAATAGATCCCATACCTGGGTTTAAGGGGCAGATTTATCAAGGGTCGAATTTCGAAGTGTAAAATATGAATATCGAAGTCAAAGTATTTTTCACCAAATTTGGCCATAGTATGATCGAAGTAAAATCGTTCGATCGAACGATTAAATCACTGGAACGATTTGAACAATTTTAGCGTACGATCGAACGATTTTACTTCGATGTGTAAAGACTTAGAAAAATGGTCTAGAAGGTCCCCATAGGCTTACATAGCACTTCGGCAGGTTTAATTTAGCGAAGTTTTTTTTAAAGAGACAGTACTCCGATTATCGAATGGTCGAATATTCGAACGATTTTTACTTTGAATCGAAGTCGGAGTAAATTCGAAGTCGTAGTATCCTATTCGATGGTCGAAGTATCCAAAAAATTACTTCGAATTTCAAATTTTTTTACTTAGAAAATTCCCTCGAATTCACTTTGATCCTTGATAAATCTGCCCCTTAGTGTTGCTCCAAGGATATACTTACTTTTTTCCAATAAAAATACATACAATGCTCATGTGCATTGTTCAAGGAACAGTAACTCCAACTCCAAAGTGTTTTAAAGGAATGACAATATAACGTACTGTTGCTCTGCACTGGTAAAACTGGTGTGTTTGCTTCAGAAACACTACTATAGTTTGTGTAAAGAAGTAACCATGGGGGTGCAGCCATGGCTACACACTACTAGAGACTAAGGTAAAAAATAAATCAGTTGAACTGGAAGATACATATGCATGTACAGATATGGGTTTGGTTATCCAGAAACCTTTTATCAAGAAAGTTCTGAATTATGGCAATGCTGTTTCCCATAGACCCCATTTTATCCAAATAATCCAAATTTTTTATAATGATTCCCTTTTTCTCTGTAATAATAAAAATGTACCTTGTACTTGATACAAACTATGATACAGGTATGGGATCTATTATCCAGAATGCTTGGGACCTGGGGTTTTCCGGATAATGGATATTTCCATAATTTGGATCTTCTTACGTTAAAGGATAAGTAAACCTTTAAAATAAGTGAATGTAAGATTGATGGGGGGGGCTATTCTAAGCACTTTTGCAATGTACATTCATTATTTATTTTGTTTTTATTCCAAGATATTAAGGGATACATGCACTCTTAATATGAATGAATTTTGTTACAACAGCGCCACCTGCTGGTAGTCAAGGAAGTTGTCAGGAGAAAGAAAGAGGCTGCTCTGATGTTCTTCTGCTTAGGAAAGATGTGAGAAATGTTTCTAATTTTATTCCTAAGCAGAAGAACATCAGCCTCTTTCTTTCTCCTGACAACTTCCTTGACTACTTGCTGGTCAGACTGGTGGGAAACTGACCAGCAGGTGGCGCTGTTGTAACAAAATTCATTCATATTAACAGTACATGTATCCCTTAATATCTTGGAATTAAAGAAAAATAAATAATGAATGTATATTGCAAAAGTGCTTAGAATAGCCCCCTCATCAATTTAACATTCACTTATTTTGAAGGTTTTTTTCGAAGTAAAATTTTTTTGTTATACTTCGACCATCGAATTGGATACTACGACTTCGACTTGAAGTAAATTAGTTTGAATATTCGACCATTCGATAATCAAAGTACTGTCTCTTTAAAAAATCTTCTAATTCAATACTTTGCCATAAACCTGCCAAAGTGCTATGTTAGCCTATGGGGACCTTCTAGAGCAGTTTTCTAAGTTTTTTTAAGTTGAAGAAAAATCGTTCGATCGATGGATGAAATACTTCAAATCGTTCGATTCTAAGTTTTTCATCGTTTGATCGAACAATTTTACTTAGACCGCAAATGGCCCAATTCGATGAAAAAAACTTCGACTTCGATATTCGAAGTCGAAAGTAATTCAATTCGATGGACGAATTTCGTAGTATTTTCAACTTTGAAATTCGACCCTTGATAAATCTGCCCCTAAGTGTTCTAGAAAATCATGTAAACATTAAATAAACGCAATAGGCTGGTTTTGCTTCCAATAAGGATTAATTATATCAAGATAAATTACAGGGTACTGTTTTATTATTACAGAGAAAAAGGAAATCCATTTTTAAAAAATTGGATTATTTGGATAAAATGGAGTCTATGGGAGATGTCCTTTTCGTAATTTGGAACTTTCTGGATAACAGGTTTCCGGATAACCGATCCCATACCTGTATAATTAAGCCTTATTGGAAACAAAACTAGCTTACAGGGTATATTCTGTCAGGTCCCATACATGTACTACTGAATACCAGCTCAAAGATGTGATGCATTTATGTATTACTGTGCGCAAAAAATCACTGAAAGCATCCAGACCCAGGCAACCAAATGGTTAAACACTGATGTGTTTAGGAACTGCAATACAAAGATTAGTAAATGGAAAGTTTTTTTACCCATATTTTATATTGGAAATGTATTCATAAATAAGCAAAAACCTGTTTTTAGAATGCGATATTTGAACTGATTGGTGTTTCAGATGTACATTTGACACAACTTGAACTTCAGCAGATCTCTCCCATCATCCTGTTTATAAACCATGCATACTTCCATTATAATATTTCTGGAATTGTTTCTAGCTCATACTGACAAAATTCTATTTGGCATCATAAGGCAACCAAACTGGAACTGGATCGGGAAATGGACAAAAAGAATTGCATGATAACATAGGTTTCACCAAAATACAAAAGTTTGAAAAATGGAAAATCAGGCCATTTTAAAGGGATACTGTCATGGGAAAAAATTTTTTAAATGAATCAGTTAATAGTGCTGCTCCAGCAGAATTCTGCACTGAAATCCATTTCTCAAAAGAGCAAACAGATTTTTTTATATTTAATTTTGAAATGTGAGATGGGACTAGACATATTGTCAGTTTCCCAGCTGCCCCAAGTCATGTGACTTGTGTTTTGATAAACTTCACTCACTCTTTACTGCTGTACTGCAAGTTGGAGTGATATTACCCCCTCCCTTTTCCCCCCCAAGCAGACAAACAAAAGACCAATGGGAAGGTAACCAGATAACAGCTCCCTAACACAAGATAACAGCTGCCTGGTAGAAACTAAGAATAACACTCAAAAGTAAAACCCCATGTCCCATTGAGACTCCTTCAGTTACATTGAGAAGGAAAAACAGCAGCCTGCCAGAAAGCATTTCTCTCCTAAAGTGCAGGCACAAGTCACATGACCAGGGGCAGCTGGGAAATTGACAAAATGTCTAGCCCCATGTCAGATTTTAAAATTGAATATAAAAAAAATCTGTTTGCTCTTTTGAGAAATGGATTTCAGTGCAGAATTCTGCTGGAGTAGCACTATTAACTGGTGCGTTTTGAAAAAAACATGTTTTTCGATGACAGGATCCCTTTAATGATTTCATATTTTAATGATTTCATATGGGAATTGTATTTATAAATCAGTAAAATCTGTATTTTGCATAAGTGGTTTCCTCAACCTTGAATGAGATATTTGAGGGGATTGGTGTCTCAGCTCTGAAGGAAAGATTTCTTCTTGATATAAATTTGACTTCAGCAGATCTCTTCCATCTCCCTGTTTATAAAACATACTTCTATGAAAATATTGGTAGAATTGTTCTTAGCTCATTCTGCCAAAATTCAGTTATTGCCTATCAAAGGGCAAACTTTTTTAAATAACTTCTTAATGATAAAAAAGTGTGGAGGGGTGATTTACGAACACAGCCCCACGTAGGGTCATGCTGTACATATGGACAGGGCCGCTTCAACAAAGCAAGTTAAGGGGCGTCTGCCCAGGGCCCACTGCGCCGAAAAATAGAGGGGGCGGGGCGAGATGCAGGGAGGGAGATAGAAGGAGGGGACACAGGGAGGGAGGAAGATGGAGGGAGGGGACGCACACAGGGAGGAAGACGGAAGGAGGGGACACAGGGAGGGAGGAAGATGGAGGGATGTTTTTTATGGTAAAACAGAGGGTGGTGAAAACTGTATTGAGTAATAAATCACATAACATAATCCCAAGGAAGCCCATTTATCAACATTCTCATTTTAGAGGTTTTTGAAACCACAAATAAACGAATTTTCTCTAAAACCACGAATGCTATGTAATTTATTGTTTATTATAAATGATTTATTTATAAAAAGTATGAATGAAAAAAAGAAAATTAACAAAACTCTCAAAAGCTCTTAAACGTCTATAAATTCTATTTTTTTTAAACAAAAAAAAAATTTTTTAAACAAAAAAAATCTAAAAACCTCTAAAAATCTGAATAGCTAAAAAAAAGGTCCAAGTAGTTTTGTATTAGAATATTTTGTGGTTTTTCAACTTTATAAATCTCGAAATTTAGAGTTTCAGAGAAATAAAAAAAACTATAAATATTTATATGAATGTTTGTAAAGAAGCCCATAATAACATAATCCCGACTGTGAACCTATTAGCTGCAACTTGAATCCAATTTGCTACCACACACAAGTACCATCAGGTTCAATTTAAATTGAATTTGCAATTGCTCTCCCCTTGCAGCCTTAACTACACTGGAATTATAGGAAAAGCTCTCCTTTGTGGGTAAAACAAAAATACACAGCAATTTGTGTCTGAAAATGCACTTTGCGTATGCTACACTTGCAGTCGTAAATGACTGCTATTCCAGCCTATTATTATGAAAATGATTTAGAATGTCCATGGGACTGTTGTAATATTGTTTGGATTCTATGTTACTTACTTGAGCATGCCTGAAAATGATGATTGTGTGTATTTTGTGTGTGCCTACTTTGTTATCCAACACACACTGTAGGAGGCTGGTGCTTTCTCGCTACTACAGGATGTAACAATACACAAAGTTTGTTTGTGGGCCAAGAAATATGGAGCATCAGTTGGGATCCAGTAGGGAAAAACCTTAGGTTTTTTTCTCTGCATAATTTCCATATTTCTTGGCCCACAAGCAACCTTTGTGTATTGTTACATCCTGGAGTAGCGAGAAAGCACCAGCCTCCTACAGAGTATGTGGGTCCCAGGGATATCACAACTCATGACTGAATTTACTTTTATTTATGTCATCTACTATTCATAATAATTTGAGGTCATTACTGTATGGGTTTCCAGATAATGGATCCCATACCTATACATGTTTCTTTAACTACAGTAATGACCTCAAATTATTATGAATAATAGATGACATAAATAAAAGTAAATTCAGTGATGAGTTGTGATATCCCTGGGGCCCACATACTCTGTAGGAGGCTGGTGCTTTCTCGCTACTCCAGGATGTAACAATACACAAAGGTTGCTTGTGGGCCAAGAAATATGGAGGATTCAGTTGGGATCCAGTAGGGAAAAAGGTTTTTTCTCGGCATAAACACATTTTTTTACCGTAGGGTTTAGTTATACCCCAGATACTGTATGTCTCTAGGGCCAATCATTCCTGAAGGGATTCCCTTGGTGGCTAGCTTTAGAAGGATGCTGTTCTTTAGCAAGTCTGACCCTACTGTGTTTGGCTTTTATCTCTGAATAAGATGTGTTATTGTTGTATCCTCAAAATTAAATCAACCCTAAAAATATCACAGTAATTTGTACCTCTTTACAGATCCCCATTCAAAGGCACACTCTGATTCACACACATAATTCATCATTTTTTCTCATTAACAGTTTTTCCTTTGGCTTTGTGTAAATAAGATACTGGGTATATAAATTGCATCTCCCACTGAGACGCGTTTCATGCGACCACCTGACTCACTGACTGCATGACAATGTACACTGCTCACTGTATCTATATATCTAATTGGTCAGGGGGTTATAAAAGATTCATGTCTAGTCTAAATTGCTTAGCAACCATAGCATTTGAAAAGACAAACAGTTACGATAAAAGGGACATAAATGTGTTACCTAGCAACAATACATAAACATGCAATAGAGAATAAACTGAAGATCACTGCACATAATAGGATTTGGATAACAAAACAATATACATGAAAAGGACATATTCAGTTTCAGAATTACTCTGTCCCTATTTAGGAACAAAAAATACAAAAAAAAATATAATGAATTAATATGGTATAACATTAGAGTAATTGCAGGATAATTACAGAATAATTACAGAATTACAGAATAATTACAGAAATAAGTAATGTTTGAAGGTTGTATGTTTTTCAGCTTCACCAAAACTGCTGTATACTTGCCAGGCTTCTAGTGCTAAAGGTCCTTTGGGCTTTACTTGGACAACCATGATTTCTATTCTAGAATAATCCTAATAGCAATTACATAAGAAAGGGTTTGATAGTACAGGTATGGGACCTGTTATCCAGAATGTTTGGGACTTGGGGTTTTCCAGATAAGGAGATCCTTCCTTAATTTGAATCTCCATACTCTATTGAAAAACGATTTAAACATTAAATAAACCCAATAGAATTGTTTTGGCCAAATAAGTATTAATTCTATTTTAGTTGGGATCAAGTACAAGGTACTCGTTTTCATTAAAGAGAAAAAGGAAATAATTTATAAAAATTTGGATAAAATGCAATCTATGAGAGATGACCTTTCTCTAATTCTACGCTTTCTGGATAATGGGTTTCCAGATAATGGATCCTTTACCCATACATGTTTCTTTAAATACAGTAATGACCTCAAATTATTATGAATAGTAGAAGATGACATAAATAAAAGTAAATTCAGTGATGAGTTGTGATATCCCTGGGGTCCACATACTCCCATCTGCATGCTCCTCGCTATAGTAATAAGGTCATGCAAAATCAATTAGCTTCCATTATAGACTTGGCCTTATATATGTAAACATATAGAGCTTCCATTGGCATAGAGACCAGAATAATGCACCTCGTATTCTAAATAATGAAATATATGTGCATTACATAACCTAGGGAAGAATTGCAAGATTACAGTCTACTCACAGATCCATTCATCTTACGTCTAAACACCATACCTGCAGTTAGTTGGAGACATATTAACATGTAACAAATAGTATCCAAAAATACTTTCTAACATTTGTATTTTAAGCTCTTTCTAGTCTATAGTTTTGCTCTATGGAAGGCATAAGAGTATTATTTGACAGCAAATTGTGGACTCAAGGAAGGTATCATTTTAAGTCCATGGTTTCTTGTCTCCATGGTTTTATCATACTCACATACTTCTCCTTTCTGTCTTGCAATTCTGCAATTAGCTGTCACAAGAAGCAGACAATCAAAATGAGCCATGATGTTAATGTATATAAGTAGATCTGTCATACTAACGCCATACTAACCCAGGGAATAAGAGATGCTTGTTGTTCCAGTGTCTGTGTTTTTGGTAAGGAATCCATAAAAACTTGAGGGAAACACTAATGCTGTACTTGGAGCCTAAGTAGGTTGTACTGCTAAGAGTTTCTACTGTATTGATGTATATGTTGGACAATAAGCCATACTGTGGTTTCACAACAGTGCATATTAGTGCTGACTGCAGATGTGAACTGCTTATTAAAGGAGAAAGAAAGGTTAACATTAAGTAAGCTTTATCAGAAAGGTCTCTATGAACACACTTGTAAACCCTCAAAGTAATGCTGCTCAGAGTCCTCTGTCAAAAGAAACACAGAATTTCTTTCCTTCTATTGTGTACACATGGGCTTCTGTATCAGACTTCCTGTTTTCAACTCAAACCGACAGGGCTTGGGCTTGAGCATGCTCAGTTTGCTCCTCCCTCCTTCCTCCACTCCCTATTGTAATCTGAGCTCAAACTATGAGTGAGCAGGGAGAGACTCAGGTAGGAAGTGATGTCACATTAAGCTAATACGGCAGCTGCTATCCTAAACAAAGAGAGAATGTCTAGAGTTGTTTACTCAGGTATGGAAAAGCATTCTAAAGAATAAAAATGGAGTTCTAGTTTGCACTGTTGTGGCTAATCTATTGGCAATAAACTGCCTTAGTAGCTTTCCTTCTCCTTTAAAGATCGCAAAACATGGTATAATGGCAAGGGCTATGTACTTGCACTAAACACTCGTATTTATCTGGCAGTGAGCAAACATTGTTACACTTAGTTCTATTTTTGGTGTTTTTGTTTAACACCTGCATTTGCTACTATAGCCTAACTCTTGCATTAATCAAACAAGTCGACGTTGTTATAAATACTTTATATGTCCCTTTGTTTTTACCAGGCACTACAGATATTAAAATATTTAGCTTACATGTGAACTGGATGTGTCCTTTCTACAAGTTTAGATTATACCATACTAAAAAGCATAAGGGGTAATTGACAAAGCAGAAGATGGGGTTCAAAGTGGAAAAATGGGCACAATTTGCAATTTGTACTTTGCATCCACACTAGATGAATTGCTGCAGGTCTCTGCTCCCCATTTTGGTATACAGAGACCTGCAGCCACCCCCTTGAATACTGCATTACCTACATTCACAACACTGTGTTCATGGACAGGTAGGTGGAGGCACGTAGGTGACCCCCTCCAGCCCCTTACTTGTCCCCTAACTTGAATGTTTTTAAGATGTACAAGTAAGGGAGGGGTGGCAGATCCATGCCACAATATGAGGGCTTCCACTTATGACATTGCTGACTTGCACCCACCAATATTGAGCTATGCTCCTTACACTGGATCTTTATCCATCATAAGGTACTGAGTTCAGCCAGACCCCATTGTCTCTTGACCTTGCACTTCTGTCCTGGGTATTTGTAAATGATCCTATAAATTCTTTGTTTTTACTGTGCCCCCAGTATGTTCTCCCTATTGTCTAAACTGCACTCTATCTACACATAAACCGTTTTCGTGTGAAATGTATTAACACTGCTAATAAGAAAACCATGCGGAACATATATTTAACCATTTCCATGTTAGAAGCCCAGTAAGTCAATACTCCTATGTTCAAAAACTGGCTAATATTTCAAT
Organism: Xenopus laevis; assembly: GCF_017654675.1. Lineage (NCBI taxonomy): Eukaryota > Metazoa > Chordata > Amphibia > Anura > Pipidae > Xenopus > Xenopus laevis. The sequence continues at coordinate 122,475,899 of NC_054381.1, forward strand.
GAAGATGCTATACAAAGAACCCCTGGGGGTTTACAGGAAAGTTATTACCTCTAAAAATGCATTCAAGGGCTTAATCCATCCTAGGTTGGCAGTCCCGACCCAAAATATTCTGAATGTTGATGTAAGGTGTATGGTGATGTATCTGTTATTCCTCATCTTTTACATATATAGAACAATATGTTTTCCTAATTACAGGAAGGCTATCTTCCATAGACTCCATTTTAATCAAATAATTCAAAATGTAAAAGAAAGATTACATTTTTTTCTGTACTAATAAAACAGTAGCATGTACGTGATCCAAACTAAGATATAATTAATCCTTATTTGAGGCAAAACCAGCCTATTGGGTTTATTTAATGTTTAAATGATTTCTTAGGCATGGAGATCCACGTTACAGAAAGAGCTCCAGAAAACCCCAGGCCCAGAGCATTCTAGATACTTATATATATATATATAATATATATATATATATATATATATATATATGGAGGCGTTTAGACTTTTTTTATTATAACAAACAACAGAATGCCTCCCGCAGTGCATAAAATGGATATTACAAGTCTCTTCAGAGAGCCTGTTTCATGGAAAAGCATTCAGCCTGCAGCTTGGCACTTGCAGAAATAAAGAACCCCACACTTACCTGTCTCCTTCTTATTATGCACAGCGGGAACTGCTTTATTTCTAGAATTACATTCTCTACTTTGTTCCTATGTCATTTTTATTATTTTTTTTTTAGTATGTATTTAAGGCATGGCAATTGTCCATTCTTTGGATGGAATAATTTTAATTCACTGGAACATATTTAATACATTACAAATTTCATTTTCAGTGAGCCATTACTTTCTGCGCAGTTCTTTTGTTCACATTTATTTAATTACTCTGATATAATCTGAAAGGTTGGTTGGTTGATAGACCTTCTGCTTACTTATAAGGGATATAGGCAGGGCCAGCATATACATTAATTTAACATTTGCAATGCAGGAAGTAGACAAATGTAATTTATATACATTTATACTTGAAACTATTTATTGATTATTTTTAATTAATGCGTAGTAAACAGTATTTTAGTCTCACACTCATTAAATAATCTTATTGCTACACTGGCTGAGCCTTTACACTTGCATGTAAATGATTTGTTTTCCATGGGTAACATGCAATTTTCTCAGGTTTAATGCAAACATAAAAAGCCAACATACAGCCTTATAACCATTATATTTGTGACATTGTTTACAATGGCATCTTCCTTATGTAATAACTATTCATACAGATTCCAGGTTCCGTATAAAATATATATCAATAGAATAAAAGTACAAAGTCTTTACCAACTTCCATGGCAAACTGCACAAATGCTAAGTTTGTCGACATTTGATGATCCTGTAAAAAATAAATTATCTTAATTTGTGCAAAAATAAATTGAGATTTTGCAAAGCAATACTAGGCAAAATGAATCAGTCAATATGCACTATAATGTGTAAGCCACAAATTAAGTTTGCTCTGTTATATTAAAATATATGTTTGCTATTACATTGCATGTGCTACGTCTACAAACCAGTGAAATTGCATATCTGGTCAGATTATTAGGATGACCTAAAAGTGAGCTGAATATAGAAAAGCTAAAACTTGATATATATTCTTAACGTACATAAAGTAATATAGAAGAATTCCTTTACTTTCTACTTTTTTGAACCCTACAAATTTATTAATATATAATTTTTTTTTATTGCAAATAAATCACCCAAAACAATCTATAAAATCTTGAAAATGTGAATTGTAAAATGCAGCAACTTAAATCTGAAAAGCTTCAATAGAAGTCTACGGGTGGTGTATTTATTACTTTGTGTTATTTTAGGCAAAATTTAAAAAAGGATGAATTAAAGTGATACCGACATTAAAAACTACCCTACAAAATATAAATGTACATTAAAGGGGCTGTTCACCTTTAAATGAAGTCTTAGGCAAATTCACTAAGATCCAAAGTTGCGCCAGCTTCACTTTTGCCCTATACATGTGCCCACTGTATAGTTGAGTTGCCATATGTTAGGAAATGTAGGGGGGAAGGAGGGTACCCCCATAAAAATTTACGATCTTTTTCAGCCTATCACCCTTAAAAAAGTAAAAGACGCCAGCGTTTTTTTGGGACTTAGAAAAATTTTTTACTTTTTTTGAAGCAAGCCCTATCTACTCTATTGCACTTCGCCTGGTCTGAGGTGGCGAAGGCAAGTCTGGCGCAAGAGGTAACGTTCAGTAAAATGCGCAAGTTAGTGAATTAGTGTAGTTACGTCCCTTCGCCATAGTGCAACTTCGCCTGTCGTAAGGGTGGGAAGTAGCGCTAGAGTAGGACCACTTCGCTAGCGAATTTACACGGTTCTCCAGTTTGCAATTTCAGCAATCTGGCTGGTAAAGTTCAAATTACCCTAGCAACCACAGAAAGATGAGTAATCAAAGGTCGCAATAACAATACATTTGTAGCTTTAAATAGCATTTGTTTTTAGAGGTCAATGACCCCCATTTGAAAGATTCAGAAGAAGGCAGCTAATTCAAAAACTGTAAAAAATAAAAAATGAAGACTAATTGAAAAGTTACTTAGAATGAGCCATTCTACATACTAAACGTTAACATAAAGGAGAACCACCTTTGTGTCACGAAAAGACACCCTAAATCCAGAACCGGTGCTAGTCTCCCTGGTCTCGGCTCTTGCTTCTGCCTTTAACAGCCGCCTTTCACCTCGGGAGGCCGCCAGGTCTTACTAAGAGAGGAGCAAAGCAAAAGGTTCTGGACAAGCAAAGGGGCATGATCGTTTCACCACCGATACTGGAATGGAAGACAACAAAGCGTGGAAGCAGGCAGCCCGGGCCAGCACAAGCAGAATACAAGAATAGTCAGACAGGCCGGGTCAATGCAGGCAGAATACAAGGAATGGTCAGACAGGCCAGGTTCAGGATTGGAGAGCATAGAATAGTCAGCAGGCAGGCAAGGGTAAGGTTAGGGAGTTCAGAATAATCGGCAAACAAGCAATGGCCAGAATACAGAGTTCAGAATAGTCAGGCAAACAGGCAAGGGTCAAAACCAATATAACAGCAGGATTATTCACCCAGGAACTAACTAAGTAGACGTAACAACGTGCCCTAAGCTACATATGAAAATCCCTTAAATACGATTTTTGAATATTGCGCCAAGTGCCGTGATGACATCACACGTAAAACCCGGAAGTGTGGGCCGCGTGCGCCATAGGAGACACCGGCACTAAAGGGAGAAGACGCAAACGGCGGGCGTCCCCACCGGCCGCAGACTAAGCCACTAGCCCACCAGGGCAATTTATTGTTACACTTTGGAACTTACCTATAGGTCATGTCTGTGATATTTGACTGCTTTTGTCTGCTTGAAGTTTACTTGAAGTTTATAAACCTGACTGTTTTGCCAACCTGACTGTCCCTTCTCAGCCTGCTGCACAAAATATGGCAACCCCACTAATAGTGGAACAGGCAGGATCAGATAGGTAATGTAAAAGCATCAGGCACTTTTAAATAGCAAGCTAATAAAATGTAATGATAGTGTAAGGAATGTTACTAACCCTAGTGGTCTAGTGGTGCGGCGGGGATGCCCACCACGCCGCTCCTCTTCTCATGCGCCGGGTTCTGTCTAGTGAGCGTGTACTTCCGTACTCGCGAAATTTGAAAGTTTAAAAGGGACCTTCCTGCTTTTTTTTTACTGCCCGTGATAGGATTGATATCCTGGTGCTTCCTTTGCTTGCGCTTGCTGATCCTGACCTTGATTCTTGTTTGATTACCCGTGTTTGACCCTGCTTGTATACTGACTACTCTGAACTCTGAATATTGACCCAGCCTGAACTTTGACCACTCTCTTGCCTGATCCCATCTGTCTGATTGATACCCGGTTTTGACCCTTGCCTGCCTGACGATTCTGATATCCGCCTGCCTCGATCCAGCCTGTCTGACCATCCGCTTGCCTTGACCTTTGTACCGTGACCTTCGGCCTAAAGACTCTGCTAACAGCCATGCCCCTTCGCCAGCCAGAACATCTCGCCTTGCACCCCTCGTTAAGTCCAGGTGGCACCCAAGTAAGCTGAGGGCTCCTCCCGAAGCCCAACGGTGGTCACACTACTGGTGAAGCCGAGCCGAGACCAGGGTGCTTGGCATTTGTTCTGGTATCGGGTGCCGGCCGTGACAGATAGATGTATAAAAAGGTTTCATTTGTAGCATCAGTATCCCTTTCATACAGTATATTTTTGATTCTATTTTTTTTATTCCACGACTTAACTTGATGAAGTTCTTCCAGTTCAAGTAAATAAACTAGAGCAGGAGGGTCAAGTCCAAAATTAATAAATCGGCATCATATTTTAATTTACACAATATGGAAACCATGAAATACTAATGGTTTCCTCTTGAAGAGAATGGAAATATTTTGAAACTTTTTAGTGGACAAATAATTTTATGTACAGGTAAGGGATCTGATATCTGGAAATCCACTATCCAGAAAGTTTCAAATTACGGAAAGGATGTCTCCCATAGATTCCTTTATAAACAAATAATCAAAATTTGTAAAAATGATTCCTTATTTGAAGCAAATCCAGCCTATTGGGTTTATTTAATGTTTACATGATTTTCTAGAAGACTTAAGGTATGAAGATACAAATTACGGAAAGATCCATTATCCAGAAAACCCCTGGCCCCGCGCATTCAGGATAAGAGGTTCCATACCTGTACTATACTTTAGTATTTGTGATCTTTTAAGACTTCTAGGCCAGTTTATTTTTTTTTATATTGAAGTCTTTCCAAAAATCAATTAAAAAAAAAATTGTGATTGAGATCATGATCATACTGGCATAGATAAAGGATGGATACCACTGTAGGATGTTACCTTTTTGTTATCAAGGTTTCATACACAAGAAGGAAAACTGTACTTGTGATTTTTAGATAGATGATATTGATACAGAAAAAGGAGCAGTACAGGTATGGGATCTGTTATCCGGAAACCTGTTATCCGGAAACCTGTTATCCAGAAAGCTCGGAATTACGGAAAGTCCGTCTCCCATAGACTCCATTTTATCCAAATAATCCAAATGTTTAAAAATTATTTCCTTTTACTCTGTAATAATAAAACAGTACATTGTACTTGATCCCAACTAAGATATAATTCATCCTTATTGGAGGCAAAACCAGCCTATTGGGTTTATTTAAAGTTTACATGATTTTCTAGTAGACTTAAGGTATGAAGATCCAAATTACAGAAAGATCCCTTATACGGTCCAGGTCCCGAGCATTCTGGATAACAGGTCCCATACCGTAATTTTAAAATACTGGAAAGGGGTTTTAAAAGGGTAATATATGGAGATGTTAATGTGTATATAAAAGTTTTAAAACATCATGTACGGAAGAACACAATGGTACAGTAAATCCAAATCCACTGCTGTTTTCCATGCTGAATATACTTGGAAAAATCATGGCTTGTGGCACATATTTATAAAATCTTTATGCATGAAGGCGGTAAAGGGTTACACGCTGGCCTGTTATTAAACCAAAATAAAAAACCTTGAACTCCTCCTCATGGGCTTTGAATAAAAATTCCTAATTGTGCAGCTATGGGGATTGTTTTTAAATAATTCCCTTTTGTCCCTTGAATTTCACTTCAGCAAGTTAATGAAACTCACAATAGCTTCTAAATTATTAAATGGCTTGTCTGCTGGCTTTCTGAATAAAATGTTACCTATTAAAAGCAGCGTGATTTTACTAAATCGAAAGGAAACTGTGTTTCAGGTAATGATTAAAATATCAAGAAGTAGAGGGACTTGTAAAATTGAAAGAGGCAGTGTCTGTTGAAAGGCTCAATTTAATTCAGTGCTTCATAATTATTTAGTTAAATAATGTACACATACAAATACATTGTAACACTTGCAAACTAGAGAGGTACATTTCCTGAAGAAAATGTGAGTGGTGCTTGCCGTGGCAAAACTCAGGCCCAAATCTGATTGGCTGTTGTTGCCCCGCCCCTTTTTTTCCTAATTGTGAACCACAGTCACTCAGTGACTAACATACCAAAGTTTGGGAATGCTGTCATTTAATGTGTAAAAATGGCAGCATTTCTATTTTTTTCTATTGAAAATCAATGAATGAAATTTGATTGGTTGTTGGTGGCTCCGCCCACTTTTTCTAAACTTGAAGTGGAAACCCCCAGCGACCACATTTGTGATATTCAAGGTCCCTGACATCAATACTGAGAGAATGGCAGCCTTCTTAATTTTTCCCATAAAAACCAATCAAAGAAATCTGATTGGTTGGTTTTGGCTCCACCCACTTTTCTTAATTTTAATCCCAGTCCCCCAGTGACCAACTGTGCCAAGTTTGAGGACCCTGCCATTAACCGTCTAAGAGCGGCAGCAGTTTAAAATTTTCCTATTTAATTGAATGGCTGAAATTTGATTGGCTGTTGTAGACTCCGCCCACTTTTTGTAAATTTTGGCTGCAGTCACCCAGTGACCCACGGTGCCAAGTTTGGGAGCTCTGGCTTTATTACTGTGAGAATTACAGCTGTTTACATTTTCTCATTGAAGTCAAAATCTGATTGGTTGTTTGCGGCTCCGCTCACTTTTTTGGGTCCCCAAAATAGGACAGAAAAGTCACAACACCCCATTCCCGAATAAGCTGAACGGTTTGACACCTCATTCATGGGTCTGCGACAAACTAATTATTCGATAAATTCCCCATTATAAGTCAATGGGGCAAATTTGGGGACCTCTCCTGCCCCGGGGGTAAAACTTATACCCTCGTGTGGGGTATCATCTGACACAGGTCGCAAACCTCTTCAAATGTGGTAAATTTAACGTTTCTACAAGATTCCCTCTCTGCGCTAGAATCCGTCAAAAGTTGGCCTCAATGTTAATCTATGGGACTTTTCGGGGTGGTTAATTGCCCCCGCAAGGGGCAATTAACCACCCACCCCTTAGAAAAGTCATACCACCCCATTCCCGATTAAGCTGCACGATTTGACACCTCATTCATGGGTCTAGGACAAACGGTGCGGGACTAGTTACGCGCCAAACTTTCATACGGAAGAAGAATAAAAATAAGTTTGCAAGATAACAGTAGTGATGCTTTGCTTCGCAAGCACCACTAATTATTAAAAAGGCTACTAGTTGTAATCTGTACATTTAAGGGCAGATTTATCAAAGGTGAAGGTGAATTTTCAAAGCTATTTTTTGTGCACTTCAACTAGGGAATAGTTCAAATTCAATTAGAAAAAAATCTAAAAATTAAAATATCGAAATTTATCATGCACTCTCTCTTTAAAAATTCGACTTTGACCATTACCATCTAAAGCCTGCCGAATGCTGTTTTAGCCTATGGGGGACCTCCTAGAACCTACTGTAAATGGATTTGATTTGAATTCGATCGAATGCGCTATTACTTCGATTCGTACGATTCGAATTCGGCCAAATATGGACCTATTCGATCAATAACGGACTTATTCGGCCAAAAAAAACCTTCAACTTAATTTCGGTTGGTCTTTTTGAATTTCAAAGTTTTTCAAATTTGAGATTCGACCCTTGATTAATATGCCCCTTCAAGTCTGGGTATACAAGCTGGGGCCAGTTGTAACACAACTACATCAGTCGACTGACTGAAAACGAAACATGTATATTTTTACATTCATTTTTAATTATAAAATAAGCTTGATTAGGCCTGAACTGGCAGAAGCATTTTCTGCAAGCATGTCGGCAGGGAACCCCTTTGAATAAATAGAGCCAAGTAGAAAGCACAAAATTATGTGTCTGCTCACAATCAGAAAAACAGACAACAATATATATATTTAGTATGTTTTGCATCTTGTTCACTGGCTGAGTGACCTCATCGCATTTGGTGAAAGGAAAAGCCCATTTCGCATGAAAATAAATGTGGGAAAAAAACATCCATTGATTCATTGACTAATGCATTTGGTGAAATTTCACAAATTCTTCTTATGCGAAATGGGGCAGTTTCAATAATCATTACCTACAAGGAAAATTTATTAAATCTGGCGATTGCTTGTTTTCCAGGGTTCAAGAAAAATTGTGGGAAATAATACTTTTAAAACTCAAATATTCACGATTTATCAAATGTAAAAAATTGGAAAAATTTGAATAAAATCCCTAAAGCCGATGAGATTGGGAGCGTACAGTATCTGAAGAATTCCAGATGCTGATGTTCTAGGTTTTGTTAATTCATAAAACAGTCAATATTTTATAGCTTCAATTAAACAAATGGAATAATGCAATTTTTATTTGTAAACTAAGTTTGCCTTGCTCACATTTAATCGCTTCAAGTTATTTTGTAAATATTCAATCGAGTGAGGAGAGAAAAATAATACTGGGGGGAAAGTCGCATGAGTTTTTTTAAAAAAGAAAGATCTAAAAAATTATAAATTGGTCTTTAAATGGAAGGAAACATTTAGGGGGTTATTTATCAGAGGTCGAGTTTGGAGGTTTGTGAGTTTTTTTCTACCTCGAATAAACTCACAACTAGAATATTTGCTTATTTATGAAAAAACCTGAATGTTAAAAACGTAATTGAATGCAATCGGGGTGAAAAAACTCAAATACTCGAACTGATTGAGCTATCGGCGGAAAATAACTGAAATACCTCAAATTGATTATGTTTTCGAGTGAAAACCACTGTAAAATCGGAATAGGGAAGATGTGTAATAATAAGTAGCAATAACAATACATTTGTAGCTTTTTCAAAGCATTTGTTTTTAGATGGGGTCAGTGACCCCCATTTGAAAAGAGTCAGAAGAAAAAGGCAAATAAAAAAAAGTTACAAAAAAAGAAATGATAAAGAGCAAGTGAAAAATTGCTTCGAATAAGGTACTAGAAGTCAACTTAAAGGCGAACCATCCCTTTAAGAGCAACAGCGTGTGAATCTAAAAAGCCTCCCTACACAAAAAGGTCTCAGCAGGTACTTGCTCTATCTTGATCTATATCTTACAAATTGCATATTGAGTGTTTTTACATGTATTATTTCCTATCTCCTTTTTGCATATTTTCTATGAGCCATATGGGTTCCACTGCTCGCTTTATAAGTCATAAGAGTTTTGCAAACATACATTAGTGAGAAGGAACACTACAAAATGAATACCCAATCATTAGTTTTATAATGAAACCAATCTTTCCAGTGTATGTTCCTCCCAGTATAAGGATGATAGGGAAAAAAATCACTTTGATCTATAAAGAACACGTGTGGCAGCCCAAGCACTTGTGACTCCCCCTTCCCTTCTTGAGAGTTGACTTTTGTGTTTATTTCTGTTGTGGATCCACTGTTAGCAAGACGTCTCTCCTTCTTATTATATTTCAACAAAGGGTGTGTTTAGCTTTCAGATACAATCTGTATTAGTCCATTTCATTTTCCAGTTAGGATTAGAATGTTCCTAATAGCAGAAGATATACATTTTCCCAAACAGCACACATGATTGTTTGCTGGAACTTTACTTTAGTCAGTGCCTTAAAATACAGCGTAGATACTATTTGTGTGTATATTTGTTGTGAGTGATAGTGATGGGCGAATAAATTCGGTAGGCGTGAATTTGCATCGAACTTTCGCATTTCACTGCCGGTGAATAGATTTGCGAAACTGCGGCGAAAATTCACCAGCTTTCAAAAAAAAAAATGGATGCGAGTCGGAATAGTCACTCACGTCAAAACTGCCGTGCGTCAACATTATTTGGACGCCCATTGACTTTAATGCCGGCTTTAAGATTGACGCGAATTGACGTGGGTGTCAAAATTGAAGCGAATTGACGTGGGCGTCAAAATTGACGCAGGGGTATAAATTGACGTTGTGGAATTTCGTGGGAAAGTCGCTAATTTTTTGGCAAAGCGAAACGGGACAAATTTGCCCATCACTGGTGAGTGAATCTTATGATCTTCTCCTGGATTTTTGTCCACTGTCCACACATAAAATAGTATTCACATGTTCTTTCTATAGTTTGGTCATTGCTTCTGTAAATTGGTTTGTCCAAGAAGTCCATTCTGGCAAGGTTCCATTGTGGTTAATAAGTTTGTAGTTTCTACCCTTCCAGAGTATAAATATATCATTGATATAGCACTAGCGTCAGGTATGACCAGAATTTAACGTTTTCTTGTAGATATTGTAAAAAAAAATATAGGGGAGCAGCTGGTTTCCCATGTATACATCCAATATTTGACTAGGAAGATTTGCATTCATCCAGGTCATGGTTTATCTAGTATAGGTCAATCTAAAAACAACTGGACTTGCTGAGTAATCAATGAAGACGTTTCACTACTCATCCGAGCAGCTTCTTCAGTTCAACTGACTGGTGTGGGAAGTTTTTCGGCATATAAACTCTTCCACTAATCCATTTACAATGGCACTTTGAAGAGTTACAATGTGCCATTGTAAATGGATTAGTGGAAGAGTTTATATGCCGGGGACTTCCCACACCAGTCAGTTGAACTGAAGAAGCTGCTCGGATGAGTAGTGAAACGTCTTCATTGATTACTCAGCAAGTCCAGTTGTTTTTAGATTGACCTATACTAGATACATCCAATATTTGTAAAATAAATCTAATTATATGGTTGCAATTATTGCCCTATATATAGTTTAACAGAGAGTAGAAATAATGAAGTAATGGAAGCACCTACCACCTCACTGGGAAACAAAGGTGGTGTGCGGGTCAATGGAATAATCACTGAAAAAGAAAAATATGACCCATATTGTCTGCACCACCCACCCAAAGTGTCCGTGTTCCTATATAGAGCAATTAAAACTTAGCTTTAATTGTTACTTTAAAATGAGTATGTCCAGAGTATTTTAAAACTAACACAGGCAGTGGCGTTAAGGGAACCTGTTTCGGGGTATACAGTTAGCAGATCACCGGTCAGCTGCTATGCACTTCCGTGCTGCATATGCAATACCGCTAATTGCACTGTTGTGTCCAGGTAACAACTGCTAGTTTAATTTGGACCCCGACACAGTCCTCCCAAATCTCTTTGATTTTAGGTTCACTAGGCAGGGCGTCGGAACTTTACAAAAATGGGGCAATCAACGGTTGGGAGGGTATTGTGCTGGCAGTGGGAGGACTCTGTGGAAGGACTGTGGAGGCTTGAGAAAGGGCAAGAGTAAGCCTGAAACGTTCCCTGGTTGATTGACCTAATAAATTCAAGTTTCCACTTTTTGCAACAAAGAGGAGCTTCAGTGGTGTTTTTTTCCTGTATATCTATGCAAACCCCTGGCAAGGGTTTCCGGTCTGCTTTGCACCCAACCTACAAGGTTAAATAAGGTGGTTGAATAACTCCACTGCTTGAAGCACACACAATATTGTCTATTTTAGCACATGACCCTGTGTCTGTACAGGATCCTTAGACTCAAATAGTGCTCTCAGTTTCTGGCTTATGATTTGAATTGATTCTCTGGGTCGGTTTTATTGCTATCTGATACCTAATAAAGTAACAAGGTCCTCAAACTACTTGCTCTTAGACTGAGACCTTTCAGATTTACATTCTCATACAATAGTAGCTTGAGATCCCATAGGCAGAGCATTTGACTGAGATCAAATAATTCATTGATAACAAATAATCTTGCAATTATATACCAGTATGGGATCTGTTATCCAGAAGCTCTGAGTTACAAGAAGGGCATCTCCCATAAACTGTTTTATTTTAATGCACTAATAAAACAGTACATTGTACTTGATATAATTAATCTTTAAAGAAGAAGGAAATTCCCTGGGCGCAAAAATTCAATTCAAATTTACTATTTGACCCTTAATAAATCTGCCCCTAAAGTATGTAGATCCAGATAACAAAAAGACCCATTATCCAGAAAACCCCAGGTCCCGAACATTTTGGAAAACAGGTGCCATATCTTTTATCAATCAGGACCTTGGTCACAAGAGCTCACATTATAAATGGAAAGGAATCTGACACACAATCTCTATCTATCATCTGTTTATCATAGCAAATATACATAGGGGGTTATTTATCAAAGTCTGAATTCATCTCAATATTTTCTGAAACAAAAAAACACCAAATCCGCTTGGGTTTTTTCTGCTTATTTATTAATACACTTTCTGTATTGCGGGAAAAAATCTGAAAAAATTTTGAAAAATCAGATTTTCACAATTTTTCCGATTTTTCACCCCGAATACTCAGATTTCTTGTGTTTTTTGCCCGAAACTCCAAAAAATTCGGGGTATTATACGAAACCCAGCACACATCAAAAAATCATTGGGACTTCTCTCATTGACTTATATGCAACCTCGACAGGTCTGAGATGCCGGATGTTCTGATTCAGACTTTTCCCTCCTCTGGGTTTAATAATTTCTGAAAAATTTGTGATTTTTTAAAAGTCCAATTTTATATTAAAAAAGATCAAATTTTTTTGGTGATTTTTGCATTCAGAGTTTAGTAAATAACCCCCATAGTGTCTGAATATATTTTTATACTATATTTTTAGTGGTCTAAAAAAGTGAGCCTTCAAAATGCACTTGAAAATCCACACTTTCTTCATAATGTCAGAAACAGCATGTTCCATCAAGGATACTCATAGTTCATCGACAGAAAAGACATTGACTTGAGCGGCCAGAAAATAGGTTTCTATCATTTTCGCTCCAGCGTTGAAACAAACGCCTTGACGCCTCTCAGTTATGTGCAAGTGACGTTTCCCACTGCAGTTTTTAACCCCACCATTGTAACCATTCATATTAGACCAAATGAAAAAAAAAAAAAAGGAAGCACAACAAAGAAGAAGAGATGCGTTCTTCCTCAGATGAATGCTTCCCACGTATTCTTTATAGATTTTTCGTCTCGCTCTGACAGGAAGTCTGGTTTTGTCCCCAAGCAGATTTGTAGAAGTGGAATAGCAGTTTGCACAGATGATGGCCACTCAACTAATATTTTATAAGATTTATTATAGAAATGGCACAAGAAAATGACAACATTCTCAGAGTTTTTAGTCTGTCTGTACAGATGCTATACAATTTGGAATATTCTTTTCCACAGCCACGGTACTGAGTAAAAGGAAAAGTCCATATCAGTAGATAGATGTCACCAGTCAGGTGTCAAGTATCTCTGCATATTCAGTGCTCTAACCTCCATAATCCACAAACATTGCACTTTGTCTATTGCTGCCTGGTCCTACCACAATCTACATGCACGTCTGGGCCCATAGTGATGGTGAGTTTATAAAACTAAGACTGGACAATAGTACACAACATTTCTTTCATTTTCCTTCCCAGAAAGGATTCCCTCCTGGATAGTTTTGCTCATCTGAAGCTAGTTTATTCTCTCCCATCTTTAACTAATAGGGAGTATTTAATAACAATTACATTTCTATTTTTTCCATTAATCTCAAAAAATTTGTGGTTTTCCTTTTTTTTTGTAAAAACTCGAAAACCTTTAATACAAAACTTCTGATTAGCAATTAACTTAGAGCTAAGAAACCAGTAAATTCTGCATCATATTTTAATAAATACCTCTGTCACATTAGATTCTCTGACAGGAGAACTTCATTTTCTGTTTGATGATTTGCTATGACCCCTACATTTACAGTAGCTGTCCAGAACATACTGAACACCATGAAGTGTCACCGACACTGAAAAGATGGCTTAACAATATCTAAAATCTGCAGGCTTGGATCATTATTGTTATAGGGCAGCTGAACATCTAGGCTGGTGCACTAAAGGAGAAGGAAAGTCTGTTTTGCACTTGGGGTGCCAAATGTTAGGCACCCCCAAGTGATTGTATTTACTTACCGGAAACCCCGGGCCAGTGCTCCTATTGGCAGAAAACTGCAGCGGGCCGGGGTTTTTCTAGCGAGCACCACGGAGAGATCTTCTTCTGGCTTCTTCTTCTTCTTTAAATTTCCCGGGGCAAACGCTTGTGCAGTGGAGCAAAATAGCCAGTTCTGTTTTTCGTTATACTGCGTATGCACAACCGCGTGAAGAAAGAGGAAACAAGAAGAAGAACTCTCCGTGGTGCTCACTGGTATAACCCCGGGCCGGTGCAGTTTTCTGCTGATAGGAGCACTGGCCCGGGGTTTCAGGTAAGTAAATACAATCACCTGGGGGTGCCTAACATTTGGCACCCCCCCCAAGTGCAAACAGACTTTCCTTCTCCTTTAAGTTCAGTATATAAAACACACCTTTCTTTTTAATTTCTCCTTTAAACCCTGCTTGTTGGACTCTTAAAAGGCAAGTCAAACCCAAAATAAAAATCTCCCCAATACAAAAGAACATAATTCTAAGCAGCTTTCCAATATACATTTATTTAAAATGTTCAGTGCTTTTAAAATTGTTTGTAACAACAATTGCTATTGAAAGTAGAAATTTGTCCTGACGAATGCTTTTTAAACAATGTTGCAAAAGTCTTAGTACCCCAGCACAGACAGGTCTGTTAATCAGCTGCCTTGTCTTATATTGTATCAACAGTCTGAGCCATCAGGACAGAGGGACAGACAAACACTGATTTTAATAGCAATACATATAGACGTATCTTAAAAACCATAGGAAATTTGTAATGAATGTAAATTGCAAAGCTGCTTTCTTTTATTAGGCAAAATTATTTTTGGTTGACATTCCCTTTAAGGGAGGGATATGTCCCAATGGAAACATTTAAATCTATCCAGTTTGTGTGGCAATTACTGTAAAAACATATCTTATATATAAACAGAAGTTGTCTCATGATATTGAATCGTTTTCTTTCATTTTGTTCAATATGTGCTAAAGACATAAGTCCCTCTGCCAAATATTTATAAGTTATAGCATCCGTAAGGAAAAAAAAAACCTAGAGTCCATGTTACCTGTTAAGGAATGTATTTAATTTTAATGTTTTCTGTTAACAATAAATTACAGATAATACAGTCTAAATCACTTCTTTTTAGAACACACTCAATTTATGTCCCCTCCCACCCCATTCCCTGGTTTTTACATGGAACTAAACTTTTACAATGACCAAAGCAAGCAATATACTGTTTTTATAGAAAAAAAAAATAAAACAAACATTTCACGAAGGACAAGATGATAATACATTGGACACGGAAGCCACTTGTGCAAAGTGAACAAATTGCGATTTAACTTCTTGCAGCAACTGCAGGAGCTTGTTCTGACTGAAGCTGCTTTCCAAGATATTCCCTGAAAGACACAACAGTTCTGATTAGTACAATTAGGAAAATGATGTCCATCTGCTATGATTCAGGATATTTTAAATTAGATTTCTGACAAAAAAAAGTTCCCAGATGTGGCTCACATTTTCAAAATATAAAATTATTTATAACTGTAGAAAATTACTTACGCTGATTTGGCAGTTCCTACAGAGAAGAGCATTGCCTTGAATTTAACACAACGCTTGTTCTTAATTAAAAGAGAACTAAACCCTTAAAATAAATATGGCTTAAATGCCATATTTTATATAATAACCTTATTGCACCAGCCTAAAGTTTCAGCTTCTCAATAGCAACAATGATCCAGGACTTCAAAACTTTTCACAGGAAGTCACCATCTTGGAAAGTGTCTGCGACACTAACATGCTCAGTGGGCTCTGAGAAGCTGTTGAGAAACTAAATTTAGGGCTCAGCGCAAATTATCAAGCAGAAAATTAGGTTACCAGAACCAAAGAAGGAGACGGCACTCCATTCAAGGAGAAGGCAGGTTTATTACAGATCCCACAGGCATCTCACGCCCTACGCATTTCGGGACACAATCCCTTAATCATATGGTTAAGGGATTGAGTCCCGAAACGCGTAGGGCGCAAGATCCCTGTGGGATCTGTAATAAACCTGCCTTCTCCTTGAATGGAGTGCCGTCTCCTTCTTTGGTTCTGGTGTGAGATAAGCGGTGGGGACGCTGCGGACAGAGCACCCAAAAAGGAGCACACGAAGCAGTGTGTGCGGGGTAAGCTGGGAGCGGTCTAATTGGTGTGTCAGAAAATTAGGTTAGCCTGTAATATAAGATGATGCTACAGGGCAGATTATTAAATTCTGATGCTAGTTGCACTGGTTTCTGAGCTGCCATGTAGTAATTATCTGTATTAATTACTATTCAGCCTTCTACTGTGACATTTCTATTCTATGTGTACTGTATATTGTGAGTGGGTCCCTAAGCTCAGTAAGTGACAGCAGCACAGAGCATGTGCAGTGAATCAGTAGAAAAGAAGATGGGGAGCTACTGGGGCATCTTTGGAGACACAGATCTTTACTGCTAAAGGGCTGTGATTGCCTTGGGCTGGTACAGAAGCCCAAAACATAGGGAGTTATTTACTAAGCTCCGAATACCTAATTCCGCGAAATCCGAAAAATTCATGATTTTTTTTTTTATATATAAAATCGGACTTTTAAAAAAATCACGAATTTTTCGGAATTTATTAAACCCCGAGGGCTAAAAAGCCCGCATATATAAACACGGCCTCTCAAACCTGTCGAGGTTGCATAAAAGTCAATGGGAACAGTCCCATTGATTTTTGGTTGTGTCGGGGGTTTCGGGCAATTTCACGATGTTTTCGTGGGCTTTCGGATGAAAACTCAGAAAAATTCGGGGAAAATTCACGAAAAAAATGTGAAAATCTGAGCTTTTCCCGCAAAGCAAATTTTGGGGAAAATATAATAATAAAGCAGCTTTAAAAACCCGAAGGGGTTAAATCGGAGTTTGTAGCAGCCGATATTGAGATAAGTTCGGACCTTGATAAATAACCCCCATAATGTGCAACAATTCTAGATTATTCAGTTAAGATTTACTTCTACTTTAAGGACTTCGGAATCAGTAGGTTTCAGTGCTGCCTCTGATATATACCACCAATAATAAAGAATTTTAATAATAATTTTTTTTATATAATTCAAAGTATCATTATAGGGATGTACCCTATAATACGGCTTTTCAGAGTTTCGGCTGAATCCCTGAATCCTGGGGTACGGATTCCTCAGAATTCCGAACCAAATCCAAACACTTCTTACGGGCACCAGTACTCAATGCGCATGCAATGCGACGATTTATGCCAGTTATATAGGGTTCAGATTCAGTTTGGCCAGGCTCTTGGATTAGGTTGAATCCTGATAAAAATAGCTTGGACTTGGCTGATTCCTGAACCAAATCCAGGATCCGGTGCATCCCTAATTGAACTGTTAGGAATCCTTCAGGAATTTACAGTTTAAATTTTCATAAGTTAGCTCCATAATTTTAAATGCTTATAAATATCATAAATTGAGCTACTAGAACTGGGGTTTCAGGACTTTCCGAGCTGTCCTACAGTGAAATGATTCTGGGCAGGGTGGACCCTAAATGTTTCAGACGTAGGGGCAAATTTATCAAAATTCAAATTTTCAATTTTTACCGAATTACAAAAAACTAGAAAACTTGTGCACTTAAGAAAACTTAGATACTTAAAGACTTGATTGCAGCAAAATCACACTGTACCCTTTATTTTCAATGAATTAATCTCAAAAACTCCAATTGAAATATTGCTTGAAATTTTAAAATATCTCTCCCATTGACTTCTGCATGAACTTGCCAGCTTTTTTAGAAAAAAATTTGGAACATTCAAATGAAAACCCAAATTTGAATTTGATACTTTTGCCAAACTTTTTTGCTTAGTACAGGTATGGGATCTGTTATCTGGAAACCCGTTATCCAGAAAGCTCCAAATTACGGAAAGGCTGTCTACCGTAGACTCCATTATAATCAAATAATCCCGATTTTTAAAACTGATTGCCTTTTTCTCTGTAATAACAAAACAGTAACTTGTACTTGATCCAATTGGAAGCAGAACCAGCCTATTGGGTTTATTTCATGTTTACATGATTTTCTAGTAGACCTGGGGGCAAATTCATCAAGGGTCGAATTTCGAGGGGTTAAATCCCTCGAAACAGAGCCTGTCTGTCCACCAAATAAAATAGCCAGCTGTTGTTTCCTTTGGTGAGATAATGCAACATCTCTTTTAGGGAAAAAAAAAATGTACATTAAATCCATCTCTCCCTGATGTTCTTCTAGTTGGGTGACCTTTGAAAACAGTGAGGGCAAAAGGCTCCTTTTATCCATGGTTCATCTCCCCAGTGAAGCGAGCACTTGCCTCTAATCAAAAGTCCATTCTGAGAACTGTCCTTCTGCTCACTCTCTAGATAACAAAATCAAATTACCACTCATCTCATGGGCACTGTGTGGTTTAACTCTCTAAACAAACCTAACCCTCTGAGGTTTGAAATGAACAATACAGAGAAACCAGCGGGAGGGAGAAAAACAAAAAGCGCATTTGAAGAAAGAATTGACCGGCACGCAGATGGAATGGGCTTATCCAGTCAAAGATAACCGTAACATACTGTATATGTACAACATAGACAATACAGCTTTATTTCTATGAGTGTCATTATTCTGCCTGATAACCACCTACTATGGCAATTTGGTGAATTCATCCATCATGGTAGAACAGCCAATGATTTTATAATTCCGCATTAAATTGAAATGGCAAATTTGGGTTTCCAAATCTGTTCTGCATCTATAGGCAAGAGTCATCATAGCTCATTCAATGCCACAATATAGTCGTCACCAGTCTGCATTTTTTCCCTTTTCCAATACATGTTCTCTGCAATGCCACAAAAAAGAAGAAATCTATACTAAGCTCTAACTCAGTGATCCCCAACCAGTGGCTCATGAGCAACATGTTGCTCACCAACCCCTTGGATGTTGCTCCCAGTGACCTCGGACAGGAGCTTGTTTTTCAGTTCATGGCGGCAAGTTTTGGTTGCATAAAAAACAGATTTATGGCCAAACAGAGCCTCCTGTAGGCTGACTGAATAGCCAATCTTATCCTTTATTTTGCACCTCCAGGAACTTTTTTATGTCTGTATCGCTCCCCAACTCTTTTTACTTTGGAATGTGGCTCACAGGTTAAAAAAAAAAAAAAAAAGGTTGGGGACCCATGTTTTAACAGATACATCAAGTGTCAAACTCATTCTGTACCTTCGTACCACAATATGTCACTATCAAAAACCTCCATTAAGATCTGAGCAAAAAAGCCCCACTGAATCCAATAAAGTTAGTGATCAAGAATGCTCTGAATTACAAAAAGGCTTTCTCCTATAGACTCCATTTTATTAAAATACTCCAAATTGTCAAAAATGATTGAGTTTTTCTTTGTAATTATAAAACAGTAGCTTGTAGTTGATCCAGACTAAGGTATAATTAATCCTTATTGTAAGCAAAAACAGCCTATTGGGTTTATTTAATGTGTAAAGGATTTACTGGTAGACTTAAGGTACACAGATCCAAATTACCAAAAAATCCGGAAAAATGCAGGTCCCAAGCATTTTGGATAACAGGTTCCATATCTATGTATTCAGTATACGTAGAGCTTGTTTGAGCCACAGCATGCTGCACCTTGTGCGTAGGTTTGCCACCTGGCCAGTATTAACTTATTTAATTTAAAAATTATACTAGACCCCAATGTTATTAATAGGGAAAAAAATCTAAATATATAGGAAGGCCATATTTTTTTGCAAAAAGGTGGCAACCCTACTTGTGCCTTGAGTAGCAACAGGCAAATGCCACACAACATTATACAGTATATAAAATAAATAAGTGGAAGCAGCCACATGTACAGTTGTTAATGACATTTTAAAGTAGGGATGCACTGAATCCACTATTTTGGATTCGGCCGAATCCCCAAATCCATCTTGCAATATTTGGCAGAGTACCGAACCCGAATCCTAATTTGCATATGCAAATTAGGGGCGGGAAAGGAAAAAGTGTAAAAAAATTGGTTTACTTCTTTGTTTTGTAACAAGTCCCGTGTAATCCCGCCCTCCCCACAATTTGCATATGCAAATTAGGATTCGGATTCAGTTAGGCCAGGCACAAGGATTCGGCCGAATCCAAATCCTGCTGAAAAAGGCCGACTCTTGGCCGAATCCCGAACCGAATCCTGGATTCGGTGCATACCTATTTTAAAGGGTGCTCCAGGTCCCACGCATTCTGGATACAGGTCCCATACCTGTATTTGAACACTATTATTGAAGCTACATTCATATCACATGCCTGTGCTCTGCAAAGGCAAGAGCTATTTGACAAGATCCAAATGTCTGTTTATTATGTATGCCCTTTGCCCGCCAAAAACGTACAGAACACAAACATTAAAGGCCAGCACTCTAGCTGCGCATGGAGACCTACAAATGGGGTAGGATGCAGAAGGAACACATTTTGATAACTGCTTGATGTCCTGAAGGACCACTAAACTTTCCTCCACAACTCACATACAGAACATACACACACACTCCAAGAACATAACAGCAACATGTTACATATATACAATATATATATATATATATATATATATATATATATATATATATATATATATATATATATATATATATATATATATATATATATATATATATATATATATATATATATATATATATATATATACTGTATACATACACACCAAAGAGCTCAAGATTTTACATCATAACCTAAGAAGAGAGTTAGCAGATGCTAAACAAATGGAAGATGATTACAATATATTAAAAGATGGTATTTGAAAAGCATGAGGGAGAATATACATTCCGGTGGAATGAGGCTAGTGTGAGATAATAATGGAATAAGCTTAAATGGAAAATATTATAATGAAAGATGGAATGATCCGATCATATCTTGCAAATGACAGCCTATTATACAATTATCTCTGCTTCATATCAAGAAGCTTTTGTGACAGTTCCATCTTGGTAACTACAACAGCACCCGCCGGCATGTGATAAAGGGAGAGAATCACTTCTGAAAACACATTAGGAGCCTACTTTCTGATCACTGAACAACACATACTGTATAAGGACTGATAATAACAAAGCTTTTGTCAGCCCTGTAGTAAATGCACGGAGCTATGAACAAGTGGAAATGATGTTTATAAAGTGATGGGAATGGTTCTGTTTTTGTCAGAGATTCATGCAACAAAGTAGTATTTGCCAAACCCTATCATTGCTTGCCACTCCCAAATACAGCTTTGTCTGTTCTCTAAATGATTTGCAGTGGAGTTTTTTTTTTTTTTTTTAATACCTTTCAAATGGGCAGTTTTGCATTCTTGCCAATGAAATCGCATTTTAGCTATAGCAGATGGTTGATCAAGAAAAAATAAATAAATAAAAAACCTACAACCCATACAGTCTCATCACTCGGCAGGTGAGACAGATACTGTATATACAGTAGGAAAGATAAAAGGTTTATGGATTTTGGATAGCTGAAGTCATTCATATTACATATCCTACCACTGGGCCGAGACACAAATGGTACAAAAAGAAAATACATCAAGCAACAGAGTGAAAACTATACATTATATATTTATTCAGGCAGTATATTGGGTTAGGATGCACATCTAGTACAGGTATGGGACCGGATAAAAGGCCCCATACCTGTAATGGGATCCCACTATTGTCTTGCATGATCTTATAACATTGTCAGATATTATATTTATTACCATTCCACATGGGGTTTTTTTTTTTTTGTACAACATACATAAATTCACTCGTTAAATTTTGATTTAATTAAAATATGTTTTTCATATCTATTATAGACTATTGTCATGGAATCAAAATATTGGCTATTAATTGTAAACTATTCAAGAATTTTTGGTATTGGGAAGGTTCTTACCAGTTATGGACCATCAACTTTTGGACGGCCAGCAACGCGTTATAGCGGACCTGCTGATCTTCATGATGCATGTGGTTCATTACCAGCTGCTTCCCATCCAACTGTTCAATCACCCTGCAAGACAAGAAGACATATAGGTCAGATTTCAACATATCAATACATGGCTGATTTCATTTCATTAGATATTTATTATTAGATACGGTAAAGCTTCTCATAAACAGCAGCCCAATGTAATGTGTAAATATTATAATATCATTATCAGTTCTTAATAAAAAAAAGGCAGCCAATGGGGGGGTGGGGGGAAGAGGTCACAACTGTACAAGAACCAGTCATAAGGGACCCTGAAATCCATTATGTTATATTGATTACTATAAGAAAGGGTTCAAGAATGTTACAATTGTAAAAAAATTGGTTTTGTTAACAGCCTTTCTGAGATTTCTTTGTCCTCTCCCTGCCCTGGAAACACCATGCACATAGATGACTTTTGCGCATGTGCACAAATAGTACTGACCCTGGGGAGTGCACTTAATGTTTTGTGCAGGGTACCAAGATGGTGCAGGTCCCTCTGGAGTTAAGGTTTGAGTGGACATAGGGTATAACTAAAACTGCATAAGGCTGCTGTGCATGGGAGGCAGTACAGTACCTGTTTATGGTTGCCTGCTAGCAATAAACATAGTCACTTCAACATTCCTTTAAAGACAACTCGAAAGTCTATTACAGATGATGCCTGCAGCATCTTACTCATAACTGCATGTCATCTGCAGCCAGATCAGAAGAGAAGAGGAGCATGCAGCAAATGTAGACAATGATCTGGGCCAGTAGGTTGTGCAATGAAAGCTGGATGGTCCTGTAAAAAGCAGGACATTTTAGAGGTATGTGAACGCCTGGTTTAAGTTTTGAAACCCTCGTTTACTTACTGAAAATGTCAGGACCAAAAACTGATTCATACAAAATGAATAAATATGTAAAGTAATATGCAATGTAAAAAATGTAATATATAAGATGAACATTCAGGCTTAATAGATATAAATTATAGGCTGGCCAATACTTTACTAAGGATAAGAACATGGTACAGCTTTTCCATAACAAAAAAGAAAAAAGTATACTTTACATACAGTAACTCAATAGCCTATTGGCAAACTAGTAAAAAAAGTGCAATTTTAAAGTCAGATAATTCTCTGAATATAGCAGTGGGATCTAAATGTAGACAAATGATATATGTGACATTAGTCTACAGGGATTCAGTCTACTAAAGGTGGCTGGATGCGAATGAATTGATAATTCTGCTGTGACCGTCTGAACTGATTGAAAAAGCAGGAATTGAAGAAGGGCTTTGGCTCACCCACCAGGATTCATGTACCAACACAATATATACAAATATAGCCAGCATAAGTAAATGATAAATGGCAGGAAATAGAACAAGACATTGGATCACAATCTAAAGGTGGCCATGCAATATAAGAGGTCGCCAAACGAGTGAATCTTAACCTCATATTCTAACTAACGGCAAGGTTATATAACGGGTTAATCTGAATTTTCTCCCCGATTGATATCTGGCTGATTTTTGGCCTGATATTGATCGGGGGACCAGTTAGAAGGCACCACACACGAGCAGATAAGCTGCCGAATCTGTCTAAAAGACCGATATCGGCAGCTTTAATCTGCCCCTGTATGGCCACCTTAACTGATTGGAAATAAAGTCTTCCACTGCCTCCCACTGATATTTATTAAAGGTCGCACCCTTCTCCCAACCCAAACCTCCCACAATGGACATAAGTTATGCTAATGTATGCATAAATAAATAAATAAGTAAAACAGAAAAGACAAATGTATACAGAACCTAAGTAGCCTAAACAGCCCCCTAAAGCAAAACAGTCGCATATACACATTTGAAAGTTGTCTAATCTGAACAGAGAGATCATGTAGAGCATTTGTATATGGAAAAAAGGCACAAATTGAATAATTTCCCAGAAGTTATAATTTCTATGAATGGAACTTCATCGAAAGAATTCTTAGAAATCTCTCAATGAATGATTCTATTTGTTCTCCCATTCTTCAACAACGACTGTGAACAACATTGATAACAGCCCCCTGCTGTTCTCGCTCTATACAACTTCATTAGGAAAACTTATTCAGTCATTTGGACTTCAGTATCACCTTTATGCTGATGACACCCAACTCTACTTGTCTACTCCTGATCTTTCTAATTCTGTCCTTTCCCAAGTCACAGACTGTCTCTCTGCTGTCTCCTCCTGGATGTCACAGCGCCACCTGAAACTGAACCTTTCAAAAACAGAACTCATTATATTCCCTCCAAGATCTTCCCCTGCCCCTCAGATATCACTCACCGTAAACAACACCACCTTTCATTCCACCACACAGGCACGCTGCCTAGGAGTTATCTTAGACTCACATGTGTCTTTTTCACCACACATTCAAACACTTGCAAAATCTTGCCGTATTCAACTGTGCAACATTGCTCGAATACGACCATAGCTCAGTTCAGAATCAACTAAAACAGTGATTCAGTCTCTTATCATCTCCCGCCTTGATTACTGCAACTTACTCCTCACAGGTATTCCAACAAGTCACCATTCACAACTCCAATCTGTTCTAAACGCGGCCGCTAGACTCATTCATCTAGCTCGCCGCTCAACATCAGCTGCTCCCATATGTATGTCCCTTCACTGGCTCCCAATCTCTTCTAGAATCAAATTCAAATTACTTACACTCACATTCAAGGCCCTTAATAATGAAACCCCTCCCTATATTTCATCTCTAATCTCCAAATACACTCCTTCAGGAAACCTTCGCTCTGCTTCTGATCTTTGCCTCACTTCTCCTCTGATCACTTCTGCCCATTCTCGTCTACAAGACTTCTCTCGGGCTTCTGCTTTTCTCTGGAACTCTCTGCCACAAGCTGTCAGACTTTCTCCTTATTTCCAAACTTTCAAGCGCTCCTTAAAGACCCACCTGTTTAAAGAGGCTTATTCGATGTACCTTAATTAATCATTGCTGTATCAAAAATGACAAAGTGTTTATATAATCCTAATGTCTCAATTGTACCCTAACCTTTAATTTGTAAACTCTAATCTCTAGGTCCTTCTAACCCTATTGTACTCTGTAATCCTTGTTTGTTATCCACCATTTATTCCCTGTTTGCTATGACTGCAGTAAAGTACTGCATATCTTGACAGCGCTATATAAATAAATGATGATGATAAAGATGAGATAAAAAATAAATGGCAATGTGGTATTTTGTTCTAATTTTTATTGTTTAGTTACGCATGTAAAACAACTGATCCCGTTGTGTTAGTGGTAACGGTTTATAAAAAAAATAATGCTATTGCCATAAACAAGCTTCCAAGCGTTCATTTTTCCTCTTTTAAACAAAACCAGCAGAGAAGAATCTGAGATTTAATTTGAATTGGTTTGGTATTTCTGCTAGGGACCATACTAGGGTTAACAATACAGTGCTTAACTATAAGTAACCATAGCAATACTAAGATGTGATCTTAAGATCAAAAGATTAAATAGAAGCGCTTGAAAGCATATATGCAGGGATGCAAGAATAACGGTAGGAACGGAGGGTATAAAAAAGGTTTTGAGAACACGTTGTTTATAGAAACGGAAAAAAAGGAAGAACGGGAGGAAGAGTGTTCCAGGAAAAGCATTTTAGTCAAGAGAGAGAAATTTGAATCACTACTAAATACCAATCGTTTAAAGAGCGTCTACGGATTAGATAATTAAAAAATAACTTCGATTGAAATAAAAACAAATATTCACCTTCAATAAAATCATGGACACATTAATTATAGCATTAACAAAGTGTTTGTTTCGGACAGTAAAGGCTACTTGCCTCTTTCCTCTGGGGTAATGGCGTACATATTCCCCTATATCATGGGCAGCTACAGCCAGGACTTGAGGGTCATCCGAGACTTCCAGAAGTTTGGTTAGGATTCTGAAATGTATGACAAAGCATGAGTTAATGCACAAACAATGAAATTGTATTAAAAACAACTTAAAACATTCTTGAATAAAAACTTTCTATTTCAAGGAAAACAAAAACCACTAGAGAGCACTACCTCTGTTTTCCAGAACCACATGTTTTCTCATTCTAATCCTTACTTAAAGAGATACTGTCTTTCAAAACCCTTCTGCTTTAGCAGAATTCTGCACTGACATTTTTTTTATATTCAATTTCTGACATGGGGCTAGACATATTGCCAGATTCCCAGGTGCCCCCAGTTATGTGACTTGTGCTCTGATAAACTTCAGTCACTCTTTACTGCTGCACTGTAAGGGTGGTGGCAGACGTGGCTACTTGGAGAGATTAGTCACCCATCGACAAATTGCCTCTTCTTCAGGCGACTAATCTCCCCGAAATGCTTTCCCGCTGGCTAGAATGCCTCACGAGGAAACTTTGGGTGATCCAAGTGCCATTCCGCCGGCGATTAACATTGTAGCTGGCGGGAAGGCATTTCAGGGAGATTAGTCGATGGGTAAATAACCTCCCCGAGTAGCCACATCTGCCACCACCCTAACTTGGAGTGATATCACCCCCTTCCTTTCCCCCTCCCAGCAGAAAAATGGGAAGGTAACCAAATAACAGCTTCCTGACACAAGATAACAGATCCCTGATATAAGAACAGCACTTAGCAGTCAAAATCCAGGTCCCACTCCGGCTCAATCAGTTGTAAAGGTGGTGGCACAGGCTGCTACTTGGGGAGATTAGTCACCCATGGACAATATGCATCTTCTTCGGACGACTAATCTCCACGAAATGCCTTCCCGCTGGCTAGAATGCCTCACGAGGAAACTTCGGGCGACTTCTGCCACCACCCTAATTTGGAGTGATATCACCCCCTCACTTTCCCCCTCCCAGCAGAACAATGAGAAGGTAACCAGATAACAGCTTCCTGACACAAGAAAACAGCTCCTTGGTATAAGAACATCACTCAGTAGTAAAAAACCCATGTCCCACTGCGACTCCTTCAGTTACATCGAGTAGGAGCAACAATAGCCTGTCAGAAAGCAGTTCCATAGTGCAGCACTGGCTCTTTCTAAAAGCACATGACCAGGCAAAATGGCCTGAGATTGCTGCGTACACACCAATATTACAAATAAAAAAAAATACACTTACTGGGTTAGTAATGAAAAAATAAAGGAAATGATAAATATAACTCAACCGTCATTTCATGAACATGTGAATGATGTTTAATCTGTCTATAGCACTGCAGAATATGCTGGTGCTAAAATATAAATAAAGTATAATAATAATGACTCTTATGCAGTAGTGATAAAAAGAGAGTGACCTGGATAAACCTAAAATACATCACATGAATGAGCACTAAATATGAAACCACAAGAGATTGACGGAGCCTTTCATAAAGTGTCTGTTCAATTCCAGTGATATCTAAAGGTCTTCCATTAGACTTTGAGCATAGATAGATATTTCTTCTTCTTTTCAGTAAAGTTTTATTTATTTCAAAGGGACACTGGAGATGTTTTATCAGTGTATTTATCAGGATTGTCTCAATGACACAGCTCAAGTCTATCTTCACTTTAACAATGTTTAAACATTAAGGGGCCGATTCACTAAGGGTCGAATATCGAGGGTTAATTAATCCTCGATATTCGACTAGGAATTAAAATCCTTCAACTTCGAATATCGAAGTCGAAGGATTTAGCGCAAATACTGCGATCGTACGATCGAAGGATTATTCCTTCGATCGAACGATTAAATCCTTCGAATCGAACGATTCGAAGGATTTTAATCCAACGATCGAAGGAATATCCTTCGATCAAAAAAACTTAGGAAAGCCTATGGGGACCTTCCCCATAGGCTAACATTGACTTCGGTAGCTTTTAGCTGCCGAACTAGGGGGTCGAAGTTTTTTTTAAAGAGACTACTGTCTCTTTAAAAAAGCCGTCGAAAAGCCGAACGATTTTTACTCGAATCCTTCGATTCGAAGTCGTAGTCGAAGGTCGAAGTAGCCCATTCGATGGTCGAAGTAGCCCAAAAAAAACTTCGAAATTCGAAGTTTTTAACTTCACTCGAAGTTAGTGAATCGGCCCCATAAATAAACCAATTAATTGAATCTCTATTAACCCAATGCAAACGTAGTTGCATTCTTGTAATTTTATTCTTTGGCCGGAAGTGAACAAAGAGTAAGGACCAATTATAATCAACATGTAACCTCTGCAGAGAGAGACAATAGTTGTGAAGCTGCTCTGTTCCGTATAAAGAAGGGAACTGCCAAGTTCTGTTCAATACTTTGTGGAAGGTATACTAACACTTCCAATGTAACAGATAAGAAAAACCTAATTAACTATAATAAAAGACACACCACACGTATCATTAATCACAACCTAACTAATTATATATTTAGAAAAAAGTGCACAAAATAAAAACCAAGTCAGACTGACAATTTCAGCTGTAGTATTTCAATTTTATACACACTGCTCTGCTAGCATTAATCTCACAGAGGAACATTTGTGAATATGACTAATGACGCACAACAGGTTCCTTCCTTCTAAAGGCAAAGCACAGCAAGCAACTGAAGATAACTTGGAATGATTACATCTGCAGAAACTGGCAAAGTACAGAGTTTAAAGCACAACCTAATTTAAAACAGGAGAACTGACTGGAAAAAAAATATTTTATGAGCTTAAGGCAAACTTGCAAAAACTGCAGATATCTGTTCACATTTCTACAAAAAAAAATATCTTATTTTATTAGGGCAATATCAGACAACTTGAAATACATCTGGAATATTGCTGATGACTTGCTTTAGTTTTGATCATATTATTAAAATTCTCCCTATAAATGTAATATTAAAGGAGAAGGAAAGGTTAAAATCATTTGGTGGTTAAAAATTAGGCACCCAACTGATTATGATCACTTACCTAATACCTAATACAGGTGTTCCAGTTAGCAGAAACTGCAATGTCCTGTGACACTTCTAAGTGAGCACCATGGAGCAACTATCTTCTACCATTTCTTCATTCTTCAATAGCCCCGGGCTAACACATGCACAGTAGAGTGAAAAAACAGCTTTCTGGTTAAATTTCGGCCTTTCACTCTACTGCACATGCACACCTAGGACAAAGAATGAAGGAGCAGGAAGAAGATTGCACATGGTGCTCGCTTAGAAGTCCCCTGGCCCAGGGAATCAGGTAAGTGATTATTAAGTGATATAACAGGGGGAGGTTGACTAACATTTGGACCTTTTCTCCTTTGAGGACAACTATTACTATAGTTACTAGGTGAGCTAATCTGTTAATCATGACAACTCACAGCCCTTGTCTCTTGTACAGTGTCGGACTGGCCTACCAGGATATCAGGAAAACTTCCGGTGGGCCCAGGTGTCAGTTGGCCCTCATGCTGCTAAATATTTGGCCTATTTCATGGCCATTTCCTATTTCTATGAGAACAAAGAGGCTAAATATATGGAATAATAGATTATAATATGTAAAGAAAACAGAATAGGCAAATAGAGGTTGAGTGAGGAGAGTAAGAATAATAGTACTGAGAGTGGGCCCCTGGTCTAAGTTTTTTTGGTGGGCCCCTGGTCTACGGTTTTTGGGTGGGCCCCTGGTGTCCCAGTCTGACACTGCTTTTGTATTTTACATTGCTTTCTCACCTCTTTCTCTTAATGTCCTCTTTGTATATTCTTACCTTCCTGTTTCTTCTGTTTTTCCTATATCTCTATTCATTAAACCAGTACAGCTATTATCATGATATTTGTGAGGAATTGGAAAACAGGAGTTGGGGGGCATAACACCAAGACTTTTCTTAAGTTTAAATTGTGCTCATCAAAATTGAGACTTTTCCGCAAATTATCTTTTAAAGGGAATCTGTTGTAATTTTATGGCATAGTTTTTAATTCATTCGACCATTTAAAATGTTATTCTTGAACCAATAAATGGATTTTTCAAGCTGTAATAATGGTGAGTAGGCAGCCATCTAAAATCATTGTGCCTGATCCTGGGCTTTCAGAAAGAGCCAGCACTTTACAATAGAACTGCTTTCAGATAAGCTATTGTTTCTCCTACTCAATGTAACTGAAGGAGTTGTGATTTGAGTGAGCGGACTTGGATTTTTACTATTAAACACTATTCTCATATCCACCACTAGGTATGAGAATACCAAATTGGAGAGCTGCTGAACAAAAAGCTAACTAACTGAAAAATCACAAAAAGTAAAAAAATAAAAACGAATTGCAAATTGTCTCAGAAAATCAATGGCTGCACCATACTAAAACTGCTTCAGGAAAAATAACAAACACATATAAAGTCGTGCACATTATTCATTAACTATGCAGTTTTAACAACTCAATTATTTATTATTAATTATTTTATTTCTTTAGAGAATGATATAGAACATACTGTAACCTAAAAGGCAAATAAAAAAGTCTTTATATTTGTACGATATGAGAACAGATTTATGAAGGTGAGAATTCCCTTTAAATAAGCCAATAAACACTGATGAAGTATACAGCAATATGGAAAAAAATACTTCTGAAAAATGTGAGCATACTTTAAAAGTTCGTAGTTCTTCTCATTTAATCGAGCTGCGTTTTCCCTCCAAAATTTCTCCGATTTGTGAACTGGGCTCCACTCCAGTCTGCCGGATTTCAACTCAGAGCTATATTCGTCAAATGAACTATAAATGTGAAAGAATAGAATGGATTGTACACAAAAATACAAAGAAATCTGGTATTTTAGATACACCACTCCCTGCAAGTCTGAAAACAATTCAAAATGCCCTAAATATGTAAATATATCAGTATTAAACTATGAACCCTCAAGGGCTTCATCCTATCAGGAAGCCCTTTATTCAGAAATCTCCAAAATATGGGAAGGACATCTCCCATAGGGGTATAGTTATCAAAGAGTGAAGTTAGAGATCACAACAGTCCACTAGCGTGAAATATCGGCTCTCTCCATTCATTTCTATGGGATTTTTAAAGGTGTATTTATCAAAGGGTGAACTTTCACTTTCACCTATTGATAAATACACTTTTAAAAATCCCATAGAAATTAATGGATAGGCGGTATTTCACTCTAGCGGACTGTGTGATCTCTAACTTCACTCTTTGATAAATATACCCCATAGACTCGAATAATAAACTGTAATAATAAAAAAAACTGTAATTTGCCCATTATGGTAACGAAGCTGCATTAATTAATATAGGTGGTAAAACAATCCTATTGGGTTACCTACTTGTTCATTATGGGTACTAAACCGTGTGAATTTATATTGGTGGCAAAACAATCCTAGGTTTATAGGGTTTATTTAATGTTGAATGAATGATTTTTAGCACATTTAGGGGAGGGGCATAAAATGAAATTCCCCCCAAAACATGGTGTAAAAAGCTGTGTAAAATATATGGCAATTTTTTTTAAAGGACAAGGAACGTCTAAAATAGAATAAGGCTAGAAATGCTGTATTTTGTATGATAAACATAAACATGAACTTACTGCACCACAAAGGCTAATCAAACAAATGATTTATGCTTTCAAAGTTGGCCACAGGGGGCTGTCATCTTGTAACTTTGTTAAACATCTTTGCCTGACCCTGACCCTGCACATGCTCAGTGTGGTCTGGGCTGCTTAGGGATCGTCATAAACAAAGCTGCTTGAATTCTGCATGGCTGGTAAGTAAGGCGGGGGCTGCCCCTTCATAAGTATGATTGTTTCCCTGCTCAGCAGTTAGGGACCATCTGACAATTCCTATCCACAGCAGTAAATGAATGGAGAATTTCACTGCATACAGTCAGGTTTCTTATAAAATCAGTACACATTTTTTAATTAAAGTATATTGGAGATAGGTTTCTTTTTTATTAAAAAAAATAAAAATGGGATTTTATTTTTTTGGCTTTCCTTGTCCTTTAAGGTGTGTGTAATTTTTACGAATGCCAGATTTGTTGCCGTTATTGGTCATTGTTTCTGGAAGAAGTAACTAAGAAAAAATGCATAAAAATGTTATGCCATTTTTACATGGCGAAGTCTGGCAATGCGCGGTGTATTTTTTTTACAAAGCATAATAAATATGACCCTTAAAGTATGGTGATCCAACTTACAAAAAGGAAACCCCAGGTCCTTAGCATTCTAGATAATAGATCCTATACCTGTATATGATTTAGACTAAATTTAGTCCTGCTACAGTGCTGATGTACTAGCAAGATAAAGCAGCCCAGCGATAAAAAAGTTAAAGCACACGAGACTGTTACTGCAAGACATCAGACCATTCTGTTGATCAATAGCAATACTTAGTGGACAGATACAAGCAAGCCTATTCCCTACTGTTTAAGTAAATGCAGAGAGCAAAATACTAAATTAACTATAATTCTTCAGCTACTCAAACTTGCCGTTTCAGCATGTGCAGAGCATATGTGTGCAATGAATACAAAGAGACTACTTAATAAAGTACCATAAAGTCTCAGATGAAAGAAACAGATCAATTCATTCCCACTGCAAACAGCCACATGACTATTTAAAGATTTTATTCAATAAGCACTTAAAAGAATCTGCTAGGTAAGTTCAGACAAGGTTCAGTATATTTGGCTGGAAATCTATTCATTAGTTGTCTACATTAAGGGAAAAAAAATATGCTGCAGTCCTTTGCAAGAGAATTTCAAGTACTAAAACAAGTATATAGAGAGCAGAGGTTGACCTTTAGCTGGTAACCATCAGACCCCAAACCAGAACATTGTGTTCTCCCTACAGCAAGCTCTATGGGCCTTCCCCACAGATTGCTCAATTTTCACTCAATTTTACTAAACATGGTGAAATTCTATACAAGTAAATAGAGAGCTAGGAAACTTTGCTCTGGAAAACTGCAGAGAGCTCCCCTAAATGTCAGATATGAAGAATACTCAAAATGTCCTTCACTATAATGGTTATCTTTCCTAAATCTTCTTCATAAGTACAAATGTATGCATAACTAAGCCTAAATAACTAATAATATACAGAGATCTGATAAAACAAACCTCAAATCCTGGACACTTTCACCAAGTTTTTCCAAAAGGAATTTAATATCGTCAACAATGTCCTCATCGTCATACTTCTGCTGCTCCAAGTTCTCCAGTTGCTTGAGTACTTTGCATTGGATCATGGCTAAAGCATACTCCTGGCGGGTTTCTCTTTCTGTAGATTTCTCTAATAGATTCTGCAGATATAACACAATTGGACATTCCATTCACAAAATCTGTAGAGTTCTTTTCAATTAAAGGCACAATACTTAAAGGAGAAGGAAAGGCAAAAATTATTACCTAGCTCCCTTTAATCTACTCCCCAAGACCTACTAAAACGCTATGTTTTGAACTCACATTTCCTATTGCTATAGTGTAGAATACATCTTCCGTTTTGGCTCGCATATTCATTCACGGAGGCGCCATCTTGGTGAAGTAGAGTAGGCTTCCGTTTCTTCATTATGCTTACTGCGCAAGCGCGAAGAAAAAAAACCGCTGACCTTTGGAGCGCATCACTACTGATAATTCCTCAATCCTGCCGATACTATTTGGCTGGAGCAGTGGTAGTCAGGAAACAACGTTTTGTTAAAAGCAAGCACAGTAACAGTCACGCTCCTCAATGGAGCGCTTTGTGTGCTAGATAATAGTAATCACTGCAGCATGCACGCTCATCAAGGGATCGCTATCTGTGTGTGTATGCGTGGTGAATTACGGGCTGGCTCTTCTTACGCTTGCAGAGGCTTTACTGTCAGTGATTAGAGCCAGGTGATTTACACTCTATTCGCACCAAGAACATGCTTTAAGACTGCGGTCCTAGCATATCAGCATATGTTTTCACGACTACCACTATGTTAACCAAGCACCATTCATCAGAGGAAGTGGGATCAGTGAAGTCACGTATCCATAAAACGAATCCTCTGCATTCCTTCCCTGAACTGATGACCATAAGTCCCTCCTGATTTTGTTTTTATGTTATCAATTCCTGGGCATATTTTTTACTATATTTCAATAAACGTTAAGTTTTAGTATGCTCATATAGTGGGAACTTCTGGCACACATTGTGGGGTGGTGCAATTACAAGGGTCATTCTCTCTCTATATTTGTCTTTGATTATCATACAATAATTCATCAGTGCTGTACTACAATTCCTGAATCCAGCATCTAACAGTAATCATATATCCTGTGTATAAAACGATCAGTATATCATCAATGACAAGGCATCCTCACCTTAGCCTGCAGTATATAAATTTATGCCCCAATCGCTGCACACCGCAAGCGCTTGATGCTGCCTCTTAGGTGTCCAAAGTATAATAAAAAAAAGTTGGCGTGTGACTCCCCACTCCCAGATGCTTCCATTCTGATTGGTTGGGGGGCGTGGCCATAAGGGTCAATGATGACACGCGCACATAGTTATTTGAATGCGCATAACTAATGAATTCTACCCAATGCGCCTCAAGGCTGCCTCGGGCAGCAGGCAGGAAGAGCTGGAGAAAATAGTGACGTCACCCAAGTCACACACTGCAGTGCTGAGAGATCGTAGCTGCTTCAACATGAGACCACAGAGAAACCACAAGAAACGCTCAGTGATTTCTATCTACACCAGACTTTCTTTAGCAGGCTATTTCTTTTTTGCCTTTCCTTCTCCTTTAAGAGAATTACATACTGGGCAATTGCAGGTGTTGCTGCTGCCATGGTTTCTCCTTGCTAAAAAGCAGGGTCAAAATACCTAAAGGGACTCTCTCAATTGATCCCATCAAAGATGATTGTCATGTGATTCTCTCACAAAAATGTACATATGCCTGTAGTAGAACAGTATGTTGGGAAGCATATGCTGCAACACAAAAAGCTAAATGTAGCTTCTTTTCTAAACATAAACATTTAGGGATTGAGATATTTTCTATTCATATGTGTAACTAACCCCAAAATATGATTCATACATTAGCTCCATGCCTATAGCATATGTGGCATTATTGTCCACTGCCCTGATCTGAGGAAATTCTCTGCCAATGGCAGATGCTGGTTTAACAAGTGGGCATTGTTCAATTCCCAAGTGCCATCAGCAGAGCATTTCCCAATGGTTTCAATGTAAAGTGGTCATAGAAAAACAAGGTAGTTTTGACCTCCTTGGTTATGACTGTGGTCAAAACATTATGGGGGTTATTTATCAAAGGTTGTGTTTTCCATGGAAAATTTGTGTTTTCGAGGTTATTTTCTGGGTTAAAAAAAACTTTATTTTTTATATTTTGAATCCAAAAATACACAATCTAAAACCTGTCCAGGCCATGTAGAAGTCAATGGCAGAGGTCGCTTAAACCATTTGAAGATGTTAATAGCCTTCAAGATGTTCGAGTTTTTTTTTCGGTGAGAGCCCAACTGAATTGGTCATTTTGGTCTCAATATACTTAATTTTGTAGACAAGATCTAGGATTTCAGTCGGCTGATGTCCTGCAGTTTGGAACAAACAGCATACTTGGTCTACTGCTAGCTAGCAGAGAATGTTTTTTTGCATGTATTTGCATTTTTTACAGGTTTTATAATATGGCAAAGCTGAATATGGCACATAAAAAGGATTGCATGCTTAGGGTTGTAGGACACATACGGGGGTGATTTTTCAAAGGTCAAATTTTAGAGCTATGTGAGCTTTTTTAAACCTCAAATGGAAAAAACTGAAATCCGTGAGTTCGGGGTTAATAACTTCGGTAAAAAACTCAAATTGATCGAGTTTTCAAGCAAAATACACCGAAAAAAACTCGAATATCTTGAAGACTATTAACATCTTCAAATGGTTTAAGCGACCTCTGCCATTGACTTCTACATGGCCTGGACAGGTTTTAGATTGTGTATTTTTGGATTCAAAATTTAAAAAATAAAGTTTTTTTTAACCCAGAAAATAACCTCGAAAACACAAATTTTCCATGGAAAACACAACCTTTGATAAATAACCCCCATAATGTTTTGACCACAGTCAGAACCAAGGAGGTCAAAACTACCTTGTTTTTCTATGACCACTTTACATTGAAACCATTGGGAAATGCTCTGCTGATGGCACTTGGGAATTGAACAATGCCCACTTGTTAAACCAGCATCTGCCATTGGCAGAGAATTTCCTCAGATCAGGGCAGTGGACAATAATGCCACATATGCTATAGGCATGGAGCTAATGTATGAATCATATTTTGGGGTTAGTTACACATATGAATAGAAAATATCTCAATCCCTAAATGTTTATGTTTAGAAAAGAAGCTACATTTAGCTTTTTGTGTTGCAGCATATGCTTCCCAACATACTGTTCTACTACAGGCATATGTACATTTTTGTGAGAGAATCACATGACAATCATCTTTGATGGGATCAATTGAGAGAGTCCCTTTAGGTATTTTGACCCTGCTTTTTAGCAAGGAGAAACCATGGCAGCAGCAACACCTGCAATTGCCCAGTATGTAATTCTCTTAAAGGAGAAGGAAAGGCAAAAAAGAAATAGCCTGCTAAAGAAAGTCTGGTGTAGATAGAAATCACTGAGCGTTTCTTGTGGTTTCTCTGTGGTCTCATGTTGAAGCAGCTACGATCTCTCAGCACTGCAGTGTGTGACTTGGGTGACGTCACTATTTTCTCCAGCTCTTCCTGCCTGCTGCCCGAGGCAGCCTTGAGGCGCATTGGGTAGAATTCATTAGTTATGCGCATTCAAATAACTATGTGCGCGTGTCATCATTGACCCTTATGGCCACGCCCCCCAACCAATCAGAATGGAAGCATCTGGGAGTGGGGAGTCACACGCCAACTTTTTTTTATTATACTTTGGACACCTAAGAGGCAGCATCAAGCGCTTGCGGTGTGCAGCGATTGGGGCATAAATTTATATACTGCAGGCTAAGGTGAGGATGCCTTGTCATTGATGATATACTGATCGTTTTATACACAGGATATATGATTACTGTTAGATGCTGGATTCAGGAATTGTAGTACAGCACTGATGAATTATTGTATGATAATCAAAGACAAATATAGAGAGAGAATGACCCTTGTAATTGCACCACCCCACAATGTGTGCCAGAAGTTCCCACTATATGAGCATACTAAAACTTAACGTTTATTGAAATATAGTAAAAAATATGCCCAGGAATTGATAACATAAAAACAAAATCAGGAGGGACTTATGGTCATCAGTTCAGGGAAGGAATGCAGAGGATTCGTTTTATCCTAGATCTTGTCTACAAAATTAAGTATATTGAGACCAAAATGACCAATTCAGTTGGGCTCTCACCAAAAAAAAAACTCGAACATCTTGAAGGCTATTAACATCTTCAAATGGTTTAAGCGACCTCTGCCATTGACTTCTACATGGCCTGGACAGGTTTTAGATTGTGTATTTTTGGATTCAAAATATAAAAAATAAAGTTTTTTTTAACCCAGAAAATAACCTCGAAAACACAAATTTTCCATGGAAAACACAACCTTTGATAAATAACCCCCATAATGTTTTGACCACAGTCAGAACCAAGGAGGTCAAAACTACCTTGTTTTTCTATGACCACTTTACATTGAAACCATTGGGAAATGCTCTGCTGATGGCACTTGGGAATTCACGGATTTCAGTTTTTTCCATTTGAGGTTTAAAAAAGCTCACATAGCTCTAAAATTTGACCTTTGATAAATCACCCTCAATGGCAGAGGTCGCTTAAACCATTTGAAGATGTTAATAGCCTTCAAGATGTTCGAGTTTTTTTCGGTGTATTTTGCTTGAAAACTCGATCAATTTGAGTTTTTTACCGAAGTTATTAACCCCGAACTCACGGATTTCAGTTTTTTCCATTTGAGGTTTAAAAAAGCTCACATAGCTCTAAAATTTGACCTTTGATAAATCACCCCCGTATGTGTCCTACAACCCTAAGCATGCAATCCTTTTTATGTGCCATATTCAGCTTTGCCATATTATAAAACCTGTAAAAAATGCAAATACATGCAAAAAAACATTCTCTGCTAGCTAGCAGTAGACCAAGTATGCTGTTTGTTCCAAACTGCAGGACATCAGCCGACTGAAATCCTAGATCTTGTCTACAAAATTAAGTATATTGAGACCAAAATGACCAATTCAGTTGAGCTCTCGATAATCAGATTCATTACTACACCATACACAAACCATACTACTACACAAACATTTTGCCTTTTTTCCCCAAAAGTATTTTACTTTGTGCACACATGTTTTATCTACTGTTTCTTCCCATCTACAATTTGAACTAGGCTTTCACCATGCCAGTAATGGAAGTTGTAGGAAAACATAAAATGCTTTTACAGTACTCAATAGATGGCCTAGAGAGTGCTACTTTGTTCAAATTATAAATGGAGTTTTTATGCTGCATTTCTCATTCACTCGTAAATCTATTGTCAGCACATCTTACAAACGTTTGTGAAGTAGCCTTGGTATGAATTTTATGCCAGGATCATTCAAAGTCCATTTTTAACTGTTTCAAGGTAACAAAACAAGAACAACTGAATTAGTCTTTGTACTCTTTCTTTTGTAAAGTCACCATATTTAGTACCCATGCTCCAAATAAGCTACCTCGGTTCTTTAATGGTATTTGTTTAATTATTTGCAAGGAAAATATATTGTAGCTTTGTCCGACATACCCTTCTAGCTACCATTATAAACTCAAATTTAATTTAATTTGTAAATGAAGAATTGTATTAAACAAACAATATAAAGAATGATCTACACATTTTAGCCACCCATTACTGATCAGAACCTTGAGCCAATGATTATTTTTGCCTGATTTGGCCTCTGAGCCAATGACTGGATCAAAATAGGGGCCTATGCAGAGCAGTCAGGACCCGACTTAGAGATCTATGAAGTCTTTCTAGCCTGCCTGATCGATATCTGGTCATATGGATTGCCAGGGCACCATTTTTGGCCCACGTTCAGGAGCCAATAAGCTAACAACACATTTGGGAGTGGCCAGTATTAGTCCATGTAGCTACAGTAGCTTTACTTTGCAATATTCTTATCTGTAATTAAGGGGGAACTCGGGCTTCCAAACCAAAATTTGATAATTAGACCCACATAACACAGAAACCCCTAATATACCCATCACAGTTACCTGTTTCTTCAAAAAGTATGAATAAATACCATTTTCTATGCTGAAATCCAGCTGTTTAACAGTTGTTCTCTTTCTGCATCATTTGAAATCCTGGCAGGGAAGGAGGGACTAAACACTGATGTTACAAATTGTAACAACTTCTCCACAGCTTACAGACAGCACGCAGGAACTACATAACCCACAATGCATTGCACTGTCATGTTCTTTTCTTTATTGAAATCATGTGTGCAGGGAATTGTGGGGTTTGGAGGATGCAGTCTAAGGACAGATGGCTGTTGATACAAAGTAACAGTAGTCAGCCAGCTGAGCAAAGTAGTCAGAAAGATCAGCAGGAGAGCAGGGGGCTAGTAGTGATGTGCGGGTCGGGTAAAACTGCCATCCCTCCGCCCGACTTCCATTTTTAGACCCGCCTATGACATCACAAAAGGGGTGGGGCGAGCAGGAAGAAGAGCTCAACCCAGACCCGCCCTCCACCCAGAAAATGGGAGTGTGTGGTCAGTCCAAACCCACGGGTATCAGGCCGGCCCGCACATCACTAGGGGCTAGGCTTAGGGAAATGTAAGAAACCATTAAAAATCATAAAAAGTCTGCATATTTTTTAAATTATGTATATTGCAAAGTTGCTTGAAATTATGTTTACTTTTCAAAAAGTGTTAAGTTATGTTATGTTTTTGTGGAGTTCCCCTTTAATAGAAGCTCATACACATTATAGGTTAAAACATATTCCTTTGGATAGCACAGAGTGACGGAACAATAAAGACCATTAATAAAACAGTTCCCTCTTCTATTTAGTGTTATTTTAGAAAGAACCACAAAACAGCTTTGAAAAAAGAAGCAAATAGCGACACCTCAGATATAACACCACAAGTAAAGGTTTTACTAAATAAGCAAATCTATTAGGCAGGTTCAAGTAAGGTTTAGCATATAATTTAATATTTAATTGATCAGAATATAATGAACAAGATCAGCAAAGCCAGTGTATATGAGTTTCCAGTACCAATACTAAAGTAACAAGAATAGCAGTAAGCAGTATGCCAGAAGAAAGTCCCACTGTGGAACATGGGTTGACATGATGCTTTAGAGAACAAAAGTTGGGAAGCTTGTCACTCACAGCCCAGGCCAAAAGATTTAATACTGAAGTCCCAAAGTCAGATGACTTGGAAAACAGAAAAATTATACCTCCCATTCTTTTGGAAAAATACTCTGGTTGGCCACTATACCAGTTTTGACCTAGTCATGACAAGCTGAAATTTAAAATTATTTTCTGCCTAATGAATGATGACCATAACATCTATATTTAGTTAACACTGTATTGCTTGTTCATACTGTATAAGCTATAAAACTGAACTACAGATCGGTCTCACATGTTCTCATTAAGCAAGCCCTTGAATCTCAAAAGGGCGTGACAAACTCTCACATACAAAAAATGTATATGAGGGGGGGGGAAAAAGCATCTTGGAAGACCAAAGATAACACATGACATGTTTGCATCTGAAGACTAACTACAGTAGAAGGAACAAAGGATCTGCAACAAAATACTCTTTCACGATCGCCTGGTTGGAATTCTTGACGCAGCGGATAGATAGACATGTTTTTGCCCACAGAATGGCATCTATGCTGTAACATTTGGGACTTAAGACCCTCAAACAGAATGTTATAATGGAATGCTCCCTGACTAAGCACTTTTAAGACCCACTGATCTGGCAATTAAGTCACCCAGTTATGCAGAAATATAACAACCATGGCATTTTTTGGCAAATCATTTTTCAGTTTGATCCAACCAAAGAGGGACGTGAGTTAATGCATGTGCATGCTGCTCTATGTTGAAGAAAATATAGTGTGGGCAAAATACTTCTAAGAGGACTTCTAAAGGGAAAACAGGTTAACCAACCAAAGGTCATACAATCATATAGTTGTTAATGCAGTCACTGCATGGCCAGATGATATTTCCTGCTTAATACAGTTGAAGTTAACTGTAATCTCACCTTAAAAGCAGCAAGAATGATCCGTGTCACTTTTTCCTTGACAGACTCTTGGAGAATATCAGACAACACTGGTACAATATTATAACGACGAAGATATTCACACATCTGTGGACTGAACGCTAAAAGCCACAGGCAAAAAATCATTTGATATTGAAGTTGGAATCCACATTTGCTACTTAGTACTCCCATTATACTGAAATGAAGAAAGGAAAAAAATGTGTCAATTACTCATGCATAGAATGTTTAGCAGTGGCTCAGTATAGGCAATAAGGAAAATATAGAATGTATAGAGATGTGAACAGTAAGAAGAAAATATTATTTAATTATATTTTGGATCATGACTGATCCACACTAAGGCTAACACCCAGTACAAAGAAGTCTCCTGGAAGGAAGGAAAAAAAATTCCTTCCGGTCTTCAAAACAGAAATCAACTAGCAATTTTATATTTATTTGTAAAAAGGCAATCAGCCCCGTCTGTAAATTATCAGCCTGCCCAATCGATCTAACATGGCTATCATGTAGCTAAGGCAAAGATCAAACACCAACAGTATTTGTTGGCTATTAGTTCTGTACAATGCTTTAAAAAGCACTGTGTCACCAGTAAACCACAAAAACATAACTTTTTAGATCACTTCAACTTCGTTTCTAATTATCTAGAGAGCACTTGCACCTTGGAAATCTGGCATTTTTGAAATATAGTTATAAGAAAAGCATCTGTATTTATATTTATCAATCAGGATTTTTAGGTGTATATGTATAAAGCGGTCTTCAAATGTACCAATATTATTGGTTTGTATGTGGTGCCCCGCAGACCCCAAATGATATTCATGTACAATGGATATCTGTCAATTCCAGAATTGGGCAGGCTAGAAAATGTCATCTGCCGATGCATTGTGTTGGTCACTGTGTCAGCAAATGAAAACAGGAAGAGGAAACAAAGCTGTCCTGTGTTGGTTAATTGGATATTTGTCTCCCAAACCATAAAGCACAAATTCATACATAAATGGAGCAGAGCTTCGCTAATAAACCCCATTTCAATAACCTTGATATCGTTTTGGTAATGTCCCATACAAGATGTGACTAAAACGATGGTTTTAAGTATAAATCATTGTACTCATTAGATGCCTTACCAATTAACACCATCTGCTTCCACCCATGCAAAACGGTACTCATTAACCCTCAACATCAGCTGAAGACATCCAGCAACACACTGTACGTACTGGGAACTCTGCAAATGAAAAATAAAATCATTAAGGAATATATCAGGGAAGTTTAAACACTTAGCAACACTTGATGCAGGCTAGATGGATACAAAGGTGTATATAGATAGTGAAGAATAGAGATGTTGCACAAAACACGACGTTATCATGGTGGAGCTAGCGTATAACCAAAAACCTATTGAGCCACATGCCGTCTTCTGGTTTTTAGCTCAAAACAACAAGCGTAAGCAGAATATAAGTATGTACTTTTCATGTTTGGTGTCATCCAGAAATTATAAAAGTAAACCAATAATTTAAGATAATATTCTAACACATTGATGGTATATAACTATGACAAGTACCGTAGTAACTATAAAGAAAAAAATCTGATGAACCTGGGAAACCTAGGTTTAGAGCATGCACCTAGTGCTCAGTGCAGTTTTTGACTGAAGAGCTCAAAAGCACTGAACTAGCCAGTACATAAATGGACTTAAAGCAAACAGTTAATTTCCCAGCTATGATTCAGTATCATGCAGCTGCACTGCCCAATTAAATATTTCCATTTCCGCTTACATCACTTGGAGACACTGTTCCTGTTTCCACTGCATTAACGCCTCCCCGTAATTTCTGTTGTAGGAAAGAACAAACATTTACAATTAGTTAGCAAGTAGCATTTATATCAAGACTAAAACAGCTGCCTTAAACGTTACTGTATATATCCATGATAGGTTTCTATGTTGTTTCCATGCAGTGCTGTCCCGCCACAAAGCAAAATATGAGATAACTTGTTCAGTTCTCTTATGTTGGCCTGTGCCTAAGGGGAACAGATCAAAGCTAAATGCAGAATATCATTTTTTTTCCCACATGTAGCACTGGCCTCCCTTCAGTTAAAGGACAAGGAAAGGCTATTCACTGGGGGATGTCAAAATGTTAGGCACACATCCCCCCGCCCATGAATTCAATTGCTATATTTTTTCCTTGGCTGGTGGTCCTTTTGGGAATAACACAAAATTCACCCATTCAGGGAATCTTTCTAAATAAAAGCCGAGCTGCTTATTTCTAATTCCCACTGATCCAATTCGTAGGCTTGGCAGCATACTAAAAAGACTACAGATGTGTAAGCCCAAGCTGAAAAGGAGAACTGGCCCAGGGGAAAAAAGTTAGCAATTTAATTCACTTGGGGGCTCCTAAAATCTTGGTACCCCCCACTGAATTAGCCTTTTCTGTGTCCTTTAATGTGTAGCCATGCAGTGAACTGTGGAGAAACCCTTCTAGGTACTTACCCTTATAGGACATATATAAATGGCAACATACTTCATTACACAGCAATTGATACAATAAAAATTCAAGTTACATTTAATCATATATAGCAAGTGACATAAAGGTCCTGCATGAAATAGTGGATTTTAAATACATTTTAAACCAACCAAAATTGCTTTTGCATTGTGAAAGAAAAAGGAACAAAGTCTGTCAGGAGAGAGAGAAATGAAAAATATGGTATTATGGAAACTGCACTTTATTAAGCAAAAAAAAGCAGTTTATGGGACCTGTTATCCAGAATGGTGGGAGCATTATTTAAACATAATTGGATTGTTCTGCTTCCAATAAGGATTAATTGCATTTTAGTTGGGATGAAATGCAAGGTACAAGTATAGCATCAGTTAGCTGGAAACCCTTTATTCAGAAAGCTCTGCATTACAGGAAGGCCATGTCTCAGACTCCATACTGTATATAAATATAAGTAAAAAATGTTTTTTAATTTTTTCCTTTTTTTCTCTGTAGTAATGAAATGGTACCTTGTACTTGATCCCAACTAAGATATAATTAATCTTTATTGGAAGCAAAACAATACCATTGGGTTTATTAAGGAGGTTATTTATCAAAGGTTGAATTTTAGAGTTTTGTATACCTTGAATAAACTCAAATGAATGAGAATGAACTCACAACTGGAATGGTTTTTTTAATTTAAAAAAAATTTAAAAAAAACTCGAATGGAAAAAACTCTAATCAGCGAGTTCGAAAACTCGAATTTTGGTGGAAAACACAATTCGATCCTTAATAAATAACCCCCTTAATGTTTAAATAATTTTTTCGTAGAACGCAATTACGGAAAGACCCCTTATCCAGAAAACCCCGGGCCCCCAGCATTCTGGATAACAGGTCCAATACCTGGATTGTTTTAAACAACATAAAAAAAAGGAAATACCTTTTAAAATATGTAATTATTTGATTACAATGGAACTTTTGTAATTACAGTTCAGAACTTTTTAGATCATGGGTTTCCGGATAACGGATAATATGCCTGTATTTTATTATTCAGCATTTTGCTAAAATAAGGATGCTGTATATCATGTACATAACAGAACATACACATTGACAACCAAGAAACAAACATCTGGCTCATGACTGTTTGCTATTAGGGATGAGCGTATTTTTTTGCATTTTCGCTGAGAAAATTATGCCCATAGACTGGTATGGCGTCTCGCGTAAAAAAAAAGGCGCACGTCAAAAGAATTTCACCGTGCGACAAACAATTTTTGGGCGTCAACAACATTTCGATGGCGGCGAAATTTTGGTGAAGTGAAAGGGGTCCAATTTGCCCAACCCTATTTGCTATGCTAACCCAAGACATGGAAAAAAAACTGGACAGCACTGCCCTAAACAAGGACAGAGCCCTCCTTGGCACAAAAAATTGTCTCAGTAAATTTAATAAATATCACAAAACCACCTGGGAGCTCAGCTGAGTTTTAATCCAGTTGAAGTAGTAGTTCAAGTCACTGCCTTCCATCAGTTCTCTTCCCCAGGCAGCCAATTTAGCAATTATACGTGCAGCCTGAAACAGAAAAATACATATATAGATTTCTTTTTCACAAAAGCAGAAATAGAGGAAACTCTTTAGGGAAAACCTGCTCATGAAAAATCTTT
Organism: Xenopus laevis; assembly: GCF_017654675.1. Lineage (NCBI taxonomy): Eukaryota > Metazoa > Chordata > Amphibia > Anura > Pipidae > Xenopus > Xenopus laevis. The sequence continues at coordinate 122,520,712 of NC_054381.1, forward strand.
GACTTTTCTACCTAGTGCAGAGGTTTTGTTCATCAGCGTTAACTTTTAATACGTTAATAGACTTTCTTTGAACTAAATCAATAATGAATGCTGTCTTTTTATATAAAGGCCTCTAGTGAACCTCTAAAAATAAAGACAATAGCTCCGATTTAAAATATTATTTAGTGGACACAGGCATAGTCAGTAAACTTGTTGTAAATCATGATTGTGTTTTTCAGTGTCAACCCTACTACAAGTCCACATGTGGCGTTATTATGTTAATGCAGTATAGACTGCAATGTAAACGCAGTTGCTACTACTAAAAATGTCTGAAATATTTTGTATTTTTAAGATGGCATCAGCAATTCTCACAAGACTGTGAAAACATGGTATCTCATCATTAGTGGTGCCTTCACGTCAATACAATGATGTAATTAGGCACCAATTTCTGGGCAGGCCACAAAGGCGTGAGCCTAAGGCAGAAAAGTTCATGGTGGCGGCATGTAGCCTGCATTTGAAATGGAGAAAAGTGCCAGCAATCAGGGGTACACCACCGGGGGAGCAGAGGAGAGTAGATGAAGGAGATGTGGGCGGGAGAGGGTGTGCAAGCGGGAGGGAGGCGTTAGGGTGCGAGTGGCACCATAGTTAAATCTGACACAGTATGTAATCAAGCAAACTTAAAGACGCAATAGGGAACAAGATGTTATGGATAATTGCAGTGGCACATTTGAGAGTTAAAAGAAAATGTTTAGCCAAAATCAGCTTAAATCTGCTTGTGTTTATGCATTGGTGTAATTACTTTCTGTTTTTTTAAAGAATGCAGCAAAAAAACCCACATGGGGCATGTCTAAAATCCTGTCAAGCTGCAAAGAACAGAGGACAAGATACACAAAAGTACATGAAATCATGTCTCAGTAGAATCTCTTTTTGTTCATAAGCTGAACACCTAAATTACTAGCATGACAAACAGCATTTTCTTACCATGTGGACAGTGAAAAGATCCTGACGATTTAGCATGGGTAAGAAATAGGACCATGCCGTGTTTTTCCCACGCCGAGCATAGTCAAAAAATATACTGACGCGCTGGTGATTCTCCTGAAAGTAAAACAAAAATATATGTATTATTATAGTGCTCTTATGTTTAGCAGGTCTGCTCGAGATAGGGTTGCCACCTTTTAATAAAATGTTCAGCGGCTGGTGGTGGGGGCGGGAGCAAATGAGCGGGCCGTGACGTAAAAAGGGGCAGGCCGTGATGTAGAAAGGGGCGGGTCGTGACATAAAGGGAGGAGCCAGAATGCGCGATTGGCCAGAAGGCAGCAAAAACTGTAAATTTTGATTGGGTTGGGGGCTGAGGCCTTTTGTTAGGAGTATTACAAATTTACTGGCAGTAAGACCGGTAAAATACCGGCCGGGTGACAACCCTAGCTCAAGCTAATAAGATTTTCACAGTGGAGGAGGCCACTGTTCCCTCAAAAGTTTTTTATATTGTTTGCAAATAAATAATCAACAAGTTTACCATTGATAAAACAAAAAATGTCATGCATCTAAAAATCTTTCTACCCAGCACAGAAAAGTTAGTGCAGTGTTAGACTTAAAACAGGAGCTACCCATGCTTTTTTATTCTGCTTTATACAGCACAATAGTTTGCTGATTTTCTACTTTATTTCTTCACCAAGCAAAGCTCTGCACACCATTCCTTTCTGTGAGGAAAGTATGGAATGCATTCAATGGTGGATCTACTAGATTGTCTGGGAGTTCACCAGCTGGAAACCAAATATATCACAGTATTTGCTCTGTCTGCAATGGCCCCAAGGGGCTATATTGTGAATTAGCTATTACAGTTGGGGGTCCGCACATCTAGGGGCAGATTTATCAAGGGTCAAGTGAAAATTCGACTTTAAAAATTAGATTTTCAAGCTATTTTTAGTGAACTTTGACGATTGAATAGTCCAAAATTCGATTCAAATTTGAAGAAAATTTGACTATTCGAATATCGAAATTATCATGTACTGCCTCTTTAAAACTTTGACCATCCGCCATCTAAAACCTGCCAAACTGATGTTTTAGCCTACGGGAGACCTCCTAGAACCTATCTGGAGTAATTTGGTGGACTTTGAAAAATCTAAGTTTTGTGGGGCAAATCCTTTGATTCAAAGTCGATTGAATGAGGTAAAACTTTGATTGAGACAATTCAAATACAGCCTATTCACCCAAAAAACTTTGATTTTTTTAAATAAATTTCGATTGGTCTCTTCTTATTCGAATTTCGAGTTGATGGGAGTTTAAAAAAAAAAACTCCCATCATCTCAAAATCCAAGCCTTGATAAATCTGTCCCTTAGTTGGGGTGGTGCTCCACTAGAAAAAAAATAAACATCATAAACCCATCTTACTTCGGCCTTAACATCTATCCATAAATCTTTGTATGCATGGTGTATTCTGAAAAATCATGACTTGTATTGCTCCCTCCATTGTCATTAGATTGCTTGCATTGCTCCCTCTACACAGCATTTTCGCTAACAATTAATTATTGCAAAGGGGGATTTATGTACTGGTTTTTTTTTTTGCTTCATGTTTCATTGTATAACAGGTATGTTATTTCTTCAGTGTTTCACAATGATCATTCGTCTCAATCATATTCTCGATCATTGTACCTATAATCCTCATTGTAATCCTTATACAATGCTCTTTACACATGAAGAGCTGTTCCTTAGTGATCTTTATTTACTGGCTAAATTCCTGCCTTCACCAGAATTATTGTCCAATAGCTGCTGGTCTAATTATATTGATTTCTGTTAAGTTAAGTCTATGCTCATTCCACGGCAGCCAATGTGCATTTTGTCACTGTTATATGACTCAAGCAAAGGAGGGGTAAAACGCATAGCTAACATTATAACACTTCAGTGCAAGCCATTAAAGTGAAACCAAGGCAAAAGCAATCTCAGCAACAAAACCAAATGATAGATTAAAAAAATACTAGCTTTAAAAGATCTTCTCCTCTGTGCATTTGTCTGTACAGAAGTGCACAGTGACAGCATGAATCAAACTGTATAAAAATGTACATTTTGTTTGAATATTTTGTTCCTCTTCATGTATAGCTTGGCAGCATCAAATTCTTTAAGAAAGGTTTTCATGCTACAAGTGCTACCAGTGATGTTGTTTCATTTATCCAGGTAGCACAGTAGGACACTAACCATTTCTCCTTCCATCTGAAACAAAAAACATTATATGTGCCACAGGCCAAACCAATATATATAGCTTATCTTAGTTGCTATGCAATATGTGCCCTATTAACCTACAGAATACTGCATGGCAGCAGAGAGTGTTTGAAAATACAGCTAAAACTAATGTTTGCAGAAAACTCTTCCCTTATGAAGTGGTTATAAAATTCAGAAAATATGGCTTACAAAAAGGTGTTTTATTGCAGATCATCACTTCTGGTCTTTGCTATCATTTTGTATAGATTACCCCATACCCTCAACCTTTTGGGTGTTATTTATCAAAGGTCGAATTTTAGAGCTTTGTGAACTTTTTTTAGACCTCAAATGAACTGGAATGAACTCACAACTTGAATACTTTCTAATTTAAGAAATAACTCAAATGTAAAAAACTCGAATCGGTGTAGTTGGGGTGAAAAACTCGAATACATCGATTTTTCTACAAAAAAAAAAACATGAATCACTCAAACTGATCGAGTTTTCAAGCAAAATCCACCGAAAAAACCTCGAACATCATGAAGGCTACTAACAGCTTCAAAACGGTTCAAGGGACCTCTGCCATTGACTTCTACATGACCTTGACAGGTTTTAGCTAGAGTATTTTTGGATTTGAGCTATTTACAGCTTCAAGGTATAATAAATCTCAAACTAATTTATTTTTTAGTTTTTTTATACAAAGAATTCAATTGATTTTTGAGTTAAATACAACTTGACCTTTAATAAATCTGCCCCTAAGTAAACAGTTATTTCACTAACAAATAGAAATAGGCTGTCTACCTTGTATATTTTTTCTTTATTGTGCTACAGATATGTGAAATGAGGCATTTTTAAATCTTAACAAGATGTTTAAAATCTTTAAAGCAAGCGTATTCTGAAGAAGGATAAAAACAAGTAAAACGCAATGCCAAGCTAAGAAAAAAGCTACTCAGTAAACAATTGGCAGCATTGGGTTAAGAAGATTTCCTGATAATGAACTGATGGCCAACCCCTATCCATATACAGAAAGATCTGTAATCCAGAAAACCCCAGGCCCCGATGATTCTGGATAACAGGTCCCATACCTGTATTTGGATAAAATGTAGTTTTTGGGAGGGGCCTTCCTGTAATTTGGAGCTTTTTGTATAACAGGTTCCGGATAACATACCTGCAAAGCTAAAACTAAAGTTTGCAGAAAACTGTTCCCTTATGAAGTGGTTATAAAATACAGCAAATATGGCTGAAGTGGAAGAGCAGAAAAAAATGTGGATACATTTAGAAAAGGGAATAAGAGACAAAAGGGCCTGTGGTCATTATTTATGACCTTAGAGTCACCATACTAATGGGTAGCCTTTAAACACAAGAGGACTGGAAAGAGCTGGAATGTAAATTCACACAGAAATTCAATAATTTTCAAAGTGGATTTAAAAGGGAAGAAAGCTTTAGGGCTCAGTATATATATTATACAGTATATATACTGCTAGGGGGTTGTGAGATCTGCCATGGGGACACACTTTAAAAGACCTTTTTACACTTGCCTCAGGAGTGCCATCACCTTACAGCTAAGTGTTAATTATATTAACCTCTACAGAGGAATCCTGGCTGAGATCAGCATCTTGATGGGAATACATTTTACACATACTTGTCAGATTGCTAACAATTTTTTTTTAACCAAAGTGGATCTAGAAAGGGATTTGTAAATCAGAACATCACAGAAAAAAAGAAGGTGGAAGTGGCAAAAAAAAAAAAAATAGTCTGAAGGGGCAAAGAAAGAAAGGAGGCCAAAAGAAAAGAAAGGGAGACCAGAAGGGTAACATTAAAATAATGGATGGAAAAGGAACAAAAAGGTTACGTGATGTGAAAAAATGTTTAACAAACATAAATGTAAAAAAAATGTGTGAGAAAAGGAAAAAGATGAGCATGAGGGAAAAATGATAGAAGAAAACTTGAGAGAGAGATGGGAAGGCCAACTGTGCCCTTACAAACGTAAACACGGTTGCTTAGCCAAACCTAAATAACACTGGACTACAAATCCCACAAAAGCATACAAAGCATACCAGAAGCTGTACTCCAGCAATATTCAGGAATCATAACTAAACCAACACGGTTTAGTAAGAACTTCTTAAGTGAGAATCCTGCCTGCTTAGCATACACCCTGTACTATGTTCCTTACTGATCATCAGTGTACACAATAAACACATTAATTCAGAGCAGCAAACACCTAGGGGCGCATTTAGTAAGGGTCAAAGTGAATTTTCGAATTTTGAAGTAATTTTTGGATAGTTCGACCATCGAATAGGCCAAATTTGACTTCAATTCGAAGTGGAAAATTTTGACTTCGAAAATCGAAGTACTGTCTCTTTAATAAAGTTTGACTGACACTTCGCCATCTTATACCTGCCGAATTGCTGTTTAGCCTATGGGGGACCTCCTATAACCTATCTTGAGTGTTTGGGCAAGTTTTGAGAAATCAAAGGATTTTTGGTAAAATCGTTCGATTCCAAGGATTTCATCGTACGATTGTAAAAATCCTTCAACTTCGAATGTCGAACTACCCTATTCGATGGTCGAATTTCGAAGTTTTTTGCACTGCGAAATCCTACCCTTGATAAATCTGCCCCCTAGAGAGCACAGATATTTAATAAGTGTGAAATATTAGGAAGATGAGCGATTTCCCCTACAAATAAGCTATAGCTCTAATTTGTAATTGACCAACCCAAATCAACTATTTTTATGTAGGACCAAATAATTATGGAGACTGCTTGTTGTGTGTGTATATGTTAAAAAAACAATGTGGTTTGAAAAGGGGAGCATGTTGGTATTGAAGATACTTTCCAGGTATCGTCAGTTCTCTGATCACTTCCAGTATTTGGAGTGAATGCAGCTTTGCAAACCTGGATAATATTGGAACCATGACATGGCTATTGTTACACTAATGAGATGATAGATAGATAGATAGATAGATAGATAGATAGATAGATAGATAGATAGATAGATAGATAGATAGATAGATAGATAGATAGATAGATAAAAAGACTGTATGAGCCAAAGAGTAGCACTGATCTAATGATGGACAGGAGAACTGGAAACTTGAGAAAAAGCCTGGAAATTTAAGTGGAATTGTTGCAGTCATTTAAGATTTGGTTCCAATTAGCAATTAGATTTGAAGTCACCTACAAGTTAGACAATAAAAGCAAAGATCTGATAGTTTGCTATGGGTAACATCATCCATGATGTTTTTTGCCAGTTTTAATAAATATGTCCCTTAATGTTCTCCAATTTAAAGTACAAACACAAAAAGACCCATTTCTTTAAGGAATACTATCTTTTACAATCCTGTTTCATATTTGCTTACACAGTGCAGTGCCGTTTCACTAACTGAACATAAAATCACTTCTGGTTTCTGGTAATGACCATTTACAAATTGAGGATTTAAGGAGCAAATAAAGATTAAAGCTAATTACAAACCATTTCCATTTAATGCCATAAAATTGAAACTCCACGGTCAGAGCGGAGAAATGTTTAAGCTGACACAGTTCTAGGGTATTTTTTACCCTACAAGGAAAACAGGCTATTGAGATATTTATGAAATGCAACTCCACCAGTGCTACCAGAGCATGTCCCTGCCCTCTATACCATATATAACATAATAGAGGGACAATACCATATTTAAAAGGGCCTTATAACACAAGACAGGGACAATGGGAGGTGATAATAAAGCCACTATAACAGAGGCTAAGAAAATAGGCATTAACATTTTTCAATATATTCATAAGAAAAATACAAAGGGAAAAATGAATATATAGTAATCTAATTATGGAAAGTCATTTTAAAAACTATGGTGCTATCTGGATGACCTATGACTTGATAGAGATACAGAAAGAACCTTAGATACAAGGAGGTTTATTATATAACAGGTCGAATCTTAATGAAATTTTGATTTTAAACTTATACCTGTATATACATAACAATTTGATGACCTTCCTACCCTAAGGCACACAAGGGAATTTTTGCTAACATGGGCTCTCTGGGATGTCTCCTGAGGTCAAATTGTTGTGTCATGACACAATATCGCCCTAAAGCGTGGAATTTTATCTTCCATGTGTTGTGCCCAAAAAGACAATAATGCATGGGAAAAAGCTCAGTGTAAGTAAACATTCTTCCTCTGCATATATCTATGTATTCTCATTAGGGAAGGTATGAGAATACATTAAACAAGTGCTTAAAATGAAAGTGAAATTGATGCAACATTCACCACTACTTACCGATAAAGCTGTCACTTTACACAAAAAAAATTTGCTATAATAAAAGTATCTTACTATAAAACACAGATAAACAGGAGAACATACCTGAAGCATATCATCCACCAAGGTTAAAATATACTGCACTGTTTGCTCCTTAGATATATGTGTCATCAAATTTATGAAGGTTTTAGCACACTAAAATGAAAATAAATATAAATATGAATATATCAGCAAAACAAAACGGGTTAAGGTAAAAGCAATGTAATGAAAAGAGCAGTTCAATGAGCAGTAACTAAAGAGCCTTGTAAATATATTTGTATTAAAAACCTAGAATAATACAATATTTATGGAATACACCCAAGCTGAATCTGAAAAAAAAACAAATGCTCACAGCGTAGAGCTAAAACATAGGTAGAATAAACGAAAAACAGAATGCTCATTTTAACAATAAACAAAAGTGAACAACTAAACTTCAAAATATAGTATTTTTAGTACAGGTATGAGACCTATTATGCATAATGCTCGGAACCTGGGGTTTTCAAGTTCTGTAACTTGGATCACCATATTTTAAATCATTTATACATTAAATAAACTCAGCAGGATTGTTTTGCCTACAATTATATCTTAGTGGGACCAAGTACAAGGCACTGTTATATTATTACAGAGAAAGGGTAAATCAATTATGAAAATTGTAATTATTTCTTTAAAATGTTGTATATGGGAGATGTTGAATAACAGGATATGAGGCTTTGCCTTTAAAACATTTTATTTCAGCAGAATTAGAAATTGAGAAGTCGAAGGATTTATGTACCGACTCCACAGCCCTGGTCGTGCAAACAAATATTACCTGATTTCCCTCTTTGGTTAGAATGACTTGCTTATCATCGGGAAGAGATTTTTCAAACCTCTGGATAAATTCACAGTCTTCACCAGAAATCATTTGTCCCCTAGAAAAAAGTGAGAAAGAAATAGGTGGTCGCAGTTCGCCCACTGTCTGTACATTTCTAAATACAGCAGCTTGTTTATCACGGCACACAGTGTCACTGCCATGGTCTCACAGGATCAGAGTTGTAGCCATATTTAAGGCAGACAGATGTGCAATTCACTAGCGGGTAGCCAGTTTAAACCGCCCCCCCCCCCCCCCCAGTGAATATAAATGATTTTGTCCTAGGGTCAGCACTCCTCTCCTATAATAATGCACCAGTCTGGGGTACTTTACCTTTGAATACCACACAAACATCTTAACCTCTTTCCCAGGGGTCTAAGACTGGTACACGTAACATTTCCAGTTTTACTATAATTTGCATGCACCTATTTCCCATTTTAAATGGGACACAAGGGATCTCTGGGAAAGCAGCAAAGATAGCAACAACAACAAGGTATCTGTGCATTTTACAAAAGAGATGGACTTGCCCTGGGTGAAAAGGAAGCGCACTTAGGGGATGCACTTTCTTTGTTCTTTAAAGGAACAGTAACAGCAAAAAATAAAAGTGTTTTTAAGTAAATAAAATATAATGTACTGTTGCCCTGCACTGGGAAAACTGTTTGCTTCAGAGACACTAATGTAGCTGTTCTGTACCAATGGCGGAAATTGAAAATAGGCTATATGGCACAGGTTAAATAGCTGATAAAAGATAACATCATTATGTTCTACGGAGCTTATCTGCTATCTGCTGTGTAACCGGAGCCTTTTCTCCTTTCATTGGCTACACAGCAGCTTATTTACGTATATACAGTGGTGTGAAAAACTATTTGCCCCCTTCCTGATTTCTTATTCTTTTGCATGTTTGTCACACTTAAATGTTTCTGCTCATCAAAAACCGTTAACTATTAGTCAAAGATAACATCATTGAACACAAAATGCAGTTTTTAAATGAAGGTTTACGTTATTAAGGGCGAAAAAAAACTCCAAATCTACATGGGCCTGTGTGAAAAAGTGATTGCCCCCCTTGTTAAAAAATAACTTAACTGTGGTTTATCACACCTGAGTTCAATTTCAAAGGTTATAAAGCCATTTCTAAAGCTTTGGGACTCCAGCGAACCACAGTGAGAGCCATTATCCACAAATGGCAAAAACATGGAACAGTGGTGAACCTTCCCAGGAGTGGCCGGCCGACCAAAATTACCCCAAGAGCGCAGAGACAACTCATCCGAGAGGCCACAAAAGACCCCAGGACAACATCTAAAGAACTGCAGGCCTCACTTGCCTCAATTAAGGTCAGTGTTCACGACTCCACCATAAGAAAGAGACCAGGCAAAAACGGCCTGCATGGCAGATTTCCAAGGCGCAAACCACTTTTAAGCAAAAAGAACATTAAGGCTCGTCTCAATTTTGCTAAAAAACATCTCAATGATTGCCAAGACTTTTGGGAAAATAACTTGTGGACCGACGAGACAAAAGTTGAACTTTTTGGAAGGTGCGCGTCCCGTTACATCTGGCGTAAAAGTAACACAGCATTTCAGAAAAAGAACATCATACCAACAGTAAAATATGGTGGTGGTAGTGTGATGGTCTGGGGTTGTTTTGCTGCTTCAGGACCTGGAAGACTTGCTGTGATAGATGGAACCATGAATTCTACTGTCTACCAAAAAATCCTGAAGGAGAATGTCCGGCCATCTGTTCGTCAACTCAAGCTGAAGCGATCTTGGGTGCTGCAGCAGGACAATGACCCAAAACACACCAGCAAATCCACCTCTGAATGGCTGAAGAAAAACAAAATGAAGACTTTGGAGTGGCCTAGTCAAAGTCCTGACCTGAATCCTATTAAGATGTTGTGGCATGACCTGAAAAAGGCGGTTCATGTTAGAAAACCCTCAAATAAAGCTGAATTACAACAATTCTGCAAAGATGAGTGGGCCAAAATTCCTCCAGAGCGCTGTTAAAGACTCGTTGCAAGTTATCGCAAACGCCTGATTGCAGTTATTGCTGCTAAGGGTGGCCCAACCAGTTATTAGGTTCAGGGGGCAATTACTTTTTCACACAGGTTTGGATTTCTTTTCTCCCTAAATAATAAAAACCCTCATTTAAAAACTGCATTTTGTGTTTACTTGTGTTATCTTTGACTAATAGTTAAATGTGTTTGATGATCAGAAACATTTTGTGTGACAAACATGCAAAAGAATAAGAAATCAGGAAGGGGGCAAATAGTTTTTCACACCACTGTAAACAATAGTAGTGTTTTTGAACCAAACACAGCAGTTTTACCAGTGCAGGGCAACATTGCAGTATTTGTATTACTTAAAAACACTCATTTTTTGATGTTACTGTTCCTTTAAGTAACAATTTCCACAAGACATCATGCTTAACAGCTTTAAGACATATCAAGCTGTATTCCCTATGTTTCATATATTCATTAGTGAATCAAAAAGTACTCCTACCATATAATTTATTTAAAATCGTAAATGTATTCCAATGTGTATAATTAGCAATATACTAGCCCTGTACCTTGAAATCTATGGGATGATCCAAACTGTCAAATGTAGGGAAGCTGGAGTAGTTACAATACTGTCTATACTCAGTATAGCATTAATACTTTATCTTTTTTCTACGTTTAAATGAGCTAAGTGGAAACCCAAGAAAATGCTGAACCACATAAGGGATTCTGAACCCAACAATTCTGATAACCTCAGATCTACAGTATATTGCCAGTAGGTTGTAAATGAATAACCTAGGGTTGCACCTACCTAGAGCACTGAAACTTATTACAGCATTGTATTTTTTCTACATTATCTCCTTTTTTAGGATATATTGAAAGAGCTTCTGTTTCCTTCAAGTGCAACAGAAATGCAATTTGCAACAAAACCCCTGGAGCTAATCCAAATTACAGTAACAGCTAAAAGTAGGATGACAAATACTGTCTAAACAAAAGTGGCCCATTGTACTTTCTTTGCTTACATACAGTTTTACCTGACAGGCAATCGAATACAAAGAATGAAAATTTGAGATAAGGTTCTGTACGGGACCAGGTAAGATTTAACATGCAGGGTCTTTGTGTTCTTCTGAAACGCATTCTTTGTTAGTAACTGAACAGACAGAGAACTTGTATTCTGGTTTTTTCAACGTGGAATAATGAATCCGCATGGGGTTTTCTTTCCCAGCAATAAATGTTCACATTATTTCAATACTTTTAAACAATACAGGTAACTGGGATGTCATTTTTGACTATTTGCCCTTTGTTTCACTTTATTTAGTTGTCATGATAATTTCAATTTGATACGTTGACACTGCAGACGAAGTAGAAAAGCTATGCGCATAATTAAGCACAGAATTATGAGCAGGCAGAGCCAATGGCCACCCCCCAGTGGGTGTGGCTTTTATATGAAGCAGCTTTTAAATATATAATCTGGCAATTCCAAAATATGTAAACAGTGGTGCTCGAAAGTTTGTGAAGCCTTACAATACAAAAATGTTTTTCAGATAGATAATGAGCACTCAATTAAATAAATGAGTCGAAAACATTATATTTGTTCATTTATTAATTGAGGAATTTGAACCAAAGCTACACATTTGTATGTGGCAAAAGTATGTAAACAGTAACGTAACTAGAGGGGGACGGGCCCTGGTGCAGAACTTGCAGCTGAGCCCACGGCCCCCCTCCGTACGCGATTCTCTCTGTGCCATCAGTGTGGCTGCAGCGGCTCAACCATGTGCGAGCTGCCAGGGTGGCCCTGAAGGGATGCGGGCCCTGGCCCAATCGCACCCCCTGCTTCCCCCGTAGTTCCGCCACTGTATGTAAACCTCTAGGATTCTCAGTTCATTTGAAGGGGAACAGTAAGAGCAGGTGTTTCAATCGATGGCAAAATAATCAGGTGTGAGTATGGGAAGCCCTGCCTTATTTAAAGAACAGAAATTTGGCCTTCAGAACAAATGTTTGATATTAAAAGACAAGTAAGCCCTACATTCTCCTACCATTCATATAAGTTGAGTATATCTCTCCCACCCAAACCCATCATTTGTACTGCATATATCCCCTCTGTTCACTAGCACCATCATTTTCTTAAAACGAATAGCGGCGTACACCAGCAGCCATTTTCCCTTGACGCATCACCAGTGACATTTACAACTGCAAACAGCATGTGCGCACTAAAGCAAGTTCATGCAATTAAAAATGCAGGCTTATACAACAAAACTTACTTTGATAAAAGGTCCTGTCTGGATTGAGCACTGTAATGGTTCATCTAAGCTCAGGACAGGAGGTTAAAAGAAAAAATAGGAGCAGAAAGCTAGAGCAGAGTTTCTATGGAAACCAGCAGTGCCATCTTTTCATTGGCTGCTAGACTGAAGGGTATGTTTAGTAATCTGAGTTGGGAAGAACTGAGCATGCTCAGTAGCCAACATCAAAGTAAGGGTGGAGTGGAGGCCAAGTGGATTAGAGGAGGAAAAGTGATTAAGTGAATGCTGCAGCCTTGCCTTTGAACAACCGGAATGGCAGGTATTTAAATATTTTAAAGATGCTGTTCACCGATTACATTTTTTTTGTTGGAGGTTTACATGTCCTGTGTCCACAACACAGGATTTGTGGTTGTATCATGGCTCAAACAAAGGTGATTACTGGGAATATTCGGGGGGGGGGAAAAAAACCTTATTGATGCTCACCAGGCTGGAAAAGAAACTAAGAAAATAGTTCACGGTCAGGCAGATCATGTTCAAATGGAGCCAATTCAACACCATTGTTAACCACCCCATAAATAGTCGAACCAACAAAGATCAGACAAAAAGCGAGAGGTGGCAAAAAGATCTCAACAGGTTAATGTCTAAGGAACTACAGCTCTCTTGCATTAGCAAATGTCAGTATTCATGAGCTCACCATAAGGAGAACACTGAAGAAGAATGGATTGCATGAAGATTTGCAAGGCCTCTACCATCTAAAAAAAAAAAATATATATATATATATATATATATATATATATATATATATATATATATATATATATATCTATCTGGCTTGTTTGCTTGGTAAAGCACTTGGATATGTCAGGAGGCTACTAGAAGAATGTGGTCAAAATAGAATGTCTTAAATGAAAGAGTTATATTTGGCAACAGGCAAACACTACGTTCCAGCATAAGGACCTTTGTCCGTCTGTGACAGTCCCATGGCTTGGACCTGCTTTATTGCCTTTGGACCAGGACAGCAACCCATTATTGATGGAACTATGAATTCTGCAGGAAAATGTCAATATCTGTCTGTGAACTGAAGCTCAAAAGAAAGTGGGTCAGGCAGCAAGACAGCAATCCTAAACACACAACTTGATTTACCAAAGAATACAAGAAAGCACAAAAAGCGTTAATGTTTTGGAATAGTCCTGACCCTAATCCTATAAAAAATGTTTTGGAAGAAGCATCATGCAAGGAAGCCCACCAAACATCCTTGATATAAGGACTGATGAACATTTACCGGAATAGTTTTGTTGCAGTTTTATGGTAGTGTGTGGAAATATTGAAACCCTGCATGAGGCATATTGTAAACATTACACTCAATCAAAGCTAGAAAAATCTCTAAAGAAATAAATACAGCCAGCATTTCTGTTACCATGTTATTGCACTCCAAACTCTTCCCTTCACCCCCCAGGTACATCTAGGGCATAAATGGTAAAAAAAATTATATATATATATATATATATATATATATATATATATATATAATAGCGCAATATCTTGACCCTCTATAAATACATGTTAATAATATATATGTAACCTATATAGCTCTGATTTGTTAATCCAGATACATTCTTTTTTCTGAACCTTTGCCCCTCTGTCTATTATAGAAAACACACCAAATACATCTGAACTTACTGGAGATATGATTGCCAGTTTACTTTATTTGCCCGAACCTCTGCAGCTTTTGCTGCAATGATATTTGTTGGAACAGCAGCATCAACAGCACCTCGAATATCCATTTTTTAGTCACTTTAAACAAAAGAGAGAAACATATTAGTAATGTATTGGAGCACAAGCAATTTTATTATGGTTTAGTTAAGTATTCGGTAAATTGTTGCTTTTTATTCGAATGCAGAAAACAATATGTAATTATGGTCACTATATAAGTGTATTAAAAACCCACACATATAAATATATACCTGACAAATCTGAATGGAAGTTGGCTCTTTCAGATATTGATTTAAATCAGCCATGTAACGGAATCGTTATACCAGGGATCAAACTTTCAGATCAGCCTGATTTAGCTCACTAACGTGTTTAAAAAAATCAAGCAGAAATCCTCTCATTTTGCAATTTTGCCAAATGAGCAAATCTATACATGTATGTCTGTCTTTTAGGGCCGTACCTTTAAGTGAACTTTTAGTATGTTATAGAATTGCCAATTCTAAGCAACTTTTCAATTGGTCGTTATTTATTTTCTTTATAGTTTTTGAATTATTTGCTATACTGTGAGAGGCCATGAAACGCGTTAAGTGTATGTGTGAGATAAAGTCTCCATGATGTGAATATTTTTATTGAAGTAATGAATAAAGTCAATGTTTTAACTGAAGAAACAGCATTTCCTGTGCTCCTTGAAAACTGATGTGCTGTTGTTGTTGAGGACACCAGGACCAGGGCGTGAAGACATGTAAGTACTGAGAATGCTTCTATTCTGCTATAAAAAGGCATAACCTGGTGAGTGCTCCCTTTAGAGACACTTCATTTGCTTATTGTACACCTGCCCCAAGATGGCCACCCACACTAAGCGCAAATTATTATTGTTGTCCCCAAACAAGGTGCTGGGTCTATTACCCCACACATGGCCAGTGGGGGACATAATTCTTTTCGGACAGGAGCACTTCATGTTTTATGGGATATGTATTTTAAAGAGAATTCAGAGGTATCGTTTCCCTTTATAGACATCTATATATTTTAACTAATGCATTAATGCCACGGAAAGCAGCTCGGGAGAAACACTACTTGGAGATGATGAGTAGATTCCATACAGCATCATGTTTCCCTTTTTTCTGAAAATATTCATAGCACCTTCTAGGTTGCACATAGTCAACTGCACGCAAGTTGGATGGGACAAGAGCGGGCAGATACACATCCTGCAAATGTATGTAATTTAACATGTGCAGTAACGTGCAGTGCACTTACCACCGATACAAAGCAGGTATTTAGCAAAGGGCTTGCTAGTTGTGCTTTATGCCTGACGCACAAAGCAGGTTAAACTGATGCAGGTAGGAATAAGCAATGTTTGCACAAATGAGACTACAAAGTTTCCATGTCTAAAAGACAGTGCAAATAAACTCCTACTCTCTGGGGTGTGCCAAAATTTTAGGTGCACCCGAGTTGATAGAATTGCTAGGTTTGTCCTTCGTGCTTGTGCTCTCGTTGGCAAAAAACTGCACTGGTAGCAATCAGCATTAAGGATGCTGGAAAATGAAAGTAAAGTGGCAGTTTGGCACTAATTTTTTCCGTGACTGTTGGAGTTTTTTCCTAAAAGGAACACCAGTATGGGGAAGAAACTTAGCAACTTATTTCACTGTCTAAAATGTTGGCAGCCTTCAAAGAAGTAGTATTTAAGTGTCCTTTAAACACAAATCATACCTACACTAAGTAAATGGAAAGAATATAAATATAGGTCACCAGCGTTTGACTTTCACGGTTGTGGTGTCCTTCATTTCTGGTGCCATGAGCAGAATTTGATGACAAAACACTAACTTTGCTTTTCCATAAACAATGCTTTGAAAGGTGCGGCCAGATTTTTCCACACCGTGTTGAGTTCTCTCTAGTACTTAGCCTTACCTTTAGCAAGAAATAAGCAGAGCTCTCTAGTTAATGTCAGGAAGACAAGCAGTAGAAGTAAATGGGTGTATTCTGCAAAACACAATAAAGAGCATAATTCAGATACCGACTATGTATCATATATTGTGCTAAGAAATAAACACAATTTGTTTGGTGCAAGGCTTTTCATAAAACATGTCTGGCTTAGTATTTTATAAAGATACTTATGTTATATAGAACTATTAAATAAAGAGCTTTTAAGCGGTTGTTCACCTTCAAACAACTAGTTGTTTTCAGATAGATCACAAGAAATACCGACTTTTTCTAATTACTTTTTATTCTCTATGTGTGACCGTTTTTCTAATATTGAAGTGTAAAATGTCATTTTTCACCTTTTAAAGCAGCTCTGGGAGGGGGGTCGCCGACCCTGTAAACTGTTCTAAATTGATACATTTAGTTGATACATTTCTTATCTTTGTTATCCCTGCTGAGCAGAATCCCTGAGTTTCATTACAGGCAGCTGTTAGACTTGATACAATAGTTGCTAATACTCCAGAGACGCTGATGAGAAATGGATCAACTAAATGTTGCAAAATTGTAACAGTTTAGAGTCTGCACCTGAATTACTGAGCTGCCAGACTCAAACATTCAACTTTAAACTTAGATTTTGGAAAAACAGTAAAAAATAAATAATGGAAAGTAATTGAAAAAAGTCTATTTCTGGGGAACAATCTGAAAACAACTAAACTGGAAAAAAAGAGTTTGAAAGGTGAACAACCCCTTTAAAAGACTATCATTACAATATGATCTTGACAATTGTGCCTAAAAAATCCAAAAACATTTGCTTGTGTCCCCCTCCCCCTATCGTGTCTACCCCTAAAAGGGTGGTTTGCCTTTAAGTTAACTTTTGGTATGTAACATAAAGGTCTGTTCTTAGCAACTTTTCAATTTGTCTTTTTTTATTTTCTATAGTCTTTCCAGCTTTCAGAAGGAGGTCACCGACCCCATTAGACAGAAAGCTATTGCTCTGGTAGGCAGCAGTTTTATTTTTTTTTTTCATTACTTATATTTCTATTCAGCCTCTTTCTCCTATTTGTCTTCAATCTTGCATTCATACAACTGCCTTGTTGCTAGGGTAAACTGTACCCAAGAAACCAGATATCTGGTAATATTTCAAACTGGAGAGCCGCTGAACAAAAAATCAAATTAGTCATATACCACAAAGAATTAAAATGCCAATTGCCTCAGGACATCACTATCTACAGCATACCAAAAGTTGTAATGAAAGTGAACTAACCATTGGGGCATTAAATACATTAAACACTTAAAATATAAAAAAAAGTTATTCTTTAAGGGTATCCCACTTAATGTGTTTTATTCAAAAGGAACAACACACACTTCTGAAGACACTGTTTTAAAGTTGAAATAATGGGAAGTACCCAGAAGGGGTTTGTGGGAAATGCAAAGCAACTGGGATCAGATCTGCTAGTAATTAAAAGGGATGCACCGAATCCAGGATTCGGTTCGGAATTCGGCCGAATCCTTGTGCCTGGCCGAACCGAATTCGAATCCTAATTTGCACATGTAAATTAAATTAGCGACGGGTAGGGAAATCACGTCACTTTTCGTCACAAAACAAGAATTTTTCCCACTTTTTCCTTTCCTGCCCCTAATTTGAATATGCAAATACGGATTCGGTTCAGTATTCGACCAAATCTTTCACCAAGGATTCGGGGATTTGCCCGAATATCAAATAGTGTATTCGGTGCATCCCTAGTAATTAACTCACTTTTGGGCACTGCTGCCCTACCTGCAGAATAATGAGGATCTGCAGTTAAAGGGGTGGTTCACCTTTAAGGTAACTTTTATTATGTTACAGAACGGCCAATTCTAAGCAACTTTTCAATTGTTTTACATTATTTATTTTTTAGAGTTTTATAGATATTTGCTTTTTTCTTCTGACCCTTTGCAGCTTTCAAATAGGCGTCGCTGACTCCCTTCTAAAAAACAAATGTTCTGTAAGGGTAAGGTCACACTGGGCGTTTCGGGGAGATTTAGTCGCCTGACCACTATTCACCTCGTCTTTGCGGCGACCAATCTCCCCAAACGTCTTCCCTCACTCTGCACTGGCTAAAATGAAAAATCGCGGGCGCTAAGCATACGCGGTGATCCGTTTTCCGAAGTACCCCGAAGTTTCCTCGTCAGGCAACTTCAGGCGGCTTCGGAAAACGAATCGCCACGTGTGCTTAGCGCCCGCAATTTTTCATTTTAGCCAGCGCAGAGTGAGGGAAGCCGTTCAGCGAGATTGGTCGCAGCAAAGACAAGGCGACTAAATACCCCCAAAACGCCCAGTGTGACCTTACCCTAAAGCAACAAATGTATTGTTATTGTTACTTTGTATTACTGATCCTTCTATTCAGGCCTCTCCTATTCATATTCTAGTCTCTTAGTCAAATTAATGCATGGTTGCTAGGGGAATTCGGACCTATTGAAGAGCTGCTGAATAAAAAGCTAAATATTCCAAAAACCTTCGATAATAAAAAATGAAAACCAATAGCAAATTGTCTCAGAATATCCCTCTCTACGTCATATTAGACGTTATCTCAAAGGTGAACAACCCCTTTAAGCAACAACTTGAATGGCACAGTGGGTGCTGTTTTATCTCTAATACCCAAATTCAGCAAAATGTAATGCAGAAAGTGATCCTACGCCTGAAGCCCTGTTTTAAGATATTTATAAAGCCCCTACTTTTTCACAACACATGGGTGTATTCTGCAAACACAGCTTACATACACATACTGAGCGATACAGGAGATACAGTAAGCCCCCTGATCCTAAGAGCTTACAATCTAACTGATCGTTACAGACCCTGCAGTGTCCAGTTTGCAGCTTTATGTTGGAACACTGATGCATTTTGTTTCCCTGATGAGAACTAAAATGATATGATTGCAAGTGAAAGGATTTAGTTTATTGCTACACTGGGAATAAAAAATGCAAATATCTAGTGCCAATCAGCTGCTAACATAATACTGTACATATAATCATCGTGTACCATAAGACAGGCCGCAACGTTACATCCCTACACTTAATGCAACGGGGAGCAATAACAATGACTCACCCGCGTCTCTGGAGTCCCAGGCTTAACCGGAGCCCCCGACACTCCCGTATGTGACCTCTCTACGCAGCTGGTTGACAGAGGACTGAGTGAAGCGGAATCATGTGACGGGAGTGCGATCATGTGACTCCCAAACCCGGAACAAGCTAGCTTGTGACAGCGAACGTCATCATCGTATCTCGCGTGAGGACCGGGACTGTATTATGTTGTCGTCTCACTTCTCCCTTCTGCCTGGATCCTGTCGCACTGTGTACTTGGTAGTATTCAGTGCCCTAGCAGTACAAAATACATTTGTGTTTCATTGGAATAAATCGTATTTCTTTTTGTATTTATACCTGGTGTTCATGGTTGCTCTATTCACATGAGGGGGACTTCACCTTTAAAAAATAACTTTGTGTAATGTAGACAGTGGTAGAAGAAAATTAATGAATTACTTATTAAGCAGCTCTGCAATTTGAAACGTCCATTGGTTTCTAGGGGCCGCTACCCTAGCAACCAGGCATTGGTTTGAATGACAGGCAGGAAGATGATCAACAGGGGGCCTGACTAAGAATAAGTCATCATCTTCATCGTAGTCTATTATGTAATGACAGAAAGCGACGCAGCACTTTGCAGTCATGTACAACTAGGGTTGCCACCTGGCCGGTATTTTACCGGTCTGGCCGGTAAAAATGATGGTTGATCCCAATGATATTAATAGGCAAAAAAGATAAATCTATAGCAAGGCCGGTATTTTTTCCCAGAAAAGGTGGCAACCCTATGTACAACAGGGGTCTTACAATAAATACAAATTGCAGTTGGCGCTGTATTTGTCCCAATACCAAAGATGAACAAATTCTGTAAAGCACTGCAGAATAAGTTGATGCTATATATATTGGGGATGCACCGAATCCACTATTTTGGATTCGGCCAAATCCTCGGTGAAAGATTCAGCCGAATCCTAATTTGCATATGCAAATTAGAGGCAGAAAAGGAAAAAGTGGAAAAAAATCTTTTGTGACGAAATGTCACGTGATTTCCCAACCCGCACCTAATTTACATATGCAAATTAGTATTCGGATTTGGTTCGGCCAGGCACAAGGATTCGGCCGAATCCAAATCCTGCTGAAAAAGGCCGAATCCTGGCCGAATCCTTAATCATGTGGAATTGATGTTAAAATTATCCAGTGAGCATATTAGTTATAGCCATTGTACAGCAAATGTGTTGGGCCTATTTGTTATAAAGGGCACTGTTTATTTGTATATTTGCTTCCCATTTAAAGCAGCGCTGTATCAGTCACACCTTGAGAACATACCTACCAAGAAAGGAGCGCACTGCAGGAAGTTGTAATTAGTAGCCAGTATTACAAAGTTTTAGCCTCGGCATACACATTGCTTCTCAAGCCTACTGCTTATGCCACAAGGAGATTTAAGACTAGCATACTTTTCTATTTTATGAAATCTGTTTTAGCCAGCTACTAGTTGCAGCTACAAATCTCTACTTGCATGGCCTGATCTTGAAAATGTAAACTAATAGTAGTAGGGCAAGAACTAGTTAATTGCAAATCCGATTAACTATCAACAACAGTGCCACACACCTTCAAAAAAAGATGAGGCAACCTGCTTGGCACAATGGCCACGCTCAACATAGTAACATCATCACTATTTGACTTTGTCTCTTCCAGCAGCTGGTCTGTGTCTGCTACTAACTCCATAGTAGCAGAATGTTGTACCATATTAAAGCAACCTGGCCTGCCAATAGGGTTGCCACCTTTTTAAAAATCTTTTACTGGCTGCTGGGGGGCGGGGACACAAAGGGGCGGGCCGTGATGTCAAAGGGGGCGGGGCCACGACACTGTCGCTAGAAGAAGTAGGAGAAAAGGTAAGTTCCATGGGATGTTCCAGGGGATTGGGGGTAGGCCACGGGCTCCTTTTAATCGTATTACAAATTTACCGGCATCTACATTACCGGTAAATTTGTTATACCGGCCCCGGCCTTGGCAGGTATTTTACCGGCTAGGCCGGTAAAATACCGGCCGGGTGGCAACCCTACCTGCCAATAAGTACTGAGGTAGAGTAAGGGCCAGATTTAAATAGCGGGTGCCCCTAGGCCTGCTGTCATTTGTCGTCCCCATCCCCTCCCCTTCATTCGCAGTGTTTCTGAACCAATGTGGGTGTGGTTGGGCAACATGCCGCCCCCTAAAATCCTGCCGACCTAGGCCCGGGCCTTGGTGGCCTTTCCACAAATCCGGGCCTTGGTAGAGTTGCAGCAGCTATAATGAACTCCACCAGTTCTAGACAGGCCCGGACTGTCAATGGCAAACCTAGAGTGTGCCGGGCCCCCTCCTGCAAAAAAATCTTCAGAGGGCCCCGTTCCCCATCCTCCTGCCTACTTTCCACCTCCGCCCACTTCCCGTCCAGACTCAGCCCACTATATGCCCCATGCTGATACACTCTGCTTCCCCGCCGCAGGTAAGAGAGCGGCTGGGGAAGGGGTTGTTCTTGTTGGCTATAGAGGAAGCAGACCCCACAGTCTAGGCTCCCTTTTTCCCCAGGCCCCCCTTCGACTGCAGGATCTGTTCCTCTATAGTTATACCACTGCGGACTGGCAATGTGTGGGTTCTGGCAAATACCAGAGGGGCTGCTGTAAATAGCCATAGACAGTCACTATTCATTGGGCTGGTGGGAGGCTGTTTGGGCTGCTGTGTGGCCTTTTTGGGCCTCTGTGTACTTGAAATGCCAGGGCCTATTTTGAATCTCAGTCCAGACCTGGTTCCAGATCAGCAACACATTCCATAAACATCCCAGGCTCACCTAAATTGACAAAAAGCACTGTACTTCTGCAACCTGTTTTGTTAATAGTAGAACAATAAACTAAAAAATGTACAGAAAGATGGCAGCTTGAAAAACGAATACAAACATATCATCACTGTTTAAGGTGGCCCCCGTCAAATATTTGGGTTGTTTACTAATTTTTTTAGAATGCATACAGTCTTTTTTGTTATCTGTAAATATTTATACACTGTAGTTTGTAGGTTATATACTAAGGGCTATAGTGTATGTAGAGTTTTGACCTCAATTTATAATGAATAGACACTGGAAAAAAACAGTTTGCCAGGTATTCTTGCAAGGAAAATGCACACATTCAAATATTCTTATTACACTGGCATATACATATAGTAAATTGTTTGCCTTTAGCTGTTTTGTGGGGTATTGTGTGTGTCATTTACTGATCACCTGGCACAAAATATGCAGCTTCGGACTTCAGAGTAAAAGTGCCCTTGGCTTGGGTGTGAGAACAGTGCCTAATAAAGGAGGACAGACCTTAGTTCTTAAAACAGCAGTGTTTCAATATGGAATTATCCAATGGCACATACTATTACAATAATATACGTTTTCACAAGAACAACTTATTTCTACAAAATAGTCCTTTCAGATATGACAAGTTTGACGTAATTTACTTTTACAGATACTTGCAGCATTCAGAGATATAGTTTCCCTTTAACCATAAAGCATAACAGAACATTTGCTTTCTGAAAGCAAATACCCTTAACTGCTTTGTTATATAACACCACCAGCAAAACAAAAATTTCACTCTAACCTTCGTATACATAAATCATTTCTTTTCAGAACCCTTCTGGAATAAACATGACACATTGATTTCAGGCATACGTTAAATATACACATTTTGTTATGATAGTGCCCCTTTCATAATTCACATGTAACCAGAAATGTGTTGTTTCTAAATCCCTGAAGGCTATTATGAAACAAACGCTTCTTATTGGAACTTGCTTTTAGTTTTACCTAGATCAGTTGGAAACAAATGATCAGCTTTCCTTCAACAGTAAAATGCTGGCTTTTTGTAGCAGAAAAAAAAAACTAAAAGAAGTACTGAGCTGCTTAAACCAGTAGTTTGCCCTGTTTAGATCATGAAATAACAAACAGTGGATTTTTTGGATTATCACAATAGACTTTCTTTAGACTTAAAAAGGGCTCATTTACAAATGCAAGAGAAATGACAAAACTATAAAACTGATGCAAAGTTAAGCATAGGTTAAACACATGGGTATTCGGTCATGTGTTCCCCTGCGGTGGATATTTTATGTGCTCCATCAAAGGGGAACACAGCCCAGTCTATTCTATCAGTTTGTACTCACTGTGCTGCAGGGAAGCGTTGAACACAAATGGAATGTCTACTTGTATTGGATTTTCAGATTTGTCCAGTTTACATCGGGTTGATTTTTAGACAGATGCCTTTAATGGCTATAAGAGGTTCTTTGTTAACTTCTTGGACAAACATAGGGGCAAATTCAGTAACCGGTGAAGTGGCTAACTCTAGTGAAAATTCGCCAGTGTTATGTAATTTTGCCAGTCTATTTTGAAGTAGATAGACTATCGCAACTTTGCAGCATAATGCCAGGCGAAGTTGCACTATGGCAAAGGGG
Organism: Xenopus laevis; assembly: GCF_017654675.1. Classification (NCBI taxonomy): domain Eukaryota; kingdom Metazoa; phylum Chordata; class Amphibia; order Anura; family Pipidae; genus Xenopus; species Xenopus laevis. The sequence goes on from NC_054381.1 coordinate 122,544,373, forward strand.
CGAAACTACGCAAATTTACTACATTTTTTTTTTCTGAATGTTACCTCTTTCGCCAGAGTATACTTTTTTTTACTTTTTATAGGGTGATAGGCTGAAAAAGATTGGAAATTTTTTCTACGGTAACCTCCTTCCCCCCTACTTTTGTTAACATATGGCCCCTAAACTATACTGTGGGCACATGTGTAGGGCATTAGAACACCTCTATATAATTCTATTAAGTTTCCCTGGGCTTGTGTAATGTTATTTATTTGCTGCAGCATACACGTCCATTCCAACTTCTATTTCGCGCTGTATGCAGTTTTCCGATCGCTAGCGTAACCTTTAACCGCTGATCGTAACATCGATAGTGCAACTTCGCAAACGATCGGTAATTGTGCGCAACTTCGGATCTTCATGAATTTGCGCAGCCCTGGTGAATCTATGCCTGGCGAAGTGCGGCAAAGTCAACGCTGGCGCAACTTCGAAGGTAAGTAAATTTGTCCCATAATATCCAGGGCAACAGTAATCTCAAATTCTAAGTTAGTTTTGTGTATGTTTACCGTATATACCCGAGTATAAGCCGAGTTTTTCAGCATCCAAAATGTGCTGAAAAAGTCTTCCTCGGCTTATACTCGGGTCAGCAGTACCCAACCCGAGAAGCTGAGATTTCAGTCACTTTTAATCATTCCTATACCAACAGTACACTTGGGGAGAGACTGCAATATCCCACAATGCCCTCTGTTGGTTATATGAAAGAATAACAGTGCGCCCTCTGTTGGTTATATGAAAGAATAACAGTGACTGCAATATCACACACCGCCATCTGTTGGTTATATGAAAGAATAACAGTGACTGCAATATCACACAGCGCCATCTGTTGGTTGTATGAAAGAATAACAGTGCGCCCTCTGTTGGTTATATGAAAGATTAACAGTGACTGCAATATCACACAGCGCCATCTGTTGGTTGTATGAAAGAATAACAGTGCGCCCTCTGTTGGTTATATTAAAGAATAACAGTGACTGCAATATCACACAGCACCCTCTGTTGGTTATATGAAAGAATAACAGTGCGCCCTCTGTTGGTTATATGAAAGAATAACAGTGACTGCAATATCACACAGCACCCTCTGTTGGTTATATGAAAGAATAACAGTGCGCCCTCTGTTGGCTATATGAAAGAATAACAGTGACTGCAATATCACACAGCACCCTCTGTTGGTTATATGAAAGAATAACAGTGACTGCAATATCACACAGCGCCATCTGTTGGTTATATGGAAGAATAACAGTGACTGCAATATCACACAGTGCCCTCTGTTGGTTATATGAAAGATTAACAGTGACTGCAATATCACACAGCACCCTCTGTTGGTTATATGGAAGAATAACAGTGACTGCAATATCACACAGTGCCCTCTGTTGGTTATATGGAAGAATAACAGTGACTGCAATATCACACAGCGCCCTCTGTTGGTTATACGAAAGATTAACAGTGATGGCAATATCAAACAGCACCCTCTGCACATGGTAGTGGGACAGTGGGACAATGCACACAGTAATCCGTTTGGCAATTCTCTGTCACCATCAACTTTGCAAAGAAGTCCGGTTGATTGCTGGGGGGGTCGCTTTGGCAGAATGTGCGCTGCTGGGAGACAGGGCTGTAGTTGTGTCTAGGCTTATACTAGAGTCAATAAGTTTTCCCAGTTTTCGTAGGTAAAATTAGGTACCTTGGCTTATACTCGGGTCGGCTTATACTCGAGTATATACGGTATACAGTTGTGTACGTCGGCTCATTTTGGGCTTGATAAAAAGTTGATTTGCATTCAAATATAGCTCTTTGCGGATTAAACTGCATTCATAAGCAAGCCCGACAGTTTCTTACAATAGGGGCTGATTTACTAAAACTACGAATTTATCCAATTTTTTTTCTGAAAACAAAGTCAACCTAACTCCCTTCCACAAATTCAACTCATTTATCAATAATGTCTCTTGAAAAAAATCAGATTGACAATTCATATTGTAAGATTGACACTCAGAAAACTATACTGCGAAAACCACTTTTTCAGATTATCGGACGAAACCCAGACTTTTCAGATTTTCCAGAGCAGATCACGATGTCAAGAACAACTTCAGACACATCTGCCATTGACTTCTACATGACCTCATCAGGTTTGAGATGGCGTATTTTTGGATTTTTAACAGCTTTGTGGTATGAAAAATCTCTTTTGCCCCTAAAAGAAAAAATCAAGGTTTAATAAATGGACCCTAAGACTCTCTCATTCACTTGTTAAATTATTTCCTTTCTGATAAATCCCATTCAATATGTTAATTTTCTAGTAAGGCTATAAAACCTAAAAGTCGTCCATAATTGTATTTACATTCCTTTTACTTTGGGTTGATAACCCGTGCATTGCATATTATTAAGCAATGAATGAATATATTCAAAAACAAAACTGGTAAACATCTATTTATTTATATTAGAGGCATGTGCTAAAATGTGATGAGATGCTATGCTTTGCTGTAATTGGACCAAATAAATGTTTTTTACTTTTAAAAACCATAGTTATACAATTTATCTGTATTCTTGTAGAAAAGGTAAACAGTGATTAGCTAGGAAAAAGATGAAACAAAATCGTGTGTGGAAGCTTTAACCAGTGACAAAGCTAAAAGTTATTGGGCCATTCATTCAAGTTTACCAAAATCAGACAGATATCTATCAAAAATCGCTTTGGGCATGGAGCTGCAAAGGGTCTTGAAGTTATCTAAAAGGTAAACAATGTGGGGGCATGTTCTGCATGAGGTCTAGAAAGGACATGCTAGGTGAGAGCTCCATCTGTGGGCCCAGATTATATCTAATTCGATCCTGAAATAATTATCATTTCAAGAGTATCAATAGAGTACCCTTTTGGGAAGTGCTTAAACTAAAAATCTATATTTATATAAAGTGCTAGTGCAATAAGTTACTCTAGTTCATTTACTTTCTTTTTTAACCCTTAAAGTGCCTTTCAAATTTAAGGGGACTTGTTGCATAATGATTTCTTAGCAGCTTTAAATTAGTTTATGATTCAATAACTCTGACATATACTGTAAATATCCAATTAATCAGTTATAAAGTGAATAAGTGCTTAAATTAAGAATATCAGTTCATCCTGAAAAATTCATATACTTGCTCAGATTGCATAAAAAGTAGGAAAAAGGGGATCAATATTAGGTGGAGATGTCCCGTTTAGGCTATCTTATCTTTTTTTCTATCTTCAGGACCTCACAAAGCTGGAGAAGTCAGGGCTTCTGGGACTGTCGTCTCAATATTACCTTATCTGACTTGTAAAAGAACTAGCTATCCTACAAAACCACAAATCCCAGGGCCCTTAATAGAGAAAGCAGTTTGCTGAGAGAGAGAGAGGATTTCTGAGCAAGGACCAATAGAAAACTGTTTTCTATAACTGATTTTTCTAAAAAAAAACAAAAAAAAAAAACAAACGTTCAGTTAAAAATGGTTTAAACTGTCTATGTAAGAAGTTGCCGATGCGCATTTCAAATTAGCTTTTCATAGGCTATATGGATTATTCGGGACACTGACTATTTATCTATTTATTTACCAGTATATTATACATTCATATATTTACAATGTGTACATAAAAATAAAAGGGTCCAAAACTAAACAAACAGCATTTTAACCATAATCCTCTTTGAAATAAATATAGAACTATATGCAGTTTTTATGCTCATTTTGTATCCTCTGATCAGCAGCAAGTCATGTGACATATCATTGTGATGTCATAATGGACATTATCACAGCTGTACATAACCAGCCCAGACTGCCTCATTCTTGATCAGGAGACTGAGGTGAGTGGAGCTCATGATACGCTGGGGAAATTTTTAAAATAAGAATATTAATATAAATATAAAGGTAGCTGCTGGATAGGCCTTATTAGTGTCTGCTAGTGGGGTAAATGCGGGGAGGGGGGGTTTGCTTGGCCCAACAAACAACAATGGTGGCATTGCTTGTACCAATAGCCTATATATAATATTAGCACATTCCTTATTTTCATTTAAGATACATATAGCAATGCAATAGAGTTATTATAATATCATAGCGCCACCAACAAAAGACATATTCCATTTTAAACACAATCTCAATACAGTCTTTCTATTTGCATTAATTTCTAACTGTCCTTAAAAGAGCAGATTATCTGCTAAGACTGAATTTGCTGACCATAGTTTGCAGGTGTGATGTCATAATGTGACACATAAGACATTGTGATGTCACAGTGCACACAGAGTTAATGTTTGAAAACAAGCTCTAACTGCCTCATTCTGTATCAGGCAACTGAGGTGAGTGGAGCTCATGACACGCTGGGGAAAATTTTAAAATAACAATATAAATATAAATATAAAGGTAGCTGCTGGATAGGCCTTATTAGTGTCTGCTAGTGGGGTAAATGCAGGGGGGGGAGTTGCTTGGCCCAACAAACCACAATGGTGGCATTGCCTGTACTAATAGCCTATATATAATATTAGCACATTCCTTATTTTCATTAAACATAATATAGCAATGCAATAGCGTTATTATAATATCATAGCGCCGCCAACAAATGACATATCTCAATACAGTCTTTCTATTGATTTATAACTGTCCTTAAAAGAGCAGATTATCTGCTAAACCTGAATTTGCTGACTGTAGTTTGCAGGTGTGATGTCATAATGGGACACATGATACATTGTGATGTCACAGTGCACACAGAGTTAATGTTTGAAAACAAGCTCTAACTGCCTCATTCTGTATCAGGCAACTGAGGTGAGTGGAGCTCATCATCATACACTGGAGAAAATGTTAGAAAAATTAATATTCATATTCATATAGCTGCTGAGTAGGGCTTAGTAGCTGTTAGTGGGGTAATTGCAAACCATTTGAGTTTGAAGGGGGTGAAGTGCTTGGCCCTGCAGACAATAATGGTCGCATTCGCTTTACTAATGGTATATATATATATGTACATATATTAAACATTCTCTATTTTCATCTACATATAGCAATATAGCTGATATAGTTGTTGTGTAGGCCTAAGTATCTGCTAGTGGATTAATTATGGGGATCTGAAAAGTTATTAGTGTGCTTTTTCTAGTCATTAATTGTCACTCTAATGTTACCTTAATGTTACTGGCCATTCATTTTCAGTTACCTGTTAAAAAATTGATCAACCTTATTTAAACCAATTTATAGGATTATTACATAGTGTGTAACCAATGATTTTTCTCTCTCCACAGAAAGAATATTCTACTTACAAATCACCAAAAAGAATTTTTGACAAACAAATCAACAGAAAGAATTTTTGACATACAAATCGACAGAAAGAATTTTTGACATACAAATCAACAGAAAGAGTATTTGACATACAAATCAACCGAAAGACTTATCGACATACAAAAACCATCATGTTTCGACGCATTTGCAGTATTTTCAAATGTTTTAGAAAAGTAAGGGTTTTTTTTATACTCATATCCTAGATTTTTAGTTTGTATAGAAAAACTATGTAAACTGTTAATGACAAACTAAAATGCATGTGATGAAAATAGGACACTGGCGCACCCAGTGACTCCTCACAACCCCTCTGACCACTCCCTGACCCCTCCATACTTGGGGAAAAAAATTGGCTCTTTTTTAGTCTCCGGGCCAAAAAAGGTTGGGGACCCCTGTGTTAACGGATTCAAATTTGAGTTCACTGGCATAACTATAGAGGAAGCAGACTCCACAGTCGTGGCCCAAGGAACAGGGGGGCCCGGACCATGGGGTCCACTTTCTCTATAGCTGTTTAAGGAAATATCAGCCAGGGGTGGTGAGTGGGTGGGTATTTCTGGGTAGGTATAGCTCTGCGCTGGTCCCTCCAAAGATTTATTTGCAGGGGGGCCCGGAGCCAGAAAGTTACGTTATTCTTTGAGCGATTTAGTGAATTTGTTTCCCCATGTTGAAGCTATAACAGCTCGATGGTGGGATGTACCTTAACTATGATAATTTTGCATATCTAATAGAAAAATAATATTACAAAATAGGGATGCACTGAATCCAGGATTGGGTTGGGGATTCGGACAGGATTCAGCCTTTTTCATCAGGATTCAGATTCAGCAGAGTCTTTCTGCCTGGCCAAACAGAATCCAAATTTGCATATGCAAATTAGGGGCGGGAAGGAAAATGCATCACTTTTTGTTACAAAACAAGGAAGTAGAAAAATGTTTCCACTTCCAATCCCTAATTATATATATATATATATATATATATATATATATATATATATATATATATATATATATATATATATCTTAAATATATTGATAATGGGTTGAGTGCAGAGGACCTCTTGTAGTTGACTATATGTATTTTGTGGTCACACCCTCATTGCACCCCCGCCTAATGGTTTTAAAAAATAGTGGTGAGCACAACTTTCCCTTGTTTGTTATATATATATATATATATATATATATATATATATATATATATATATATGCAAATTAGGATTCGGATTCGGTCCGTTATTTGGCCGAATCTTTCACAAAGGATTCGGGGGTTCGGCTGAATCCAAAATAGTGGATTTGGTGCATCTCTAATTACAAATTTTTTTTTTGGTTTTGGGTAGATCTAAACCAGATCCTTTCATTACTCACTGTAAGAATCAGCTTATAATAGCCTTATATTTTGTACACTTTCTGAATATCTAATATTAAATCATACCTTGTTTTCTGTATTGCTTTATAAGGAAAATGGTCTTAGAGGTTGGGAACTGCTATGTTTCCTAATTCTAACTTCTAATGGACCTATTCATGTAGTTACACCTTGATCATTGCCTCTAATATTCAAACCTATTTTCTTTTGCCAGGTTAAAAAAGAGAAAAATGAAGTCATTTTGGTAAGTAGAGAAACTTGTCATACATAAACATTCTGTTAAAGATGTAGGATAATATAACAATGTTGTAAAATATAATAAAAATTAAAAACACTCCAAACCTTCTAGCAGATATAACACTCTTCTTGAACTATGATGCATGGCCTAGCATATGTTACTCCCAAGGGGCCACATTTGTTCAGTTTGTTAATTAGATTTTGGATAATTATCTGTGGATCAGTAGCCTTAGACACCAACTCTACACAAATGTATCTAACATTTCAGTTGATTTACAGATTTCACCATTGCCACTTACATACCAACAATGACCTGATTGCTAAGAACCCATTTCATTGCTAATGTCTAATTATCCTTTTCTTTTCCAGCAAGGGGCAGTCCAGTAACCCCTTGCATTTTTTCTGAGAAAAGAGATGCCAACCCTGCATTCATTTATACTCAAAACTATATCTCATAGTATAATGTGCCTTTTCTTTATCTTGATCAATAATCTCTTCCACCTCCCCTTTTTTTTTATTTACAAAACAGGAACTACCGAAGATGTACACAGAAATGCCCTGTTTGGTAAGAGATTTTTATTAGTTATATTTAAATAATATTAAATTAAATAAAGCAACATTACATATATGAACCAATAAATTCACATAACACATTACTAACTTTATTTTCTGTGTCACATATTGCCATATCCAATAGATATTAGCATGGTAACAAATGGATTAATTGTATGTTTTTATTTTTAAACAGAATCAACCTGAGGAAATCATTGTCCATGACATCTGCCAGGAAGAACCTGAGGACAATATTTGCCATCACAGCTATCAGGTAAGTAGTTTTAAATTAACTAAAAAAAACACAACAACATGCCTCTTCCCCAACAATACATGGCTTTTTGCTTAATATATTTTTAAGCCTTCTTTGTAAAGCCTTCATTTTTTGTAGAGCTCAATTAATTATCTTACATTTGCTGAACAGAATCAATCATGTGTTCCATGTGATCAATACATTTATATCTCTTTTCCAGGAGCAACCTGAGGAACCTGGCACAGAGATCAGCCAGAGTAATGCCTCAGAGGAGGAAGAAAATCTAGAAGAAGAAAGTCTAGAAGAAGAAAGTCTAGAAGAAGAAAATCTAGAAGAGGAAGAAGAAAGCAGTAATGATAATCCGTTTCCATTTCTTGAGGTATGGCTTTTTGTTTAATATATTTTAAAGCCTTCTTTATAGAGCTCAATTAATTATCTCACATTTACTTAACAGAATCAATCATGTGATCCATGTGATCAATAATCTTCTCTCTCTTTTCCAGGAGCAACCTGAGGAGCCTGGCACAGAGATCAGCCAGAGTAATGCCTCAGAGGAGGAAGAAAATTTAGAAGAAGAAAATCTAGAAGAGGAAGAAGAAAGCAGTAATGATAATCCCTTTCCATTTCTTGAGGTATGGCTTTTTGCTAAATATATTTTAAAGCCTTCTTTGTAGAGCTCAATTAATTATCTCACATTTACTTAACAGAATCAATCATGTGATCCATGTGATCAATAATCTTCTATCTCTTTTCCAGGAGCAACCTGAGGAGCCTGGCACAGAGATCAGCCAGGGTAATACCTCAGAGGAAGAACATAATCTAGAAGAACAAGAGGAAGATGAAAACAATAGTGATGACATGCTTATATCTAGTGGGGAAGAAGAAAGCAGTAGTGATAATCTGTTTCCATCACTTGAGGTATGATTTGCTATCAAGGACATTAAGACATTTTGTGCATTGAACTGATTGATGTATTGGGACATGTTTAGCTTAATGTTTATTAAGTATGGCTTTGTTTAGGCCCACTAATGTCTGGGAACCTAAAAACCAAACTGCAGTTTAAATCACCAGTCCAGCTCATGCTAAAACTCTTTAAGAACTATATATTTTTGGAGTGTCCACATAAACTGCAGTGCCCAGAGGGAAGCCATCAATGCTTATCACTACAACACCATGCTGCATACATTACATGGGGAAACCCACAAATGGGTCATTTTTTTTCTTTGCAGCTCTGGAATACATTGAAAACTTTGAAAATACATTTTACTTTTATTAAATTGTCTTTGAGTTAGAACTCCAGTTATATCTCTCTCTTACCCATGGGAAACCAGAGCAGAATGTAGAAATTGCCACAGACAACTGGCGCATAATTGAATAATGGGAATTATAAAAAACATTTAGCTTGTCATAAATGCATGTTTTTGCACCTTCTCTATAAATCAGAATTGATCTGAAATTATCTTTGTCATTCACTCTCTCGCTTAAGCATCATCAACCAGATAATCACAGTATTGATGCTTGAGAGAAAAACATACTGTAGGGATGAGCAAATTTTTGACGCCCATAGACTTTAATAAATTTTGGCCAATTTCCACTGCCGGCAATTTTTGGCGAAGTGAAATAGGTCAAACTCACCCATCCCTACAATCAAGATATTCACATAACAATTACCAACTTTATTTTCCAATACTGTGTCACATTGCCATATGCAATAGATATTAGTATAGCAACAAATGGATTAATTGTATGTTTTTATTCTTAAACAGAAACAACTTGAGGAAATAATTGCCCATGACATCTGCCAGGAGGAACCTGAGACAAATATTGGCCATTTCCAGGAGCAACCTGAGGAGCCTGGCACAGAGATCAGCCAGGGTTATGCCTCAGAGGAAGAAGAAAATCTAGAAGAACAAGAGGAAGAAGAAAACAATAGTGATGACATGGTTATGTGTAGTGATGAAGAAGAAAGCATTATTGATTATCTGTTTCCATTTCTTGAGGTATGATTTTCTATCAAGGACATTAAGACATTTTGTGCATTAAACTTATTGATTTATTGGGACATGTTTAGCATAAAGTTTATTTAGTATGGCTTTGTTTAGGCCCACTAATGTCTGGGAACCTAAAAATCAAACTGCAGTTTAAATCACCAGTCCAGCTCATGGTAAAACACTATAAGAACTATATATTTTTGGAGTATCCATATAAACTGCAGTGCCCAGAGGGAAGCCATCAATGCTTATCACTACAACACCATGCTGCACACATTACATGGGACATTGTAGGGATGAGCACATTTTTGACGCCCTTGACTTTTATGCATTTTGGCAAATTTTCACCGACTGTGATGGGTCAAATTTGCCCACCCCTACAAACAAGATATTCACATAACAGATTACTAACTTTATTTTCCAATACTGTGTCACATTGCCATATGCAATAGATATAAGTATAGCAACAAATGGATTAATTGTATGTTTTTATTCTTAAACAGAAACAAACTGAGGAAATCATTGCCCATGACAATTGCCAGGAAAATCCTGAGACAAATATTGGCCATTTCCAGGAGCAACCTGAGGAGCCTGGCACAGAGATCAGCCAGGGCAATGCCTCAGAGGAAGAACATAATCTAGAAGAACAAGAGGAAGATGAAAACAATAGTGATGGCATGCTTCTATCTAGTGGTGAAGAAGAAAGCAGTAGTGATAATCTGTTTCCATCACTTGAGGTATGATTTGCTATCAAGGACATTAAGACATTTTGTGCATTGAACTGATTGATGTATTGGGACAGGTTTAGCTTAATGTTTATTTAGTATGGCTTTGTTTAGGCCCACTAATGTCTGGGAACCTAAAAACCAAACTGCAGTTTAAATCCAGGTTATGCTAAAACACTTTAAGAACTATATATTTTTGGAGTCTCCACATAAACTGCAGTGCCCAGAGGGAAGCCATCAATGCTTATCACTACAACACCATGCTGCACACATTACATGGGGAAACCCACAAATGGGTCCATTTTTTTACTTTGCAGCTCTGGAATACATTGCCCAAAGTTTAAAGGGGTTATTTACTAAACTCGATTTTTTTTTGTGCCCGAGGTTTTTGAGCAAAAATGTTAATGTTTAGAGGAGAAAAAATGCTCACCATTTCAAACCTGTCACTGTTGTGTATAGGTCTATAGCAGAGGGTTTTACACTGATTAGTGATTATGCCTTACTTCTTGTGATGGTTCCCTGGATGCTCCGTCTCTGGCACCCTGTATATATCCAATGTATTGTGAAGTATGGGAATCATTCACGACAGCAGGTTAACTGCAATTAGGCTGTTTATTATGTCACCACACGACATGTTTCGGACCTATTGGTCCTTTTTCAAGTGTGTACAAACTGGTGTGAAATGAACATACTTATACACCACATGTGATAGTTGACCCGCCCACCAATCAACAAATCCCCAGGTAGTTAACCCTTAGAAAAAAAATTTTTGAAAATTTTAAAAGTTTTTTTAAAATGGTAAAACCATATGTCTCCATTCAGTGTCCATCTGTGAACTTGTCCATCTCCATATATACGGCATCGTGTCTAAACATCATAAATAGATCAAAAATGTCAAAAAATAATTTACAATAAAAGTTTTTTTTAAAAAAACAATTTTATACATAGGTTTTCTCAATATACATAAGGAACTGCTCAGTTATGAGCCTACCTGAAAAGACAACTTGAAAAAGCAAAGTCTGCCCACATTTATATTTTAAATTTACTTTATTATTGGGTTTAATAATTCGTTTCTTACCCTTAGTTGGCTTCTATAAAATGAAAGCTATGATTATGTTCTATTCTAGTTAACCTGCTGTCGTGAATGATTCCCATACTTCACAATACACTGTTGTGTATAGGTCAATGGGAGATGTCCTTTTTACAATTTGAAGGTATCGTGGTCTGCTCTGGATTTTGTCCGATTGGGGTTTTCAGGCAATAACCTGAAAAAATTAAGCAATTCAGGATTCAAATCCAAATAATTTGTACTATTGGGGGTTTTCCCCGATTTTAGCAATTTTTTCACCGACCTGACTGTTTCAAGTTATTTTATTGATAAATAAGATAAAATTGTGGATGGGAGTTTAGTCAAGCTTAGTTTAATACAAATATGAGAAATTCGAGTTTTAGTAAATAACCCCCTAAAAGTCTCACACATATTAGTTCTATTAGGACAAACCATAACCCATATACATAAGAATAACAATCTTTGTAATAGTTATGTCCACCATTAACAACACTGTTTAGGCACAAGGCCTCTTTGCTATACTAAATATAAATTTAAAAACTGCTTAACAAGGAACACAGTGAGGAATCTTATGGGGATGCCTCTCAACCTGAACAAACTAAATGAGCAACAAACTAAAAAGAAAAGCTTGCAATATTTATTCTTTTTGTCTATTTACTGAGTTAATCTAAAATAATGTTTTCCTTTACCAGGTCCACAATGAACATGGATTTGACAAACTATACCCGGTATGCAAAATATTTTTGACATTATTATCCCTGTTTTCAGCCTTCTCCCTCTATTCTCCCCCCACCACCTGGCATTATATTGTCTTATTTTCAAATTTTGCATTTTACTGTTTTTTAGGACCCAACTGGCTGGATAGACCTCGAACAATGTGTTGGATCAGGAGGATTTGGAATAATCCATAAGGTCAGATATGAGATTTTAATATTGTAAGGGGCGGGAATGACCTACCTTTTGTGGCCCTTAACATCTCAATGTAATTCTATATATTGTATATATTTATCTATCTAGTATATAAATATTCATACATATGTCATGTATCACCAAATTGGTGAGAGGGAGATACAAGTATTTTATGCCACATTTTTAGCAGTATTCATATTTCCTTTTGGAGTTTGTTTTTTGTTTCTGAGACTGCAAAGACGCATGTCGTTATACTCAGGTACTTTATCAAATTCAAGTCAAAATTCACCACAAATCTGTTTTCTTTCAGGCATGGCATTTTAAGGAAAAGAAAGAAGTGGCCATAAAAGTAATAAAAGACCTTAGGGTAATGTATATTTTTTACTATTTAATTTATTATAATGAGAATGTTGCAGAAAGTGTTGTGTTACACATACAAATCAACTGCCAGTAAAAAGAGACTTTGTAAACCATAATTAGCAAGTCGCCCCCTTATATAATGGATAGTCATAATGCAAAATGGAATTTGTAATTATTAGAAATGGACTTCTTTAAATGCCCCAAGCTCTGCTCAGCCTGGTGAAATATTCACTGGAGGTTTAATTATTTAATAAATGCAAAACTAACTATATCAACTGCTTGTAATATTTGCATCTTATAAAAGGCAATCTTGTGGCTTATATTCATTAATCTCTATGTAACAATACTATAAAGTAACCACCCCTAACAGAAGGGGATTTAAATCACACCAAATCATAACCCAGTTCAACACATTGCAAGTAAACACATGGAGCGGCATAGAAGAGAAAGGGGGGAAGTTAGATTCTATGATTGAGAGTGGACGCCAATACAGCACATCACAGAGAGACTTGAGAGAACTGATAACCTTTACTAGCTTTACGCATTCAGAAGCTTCTGATGAAGTGACTCCAGTCACGAAATGCGTAAAGCTAGTTCCCCTGTCCGCTTACACTTTTGTATTCTTAACATGGATTAATAAAATTAACTGGTTTTATCCAAGTTTGGTTTCCCCAAGTTCTGATCCGGTGAGGTCATCCCTACTATCAAGTTTGTTTGGGAAGTTAGTATCTGTGGTGTTGGCACTGTGGTACACTGATGGCAAAGTAATGAATTCTATGTTTTACAACAAGGATTAAATAGTTATCAAGACTAATTTAATGATCATTATTTCTGTATCTAGGATAATGAAGAGATCCTTGCTGAACTGTACGTACTTGAACGCGTTTCTGGCCACGACAACTTCCCTGCCTTTTATGGAGCCTTTTATCTACGGCCCAGCATTTCAAATGAAGAGGCGCTATGGGTAAGGATATACTTCTTAAATAAAAGCACATAATGGTCTTGCATTGCACATGCCAAGAAGGAGAAAATCTCAATCAAAGTTAATAAATATAACACTGATTATTTCAGACCCGTTACTGCTACTGATTACTAGGAATGTTACACAGACACACAGACAGATACATAGATTTTAGGCAACATATATGTACACTATAATATTTATATTTATATACACTATAAATAAAAACATTTTATTTCTATTCTAGATTGCTATGACAATGTGTGCTGGTGGCTCCGTAGACACCTTAATTAGGAGCACGCCCAATAGATCCTTGGATGAGACCTGGATTTCATACATATGCAAGAAAGTTTTACAGGTAAGACAGATATTAGAAAAAAAGAAGATAAGGACTGCACTGCTCACCATTCCCCCCTCGATTCAGGTGCACAGTCCAACAGTGTCCCCACTGTGAATTCAACGAAAAACTCAGGAAAAAAGACGGCACTTCTGAAAGTTGGGATTTATTGGGGTTCCTGCAAGTAACCAGGTTTACTTGCAGGAACCCCAATAAATCCCAACTTTCAGAAGTGCCGTCTTTTTTCCTGAGTTTTTCGTTAAGACAGATATTAACCCCTTCATTGCTTTTCATAATCTCTGCTCACCGACTTTGCATCCTATTAATTCTAGAATATAAAAATATATACATGTTCATCATGTTTGCTTTATTTATCTTTCTAGGGCCTGGATTACTTACAGGAACTGAACGTGATACATCATGATCTCAAGGGCGCCAATATAATGTTAACTTCTACGGCCCGTGTGAAGATAAGTAAGTGACGTTTATTATCTATAGGAAGAATGGGTGCCACAAAAGCAAAGGGTACATTTATTGCTCATCTCAATGCATAGCTTTTCTTAGGCATCATAAAACTTTAAAGGGGATCTCTACCCAAAAATTGCACCTTTGCATAATTCAAAAATATCATTGTAAGCATCGTTCCAATATACAGTCATTAAGAATGTTCAGTGTTTTATTTGTCTCTGTCTTTACACTCTCTTTGCACCTGGTTCAAATCAATAGTCAGCACCAGACAAAAGAAAATACTGCTTCAAAAATATATTTCCATTTGTAATAACTGTAGCACCTTTCTGTATTGTCATAGATGTTATTACTGTGTTGTACAAAGTAAATTCATGCTTGTTTCTTTCAATTTCAGTTGATTTTGGCCTTGCCACAATAGGGCCCATCAGTACAAGTAATGCAGGAACCCGCTGTTGGATGGCACCTGAAGTCCATGCATGTTTTACAAGAAGTGTACATTATAACTACAAGGTATAATTAATAAAATAGTTGTCATTTAGTTCAGTTTTCATTAAAGTGATTAAACAAAATGCACTCTTAAGGCAGGAATAATAAATCCATGCCAAATGTAATTTGTAGAGCTTTTTTCTCCCAGTAGAGACTCTTAAAAATGTAAAATCATAAATGTTTATAGTTGAAGTCGGCTACTGGAAATGTTTCATAGTAATACAACGTAGCTTGGTTCTAATGTATTAGTCATTTAGCATCCCATATTGACCCTGAGACAGGATGAGGAGGGATAGTCAGTAAAAGTATCTTTATCTTCTGTAACAATGATTATAATTGTAAATGGGTGTTGCTTTTTGTTTTTATTTTCTAGGTGGATGTGTGGTCTTTAGGAATCACAGCCATAGAAATGGCAGAATACGATCCTCGTAAGTAATCTTAAATAACATTTTGCGTGCGTTTATGTTCATTTATGGAGGAGTGTTTTTAGGAATGTCAGGGGGTATCACCTATTCTATAACAATGAAACATGTAAATTGGCCATGAATCAGAGAATCTTTTCTGTGCTTTTATTATAATGGTGTCTTCTGTAATTTGCATTAGTTACTTTTCTTTTTAGTGATACACTGGAAAGCAAGATATAACTTCTTGTTTCAGAGACAGGAGCAATCAGATAAAAGATATAGACTGTGTCTTTCCTGTTTCCCCTTAGGCTAATGGCAAATAATGTGTTTTCTCTGCTGCTGAGAAAATGCAGATACAGCCATATACTGCCCTATATGTCCAATATCTGTCTGTCTCTGTGCACACGCTACAATAATTCCAACCAGACTGCATTTATTTATTTGTTATGTATGAGGGTAAGGCCACACTGGGAATTTTGGGGAGATTCTGATGAGTTTCTATTATCAGAACCAATCGATGATTTATTTTAACTTTTTGAGATAATAATTTCCTTCTTTAAGGGTAAGGCCACACTGGTCATTTTGGGGAGATTTGGTCGCCTAGCGACTAATCGCCTCGTCTTTGCGGTGACCAATCTCCCGAAACGCCTTCCCTCATTCTGCACCGGCTAAAATAAAAAATCGCCGGCGCTAATCACATGCGCCGATTCATTTTGTCAAAGTCGCCCAAAGTTTCCACCCTTCGGGCAACTTCGGAAAAACAAACCGCCGGAAGGAAATTATTATCTCAAAAAGTTAAATTAAATCATCGATTGGTTCTCATAATAGAAACTCATCAGAATATCTGATGTAGTCACCCTCTACTGTACAATGCTGCAAAATACGTTGGCCCCTTGTAAATTTTTAAGAATAACAATAATAATATTGTGTTCTCTTACACTTACAGCACACATTAAACTCCGTGGTGCTGAGCTTTCCGAAAGGATTATGAATGGTCCAGCTCCAGCTCTAAAAGAGGATATATGGTGAGTCATTTTTTTTTTTTTTACAGAAATAGAACTTAAGGTGGCCATAGACGTTACAATTACAATCTTTCCTGGAAAAGATCTTTTTGATCGATAAGCCAACCCATATCCAAGTCTTCTGCCAATATCGGTTGGCTCGTTTCCCACCATACACGCACCGCATATGGTACCAGAATTTTTTTTGTACAATATTATTGATGCGTCTATGGCCACCTTAAGCAGTGAGGGTGGGGGAATGGGGAAAGAGACACTGAAGCATAAGGCCGGGGAAGGTGTTAAAGTGGGAAAGAGATAAGTTCAATGAGCTCAAATGTCACTACTGTATCCACTGTATCCATTGCTGTGATGATGGGCTGTGTTCAAGTTATTAGTACTCTTTAAGAGACATCACCCTTTTTATAAATTCAAGAGCTTACACTTTGTTGGCCCAAATTATTCAATTATTCAAATTATTCAATTATTCAATTCAAACATCTCCCATTTTAATTCCCTATCACCCAACAGACTTCAGTGTCCTTTTTGAATAATTCTGGCTCTGTGTTTTATTACATCATCAGTAACACTTCTGCCTTGTTTCTTTCCCCCCAGGAGTAATAAATTCCAGAGATTTCTTTATAAATGTCTTCAGAAGGATCCAGCCAAAAGACCATTCGCAAAGGAACTCCTATTAAACCGATTCATCACATATAATCGAGATGAAGACGAGGTGCAATATAGCATAGCGGAGCATATACAGAAAGGTAATGCAAATGACTCATATTCTCTACAATCAAAAAGCAATTACTGGGAAATCTTTAATGTCTATGTGGTTATTCAAGGCTTTATGTATTTAAGGATTCCTATTTTGATCACTATCCAAAAAATTAGCGATTTTAGGGAATTTTCATTTTCAGGTGTAATTAGTTTTTTTTAATTACTAATGGTTTTAGCTCCAACCAGTTCTGCTTTAAATTGTGAAAGTTTCTATCAATTACTAACTTAGCTAGCCAGTTAAGGAATCACATTATGACCATTTTTACAGTGCCCTATCATGTGCATAGATATAAAACACAGATCTTCTTGTCTAACATTAAAAACATTTTCTCCTAGGAGCAAAGAAATAAGACATTCAAGTTAAAGATTCTCTTGCAACACCTCATTAAGAAGACTTTGTCAAGACTTAGGAAGGAAATGGAAGAACAAAATATAAATCCCAAAATGGATTCTACCCTTGCAAGATCTGAAATGTGGCTCCTTTATTATGTTCCCAAAAGGGAAAGGAGGGAAAGGGTTGGGAACACAATGTAGGAGCCACAGTCCATCTACTTTGGATACTTTACCAAATGTTTATTTTTATATAATCTATTTAAATGTATATTTATTTTTATATATTAATAAAAATAATAAAAAATAAGCTGATGTTTGACGTTTGAATAATTAATATATAGTGTAAGAAAATGGGCTTTTGAAGAGTTGCATTAACTGTAAAGGAGAGGGAAATGTTTTAGAAAATATCAACTGGGAAAAAATCAATTAGGAGAATATTATTGTGGATATAAACAACTGCTAGTACTTGTTTCATAATCTTCGGGAAAATGTTGTACTTTCAACAGCTTATGATGATAGTTAGGGATTTTGTACACCTTCTGTAAATTATATAGTAAATTAACTTTTTGCCAATTGGCGCAAGAAGTGCAACAATTTTTGTGCAAGCACATATCATGGTTGTGCTTGGAAATAAGCCCTATTGCTTTATAATTGATGGGGTAAGAATGATAGCTCTTTGGGTGTAACTCACTGAGCCACAAAATTCTAACATTAGTGCATACACATGTAACACTAGTAGTAAATTAAGTGTCACGATTCTCTAACTATGAGCTTTACCCCAAAACTTTGCTCTGGATGAGACCTCAATTCTCAGGAGTTAAGACCTCACAACAGTGTGAAGTCAGGGTGTAGTACAACTGTAAATAGGTGCAGTGCAGTGGTTTTTGCAACTTAACCAGAGAACATATTTATTGAACAGGATAGTCCACAAAGAAGTGTATATAACCAAGCAGGAACATAGAGCAACAGTTGATAAGCATATACTCACAACACCAATGGTCAGTATTAGTCCCTGCAGGGAAGAGAACATACACAGTAGCAATGAAGGTACACCTAGCTTTCAGACTTTTCTCTAAGTGGAACCCAGGGGAATCACTACATCCCTAAGTCTGTACACTTAGTTAGTGTTGGACTAGGGGGCAAGGGGCCCCCCACCACGCCTCTGGTCCCCCACCCCAGGTGTAAAGCACCCTCTGGCTCCCCTCCTTGAGCCGCAACCTGCCCCCTCGCGCATACCATCTTTTTAGTATAGCCATGCTGAGAATCAAGGAAGACAGAAGCCGCTTCTGGCTTCCTCCAAGGATCGAGTCTGGACCAGCAGGGCCCACGAGAGCTGGAGCCCAATGGAGTTTTTTCTTGGTGTCCTGCCGGGCCAGTCCGGCACTGCACTCAGTACTTACACTGGGCAATTGGTACCCGGGATCTTAATCCCACTTACACTCCTCGTCTGAGCCTCAGGCTGCTCAGCTAAATAGCCTAACTATCTGTCACTCATAGAGTGACCTCTTAAGGTGAGTAGCCTATCCTTACTAGATCTGACCTTTCTAGGTTCCACTTCTCCTTTCCTGCCTGCTCAGGCAAGGGATTAACAAAATGGACCCTGATGAGGGGGCTGCCATGTTTGTGCTGCAGTGGTCCATTAGCATTAGAAACTCTAACTGACAGATTGAGAAGGGACAGTAAGGTTGTCAGACCTATCAGCAAAAAAACAAGCAACATGACTTTTATTTTAATTAATATTGTGAAGGGTAGTTTTTTATTGTCAGTATAATTTTAAAGAATCAGTCAGACAAATAAATGTTATGAAAGTACCCAATGAAAGAAACACGTGTTGATAGCACTGGTATACAGGCAAAATAGGTAGAAGACAAATAGGTAGATAAAGTGTTGACACTTTTATGTGCAAAATGGCAGCTCCTCTTAATACAATGACTGAAACCATACAGGGTCTCACTTCCCACACTGGGAGGCAGCCAGCAGCATTTCAGGGGCTGAGATGCCACCACCCCCTGACCTAGCAGAGCCGAATGTCTGTGTTAAAAAATAGAAATTTGGCTCTTAAATTTACCAGAGGTGGCTTTTTGCCGCCCCTGGTATTTGGCCATTCAATGCAGCCTGAGGCAAGTTTCTCACCTTGCCTCATTGCAGGAGCGGCCCTGGAGGCAGCAAGCAAAAAACAAGTAACAAAAAACATAAACTTAATTTATGTTTTCTCATAACAGACTTAGTTGCTACACTTGAAGCTCTAAAGACCAAACTGCAGTACTGCGCAAAACATGTAAATTAGTCCCTGATCAAGAGATACCAATAGTCTCTCTGTACAAGAGGTCGCATGTGCAATGAGCCCTTACAAACATGGAGAAGTTGTTTTGTATGAAAAGAGGATAGCCCGTGTTGGCTCAATGAGTAGCACTGTTGCCTTGCAGCAATGGTGTCCTAAATTCCAACCAGGGCAATTTGTGCAAGATGTCTATATGTTCTCCCAGTCCTCATGTCTCTATGGGTTTCCTCCCCATACAGGTTAATTGTCTCCTGATAAACTTGTCCCTATTGTGTGTGAATGTGATAGGGGCCTTAAGGTGGCCATACACGGGCAGATTTTTTACTTCCAAACGACCGATTCCAGAACATTCCGATAATATCGATAACCTATCGGATGGTTGATGGTGTACGAATGATCGTCGGACGAACGATCATCTCAACATTATCATTCGCAAAATTGATCGGATGAGTTTAAACATTTTAGTCGTTCAGGGATAAAATCCGTCTTTGCGCATGTCAGGATTGTAGCACAAGCCAACAAACATATGGAAGCAGGCCCGGACTGACAATCTGTCCACTCCGGCATTTGCCCGAAGGGCCGCTCCACTTACTTTTGAAATGGGCCGGGCATTACAGTGCACAGGCTCTGCTTCTACCTTCACAAACATTGAGCTGCCTCCTCCTCCATTCCTCCCTCCTCCTGTGATTGGCTAGCAATTAGGGAAAGGCAACATCCCTCTCATTGGCCAGCAGACGGGTTGGGAGGCGGCTATCTGTCAGGGAAAGGCAGCGTCCCTCTGATTGGCCAGCAGACATGTTGGGAGGCATCAGAGAGTTCCAGTCTTGTTACACGAAGGTAGAGGGAAGGGAGTGTGTGTGTGTCTCCATGTGTTTGTGTGTATCTCTATGTGTTTGTGTGTATCTCTATGTGTTTGTGTGTATCTCTATGTGTTTGTGTGTATCTCTATGTGTTTGAGTGTGTCTCTGTGTGTGTTTGAGTGCGTCTCTGTGTTTGTGTGTGTCTGTGTGTCTCCATGTGTTTGTGTGTATCTCTATGTGTTTGAGTGTCTCTGTGTGTGTTTGTGTGTGTGTGTCTGTGTGTCTCCATGTGTTTGTGTGTATTTCTATGTGTTTGAGTGTGTCTCTGTGTGTGTTTGTGTGTCTCTGTGTTTGTGTGTGTGTGTCTGTGTGTCTCCATGTGTTTGTGTGTATCTCAATGTGTTTGAGTGTGTCTCTGTGTGTGTTTGTGTGTGTGTGTCTGTGTGTCTCCATGTGTTTTTGTATATCTCTTTGAGTGTGTCTCTGTGTGTTTGAGTGTGTCTCTGTGTTTGTGTGTGTGTCTTCATGTGTTTGTGTGTTTCTCTATGTGTTTGTGTGTGTGGGGGGGCTGCTTTGATTTTATTTGCCCAAGCTGCTTTTCACCCCCAGTCCAGCTCTGTATGGAAGGACCCGAATGTTCTTTGCTGAAAACTTCATTTGTGACCATATGAACTATGTAAACAAATAAATTGATGCTGACTGCAGGAATATCACCCGATCATCTCATATGTGAAAGAAGTTTATTATGCCATAGCAAGACATAAATCCATATGTCTGCATGGAGCAGGGAAGGAGAGACTGACTATATACTACAGACAGTGACACAATGCTGCACCGCTCCTCGTTTGTTGAACAACGGTTATATCTGTTCATATGATCGTTCTCCATGGATGACATATCGTCTGGTAAAATAATCACCAGACGATCGTTTAACGATACGATCGTTCATCGCAGAACGATACAAGTATGCCCGTGTACAGCCCCCTTTAGAATACTTTTATTGTTTCCAGCTATTAAAACATTTGATACAATGCTTATTTTAATGTTATACTGCTTCATCCTGATCTTTTCATCCTTTTGCAACTAAAAAGTCTGGTTCTAAAGACTCTTCATGCTGTATCTTTCTTTTCTTTGGTGAAACTTCATCTAAATGTTATATTTGCAGATTATAAATTTGTAGCATATTTCCATTCTGCATAACTTCTGAACCTTAGCAACTCAGATATGTTTTTTTTTCTCACGATTTTCTTCTAGAATCAATAATGCTAAACTTACACTCTTTCCCCCTTATATTCTGCTGATCCATGAGAATTTTCTGATACCATTCTTTAGCCCAGGAGCTTTTTTCTGTTGCATACAGCCTTTGCAGACATAATGGTTCTTCGTCTGACTTTCCCAGCCCCTTTGTTTCTGTTAGGGATAGAAAGGGAAATCCTCTCTCTCCTGCAAATGTGTTGGAGTTTGGGTGATATAAGTTGAACTATAACTCTCAAAATTCCTAGGTGCCAGTGATTCTTAACCATCAGTAGGATTGCAATAGCAAAGGTATTTCCTTCAGTACAACAGTTCAGCAATATAATATGGGTGAAGCAGTAGAGAGACACCGTTACTGAAGTGGGCCCTCTCTAGTGGCAGCCTCTCTGTTATTAGATATAGGCTGAGTCTCTTTCCAGTTGAGTGTCCCTACACTTAGGACAGGTATCACCTGGGAGAACTACCTCCGTACTATTTTTCCTCAGTGGAACTAGCTGGCCTATCTAACTAGCAAATTCTATCCACTGGCTAAGGCTTGGGTTACTTTAGAGCTTGACGTGAACTGTATATTGAGGCCTACCTCCATCTCAGCCTCTCTGGCAGAAACACCACTTGCTAGGATGGAGTCCAGGTAGAGAGGAAAGGCATGTGCTCCTTATTATTAAAGGGATACTGTCATTGGAAAACATGTTTTTTTCAAAACGCATCAGTTAATAGTGCTACTCCAGCAGAATTCTGCACTGAAATCCATTTCTCAAAAGAGCAAACAGATTTTTTTTATATTCAATTTTGAAATCTGACATGGGGCTAGACATTTTGTAAATTTCCCAGCTGCCCCTGGTCATGTGGATCAGCACTATTAACTGATTCATTTTGAAAAAAAAAAATGTTTCCCATGACAGTATCCCTTTAAATAGACTAAGGACAGGAAATAGTAACTAGAGCCCTGGACCAGTTAGAGAATAGGGGAATTAACCTTCTGGACCTCCTACAGCTATGACAAAAATTCAACTTCAAGATTTAAAAGGACAGCTAAAAAATACATTCTACATACACAACAAGTAATTAACCAGCCAACCATGCACCTGACTAGCTGAAGCTGACTAATCTGCCATCCAGTGTTATTACTTTAGAGAATATTGACCAGATCATTAGTTTAAATGGAGATGCATAAAATACATCATGTAATGTAACACTAATCCAAAGCATACATCTTTTCTCTGTATCTGTAGTACTGGTCATCCATCCAATGCACCTTCAGTTTTGTTAGATAAGGAACAATCTGGTAAACACAATACCTTAAAACCATGCACCTAAAACATGAAAATTACTTGATTAGTAATTATTTCAGATGTGTAGGTCCTAAATGAGAACAGGTCCTAAACTGCAATTAGAGGTTTATCCTATTTGTTCAAACTTGAAATTCACATTAATGCAGTATATAAAAGAGTAAAGTATAGTTTTTTTTAAAATTTATACTGGAAATTAGCCTGATTTGTATTTAGGATTAAATGGATCGTTACCTTCAAAAATACACCTGTATAAGAGCTCCCCATAAATCCTTTCTGACCCTTGCCTCTGTTACAAATCACTAGGCATTCCCCGGCAGTATTTTCCCACAAGCATAATAGAATATAGGTAACCAATATCACATTTAAACAGGGAAAAATAAACTGCAATTCCTTGTCAGTTTTGCCTGCCTGACTGGTAGTAGTAATAAATAAATACATTTGTGGGGAAATATTCATTAAAGCAGTCCAAAATATATAATTTAAAGGCCTTTGGTAAAATACATGATAATATGTTTTACCTGCAGCAATCTACATTAATGCCAGTACAGAGGTGTTTTCAGATGCTTTTGTTGTTGCCCATTGGAGAGGGGATTTCCTATGGGCAGTAAAGTGCCCTATGTGCTGTCACTCTAAGTAGTGTTTTGTTTTCCTTTAAAAATAGCATAGATAGATATATAAAACATTGTAGAGGTTATATATTTTTTAACTTCATACACAGTTCTGACTTATTCTTAGGAAAAGGAACACTGTTCAACCTGTTGTTTTGATTTGGTGGAATCCATCCCAAGTGCTAAAATGATGAAATTACTGTCAGGGATAGCTGGGTGATACCAATGAAATCCTGCTGGTTAGTCTGAGATCACATCTGCAGCTTATAGCTGAAAGCACTTGATGAAATATATTTCCTGAAGTTGCATCTGCTGTTTCTGTTTTTTTTTTCCTTTTCATGTACAGAATGTCAGAATGTGAATTAAAATACAATGCCTTGGACAACCACAAACCTATTGCTTATTCTTATTTCCCTTTATTGCTTTTGATGTGTTTTCTGTTCTTAATGACTCTGCTTCTTTGTAGAGATACAATTGGGTTAATCAAACAGACCTTGTTCCACAGTTGAGGATATTTTTTTATCCAGCTGTGCACTTCAACCATGATGGAAAATGTATCATACTGCCTTTTTGTATGTCAATTTTCATGAATATTCCGTGAGCTGAAATACATGGTCTTTTGCAGGCACAGAAGGTTACTTCACACCAGCCAAATCTCAAATGCTGGTGTCAAAGCACTGTCTAATTGTTTGGGCACATATGTTAAGGTTTAAGGCAACATAATGTGACTTTATTGTCAAAATGTCGAAATTATTTTAACGGCAGATTTTTTGCCATTTTGCAAATTTTTCCTCGGTTTTCATTTTTCAGATTCGCCCATCACTAGCAATGGCACACCTATAGATTTATCTCCCCCAGTTTATCTCCCCCAATAAATCTCCTCTACCGCAGTTGACAAATCTCTTGCAAATGCTTTCCCACCAGTAAGACTGAAAATTGGCAGTTGGCTTTGGTTTCCCAAAGTTTCCACATGAGGAAACTTAAAACTACTTTGGGAATCTGAAGCAACACGTATATTTTCCCCAGTATTGCAGACGGGAAAACAATTGCAGGAGATTAGAATAAATCAAAAATAAATTGTCGGCCTGGGTACCCAACAGATGTATTTTTTTTTCCTACACCTTGTGGGAGATAAGATGCTGTAAACTGTAAACATTTAGAGGCAACTTTTGGAAATTTTGCGATTTAGTCAAGTAAAAAGACATTTATCCAAATGCTTCAAACCTGTACCTTTTAAATGTATATGCATGTGCTGCTGTTAGGGGAACTGAAACAGCGAGCTTTGCTGTAAGCATTTGAAGTATATGCCATGAAAATTAAATGTCTGTTGGGCTTAATGAAGTCGTTTGCACGTGGATAGGAAACTGGCTACAGGATCAGGTACAGAGGGTGGTAGTTAATAGGACATTCTCTACTTGGAGTAAGGTTCTTAGTGGGGTCCCCCAGGGCTCAGTATTGGGCCCACTTTTATTTAACTTGTTCATTAATGACTTAGGGGAGGGTGTTGTAAGTAATGTATCAGTGTTTGCAGATGACACAAAATTATCCAGCCCAATTAATTCCATCCAGGATGTGGCATCCTTGCAACACGATCTTGACAAATTGTCACTCTGGGCAGCTAAGTGGCAAATGAGATTCAATGTTGATAAATGTAAAGTCATGCACCTGGGATGTAAAAATATCCAAGCCACTTATACCCTTAATGGGACTGCACTAGGCAAATCCATTGTGGAAAAGGACCTTGGAATCCTTGTAGATGATAAACTTGGCTGTAGCAAGCAATGCCAGTCAGCAGCATCAAGGGCAAATAAGGTCTTGAGCTGTATTAAAAGGGGCATAGAGTCAAGGGAGGAGGGGGTCATTCTTCCACTGTATAGAGCACTTGTAAGGCCCCATCTAGAATATGCCATACAGTTTTGGTCTCCATCGCTCAAACAGGACATTATTGTATTAGAGAGGGTACAGAGAAGGGCAGCTAAGCTGGTAAAAGGTATTGAAAATCTTAGCTATGAGGAAAGACTGGCCAAATTGGGGATGTTCACGCTGGAGAAGAGGCGCTTAAGGGGTGATATGACAACTATGTATAAATATATAATAAGGGGATCATATAATAATCTCTCTAATGCTTTATTTACCAGTAGGTCTTTCCAGCTGACACAAGGTCACCCATTCCGATTAGAAGAAAAGAGGTTCCGCCTAAATATTCGGAAGGGGTTTTTTACAGTGAGAGCTGTGAAGATGTGGAATTCTCTCCCTGAATCAGTTGTACAGGCTGATACGTTAGATAGCTTTAAGAAGGGGTTGGATGGCTTTTTCGCAAGTAAGAGAATACAGGGTTATGGGAAATAGCGCATGGTCCAAGTTGATCCAGGGACTAGTCCGATTGCCATTTTGGAGTCAGGAAGGAATTTTTCCCCCTCTATGGCAAATTGGAGAGGCTTCAGATGGGTTTTTTTTTGCCTTCCTCTGGATCAACTGGCAGATAGGTAGTTAAAAAAAAAAAAAAGGTTGAACTCGATGGACATGTGTCTTTTTTCAACCTTACTTACTATGTTACTATGTTACTATGATTGGGCCCTGTGAATTAATTATTATTTAATTTAGGTTGAAAAAAAGACAAAAGTCTAGTAAGTTCAACCTTTCCATTATATATATATATATATATATATATATATATATATATATATATATATATATATATATATATATATATATACAGTCACAGCTATGGTGTTTGTTCAAATGACCTGTAGGAGTCACTGTGGACAATACTTATGCTTTATTCCATAGTACTTTCCACACTGCTAAAAGTGTTAGAATTGAAGTTGCTGCTGAAGTGTAATCACTGCGTGAAGTTGTTAATAAAGCACCAGGGAGACTGGGGTAAAATAATTTTCTGTAAAAATGGTTTAATCTTTAAAAAAAAAATTCAAGTGTTCTAAAAACAAATTTAATAAATCGGTTTTGTTTTTACAGCACTTTAATTGAATTACACGTGAGGTTTAAAAATATATTTCATGCTTGGGGTATATTGCTGTGAAAGACAAAAAATGTGAACAACCTTGGGTTTTATCTCTCTGTATGTAAAAATACTTTGGAGGGAACACAATCACAAATAGAAGTTGCTTTCTATTCTTATTTTTTAAATAATTCAATACTAATCCCCTTAGTGGTTTGAGTATCTAAGGATCTTTATTGTCTAGAAAGAGTTTTTTGTCCTTCCCTTCTCCCCTTTTGAAGTAAAAACTCAAATCAGTGAATTTGGGGTGAAAAAACAGAATTCTCTAATTTATCGAGTTTTCCCTGGAAAAAAAACTCGAATTGATCAAGTTTTCCAGGAAAACCCACCAGAAAAAAACCCAAACATCATGAAGGCTACAAACATCTTCAAATGGTTCAAGGGACCTCTAACCATGGACTTCTACGTGACCTCGACAGGTTTTAGCTGGAGTATTTTCGGAGTCAAGCTATTTCCAGCTTTGGGGTATAATAAATCTTGAAAAATTAGAGTTTTTGTTTTTATAAATACCCAAAAAAATTGAAAACATTTTGAATAATGACTCAAAACTACGCTTGAAAAACTTGGATTTTTCAGGAAAATACAACTCAACCTTTGATAAATCTTCCCCATAATGTGGGAGAGTAACATTCACAAGGTATAAATGGGGTTTTTAAGGAAATCCCGGAATTGTGAGAAAACATACTTAAAATCTGGAAAGTGTCTTAGATTTTGAAGGGACTGTGAAAAATTTAAAATCTGGAAAAATACCTTTACAAACCTATCAATACACAGTATATAAATACAGTTAACCCAATTTTACATTTTCCAAGGGACTGGAAAGAAAAGTAAAATCTGGGACAACTTAAAATGAGGGTATATAAAATCAGGGTTTTTCTGTTAAAATAGTACACGTAAAATGAAAAAAAAAATGTTGGAAAAGTAACAAGTTCACAAGATATAAATGAGTTTTTTAAGGAAATCCAGGAAATGCTCCCACTAAAATTCATTATATGAAGGGTCTGTAGGGACTGAAAAAAAAAAAACAGAACGGGAGTGGGTAAAATCAGGGTTTGACTTTATATATATAGTGAATAAAGTACCTCCTCTTGTAAAATATAAGTTATATATTATAAGTTATCGAGGAGTTTCATGACAACATAAAAACACGAGGCCGAAGGCCGAGTGTTTTTATACAGGTCATGGAACTCCGAGGTAACTTCTAATATCCTCATATTTTGCAACTGGGGGTACTTTATTTATTATAATACACAAGTTTCAGTAAATCATGTGACAGAAATAACATCAGAACTCACCGTTTATAACTGATGACATCAGAACTCACCGTTTATAAGGATATAATTTACAGGATATTCATGGCTTTTGTGTATTATATATATATATATATATATATATATATATATATATATATATATATATATATATATATATACAGTATATATATACATGCTTCATAAAACTAACAGCAGATCTTGAGATCACTAGCTTTGTACCTTATGCTTGTGTAAGAAGTCATCAAACCTGCTCTGAAAAGCATAAACAGAGTCTGCTATGGCAACTTTATTAGTGTAATGCTTTATTCCATTTGCAAGCTGTGTTAACATTTGCTACACTTGTATTATTGTTTGCATAGAATAAAAGAGCTTTTCTGGGTGAATTGTGTGGTCTTCTTCTGTTTTACCATTTTACATTAGACTTCCCTCCTAATATACTTTTCCTTTTTCTGCTTCAGTCTGGCAACACAATGCATTGAAATAGCTAAATAGATTAAAGTAGCAACCTGAAATGTGTTTTTTGTTAAATAAAGGTTTATAAGATAATTGGTAGTGCTGTGAAGGTTTTTAAAAAAAAAAAAAAATAC
Organism: Xenopus laevis; assembly: GCF_017654675.1. Taxonomy (NCBI): domain Eukaryota; kingdom Metazoa; phylum Chordata; class Amphibia; order Anura; family Pipidae; genus Xenopus; species Xenopus laevis. The sequence continues at coordinate 122,572,987 of NC_054381.1, forward strand.
TAACACATGTTGATGAACATCAATAAAAAAATAAAAAGCTGTTTTTGCATAATAAAAGTAAAATGTCATTTTAAAATGTAAGAAACTTACATACATTTATACAAATTTTCCATGCTTTAAAACTTATTTGTATGTCCAATAGATTGAAAGCAGTATCTGTTTGGTTATATTCTCTGTACTGACGCCTAAGATAATGTATCTGGAATCAGATGACCTCTTCAACATTGTTTCAAATGTCAGAACCAGAAAACAAAAGCAGCTTTAAAGGAACAGTTCAGTGTAAAAAGTAAAGCTGGGTAAATAGATAGGCTGTGCAAAATAAAAAATGTTTATTATATAGTTAGTTAGCCAAAATTGTAATGTATAAAATGCTGGAGTAACTGGATGTATAACAGAACAGAACACTACTTCCTGCTTTTCAGCTCTCTAACTCTGAGTTAGTCAGTGACTTAAAAGGGGGCAACATGGTACATATCTGTTCAGTGAGTTTGCAATTGATCCTTAGCATTCAGCTCAGATTCAAAAGCAACAGATATGACCCATGTGCCCTCCCTCAAGTCACTGATTGGTTACTGAATGGTAATCAGTGTAACCAGTCAGTGGAAACCGAGAGAGCTGAAAAGCAGGAAGTAGTGTTCTGGCTATTATGTTAGACATCCAATCACTCCAGCCTTTATACATTACATTTTTTGGCTAACTAACTATATTAGAAAAACATTTTATTTTGCACAGCCTATCTATTTACCCAGTTTTTATTTTTTTACTGAACAATTCCTATAAGGTGCATTTACATTCATATATAACATAATTAGAATTATACCATTTAATTGTTCAATTCAATTTTATTGGAAAGTTGATTAGAATGACATTTTCTTTGATAGTAAAAAAAAATGTGTGTTGCTGGCTTCCCTTTAAATGGGAACTAAAGTCTAAAATAGAATAATGCTAGAAATGCTGTTTTTTGGATACTAAACATAAACATGAACTTACTGCACCAGAAGCCTAATAAAACAAATGATTTATGCTTTCACAGTTGGCCACAGGAGGTCATCATCTTGTAACTTTGTTAACTGATGTTTGCAAGACCATGCACATGCTCAGTGTGGTCTGGGCTTCTGTTGGGAGGCTAAGCTTAGGGCTCGTCTTAAATTATCAAAATAGCACAATAATATCTGCCAGAAGCCGATACAGCAAGACTGTGTTGTCATATAATCTAATATGGATTTTATAATTTTGTATTGTTTAGTACAAACTTTCTCCAACTCTGCAGAACCAGTGGCTGCAGAAAAATAATCCTTCAATGAAAATCCCAGTTTATCTGGCTCCATGATCTTTGTCCCTGCCACTGTAGTTGGAAACATTAAAGGGGATGTAAAGGCAATAATAAAATTCAATACAAATCTCTACACAGTAACAGACTGCTCTACAGGAAAACAAACAAACCTGCTTGAGTCCTGCATGCTGGGAAGTAAGGTGGGGGGTTCCCCCTACTGTTCGAAAGTATGACTGTTTCCCTGCAGAGCAGCTAGGGATCGTCTGATGTTTCCTATCCACAGCAGTTAGAGCAAGTAAAACAAAGAGGGAATTTCACTGCATACAGTCAGGTTTCTTATGCAAACGGTACACATTTTTTAATTATTGGAAATAATTGGAAATAGGCTTCTTCTTCTTCATTAAAAAGTAAAAATGAGATTTTGGTTTTTTTTGCCTTTAAATCCTCTTGAAGGGGTGGTTTTGGTATGTTATAGAATGGCTAATTCTTCAACTTTTTAACTGACTTTGATTTTTTATCTTTTTTTTTGGACTTTTTTAATTGTTTGCCTTCTTCTTCTGACTCTGTCCATTTTTCAAATGGGGGGTCACTGAACCCACCAGTAAAATAACTTGAAAAATTCGGGTCGGGAAAAAACTCAATAAAATCTTGTTAAATCGCCTGAATCGTTAGATTTTTTTTAGGTTACCACCCGAAAACCCTGAATTTACTAATTATTGGATGAAACCCATGATATCTTCAAATTGCAAAAGGGACATCTGCCATTGATCTCTACATGACTTCAACAGGTTTGAGATGGCTGATTTTTTTGATTCAGGGGTATAATAAATCTAGAAAAAATTTAGTTTTTTTCCTCTAAAAATTCTTGCTTTTTCCCAAAAAAACACAGAAAAAAACAAAGTTTACTAAACAACCCCCTTAGTGTTACTAAGGGTGTGATCTAGCAAGGAATGATGGCATGTAACTCTAAGAGGCAGGTCAGCAGCTCTTTAAAGGGTTTAAAGAAAATGTTGCAGTGCATAGTATTAGAGTTGATTCCAACAAAAGGCCAGAGTTGTGTAAGTAGCGAGTCACTGTAAAAAACAATTATGGTGATGTAACTAGAATTGTGCAAAATTATGTACGGGCCCCCTTAAAATTTGGTAATAAGACATTTTTTATGAAATTGCATATAGTTATTGCCCCATTGGTCCCCCTGTTCCACGTGTGCACCCAGTATTTACAAGGTCTGGGAGATACTTAATTGATATTTAAGTTACTGCATTTTAAAGACAAATGTTTGTAAGAATCCTATCCATGTATGTACAGGAGAGCACTGTTCCTCTGCTACCTCTGAAAGGCATTTATACTTCAAAGCACACTAACTTTTGTTCTAAGCAAAATGCTCCCCCAACATAGCCCTTCCCTACCTTGTAGAAGAATTCTTGCCTGATTCATTCTTCTATAATACGATAATAATACAGTACCAAGTGAATTATGTTAAGTAACCTACCATAAATCTATGTTAATGGAAAATTACTGTGCATAATATATATATAAAATATGTTTTTTATCTTTTTAAATTTATGTTTTAGGGGCAGGTTTTTAAGGGTTGAAGTGAAATTCGACTACGGAATAGTTAAAATTTGATTTGAGTTTTTTTAAAAAAATTCGAATTAGATTTTCAAAATTTATCATTTAGGGGCCGATTCACAAAGGGTCGAATATCGAGGGTTAAATAACCCTCGATATTCGACTGGGAATTAAAATCCTTCGACTTCGAATATCGAAGTCAAAGGATTTTAGCGCAAATAGTGCGATCGAACGATCGAAGGATTATTCCTTCGATCGAACGATAAAATCCTTCGATTGAACGATAAAATCCTTTGAATCGAACGGTTCGAAGGATTTAAATCCAACGATCGAAGGAATATCCTTCGATCAAAAAAACTTAGGAAAGCCTATGGGGACCTTCCACATAGGCTAACATTGAGTTCGGAAGCTTTTAGATGGCGAACTAGGGGGTCGAAGTTTTTTCTTAAAGAGACAGTACTTCGACTATCGAATGGTCGAATGGTCGAACGATTTTTAGTTCGAATAGTTCGATTCGAAGTCGTAGTCGAAGGTCGTAGTAGCCCATTCGATGGTCGAAGTAGCCCAAAAAACATTTCGAAATTCGAAGTTTTTTTACTTCGAATCCTTCACTCGAAGTTAGTGAATCGGCCCCTTACTGTCCCTTTAAAAATTTGAATTCCACTATTCACCACCATAAACCTGCCAAATTGCTGTTTTACGTCCTGGGACCAATTTGGAGTTGTTTGCAGCCTTCCCTAAAATCAATTTTTTTTTTGAGAAAAAAAACCGAGTCAAATTCGATTCGAATTTGATTCAAATTCGATTTAAGTTTGCGGAATGATCTCATTCACCCAAGTTTCAAAAATTTGATTTTTTTTCATAAATTGCAGTTGGTCGAATTTTGGTTGAATGTTGAGTTCAAGGGAGTTTAAAAAAACTTCCATGAACTTTAAATTCGACCCTTGAAAAATCTGCCCCTTAATGTTTAAAAGTAGATTTTAGGCCCCTAATTGTGAAAACACAAGCATTCTAGATATTAGATCGGATAAAATAAAAAGAAAACTTTTTTTGCAATAAAGTGCACAATACAAATGCTACTGTATACCCTGAAATAAATTATAGAAATTAACTCATTCATTAAAAAAACAGTTATTTCATATTACATAAAGGAGAAACCAACTAGTTTCACACATTTCATGCAACCTGTTAATGATTTCTACCCACAGCCCAACCTTCAGCTAATTCAGTTAAAATGTTATTTTCCAAAAGACTGAGGAGATTATAGTGGGGACTCTGCCATCTGTTTACTTGAAAGTCATCTGGATAAAACTGTTTACTTTAATGAGATACCTGTATGAAAGGAATATCTGAAGTAGAACATAAATTCTATGCCTTATGAATTAATTTCCTTTCCTTGGTTAAATTCTCCTTTATTTGCCCCAAGACTCAGACTATTCAGCCTTTACTGTGTCGCCAGCTGTACTAGACCAGAGCATTCAATGTAATAGCTTAATCTGTAAGCCGGAACACTTTACTAATGCTCATTGGGTAAGTAAGGCACTGGTACGCAGACAGAAAGATAATCCCTTATTCCTTCATTATGTCTGTAAACAGTGAAACAAAAGAACTGGCAAAATGTGACCATCCCTCTTTGCAATGAATCAGTGACAGAAGAACCTACCACAGTGGTCCTTGATGTCTAACCTACACTGTTACATCCACGCCAAAAGAAAAGAGGACAAACGGCCTGGATCTTACTGAAGCAAGGCCTAGTGCCTGCTAAGCTATAGAGCACCAATGTGGAGACAGCTAACGTTTCCCCTTCGAACACGGAGATATGCTGATAACTTCCATTTGAAGAAAACTCAGAAATATGGATACAAAGGAGAAAGAAAGGGCTTCATTCTTTTTTTTAAGGTAAAAAACCATGCTGCTTCTTTTCTTTTTATGATGATTTTATACTTTAAAGCAACACCCAGAACTGGGAAATTGCTCTGTTTAGAATATAACACAATATAGTCTAATACTAATAATAGTCTAATACTAACTGTAATGTACCATTTTGAAATAGGCTAGCAAATGAATGTACATTAATGATTTGATTAATTCACTCTCTCTGTACACCGGAAGGCACATTTATCAAGGGTCGAATTTCGAATTCATGTCAATTTATTTTTAACTCCCTTTAATTGAATTTGAAATTCCACTTGGGGAGATTTATTTAAAAAAAATCTAATTTGTAAAAGTCGGACGAATTTAAATTACCCAAAAACTTGAATCGAATTCAATTCGAATTCGATCAAACTGAGTTTTTCTCGGAATAAAACTTGAGTGTCAGGAAGGCTACAAACAACTCCAAATTGACCTCTGGATCTCTTCCATTGACTTAAACAGTAATTCAGCAGGTGGTGATTAGTCTAATTCAAATTCTTAAAGGAGAAGGAAAGCCGTTTCCAAATGTTAGGCACCCCCAAGTGAATGTATTTACTTACCTGAGACTCCGGGACAATTCTCCTAGGAGAAAACTGCACCACGGAGCGCTTCTCTTCCGGCGTCTTCTTGCTTCTCACGGCTGCGCACGCGCAGTAGAGTGAAATGCCGAACTTTAACTAAAAAGCCGGCTATTTCATTTTACTGTGCATGCCTCTGCCTTGTGAAATTTGAAGAAAGAAGAAGCTGGAAGAGAATCGCTCCGTGGTGCTTGCTGGAATAACCCCCCGCCAGTGCAGTTTTCTGCTGATAGGAGCACTGACCCGGGGTTTCAGGTAAGTAAATACATTCACTTGGGGGTGCCTAACATTTGGCATCCCCAAGTGTGAAACAACTTTCCTTCTCCTTTAAAGGGCCAGTATGATAAATCTTGAAAATCAAATAAAAATTTTTTAAAAAAAACTCGAATCAAGTTTGGATAATTCCCTAGTTGAATTTGACAGTTTTGACCATAAAAAATAACAATAATTAATAACAATAATCTGTGTAGATAATAATATTGTAGTGGTGGGTAGGCTGTTGGTCTCTGATGCAGAGCTGTCTTGCAAAAACCTTATGTACTTATTTTAAAAAGGTGTTGGGAGATCACTGCATTCGTTTTCACGAAAATGACACAAAACTTATATCTGTGGCTCTATAGCTGAGGTAGAATTGCAAGGAGGGAATTCTAATTTTAACAGCCAGGAAATAGAGGGAAATGTGCAATCTTTTTGAGTTTTGTGCCATTTGTCATCCACTAGATGCCATTTTTCTCCACTATCCTTCTTTTGGTGTTAATGCTACATTTTCATTAAAGCAGATCTATAGAAGTGGGTGGATATAACCTACAGTATATGGTACACATTTTCAATGTTTATTTTAGTGCCACATCTACATTTTAAAAATCTGGGGCTTTTAACACATTTGTTAGTAGATGTTTAATTCCAACTATGTATGAGAAAAGGAATTTTCTAAGTATGATCAGAAGAGACCTTAGTTATCTGGTAACACGGTGCACCAGTGAGGTAAGTGGTAGCAACACCTGTATAGAAGAAACATTCTGATTGCTATGGAATACTGTTAGATTGATATTATAGAGACTATATGCATATTTGACATACGTTTCCCAAAAGCTGACCTCGAGCCAAAATGTAGAATTCAGTAGGAAATATTGGGTAAAAGCATGTTTCAAAAAGTAACTTAACTTAAAAATTTGGTGATCATCACACAATGGTAAGAGGTGATATGAGCCACGGAAAAGGCAGGAAACATAGTAAATCTATTGGATAAAAGCATGCCACCCCTTCAGTACTAGAGCCGAGAGGGTTAAGGTCTTCATCAAATTTTATGACAAGTATTTGATGGGACAAATAAGTGAATGGCTCCAAATGTCCACACTATCAGCAATATATGGGTTCAGAGTTGTGTGTCTGCATATACTTTGCTGCTAAGAACTCCATGCCTGTTATGTTTTCTAACCAAGATTGCAGATACAGGTATGCATATACAGGTATTGAATCCATTATCCAGAAACCCGTTATCCAAAAAGCTCTGAATTATGGGAAGTTTGTCTCCCATAGACTCCATCTTATCCAAATAATTCTAGTTTTAAAAATAATTTCTGTTTCTCTGTAACAATAAAGCAGTACTGTGCACTTAATCCAAACTAAGACACACTTAATATTTTTTGTAAGCAAAACCAGCCTATTGGGGTTATTTCCTCTTTAAATCACTTTTTAATAGACTTAAGCTAGGGACGTCCATATTACAGAAAGTAGCTGGAAAACCCTAGGTTCCAAGAATTCTGGATAACAGGTCCCATTCCTGTATCTTTATTCACAGAAACACATAGCAATAGAGTAGATGGGAGCTCTCCCTGCACTCCTAGTGCAATTGTGTTATTTTCATATCTAGCAATAAGGCAAATTTGAAGAAAAGAAGTCTGATCTGGCTTTACACACGCTAGGCCAAATCAGGCTGATCCGATTGTTGCCCCAGAAGCCATCTATCAGATCATACAGAGGGGCCTACCGGCCGATAGGGTGAATAATATGTATTTTTTCCTTTCTTATTAAAAATATCCAAAAACGTATTTGGAAGTGCACGATGCCTGCCCAGTTGCAGAATGAGCCAACTTATCAATGACTGGGACAAATGCACACTCTTCTACAAAAATATTTGAATGATTTATTCTATTCAGCAACAAATGTTTCGGGACAAGAGTGCAATATGAAGGGGTTTGTCTCCAAAACGTTTGCTACTGAGATCCCACTAGAATAAAACATTTAAAGATATTTGCTGAAGCAGTTGCATGAAGTGTGACTTTCTCCTTACCATAGGTTGAATACCACATCAGCACACCAATACACTATTTATCAGATGGGAAAATCAAACCTGCCCAATTCATATGTGTCTTATTTCTGGCCAGATATCCGTCAGGTGGGCCCATTTTTGGCCCCCATGTACAGGCCAATAAGCTGCCAAGTCACCAGCTTTTATAAGCCTGGGCATGGCCACCTTTAGGTACAACAATGGTTCCGGCGGTCTGCAGCTCCCATTGTCAGGGAAGGGAGTTGATGAAGGGACATGCAGGCTTTCCAAAATGTTGATGTACACTTAGGGTTGCCACCTGGCTGGTATTTTACCAGCCTGGCCAGTAAAAATGATGGTGGATCCCAATGTTATTAATTGGGGAAAAAGTTAAATATATAGGAAGGCCGGTATTTTTTTCCGGAAAAGATGGCAACCCTATGTACACTGTATTTACAACTGTACTTCAAAAAAAATAAAGTAAATCAATGCAGCAATAGTGTATGCCAAGACTCCTTTTTTCTAACACATGGTAACATTGGCAGTGATATGTTGGTTTAAAAACTCCAATACAAAATTGAAAAACTCCATTAGGATATCTATCGTTTACACTTCTATAACACTTTTAAAGTGTACTTTTAAAATATGTGTTTATCCTTAAAAAAATAATGATGATCAGCTTCAAACAGATAAATCAATTACGCTAAAGTCTGAATGCTCAATTTGTTATGGTTCCAAACAACTGTAATTAGGGCCAAAAGCCTTTAGTATTAGTTGGGTTCCATTCCACGGGCCTATGTACATGTGAAAAAAAGGAACCACCTAGTTATAGTGTTCAAGTTGTGGATCCACTAGATCTTCAAAGGCTGATATGCAAGTTAGGAAGCACTCCACTGATAAAAGTAGTTATTTCAGTTATGGCAAAACATCTTCTTGTATTGTATGTGATTCATAGTTTCAAGGTTCAGGAGGGTTGATCGACATGTAAAATATGGGAGATGCAGGCACCAGGCAAATCACTTTTTATAGGATCAGAAGAGGTTAAAATGCTTATGTGTTATTCCTAGTTTGATTATAAAAGGTGAGTCCAAGAGAGTGGAAGATTGTAGCAATAGTTAAATAATCTAAAGGTGTAAAGATAAAAGATATGTTGGTGAGTTTATTGAGAAAAGGATACTGTGAAGACAAAATATGCTTTATATCTACTGACTTACAGTATAGCAACCATTGTGCAGAGCAACATTGACTGACCTACTGTTTGAAGAAAATGTTCACCTTTGCAAAGTTCTACCCAAGTAGTACCTCCATGCACCTTTCCAAATACATTTATCTAGCAAAATATCGATCCCTGTTCCTGACATTTTAGATTGATCCAAAATATTAGACATCCCTCAGCTAATTAAGTTGCAAAGTTTTCTAAACTTTCTGCGCCACACCACCACCACCTTTGCTGAATCTCCCAGAAGTCCCTTACTAGATTTAAGAGTTTGTTCTCTCTATAATAAACGCAAATGTTGCTTGTATTGACATCATCCAATAATTGGATAACCAATGCACCTCTGCATAGCACCAATGCTGAGCACCAATGCATTTATCCTGCCTTCTGATGAATATTGCACAATTGTGGCCATTGATGTTGGGCAACACTCTAAAGCTACCGCCACCATAAATGGGCTGCTAGTTTCAGGCATCCTAAAGCACACAGCACCAACAAGCGCACTAAAACAATCACCCTAAAATGTTAGCTTTAATTTGAAATTTTTTACGAAAAAATAGACACACGATTTCACAAACCGGCATAAATCAGAATGAAGCTGCAAAAATGCTGGCATTCTTGGGGAAAACACTACCTTGATGATAAAAAAATGGCCATTTTTATCTAAATATTGTACAGATCACCTGATAAGTAAATGCCCTTTTTAGACTTTTGCATTAACAGTAAGTAACATTTTCCAGTTTTACGCTTCTGTGCATTGGCAAATCTAATTCTTCATAAGAGAGCTCCAGTCTGGTAATAAAAGTGATCACATTTACGAGAGGGGGTGCCACATATTTTGTCATAGCCCAGAAAATTAGGGTCCTTGTCCCTTAATATTACTTTTAGTAAATTAGCTCTATAGATTAAACAGAAAAAAAGAAGTCCCCAATTTCATGTGACAATATGCTGATCAATTTTGGTGCTGTAGTCAGTCAAGCATTCTGCCATTTTCTGTGACAATTTGGCCACTGGAGGCTCAGTTTTACTTAATATTGGGTAAGACTCAATATGTAGAATGTAAAGGCTAGTCATACATATTAAAAATTTCCTTTTATTAGTTTACGTTAAAAATAACTTTTAATAATCATAGATTTTTCCATTCTGCCACTGTATACATATCTTGTTATCCAGAAACCCATTATCCAGAAAGTTCCAAATTATGAGGAGACCCTATTTTAATCAAATAATTAAAATTTTAAAAAAAATATTTCCTTTTCTCTCTAATAATAAAATGGTACCTTGTACTTAAGATAAATTCATTCTTATTCGATACAAAACAATCCTATTGGCAGTGATGTCTACATCATACTAAACATGTCATGCATTACATTATTTGCATGCCTGCTGGCAACTTCTTTTTGTAATTAGGTCATGGAACTGGGTTTTGTAGGAAATCATATGATGGGGATACTTAGAGAAGTGCCTTAAAGTCATAGCTTTGGGCCTCTGGTAACTGTACGTGCCTGTCTGTCTGAATGCTGTATTTATTGACAGGTTGTTCGAGGGTTGGTGCCTAGAGCAAGAACATGGCAGCACTGTGTCTCTTTAGCTCATTATGTTATATTCCTGTTTATGTTTCATTTAATCTTACTAGCCCTGGGACTTGAATCAGTATTGGCTAAAATGAACTAGAGGCATTTTCACAGGATCTTTAATTTTACAGGAAGAGAAAACCTGACTTCCCTATATATTTAACCCCATTTACAAAAATGCCTGAGAAGTCAGATTTTGCCTCGCTCTGTCTGCTTTGTCAGGATTTAGTTTTCTGGAATCTCACACGTGGCTTATCTGACTGGCTCAGAGATTAGTGTTTGACAGGGGTTTTGTGATGGCACTGTACAATTAATCGGCAATCTGTACTGTTCAGATAAGCTTTTGACAAATTGTCTTCGTTAGAATGAAAAATGCAACCCATTATAAATGAGAAACTGTCCTTTGGCTAGAGAACAATATTGGCACAGAAATAAATCAATAAACTGCAGACCAATGTGTCTTTGCATTTTTGATTTGCTGATTTTGCACATCCTTTTCAGCTGGGAAAATTTCAACTCTTTCTGGATAATTGCTCTGAAGATAATGTAATATTAAGTAATATTAATGGCAGGTGTCACTGCCTTCTAGTGGCCTCTTTTGTCACACACCAGTCATAAGTATTGACATATGACAGTATAGTGTGTCTGCTTTTCTCTTTGGGTTTATAATAAACAACTTTAAACTAGATTTTATAAAGTATATGTAGGGGAACTATGTATATTTGTCTCCCCTCTGTGCAAGGGGGGGGAGGAGTCTCCACCCCTGTGAACTGACAGGAAGGAAGTGCTGCACAGGAAGTCCTTCTTGGGACTCTGAAGAAACTGCCACATAAGTGGGAACACCCCCCTCCCCAGCTGAACAGAGATAAATAAACCCATCAACCTTTCCTATGTGTATATGTGATTGCTTATAAGGGAAGTTCCCAGGGAGGGGAATCACAACCCGGTCTGTCCTGATCCTGGGTGGAGGCACACCAAATCCTAGTGCCACAAGGAAGAAAGGAAGAAAATCAGTACTAGATTACCTGCAGTAGTAGAATAGGTATATATATATATAATTTTCAAGATATTCATGGCTTTTGTGTATTCTACAAATATATATATATATATATATATAAATAAATATATATATATATATATATATATATATATATATATATATATATAAATAATATATATATATATATATATATATATATATATATATATATATATATATATATATATATATATATATATATATATATAATACACAAGCCATGAATATCTTGAAAATGATTTCCTTATAAATTATAAATCCTTATAAATTGTAAGTTCTGATGTCATCAGTTATAAACGGTGAGTTCATTTCTGTCACATGACTCCCTGAAACTTGTGTATTATAATAAATAAAGAACCCCCAGTTGCAAAATATGAGGATATTAAAAGTTACCTCGGACCTGTATAAAAACATTCGGCCTTCGGCACCAGCCCAGGGAATTAGAAATTCACCTTTCCTTCTCCTTTAAATGATTCTTTCTTAATCAATAGCAGTCAGTGACAAAGAATCTGTATTGACGTATACTGCTCAGACATGTATCTTGCAATATTGGCTACTTGATAAATGGTGTGCTGGATGTGGAAAACAGTGAATTGAAATGACCTATATGAGGTAATAAAGAATATATTCTAAAGGAACCAAGACACCAACAGACACATGCATGAATACAGGCTTCTAAATGTGATAAGCATCATATTTTCTCTAATGTACAGGTTGTTTTAACATTCACGACACTAACAAGTATAAATAAATTGTAACTTACAAAAGGTGATGTGCTGCTGACTCTGTATTGGCTGGATGGTTGATGGAAGTGTAGCGTGCAATGATTTATCTCCTTTTGGCCTTGGTCAGTCTGTCAATGTAGCTGGAGGTTTCATCTGTCTAAGAGACTCATTCTCTGTGAAGTAGATTTGCTGATAATTTGCAGCCCTTTTTTTTTTTTTTGTAACTTAGATTTTTATTAACAATCATAATGTTACTAGACAGTATAAAATACAAATTTTTTTATTAGGCTTACTCTTCCCTTTTCCTGTATATATGTGATATTAACAACTAAACCACAACTAACACATGATAGTAATAATAGTAAAAAGACACCGACATACTCAGCTCTATGCCTACGCCAAAATTTGTCATGAGGTCTGTTTTGCAAAAACAACCCTTGCCTTCCACATCCAAAAGTGGAATCAGCCCTGTCTGTAATTCTATGGAAAAACCATGGAATTTTGCAACCAAATATTGAACTTATCACCTTATGCATCCATATAAATGTACCTTATCATCGCTTTGTAAATGCTCTCCCTGTTTTTAATGGTTGCACAAAAGGATTTTAGTAATGGACACATACTGCCGATGTAACAGACCAAAATATTTGTGTGCGTTAGGGAAAGTAGACTGAAAGCTTTGGCTCTGCCTAAGATCTGTTGTTAATGTTGAGCAATGAAAGCTTTAGGACAGTGATCCCCAACTAGTGACTCATGAGTAACATGTTGCTCTCAGACCCCTTGGATGCTGATCTCAGTGGTCCCAATGCAGGTGCTTCTTTTTAAATTCCTGGCTTGAAAGCAAACTTCAGTTGCATAAAAACCATGTGTACTGCCAAACAGAGACTCCTACATGCTGCTGGTCCACAAAGGAGCTATCAAATAGCCAATAACAGCCCTTATTTGGCACCCCATGAACTTTTTGCATGCTTATGTTGCTCTCCAACTTTTTTACATTTGAATGTGGCTCACGGGAAAAAAAAGGTTGGGGACCCCCTTCTCTAGGATCTGTTGTCAATGTTGAACAACTTGTTCATAACAAAATTTCATAAATGGCCCTGATTTAGTATTTTCCTTCCTAATTCCGAACAGTACATTTATATGGATGCAAAGTTAAAAGGCAGAAATAAACTTGCACCCTAGGAAATGATTGCATTAGTAAAAGCATACACAATCCACAGTAATGCTTCGATTGTTACATGGAATGTGATTCATAATAAAGTGTTAGCATTATTGCTTATAAGCCCTCCTGACGATAATGCATATGATTTGTCATGTAATGCCTAAGTCATGTATTGCACAAGCAGCATCTTTTAATGCGGTTTTTAATTAAAGTTCAATTTGCATATAATTGGCTTTGTCAGTGGCAAGGCCTTCATTTATAAATAATAAAGGAATTTATTTGAACTACTGCAGTTATTTCACAGTGGTGACTGGGGTGTTTAATAAGCGAAGCATGCCATAAATACTATTATACCTACATTTTCCTATTTGAATATATAAAATGTATGCACATGTAATAAGTCATTAGCATTTTTTGCTGCAGTGTCCAGTTTTCTTAAAATTACATAGTGCTAGATAGAGGGTGGGAAGAGGTGTGATGGCGTCCCACCACTTCCATTTTGTAGGTCAATTGCAATTTACCATGGGGCAAATTCACTAACCTGCAGAAATTCACCAGCGAGGGCTTTGCTCACATCGCCACACTTCGCCAGGCGAAAATTCGCCAGGACAACGCTAATTCACTAAAATGCGAAGTTGCATCCAGGGCACCGAACGATGGCGAAGTTTCGCTAGCGTTAATTCGGCAAGCAAAGCGAAGTTGCGTTAGCGTTGGCTAATTTGCATATGGCGGGAAGTTAAAGTACAATGGATGTATATGTTGTAGCAAATACATTACACTACACAAGCCCAGGGGACCACAGTCTATCTCCTTCGCTAGTGAATTTACGCCTGCGCCCGTTAGTAAATCGGCGAAGTACAAAAATTACGTCACGGTGGCGAACTTTCACTAACGTTGGTCACTTAGCCCTTTAGTGAATTTCCCCCCAGGAGAGTTTCCTTTAAAATGGATGTTAGAACTATTAAACGTAAGAGCTAGAGCTATTTATTCCTAATCCCAAAGCCTCTCTGTATGTCTCTGTCATTAGACAGAGCAGAATATATGGAATGTTGGGGCCCTGTCATATAATGCTGAGGGCCTAGGTCAATGCATCATGAAAAGCTGTGGTCTCTGCATTATATAAATATATCTGTATATATATGTCTGTGTATATATATATATATATATGTAGTCCGGCAGTACCAGCACTCCGATCTTTAAACAGGTTCGTGGTGCACGATCAAATACAGGATATATAGAACAAGAAGGATCAGCACTCACTGTATTGATGTGAAGAAAAATTTGCTTTTATTTATTTACATCATAATCCAGGATTATGATGTAAATAAATAAAAGCAAATTTTTCTTCACATCAATACAGTGAGTGCTGATCCTTCTTGTTCTATATATATATATATATATATATATATATATATATATATATATAGTCACTTTGCTAGATGAGGTCACAGAGGTGTTCTTTAAGGGGATTACGTGGGGTTAATTAGCCTTTTAATGCCGATTGAGTCACTATGACCTATATTGCTAGGCATGAAATGCTGGGGTCACTGTCAGTAATCCACGGGCCGCCCGAAGTCCGCAGGTTTGACGGGTTCGGGCCAGCACTCGCACAAAATATTCGGGCTGCGGGCAAGTGTAGGCCAAGCTTTTCCTGGTGCCCTTGTCGCCACTCCCACCTGCAATCTAACTGATCCACTTCCTCGTCTTGCTGTGTTTAGTTATAGACTTTTTTTTTTTTTTTAATAGTTGAATAGCAGTTTCAGGGATGCAGTTTCCAAATCACAAGTAATTACACAATACCGGAAAATCCATTGTGCAGTATTCCCAATCTTATTGCGATCTGGCACCCCACCATTGATTTCCGGGTATTTATGTCTTTACTTGTGATTTTGGATACTTATTTTGGTGAAGGAGGAGGTGAACACGAATTCCTCAATCACTGCAGACAATACCCAAAATGAAAAAATAAATTATAGCATGTGAGAAGACTGGTGTTACAATTCTTTGTGTTTGTGTCTGGTGTGAGTGTACCTAGTCCCAGCACTACCTGGAAGTGCATTAGCATAACTGTATTTTTATTTCCAGTAATACCTTCTTTGGCTATTCTTGTGACTTTATTGAGGATGAGTATTACTAATTTTAATCTTAATTTTAGCTTTTCATTTTTTCAGTGTTAAGAAAATGTATTATTATCTTTTGATGATCACCCTTTGTATTGAAAACATATGAAACTAGTCTAAAAATGTGTTTAGAATCTCAGACAATGTTTTTTGTGTGTTTCATTCAAACACACAAAAAACACACTTGCTGTGCTCTTCCATGGCACTAAGACCCTTAGTCTAGACAACTGGCTATATAAGAAGACTAAGTTCAGACAGATTATACACTGTTCCATTATGCTCTATTGGTAGGAAAGACAGCAAATTTGGATCACACGTGGATTTGTCTCAGCAGAGAGCAGACTATTAAGCCAATTTTTTGTTGTACAGTGTGAGCAAAGAGGCCATTAACATAGGTAAATATATGTGCATCAAAGTATGTAAATTAGGTAATGGTGGGTGCTGGGATTATTATTAAGATCTCTAATGCCAATAAGGCTTTTAGTATTGGCAGTAAACACAGCATTAAACTAGATAAAAAGAAAAGAACAGCTAATGGCTTGCTCGTATCCTAACACAATGGATTTTCATCTGATTGATATACTGTATTTAGCCCTGATATTCATCATTATACCTCATGTTTTGTTTTCAAACCTGTAATTGCTATAATCAACAACAATTCAGTTTTCTCTTCACTTTTGCTGCAATTCTAATCAACCACAATGATTTCTTTATAACAAAAGTGATACATGGTTAAGAGTAATTGTTATTTCCATTACTACATCCAACCTAACTTACTGTTAATATCATTTTGTCTACATACACAACACACACACACAGAGTCATTGTCACATTAGACAGAAATTAGTGTTTTGTGGTACTTGATCTAGCGGATGTATTTACCATTTCTGTGTTTGGAAAGAGTTACAAAGTTGCCATTTAGAATAGGTATAGTTGCGGAATGGGCAATATTAGTGATGGGAGAATTTTGACGCCCGAGTCAATTCTGATGCTTGCGTCAATTTTGACGCCAACGTTAAAGTCAGTGGACGTCCGTATAATGTTGACAAGCAACGGTTTTGAGCGGCCTTTCTGACGTGCGCCCAAAATTTTTTGACACAAATTTTCCTGAATTTATTTATTCGCCGGTGGTGAAATGCGGAAAATCACAGCAAATTCGTGCCTGGTGAATTTATTCGCCCATCACTAGCCAATATGTATCTTTCCAGCTATTGCTTACACTCCTAGATACTATTTGCAGATTTGTGCATGAGCATTCTGGGAAAAAGGATTTCGAAATATTACTCATAAAATGTTTCTCACTGAAAGTAGACTTTTAAACATTTAACTGGGCTCCCATTTCTTGCAGCCAAAATATAGTTTATGTCCATAGTCCCATACAGCTATCTGGGAGCAGCAATACAATGCCCATGTTGTTAATCATTTGCACAGATATATAGAGATTTACACTGAAAATATGTTTATTGCAGTTCTAGATTGCTTATCTAAGCTTATATTTAAGCGTGCAGTTACAACATTGTCAGGCAGCATTCAAATATAATATTGCTTAAGGTTAAAACTCACTCCTACTAAAAAGTAATGAACTCTGCATTTGTGTCAGCAAGGAATTTCCCCAAAGTATACATTTTACTAAGAAATGACCAACAACACATGGTAAATATGTAAATATGTCAGGTTCTGATTCACTGAGGGCAAGCTTCCCCCTTTATACATCTGTGTACAAATTAGCACTAATACAAATGTCATTTTCCAATCAGATTGCTGATTCCAGATTTCTCTTTCCCAAGATGAAACCCAACCATTTTTGCTAAATTAACTGCTTGTTTTCAAGCACCTGAAATATGCATTTTATGCACTGATGACAGCGGTTTGCTATAAAAATGCTGTTGGAGAATATGTTGAACGTACCTGAGTCTTAAGCTGGCTAAACACTATAAGATTCGCTCGTTTAGAGTCATCGTCAAACGAGTGGATCTTTCCCAACAATATGCCCACCAACGCCGGGCTATATTGGGTTAATCCAAACGTTCGGCCCTAGGCCTGAACGATTGGACTACAACGAGGAGCAATGGGCTTCGACGGGTCGATCACCTGAGAAATTAAACCTTCATGGGCAGATATCGATCGGGAAGACCCGTCAGAAGCCCCCATACACAGGAGATAAGATGCCAAATAGGTCTAAAGGACCAATATCGGCAGCTTTAATCTGGTGTATGGCCACTTTAAAGGAGAAGGAAAGCTCCAAGATGGTTTATTGGCAACAGATTAGCCACAATAGTGCAAGCTAGAACGCTATATTTATTCTGTACAATGCTTTACCATACCTGAGTAAACAGCTCTAGACACTGTCTCTGTTTGTTTAGGATAGAAGCTGCCATATACGCTTGGTGTGACATCACTTCCTGCCTGAGTCTCTCCCTGCTCACTTGCAGCTCTGGGCTCAGATTACAGCAGGGAGGGGAGGAGGGAGAGGAGCAAACTGAGCATGCTCAAGCCCTGTCCTGGAGGTTTATGCTGAAAACAGGAAGTCTGATACAGAAGCCCATGTGTACACAATAAAAGGAAAGAAATGCTGTGTTTCTTTTGACAAAGGACTCAGAGCAGCATTACTTTGAGGGTTTACTGGTGTATATATATAGACCTTTCTGATAAAGCTTACTTAATTTTAGCCTTTCCTTCTCCTTTAAGGCATCCAAAAATCAAGTTTTCATTCTTTCCACCATTTGAGAAAATAGTGGCGAAAAACCAAAAAGACCTCAAAAAGACAGTTATTAAGGAAAAAATCCTCAAAAAGTCACCAGAAAAAATTTGTCATAGAAATAAAGGGCAATAGTCTCTAACAACTTTATTTTCCCAGTTCTTTACAACTATCAAGTTTTTTTAGCCTCATTAAAAGAATTTCATTCTCACTAGTGTGCAACATTTTTCTGAGAAAAAAAACGTGTGGGAATATTAGTGGAATATTAGTGGTGCTAATTTTTTTTCCCCCTTGACCTCGAAAATTGAAAGCAAATATAGAGCAAAAAGCTTAACTCTTCAGATTTCTATTTCTGAGTTGTGGGAGCATTTTGTAGTAGAAATTTGCTGAGATATAATTGTACGTGGAACTGACCCCAGCCATGTTCATCATTGAAGAACAGAAAATATACCCCAAAATTTCCAAGCTGTTTGTGTATCACACGTGTGCATGAAAGTCTTACAGCTAACTACATCTGGTGACCCTCTAGCCAGTGTATGACTTTTAGGAGTTGTGGGGCCTATTTATCAAAGGTCAGATTTTAGTGATTTTAGAGGTTTTTGAAACCACAACTAAACTCACAAACTCCGAAACTATGAACGTCATGAAATTTATTTAAAAATCCGGAAAAAAAAGTATGAACAGAAAATTACAATGAATGGTGCGCTAAAAATATGAACACCTTGAAAACCTCTAAAATGTGATCTTTTTTCAGACAATTTCTAGCAAAAAGATTTCCGAAAACCTCTAAATGTCCGAATTGATTTTAAATGGTCCAATGGAATCAGTGCAGCTCCCACAGACTTCTTCAACAACAACTGTTACCTGCCAAAGTTTTGTATTAGTGGTTTTCATGGTTTGTTCAATTCATAAATCTCGAATTATTAGAGCTTTTTTTAAAAAAAAAAATGGGAAAAAAACTAAAAATTTTAGAGATTTGTGGAAAAAATTGAAATTCGATTGTTAGTAAATGGGCCCCTTAGTTCCACAGCTGATAGACTGTAGGTTGAACATCCCTTAAAGGAGAACTAAACCCCCCGACAAAAGTCCCCATCCACAGCCATCAAATGAGCCCTGTCTCTGCTCCCTTCACACAGAATCTATTTCAATGAACAGTGTCTCTCATAGTAAAGCTGAACTATACAAGCAGAAATGCGCAGAAAAGCTAGCGGATAGTCCGCCATTACCTTCAACTGCACATGTGCCAGCAAGCTCCGTGTAGCCAAACTGATTGGAAAAGAACATGAAGATTCAGAAGATGGCGCCTGCTAGCTCCGCTGCACATTTATGCTTGAATAGGTCAGTTTTACTATGAGAGGCACTGTTTATTGTAATAGATTTTGTAGGGAGGGAGCAGAAAGGGGGCTCAATTGATGGCTGTGAATGGGGACCTTTTGTCGAGGGGGTTTAGTTCTCCTTTAAGGATTGAATTCTAAATCAACTGTTGGTTGTGTTGAATGACAACATACCTTCAAACAGAGTAAATCAAGTATGGATTTATGCAGGTATCTTGACAAACGACATTGTAAGCAAGTAGGAAATCCATCAAAAATTATTATTGAGCAAGCATGTTATTAAATGATTGTGTTGGTAAAATGGAAAGTCAGATACTGCACTAACTATTGATTTGAGAAAATTGTCAGAGGACATGGATAGGGACGCTGCTCATTAGTGAAATGCAAGATGTAATTAAATATTCTTTAATATGTTACATACAGTCCTACCTACCATAGTTGCATTGTTAATTTGGGTTAAAAAAAGACTAAAGTCCATCAAGTTCAACCCTATTAAATCAATCCAAGTGCATATATATATATATATATATATATATATATATATATATATATATATATATATATATATATATATATACCAACTTTAAGAAAGGCTGTGTAACAGCCGAAACATTAGCGCATATTTATAATAAATTTTCTATATTCATAAAATCTGTGAGTGCGGCTTCGTTATGGGAATATATATATATCCGCAGACCTGTATATACAATCACATTTATGAACGATGTATCTACCTATACTAAACTTAAATCTTAAGGTCACTATAACCTTGGATATTATGCTTATTCAAGAAATCCCTCTTAAAGGCATTAATAGAATCCACCAACAAAATATCACCCAGTAGTGCATTCCACAACATCACTGTCCTCACCACAAAGAACCACCTACACTGCTTCAAATGAAAGTTCTGTTCCTCTAGTAAAAATGGATGGCTTCTAGTTCTTTTCCATGGGAAAATAGATTCCCCAGTATCTCACTATAATGTCCTCTAATGTACCTGTAAAGACTAATTAAGTCCCTTTGCAGGTTTAGTTGCAGGTCTCTTCACTCTCTCCAGCTCATAAATATCCTTCTTAAAGACTGGGGGATAACACTGCACTGCATACTCAAGGCCTTACTAGGGATCAATAAAGAGCAAAACATATTTTTTGAACCTTCAACTTGATGCCTCTTTTTGTGCAAGAATGCCTCTGAATGATTCTGCCTAGAGTTACACAGTTAATTAACCCACAAAAATCTTTTTTAATTAAAGGGATTCTGTCAATGGAAAAATGGAAAAACATTTCATGCAGAATCCTGCACTGAAATTCAGTTTTCTCAAAAGAGCAAACAGATTTTGTAGATTTAATTTTAAAATCGGACATGGGGTTAGACATGTTGTCAGTTTTCCAGGTTCCCCCAGTCATGTAACTCATGTGCTATGATAAACACTGCAAGTTGGAGTGATATCACCCCCTCCCCCCCCCAGCAGCCCATAAGCAGAACAATAAGAAGGTAACCAGATTACAGCACCCTTACACCTACACTGCTAAAAATGCTGCCATGCCACACCTAGTGATAGATATGAGAACAGCACTCACTAATAAAAATCCATGTCCGTCTAACCCAAGTCGCAGCTCCTTCAGTTACATTGAGTCAGAGAAACAACAGCCTGTCTGAAAGCAGTTCCATTGTAAAGTGTTGTCTCTTTCTGACTAGGTAAAATGACCTGAGATGGCTGTCTACACATCAATATAACAACAACAAAAAAATGCATTTGTTGGTTCAAGAATAAAATGTTAAATGGTAGAATGAATTACATGCAAAGTACACAGTGCAATTTATTAATGAAAACTATACCATAAAAATCATAACAACATATCTACACTAAGGGGCATATTTATCAAGGGTCGAATTTCGAATTGAAAAAACGTTGAAATTCAAATTCAAAAAGACCAACCAAAATTAAGTCGAAGTTTTTTTTTTGGTCGAATAGGTCCGTTTTCGATCGAATAGGTCTGTATTTGGCTGAATTTGAATTGTACAAATCGAAGGAATAGCGCATTCCCAAAAAAACCTTTGAGGATGAGGGTGCCGAAACCTTCGAAGTCCAGCAATTGACTCCAAATAGGTTCTAGGAGGTCCCCCATAGGCTAAAACAGCAATTCGGCAGGTTTTAGATGGCGAATGATCGTCGTTGGATTTTTAAAGAGACAGTACATGACAAATTTTGATGTTTGATTTTTTTAATTCTTTTCAAATTCGAATCGAATTTGGACTATTCCCTAGTTGAAGTACACAAAAAATTGCTTGAAATTTGAATTTTTTCATTCGAAAATTCACCTCGACCTTTGAAAATCTGCCCCTAAATGGCATATTTATTATAATGTGTAAAAAACAGCAGGATAATACACCACACATCACCAGGCTTTTTTTTTTTTGTTTTTATGCCAGAAGTTATTTAAAATAACGGTGGCAAATCTGGCATTCGCATAGAGTAAAAAGTTTTTACACCATTTTTTGGGCAAATTCCGTTTTCCATAGCATAATAAATATGCCCCCTAGTGTATAACTCACATTTATGTTATTTCTTCCTTGCACAACATTTATCAATACCACTACCACTAGTTTACTTTTAAATGGCAAAAATGCAATCTTCTATAAAACCTTGGGCATTCAATTTTCTCCATAATGCATTATTCTCTATTTTCATATACTGTAGTTTAATTTATGAAATATGAGGTAATGTGCTTAGAATCTTAGGTTTAGCTCTTTTTGATCCTAAAAGTTACCACCTCCTCACAATTCAGAGAGGGTGGTTGTTGAGTCTCATGGAACATTTATATTCTGCACATTATTCAACAAACATTAACCAGTGTCCACAAGGCATTGGGGGCCATTTACTTAAAGCCTGATAGAGCTATGGATTGCTACATTGTGCACCTTGGTGATCCAGTACTTACAACCATGGCAATGATAAATGAGCCCTTACATGTGCTCTTAGGCTCTGTTCTGTAAAAGATTATAAACAAACAACATTATTATTGGATTTCAATTTGTGGACCATATCATATTTAGGATTAGGTGGAAGAGCAAATACAGTAGCACTATGAAGCAATTAAGCATTTGGCACCAAACAGTCGCTTGGCTTATGTAACATATAATATGTATGAGCTGGGCTTGAGCTGAAGTAGGGAAATTAACATGCACATGGGTTTCTCCCTTAGCGTAAATAAATCACACCTCTTTCGACTGTTTGGTGCAACAAGGTATACAAATATAGAATACACTGAAAGAAGAAAACATCACATTAGCAAATCAAGTTACATCTTGCAATGTTTACTGAAAGGCAGGGGAGTGACGCAAGACACTGTATTCTCTAACATAGCAAGTGATAATTTGTACAGAGTAAATTGGCTGTGTAATGGCAGCAATATATGTACATGCACACTCGGCATCAGGAGACAGAACTGCTGCTTCCTACTAATCATTGCAAAAAGGGATACATTTTTAAAAGCATTTTTAATCTATCAGGGGAAATTTTCTTTTTTTGTTCTAAATTGTTTCTAAGATCCCCGATGGGTTAAAATGTGTTGGGCTGCTCTATAAATATATCACTTTTTGTCAATAATTTATTTTCAGTTTTTGGGGAGAGTGCAATCCTTCCTATTACCGAATCTTGTCTTAAATTAAGTCATTGCATGGGATTTTCTCCCATGAATTAGCACTACATAATGGATTATGTGTGTGCACTTTCTAGCCATCAGATACAGCAGGGTATTTGGTGCCCTAGCATTATAGAAGTCTGTTGTCCATGAGCATAAAATTGTGTTCTATATGTATGCATGTCAAAAATGAAATCAATGCAGTCAGCATTTATTACCTGCTGACTGGTAAGAGTTACTAGATTTAATCGCTGTCATTATAGGGAATGTAATCAAGCCCTACATGGGTCAGAGTTAAGATTAATGGCTTAAACCTTACCGGGTGATCTTTCCACAATATAAAAACCGTAAAATAAATCATAGCCATTGACTGACTAACTAATGTAACAACCCAAGCTAGATGATGACCTAGACGAATTCCCAGAGAGAAACACAAAATCTAAGCAATTTATTTATGATAAATGTACACAAGAGAGCACAGAGCTAATTCCCTCTCTGTAACATATACAGCACCCTATTCAGATCCCAATAGCCATATTTTATCTTATAATATTTTATGTTGCCAGCCCTCCAATGCCTTCCAGGCATTATTATACAAGGACCTATATAAAGTGAGAGCAAACGAACCAAACTTAAATCAAACAAGCACTGTTCCTTTAGTTTCCCACACTGGTTAAGCACATTGGATAAACATATGCCTCTTCAAGGATTTCTTATGCTGAGTGGCCCAAATCCTCAGGGACTAACTACCCTATGCTATCCTAAATGTGCCCCTAACTGTCATGGGTGTCTGTGAGTAGTACTAAGCCCTCATTACATTGTTAGAGTACCAGACTGCCTATACAGGCATTGAATCTAACATCTGGAATGCTTGGGACCTGAATTTTCTGGATTTAGAGTTTATCCGTAATTTGGAACATGAAACCTTGTCTACTAAAAAAACATTTAGGGGCTTATTTTCTAAACTCTGAATGCAAAAAATGTGTGTGTTTTTTTTTATAAAATCAGACTTTTAAATAAAATCACACATTTTTCGAAATTTATTAAACCCAGAGGATGGAAAAGTCTGAATCAGAAAATCCGGCATCTCAGACCTGTCGAGGTTGCATATAAGTCAATGGGAAAAGTCTCAATGATTTTTTGATGTGCGCTGGATTTCGTGTAATACCTTGAAGTTTTCGGCAAAAATCTGAGTTTTTGGTTGAAAATACAAAAAAACGGATGAAAAATCTGAAAAAAATCATGAAAACCTGATTTTTTTTCCGCAAAGCAAATTTGTTCGGGAAAATGTAATAAATAACCGCCAAAAAACCTGAGTGGATTTGAGATAGAAATTTAGATAAATTCGGACTTTGATAAATGACCCCCTTAGACATTAAATAAACCCAATAGTATTGATTTGCCACTAATATGGATTTTTGCAGCTTAGTTACCACCAAATACAAGGCACTGTTTTATTATTACAGGAAATTGTTTTAAAAAATTAGAATTATATGTTTAAAATGGAAACTATGGGAGATGGCCTTCCTGTAATTTAGAGCTTTCTTGAAATCAGATTTCCAGATTAGAGATCCCATGCCTGGTGTTACTGTTTTCACAGGTGCAGTGAACTATATAACAGTCTAGCCTTCCACTTTATACTCAACTTTTTCCAGTGGAATTTTTGCCACGAGACAAGTTGACAAACAGACACTTTACTAAGGGTAAATGTACCACCCCTGCTACTTTTTTATGACCTGAAATTTGGCTATGGTAGTGCAGAGAGTGCAGTTGTCCCCCTTTTGAGTCCTGAAATCCAGGCTTCTGGCATCCTCTGGACTTCCTTCTCTGCATTTAGATATCAGTTTAGCAAACCAGGTCTGGCAATGTTTTGCCTTTTATTTTATTTTCCTTTTCTATTGAACAAAAAGCAAATGCTCTGTAAGGCTACAAATGTATTGTTATTGCTACTATTTATTACTCATCTTTCTGTTCAGGCCTCTCCTATTCATATTCCAGTCTCTTATTGAAATCAGTGCATGGTTGCTAGGGTAATTTGGACCTGCAAATGCAAACTGAAGAGCTGCTGAATGAAAAGCTAAATAACTCAAAAACCTTAAATAATAAAAGATGAAATCTCACTGCAAATTGTCTCAGAATATGACTCTCTACATCATACTAACAGTAATCTCAAAGGTGAACAACCCCTACTAGAAAATCATGTAAAAGTTATATAGAGCCAATAGGCTGGTTCTGCTTCCAATAAGGATTAATTATATCTAGTTTGGTTCACTTACAAGGAACTGTTTTATTATTACAGAGAAAAAGGAAATCATTTAAAAATTTAGATTATTGGGATAAAATGGAGTCTATGGGCTTTCTGTATAAAGGGCTTTCTGTATAAAGGGATTCCGGATAATGGTTCTGCTGGGAACAAGTAAAAACGTCAGTGGTTTGCAGAATTATATAAAAAATCTGCCTTTGGCATGTAAGCAGAGGTATTTGTGTGTGTTACACTGCTCAAAAAAATTCCAGGTCAATCCTGCTTATTTAAAATACAAACAATGATTTATTGATGTTGCTTTATATGTCATTATGTTTGCTGATAATATTAGCTGAAGCTTCATGTGCAGTATCCATGAAATAATTAAAATCTTTTCCGTTTTTTCCTCTAATTAAATGTGATAGTTGGGCTGACACTGACACCTGCCTGACATCTTTAGTAGTACAACACAGTGATGCTGCATAGGCTTTGCCAAAGTAAATCTGTCTAGTTTAGATCTGAAACGTTTATCTGGTTTCGTTGAGTGTGTCTCAAATTCATGATGATGACATAATGAGGACTATGAAAATGGCAGTAACACATGAACACTACCGATGGTAATACAATATGGCAGCACCCAAGTGGTTCTGTAGCTGACTTGGCCCCTTGTCTGATTTCCTATGCAATTTTCAGATATAAGTATTGGATCTATTATCCAGAATGCTTGGGACCGGGGGTCTTTCTGTAATGTGGATCACCCTATTCGAAGTCAACTAAAAATCTTTTAAACATTTAATAACCCCAAATGGATTGTTTCGTCACCAATATCGATTCATGCCGCTTAGTCACCATCAAGTACAAGGTAATGTTTTGTTATTACAGAGAAATTAAATATAAAAAAATATTTTCAAAATTGTAATTATTTGATTAAATAATGGAGTTTATGGTCGATGGCCTTCCCGTAATTTGGAGCTTTCTGGATAATGGGATTCTTGATAAGGGGTCCAATACAGGATGGCAGTAATACTATCCTAACGCTTTAGGCACTTTGCATATATTCCATAGTTGGTTCCTAAATCATCTGTTATCGTCCATTGCTAGGGTTGCCACTTGCCACCTGTCCAGTTGTTTGCACAAGTCTGCCCAGTTCAAAACTGGTTGCCCAGATTTTACAAGTCTGAAATCTGGGTAGGGCAGTAGTCAGCTGGCTGCCATGTCATAGCCCCACCCCCTGATATCACAAGCCCACCCTAAATGCCAAAAGTCCACCCCTGGAGTCTTCAGCTCCACCTATGATATCACTGACCCCATCCAGGCTCTCAACAACTGAAAGGTGGCAACTAGTGATGGGCGAATAAATTTACCTGGCGCGAATTCACTGGCATCAAAAAATTTAGGGAAAGTCGCTAGACGTCCATTGACGCAGTCAGATGTGCCCATTCAGATGTGCATCCAAAATTGACGTGGGCGTCAATTTTCGAGTTTCACACATTTTTAGTGAATTTTTCGCCATTTCTGCAAAACGGGAGAAATTCGCTCCATCACTAGTGGCAACACTATCCAATCAGGGGCGTATTTACCATATAGGCCTGTTCCTAGGGCGGCAGCTTTAGAGGGGCAACCCTCGGATGCCTATATGATCAATAAAATTTATAAAAACCCACCAGATTCTTTCCCTTGAAATCCGGCAGCAGAGGTGGGGGGTACGATGCTCTGAAGGACATCACTGAGCATGCACCAATGGGCGCAAAGAGGCGTACCTGACCAAAATGCAGAGCTGTATCCAGCGCTATAAGGCCATAACAACCCTGTATACCTTCTCTCCACCCCTTCTATTTGAGGAGATCTTATTATACAATCTGAATTATTGGCTTAAAGGTGGCCATAGATGCAAAGATCTGCTCGTTTGGCAACATCGCCAAATGAGCGGATCTTTCCCCGATATGCCATTAACAAACATGGCTATATCGGGTGTAACCTGATTGTTCGGCCGTATGGCCAAACGATCCGATTACGATGTGCCGTGGACTCCGGCGGGATCGGTCAGGTCAAAATCAAACCTGATCGACCAAACGTCCGATCTCCGCTGGACGAAAGATGTCGGCACACGCCACACACGATCCAAAAATCGTACGAATCGAGGATTCTGTGTGTCTATGGCCACCTTTACCCCTTCTAATGTCCATCTTCAACACTAGCTATGATGCCATTAACTGGTGCCTGTAGCCACCCAACCTGCACTGACACAATCCCCATTCCATCACTTCATTTCTGTATTTTTCCTATTATTATTCAGTAACAACAGTAAATAGAGCAGTACTCTAAGTCACAAGCAGGGAAAGGGGTGCACTAATAAGGTGAATTTTATAGAAATCAGACTGAAATTATAGAACTGGATGTTCTTCTAGAATATGTAAAATGTGTAGGTGGTGACAGAGTTCATACTGGAAGAAATGATTTTTTTGCAGCAGTCTTTTTCTGCTTCTCTGTCCCAGTATTAATATACAGACCAAGAAGGGAGACCAGAAATACATACATGCCATCATCGTTTCTAAAATAATAAGGCATTAACAATGCATGTTTTCTTTATATCCATCCATCAGCGTTGTCAGAGAGAGAGAGAGAGAGAGAATGTGGGGATTATGTTGTTAACTGCTTTTGTATTTGGTTTGTGCTCACCCAAATATACAAGTCACTTTTGAATGCAGTGCAAAATGCTATTTTTGGATAGAAATTACCATGCTTTTTACCCACAATGCAGTGGTTTTTCCCAGAATTCCAGTATAATAGCAGCCATGCAGGGTTTTTGCTGAACACTGAATCATGTGGAAGACTAAGGGCTCCTACATACGGCATTTTTTGGAGAGGAAAGCTTGAGTGCAGTTACCTAGGATTGCCACCTGTCCGGTTCTGACTCTGGCAGCCCAGTTTTCAGAAGGGCTGCCCGGGTGAAGACAGCCTGCCCAGTTTTCTAAATAAGGAAAACCTGTCAGGATCCCCCTTAATTGGCATGGCGACCAACCAACAGCTGATCGCCACGTCATAACCCCTCCCCTGTGATGTCACTAACCCACCCCATTGTGTTACTGACCAACCCCTGTGACATCACAATCCCGCCCCCTCCCTGAATCATCAGCCACAGAAAGGTGGCAACCCTAGAGCGCACCTAAACACATCAGCTAATTCTATTATATCCTACCCAGTTGTACTCGTGAGCATTCAGAGTTGCGTTTTACTCAAACATTTGTGTTTCTTTTTAGATGTAACATATTGTATTTTCTTGTTGAAATTGATAGAATAGAAGGTTGCACTCAGCATGCGTTTGTAAACACATTAAAAAAGATCCATGTTGGAGATATTAGGAAAAAGGTTGATAAATACTCTCTAAAAAAGTGTTCTCGGCTGGTATTTCTGCCTACCAGAGTCCTTAGTATCCTTTGTGTATTTGGCGTCCCCGGTTCCCCAGTTGCCTCCAAAAGGGCTGCGGACAGACAACGTGGGTCCGTGGTAATCCATTGCTTGACATGGGCGAGTTGTGTAGCCAAAAAATAAAGCTCAAAGTCCGGCAAAGCCCCCCCCCCCATGAACTGCAGATCTCTTTAGGATTCCAAACCTAAATCGAGGTCGCCCTGCTCCCCATATAAAGGGCCCCATTAGTTTGTCCAATGCTTGAAACAAACTTGAAGGGATAGCCATGGGAGACTGTGATGGATATAGATGGATGGGGAATGGATATAGATATTGGCTAACAAGAATTCTTTGGAAAAAAATTTGCAGTGCAAAAAAATAAACTGGCCTTTGGGATCTATTCTAAGATGCAGTAAGGAAAATACAATTCTTTTGTTGATCAATACAGCGACCCCTCCTATGTAGACTGAGTGGAGTGGTAGTGCCAACCTACCCACGGTTTTTTGAGGGAAAGGATAGAGGACCCGGTAAGGTGAGTCTCTTGCAGAAAAAGGATGTCTGGATTCAGCTTTTTGATATAGGTTAGCATTCCAAGAAATACGTTTTTATGTTACCCGCCATGGTGGTTGGTGGCTTGTTCTACCTATTGGCTCCCTATGAAATGCCACTGGTTGGTTACCGACAGTGTAAATAATATCTGCGTCACATATCATTCCCATTTTAGAAAAACAAAACATCAGCATCAACTTGCAATCAGTGTTATCAAGCAAAAAGTACACAACAATGCTTAACCCTTTCACCCTTTCCCTCCCCGTCACTCCTATCCCCAACTTTTCCCATAACCAAAAATTGAACCGAGTAATTCTAGCTCACATACGAGTAGTTACCCTAAGTAAGTGAGGGGTTGTTGAATGTTCATCTAGTGACGCTTCGCCCTAACAGTCCTTTGTGG
Organism: Xenopus laevis; assembly: GCF_017654675.1. Classification (NCBI taxonomy): domain Eukaryota; kingdom Metazoa; phylum Chordata; class Amphibia; order Anura; family Pipidae; genus Xenopus; species Xenopus laevis. Next base: position 122,602,707 of record NC_054381.1, read on the forward strand.
GGCATGACTGTCTGAGGGGCAAGCGGAGTATCCAAATGGCATATTAGTGTCTTGCGACAGCTGTAACGACTAACATCAGGGTTCCAGTGTACATAAAATTCCCCATATAGTAGGATTTCCGGGTAGCCTGACTAGTGTATTGAGCCCTAGGGATTATTTCCATCGTCCAGGGACTCGTCCTAGGGCTTTAGCTCCTGTGGATAAGACAATTGATATTATCAATTGTATACTTCAGCTATTTCCAATCTTTGGATTCCAACAAATAGTTTAAAGGTATATTCCAAAAATCTGCATCATCTTAAGGATTCTAGCCAGGGTCAGGCTACACCAACTGTATACACAGATCATTACACTGGGGCTGTAAAATGAGTGTAGTTTAGCCAGGTGGTGTCCCCTAACAGAGATTAAAGGCCTATTCGCGTTTTGCAGAGAATTGGGGGGACATAGTTACCACATCTTGCCGTTCCGGCTACCGACTGCTGTGTGAAGAGATGAAAAAAACATCAAGGATCCAAACGCTGCCGACCCAATGTATCCAACCAGGAGCAGGCCTCTGCCGGGTTGTCAAAAAATTTAACGCCCGAAATCGTCTGTATCCGCAAGCGAGAAGGGTACATCATAGAGTACGGGATTTACCTTTGTCGCAGCCTTTTCTTGACGTCCAAGAATCGTGCCCTCATCATTCAGCGGAGAAGATAAATGGAAATTTTAGAGTTATTCAGCTGGATTTGACCTTTAGTGCGTGCCACCGCCAGAAGCTTGTCTCCATCTTTGCAGTTATGTATACATGCTATCAGGGGCCTGGGTGGGGCGTCTGGTATCAGGGGCCTAGATGGTATTCTGTGCGCCCGCTCCACTGAAAATGCAGGGGTCAGGGACTCCTCAACCGCCCATTCTTTTAGGATTCTTTTCACAAAGGCCTCCGGGCGGTCTCCTTCCTCCCTCTCTGGCACCCCGAACAAGCGGACATTGCTGCGTCTCGCCCGGTTTTCCAGGTCATCTACTTTTTGACGCCATTGTTCCACTTGCCTTTGTAAATCCTGAGTAGTTTGCTGCAGATGACAGGAGTCTTCTAGCGCCGAAATCCAGACCTCCGCTGCTGAGGTGCGTTCTCTAATGATCGTGTTTGATCAGCGATAGTTCTGCCTTGAGTTCCTCCGCTGTGGACATGATGGTAGCTTGGCAGGATTGTTGGCAGTTCTGTACCACCGTCAGCAGATCTTGCAGAGTGGGCTGTGGTTGCAAGGCCTCCTCTTGCGGTGCATTGTCTGTGTTAGGATCCTGCGCCATTTTGGATTCGGTAGCTGGCAGTCCCTTACGAACCAATTGTACCTGGCGTGTGGGTGTCTGTTTTCTGAACTGTTGATTCCTACCTGCCATGTTTGACAATACGTATTGTGCCCTTTTCTGATCAGTTTTAGCAACGGTATCACAGGATATGCGTAGGATATACGGAGCTCACTCGATATGCGTCCTACTCCATGCACAGTCAGGACACAACCTCCCTGTACTGTTTATATATAAGTAGAACGCTGGCCATATGCTAAGCCACATCTGGTACTAGCATCTTGTAAAGTGATTATAAAACAGTAGGATGCTAATGGGAGTTTAAACAAATGTTGTGGTCAACAAAACCTAAGACTATATCAATTTATCCAAGGGCAAACTGAAGCTAAGTGAAAGGTTGTCTGAGAGATTTTTGGCCATGTCGAGGTCATACCCCATTACACCCCAGCCCCACCTCCATGCTTTGTCAGCAGCAAGCATTTCCAGGAAAACCCCACTTACATTATTGACAGCATTTGTCTCTCACAAACAGTTTCAGCAATTTTCTGGAATGTAATGAGCTCTGTACATTTATATTTAAGGTATTTGAAAAATAATTCAAAATTCCCCTTACTAGAAGCTAGCAGAGCATTGGAGGGTCTAAGTCCTGGTCTAATTTCATTGGGGAAAGAAGCCAGCGACACTATAACTATATCAGTATATATGTTAAATAAATGTTTTTTCTAAGCATCATGCAATGGTATCCATTATAAACTACTCTTGTTCTAGCAATTCTACGGCTAATTGGTTGGTTAAAACAGTCACTGCAGTGCAGTCTGAATGTTCTTTCAGAATCAGATTGTTAAAAGATAACCCCTATTCTATAAAGCTGATCAATGGTCAAAGATGTATCTTTCAATGACAACTGATACTTTGCCATAGAAAATTCACAGGATACTGACATAGCAGTAAGTCAGGGCTGACTGAAGACAAGCTGCATGTTGCCCAGCAACTGTTCTTTTATGGCCCACAGTCATCATTTTAATAAGGCTCCCTTTTGAACACGTCAATATAGAGACTAATAAGGCAGCTACTTATAAAAATAAAAAAAGGATTGCAGTTACCAAGCAGTGCCGCTAATGAAAATCACAGGACGGAATAGTAGAGCAATCCCAGGGCAATAAATTTGCTCCAAATTTATCAACATAAGATGTACTGTTGATGGTAAATTGTGTCAGTTCCATCAGAATTGCTAGGCATCCAATCAGGGTGATGAGTGATGCTCAGTGGAGGTTGTATTTTGTGTGACATGCCACTGGCCTGCACATGCACTTTTTGGGGCGGTTAGCATTTGGTAGGCAGGTAAGCATAAGATTTTGAGCTTAGAGACAGGGACACCAAGGCTTCAGACAAAAAACTGGGCATTCTCAACAAAATGTAACAGAAAATATTCAGGCTACAGTTCAGCAACTTTAATGTAGAACATTCAGCCCCCCCGGGTCTCACCATCAGGGGAAACTCTCACACTCAGCCCTGCTGAGGACCTGCCAGTCCCTTTTTGTCTCCAGGGATTTAGGTTCACCAGCCTCTGCAACACTCTTTCTGGCAGCAAGACTCCTTCTGCCAGGCACTGTCTCTCCCAGCAGCACCACACTTCTCTCCACTCCGGTATCCGGAGAGCTCTCAGGTGTGGTGAGACAGGACTTTTAACTTTCCTAGGTAGCTCCTCTCTCAGCTGCCACTTGATTACTTGGCTGAGAGGGAAGATTAACCCTAGCTTTGCTGGGTATCCCTCTGCAACCCATATCATGCAACGTAAAGGCGAAGGAAAGGTTAAAACTAAGTAAGCCTTATCAGAAAGGTCCACCTAAATATACCAGTAAACCCTCAAAGTAATGCTGCTCTGAGTCCTCTGTCAAAAGAAACACAGCATTTCTTTCCTTCTATTGTGTACACATGGGCTTCTGTATCAGACTTCATGCCTTCAGCTTAAACCTCCTTGCCCCAGGCATGAGCATGCTCAGTTTGATTCTCTTCTCCCTCCCTTATCTAATGTAATCTGAGGCCAGAGTTATAAGTGAGCAGGGAGAGACTCAGGCAGGAAGTGATGTCACACCACTAATACTGCTGCTGCTATCCTAAACAAACATAGAGCTTCTAGAGCTTTTTACTCAGGTATGGCAAAGCGTTCTACAGAATAAATATAGCATTCTAGCTTGCATTTGTTCCATTTGGTTGTAGCATTATATAGATGGGTTTGTGGCTGTTGAATCAGGCCAGTTGCATGTCTTGCCCTTTTATTTCATTTTCATTTTACATGTAGCATGGAAATTCTGGAATACAAGTGCCAGTTTTATTCATGCACTGCCCTACATTTTCTGTCTGAATACACATTTATGACACTTTTATCCATATTCCTCATGTATTTTATTATTCAGACCAAGGCACATTCTGCTCCATCAGATTAGAATCAGTGGTAAAACAAGACATCAAAGGTCACCTTCAATCTATTTGCCTTGTCTTTTACTCTGTATAGTAGAAAACATGGATTCTTAAAAAACATAGACGTGGAACCAACCTTGATCTGGACAATACCTTGGCTCCCTCTCACATCTCGTCATTTATAAAAACTGGGCAAATTTGAACATGGGCAGTAACTCATGGCAGCCAATCATTTCATTGCTTTCAGTATTCAACCTACAGCTGTATGAAAAACTAATCACCCATTGGTTGCTATGGGTAACTGCCCAGCTTCCAATTTGCCCAGTGTCTATACATGAGTCCTAATGTGTGCAGTCTGTAACCCATGCCCTCGTGCTGTACAGGTACCTGTTATCCAGAAAGCTTGGGACCTATGGTTTTTTTTTTTCGGATAAGGAATCTTTCCATAATTTGAATCTCAGTACCTAAAGTAGCTTGTTTTGACACCAATAAGGACTCATTATATCTTAGCTGGAATCTAGTACAAGGTACTGTTTTATTATTAAAGAAAAAGGATTTTTTTTTTAAATGTGCATTATTTGATTAAAATTGAATCTATGTGAGATGGCCTTCCCATAATTCAGAACTTTCTGGATGGTGGGTTTCCAGATAAGTGATCCCATACTTGTGCTGGAAAACACATGGAAAATTGGCATTTTGTAGAATTTCTGTACGTGTTCCTCTAATGGGTCATGAGATCACATGCAGAAAAATATTTGGCTTTTAATAAGTGATGTAATTTATTCATGCAGTTTGCCTATTTGTAATCAGTGTGTCCGTCAAATGCTATTTAGTAAGGTCACTGTGATATCTGTGAAGCATATTGTTAGACATCCTAAACCAAAAAAGACCTTCAGAAAATGTGGAACATAATATACAATAAATCTAGAGATAAAGGGATACATTACAATGGAATCTTATAATGGGGCACACAGGAAGTACAAAAGGTCAAAGGAATGATCTGTCATTGGCTTGCCGATCCATTAGTGGGAAGGCACAAGCAGATAAAAGCTAGACTTCATCTAGTCAATACAAGGTATCGGGTTTATGCTTTAGGGAGGCTTAAAACCTTCTACACATTTGACACTTTCAGTCCATGTTTTCATCTCTTGTCCCAAAGGCATTGAAAAGGGTCTGAAGCTCCAAGCTCGCAGCTCCTTAAATTAAAATGTATAGCCTGTAACAGACTAGCCATGCCTAAAGCTCCGTTAGTGCTTTGTAGTGCTTAGGAGCATTGAAACAAAATAAATTAACATATAATATCAATATATTAACCATAAAAGGATTTTATTATTACTAATAATTAGTGATGGGCAAATAAATTCGCCAAGCAGGGATTTGTGGCAAATTTCTGCATTTCACTGCCCAGTAAAAAAAAAGTTGTTGCGCATAAAAATTGACGCGTGTAAAAATTATTCGGACATCCATTAACTTTAATGCATTTGCACAAATTAGTCGTGTTTAAAAAATTTGTTGCTCGCGTCAAAAATTGTTGCATTTTTGCCATTTCTGTCCCGTTTTGCTAATTATTCTGCAAAACAGGGACAGATTCATCCATCACTACTACTACCAATAATAATACTTAACATTATCTAATAGTCTGTTATCCTTGACTTGGCCTTGTCCTGAATTGGACTTTGGTGCTAGGGAGTTGAATACTATGGGTGCTGCAACCCAAACAGAATAAAAGGGAAGTATAGTCTCCATAGCCTTCAGGAAAATGAACCCCTTTGGTCCTTCAGCAACTCTTCCTTTAGACGTTATATAATTCTAAATTCTTCCAATCTGCTCTGCTCTTAGCTCCTCCTAACCACTTCTCTTTGCCTGTTTTATCACCACTTGTTTCTTCAACTTTAGTTTTCTTCTTTCCAGTGGACTTCTGCCTCCCCTTCTTCTTAAAGCAGTGGTTCACCTTTAAGTAAACTTTTAATATGTAATATAATTGCCAATTCTAAGCAACTTTTAGAAATGGTTTTCATTGTTTATTTTTTATAGTTTTATAATTATTTTCCTTTTCCCTCTGACTCTTTCCAGCTTTCAAATGGGCGTCGCTGACCCCATCTAAAAAGCAAATGCTCTGTAAGGCTACAAATGTAGTTTTATTGCTAATTTTTATTTCTCATCTTTCTAGTAAGGTCCACTCCTATTCATATTCCAGTCTTTACTCAAATCAATGTATGGTTACTAGGGTAATTTGTACCCTAGCAACCAGATTTTTTATAATGCAAATTGAAGAGCTGCTGAATTAAATGCTTCAAAAACCTTAAATAATAAAAAATGTAAACCAATTGAAAATTGTTAACATTACTCTACTAAAAGTTAACTCAAACGTGAATTTTTTCCTTGTTTGATTCAATAAAGTTTATTATCTGATTTTCTAAGATGTATTTTCATGTATCAGGGGGCACTGATTTTCTATAGTATAAGGGCAGTGTTAAAGGATCTTTTCTCACCCATGTTAAAGCAGGGTTGGTAAAATATCAAAAAATACTTATCCGCATTGATTTCAGGCTTTAAGTTGGGTGACAAAATGCCTGATTTGTTATTGCCCTTAAATGATAAAATCAAGTCTAAGATAATGAGGCTCATTTATAAAAACTGGGCATATATGCACCTAGGCAGTAAACTACAGCAAATGCTTTCATTGTTCAACCGGCAGCTGCCTGTAAAAAGCCAGTCATTGATTGGTTGCCATGGGTAACTGCCCAGGTGCAAATTTGCCCAGTGTTTATAAATGAGCCCAACTGTTTTATTATTACAGAGAAAAAGGAAATCATTTTTGAAAATTTTAATTATTTAGATAAAATGGGAAAAGGACTTTCCGTAGTTCAGAGCCTTCTGGATAATGGATTTCCGGATAACGGATCCCATACCTGTACCAGTCCCTTTTTTGTTTGGTTTCTTCCTGTAAGATTTGCAGATGATGCCTTTTTACTACGTACAAAACTGTTCAACCATAATAACTCACTGAGGAAGTCACTAGGCACACACTAGCCTTTTACAACCTATACAAATATTATGCAAGCAAGCAACAAAGTAATTACATTTGCACAGTTTTTAATTACATTTATTAGAATGTCTTTGGATTTGCTGTGATAGAATGAAAAAATTTTAAAGCTACATCCCCGGACGCAGGTTTGGTGCGGTTCTGGTATGGTCTGGTCACTAATTATGGCTGCCATGCAACAAAAGTAGCCCTTAATTTTGCAATTGCATTTTTTCCGTGATTACATTTTTTCTGCATTATTTTGCCACAAAAATTCAGATGTTCCCTGTAGAGTTTTTTGTATTAATAATCATGTAGTCATCTTTATTCATCATACATTTCCTCTCATGTCCATGGTGAGTAGGGGCGTTTCCTGCCCATTTTGCCGCCCGAGATGGCCTTCGTTTTGCCGCCCCCCCCCTGTCCCTACGGCACTCACCATTTCATCGCCGGACGGGGGTCTGGGGGGTCCACGTCGCTAGTGCAATTGAGCGCATGGGGTAGCGTTCAGTAAAAACCGCATCTTAGTGAAGTTGCGGAGTTATGTCCATTTACCAGAGCGAAAATTTGAGAGTGCGAAGCAACGCTAGTGTTTATCTCCTTCGTTAGCAAAGTGACGCCTGTGCCCGTTAGGAATTCGGCGAAGTTCCGAAACGACGTCACGCTGGTGGATTTTCGCTAGAGTTAGTCACTTCGCCCTTTAGGGAATCTGCCCCTTTAACTGAAGGGACAGTCATGTTGGCAAAACAGTCAGGTTTAGGAACTTTAAGTGACAACTGCAAAAGCAGAACTATTAGCAAAAAACGATCAACATGACCTATAGGTAACTTTTAATGTAGAATAATATTTTGAAAATAATTTTTTTTGTTTCAGTATCACTTTAAGGTATGAAGATCCAAGTTTTGGAAAGATCTGTTATCTGGAAAACCCCAGGTCACAAGCATTCTGGATAACAGGTCCCATGAAACTATTTCATAGCCCCTATAGCTAGAATACTAAGGAACATCTTGGGCAGAAGTTAAATTAAAAGGTGAACATCCCATTTAAATACTTGACCAGATTCATTCAGTTACATATCCTACTTTTAAAGGAAAACTAAAGGTAAACTAAAGAAGTAGCTAGAAATGTTGTACATTATGTTTTGAGCTTCTGTACCAGCCCAAGGCAACTACTGCCCTTTAGCAGTAAAGATCTGTGTCTCCAAAGATACCCCAGTAGCTCCCCATCTTCTTTTCTACTGATTCACTGCACATGCTCTGTGCTGCTGTCACTTACTGAGCTTAGGGACCCACTCACAATACACAGTACACATAGAATAGAAATGTCACAGTATAATGCTGATTAGTAATTAATATTGATAATTACTACATGACAGCACAGAAACCAGTGCAACTAGCATCATAATTTAATAATCAGCCCTGTAGCATCAGCTTATATTACAGACAAACCTCATTTTCTGCTTGATAATTTGTGATGACCCCTGAGCTTAGATTCTTAACAGCTGCTCAGAGCCCACTGAGCATGTGAGTGTCACAGACACTTTCCAAGATGGTGACCCCCTGTGACAAGTTTGAAGTCCTGGATCATTGCTGCTATTGAGAAGCGAAACGTGAATGTCTTTTAGACCACTGCTTGCTTGTTATGATCAGTCACTCTTTCAAACAGATACAACAGTTTCATTTCTAAACTGGAGAGTTGAAGAAGTCACATGTAAATAATTCCAAAATCACAAAAAAAGAAAAAACAACTACAAATTGTCCTTTAACACTCTGCTGGTATTACATTTACATTTGAACTTCCTCTGCCCAACTGCCCTCCACCACATACTTACAGAATCACCCTAATGTACCCATGCATTTGATTTATGGAGGGGCTGGAACTGAACTAGCCTTCTCTACCACACAAGGATCCTTCTTCAGTTTTTGGTCGTGCATGAGCAAAACAATAATACAGTAGGATAAAGCAGAATGGATCAGGGCAACCCAATGTCCTCAACCCTTGGGAATATGTATCAACAGCTGGAAACTGACTTCTCTATCAAGAACATGAGATAAAGATTTCAGTTTGAATACAGAATATGCTATAACATTGGCTACAGTTCAGGTGTGATTAACCACATACCCCTGATGGGGGATTCTGGAATTTTTAGTAGCTGCTAGAGGACACCACTGATATACAGTAGATTATGTATGTACAGTATGTGTGTACAATAGATCACTGAGGCTCCTTTTTTAACACTGGACAAACTTAGCATCTGGGCTAGAACATGGAAACCAGGGATTTTGTGGTTTGCAATGGCTTACTACTTATGTACAAATACAATCAGTCTATGCAAAAAATATCATTGTTGCCTTTGTGCACATTTCCCACATCCCAATATATATATATATATATATACATATCCATGCATACACTATAAGGGTCAGGTTGATGGTGTATTTTGTTGAGGCAAACATGGAAAAAAGAGGATATGCTGATATACCCCATGCTAACAGTGTAGGGAATTTCCCATACTAAATGGGATCATATGGAATTAAGTTGAATGTAAATAAATATGTGGAAGCTGGATGCATATTCTTTAAAGGCAGGCGGAAATGACTGTGTTCCATGTTTATTATAAAGACATTCTGGGGTCAAGCCCTAGTGCCAGTAGCGTGAGGCTCAGATAAAGCAGCACAAATGAACCTTTGTTATGTTGTTATCACGGGCCTGGAAGCACTTGCCAAACATTGTTTGCTCTGTCCATGGTGCTGAACATGAAGTTACTGGTACAGTGCATCCCAGCTCTGAGCTCTCTGAGATCACTATTATCGTATGGCTTATGGCTTATTTATTAACATAAATTCAAATTGGAACAAGCGCTGTAAACCATAATAACTGGCAAGCAATCAACTTTTATAACTCTACAGCCAGTTTGACTTAAAAATATTAATGAATACCTGATTGCTGTAGTTTACAGGACAGATAGGGGCAGATCTATCAAAATGTGACACTAGAGTTCACTACAGAAAAATCACCTACTTTCTATTCATCCTTATAGGATTTTTCGAAATGTATTTATCAATAGGTGAAAGTTAAGGTTCACCATTTCATAAATAGGTTTTTTTTACAAAAAATCCAATAGGAATAGAAAGTGGGTTGTAAACTCTAATGTAACATTTTGATAAATCTGCCCATAGTGTGGCTGTTGCAAGCTGAAAATCTCTGAACTGACAGGTAGCATGGCTGCCAATTTCTCAACTCGTTCACTTTCATTAGCTACACTTCCCAGCATCCTCAGCCAGCTCTGTCCCACTATCAGTAAATAGTTATATGATATATTTGCTAATCTAAAAAATGTGCCTTTAAGGGGTTGTTCACCTTTGGGATAACATTTAGTATGATGTAGAGGGTGATATTCTGAGACAATTTGCAATTGGTTTTTATTTTTTATTATTTAAGGTTTTTGAGTTATTTAGCTTTTTATTCAGCAGCTCTTCAATTTACTTCTTTTGCGCTTCTGCGCATGCACGAATTGCCAAGAACATGCGTTCGCGCATGCGCAGGAGCGGAAGAAGACGTAAAAAACACAGAGATTTGGGGGGCTGGGGGTAGGCGACAGAGGAGGCACGTGCCTGGTGCCCCCCCCCAGCTTTGCGCCTTAGGCGCCTACCCCTTGGCCTGGCCCTCTGAACAGTTTAAAAAGGTTATTCCAGGTATGGCATCCTTTATTCGGAAACTCAATAAGCGCCACATAACGGGAAGGCCAAGTCCTTTAGAGTCCAAATAATTCAAAATGTTTTAAATGATTTCCTCTGTAATAATAAAACAGTAACAGTGATTTTTAGTAGCCCTTAGCTTCGGTGAAAAAAAATGCCTCATTTGGAAACCCCCAAGTATTGCAGATAATACATCCCATACCTGTTAAGGCTATTAAACCATGCCTCAGTCTGTGTTATTTTATTGGTTTCCAATCAGAGAGAAACATCCTCACAAATACTTATTCTGCCATAAAAGTGGGAGCTATTCAGTGATTTGAGAAATATACAATACATACCCTCATAGCCTATAGCATAACATACCCCAACTGTGGTGTTTTAACCCTATGAGGAATAGAGTATAACCTCTAGAATACAGCATTAGTGCAAGCACACAGAGCAGCTTTATGTGCATTGCATCAGCATTGTAAGAGTATGTACACATCCCCATTTACACGCCCACACATGCTCACTACCAAATCCATCCTTTTTTTCCTGCTCTTATATCCCTGAGTAACCAGGGAACCCTGACTTCTGCTCTGATGAAAACAGAGGAAATGACGTGAGGGATATTTATAAATCTCAAGTCAATTTTTTGCTGCAGGAAATATTGCAGCTCCGCTTGATTTGTTGCTTTACCTCCCCTTGTTTTGACTGCTTGCTGCTCTGATATCTACATGTGAGCATAATGGCCACGGAAGGCTGCTGGACCCCATTCTCCCCACAACTAATTGAACAACATTTAATTTATATAAGTCTGTTTTCTAAATTAGAGAATAAGTGTACTTTATTTTTAAAGATTTATGTTGAATATAGTTTTTTTGGATCTTGTTCCCCCATTAATTAAGCATAAAGTACATTTTATACAGTCCTGCAATGCAAGCAACACTTAAACCTAAACCAGATGTCTATCATGTAAATAATAAAAGATAACACCATGCAGAATTGGTAAAAAAAAATAGTGGGGTTACAGCTTTATTACATCATTTGAATTTACATAATTTAAGTAATTTTGTGGGGGCAGACTACAAAACCAAAATTCCCCCCGAGTGTTCTGGACAGGTCAATCTTTTGGCACAAGGGAGGACACCATCTTCCTGTTATAACAATAAGCTTCACCTGCCTAGACCCCCACCAGGGGTGAAGGGAATCTCTAGGGGACAAATTCTTGCTCCGATTCTTGCTCATCTGGTTTTCCTGCTGACCTTCAAACAAAGTAGTGTCAGGCAGGTTGGGCCATAAACCTTTAAAACCATTTTTCAGTTTTCTCTTTTACATTTTCCCATATGTGTAAAACAACTCATTATTATAATGAAATTCATTAAATTATCATTATAACGAAGTTATTGACAGCATCAGAAAGATAAACTCCCTCGCTCCAATAAAGGCCTTGGATTAAATTTTACATTTACATATGCTAATGGTTATTACGCTTTATAAGCATTGGATTTCCATCTTATTGTTACTGATTTGTGGATGTTCCAGCCCTAGCCCTGTACATGGCTGTCTATATATATATATATATATATATAGACAGCCATGTGATATTTCTTGCCTGGGTCGTACGTACTTAAACTGAAATGGTGTTAAAAGGATACCATTTTCTAAATTAAATATTTGTTTTGTTGTTGAGGGGATATAATGGCCATAAACTTGGCTGCCATTGTGATGTTTCAAATGCTGCTGTTGGTGCTCAATTATAAAAAAAAATATTCAATTTCCCTGTGGATATTATGTCTGTGACAATATTGGAAGTTTCTGGCACAGGAAGAACTTGCTTAATTAAAGTGATCATATGCGGTGATGCCTCTGGTTATTCTTAGGCCGCACCACACTCACATCCTGAAACCAAAACAAGACGTTCCTGTTTTCCATCAAATTGCCCTAAAGTTCTATGCCTACAAGAACCTGAAAAAGGTCTAATGGTGTTAAATTCTTTGTTAGACCTACCATTACCCATTAACATGGCCAAACATGAGCAAACCAGTTACCTTGTAAACGTGTCCTAAATCCATAGTTACCTGATGCATCTGTGAACAACTTCAGTTCTTGGCTTGGCCCTGTCCTTCCAGATACTGTAGTTAATATTTGATAAAAAAATGTATTTTATTGCAGTACCTTAAGTTCAAGAGACTGCATGTCTCATAGTGCGACCCTATTTGCTTTTAATACATATTTCACAGTAATAAGTGTTTTGATAAACTTCTCCTGCATGGTTGGCCTGGGCTTTAATGTTACTTCTCAGGACCCAATTGTTTTTTCATGTCCTCTAAGGAGTTCCTCAAGCATTTCCCTCCCTCCAGCTCTATCTTCCAGGCACCACAAATAAAGGAATTGAAAGTCTCAAATTAGGAGCATAGTATTGCCCAACCCATGGGCCTTATATTTTACAACCATTAAGATAAAAGCTATGTATGTGTAATAGCAACAAATTGAATTAAGATTCTATGTCTGCTTTTGCCTTTAATGCCCCTGGGTCTGTTTGTCTGAATATTTAAAATCTAAAAAGACACTGAACATTATTCTTCATCCTGAGCATCATTTACTTATTTATATGCCAGGTGTTGAATCATTCTAACTTTACCCAGTTTTTTCTTTTAATCAAACCCAAAGGGGAACAGACTAAGTTTGAAATGGCTGGGGGAGGGGGTCTGATAAAAAGTCCTCCATTCTACCAGAAATTCATCTGTATTGCTGGTAGAATGATTTTCTTGGTAGAATTGATTATTCCATACTCAAACACTGCCAAGAAAATAGTCTTTTGTCTGGTGTAACAGCGTAACAATATTGATATATACTGTATCAATATTGTTGTGACCGATATTAGCATGTTTGTTATTGTCTAATTGTCTATGGATTTGGGCAACGTTTCTAGCCGGACTTTGGTGTATATAATTCAGTATCTTTCCAGTTTGGAGACTAAATGTCCATGCAAAGGTGAAATTGCACATGTAAACATATCGCCTGCTGCTGTTCCTAAATTTTACTTTCATCCCTACTCATCTTGTGTTGATACCCCTTCTGCCTTTTCCAAAAGTCTCCTACAACCAATTCTTTATAGTTTTAATGCTCTTTCCTCTGGTGTGCCTCCCTCCGCCTTTAAAAACCCACCACCCAAAACATACATTTTAGTACAACAATCAACATTAACCAGTTGTTAGACGTTGGTGATGTTGAGCCCCCATTAAGTGAGCTGCTGAAAGACTGCTATACCACAGAATCCTTGGCTACCATTGGTTTGTATTCTGGGCTGTAGGGGTTCTCTATTATGGTAGCCAATGCCTCTGCACTGCAGAAGCTGCTGACTGTGTTTCACAGGGTCCCTCAGGCCTGTTGCAGTTGGTCTGAGAAGCCGTTAGATGTTGCTGAAAAGCTGGATACTGCTGCATGTTCAAATTCTACCATCTGTAAGGAGAGAGAGGGGTGGGAAGAAATAAACACTTCAAAGTCCAACAACATTGCCAGGTTGACAATATGGGCCCCATCCCCACTGAAATTGCTGCAGAGATTCTGAAGGTGGAGACTGAATGTAACAATTTCAAGTCCAAGGTGCATTGGCATCTATCGGAATAGGATCTCCCTGGCCATTTGTGCTGCCTGGTTTGGCATTGTACATTTATTTACATTTTTGGGGTATTTTTTGCTGCAGTTGCCCCTTGCCATCTCTATTCAACTCTTCCCTGATTAGCCTGTTGAACACTGGGCCTGGATTCCTGTTTGCAGTGATGGAACGTAATTATCCATCTCCAGTGCTATATGCCATGTTTTCAGTTATTTGCGCCAACTGCACGTTGCCTATTTCATCACTACCACTTGGCAAATGAAGAAGAAGACAGCACCCCTTCTATAGTGGGGGGGGTGTTATTTCATGTGGCGTTGGTCACTCGAATCGCTCTGCTCTTTGGGTTCTACAGATTGGGGCAACAGCGTTTCCAGCCAGCACTGACAAAATGAGGGGGGATATGAACGGAACGGCCGCATACTGATGATCACTGCCGCTTGACGTGACCATTGGAAGGGGAACTGCTGCGCGCTCTGCAGATTAAACTGGGCAGCGAAGTGTTGTGCCTGCGGGAGGGGGACCTGCTCCGTGCACTGTAGATTCAGCTGAGCAGGAAAGGATTGTGCCTGCAATACTGTCTGGGGAAGCGCTGAAGGGGAAGGAGAGGATTATTTTCTTTACCCTTCCTTGTTAATTGCGTCGGTGCTCCTTCCTCCAGAGGCCACACTATCTTCCTCCTTCTGCTGGCTTCCACTCTTTCCCTGCTGCACATCCATTTCCTTTCTCTGGTCCTGGAACAAACAAATTCAGGTTAGTAATGATGAACAATCACAGTGCCTTGTCTTTTATCAGCATTAGGACCCTTCACCCTCCCCATTTTCTCACCCCGCCTCAGCTCTATTGTTCTTCTCTCTCTTCCCCCCCTCGAACCTTCCCCCCCACCCTTCCCAACCCACCCCCCCTGCTGCATTTGCTGACTTGCCAAAAAAAAAGACCAGCAAATTGCTAGGCTCCTCTTATTTTATACACTAATCTCCCACGATCTGTTGAAATCTGAACCTCCTTGTTATATTAGAGAGTCACATCATCTTATTGCTTCAGAATCAGGGCTGAGCCAAAACGCTGATCCTGAATGATCTGCAACCTGTGGCTCTCTGGGTGAACAACAACTCTCAGCATCCAGGGACCCCCTTCCACTGTGACTGGGAGTTGTAGTTCAGCACCAGCCAGAGTGCCACAGGTTGCAGATGACTCTGTAAGGGGCACTGGTAGAGAGAGAGAGGCGGATACACAATGCTAGCCGTCCTACTGAACACAGACTCCTGTGCACTGTCTTAATGTCAAGGGATTCCATGTGAAAGGAAAGCAGTTGCTGTATCTCCCAGAGAGAGCTGCCTTTTTAATCGGTCTCTGTGGCATTCACGGTTCACTTGTCCTTTACTTCCAGCATAATCACTAACAGCCCTGCTGCTTTTGGCACCGTCCAAACTGCTTCAGAATAACAAGCTGCTGCACCTACTTCCCACAGTTAGCAGGGACTCGCAAGGGGTGCAACTCTGTTTTGGGGGATTTTTTTTTTTTTTTACTTAAGGAGGCAGAGTCAATAGAGCGGAATAATAATCAGAATAATAGGAGGAAGCGCAGGCGCATGTGCATGGAGGATGATGAGCAGCCGGCCCTGGGTGAGCAGCCCAGCTTCAACGGATGTGATCAGGGCAAAGATTTGCAGCTGCCTCCCAGCGTCGATGGTGAAATTGTAAGTAATGTATGAGGGGCTGGGTTCATTGCAGGACCCCAGTGCTCTGCTGCTGCAGCTGCTTGCAATTATGTGTTCCCTGTGTTTGCCTTAGATGCAGTATGTCCTGCCACTCACTAGGGAGAACGGGTTCCATTTTTTTTTTTTTTTTGTAAGATTCCTTTTCGCATGCAGGATTCTTCCACTCGTAGAGCATGGTCCTACTCTGTGCAATACGAGCAAGACTCTGGGTTTTACCTTGTTCTGGATATAAACATAGGTCCCCCAGGGTATATGCCCTTAATGAGTACCAGTATATTGTGTACAATTCCTCACTGCTAGCAGCTGCATTCCTGTATAGAGCACAAGCTTTCCATAACCGATCAAGTATTCCTCAGAATACCGTGCTGGGCTACAGCATGTCCACTCATGTACAATGTCATGTCAGGAAGATGCCCATTTACTACACACTGCTTGTATGACAGAGGCCTGTGGATAGGATTCCCAGTGTCTGTATAGTAGCAACCATTCTGTAAACCGTGTATAGTATTATCCTTCATTTATATAGTGCTGATGTATTGTACAGCCCCTGACCCAGCACATCTGGTACATACACACTAGAATCACTTTTAAGATCTGATTAACCTGCCTGTAGTGTGGAAGGAAACCGACACAGGGAGGATGTACAAGTCCTTGCTGGGATCAAACCTAAGACCCTCGCACTATAAGACAGCAATGCTAACTACTGCCCATATTAGTAGCCGGTCTGTAGGATTCTCACATACTATATAACGTCTGTATCCTAGGGAGAAGTCTGTAGGATACCTGTATTTCTGTATGATAGTGGTCATTCTACAGAAAGCTCATTTACTTGACAGTGCTTCATAAGAGCCTGTAGATCTCAATTTTCTAGGTGTCTATTGTAAAATGCACATTTACTATATAATATTTGTTTATTAGAGGCCATTCTATAGGATCCCCAGTTACTATATAGTATCTGTATATTTTATATCATCTTATAGGATTCTTATTTACTATACATTAGCTGTATGTTAGAGGCAATTCTATAGGATGCCCATTTACTATTTAGTGTCTGTACGGTAGAGACAATCCTTGCTCGTTTACAATGTGGGGTATGTTAGAGGCCATTCTACTGGATGGTTATTTACTATACAGTGTCTGCATATTGAAACCTATTCTACTGGATTCCCATTTACAATATAGTGGCTGTATGTTAGAGGTCATTGTATAGGATGCCAATTTACTATATAGCATTTATATATTGGATTTTATTCTTTAAAATGCTAGGATGCTTATTTACTATATAGCATCTGTTTGTTAGAGGTCTATATGATGCTTACAATATAATGTCTGTATGTTAGAGGCAATTCTTGCGCATTTACTATACAGTGTGGGTATGTTAGAGGCCATTCTACAGGATGGTTATTTACTATAAAGTGTTTCTATGTTAAAATTGATTCTGTTGGATGCCCATTTACTATATAGTGTCTGTATGTTATAAGACATTCTAGAGGGTGCTAATTTACATTAAATCTCATTTTATAGGATGTTTATTTACCATAGACACTTTTTATTAAATCTCAAATATATCTGGTCGAGGTTTTTAAGGGGGAAAACTCTTATTTTTCATGGACTTTTTAGAGATTTATTATACACCAAAGCTGCTAAAAATCAGAATCACGGAAAACGGCATCTCAAACCTGTCGAGGACATGTAGAAGTAAATGGCAGCTGTCCCTGAAGACGTTTCTTGACATCATGATCTGCACTGTATCATCTGAAAAAGTTTTTTTTCCCAATAATCCGAAAAAGTCTAGTTTTTGCAGCAAAAATCTGATAAAATCTCTTTTTTGGAGTGTCAATCGACTGATACAAATTGACGTTTGATTTTGTCACGAAATATTGTACCTCCAATTTTTTCGAGAAAAATTATTGATAAATGAGTTCAATTCATGGAAGGGAGTTTGGTCGACTTTTTTTCAGCCCCATAATGTCTATTAAAGGTCATTCTATGGGATGCCCATTTACTATAATGTATCTGTATATTAGAGCTCATTGTATAGGATGCTTTTTGTTTTATAATACAGTGTTCAGAATTGCACCTGGGATATAACTCATGGCAACCAATCAGGTGTTTGCTTCTACCTGCAGCAGGCTGAAAAATACTTATTTGCTGATTGAGGCTCAGTGTTTGTTAGAGCCATTCTATAGGATGATTATTTGCAATATAGGGGCACATTTACTAAAGAGAATTTTCTCTTCACCTAACTCCACCAAAGTTCACCTCACTTTGCCAGGTGTGTTTTCACAACACATCTCATATTTACCAAAATCGTAAGTGGTTAATTTTCTCCTGGCATAAATTCTCTGAAAATTCACCTGTATATTTTCCCCATACAGTAGGAGTGGGGACAATTTTCTAGAGAAAATTAGCATGGAAAGTGTGATATTGATACTGAGATTTAAAAGTGGATGCTCTATCTTTATAATGGTATTTCTCCAGCCTGAACAAAGTTAAATTTAGTTATTTAACTTTGTATTCAGCAGCTCTCCAGTTTGCAATTTCAGCAATCTAGTTGCTAGGGTCCAAATTAAGCTAGCAACCATGCATTGAATTGTATAAGAGTCTGGGATACAAATAGGAAAGGTCTGAACAGAAAGATGAATAATGAAAAGTAGCAATAACAATGTTTTTTTTAGCATTACAGAGTAATTTTTTTTTTAGATGGGGTCAGTGACCCCCATTTGAAAGCTGGAACGAGTTAGAGGAAGAAGGCAAATAATTCAACAATTATAAAAAGGAAAGACTGAAGGCCAGTTCTAAAGTTCCTCCGATTTAGCCTTACAACAACATACTAAAAGTTAACTTAAAGGTGAACTACCTCTTTAAAGGAACAGTAACATCAAAAAATGAAAGTGTTTTAAAGTAATGAAAATATCATGTAGTGTTGCCCTGCACTGGTAAAAACTATATTTTTGCTTCAGAAACACTATTATAGTTCATATAAACAAGCTGCTGTGTAGCAATGGCGGAAATTGAAAAAAATCACAGGCACAGGATAAATAGTGGATAACGGATAACACCATTATGTTCTACAGAGCTTATCTGCTGTGTAACCTGAGCCTATTCTCCTTTGAATGGCTGCCCCCATTGCTACACAGCAGCTTATTTATATAAACAATAGTAGTGTTTCTGAAGCAAAAATATTGTTTTTACCAGTGCAGGGCAACAGTACATGATACTTTCATTACTTTAAAACACTTTAATTTTTTTGATGTTACTGTTCCTATAACTATTTTCCATAAAAGTGTGGGGGGGGGGGAAATTTGCACCCTTGGTTTGGTTCCTTAGTTTTGTTTATAAGTAAGATAAGTGGTAACAAATAATAAGAGGGGTCATTTACGTAGACCCAAGACAGATGTGCAATAAAGGATACCTGTGTGTTTCCCTTGTGCTCCCCTCCCATCCAAACAAAGTGCAGAGATCCAAATTATTGTCACCCCTCAGTGAATAGGGTTTTCCTTGTCCTTTGAAGGAGCCATATAGCACAGTGCATATATGCCTAATTTATATAAATTTGGAATAAAAATCAGTATCTTGTAAAATTACACCTTTATTGGAGCTCTTTGCAGATTATTGTTAATCTGGTTCAGAGATCTAATCAGATAGAATAGTGTATTTTGTTTGCTTGTGTAGTTATGATGATCGGTTTGTACATTTCAGTTTGTAGCTATTGATTACGTGAGTCACCTAATAATCCCATGGACCCCCCCCCCATGTAACAAGCATGTGAGTGTTTTTTACATAAGAAAGAAAAGGTCCAGCCTCTTTCCTACAGAATGGCCTGAATAGGATTTCTAGCTTCATGTTGAATCAGTTTCTCTCGCAGAAAGAAAAGGAAAATCACTGTTATTTATCATGTCAGGAAATAGTTTTAATTAGGGGTGTCATTTAGTTGGCCCTTTAGTGCTTAGTTACAACAGGCAGTTTGCTGAGGAGACATTCTCAAGCTATGGAGCACTGGGAATTTCATATTGATCATGAGGATACAGTACATGTAAAAGCATGTGTATATGGGGTAAAAGAGCGGGCAAATTGCAGGAATTTATATATATACTGTATATATATACTTTTATATAATGGAATATTTGTATTGCTAATAGTGATACGTGAATCTGTGCTGTTTCACAAGAATTTTTGAAATGGGGGCAAATTCATAGAAGGGAAAGTTGTGCTCACCACTAATATTTAGAACCATTAGGTGCAATGAGGCTGTGACCACAAAATACATATAGACAAATACAAGAGTCACTCAACCCATTATCAATATATTTAAGACATTTGTTAACGTGGAGTGCTCACCTCATTGATACACACTTTTTGTAGTGTCAGAGCTGGACTGGAGGACCCACTACTGTCGCTGGGTCATAACAATATATAAAGAGGAACCAGCAGCACACTGTATTTAAGTTGCAAAAGTGCACCAAAAATTTATTTAGCCCACATCATACAAATAGGCAACGTTTCGGGCCCACCTGGCCCTTTATCAAAGATAAAACAAAGTTTGATAAAGGGCCAGGTGAGCCCGAAACGTTGCCTATTTGTATGATGTGGGCTAAATACATTTTTGGTGCACTTTTGCAACTTAAATACAGTGTGCTGCTGGTTCCTCTTTATATATTTAAGACATTGAGACATTTTGTGCATACTGCTACTAAAACATGCCTTACCCTTTAAACAAAACAGGGATTGTTTGTCCATATATTGCAATATATTTAAGCTGGCCAACTACGTCAAAGTCATCCCATATCTGGCCAGTCCTACACTCAATTTTCATCTGATTCTTTAAGAATTCTATTGCTTCATTATACATTTAAGGTGGCCATAGACACACAGATCCGATCGTACGAATTGAGGATTCGTACGATTTTCGGATTCGTACGATTTTCGGATCGTGTGTGGCGTGTGCCGACATCTTTAGCCATGCCTGTTAATGGCATATCGGGGAAAGATCCGCTCGTTTGGCAACATCGCCAAACGAGCAGATCTTTGCATCTATGGCCACCTTAAGTTTTACCTGCAACTTACTTGCTGCTTTCAAAGTAAAACTCTAAAACTAACCCTAACCCTTTGTAAAATGTATAATAAAGCAATAGAAATGAATGGGCAGTTTTTTTCTGCTGTAACTTTTTTCATGCAAAATACATTGGAGTCTATGGGTGTTTTTTTTGGTGTATTTTTACTGCAGCACCTTTTTTCCACTGTGACTTTTTTCCGTTCAGAATACATTGCGTTTTTTTTTTTGCACAGACTACATTGGGGTCTATGGGATATGGTGCCCAGACAAGGACTCTACCAAAAGTCCAGTTAGGATAGTTG
This sequence comes from Xenopus laevis, assembly GCF_017654675.1. Classification (NCBI taxonomy): domain Eukaryota; kingdom Metazoa; phylum Chordata; class Amphibia; order Anura; family Pipidae; genus Xenopus; species Xenopus laevis. The sequence continues at coordinate 122,623,814 of NC_054381.1, forward strand.
TATGGACAAGCCTCATAATTAGGGTAGAGCTCCACAAGCGCTTTTGGTTGGATCGACACCTGTCGACAAAACGCACGCGACAAGTCGGACGGAGTTGCAAGCGTGAAGATATAATTGGACTGAATGAAAAGTCGGACAACTACACAGTCTAACTGTCGGATGAAGACGCTGCTTTCTGCGTCCACGTGTCGCGTCGGATGTAATGTAGTTGTTACCTCCGACTTTTTATTCAGTCCAATTATATCTTCACGAGTGCGACTCCATCCGACTTGCCGCGTGCGTTTTGTTGGCGGGCGTCGATCTGACCAAAAACACTCGTGGAGTCCAGCCCTAAGACTCTAATGGGAATTCACAAAACCTGTGTACATATTACTCATTCGTAGTAACCCACAGCAATGTTCCCTCTAAGGGCAGGACTACGCGGCCGATTCTGCCGTGATCCGACGCTCGTCACGTCGGATGCAATGGAAATAAGTTAAGTAAAGCCAGTGTCGGATTGTTGCTGTGACGTCTGCATCCGACAGTTGTGTCACGTCGCATCAACGCTGCGACACGATCCGACAATTGAATTACTTACCTTTTTACCGTCGCATCCGACGTGACGCCTGTGATTTTGCGCAGCGGGCCAGATCGCAGCAGAATCACCCGTGTAGCCCTGCCCTAAGATGTGCTCTTATGTGCGCGCACACAAGTTTTGAGGCCATTGTGCTTTGCACAAAGAATTTTGTGTGTAAACACAAAATTTTAAATCAATTCTGACCTGAGCACACAGTGTTTAAAAACAGTGCACGTGATGGGCGAATTTGCGCCGTTTGGCTTCGCCGAAAAATTTGCGAATTTCGCGCGAAATTCGCGAAACGGCGAAAAATTCGCCGGCGCAAGTTTTTTCGACGCCGGCGCCCGTTTTTGACGCCGGCGCCCGTTTTTTTGCCGCGAATTTTCGCAGGCGTTTCGCGAATTTATTCGCTGGCGGCGAAACGCGCAAATTCGCCGCGAATTCGGGCCTGGCGAATAAATTCGCCCATCACTTGACGCAAGTTTAAAATCTGCACACACAAAAAAAAAATTTTTGCGTACATATCAAAGAAGGAATTAGAGGGAACATTGACCAACAGCTATTTGTATTATTTCTTATTTTTATTAGTTTACTGGCCAGATCGAGATTTTTCTTACATTAACCTTAATATTGAGACCAATTATATTATTACCTATTGGTTACTGAAATTCTGGTGGTTACATAGTTAAATTGGGTTAAATGTGCGTAATGTTCAACCCCTCCAAACGAACCCCAGTGCACTTATAGACATATACACACACTCTCATACCGACCCATTTGGATTGTTGGCCAGGTATATTGGCCTATTCCAGAACAGACTGATATCTTTAGCACATGGATAACATTTGGGACTGGCGGGCCACCATTCCTAACTTTGTTTTGTACCATATTATTAGTACTTGTATGGCAAGAGCATAAAAAACCCCACTTTAATTATTTGGTTAAAATGGCGCTTTCAGTCATTAATTTCAATGACAATTGTCCAGACATAGTTGTCTACCACATAGGGGAGATCTTTGAAATGTATTCAATTGTGTGCATAGAGTTGTTTGTGGACTTTACTGTTTTGAAGCCGAGGAAGACATAACTGAATCCAGTCCAGCGAGCGGCTATATGGACAGTGATCACATTTTACTGTAACCTCTAGTGATAACAATGCCATTTTTACTCTACACGTCATATTAAACTACAAGGATGGGATCCGTAATCCGGAAACCCGTTATCCAGAAAGCTCCAAATTATGGAAAGGCTGTCTCCCATAGACTCCATTTTATCCAAATAATCAAATTTTTTTAGAATGATTTCCCTTTTCTCTGTAATAATAAAACAGTACCTTGTACTTGATCCAAACTAAGATATAAATAATCCTTATTGGAAGCAAAACCAACCTATTGGGTTTATTTAATATTTACATGATTTTCTAGTAGACTTAAGGTATGAAGATCCAAATTATGGAAATATCCATTATATGGGAAAACCCCAGGTCCTGAGCATTCTGGATAACATGTCCCATACCTGTACAACCTAACAGCCAGGGCATGATACCATCTAACCCATGGGTTCCCAACCTGTTGTAGTTTGACAACAGTAACTGGAGAGGAAAACATCCACAATATAAATTGTCAGTGCTAGAAAGTATGGTGATATCCAACCTGTGTCAGATCCCATGATTTCCTTTTACTGAAACTGGAATAATTTAGCTTAAAACTTGTATTTAGAGCATCTGTATATGTGCAGAAATGATTAATGTATATTATTATTATTAGTTTCTACAGTTTAGACCAGGGGTCCCCAACCTCTGAGCCACATTCATATAGAAAAAGAGTTGGCGAACAACACAAGCATGAAAAATGTTCCTGGGGATGACAAATAAGTGCTGTGATTGGCTATTTGGTAGCCCTTATGTGGACTGGCAGCCTACAGGAGGCTCTGTTTGGCAGTGCATGTGTTTTTTATGCAACTATATCTTGACTCCATGCCAGGAATTTAAAAGATAAAAACCTGCTTTTAGGCCACTGGGGCAACATCCAAAGGGTTGGTGAGCAACATGTTGCTTGTGAACCACTGGTGGGGGGTCACTGGTTTAGACAGACCATCCTGTGAACATTTCATCTTGTCAGTAGGTATATGGACCAACCTGCAGTTCAAGTCATTTGGGCTCTTGAACCAAGCAACCAATGGAATGTGGCCGTGCATGATTATGGCAGGTTGTATGGTATCTGTTGGGCTAATCAATCAGATAGCCTAAAGGGTTTGGCCAACATAAGATGCAGGCAAATTACACATGCGATTGATCCTTGATACTGTGGTGTCTGTGCTACTGTAGAGCTGCCTGCAGCAGTGAGAAATGGCAATATTTTCAGAGGGCCAGGTGTGAGTCAGGATCAGCTAGACGGTCTAGTGAGTCAGTCTCTTACACTGAACAAGTTCAAGCGCTTTATATCCACCACATTCTCAGTGTAAAACCAATACATGTGAGTCAGACCTGAACTTTAGGAAGTTACAACACAGAATATGAATGCATTAGTCATTAGCAAGTGTAGTACTTTGTGACTCAGATTTCAATATCTTAAATTCTGTACCGAGAGGGTTTACAGGAAAAACAGCATAGAAATCACTTTCTGGTACAGTAAATTACGTTTTTGTTTCCATTCATAATAAGACAATTTGAGGTATTGTGGGAGAACTCCCAAGGTGGAGGTTTGTATAGTAAGGAATAGGATGGCCTGTACAATGTCTTTCATGCAGGAGGCATGAAACAAGCACTTTATATAAGGGGTTCTTCTCTTATTTAGCTGTGTCTCCCTTTTTCCTGACAGAATGATGTGTATGTGGGTGTAGCTGGTTTTCTAAGAACAAACTGAAAGGCATTTGGAGTGAGGCAGTGCACAGGGTGGTTTGAGAGTTTGGCAAACACACTTCATTCAGTGGAACTGCATAGGAACGAGTTATGCCCAGATTTATGCATCTGAAGAAAACTCCTCTACGAGCCTGGGTTCACACTACTGGTTTTTATTCAGCCTTTGAGGATGAGTCCTTAGTAGCAGCAATGGTAAGGAGGTACTGCCTCTGGGACTGCTTGGAAGGTGGAAACTATGTTTTGAAAGACTTGATTAAAGGGGAACTATTGCGCAAATGAACATTTAGGGGCAGATTTATCAAGGGTCGAATTTCGAAGTTGAAAATACTTAGAAATTCCACCATCGAATTTAAATACTTCGAATTCGGATATCAAATCCAAAGTTTTTTCAGCAAATTTGGCAATCGATCGAACGATTCGAAGGATTTCAGCGATCGATCGAACGATTTTAATTCGATGTGTAAAGACTTGGAAAAAGTTTGTAGAAGGTCCCCATAGGCTAACATAGCAATTCGGCAAGTTTAATTTGGCGAAGTATTGAAGTCGAAGTTTTATTAAAGAGACGGTACTTCGATTATCGAATATTCGAATATTCAAACTATTTTACTTTGAATCGAATTTGAAGTAAATTTGAAGTCGTAGTATCCTATTCGATGGTTGAAGTATCCAAAAAATTACTTTGAATTTCAAATTTTTTGACTTCGAAAATTCCCTCGAATTCACTTTGACCCTTGATAAATCTGCCCCTAACTTTAAGCTTCGTCATATTGAAATAAGAAACTTTGAAAATACAATCAATTAAATATTCCCCATCGTGAAATAATCAAGTTTATATTCACTATCCCGCTCTCAGCATCTGTTCCTCTTCATTCTGTCTCAATGCAGCAGTTGGGTGTCAGATGAATGATACAATATATCTTATAGGGGGGCTTCTTTTCCTAGCAGATGTATTAGAGCTCACTCAAATTACTGATTCCAGTACAAACAAAATCTAACAAAAACTGCCTTTTGCACAAATCCTGCATGTAGAGAGACATGATGTGATTTTAATGGCAAAAGGAGTCCCCTATAAGATATGTATATTGGATATTGGACCCAACTCCTGCAAGAAGGCAGAAAGCAGAGAAACAGATGCTGTATGTATTATTTCAGAAACGGTACAGAATTTTGTTTGTATTTAGGAAACTTCTTATTTCAGTGCGCTAAAGCTAATATTAAATTTTCATTTTCGCGATAGTTTCCCTTTAACTTTAGCTTCAGACTGTCAATCACTATTTCTGATCTTCGTTGGTTGTTATGCAGTTATGTCATAACTGTTGCCATGATTAGATTCTCTACACTAGATTCCATTCACAGTTGCAGTCTCCATGTTCTGCTTGGTATAGAATGGCTACTTAATTTGTGATGATTGGACTGGGATGGCTCAGTAATAGTACCTTAAAGGCATTGTTTACCTTTGAGTCAACTTTTAGTATGATGTAGAGAGTGATATTCTGAGCTAATGTGCGGTTGGTTTCTATTTTTATCAGTTGTGTTTTTTGAGTTATTTTGTTTTTCTCAGCGGCTCTCTGGTTTGCAGTTTCACCAATGTGGTTCCTAAGATCCAAATTACCCTAGCAGCCACACATTCATTTGAATTAGTGACTGGGATATGAATAGGAGAGGCCTGAATAGAAAGATGAGTAATACAAAGTAGCAATAACAATACATTTGTAGCCTTACGGTGCATTTGTTCTTTAGATAGGGTCAGTGACCCCCATTTGAACGCTGGAACGAGTCAGACGAAGAAGGCAAATAGTTAAAAAAACTATAAAAAATCATGAAGACCAATTGAAAAATTGCTTAGAGTTGACCAACTATAAAGTTAACTTAAAGGTGAACCACACCTTCAATAGTTACGTATTATTATTGATAACAATAATAATGTTATCCTACTGTATACTTAAAGGAGAAGAAAAGGCATAATCACTGGGGGGTTCTTATTTGTTAGCCCCCCAGTGATTATAATCGCATACCTGAGACCCCAGGGGCTCCAGTTTGCTGAAAACTGCACCAACGCGGGGAACTACCATAGGGTGTCAATTGTGCAGTAGAGGAAAATACTGTCTTCTTGCTTCTAAGTTCAGCTTTCATTTTATTGAGAATGTGCACATCAAATGATAGGAAATAAAAGAAGATGGTGATGTGGCGCTCCTAGTATAGTACTCTCATCTGGTGCAGTTTTCAGCAGGAGCACCAGACCATCGTCTCTGGTAAGTGATTATAATCACTGGAGCGGTACCTAATAAATTGGCAGCCCTCAGTGATAATGCCTTTGCTTCCCCTTTATCTGGTGGGATTTAGTGGATGTGTCAAAGCAGAAACAGTCATCCCTAAGGGCAGGTGACCTAATTTACCTGCGCAGGTATAATTTTTGCAATTATAAAGTTCCAGAAGGAGATCCAGAAGTGCATCTTCTGCGAAATTGGGAGATATTTGATAGGCTTACAGTAGAGGGTTTTGGGGCTTCATTTAGCCCATCTCATCCTAGCCTTTTTGGTTATTATGTTGTGTGTTCTCTGTAACATCATGCAGTTCTGAGAAATCTAAATTCCCATAAATGTTCTAATACTGCAGCAATAATTTTAAGTACCCGAGGAAGGACCCATGCAGGACTGAAACATTTTGTGTACCACATCTCTCCAATAAACTCACTTTACTTGCATCTCAAGAGCTCTTCTCATGGTGAAGTCCTTTTGCTGTATTTGTAAACTGACTGGGGTGGACAGACCACAATAACCAAAGAATTGTTGCATTACACTGGATGGGGATTACTCACATAGTAGGACAGTATTTGGCTTGTTGAACTATTATTGTTCTACCCTGTGCTGGATACAACTGATACACTCTGTGCTTAATTAATACTGACCCTTCTAAAGTTTATAAAGTTCTGTATTCATGGTGCACTTTTTAGGGGCACTGAGCACCTAAAAAGATACTGTACATTTATTAAGTCTTATCATTACACTTTAACATAGCTGAGTGTTGACATCAATAACGTGTAGAACCTTCACTGAAAGATATAACACAAATGAACATTTTTTTGTAATCACAATGTACTTGCCCTTTTATTTATTCAAGTAAATCAAGTCAAACTCAGTCTGTGATTAGTTCACCAATAACAGCCCATTCTACCCCATTATGCTTTTTAGGAAGATTTCTATAGTAGAAGCAGAACTTGTGACTGCAGTGGAGCTCAGGAGATATGGAGGCCCAGTGGGGCACTGACTGACATTTAGTTTCATGTGAAATGTGTATTTGGTTTAATATAGTGCCACGTGCTATCAAGTTACATCCACTCATTCTTTTTGGCACTGTGCTAACGTGGATGGAGACCCATGGAGCAGATTTTGGTGCAGAAACACGTGATGTGCGTTTTTGTGCCGAAATCCACTCTGTGTGTCTGCACTCAGGCCAGTGCAGTGTATGTCAGTGCAGAGAGAAGCATGGATGGATGTGAGTGGATAAGCTGGCTAAATGCAGACTGAGAACAGCTCTTGTACCAGTGCAGCAATTTTGAAAATGAAAGCAAATATCTGATTGGTAGCAGTAAGGTTGCCACATTTTCTGGCGAAAAATACCAGTTTTCCTATGTTTTTAGTAAAAGCCTTAAGCATCATTTTTACAAACAAATTGCTTTTTAAAATCGATAAGTGGTTTGTATACTTACATTTATTGGACCGGTTTAATTTTTAGTCATTCCATTCTATAGCCTTTAGAGTTAAACTGACCCTGACACTGATATTTTTCATTTATTCAATGAATGTCGTTTTTTTTTCTATGGTTAATGCTTTTATCCATGAATATCCTGTAAATAATATCCTTCTAAACAGTGCCCAGTGATGTTATCAGTTATAATCAGTGGTTAGTGATGTCATTTGTGTCACATGGCTCACTGAAACTTGTGTATTTCTTATAATTACGCCCTATTGTAAAGTATGAAGGCAAAAAAAAGTATAAATACTATATCCGTCAGAAGATATAATCAGTGCTTAGTGATGTCATCAGTTATTATTAGTGCTCTGAGCTCCATGACCTGTATAAAAGCACTTTGGCCTTGTTCCTTTATGTGGTCACGGAACTTCTCAGTGACGTCTGATATGGAGTACATTATTATCGCCATGTTTTTCCCAACAATAGAACATTTCCCCCTGAAAATGTCAGTGTAATTGCAGTTGCAGTGGAAGTTGCATCCACCCTAACTTGCGTGTGATGCACCAATATGGATGCATATTATCCCCTATAAAAAGAGCACAAGCTCTGATAACACATTATGTCTTCACATTTGCTCACTGCCAGCTAAGGGAGCTGTAGAATTACTGCCAGGCCCAGGCTGCTGGTAATTCCAGGTTTCTGCTGAAGCAATGACTACACTTGGATAATTCAGCAGAACAAGCTGAAGGGGCAATAGTAAACAAGTTCTTGCTTCAGGCACCAATTTACGATTCCTTATGGCTGCAGATTCAGGTGTCTGTGTTACACCTTAAGGTACAATATTCAGGAAAATAGATGAATCAAACAGCTCCAGGCAGTATTTTTAAACTGCAATGTGTTTTTATTAGCAGTGTAGGCACACTACATGTTTCGGGCAAGGCCTTTTATCAAGCTGAAGGGGCACACTGGTGTTCACCATAAATTGCAAAGACGCATGTACAGTACATGTACCTTTATCAATAATGCCAAAGAGCGCTTAATTATGCATGCTAACCAGTGCTTTGCACTTGTGTTCATAAATGAGCCCTAAGGACAAGCAATACAAATAGTTAGTCCACAGCTTATTGGGAAACACAATGCCTGGAGTTTTTGTTTACAAGATACTCACTTTACTAATATAAAGCGTCTGGTCCAAATGAATAATTGTGCAATGTTTTTAGCTTAGTGTTTCAAATAAAGAGTCTGTAGAGGGAACAGACTCGGGTATTTCTTTGACTTCTTTGGTGACTTTTATTTCCCAAATCCTGAATATCCGCTCTTAATGAGCGAGACTTAGATTTCATAATGAGAACTTCTAGAGCTGAACTTGTTGGACCAGCCATTATGTAATATCTACTTGTGGTAATTCTTAAGCAACTGACCTAACCGAGTAATCTTAGAATCATTTCACCAGTACAGCTGAAGAAGCCACACAAATGAGTTGGCAGACTTTTTCAAAATTACATTCCAGGTGCTTAAAGGACCAGTAAAATATTTAAAAAAAAATGTGTTAGTATACATTGGAAAAAAAAACACCAAGACAAATTAAACTTTAAAATCAAAGTCTTTGTTAAGAAATAACTTACCGAAACTCCGCTTGTGCTCCTTTTCAGAAAGCAATCGTGCGATCCATCGTGCGGCACTTGATTTCTCCTCCCTGCCTTCCTTATAGGAGATAGCCAGGAAGAAGAAATTGAGCGGCGCATGATGGATTGTCGCCTTTTCTGAATAGGAGCGGAAGCAGAGTTTTGGTAAGTTATTTCATAATAAAGGCTTTGCGATTTTAAAGTTTAATTTGTCTTGGTGTTTTTTTTCTTCTATGTATACTAATGAATTTTTTTTTAAATTTTTTCGATGTTACTGGTCCTTTAACACTTACAACATCAATCTACTATATATATATATATATATATATATATATATATATATATATATATATATATATATATATATATATATATATATATATATATATATATTGAATAAAGTACCCCCTCTTGTAAAATATAAGGATATTATAAGTTACCAAGGAGTTTCATGACCATATAAAAACACCAGGCCGAAAGCCAAGTGTTTTTATACAGGTCATAGAACTCCGAGGTAACTTCTAATATCCTCATATTTTGCAACTGGGGATACTTTATTTATTATAATACACACGTTTCCGTGAATCTTGTGACAGAAATGACATCACTACTCACCATTTATAACTGAGGATATAATTTACAAGATATTTATGGCTTTTGTGTATTATATAGTGAATAAAGTACCCCCTCTTGTGAAATATAAGGATATTATAAGTTACCGAGGAGTTTCATGACCATATAAAAACTGCATACTTATATCCTCATATTTTGCAACTGGGGGTACTTTATTTATTATAATACACAAGTTTCAGTGAGTCATGTGACAGAAATGACATCAGAACTCACCGTTTATAACAGATGACATCAGAACTCACCGTTTATAAGGATATAATTTACAAGATATTCATGGCTTTTGTGCATTATATATATATACATATATATATATATATATATATATATATATATATATATATATATATATATATATATATATATATATATATATACACACCACAGTCACTGCCGGCACTCATGTGTATGAGAATGTAGGATGCCTTGGTGCAGTCCAATGTGATAGTAACAGATACAACAAGCCAAAAAAGTCTGCTTCTTTTTTAAGGGGGCCGTCTATCAGGGGAGCAGGTCTAGCGATAAAGAATGCAGTCAGGGAGATAAAAAAGCAAGAATATAGAGACCCCAGCTACTAGACACGGTATCAGTAATATCAGGAGCCATTATCAAAGCAGCAGCTGTGTTGGTTCTGGTATGACACCAGTGTAAAATCTAAAGCATAGATTTAGAATGAGTCTGCTTGACCAATGAGCAAACGTATATCTGTGCTTATTTATTTTACACCAAGTCTTACATCACTTTTACTGTAGTGTATGTCACCACGGTCATAATATAGCGAGAATGCTGAATACTGAGGTCAGTCAGTCACCCTTTAGCACTTAAAAGGCACATCACAAAGCTATAAGGTACTGTATTTAGTGTTTCTACTATAAAGCCAGGGGATAACAACATGACCCTGTCCAAAGTTCCGCTATATTATAACCATTGTGATATCACTGCAGCATTTACTGATACATCCCTACTGATTACAGGAATATGTCTACAATGCCAGGGTTAAATAGAGAAGCATCCAGAAAAATGTAAAACTCCTCCTACATAGTATATATTGCACTTAAGTTTTCAACAAGCTTTCGCATTAGACTGAACAGAGTATTTTTAAAGTGGAACTGAGTTTGTAGAGTGGAATCACAAACATTACACTGGGTGCAATGTTGGTTATGTGCAATGTTGAGTTGCATTTAGTCTTACACTTACATTTGCATTACTTGGGCTGATACTTCAAAAGATACATAATAGAGAAAGTATAAAGTTTATGTCAGCGCAGGATGTACATTTCCTTGTTTAAGTAGCACGCACATATATATTATTATTATTATAAGTTATTTTTATTAATAATGACTATGTAGCATGTAGGTAGCATTGTGCTGGGAAGGGGCGTGCATTTCCAGACCTTGGCAGCAGGACAGAAAAAAACAAAGTTCGCTGGGGAATTGCTAACAACAAGATAGGAACCAGGAAGTCTCAGAGGTGCAATTTTCCAATCAGGTTCTCATCTTTTGCATTTAATAAATTGCACTGAAAAAGCTGTGCTAACCATATGCAAAAGGTCATTATATCAGCAGCATGGTCACGCCACTCTTCGCGCGACAACTCTTTTGTCCCGCTTTTTATTTCCAAAATGTTGGGAGGTATGTCCAAAAAACGGACGGCAGCGTCACAAAAACGGATGCCGGCCTCAAAAACTAGACGCAAGTGCCGTTTCGCAAATTTTTAGCCGTTTCGCGAATTTCGCACCAAATTCGCCCATCACTAACGTCTTACACTTACATCTAATTGTTGTGAGAGAGGGTGCTGGATTACAGGTTCTCTAGTGGGCTTTAAAAGGCCCAGTCTGACTCCATGATTTTACATAACCTACTTTAGGAAGGATAGAAAAACTCATGAGCAAACATTGGCAAATCATTTATTTGTAGAAATTTGCTGAGCTGAGCTACTAATTCTTTGTTTGTCTGTTTTACCCAATGGTCCCTGTAACCTGAAAGCATCACCTTTACCTGGAACTCCTGGCTATGTAATTGCTGCTAATTTCTCATGACGCCGTGTGCTTTTCATTGTTCTCATGCAGCTGTTTGTTTCCTTTGCAGCCCATGGGATCAGAGCGGATGGAGATGCGCAAGCGGCAGATGTCGGTGCATCAGGAGACAGTGAGTGGCACGCAGGCGCAGCAAGGTGTCGGGAATAGGGGATCTAATGCCTGTTGCTTCTGTTGGTGCTGTTGTTGCAGCTGTTCATGGTATGACAGTCCTACATTATTAGTTCTACTGCTTGAGTTCTTGTGCGTCTTTTGCCATAAAGTGGTACGGGAGAGACACACGCAGTGTTCAAGGACTATTTAAGGGGATTCTGTCATGATTTTTATTATGTAGTTTTTATTTCTAAATTACACTGTTTACACTGCAAGTAATTCACCCTACAATATAAAATTTCATTCCTGAATCAGCAAGTGTATTTTTATTAAGTTGTAATATTGGTGTGTAGGTGCATCTCAGGTCATTTTGCCTGGTCATGTGCTTTCAGAAAAAGCCAGCACTTTAGGATGGAACTGCTTTCTCCTACTCAATGTAACTGAATGTGTCGCTGTGGGACCTGGATTTTACTATTGAGTGCTGTTTTTAAATCTACCAGGCAGCTGTTATCTTGTGTTAGGGAGCTGCTATCTGGTTACCTTCCCATTGTTCTGTTGTTATGCTGCTGGAGGGGGGGGAGGGAGGTGGGTGATATCACTCCAATTTGCAGTACAGCAGTAAAGAGTGACTGAAGGTTATGAGAGCACAGGTAACATGACTGGAGGCAGCTGGGAAATGGACAATATGTCTAGCCCCATGTATGATTTCAAAATTATATGTAAAAAAAATCTGTTTTCTCTTTTGAGAAATGGATGTGTTTTGAAGAAAAAAAACATTTTTTCCATGACAGTATCCCTTTAACTTTCTCCTCAACTGAATATGTTTCTTTATTTTAACAATCTTTATTATTTTAGTGGGGTTTACGGAAAAAGTTTCCTCCATATTTATCAGTGAACACACAGCATATACCAATTTATATAATAGTTTACAACCTGAACCTTAAGTTATATCTTAAGGATGTAGAGAAGGGGTCCCCTTCGTTGGTTTTATTATTTTTTAGCATGAAGGGGTATCAAAGCTGTTCTGCGAATACCTGCCCCTCTGGAGCATTACTGTGCCTGATTAAGAGAAGCATTTAGTAATATGGACTCAGAGTGGGGACAGGGCTTTGCCTCCCATAATAAACAGCAGAATATTACCAACAATGCAGCATGCTTCGTCAAATGAAATAAATGTATCCATTTTGAACCAATGTTTAATCCCACTGTATGCTGATTGGTTGGATCAGGTAGTTTGGATGTCTGCACATGTTACCCCTGGGCCAGTCACAATATTACATATGCATAACTTATGTTAAATCTTAGTGTTCAATTACAAAAAGAAAGGTGCAATGCTAAGGGGCAGATTTACTAAAGGTCGAATTTCGAAGTGGTAAAATTTCGAAATTCGACCATCGAATTGTAGAAATGTGAAAGTTTTTTTTTTGAGTCAATTTAGCTGTTTTAATCAATCGATTGAACGATTTTCCAAAAAAACTTCTTCTAAAAACTTAGCCAAATACTGGCTATAGGTTCTAGGAGGTCCCCATAGGCTAACATGGCAATTCGGCAGGTTTAAGGTGGCGAAATGTCGAGGTCAAAGTTTTTTAAAGAGACAGTACTTCGATTTTCGAATGGTCGAATATTCAAAGTTTTTTTAATTCGAATCTAATTTTGGTCTATTTGATGCTCGAAGTACCCATAAATTACTTCGGAATTCAAAGTTTTTGAATTTGAAAATTCAATTTGAATTCACTTCGACCCTTAGTAAATGTGCCCCTAGGTGTAAAATAGTGCTGATTTAAAAACATAGGAGTTAAATTGTCTAGTTACTAGTAGCAACTAATGGGGGCGTGGCCTGACTGCTGATGGGATAGCACGCACTTGGTGGAGCTCCGCAGCATACCCTGCTATTATCCTGAATAACCTGCATTATTTACTCTATTTTTGGAGCTGGAGCACTCAATACAGCCTCCTTTACCTCAGAGAGAGCTCATGGGGCAAAATAAAGCGCAGAAAAGGGCTTCGGAGGCGGCATCCCGGCTGGACAAGTATGCCAGAAACTCGTCTCAAAATGGCGGCGGTAAAGGCCTGGCTGCGCAACGATCTTCGCCTGCGAAGGAGAAGGAGACGGATGACGCTACCACTGATAATGGAATCGGTGACCCACAACCGGAGGGTGTTACTTTGGCTGAGCCAACACTCCGGGATGTCTTGGAAGAAATCAGGGCTGCTAACGATACCTGTACAACTCTTATACAATCCAAGACTGACGAAATCAAAATAGATCTTTCCATTATCAAGCACGATCTCCAAAAGCTGAGGGAAAGAACTACAGCAGTGGAGTCGCGGGTGAGCAATCTTGAGGACTCGTGCAGCGAGTTACCCGCCCAATATCGTGCGATGCAAAAACTGATGGTGGAATGTCAGCGCAAATCGGATGATTTGGAAAATCGATTGCGCAGGAGTAACTTACGGTTCGTGGGCTTCCCCGAAAAGGCTGAGGGGGCCGCTCCCGAAACTTTTCTTGAAACCTGGCTCAAGACCACCTTTGGAGCAGACCAACTTTCCCCGACGTTTACTATTGAACGGGCGCACCGGGTACCTACCAGGCAGTCGCCTCCGGGAGCCCCTCCTAGGCCGATGATTGCTAAACTCCTTAACGCAAGGGATCGAGACAAGGTGCTTGCTCTGGCGAGAGTACAGGGTCAGCTGCGGTATCAAGATGCCACGGTCTCCATCTACGCTGACTACTCTATGGAGGTCCAGCGACAACGCGCGGGATTCCAGAGCTGCAAGATCCGACTCCGCAATGCTGGGCTCACGTATGCCATGCTCTATCCGGCCAGACTCCGGGTGCAAGCGGAGGATCGCACCCTGTTTTTCACGGCACCACAGGATCTGAACCAGTGGTTGGATGCGAGGGGAGTGAATTAACCCGTTCTACGGCTCTACCGCGCTCTCTGTGAGTACTGTTCATGTATGCCTTTTGCCATGCCTTGCGGAAGGCCTTACTCTGTCATCTCTGCCTGGCCGGGCATTGTTGCACTGTCTGGGACTTCATTTCCTCACCTAAGAAGTGACTCTTTGAGTTTCCCGACAGAACATTACCGTTATTTTGGCTTGGTCTACAGTTTTCATACGGCCGAATGTGCCGCTGCTATCCTGTTTTGTCACCTGGCAGGTTATCATTTATTTTCATTTATTTACCTATTCTGAAGCTGCGGGTTCCTTGTTTTATTTTTTACTTCCCAAGGAGCGACTTTTCCTTTTTTGTTTTTATTTGACTTTAACTTTTGTTGTTGGTTGGAGCCGCTACATCCACGGTTAGTGGCGCCAACGGACCGGCACGACCCGCCCCCAACCAGGATGTGCACAGGGGTTATGTTTTGGGCTCGAGTTCTGCCTTTTGTTAGATATGAGGTGGAAGGGGAGGGGGGATTTTTTTGTGGGCGGCATAGAGTTGTTCTGTTGTTACGCATCTCTAAGCCTATTGTTAAACTTTTTTCTGCAATTTTTTTGCTTTATGCTCAAAGAACCGATTTGAAATGTACTGCAATGTTTATGGTGTTTATGCTGTTACAAATGGGTAGACAGGAAAATGGCGATTAACCTCACTAGCTGGAATGTAAGGGGTCTGAACTGCCCAATAAAACGTAGATTGGTTATGGATTTCCTGAAGCGACATGCCACCTCCATTGCATTCCTGCAGGAAACCCATCTAACTGGTTCCAAGGTGATGGCTCTGCGGAGTCCCTGGGTGGGATGGGCATACCATGCTGAATTCTCGACTCATTCCTCAGGGGTATCCATCCTAATCGCTAAGTCTGTACCCTTTGTTTTTGGTAGCATTAAATCTGATCCTAAAGGCAGGTATATTTTTCTACATGGTCACATTCATTCCCGGGAGGTGCTGCTAGCGAATATTTATATCCCCCCGCCATTTGACGTTCGGGTACTTCAATGCCTGGCTGACCAACTCCTTCTATACCCTCATGCCTTGGTCATAGCTGCAGGGGATTTTAATGAAGTCATGTGTCCGGAGGTTGATAGACTGTTAAAGCGTTCAGACAGGCCACCCCCGCAACATACTAGGCTAAGCAGAATGATTCAAGGGTTGGAGTTACTGGATATATGGCGTGTCACAAACCCAGCTAAAAAGTTATACTCCTGCTATACAGTCGCCCAGCAGGCGCTTTCTAGAATAGACCTGGCCTTTGTGAATGCAGCCGCTGTCCCTCATGTCGCATTTTCTTGCTATCTCCCAAGGGGTATTTCTGACCATGCCCCTCTCCAACTTAAGCTTACTGCCCTGCATAAGCCTGATAGACCTCGCCTTTCTATTCATCCAGTTTGGTTGAACATTTTGGACAACCACGAGGATGTGGAAGCTGTGATACAAGAGTTCCTGGAACTAAATTCGGATATCCCTAGTATTCTGCCTATCTGGGACTCCCTTAAGATATATATCCGGAATTGTATTGCAGCGGATATTGTTGCCTTTAAGAAGCAGTCTAGGCTTGCAACCCAGGTCTTGGAAGAGGAGGTAGCTATATGTGATGCCCGTGCTGCTCTAGCCCCTACCCCTGAGAATTTTAAGCTACTACAAGTAGTCCAGGACAAGTATTCTACGAGTCTAAAAGCCAGTGCGCAAAACCGTCTTTACTTTTCTAAAGTTGGAGTATATGAGCAGGGAGAGAAGGCAGGGAGAATGCTCGCACACCTAGCCAAGGCCCACCATACACCACCCCCGATTCCTGTCTTAAAGGACAAACTGGGGACCCTCCACACTGACCCTAGTGAGGTGAAAGACATGCTAGCTGACTTCTACACTGATCTCTATTCGAGCAAATTGAGTGTGTCTTTGAATGACATTGTAGCCTTTTTGCAAAAAGGGGATCTCCCTGCTCTCACCCCTGAGTATAGGGAAACCCTAGAGGCGGATCTATCTCTCCTTGAAATTCAGGAAGCAATTGATTCCTTTCCTTTAGGTAAAGCTGCTGGGTCTGATGGCCTCCCTATAGAGATCTATAAGCGTCACTCTAAAACTTTGTCACCGCAACTCCTGAATTTGTACACTGAAGCCATTCAGATGGGACAGTTACCGCAATCTCTATATGAGGCAGCCATTGTACTTCTTCCAAAGCCAGGAAAGGATCCACAGCTATGTGAATCCTTTCGTCCCATCTCCCTTCTCACGGCAGATGTGAAAATCTATGCTAAGATTCTTGCTAGGAGGCTAAGTAGGGTCATTACTCAGATTGTTAACCCTGACCAGGTGGGATTCATCCCCCAGAAAACCACTAGTTTAAACACTAGGAGGCTTTATCTTAATATTATGATGGATAGTGGGAATGTAGGAGGTAGGGCCATTGCGGCGCTTGACATTGCCAAAGCTTTTGATACGGTGGAGTGGCCCTACCTCTGGCAGGTTATGGAGGCGATGGGCTTCGGCCCGAAATACATTACCATGGTTCAACTGCTATACAAGCTCCCTACAGCTTCCTTGAGATTAAACTCTTTGCACACCTCGAGTTTTTCCCTCACCAGAGGAACAAGGCAGGGATGCCCTCTCTCTCCTTTGCTCTTCGCCTTGGCCATTGAACCCTTTGCCCAAGCTGTACGGTTGCATCCTCAAATTAGAGGTTTTGAAAGGGAGGGGCAAGTGGAGAAGATCCAATTGTATGCAGATGACACACTGGTGTACCTGGGGGATAGAGGCCCATCTCTGCAAGCCTTGGTTGAGCTCACACAAGACTTTGGCAGAGTTTCTGGATTACAAACAAACACGCAAAAATCTGTACTGTTTTTGGTGGATGGGTTGCTACCAGGTGAAACGTTGCATGACTGTCCCTTGCAGGTAGTGAATTCTTTCACTTACTTGGGTTTGCAAATAGCGTTACCAATTGGGCGGTTTCAGGAATTGAACCTGGATCAGTTAACTCAGTGGACTCAACTCAAATTCAAGACCTGGGACTCCTTGCCTTTGGGGCCCGCTGGTAGGGTACAGCTAATTAAAATGTTTATCCTCCCTAAATGGTTATATACCCTCTGGCATTCGCCAATTCTTATACCTAAGAAGTTCTTTGCTGGACTGAACAGCACTATTAGCCAATTCATATGGGGTGCCTCTAGGCCACGATTACGCCTCACTACCTTAATGAGACCTAGGGTTGAGGGGGGTTTGGCACTGCCAGATCTATATTTGTATTATGTTGCAGCACAGCTTACTCATTGCATACCGTGGGTTCAGGATGGTATATCTCCTCCACTGTCACAGCTCTGGTCGATAGCGGCGCAACATCCGATCACCCCATGGGCAGCACTGTTGGTTAAACAGCCTAAGAAACGACAAATGCCGTTGGTGTGGCTACAGAGTTATATCTTACGTTGCGCCCATAGAATGGTTGGTTACAACCAACTTGCCCCCCAAACTCCTCTTTGGGGTAATCCTGAACTAGTGGGTCTGGCGGGGTTTCCCCCCCCAAGGATATGGTGTGATCTTGGGATTGTTTCTGTGGGGGACATTTGGGAGGCTGATCAGGTGCTTTCGCTGCTCCACCTTCACCAAACTAGAAACCTTCCCCAAGCTCAATGGTTAATGTACCATAGAATTGTTACCACTTTGCAGGAATTTAGACGGCGTCCGTACACTGAAATAGCGGACTCACCCATTATCGAGACCCTATCCGCCAGCACCCTCAAGAGAAGGATCTCGCATTTGTACGCATGTTTATCCAAACCACAATATGTGGATACCGAATTGAAGGCCAGAGGGGCATGGGAGGCAGATGTAGGCATAATCACTGATGATCAGTGGGAATGGGTATTGCGCACTCCTACACTTGTAGCCCACTCATATAGGCACAACCTACTGCAGTTGTACTTGATCCATAGAGCATACTATACAGTTCAGAGGCTATATGCTATGAAGCTGTTGCCCTCTCCCATGTGCCCCAGATGTGACTTGGAACCTGCTACTTTGCTCCACACACTTTGGGCGTGCCCCAGGGTCCAGGTATACTGGAAAGAAATTATTCTTTGTCTGTCCTCAATGGTACCTGATTGGGGGGTGGGAGATGCTAGAAATTGTATGTTAAATATTGATCTCACTGAAACATTGGACTTCCATACCAGGCTTTTTCTTGTTAAAGCGCTATTTCAGGCAAGACGCTTATTAACTCTACACTGGAAAGACCTCACCCCTCCAACATTTAGAGAATGGCACCTAGCTATGGCAGACTTGGCTGCTCTTGAACGAGTGGTGTTGGAAAAGAGGGGTCAAATGCTCAAATACATTCAAATATGGAGACACTGGTCTAGCCACGTTGAGTCACTTGAAATTGGCACGGGATAATATGGAGTCATGGAGTTAGTTTCCTGAGTGGGGGACGGGTGTGTGGGAGCTCTCTCGATGTACTACCTCTGTTTTAATTGCCATTGTTGCTGTCAGTACGCATTGGTCTGTATCTTGTACATTGTTCTGATTGATGTAACCCTATAACATTGCTGTAATGACTTTGTTTCAATAAAATCTTCTTTGAGCAAACTAGTAGCAACTAATCAGAACTCTAAATCCAACCCCTATACTATTAGTTCAACCATAGTGGACAAAGCTGTGGTATAAAGTACAAGAGAATTCCCCTTGAGAAAGGCTAAAAGCCAAAACGCTGGGGTGATTCTCCTCTCAGGGCAAGTGTATCCGCTTTCTTTTTTCATATTGCTGTTTGACCATATTTTAAGTGGTATGTATAATTGATTTTCTGTGATATCTTCTGGCATGTTTTTTGCCCGGTATTATGCATGTACTTCTTTTTAAATATATAAATATATGACTATTCAAATACCACTTGGTCTATCTATTTATTTGGAGTGCAGGCCCTTTTTTTCGCTAACAGTATAAAGTACAAGACTCACAGTTATTCCATTCCCAGTTGTTCCAACGCCGCCTTGTGACATTAGTTTAGCTATACAGTGGCCTCAAAGCAGGTGCTTATGTTTGAATTCCTGGCTTGGAGGCTTTGGTTGTATAAAAAACAGGTGTACTGCCAAATAGGCTGTAGGCTGCCAGTCCACATACGGCTACCAATAGTCAATCACAGCAACTAATTGGCATCGCCATTAACTTTTTGTATTTGCTCGACAACTGTTTCTTGCTGCTCCCCAACATTTATTTACCGAGATACTGACACCAGAAAATAAACTTTTTTAATATCTATCATAATATTATCTTTGAATGCTATTTATAATTTTGCCATAAAAGTATCTGCCTGATGCTTTTACATTACCTTCCTTACCCTCTTTTTTCCCTATGCAGGGGCTGCAATATTTGTCCATTAGCATTTGAAACTCAAACTGACAGGTTGAGAAGGGACAGTCAGGTTGGCAAAACAGTCAGGTTTAGGAACTTCAAGTAACAAATACTTACAAAAGCAGAACGATCAGTAAGTATTGGCTGATGAGGCATAAACAGAGTAAGAGATTCTCAGTGAATGACAAGCTCAACCTATCCTATAACAGTACCAAGAATTTTAACTGCCGAGATCCCAGGGAACGGAAGATTCACATTTTTTCTGATTAGGGTACGAAATAATGAATATCAAATCAATCAATGAACAAGAAATGAAGGTGGGGATTGGCAGATCCCGGTGTCCCACTTCACTGCCAATAAGCTGCTGGGGCATAATCAAGTGAAGGATGATCCTCCAAAATGCCAGACAGCTTGATAGAGGCTTACCAGAAATAGAGGACACCGTGGTTGTATTATGGTGGATCTGGGTAAATCAGAAGCGCAGACAAAAAATTCCCACTTAATTGCGGTAATGGACCATTCGGGAAAAGTCTGTCGCATTTATTAGAATGAATGCACAATCAATGAAGGAGATCTTTCACTAAGCTAATGTATTCATTATATTAAAAATAAGCATTAAATGTACTGAAATCTTGGAAGGGTTCCCCCATTGCATGGTCTCCTGCAAACAAGCCTTGAAAGTTAGACCGTTTGTCTCTTTTATGCAAGTGTGCTACAGATCTAACCTTACAACTAGCATGATCAT
The DNA here is from genome assembly GCF_017654675.1 of Xenopus laevis. Lineage (NCBI taxonomy): Eukaryota > Metazoa > Chordata > Amphibia > Anura > Pipidae > Xenopus > Xenopus laevis. Next base: position 122,644,341 of record NC_054381.1, read on the forward strand.
TGGGATTATTTTAAAGGTGCCAGGTATGAGTCTGAGCTTTGTTCGACAATTAAGAAACAAGTGGGTAAAGTCTGTCCGTCTCCAGTTACCCATAACAACCAGTTATCAGTTTGGTTTTATTGGTCTAGTGCAATTAGAATAATGACAGCTAACGTGTTCGTCACTAGAAGTATAAACATTCATCATTTAAATCACATCCACGCAATTGAGAAGCTTAATGATTATTAGAGTACAGTTCTGGCTGCCAAGCTGCAGCAGGTCGGGTAACCCTGATACTAATTTCTATTAATTGTTTGTAAATAATGAGAGGTAATGGTTTTATTTTGCTCATTACTTTTAATTCTCAGCTTTTATAATATTGCTATAGTGCAGCAGATATGAACTGGCCTAGGCTGCCATTGTCTCTTGCTGGCCAGAAGCTTCTGTATCAGCCCCCTATAACGTTCTATATCAGGCTAGGGCTGGGGCTTATTTATGAACATACAGTAGGTGCAATGGCCAATTGCAACCAATCCATTAGGTGATTATTTCTACTCATAATGATTTTTTAAATCAAACAATATTTTATACCTCTAATATCTGCAACTCTATAGTCATTATTGGATCCACATAGCACCTGTATCAAAATGCATATGTAATAGCAAAGGGAAGTGCAACCATTCTCCAATTCAACAACTCCTACCAGCCAATCATCAGGTGGCCTTTACTAGTTGGACAACTTGATTACAATGTAATTCTCCTACCGCACACCTGTAGTTCACCAATCCTGCAAGCTGGTGGTGCGTTCCTTCCGTTGACCCGGCCAGGTCCCTTAGCAACCAATGTGTAAAAGAAACGGATCCGCACACACACTGATTAGTGCAGTCGGGGATTATCCCCTTTTATTCAGCCACCAAACATCAACGTTTCGGGGGGGAACACCCACCCTTCATCAGGATCCCCCCCGAAACGTTGATGTTTGGTGGCTGAATAAAAGGGGATAATCCCCGACTGCACTAATCAGTGTGTGTGCGGATCCGTTTCTTTTACACATTGCTTTACTAGTTGGATGCAGAAAAGCAAAACATCTAATTCATTATTGTTGTATTTATAAGTGGTATGAATACACTTGTCATTAACTGGGATGGGAAACTCCTCAAATTGAATTCAGTGGCTGATGGGTACTGGTTGATTCTCAACAAAGACCATAGACCAAGGGCTATCCGTAGGGATTCACCAAGTTTTCATAATGGCGTTTGCCATGACACCTTAAACTTTGTAGGGAAGTCCCATGAAAAACATGTTTTACTTATAAGGGTGGTTCACTTTCAAGTTAATTGATTTCTAATTTGTTAATGGCAAGGCCTTCATTTAATACAGTTTCGAAAACTAAGTAAATATTGCCCTTTTACATCTCTTGGCTTGAACTGCCATTTAGTGATAGCCTCAGAAATCACCTGACCAGAAATACTACAGCTCTAACTGTATCAGGAAGCACAAGACAAAACACTGTCTGTTAATTGGCTCATGTGACCTATGGTTTGTTTGGTTTGTTTGTGTGCACAGTGAATCGTAGGATCCCTTATTCTTTAAAATGGCAATTTTCTATTTATGATTACCCAATGGCACATACTACTAAAAAGTATATTATTATGAAAATGGTTTATTTACATGAAGCAGGGTCTTACATATGAGTTGTTTTATGCAATATCTTTTTATAAAGACCTACATTGTTTGGGGGGTATAGTTTTCCTTTAAAGCTATAATTAGTAATTTTGTTGGTATCTTACAGTCTCACAGTCCGGAATCAAGATGATGAAAGAACAAGGAGGTCTTCTAATGAAATCAGAGGTCACGGCATACCAAACTGGGAGGAAAGGTACATCTGTGGCAACTGTCCTAGAGTTGTTTAAATTGTGTATATAATAGAGTCATGCCGCAAACCAACCAACAATCCTCTGTTTCTTCTTTATCCATTAGTCCATCTCCTACGCTAGAAGATGTGTACTCCTGGGGGCAGTCATTTGACAAACTGATGACAACGCCGGCTGGAAGAAATGCTTTCCGGGAATTCCTACGTACAGAATTCAGCGAGGAGAACATGCTCTTCTGGATGGCGTGTGAAGACCTCAAAAAGGAAGCCAGTAAAAATGTAATAGAAGAAAAGGCCAGGCTAATATATGAGGACTACATCTCAATTCTGTCTCCTAAAGAGGTAATCTCATCCCAGCAAAGTGAATGTTATATTCCATAGCAGACAATAGCTAAGTAATGTTGTTGCCTATGGTTTGCTTCACAAAAGTGACCTGGGCTGTTAAAGGGATGGTTCGCCTTTAAATTAACTTTTAGTATGATTTAGACAGTGATAATCTGAGATAATTTGCAATTGATGTTATTTCTGGTGGTTTTTCCATTACTCAGCAGCTCTCCAGTTAGGCATTTCAGCAGCTATCTGGTTGCTAGGGTTGTGTTTACCATAGCAATCAGGCAGTGGTTTGAATGAGAAACTGGAATATGAATAGGAAAGGGCCTGAATAGAAAAATAATAAAAATTGTAAGGTCTTAAAGCAATAGAGATTTGGCTGCCATGGTTATTTGAAAGCTGGAAACATATGGAAGCGGAATGCCAATAATTCAAAAACTATTAAAAAATAAGAAGGAAAAGCCCAAAGTTGCTAGGAAAAGGACATTCTATAACACTAAAAGTTAACTTAAAGGTGAACCACCCCTTTAAAGAAGAAGCTACAGAGACAGTTTATTGCCAATAGATTAGCCACAATAGTGCAAGCTATAACACTGTATTTATTCTATAGAATGCATTACCACACTGGAGTAAACAGCTCTAGAAACTAGAAATCTCTGTTTGTTTAGGATAGCAGCTGCCATATTAGCATGCTGTGACATCACTTCCTGCCTGAGTCTCTCAATGATCGCTCATAGCTCTGGGCTCAGATTATAGCATGGGGGGGAGGAGGGAGGGAGGAGGAGAGGAGCAAACTGAGCATGCTCAAGCCGAAGCCCTGGAGGTTTAAGGTGAAAGAAGGAAGTCTGAAACAGAAGCCCATGTGTACATAATAGGACTCTGAGCAGCATTACTTTGAGGGTTTACTGGTATATTTATTTAGGCCTTTCTGATAAAGCTTACTTAGTTTTAAACTTTCCTTCACCTTTAAAGGCAAGACAGAATCTGAAGAAGACAGGGCAGTCTCAAAAACTAAAAAGGGTCATTTCCGAATGCAGTGCAGTGTGATCCAAAATACCCTGTTTTGCTGAAAATTCCATCTTAATTGTGGTCATTTGGGGAGTTACACCCGGTTTCCATTGTGTCCAATGTATCAAAACAAATGCAATTGCACATGCGTGCTGTGTTAAAACGGCATTAGCGTGTGATCTTTTTGCTGCAAGTCTGCTGTGTGTATTCACACAACCTACTGTGGGAACCCTGAAACTACTGCCACTCAGTGTTGTACTGGGGGAGGCAGGGCCCCCTGGAAAGCTTTGGCAATGGGCCCACCAATCCGGTCACAATCCCCCCAAAAGGGCCCACCCTCTGGCATGCCACCCCACCCCTGTGATTACCTGCCACCAGCACACAGTAGTGCCTGCCGCGTTCCACACAGCCTGGCAAGATGCCTGGGACAAAGGGTCCCACCAGGTTTTCCCCGGTGCCCAGTGTCGGACTGGCCCCCCGGGATACCAGGAAAACTCCCGATGGGCCCAGGTGTCAGTGGGCCCTCATGCTTCTAAACATTTGGCCTATTTCATTGCCATTCCCTATTTCATTGAGAACAAAGAGGCTAAATATATGGAATAATAGATTATAGTATTTAAAGAAAAGAGACTATAGAGGTTAAGTGAGGAGAGGAAGAATAATAGTACTGAGAGTGGGCCCCTGGTCTAAGGTTTTTTGGTGGGGCTCCTGGTGTCCCAGTTCCCCACTGCCGGTGCCCCAGTAGGCCAGTCCAACACTGCTGCCATGTTCAGGGTGGCAGTAGCTCCAGTTCCCCCTAATGCATCAGTGGGCACATTTGTGTATGATTCAGTAGAACTAGCAGGATGGAAACACTAGCGCTTATGAAAACTATATGTTGTTAGTATTCGCACGCGAGAACCTTTAATAAATGGCGCCAGTAAGCACAACAGCTGCTTATATTATAGCATGGCCGCATTTGTAATTAACCCTTCAACGCTCCAGTTCCCACAATCAAGGAGACTTGATTTTTGTGATTTTTTTCCTTAATTTGCACCCAAAAACTTCGGGGTATTGCCCGAAACCCAGTGCACATTAAAAAATCATTGGGACTTCTCCCATTGACTTATATGCAACCTCGACAGGTCTGAGATGCCGGATTTTCAGATTTAGTCTTTTCCATCCTCGTGATTCATGATTTTTTAAAAGTCAGATTTTATAAAAAAAAAAAAATCAAAAATTTTTCATGATTTTTGCATTCATAGTTTAGTAAATAATCCCCCAAGACTCAAACACTGCTTCCAACAACAATCACATGTACAAATAACTAACATTTATGAAAATGTGTAAGTAATGTAAATTGGACAAATACAGTAAATTAGACTTTAGGTTTACAACTCCTTTAAGTCATAAAAGAAAAAATGTTCTGTTTCTATGTAACCTTGATTTCCTTTGTACACCACCTAAGCTTGTATTGTGCAGTCCCATCAGTCATAACATAATCACATCTACTCACCAATGGGACCCACCTATCATCTATGTCAGGAGTAACGGTAGAAGCAAATTACATTTTCATGGCGTCACAGTGAGAGTTTGGGAAGGTAACAATATAAAGAAAGGATGGAAAGTCATTTAGGTGACACAGCAAGCCACATGCCCCCAGGGCCTTTTCTTGTAGCCCGGTGAGTGGGAAAATAATTATTGTGGAGCTGCTTGACCTTTTGAGGCAGCTATTATATTCTGCAACAATTAATGGTGGTTTGAGGTTTAAAGTGCAGGGAGAGAAGCTGCCAGTCACGAAGGTAACCTTTAATAACTTATCTTATAGTAAGTGTAAACAATGAAGTGTTCTTATTAGAGCGCAGCGTGAGCTCATTCTGCCCGGGGGCCTGTTAGGGGGATCAGTCAGCGGTCGATTTTCCCAATTTAACAATGAACGTGCCATAAATTGCCATAGATATAAAATGTATCTTAAATTATTGCATCCTTCATTATATGTTTCATGTATTTGCTGTAAACTCTCATAAGGTCGATTTGTTAACCTTCATATTTTTAAAATGCTAAAAATCTTGCATCTGAACGTTTTTAAACCATTTTATAATCAGGAGTCCAGTAGCCTAAGGTAGAGCCAGAAGGACATGCCCCCGTTCAAAAGGCAATTAATCCACAAAAATTTATATCAAAAGATATATGTCTCAAGGCTCATCTTCAGTAAAAATAAATATTTATTATTCACATTATTAAAAAGTATTATGATACATAATACTTACGCGTTTCGCACCCTCCGGCGCTTAGTCATAGGTGACACCTATGACTAAGCGCCGGAGGGTGCGAAACGCGTAAGTATTATGTATCATAATACTTTTTAATAATGTGAATAATAAATATTTATTTTTACTGAAGATGAGCCTTGGGACATATATCTTTTGAAGAACGTTTTTAAAATATATTTATTAAGTGTAAAAACCACGAAAACCTCTAAAGTAAAAGTACACCATCTAAAAGCTGCCAAGGTCATGGAGAAGTCAATGGAAGCTGTCCACAATTGTTTAGGGTAGTCAATATACAGACAGTCACGTTCAGATGCAGGAACTCATGCATGACAGGAGGGTCAATTCCAGCTAGGTTGGTGACAACAAACAAGTCCCTTGGTGCTTTAAAGACTATTTGTGCCACTTAGGCGGATGTCACCTCTAGAGTTCCCTGGTGTCTAGTAGGCATGTCCTAGGCATTGGTGAGTAAAGCTGGTGTCATCAATCAAGTGACTTTATCACTGAATTCCGGATGGGGACAACCACTATAAGGGAGCAAGTGACAGGTGTTAGTATTTAGTGCTCCTCTGTGGCAGTGAACACTAACACCTATTAAAAATGAACTTGTTGCATTCTGCACTGGTAAATGTGTCAGCTTTTTTTTTTTCAATAGGCCTCTTAAAGGAGAACCAAACCCTTGCTAAGAAAAAACCCCTACCCTACATAGACCCCCCTCCCTGCTCCCCCTCCAAGCCTAGGTGGTACCTTTGGTAAATGCCCCTAACTCTTTATCCCTCTGTGCAGATTCAGGGCATTGAAGTTCACGGACGCCATATTCTTCTCTTCGGTAATCTTCGGGTCTTCTTTGCTTTGGCAATTTCCATGACTTTCGGCACATGCCAGTCATCACGAAACAGAAGATTGCTCCAACTGTGCATGTGCCGTTACGCCACTGTATTCCCGAAGATTACCGAAGAGAAGAAGATGGCGCCCATGAACTCCGATGCTCTGAATCTGCACCGAGGGGTAAGTAAAGAGTTAGGTGCTTACCCCCTAGGCTGTGAGGGAGCAGGGAGGGGATCTATGTAGGGTAGGGGGTAGGGGTATTTATTAGCAAAGTTTTTGGTTCTCCTTTAAGTAAATATTCATTGCAGTTTGCTGAATGTTCTTGTTTTAATGCAGAAGCACTGACTGTGCCTGTCTTGCAGGTCAGCTTGGACTCCAGAGTAAGGGAAGTCATTAACAGGAACATGCTGGAGCCCTCCCAATGCACTTTTGACGATGCCCAGCTTCAGATCTATACCTTAATGCACAGAGACTCCTATCCACGATTTATGAACTCTGCCATCTACAAGAACCTTCTTCAGTCCTTATCGGAGAGCCCGGCCGAGTCTTAGTCTTGTTCCATGTGTTTTATTTGATTTTGATTTTTTTTATATATATATATATAACTGTTGTTTTTATTTATTTAAAATACAGAAGAGATGTAGTACTGTCCTTGGCAGGGAGTTCTAAGCAGGGATGTTCAACCTCCAACCCTACGTCTCTTGTGGAACTACAGCCCCAGCACTGTAGATAAAGGACACTGGTTGGCGTTGTTGTTGTTAGTCATCCCTGGTTTCTAGCTATCAAGGCTACACCTGAAATTTATACTCAGGCATATTTTAATATGGACAATACACCTTTAATTCTTCGGAGTGGTCTTCATTGCCATGCTTGGTTTTGGCATCTAGCGATCAACTGTAACGGTAATTGTTTTATTTTTTTTTTCCCCATAACAAGTTGGAGAAATGTTTTAAATGATACCTAACAAAGTAGTTGTATTTTTACAACGGTAATTAGCATGTACTCAAAGGCAAGAGTTACTCTGGTGGAAGTGCCTTGATGTCTTCTGCTGATTTCCTAGATCTTGTACGGCACACGTTTCACTCGTCTATGGGAAAATGTTCTTAGAAACCAGTTCTCTTCTAAGGACGGTACTTCCACTTGTCTTAGCTAGAGTATGTGTATTTATATATACATGTATATATATATTTATGTACAATGAAATAGCAATGGGCGTACGGCCCAGCTGCTGATCAAACTCACATTGACTGAAGCCAATGGTCTCGATAAAAAAAAGTCTATAAAATAATGCATTTTTTTTTCTTGTAAACCAGTCAAAGAAATTTATTATTGAATGAAAATTCTCAAAAAAGGATTGTTCTGTTGTGTATGTTTCTAAAAGTTAGATTTAAATAATTCTTATTCTTTTTTTTTTTTATTTCTATCCTTTTGCAAAGGGAGAAATAAAAAAAATGTTCTATTTATTCTTTAGCAGAAGAAAATAAACTGGAAAAACTGTAATAAAGCACAAGAGTTTCAACTCAATAGTAGTAATTCTTTTTGTAGTGTCTAAATATTGTTATTTTGCATTATACAGAACATTTTCTTTCATGGATTTGTCATAGACTAGCAGCGCCTAAAAAAAAAAGAAAATTAGTTTTATTTTATTATTTATGTCTGCATTATTATATTATTATGGTGCTATGGTGGGACGTAGCTGTTTCTCATACCGTTTCCACCTCTCCGGTTTTCACCCAGACAGCCTGGTTTTTGGAGGAGCTATCTAGGTGAAAGCTGCCAGTCTGGATTTCCAGTTCCATGATTTCCAATCTAACATCACCCATTAAGCCCCCTTCCAGGACTTCCCTGCTTCAAAAGGTGGCAGCCTTAGTTTCTTAGCCCATGTATAAACAGAGATCGATCCTGTTTTTTGTGCTTAATGAAAAATGTTGATTTCAAGTTATTTGCAAGTGTAATTGCAATAGAAAATAGTGTTTCTTCATCCATTTCTGTTTTCTGTTTCTGACACTCCAGCCTAGATCTGCCACCTGTCCAGTTTTCACCCAGACAGCACGGTTTTCGGAAGGAAAAATTAGGCAAATTTGGAAATCTGAACAGGGCTTTAAAATGAATGAATTAATTTAGTCGCCAATCACTATACAGTCATATGAAAAAGTTTGGGAACCCCTCTCAGCCTGCCTAATAATTTACTCCACTTTTAACAAAAAAAGATAACAGTGGTATGTCTTTCATTTCCCAGGAACATCTGAGTACTGGGGTGTTTTCCTGAACAAAGATTTTTAGTGGAGCAATATTCAGTTGTATGAAATTAAATCAAATGTGAAAAACTGTAATTTTGCTAATTTGAATGCATGTAACTGCTCAGTTATGATTACTGGCGACACCAGATTGGTTGGATTAGCTCGGTAAGACTTGAACTTCATAGGCAGGTGTGTCCAATCATGAGAAAAGGTACAGTATTTACAGTAAGGTGGCCATTTGCAAGTTTTGCTTCTGTTTGACTCTCCTCCGAAGAGGGACAGCATGGGATCATCAAAGCAACTCTCAAAATATTTGAAAACAAAGATTGTTCAGTATCATGGTTTAGGGGAAGGCTACAAAAAGCTATCTCAGAGGTTTAAACTGTCAGTTTCAACTGTAAGGAATGTAATCAGGAAATGGAAGGCCACAGGTACAGTTGCTGTAAAACCCAGGTCTGGCAGGCCAAGAAAAATACAGGAGTGGCATATGGGGAGGATTGTGAGAATGGTTACAGACAACCCAAAGATCACCCCCAAAGACCTGCAAGAACATCTTGCTGCAGATGGTGTATCTGTACATCGTTCTATTATTCAGCGCAATTTGCACAAAGAACATCTGTATGGCAGGGTGATGAGAAAGAAGCCCTTTATGCACTCATGCCACAAACAGAGTCGTTTGTTGTATGCAAAAGCTCATTTAGACAAGCCACAGTCATTTTGGAACAAAGTGCTTTGGACTGATGAGACAAAAATTTAGTTATTTGATCATAACAAAAAGTTATTTTCCATGGTGGAAGAACACAGCATTCCAAGAAAAACCAACTGTCAAATTTGGTGGAGGTTCCATCATGCTGTGGGGCTGTGTGGCTAGTTCAGAGACTGGGGCCCTTGTTAAAGTCGAGGGTCGGATGAATTCAACTCAATATCAACAAAGTTTTAAGGATAATGTTCAAGCATCAGTCACAAAGTTGAAGTTACGCAGGGGTTGGATATTCCAACAAGACAATGACCCTAAACACACTTGGAAATCTACAAAGACATTTATGCAGAGGAAGAAGTACAATACTCTGGAATGGCCATCACGCCCCGATCTGAATTCATGGAAAATCTATGGGATGATTTGAAGCAGGCTGTCCATGCTCGGCAGCCATCAAATTTAACAGAACTGGAGAGATTTTGTATGGACGAATGGTCAAATATACCACCATCCAGAATCCGGACACTCATGAAAGGCTATAGGAGGGGTCTAGAGGCTGTTTGCAATTTGCAAAAGGAGGCTCAACTAAGTATTGATGTAATATCTCTGTTGGGGTGCCCAAATGTATGCACCTGTCTAGTTTTGTTATGATGCATATTGCATATTTTCTGTTAATTCAATAAACTTTATGTCACTGCTGAAATACTACTGTTTCCTTAAGGCATGTTATATATTAAAAGGAAGTTGCTACTTTGAAAGCTCAGCCAATGATAAATAAAACTCCAGAGAGGGGTTCCCAAACTTTTTCATATGAGTATATATATATATATATATATATATATATATATATATATATATATATATATATATATATATATAGATATATATATATATACTGATACCTATACTACCTGTAGATTTTAAGATCACAATAGACTTTGACATGTGTTGGAACCGGTTCCAGAAGTTGAAATGGGTGGGGGGGGAATAAAAGAAAAGTTTTGCTTGTCCAGTGAAACAAACTCACATCCTCCCTGCTCACAGTCATCTTCTGTGGTCACTGCCTTTGGATATTATGTTTGTTCGAGAATCACACTCTCTTAAATTCATTAAAACATAGATAATAGATAGATAAATAATACATAAAAAGATTCAAATGAAATCAATTTTAATTTCAAGTTGCAACACTACAAAATGGCAAAGTCTAAAGAGGGTGTGCGTGCGAAGACTTACACATAGCATTGCGCGTCTGCCTTCAGCTGCAAAAACGTCACTATTTTTTTTTTTTTGCTCCTATTCTTTTGATTCTCAGCTGGACATGGAGTTGAGGAATGTAAGAGAATCACGAGAGCAAGAGAATTGAGGTGAAAATGGAATTTGAAACATTCCTTCACTCTCTGCTACACCACCTTCATAGCGACCAATTACCACCTGCTTCTTCTGCTTTTCGACAGTCATTAGTCATTTGTGAACACTCAAATTTTTTCTGCTTGTCTCCAGCAATTCTAGTCATCCAATCTGTTCACCCATATTATGTCTTCAGCTCACTTTTACTGAGACTAATGGCCTCATTAACGCTGGAACACTACGTCTTTGGCTACAGTTCTTTGCATTTTCTAATTTCTGGAAAAATTTACCCATTCAAATTACAAATGTAGCATTTGACATTCTGATCCTGTTTGAGTGGACTTTAATATTCCTGCCCATTGCCAATTGTCTTCTGCTGCTTCCATATTCCCTTCTCATAAGCTCCTTCACTGATCTGGCCCAGTTACCCGTAGTCAGTCTTCTCAGCTTATTTTCCCTGCAAGTCTTTAGTTTCAAATAACCCCTTTTCTCTTTTGGACCATCTAGCTACACGCAAAGTCCATATTTTTTTTATTCCACCATCCATTTTCTAGATTTTCTATATTTAGTTCTAGATTTTTTCTGTCTCCTTAGTTACTCCAAACTGTTTCAAACTACAAATCTGCTCTTGCTGGGGATCCAGAACTCACTTTGATGATCCAATAACTGATTTAATTTAACCGTGCACTTTATATTAGTTGCTAATTTTTATTGTAAAAGGAAACGTTATTAAAGGGGACCGCAGAGACCCACACTAATCTATATTTTGTTGTTAGGCACTCTGCATTGAATCATTCCTCTAAGAGACAGGAGCCTAACACCCTTTAGCGGCCACCGAGGTTGCCGCCTTCCCCCCAATGTACCTTATTTTCTCTCTATGATCAAAGTTGGGGGAGGAGGTCAGGGTGCATCGCCTAGGGTTTCGGGCAGGGAGCAAAAACATGAACCTGTGCAAAAAGCAGGTATCACATCTACTGCACCTCTTATCTGGTTAAATTCCAATTCAGCGAGCAGAAAAGCAACATGTAAGCAAGTCACAAAGTCTTATAGCAGCTGTAATGGGTTACCAATCTGGCCCCATAGTGAAGCCTGAATTACAGGGGTTGTTCATCTTTAAGTTAACTTTTAGTATGTTATAGAATGACTTATTCCAAGCAACTTTTCAATTGGCCTTCATTTTTTCTTTTTTGAATTTTTTGCCTTCTTCTTCTTCTGACTCACTGACCCCATCTAAAAAAACAAATGCCTTATGAGACTAAACATGTTTTGTTATTGCTCATTTTTATTACTCTTCCTTTTATTCAAACCCAATTAGGACCCTAGCATCCAGACTGCTGAAAGGGGAACTATCTCGAAAATGAAAAATTAATGTAAGCTTCATCATTCTGAAATAATAAATATTCTAAATACAATCAATTACAAATTCTGCATAGTTTCTGAAATAATCAAGTTTATCTTCACTATCCCTCTCTCCGCATCTGTTTCTCTTCATTCTGTCTTCATGTAGCAGTTGGGTGTCAGATATTCATTTACAGTTAGATCCAATATATCTTATAGGGGGCTCATTCTATTAAATTCCCCAGACTTCATGTCTCTCCACATGCAGAATTTGTGCAAAAGGCAATTACTTTGTTAGATTTTGTTTGTACTGGAATCAACACCTGCATGAAGACAAAATGAAGAGAAACAGATGAAGATAAACTTGATTATTTCAGAAACTATGCAGAATTTTTAATTGATTGTATTTATAAAGTTTCTTATTTCATTGTGATGGAGCTTGTATTCATTTTCATTTCCGCGATAATTCCCCCTGAAATTTCAAACTGGAGGGCTGCTGAATAAAAAGCTAAATAACTCAAAAACTTGAAATAATAAAAAATGAAAACCTATTGCAAATTGTCTCAGCGTATCACTCTCTACAGTTATTTTAAAGATGAACAGTCAGGGGGGCAGTCAGAAGAGCAATAAGAGAGAGGTTTTTGCATAAATGTATTGGGTTTGTGGGGACACTGCATACAAAACAGAATGTTAGTGCACCATGGCAGGGACGGTGCTGGAACTGTACAGTCATCAGAAATCCCCAGTGTGAAAGGTTAAACGTCAAGAGCAGAACTAAATACATTAGGGAAAGGTTATACCTGCTAATTTATGCGATTGTTCAGTAGTGTGGAAACAGCGTGTTTTCCACTGCCTGACACAGGCCCAGATTCACAAAAACATTTGTATCAATTAGTCGAAGTGAGGGACGCACCAAATCATTCATATTTGGATTCTGTCAAATACCGAATCAAATCCAAACCCTAATTTGTATATTGAGATTCGAGCAAAATCCCCAGAAAGACATCAGGATTTGTCAGAAACTGCGGGAAAACTCACAGTAGTTGTAAAGACCCACTAATAGTAAATGCAGTAGCAAAGGTAGTTGTAAAATTTAAAAATGTTTATTAGGACATGTGTAGCCCAATGCGTTTCGTGCCAAATGGGCACTTGCTCATAGGCTAATTGTCCAACTTCTGTACACACTCTTTATAGGGGCGATGACCAATCAGAAAAGGATACATCATACAGAGCCTTGTCCAATAAAAAAGAAAATACATCATCCAAAGCCTTGACCAATAAGAATCATGCAATTCTTTTTGGTCAATGCTTTACATGGCTTTGTATGATGTATCTTCTTCTTATTAGACAAGGCTCTGTATGATGTATCCTTTTCTCATTGGTCATCATCCCTATAAAAATGAAGGGTTATTGAAAAGTTGCTTATAATTGGCCATTCTAAAACATACTAAAAGTTAACTTAAAGGTGAACTACCCCTTTAAATGTTGTCACATCTTAGATCCGACTGACTCGGGAAGTGCTTTAGGGCACAAATGGAATGTAAGCGTTCCAATAACATACATTGTATATTTCACAGGACAATATACACATAATTAGGGATGAGCGATTTTTTTGCCTGTGTTTCGCAGCGGAAACGGCACCCATAGACTTCTATGGGAGAAAAATAAAATTTGCTGCGCGTCAAAAAAAAAAATGTCACCCATAGACTTTAATGTATTTTGGCAGCGAATATTTGGCGAATCGAAACGGGTTAAATTGGCCTATCCATGCACATACTGAATGACTAAAATACAGCCCTTGCGCTGCTGTGGAACTACAACTCCCAGCACCTCACCAATAGTGGCAATGACACCAACTCAATGGTAAAATTATCATTGTAGTCTTTGCAGGAATAACTTTGCTTTGCTACCTCCAGGGTTTACCATTGCTTCAATAATATTGTGTGGAAAAATTTTGTTCCTTTAGAAACGATGCTCTGTATGTTTGCATAAGGGAATCCATTTCTTGGCACTAGTGACTATTTCTACTTGCTTTCTGCCAGAGAACAGCGGCCCTGTCTGGGGGATTCTAGATATAGTTTCAGGCTCAGTGCCAGTGTTCCACAAGAGAACCCAGGATTAACCAGCCTTTATTTAAAAACATATAAAACATAAACTGCACTGTGGCTTGCATAGCACTGAAGTTCCAAATAACAAACAGAATTCCTCTAAGTACTCACCCCCTATGAAATCTCTGCAGAGGGCTTTAAGTTCATGACATCCCCTTCACGGCAGTATTTAGTAGGTGCATATTTTGCAGTAATTCCAGTCTTGAGTCTGTGTGTATAGATCTCTATCAGCTTTGCTGCCATTTCCCCCTATTTCTCTTTACAAAACTGCTCGGGCAGTTGTAGGGGGATCACAAGGGAACAACCTCTCAAGTCCAGACACAGATTATCTAATGGACTGAGATCTGGATTATCGGCCACTACTGGACATTGATGTGTTTGAAGTCATGCTTGTGTAGATTTGGCTTTATGCTTGAGGTCATGGTCTTGCTCGGAGAAAAACATCCCAAGGATCAGGTTTTTTGCAACTCTGCCTTCAGAATTGTATTCTTTATAAAATCCTTCCATGACACAGTGCAGAGTAGAATTTCCACAGCACAATACTGCCACTGCTATGGTGAAGGTGGAATGTGTAGGATGATGTGCAGTGTCTGGCTTATTCCAAACATGGTACGGTCTGATGGTAAAAAAAAAAAAAGTCCTTTATGGTCTCATCAGACCATAGAACCTTCTTCAGACTTCAGTCTCCCACTCGCCTTCTGGCAAACTGTAAACGGCTTGTGCACCACCACTTACTCCGAGGCCGCAGAGGCCTGTATCGCCTTCAGAGATGTCCTAGATCTTGTGTTGGCCGCCCTCACTAGTCTCCTTCTTGCACCATCACTCACATTTGGTAGACGGCCTGTTCTTGACAGATTTACAGCTGTGTCATAATCTTTCCCAATAAATAATGACTGATTGAACTGTATTCAAAGGGACATTCAGTGACCGTTCACTTGTATGTGTATTCATACTACACTTCACTTGAAACCTCTTGACTACATACAGGTAATCACCATTTAACTAATTCTGTACCAGAGAAAATTTAGGTGCGTCATAATAAAAGGGGGTGTATAATTATGGAATGTTTTGTCATTGTTAGTTCACTATTTATAAATACAATATTTAAACTATTTATAAAATCAATTTATCATGATGCCTTGGAGGAAGCGGATATCAGCGAAACGCGTTAGGCGAAGGAGACACCGACCTGAGCTGCAAGGAACACCACGAGGGGGAGTCGGCAGGGTCACCTCTTGGAATAACGCAGCGCCAAATCTGGATTATATGCGATTGTTTTAAAGAGTAACAAACTAAGTGCAATTGTTTTAAGAAATATATTTTAATAAAAGAGTATTATACTATTTTGGTTTTTACTTTCATATTTGGAGTCATGTGCACAGCTGGAGGGAGACCTATGTGAGAACCCATACTACACGCTTTATCAAATCTTTGGTTTGTAAGTAGACAATTTGGCCATTTGGTGGAGGTTGTGTTCTTTGTTGGTTTTTCCGCACTAAACAAAAGAGTGTCCACCACCCTGAGTATAAAGTCCTAATTTAAATCCTGGTGTGAATCTAAAAGGTGGAAAACAAACACCCTGCAATAACGCATTTGAACACTGGGTGGCACATCTAACATTGAACTTATTACACCATATTAGTTTCTAATTTCTGTTGCCACAGGCGCCGATTCTTTCTTTTATTTGGAGATTTCTGGGACAGTGGAGAGACTGTGAAAAGATCAGCAAGAAATAAGTACCTAATGGACCGAGTATTACATTTTTTAAAGATTAGTTCACGATTTATAAAACGGTTATCTGAACAGGACAAATATATACAGGTACAGAGCGTAAATACTTGAATCACTAATTGGAGCTATCGTTTTCCAACATGCTCCCTCATTAGCAAGCCGAGACATGCCATTACCAGGCAGCATTTAAATACAGTATATCCCAAATAAAACTCCTCCATAAGGGCAATGACACATAGTTGATGGCAGAATGCTAGAAATTGACCTGCCATTGACTTTAAAGTCATTTCAGGAGACCAGTTTGTCAGCACCCAACCAACTCTCACTATATATAATGTGCCGCTTTTAAGCCACTGGCCATTTTATATTTTGGTCAATAGGCTGGGGCTACACATGATCACTTTCACTATTATTTATTGAAAGCAATTGTGTGCGTTATTTTTTCACTTTAATTCTTATTGTTCTTAGATGAAGGCACTCGTGGCTCCTATGAGCGGTGTACTCAAGATCTAGAGCAGGGATCCCCAACCTTTTGAACTTGTGAGCAACATCGAGAAGTTAAAGGAGCTGGGGAGCAACACTAGCATGAAAAATGTTCTTGGGGTGCCAAATAAGTGCTGTGATTGGCCATTTGGTAGCCCCTATGTGGATTGTCAACCTACATTAAGGCTCTGTTTGGCAGTGTTCCTGGTTTTCATACAACCAAAACTTTCCTCCAAGTCTGGAATTCAAAAATAAGCTCCTGCCACTGGGAGCAACATCCAAGGGGTTGGAGAGCAACATGTTGCTCATGAGCTACTGGTTGGGGATCACTGCTCTAGAGAGATGTGTGGCCATTAGTCTCATGACCATGAGCCCTGCCATGTGCACATAAGACAGAACTTTGGGCTCAAGTCTGGTGCCCTTTCCCTCAAAGGGGTTGTTCACCTTTAGGTTAACCTTTTGTGTGTTATAGAATGACCAATTGCAAGCAACTTTTCAATTAGTCTACATTATTATTTTTTTTTATAGTTTTTGAATTATTTGCCTTCTTCTGACTCATTCCAGCTTTCAAATGGGGGTCACTGACCTCATCTGAAAAACAAATGCTCTGTTAAAGCTATTGGTACTTTTTATTATTCATCTTTCTATTCAGGCCCTCTCCTATTCATATTCCAGTCTCTTATTTAAATCAGTGCATGGTTGTTAGGGTAATTTGGACCATAGCAACCAGATTGCTGAAATTGCACTGTGGAGAGCTGCTGAATAGAAAGCCAAATAACTGAATAAGCACAAATAATGAAAAATGAAAACCAATTGCAAATTGTCTCAGAATATCACTCTCTATCAGGGATCCCCAATGTTTTTTAACTATGAGCCACATTCATATGTAAAAAGAGTTGGTGGGCAACACAAGCACGCAAAAAAGCTCATAGGGTGTGCCAAATAAGGGCACTGATTGGCTATTTGGTAGCTCCATGTGGACTGGTAACCTGCAGAAGGCTCTGTTTGGTAGTGCCCCTGATTTTTGTTCCATTAAATCTTGCCCCCAAGCCAGGAATTAAAAAATGAGCACATGATTTAAGGTGGACCTGTCATCTACACATAAAAATCTGTAACAAAAGTCCTTTGCAAATTAAACATGGAACCCAAATAGTTCATTAAAGCATCCATACCGGTTATAAAGGTGTTTAATTATGTAAGCTGTCAATCAAATATTACCTGCCCCACCTCGATGCATGAGGCATAGCGGTGGGGCAGTCAATTACTTTCACTTTCCATTCAGAACTTCCTACATATCACTGCTCTCCCCACATTCCCCCTCCCTCCTCACACTCTAGAATTGTGTAGGGCAATGTATATGGGCATTAGGTCGCCCATTCGGGTGCATAAACAAGATTTTGGGGTGATAAACAACTTGTCTTAAGAACAGTGTCCACAAAATGGCTCCTGCCTGCTTGCTGTGATTGTGTAATTCCATGACTAAAGGAAACAAAGTTTAAATAATAAATGTAGTGTACGTAAGTTTTATTTTGCTCAACTTACATGATAAAATATAATTTGGCATTATATCTTGGGGTGACGGGTCCCCTTTCAGGCCACTGGGAGCAGAATGTTGCTCATGAGCCACTGCTCTACATCATACTAAAAGTAAATTTAAAGGTGAACAACCCCTTTTGGCATAGGGATTGGGACAGAGGGACTGCCCAATGCATTGTGGAATTGAGAATCTGAATAGCAAAGGGGTCTCACCAAGCCTTGCGTCAGAGGGAGATGCAAGACTATTGCCCTTTTAGGCCTAGCGTTCTTTCTTTTTAAAGGAGAGCTCTTGGGCATTTCTTGCCCTCTGTTTTTATACTTGTGCACTGGGGGATGTGAAGCATGAATAGAGCTTCGAATAATAAAAAAAAAAATCCGTACCCTCTGCTTGTGGTGTCAGTATTCACAACATTATGGAGGAAATTAGCAATGCTGCAATTCTGGTCTGCACTTAGGCCCATGGGGTATAAACAAACTTAAAGAGATACTGACACCAGAAATTGAACCTTTTTTTACATCTAACATAAAATTGACTTTGCATGCTTCTTATAATTTTGCCATAAAGTATTTGCCCAATGCTTTTACATTACTTATCTGACTCCCTGTGATCGCCTATGAGGGGCTGCCATATTTGTACAGCAGGAGTCCGTTAGCATTAGAAAGTTTAACTGACAGGCTGAGATGGGACAGTCAGGTTGGTAAAACAGTCAGGTTTAGGAACTTCAACTTACAATTACTTACAAAAACAAACCTTTCAGCATTAGCATGACCTATAGGTAACTTTTAATGTACATTCATATTTTAAAAAGTAGTTTTTTAGTGTCAGTATCACTATAATAGTAACAGAGAGCATGTGCAGTTTGTATGAATAGCAGTTAGGGAAATTCTTTTTTATTTGGTCACCGTAAAACCATAACCGACAACAAAAAGTTGCAGATGTTCAACTGTGCTTGCGACTAGAGCTTCACTCACAGTCATTACCATTCTGGAAGATGATTCTGCAGTGTCAGTTCTTTTACAAGGGAAAAAGGCATCAAAATAGTGGCTTTTCAAGAGATTTACACTCATAATTGAGTTAAGTTCATAAAAAGATGGGTTTCAATCACAAACAACTTGCACTGGTTTCCTCAATAAACTAAAATACCAAGATGGTCTATTTGGACTATTATTTAGAATTAGGGATGCACCGAATTCACTATTTGGGATTCGGCTGAATCCCCGATTTCTTAGCAAAAGATTGGCTGAATACCGAACCAAATCCTAATTTGCATATGCAAATTGGGGCAGGAAAGGAAAAAGTCGGGACAAATTTTTAGTTTCTTGTTTTGTGCATAGGCAAATTAGGGTTCGGATTCTGTTTGGCCAGGCACAAGCATTTGGCCAAATCAGAATCCTGCTGAAAAAGGCCGAATCCTGAACCAAATTTTGGATTAAGTGCACCCCTATTTAGAATTTATCCCCGTGTAACGCCATAACGGAT
Organism: Xenopus laevis; assembly: GCF_017654675.1. NCBI lineage: Eukaryota > Metazoa > Chordata > Amphibia > Anura > Pipidae > Xenopus > Xenopus laevis. The sequence continues at coordinate 122,663,568 of NC_054381.1, forward strand.
ATACTAACAAAATCAACAATGGCAATTCATATAGAAAGCTTATAATGTTTCAGGACTAAAAGCCCCCTGAAACTATCTATAAGGCAGTCATCTATCAGTGCAAGTGTGACTGTGCTGGGGGCAATAGTTGCATACATCCAGCACCACCTGGTATCTATAATATAATATTTCCTCTGAGTGTACTAAAGCCCTGTGTATTGAATTTTCTCTAAACATAACACATCCTAGTCACCAGTTCATTTAAGATTAAGGTCAGAAATGGGTACAGTGTTAATATACAGGTATGGAATCATTACTTAGAATGTTGGGGACCTGGGGTTTTCTGGATAAGGGGTGTTTACATAATTTGGACTTCCATACCTTAAGTCTACTAAAAAAAAAAAAAATGTAAACATGAAAATAAACCCAATAGGCTGGCTTTGCTTCCAATAAGGATTAATTATATATTAGTTGGGATCAAGTCCAAGGTACTGTTTTATTATTACAGCAAACATTTGAATTTTTCGATTAAAATGGAGCCTATGGTAGATGAACTTCCCATAATTTGGAGCTTTCTGAATAACGGGTTTCCGGATAACAGATCCCATACCTGTATAAAAGGTATAAGTCAATTAGAAAAATGCCTATTTCTCTGATCAGCTGTTGCTAGGCAGAAGCCAGCATGTGTGGTATATAAAAAGTCAAGCTATTAGGACAGCAAGGATGCAAAGCCATTCGAAGTAAAAGGCAGGGAAGTAGCATTGCCCTGTTGAATTTAAATCTGTCATTGCTCAGTGGGGACTTTCAACAGCCCTCTGCTCACCCCATGCAACCTCTGAATTAGACAGGCATCTAATGGCTGCAGAACAACTACCTTGAATTAAAAAGGGCAGAGAATACAGAAGGGAAATGGACAGTGGGGCTCATTTATAAACAGTGGGCAAGTTTGCCCCATGGGCAGTATCACATAGCAAACAATCAGTGATTAGCTTTTTTTCAGCCAGCTGCAGGTGGAACACTGAAAGCAATCATCTGATTGGTTTCCATGGGTTACTGCCTAGGTGCAAATTTGCCCAGTGTTTATAAATAACCATTTGCCTGGGCAGCAGTCTTGTGGAGAGTAAACACAATCATTTAAATGGAGACCGAATAAATAGCGTGTGTCTCTCTCTCTAGGTCTAATGAGACATGCAACAGAAAGGTCAATCTGATCCCCAGTCAAAAATCTTAAGTGTGTGTGTGCAGCCTCTATCTGCTGTTTACAAACCTGAATTTGCCATGAAAGGTATGGGACCTGTTATCCAGAATGCTCAGGACCTGGATTTTTCCAGATAACGGATCTTTCCATAATTTGGATCTTCATAGCTTAAAGGTGCCCATACATGGGCAGGTTAAAGCTGCCGATATCGGTCCTTTAGACCCATTCGGCAGCTTATCTGCCCATTTTTGGGTCTCCCCAATCGTAAAGACCAAACCTATGACCATTTTGCAGCCATTTGTTCTTCTGGTGTACATACAACAGAAATCCCTTTCAGCAACATACAAACAACTAGAATAAAGTCATCAAAGTCATTTACTTAGAGACGACATTACAACTTACAGGTATGAACATAAAACTACTGTATGGACACATTACAGTAAAATGACATTTCATTTCAGGGTGCGTTTATGAAAATCAGTATAGAATATTTTTCACTAGTAAACTGGATTGCGCAGGTCAATAAATCATGGAACTAGCCTAAATGAAACCTGAGGGGGGGGGAGTGAACACTGACTGCCAACTTTTGTTCTAATAGCAGCTGTAATATACAGGGACCTAGTGCAAAGCAACTGCAAACAGTGCCAAGAAGAGACATTTTAACTGAACCATAGAGATGTATTTAGTGGAACGTCTGACATAAGACAGCATATTAGCGAGAATCCACGTCCCATGTTATAGGATAACACTTTATTTATTAAATGCCTGTTAAACCCCTACAGTAATTTGGTAAGTGCAGCCCACCATTACAACAAATGGACACACATCATGGGACATGTATATGGGCAAGCATTTTTATCAATATCCACCAAAGTCAGCTTCCATCTGCTGTTGGAAAAACGATCATTGAAGAGAAAGGAAACCCTAACACAGCTTAGTAATCAATGAATGAATGAATTCTTAAAGGAACTGATCAGTGTAAAATCTAAAAAACTGGGTAAAATCAAAAAACAACTTAAAATAGTTAGTTAGCCAAAAATGTAATGTATAAAGACTGGAGTGACTGGATGTCTAATAAAATAGCCAGAATACTACTTTGTACCTCTCTTGGATTCCACTAATTGGTTACCAGGCAGTAACCAATCAGTGACTTATCATAACTGTTTCTTTTGAATCTGAGCTGAATGCTGAGGATCAATTGCAAACTCACTGAACAGATATGTCCCATGTGGCCCCCCTTCAAGTCGCTGACTAGCTCAGAGTTAGAGAGCTGAAAAGCAGGAAGTAGTGTTCTGGCTATTATGTTAGACATCCAGTCACTCCAGCCTTTATACATTCCATTTTTGGTTAACCAACTATATTAGACACATTTTTTTATTATGCAAAGCCTATTTACCCAGTTTTTATTTTTACATTGAACTGTGCATTTAAAGGGGCTGTTCACCTTTGAGTTTTATTTTATTATGATCTAGAGAGTGATATTCTGAGACAATTTGCAATTGGTTTTCATTTTTTATTATTTAATATTTTTGATTTAGCTTTTTATTCAGCGTCTCTTCAATTTGCCTTATAAACAAGCTGGTAGCAAGGGTCCAACTTAGCCTAGCAACCATGCATTTATTTGAATGAGACTGGAATATGAATAGGAAGGGACCATATTAGAAAGAGGAGAAACAAAAATTAGCAACAACAATATATTTGTAGCCTTACAGAGTATTTGCGATGGGGTATAGCGACGCCCATTTGAAAAAGGCAAATAATTATAGAACTATAAAAAATAAATACCAATGGAAAAGTTGCTCAGAATTGGCCATTATATTACATACTAAACGTTTACTTAAAGGGGAACCACCCCTTTAAGCACAGAAAAATAGGGTAACCAAACATTACTTAGAATTTTTAGTTTTTAATATAAAAAAAATCTTACAATTTTACTTTCCATTATATGCGTTGAGTCTTCAGAGACATGAGCTACAGGAAATGACATCATAGGGCAAAAACTCACAGGAAAAGCACATCAGAAAATGTGCAGTTGGCCTGGAAATTGGACCACAGAGTTATTCAGCAGACACAACACGACACACTCGATGTACCTGTGAGCAGACACTGGTGTGTTAATGCCACTTTATCATGAACGGAAAATATTTATAACAGCTACAGAGGAAATGGCTATGATCAGGAGCAGTTCTACAGAAACTCTAACACCAAAAGCAAGGGAACAAATGGCACAACTGTATCAATAAAAGTTTAATGCTGCCTTAGTTATAAAAACATTTTTTTTTTGTTTTGTTTTAACATGCACCATAAAACTTGGCGCATAATCTCCCTGCTGTGAAAGAAACTATTTCGTAAAGGGATGGAACTTAAAAAACCCCGCGAGTCCTATGGATGAATCCGGATTGGAACTTCTCTGCAGAAATCTACAAGATTCGATTAGTTACAAAATGGTCTCTTCCTCTCTTTTTGTCTAGATGTAGTGGCATCTTCTCCCATTAGCAAAACTGGAAGAGAAGAAGAGTATGTTTGTAACAGATCTATTATACATTTATGCATTGCAGGGTGAACAACAAGGAGAAAAATGGTTACATCTCTGCGTGTAGCTGCATCCACCTGATCTGATAGAGCTGGAAACCTTCAGACACAGATAAGACTGTCCCAGAGGGCAAACCTTACCTGGTTTTGTGTATTACGTGTGACAGTTATTTGCAGCGCACTGCATCTTGTTGCACGCTACAAAACAGTCTTGCAATTATGGCAATGTAAGACACAGACAAGCCTCTACATGTGTGTCACTTACCAGAGTTCATGATGTGTTTAGTTACACTTACAAATTAGGCTATAGCTTCACTACTGCTGTGTTGTACATTAGATTTATCAAGGGTTGAATTGAAAGTTTTTTTTATAGTCCAAACAGTCAAATTCGACTCGTTGAAACTCAAATTAGATTTTTTTTAAAAGATTAGAATTAAATTTTTCGAGATTTAACATACTCTAGCAATTTAAGAACTCAAATTTGACTATCTCCACCTTAAACCTGCCAAATTGCAGTTTAAGTCAACGGGAGAGGCCCAGGGATCAATTTTGAGTTGTTTGGAGCCCTCCTGACATTTGATCGAGTTTTTTAAATTTTAATCAAATTCGATTAGAGTTTTCGGGTCGATTCTATTCATCAGAGTTTTAAAAATTTTATTTTATTAATACATTTCGATTGGTCGAATGTCGAGTTCATGGGAGTTTTGAAAAACACGCATGAATTCGAAATTCGACCCTTGATAAATCTGCCTCGAACAGTTGCCAAGTTACGAACAAATTGATAATTTCTAAATAAGGAAATACTCTAAGAGAAAGTTTCGGCCAACATATTCAATTTTACCAAATAAGCCTCATTATAGATAAAATGTTATATCCAACAAGGGGAATACTTCAATTCAGTTACATCAGTATAAATGTAAAACCAAGAGCTTACCTTCCATCTGTTTCCACAATTATTACAAAAGACAAATGTTGTCATTGGTTCATCAGCGCTTCGGGTCTGAACCTATTAAATGAAGTACACAATACAAATTCTCAAAAATCATTAATCAAACTTCAGCTGTAGTTACTACAAAGCTGGGCTATAACTGGAGACTCTAACCTTTAACCAAAGGCCTATGTTTATTGAGAAATATACAAACCCAGACTTAAAGGAAAACTATACCCCCAAAATGAATACTTATGAAACTGGAATATATATTTAAGTAAATATTGCCCTTTTAAATCTCTTGCCTTGATTCACCATTTCGTGATGGTCTCTGTGCTGCCTCAGAGATCACCTAACCAGAAATACTACAACTCTAACAGGAAGTGTGGAAGCAAAAGACATAACTCTGTTAATTGGCTCATGTGACCTAATTTATGGTTTGTTTGATTTGTTTGTGTGCCTTTATTGATTATCCAATGGCACATACTAATAAAAAAGTATATTATTATGAAAATGGTTAATTTACACAAAGCAGGGTTTTACATTTGAGCTGTTTTATGCAATATATTTTTACAGAGAGCATTGTTTGAGGGGTATAGTTTTCCTTTAATGAAAGGCTGCTCATAGAATAACAAGTTAGATATAGTACTCAAATCTCACACTTCCTTGACAGCAACTGGCTGTTGTTGGGATGCAGTTAGGTGTAATCAACATTATGTGAAGGGCTAAAGATTGCCTAGTCCACGACTACAACAAGCCTGTACAGCTAGAGGAAAGTGAGTTAGCTGTGGCCCCCCAAAAGGTTCTGATGTTTTCTAGATATACAGTTTTTGTATGAGTTCTTCATTTGAATATACTCTGGCCTACCGATGTGTTGTATATTAGATAATCACACATCCCCCAATGTGTAAACACTTTTGTAAGGCAACAGCACAGAAATACAATAAGGGAAAATTATTTAAGCTGGGTATTGTAGTTGCTTTGAAAACGGTTCATATCTACTTGCCTGAGTGTAGGTGCAGTTCTTCTTTTTGCATTTCCCACAGGTGAACAGGTCAGTCTCTGTGCCTCCCGTCCTGGCCATCTGATGCTCTCGGATAGCCTCTTTGGTCAGGTTTTTCCGCATCTCTTTCAGCTCATCACTCGCCATTTCCTACACAACCAAGGAGAAAAATACTAGTGATGTAGCTTTCTAAAACACATTTAGCCAATATAGTGGAGTTTTGTTTTGCTGTTTATGGTGACTATTTAAAGGGATTCTGTCATGATTTTTTATGATGCCGTTTTTATTTCTTAATTACACTGTTTACGCTTCAAATAATTCACTCTACAATAAAAAAAAAATTATTCCTGACCCAGCAAGTGTATTCTTTTTAATATTGGTGTCTTAGGCAGCCATCTGTCATTTTGCCTGGTCATGTGCATTCAGAAAGAGCCAACAATTTAGGATGGAACTGCTTTCTGGCAGGCTGTTAATTCTCCTACTCTGAATGTGTTGCAGTAGGACATGGATTTTACTGTTGAGTGCTGTTCTTATCTCTACCAGTTATCTTGTGTTAGGGAGCGTCTATCTTGTTACCTTCCCATTGTTCTGCTGATGGGCTGCTGGGGGGAAAGGAGAGCACAAATCACACTCTCTAAAATCATACTAAAAGTTCTCTCAAAGTTGAACAACCCCATTAATAAACGACTGCAGTGTGCAGCATGTGTTTTCTTCTTTCTCTAATTTCACACACAGCCAAGCTGCAGAATCACAATACGCACCTCGGCCGACATTCTTGCAAACAAGTCAGGAGCAATGTTGCCACACAGGACATTTCTTCTCAGGTTGGGATTTTTTGCATCTTTAAGGTTTGCAATTCTGCTCCGGATTCGGTTTTTGTATTTTGCATCTGTGTTTTTGAATTCTTGGAAAACCGGTGCAAAGGGATTTAAGGAATATTTCTGAACAAGTCTTGATAGCAGCCAAGTGGTACAAAAACCCGCAGCACACAAAGCTACACAATTACCTGCATATCTTGCATTCTATAAAGGCTATAAGAAATCAAGTGTTGCTACTAATAATTTTAAATCTAGAGTTTTTTTTGACTGATCGTGTCAAAGCCATCTAGTCAAAACTCATGGATCACTAAGTCATGCCCCTGTTGGCCTCTAGTAAAGGGATTATAGTAAAACAGGAGGTGATCGGTAAAGCTGTAGAAAGCCTTAGAATATAGCAGCTTGTGCTAGGCTAAAAGTACAACTGTATTAGCTGTCAAATGGAAGTTAGACAACTACAGAGTACGTATACACTGGGAGCCAGTGAAGGATTAAAATGATCAGTATATTTAATGTGAACCTTATATGCATAATCAATGTTCTAGGCAACACTCTGTATTAGGAAGAGACAGCCTTGATAATAGAAGGCATACCTCTTATAGCAGCATATGACACAGCCTTTCAGTACTCTTCCTGTAATAAAATAATGTGCTATGTACTATTGCTTTCATTTGAAATGAAATAAAAAGGATATCTTCCTCAATCTGAGCACCAAGTTCATCAACATCAGCACCAATGGCTACGTGGTCATCTGAAAGTCCAAAAAAAATGAAAGATTAATTAACCAACTGGCAAATTTTGCTTTATGGTGCAGGTGAATAATATCACAAGAGCTGTACAGGTATGGGATCTGTTATCCAGAAACCTGTTCTGGAGAAAGCACCCATAGACACCATTTTATCCAAATGTTTAAAAACTATTTCCTTTTTCTCTTTAACAACAGTACCTGGTATTTGATCCAAACTAAGATATAATGAATCTCTATTGGAGCCGGCCTCTTGGGTTTATTTAATATTTACATGATTTTCTAGTAGACTTAAGGCATAAAGATCCAAATTATGGAAAGATCAGTTATCCAGAAAACCCCAGTGCCCAAGCATTCTGGATCACAGGTCCTATACTTGTAATGCATGGTTAATAAAGTCAGTCAGAATAATGAATTACAAGCTAATTATACAGAGAACAGTATGACTTAAGATTGTTAAAGAACTGGTTTATTTACTGTTCCAATATATAACAATTTTGCAAGTAGATTATATTAAAAGAACAATTAACCCTGTTGAAAAGTATAGCTTTTTTTTTTGTTCAGGTAAGTTTATTGGAATTGACATGGTTATACAACATTGTGATCATCATCATGGTATGCATAAACATATTGTCCACATGTTATCAAGTCAGGCATTTAGTACAAATAAAAGAGAAACATAAAAATTTTACAAAAGCATTTGTGACAGCCTGTATCTTGCCTCAGTAGTTCTTTACTAAACCTCGAGGAAACATCTTCAACCAGTGTCAGACCACCAATACTGGTGAGGGGGGAATTTCACTAGCCAGGGGTCCCAGATCCTATGGAACTTGTCCTGGCGGCCCTTTCGCTTAGCTAAAAGATATTCTGTATTGGCAAGGCTAGCCATTGCCGCCACCCACTGGTCCACACATGGGGGTGACGCCTGTTTCCAATTCAGGGTGATCAGTCTACGCAATTGGAATAGAGCTTTGCAAATGAATTCTGTCATGTGGGAATCTACTCCCAGCCCTATCTGTATATTTAGCAGGCATACTCTTGGATCATTAAGAGTTTCACACCTTGTCAGTTCACCTAGACTCTCAAGGGCCTTGTCCCAGTAGTTACGCAGAGCCGGGCAGCTCCAGAGGGTATGAATTAAGTCCCCTACAGTTTGGTCACATCTAAGGCACTGAGAAGATGTGTTTGGGTACATTTTGCTTAACCTGCTTCTTGTGTAGTAGGCCCTGTGTATCAAGTATAGCTGCAGCAATTGGTGCCTAGGGATAAATGAGACCTTCCTGGGGGCTCTAAGGGCTGCTTCCCACTGGGTGTCAGTAAGAGCACCGAGGTCACTCTCCCAGAGATCCCTGCACTTTAACTGGGTGCCGTTAGATCTGTAGTCCACCATGAGTTTGTACACCTTGGAAATCATACCCTGGGGCTTGAGCTTACCAAGCAAAGAAATGAGCGGAAAAAAGTATAGCTTTTTAACTTACTTTGAGTCCAACCTCCAAATTTTTCACTTAAAATAGACATGGCAGCATATTTTAATATCCATATGAAGACCAAACACTGCTTCAGAAAATCATAACTGATTTGCTTACAGGTTAGCAGTACCTTTTTTCTATGACCCCCAGTATTTTAGTGTCTAATCTACAATGTGGCATGAACATTTAACACTATCAAATCTTGCTATAGATAGGGCAAAACAAGAGTCAATTTTCCTTGATGCATAATACAGCATTTTATAACAAGGAAACAAGACTGCATGTGCACCCTCTGCTGGCACCAAACTATCTGTTGCAGCATTTATAAGAAAACAAGTCTTAAGGTGGCCATACACTATAAGATCTTGGCGACCTTGCCAAACAAGCGGATCTTAACCAGATATGCCCACTAACGGCTGGACGACGTTGGATGAATCCGAACGTTCGGCCCTGGGGCAAATCAGATTACAATACTATGAATGGGCTAGACAGGTCGCAGGACCGCATCAACTAGCCGATGTGGTCCTGGATCGATTTATTATACCATGACCATGGAAATAGCTAGAATCTGAAAATATTCCAGCTAAAGCCTGTCGAGGTCATGTAGAAGTCAATGGCAGAGATCCCATAAATCATTTGAAGAAGTCAATAGCCTGCATGATATTCAAGTTTTTTTCGGAGGGTTTTGCACGAAAACTTGAATAATTTGAGATATTCAAGTTTTTTTGAGTTTTCAAGATTAATTTGAGTTTTCGGTTTCCGCAACTCAAATTCGCAGAATTTAGTTTTTCACCATTAAAGCTTAAATAAGAAATTATTCGAGTTGTCAGTTCATTTGAGTTCATTCAAGGTATAAAAAAAAAAACAAAAAAAAAAAACAACTAACATTCGAATTTTGATAAATAACCCCCTAAGAAACTTGGCCAATTTTGTACCAGCATTATATATTGACAGAATGCTACTAGCCGAAATGTATTCATAAAAAGGAATTATTAAAACCATTCTATTAGACCACCCATCGGGATACTTCCTATATTTCCCATAATGCAAGTACACAACTCATTCACAACATCATAAGCATTTTTGTTATACCCAAACGCACCTCCTGTTTTTAGTGCTACAGCCAGTAGCTCTCGACATTTAATTCTTACTGAATCTGAAGTACTGGGTGCTCTGGGAAAAGACGTAATGAAGTCATCTGAAGGAGCTGGACATTCTTCCTTCAGGACACCGAAATTTGTGCTGGAACTGCTGGAAAATAAACAATATAAATTCCCATAGCATTCTAGAATACCAATTTGGAACATAATACAAGGTAAATAGAACAGTGAAGTTCAGCAGAAAATGAAGCGCTCCGGGTGCCATCCCGCTGGTGACTAGTGGACGGGAAGGCAGTTCGGGGAGATTAGTCGCCCCGAAGAAGAGGAGATTTGCCGCCAGTCGACTAATCTCCCCGAATCGCAGTGTCTCTGCCCTAAAAGTGAAAATCTTTTGTTTTGTTTTAAATGTATTTAACCTTAAATCAGAATCGTTCAAACCCTTCTGGTTAATTCATCCAGTCTCCTAAATTGTGCTTTATAAGCTGGTTTGTCCTTAAAAATATCTCCCTGACATCTTTCCTGAAGGATTAAGCTGCATTGTAGCAAATTAATTAATGGAGGTTTAAGATAATGGCAACCCCCTCCAGAAAATAAGTCTTTCCTTGTACTGAACAGAAAAAGGCGAATTAATTAACCATGAACAGCAACACCTCTACAAAACATAAATAATTGATAATAGTATTATACCTCTCTTCCCTGGCTTCCGGGCTATTTTGTGCAGGAGCTGGTTGATCTTTTTTCTTTTCCTCCAAGTCAGCTGATGGTCCATCTAGAGAAGTAATTTATATAATTTATAGATGGGTTGGTAGAGATTACACTGTAGAGTCTGCCTTATCCAAGCAGGTGGATGAAGCTGTAATAAAAAGTGTTTATTACGATCCAACTCTCCTCATTAATCACACTATGGATCAGCAAGCTACTACTAGGGCAGAATTAAGCATGAGGCTCTATAAAGACAAAAAAAGTGAGACAATGTGGGCTAATAAATATGACTTAGGTCTAAGGTATTTTCACGGTTAAAAACACGCTTCCCATAAGGATGAACAACTGGGAAAGGCGTGGATGCATACCAGTCCATCAAGCTTTTAGTATTCCTTGGTATTTTGGGTCCTCTTACTATCCCTTGGTACTGTGGGTCCTCTTACTATCCCTTGGTACTGTGGGTCCTCTTACTATCCCTTGGTACTGTGGGTCCTCTTACTATCCCTTGGTATTGTGGGTACTCTTACTATCCCTTGGTATTGTGGGTCCTCTTACTATCCCTTGGTAACCAAAAATTATTACTATACTCCTCTAACAATACATCTACCCTGCACAATATTTCTTATTTCAAGTTCTTTATGTATAAATACCATTAACGACTTCAACTGTGCCAGACCCTACAGACTCATGCTCAACTTCACCTCTTCAAACAGGAAACCAGTTTCTGCAGCTTTATGAAGGATTTTCTAGCCCTTTGTGTTTTAACTCGAGTCCCTCTTACTATCCCTTGGTATTTTGGGTCCTCTTACTATCCCTTGGTACTATCCCTTTGTATTTTGGGTCCTCTTACTATCCCTATGTATTTTGGGTCCTCTTACTATCTATTGGTAACTCTAAAAATGATTACTTTCAAAATCCATTCTATACCCCTCTAACAATACATCTTACCCTGCACAATATTTCTTATTTCAAATTCTTTATGTATAAATACCATTAACAACTTCAACTGTGCCAGACCCTACAGGCGCATGCACCACTTCACCTCCTGACATCACCTCTTCAAACCGGAAACCAGTTTCTGCAGCTTTATGAAGGATTTTCTAACCCCTTGTGTTTTAACTCAGTGTGATTTCTTGCTGTGCACATGTCAGCCATAAATCCACAGTCAGTCTGCACATTCCTTCACCTGCTTGCAGCACAGCAATAAGGAAGTAATGATGAAATAAGAAACACTGTGCAGGGTCGATGCATTGTTAGAAAGGTATAGAATAGATATTGAATGTAATAATTGTTAGTGTTACAGTTACTTTAAAGGGGTTCACCTTTAAGTTAACTTTTAGTGTGTTACAGAATGGCTTAAATTTTTCAATTGGTCGTCATTTTTTCTTTTTTATAGTTTTTTTAATTATTTGCCTTCTTCTACTGACTTTTTCCAGATTTCAAATGGGGATCTTTGACCCCATCTAAAAAAAAAAAAACAAATGCTCTGTTAGGCTACACATTTGTTGTTATTGCTATTTTTATTGCTCATCTTTCTATTCAGGCCTTTCCTATCAATGCATGGTTGCTACGGTAATTTGGACCATAGCTACCTGATTGCTGAAACTGCAAACTGAGGAGCTGCTGAATAAAAAGCTAAATAACTCAAAAAACTAAAATACTAAAAAAATTAAAACCAACTGCAAATTGTCTCTGCGAACAACCCCTTTAAGTTACCACTAAGCGAAGAATCGTATAGATTCAGCCACAATGAATACCTGAGACGCATAAGGGCTAGATGGGTTGGTCAGACAGAGAAGAGTAAGATTATGTAAGGGAAAAGAGCAAAACAGCAAAAACAATATAAAGAGAAGAACCTTTATTACCTTCATTAACACTAATCTTTTAAGGATATAATTTTTTTTTGATGCTTAGACATACCAGATTCCACAGACTGAAAAGAAACACGGATACTCAGACAAATCATTTTCCAGACACCATAGGAGTCATACAACCCATCTCATCTTTTTCTATTGTGAAGTGATGGATTCTAGTGCTTTCTGCACCCCACCCACTATACAAGGAAAGGGACTTTAAAGCTAATGCCATACAGAGCTGAATCTCAGCTGCGAGAAACCTCTCTCTTGGTCTCCTGAGTATTCAAGATGAACCCAGAGTCACTGCATCAGCCTTGGTGCAGACACATGGAGCAGATTTGAGCACTAAAAACATGCAAGTGTGCCTTTTTGAGCCAAAATCTGCTCCGTGTCTATATGCAGACTGACATGGGGAAGTGCAATTACAATTGGAGGGGCTGCTTCTCAGCTTGCATGTAAGTGCAAAAAAACCCCACAGCCATTGTAATGTAACCTAAGATACCATAACTTCAAAATAGAAAATGGTGAGAAGGAGGTTGCATGACTGAGCCTATGGGGGTCTGGGGAACTGGTACATGCAGCACTAGCAGGCTATTGTGGTTTCCGTTCAATCTGTGTATCCAAGAATTTCTGTGTAAAAAAGCAACACAACAAAATGTATATTTATTATTGGCACATTTCCCACATAAGCCCAACTGAAAGTATTAAAATAAAAAAAACATGGGGGGGGAGGGTTTATTCCCATTTAAAATGGATGCCCACCTTTCTGCAAAGTCCAAAGTGGTAGGATTTTGCAAAATAATTTTCCCCTGACCTTGATGCTTTACAAAGGTTTGCTTGTTTATCAGTTATTAACAACAACAGAAGCTTCAGGTAGTGACAAGTACATGTTTACAAAGCAGATATAACATATGATACAGATAACTAAAAGGCAAACTCAGCTTATGTATTCACTATGACATGCACAATCACTTTACAAACTAAACAAGTCTACATGGCAGATCAATATAATCAGAATAGCCTAATTCTCAGTTAAACAACACTTTTTTTCTGTGAGCACATCAAAACTGTACATAAAAGCATTATTTCACTATTTAAATTATATAACAATAAGAAATATTCACACCCGTCTTTCTTTATACCATCACACATTTTTTTACCTAACAGTTTTTTCCAGGACTTGATGAGAGACTTGGCTAGTGAAGTCACGTCTTCTTCCCCGCTTTGTTTACGGATGGCATTCACAGACATTCCAATTCGGGTGGACTGAACATAAAAACAGAAATGTTAATACAGGTGCAGATATTGCACAGGCATTTACCAGACTTATCAAAAACAAACTGGATAATTGCCACAACATACAACATAGCTGAGCTGTGCTAGAAACAAATCTCAGTTTATTCCAGAGATGCTGCTGAGAAATGTATCAACTAAAAGTTGAAAAATTGTAACAGTTTAGCGTCTGCACCTGAATCACTGAGCTGCCAGACTCAAACACCAGAGACAGGAGCATTCAACTTTAAACTTAGATTTTGAAAAAGCTGTGAAAAATAAATAATGCAAAGTACTGTAATTAATAAAGGTCTTTATTTCTGGTCAACAATTTGAAAACAACTGAAAAAAAGTGTTTGAAAGGTGAACAACCCCTTTAAGAGCAAACCTATACCTTGTTACTGAATAGCTGAATTTACAATTAGTAACCTGGTAAAAGCCTCTAAATATGCTCTCCTTCATTTTAAATACAAAGTTTCCCATAAGCTTAATTCATAAATGCTCTGTACAAAAGGAGTTCTTCTAGGTGGTTTAGTTTGCTTTGATCTATACTAGCTATTTATATTGTATCCTAAAAGCAAATGTTTTTTCAAAGAAGACATTTGGTTTCCTAGTGCAGCAATGTTGTCAAGCACGGATGCAGCTGTTGTAGGCATTGGGGGAAAAAAATCAACATCAGTGTGCAATCCCTCCTCATGTATAACGGCTGCCAAACTATTACACTGTTGAGACCTTCCTTGAATTTAGCGGGAAGAGAAGAAAATCAATGACCTATCACTAATTGCAATGTGCTTATTTGTGTTTTGTTAATGACTTCTTGTGAACAAATTTGTATAATAAAGTGGGTTTATTAAAAGGTGAATGAAAAGGCTTATATGAAATTTAAGCATTCCTGGACATCCCTCCCAAACCAGTTTGTCCCCCAATCTTTCCATTTGCATGTTGGAAAAAAAATAGAGTAGTGCAGTGGGGTTATTTGTGGGTGCCATCTGGTGCAGCTAACCTTTCTACTAGTTTCTCAAGAGATGAAAAGATGAAAAGGCAGCACTCCGGTAAGATAAAAAGGTGGTTTATTCCAACCTCACTTGACGTGTTTCGAAGCTAACTCCCTAAATAATAGGCTTTCTACTATAAGCGATTACCAGCATTGAGCATGCTCATTTGAAAGCGATCTGAATCTGTCCTTTCCTTCCCACTGGCAAAGCATTGCAAGGTAACCGTGGAAAGAGGAAAGAGGAAGCAATGAGTATGTCATCCAACCAGCAATTTACGGTGGGAAAGAGATGAGGGATTTTTTGCAGTCCGCAGAAGAGCAGATTTACAGCAGGTGACAAAACATCCGATGTGCAATCACCCATAAAAGGAGGAAGAACTAATGTGTATACTGTACCTACTAGTGAAGTGCTGGTCGAGAAAAACTCAACCCACACCAGACCCTAACCTAGCCTTGTGTGCTAATGCCTATGACTACGTGCCCACAAGGCACGTAACACATACGGCTACATTTTTTAGATGTTTTTCTGTTGAATAAAATACTTTTTAACTGCATTAAGTATTGGAGTGAAGTCCGGTTTGTGCCAGCCCACTACTAAATATAAGTGTTTCTCTTGCCTCCCCAAGCTGAAGGTCTGGGGCTTGAGCACTTGGACCCCCCCCCATCAATATTGGTAATATAGCCTTGTTATCTACTACGATCAATGCTGGATGCCTGTTTGGAAAAACATAACAACAGGCAATTTTTCAGAGGTGTAAAATACAAATGCCAATAGGTTTATTCACGTACCTGAAGCAGCTCCAATGTCATAGGAAGGCTTTTAAGTTCTTTCAATAAATCCAGAGCTCCGGCCTGCAAAAAAAAAAAAAAAAAAAAGAGCAGATGCCATTAAGAGTGACAATAAATAAGCACAGGATTGTCTGTGATATGCAACAGAGTTTATATATAAACAAACGATTAAGGCACACACAATAAACCACTGCACCATACAGTCATACAGCTGTTCTGCAAAGCTCCTGCACTATTACTGTAAATTGCAGCTGGATGAATTGCTCCACGCTACATTGCGGTTTTCTGACTGGTAATGAGATTTAGGTTTCAGTATGACTTTCACTGAGACATCAGTCCCTTAATGTAAATACCTAGCTTGCCCTACTTAAAACCAAGTAAACCACAAGGATAGTAATAACTGCAAAACTCTGTGTTGCAAGGCAAGGATAGCAAGGCAAGCACCAGGCAGCAGAATGGGCAATATAGAGTTTTAGTAAATCATATCTATATTGTACACATAAACAACACCTAATAATACCCAGTTTTAGGCTAATGGCACATGGATTATTCAGTGCACACACACATACAAGGAATGCAAGGCAACTAATTGGGTTTTCTCCGCTGGTATATTTAAAGGGATACTGTCATGGAAAAACATGGTTTTTCAAAACGCATCAGTTAAAGGACAAGGAAAGGCAAAAAAAATAAAATCCCATTTTTACTTTCTTTAATGAAAAACAAACCTATCTCCAATATACTTTAATTAAAAAATGTGTACCGTTTTTATAAGAAACCTGACTATGCAGTGAAATTCTCCCTTCATTTACTGCTGTGGATAGGAATTGTCAGATGGTCCCTAACTGCTGAACAGGGAAACAATCATACTTATGAACAGCAGGGGGAGCCCACGCCTTACCTACCAGCCATGCAGAATTCAAGCAGCTTTGTTTATGACGATCCCTGAGCAGCCCAGACCACACTGAGCATGTGCAGGGTCAGGCAAAGTTGATTAACAAAGTTACAAGATGACAGCCCCCTCTGGCCAACTTTGAAAGCATAAATCATTTGTTTGATTAGGCTTGTGGTACAGTAAGTTCATGTTTATGTTTAGTATACAAAATACAGCATTTCTAGCATTTATTCTATTTTAGACTTTCCTTGTCCTTTAATAGTGCTGCTCCAGCAGAATTCTGCACTGAAATCCATTTCTCAAAGGAGAAAACAGATTTTTTTATATTCAATTTTGAAATCTGATATGGGGCTAGACATTTTGCCAATTTCCCAGCTGCCCCCAATCATGTGACTTGTGCTCTGATAAACTTCAATCACTCTTTACTGCTGTACTGCAAGTTGGAGTGATATCACCCCCTCCCTTCCCCCCCAGCAGCATAACAACAGAACAATGGGAAGGTAACCAGATAGCAGCTCCCTAACACAAGATAAAAGCTCCCTAACACAAGATAACAGCTCCCTGGTAGATCTAAAAACAACACTCAGTAGTAAATGCCAAGTCCCACTGAGACACATTCAGTTACATTAAGCAGGAGAAATAACAGCCTGTCAGAAAGTAGTTCCATCCTAAAGTGCAGGCACAAGTCACATGACTGGGGCAGCTGGGAAACTGACAATATGTCTAGCCCCATGTCAGATTTCAAAATTGAATATAAAAAAATCTGTTTGCTCTTTTGAGAATTGGATATCAGTGCAGAATTCTGTTGGAGCAGCACTAAACTGATGTGTTTTGAAAAAAATATGTTTTCCCATGACAGTATCCCTTTAAGTTTGCGGAGAAAATGAGTCATGTGCCATTAGCCTTAGTGTCACTAGAAACAGAGCTGCACTAACTAATAATTCAAGGGGTCGAGATAGAAACCTATAAAAGGGTAAGTAAATACCATTGGTTATTAGCTACATAGAACGGAGCTTAAAGTACAGTCAGAGATGCAAAACAGTTCAGTGCATCAGGGATATAAAACACCAGTTTTAGGCAAGCTGTGTAGCCAAGGTAAGCTTAATGTGGCACTCAGATTGCAGAACAACCATCCAATAAATATGCGGACTACGTGCTCTTGACCCAGGTGTGTGTGTGGCTGCAGATATTTGGACACAACACTGTAAAGACTATTGCAGATGTATTTCTTTGAAGTGGAATGTTACCTGGAAAATTACTGCAGTTACCAGGCACTGTCTTTAAAAGGCCAGAATACATCAAACACCACCTTTACTAAAAAAAATTAACAAATATTTTTATTTTTTTCCAATATATTTTCCTATACACTTCCCATTATAAAGCACCATTTCCCCTCAAAATAGAGTCATTTGTTCAACAGCAAATAATGAGCTCTGTGTAAACAACCCCCTCCCTTCTCGAAGCAACAGCTCATTAGACAGAGGACAAGTTTCATCAGCTTCAATCGGCCAAAAGTGAAAGTGGTTTCATGATCTCATTCAGTGCAAGCAATAAAAGCCATAGATCGGTCTTCATGAAAACAGCAGGTTACAGTCCAACATTTACATTATATGGGTGGGGGGGGGGTCAGTCAACATGGATTTTCCCTTTGCACACCTATTGTGAGATATTATTAGTCGGTAGAAGTAATAAGAAGCAGGGTCCCAGGTGTATACTATACTGGCATTGCACAAAGTGTCAGGGAGGCAACATGTTCCATGAGGGGGTGCTGGGCAGGATGAGAATCAGCTGAAGGAATGTCACAAATCCCCCAAACACACACAGTTGATTACATATTCATATCTTCGTGCAGCTCCCACAGAACTACAACCCTCAGACGCGCCAAAGGACGCTGGGAAGTGTAGTTCTCGGACACCCTTGAAGCCCGAGGATTTGGAGTCAGTGTATAAGCAGGCTCGTTCGCTCACTGATCCCGCACAAACGGGAGAAGGACGTATAGCAATGGCAACAACCCTTTCACGCACCGTGTTTTTCTTCTGCACCATCCGCTCCATCTTTTTAGCGATGCGAATGATCTCATCTCCAGTCGAACTCATCTTTCCAATCCCCCGGGCCCTCGCTAGCGGCGCCGATAGTCCCCACACTCGAAACAGAAAGAGGCGGGGCACCGCGTTAACACCGCCCCAACCCTAACAATTTCCCGCCTGCTCACTCAATAAGACACCATCTAAAACCTTTGCCCCGAACCGGAAGCTAAGTGCGACCAGGCGGAAGTAGTATTGTATCTGCTGTCGCGGCTAGTGCCGATACATTTCCGGCGTGTCTTTTCGACAGGAAGTGACGTGTATACAGACCAATATGTTGTCCTAATTTTCTGTTCAGGCCACATATTTTTTTCAGATTTGTCGCATAGTCGGTGTTTATTGCACAATAAACGTGTTTTGGTGTAAAGCATTAAATATACAGTTTCTTAGTCTTTGACCCCAAAATAGATCCTATGTTGGCATACCTCCCAACTATCCCTTTTTCGGAGGGACAGTCCCTTTTTTGACAGCTCAATCTGCAGTCCCTCATATGTACTGGAAAGTCCCTCTTTTCTCTGCACTGAACAGCCAGAAAAAGAAACAAAGTTTCTCACTTAATTGGCTTTTAGCAGAGAGCCCAGAACAGCTAACAGGTGCAAATAAGATACTTTGTAACAATTTTGAGACACAAAAACACAGTTTAGATAAGGAAAAATATTTTCAAACTTTCATAACCTGCCAAATTTTGTAAAACAAACATGGTAATTAGGGGGTGTGGCAACAGAAAGGGGTGTGGTCAAAAAAATTGCTGCGCTACGTGCGGGAAAAAAATGTTTGTCCCTCTTTTTACTTCCAAAATGTTGTGAGGTATGTGTTGGTAAAGTCTGGGAGTCACTGGCTTGGGGGGTTTTCTCATAGGATCCATTATCTGGAAACCTGTTATGCAGAAAGCTCAGAATTACGGAAAGGCCATCTCCTTTAGACTCCTTAATAATCAAATAATCCAACATTTTCAAAATGATTTCCTTTTTTCTGTAATAATAAAACAGTAGTTTGTACTTGATCCAAGATATAATTAATCCTTATTAATGCAAAATAATTAGAGTTTATATGATTTTCCAGTAGACAAAGTATGAAGATCCAAATTATGAAAAGATCAATTATGCGGAAAATCCCAGGTCTCGAGCATTCTGGATAACAGGTCCCATACCTGTAATACTTTGGGTTTTCACCTTTTCTGGGAAAAATTGCAGCCTTTTTCCAGCCTATATTTTCAACCTTTTCCCTATTAATAACTTTGGCATCAAGCAGATTGCTGGTCTAGTAACACTCACCCAAACCCATAGCAAGTTTTTGACCCATGTGTACTTGTTAGGGATGCACTGAACCGCCGAATCCTTCTTGAAAGATTCGGCCGAAATACCGAACCGAATCAGAATCCTAATTTGCATATGCAAATTAGGGGTGGGAAAGGGAAAAAAATTTTACTTCCTTCTTTTGTGACAAAAAGTTATGCGATTTCCCTCGCCGCCCCTAATTTGCATATGCAAATTAGGATTCGGGTTCGGCCAGGCAGAAGGATTCGGCTGAATCCGAATCCTGCTAAAAAAGGCCGAATCCCGAACCGAATCCTGGATTCAGTGCATCCCTAGTACTTGTAGGGGCAGATTTATTAACGTTCGAATTTCGAATTGTCTGAAACTCGAATAAACTGGTTTTCTTTTTTTTTTTAAAAAAAAGAAAAATGAGATTATACACATATTTATCAATATGGTCGAATTGTCGAAATTCGATTGAATAGCTTTTATTCGATTAACTGCGAATCAAATTCGATTCAAGGTTTTTACCACATAGGAGAATATATTCGAGTCTACGGTTTCCCCACTAAAACTCGAATCGATCCAATCAAATTTTTTAAAACAACTTCCTTTTCTGCCATTTTTTTTACACAGGAAGCCCTCCAGCGGCCATTTTAGGTGCATTTTCTTGTGGAGTCCTCACTTGCTATTTGGATAGCCAAGGTGTAGGAGGTGTTTTGGCAGTGTCCAGATATCAGGCCGTCCTTTGCCAAAAAATGGCCCAGCGAAGGAGGAATGAGGAGGACTTTGATGAGGAAGACTTTGATGTGGAGGAG
The DNA here is from genome assembly GCF_017654675.1 of Xenopus laevis. Classification (NCBI taxonomy): domain Eukaryota; kingdom Metazoa; phylum Chordata; class Amphibia; order Anura; family Pipidae; genus Xenopus; species Xenopus laevis. The sequence goes on from NC_054381.1 coordinate 122,684,000, forward strand.
CTTGAAGAGGAAGGAGACTACACATCCAGCTCTGAGGAGTTCTATGAAGGTAAATACAACGACACAGACTGGAGAAGTAAATACAACTTTGTAATAAATATCTGACTCCTTTTTTTCCACATCCCCACCCATCAATTGGCTAAATATCACCTTTAGCATTTCACTTCTTTGGGAAAATATCGTGTTTTGCACTTCAGGAATTCCTTGTGCTTTTCTTTACAGCATTGCTGTTTGTTTATGTACTAAAACTATTTTACTATCTTTATTTATCTACTATTTTTCTGTATAATTGTTTTTGTACTAGTTATTTAGGTGCAGCTATAACATCTACAAAATGGCAATCATTTCATTATTAACCATTTCCCCACTATAGCACAAATGTTTATTAACTGCATTAACTTCCATCTGCAAAAGTGAAGTGTCAAGTAACACATGTAGAGTCTAAAACTTGTATTTAGTTAGAGCAGCTGTATTGTTATATACTACATTATCTCCTGCTCACATCATTGCAAATAATACCTTTGTGTCCTGTATTAAAGTTTAACCATTCCATCTCCTTTGCTCTGCCATTACAGATTTAAGTTTAAAGGGGACCAGACACAAGAAGCTGTATAAAAAGTCCTTTTCAAATTAAACATGAAATCCAATTTCTGTTTTTTATTAAAGCATTCATAGCTGTTGTAAACTAATTTAAAATTCTCAGCTGTCAATCAAATATTGTCTTCCTTAGTTATAGAGGCGGGGCAGACCATTACTTTCACTTTCCATTTAGCACATCCTAGATGTCACTGCTCTCCATACATTCCCCTGTTCTCTTCACCGTTTAATTGTGTAGCCAGGGGATGGACAGTGGGTCCCCCATTCTGGTGCACAAGCAAGATTCTGAGATGATGCAAGGCTTAATAACTAATAACAGTGTCCACAAAATGGTTAATTTTGCTTGACTAATGTGATAAAATAGGATTTTGAATAGTTGTTTGTTTTTTTTTTGTAACAGGTCCCCTTTAACAATTCCATCTCCCTTGCTCTGCCATTACATTTAAATTAGTATTTGGAATGAGAACTAAAATAGTTGTGTTGTGTGTGTGGGGGGATCTCTACACCAGGCTACTAGCCAAGTACACTTGGAATTCCGTATGATTTTGTTTTTTTAATACCCTTTTTCATTTATTCACAATTGCAGCCCCGCCACAAAGATCGTGGAATGGGTCTCACAGGGACCAGGAAAGGGATGAGGCTGCTCAGCAACCCCAGGAAAATGGTGAGGCTGATGATGGAGCCCCGGAAGCTCAAGGTACAGACATGTTCAATCCTTATGGACAATGTAGTTCCTCAAATTGTTTACAAATTTATTTGTCTGTGTTTGTGACCAAAGATGCAAACTACATTTACCTACTACATTATGCAGGCTGATTTTTTTTTTTTTTTTATATTGGGAGGGTGGTGCCTCTTCAATGTTATTCAGAAGCTGTAGCTTTTCAAATGAAGGATTTCTTAGAATTGTTCCTTATTTTAATTTCATTCATGCCCTGTAAGCTGCAGGATCCACAACAGACACTTTCTTCAGGTTAAGGCAGTTTATTTATCCACAGGGGTGACCATTTCAGGATACAAAATACAAATCATAAAAATAAATCCTGCCCACTGGGTGCTACCTTCATGCATATGAAGAGTTCCGTTACTAAATTGGGCCCCTTGTGGACTACCAGTAAGAAAACATTTGTATTGGTTACCTCTGTACTCTGTACTCACGATTCTTCTGGGAAAATTGCTCAGTCTCATTGCTTTCCTCAGTCAGACAGACCCTCACTTGGTCTCTGCTCCCTCTGCACCTTGCAGTGACAAGCGGCACCCCCAGCCCCTCTGGGAGTTCCTTACACAGGCAGATATCCTTCCTACTCTGTGCCCTTCTCTGAGAGGGATTCCTAACAGCCTCACTAGAACTTAATACCTTTCCACAGGCTATCCTTCCTATGGAAGATGAGCTGCAATCTGTGAACTGGACTTTTGGATTGGAGTATCTGGCTTGCCTGTTCTTTCCAGAATACTCCAGCTTCCAAGACATGGCCACCAAAGCCTTTAAACAAAGAATCTATTCTCTATTTATTAACACCCTTCCTGGTGCCTACCTCTCCCACTATGGAGAACTTAAAGGGAAAACATGCCTTTTCCCACATTGTTTTGGACTACAGCCATCTAATATCTCAGCCATCTCTTGTCCTAATGTGGCTACCTCTATCTACTATAGTACTCTCACAACTGCCCTTAATGAGCTTGCTCCTACAAAAACTAAACGTGCTAGACCCGAACCACTTCAACCTTGGCATACTGCTCATACAAAAGCGCTCCAAAGACACTCACGTGCACTTGAGCGTCGCTGGCGCAAATCCTGATCAGAATCAGACTTTTGGAGCTACAAGTCTGCCCTGCACTCCTATAACACCAGCCTCTTCCAAGCCAAACAAACATACTTTACTTCACTCATTAACTCCCTTTCTAAAAAAACAGCACAACTTTTCTCCACCTTTAACACATTCCTTTCCCCTTCTCCACCCCCTCCGTGCACATCTCTCTGCTCAAGATATTGCTGAGCACTTTAAAAACAAAATTGTCACTATCAGAAGGGACATTACACTACTCAACCCCCCCCTAGACTTCCACCAACCTCACTCCACACTCCCCGGTCTCTCCTGTGCTCCTTCACCCCTGTCACTGATGAGGAAGTCTCAAAGCTTTTGGCCTCTTCTCACCTCCTGCCCGCTTGATCCAATTCCCTCAAAACTTCTCCGCAATACCAATCCTTGTCTAATCAAAGCCTTAACATACCTATTCAATTTCACACTCTCAACCGGACTGTTTCCTTCTCAACTAAAACATGCTCTTGTCACCCCCATTCTGGAAAAACCCTCTCTTGATACCTGCAATCTTGACAACCTCCGCCTATCTCTCTGCTACCTTTCATCTCTAAACTACTTGAGCGCCTTGTCTACAACCGACTAACCTCATTCCTCTCTGACAATAACCTGCTGGACCCCCTACAATCTGGTTTTAAGCCACTGAAACTGCCCTGACCCGACTAACTAATGACCTTTTAACCGCTAAAGCCAACAATCACTTCTCACTACTAATACTGCTTGATCTCTCAGCTGCATTTGACATTGTAGACCACCCTCTCCTCCTCCAGTCCCTCCATTCGCTTGGCCTTCGTGACACAGCCCTGTCCTGGTTCTCTTCTTATATCACCAATCGTTCCTTCAGTGTCTCCTACAATGGAGTAGCATCTTCCCCCCTAACTCTTTCTGTTGGGGTTCCTCAAGGCTCTATCCTGGGTCCCGTATTATTCTCCCTCTATACTTCCTCCCTCTGCAAATTAATTGACCTGAATGGTTTCGAATGCTGACGATACTCAGATCTATCTCTCATCTCCTGATCTCAACCCAGAACTCCTAACTCACGTCTCCTCCTGCCTGTCCGCTATCTCTACCTGGATGTCGCAACGCTACCTTAAATTAAACCTCTCTAAAACTGAAATGGTTCTCTTTCCTCCAACTAACACCAGTAACATCCCGGAAGTATCCATCATAGCTAACAATTCCACTATCACCCCCTCTCCATATATTTTTCTTCTTTTAGGTCATGCTGCTGCTCCCGCTGCTCCTGCTGCAGCTATTAGGGGACAACCACAGGAGGAAGGGCGGCAACTGGGTGAGAGACCTGCGGTGCGACTGGGGGTCGTTAACTCAGTGATGACTGCCATGCAGCCAATATTTCGGCGGCAGCGCCGACAGGCTCTCTGTATGAGACGGTGGATGGCCCAAATGCATTTTGAGATGTGTGAGATCAGATTCGACATCCATCGTGGATTCCAAGACCTGTTGGCAGCCCAGCCTCACCAACCAGAGGGCTCTGCTGAGGGTCAAGTCCCTGGTCCATCTGCTGTTGCTTCTCCACACGCTGAAGCTCCTCAACATCGGAGAGCAAGTGGGCGTGGAAGGGAACAAGGTCCTGTCCGAGGGGACAAACGTAAACGTTCATAGATCCAGTCTGTGTCTGGCACTTTCCAAGCTACAGTGGCCTAATCATGCTTCAGGTATGATTTTGACTATTACCCAGCAATGGGACTGACTCCCAAACAACATGTCCCATCAGGACCAGACTGGGAGAAGAAAGCAGCCCAAATCAGGTATGGGATTGGTTATCTGAAAACCCATTATCCAGAAAGCTTCAAATTACAGAAAGGTCATCTCCTATAGAGTCCATTATAATCAAACAATCCAAATGTTTAAAATTGATTTCATTTTCTCTATAATAATAAAACAGAACCTTGTACTTGAGCCAAACTAAGATATTAGTCTTTATTGGGAGCAAAATCTGATTATTTGGTTTATTTAATGTTTGCATGATTTTCTAGTAGACTTAAAGACGATCCAAATTTTGGAAAGTTTCATTATCTGGAAAACTCCAGGTCCCGAGCATTTTAAATAACAGGTCCCATACCTGTGTACATGTGACATTGGCAACAAACGCCCCAACCCACACAAGCTAAAAATAAAACATTGGTGGTCAGCCCCCCCCCCCCAATAAAATTGGGGGGGAAAAAGCTGGTCAGGGCCTCCAATAAAAAGTTTAAAAAAAAAATGGTGACGAGCCACCCCCAGTTAAAAAGTCACTGATGGCCCGCTCCCTCCAAGTTAAAAAAAACATTGGTGTGCAGCCCCCCCACAAGTAAAAAAAAAAAATTGGTGGCCAGCGTTCCCCTTTAAATTTTAAAAACTTTTGAAATTTGGCAGCTACAGGTTCCAGAAGTGCGGACACCTAGTGGTTACTTTGAAGAACTTAGAGGAGCTAAGTGACTGCATCACTAGACATTGCACAGACAGCAGCCCAACGGGCATTTGCCTGAATTCCCAGGTCCAGGCCTGTGTCCCATTGTTTCTACCATGCTGCATTCTCATCACTGAGGGGTGCCATTATGACATTTATTGGTGTCCTTTCCAACAACATCTGGAAAAGCACTTAAACATCTAAAGTGCATTTGCTGTAATATATTTCTATGGTCATGCTGCAGTATTGCTCAACACATTCACTTTTCCCAAAAATGTTTCATGTAGGGGGTCAATGAATTCCAATCATTGCAAGCATATGACTCCAATTTTCATTGTGTATTTATCACTCGTGCAGTGTTACTTCAAAGGTAAAATATGCTAATCAAGCTCTGTATGTATATGTTTTACATGTTATGTGCATTCATGTAACAATGGCTTATGCAATTTTGCACTTGCAAGTATTGTTGCATATGTATGGCCTACTTTGGCTACCCAGCACTCATATATGTGCTAATGCCTACTACTACCTTCTCCACCTCCAGCCTGTGCTACTTAAAGAGCAAGTCACAGGTGTATGTTATGCCTTAAAGGCACAAATCATTGGTTATTACTTTGTACTAAGAAATATTGTTGGCTACCTATGGCCTACTTTGGCTACCCATCACTCATAATTTGTGCTAATGCCTACTACCTCCTACACCTCCAGCCTGTGCTACTTAAAGATACTGACACCAGAAAATAAAACTTTTTTTAGTATCTATCATAACATTATCTTTGAATGCTATTTATAATTTTGCCATAAAAGTATCTGCCTGATGTTTTTACATTACTTTTCTTACTACCCTGTTCCTCTGTGAGTGGGCTGCCATATTTGCTTTTATTACTTTGCAATATTGTTGGCTACCTATGGCCTACTCTGCTTACTCCGCACTCGTATGTGCTAATGCCTACTACTACCTCCTTCTCCTCCAGCCGGTGCTACTTAAAGAGCAAGTCACAGGTGTATGTTATGCCTTAAAGGCACAAAATGTTGGTTTTTGCACTTGCAACTATTGTTGGCTGTCTTAACACATTACCTGGCCAGCACTTAACCGCATATGTGTTGATATTCAAACAGCCCATATTGTCATATATAAGTATCATATTGTTATATTCTTGTCTTGTACACAATGCTTCCCCTATTGCCAAACTTTTTTGTGCTCTTTAATTAATGTAAACTTGCCCAGCATGGACACAGGGGTGCATTATGAATGTCATTCAAGAAATGCTTGCCTGTAAACACTTTGTAAAGCTCTGTCCTTTACATAGCTACATATACAATATGCTACATATTGAAATGCATGTTGAGACAGCATTCCTCCTGTGTCTTACAGCTAGTGTACATATTGAGTTGGTTGTAAAAATGTTTACGTAGTGTGCAACAAACAACCAAACTTTTGTCTTAAATACATATTGTCTTTTTAGTTTTCTAAAACTGTTTTATAGTTTGAAAAACATTTTGCCAGTAAACCATAAAAATAGTCTCCCTAGAGGCCCTGTCTAAACTGACCTACAGGGGTATCTCCTCAAGACAAAGGACCATGCCCCCCATCAGAATGGTAGTTGAATCCTTTCAGAGGGTGCTCAAAGTTGCCCAGAATAAATAGCCGGTTTGGTCCAAGTGGACTCCCATATAGGGTAACAAGTACCTCCCGCACTTTAAATCAGTGCCCAATATAGCTAGGTGGGTGGCTGCAGGAGTCAAAACACTAGGAGACATTATAGTCAATGGGGAATGTAAACCATTTCAGGTGCTTCAAAATGAATTCAAGCTTCCAGCTAACATGCTGTTCAGGTACCTACAGCTAAAACATGCCTTCCAAGCCCAATTCCCCCATAGGCCACTAGTGGTTACAGAGACCAATATGGAGCTATACTTCCCCTGGCCCGATCCAAAAAAAAAAAAAAAACACTAACATACATGTATATAATACTGATGCAGTCAAACACCGCCCACTTAGAGAAGGTTGAACATCACTGGAGTGAAGATATCCCAAGTTTAGTGGAAGAGATGCGGAAGGATTCCCTAGCTTTAGTAACCCAACTCGTTCGCTCCAGCAGGGACAGATACATACAGATTAAATTCCTTAAAGTTTATCTCACTCCCCAAAGATCTGTCCAGGGGTCTCGGACCAGTGTCCCAAGTGCCTCAGGCAGTGGGCACCTTTATTCAGGTTTTTTAGGATTGCCCAAAAATACAGGGATTCTGGAGGGAGGTACTTAATTACGCTGAAACATCCTTAGCACTTAATAATGTACTGTCACCCAGCCTGTGTCTTTTGGGTATTGTGGGAACACTTCCGTTGAGGCCTTTGTTAATTGCAACGGTTTTATTACGCAAAAGAAAGCAATACTGCTATACTGGAAATCCATGGAGCCACCTGCATTGATCTTTTGGAAAAAACTCAAACGACTCCTTGCCCAAGCCGGGGGGTGCCCGGAAGTCATCTAGGCTACATGGAGGTTTAACGCCTCGCGGTAATAAGTCTTGTATGACCAATGTAATGGGTAAATACATGGAATGATCTGAAGCGAATGAGTTCCCCCTGGCTCATCTTTCTGTCTTCTTATCTTACACTTTCTTCCCTTCCTTTCTTCTAGTCCCCAGGGCTAGACCTTGTTGTACATTTTATGTTTCAATTAAATGCAAAATAAAAACTTATAAAAAAAAAAAACATGGGTAATGTCATTTGAAACATGCAGAGCAGGTACATCAAGTGGGACAAGAGAAGAAGGGATTCCTGTGGATTAAACAAGAAAAACAAACAAGAATATGACTTTAACTAGTCACTCAAAAGCCTGAGGTGAGACTCCCCCAGGTTCCAAATGATCCAAACCGCTGTCAATTCAACACTTCTGTCCAAGTGGTGAGTCCAGTTTAGTGTGTCATAAGATCTTAGCACATAGAGGCTGCAGAGTCATACAAATAAAATGTTAATATCTTTGCTTCTTATTAGCAGAGTAAGTGGTGAATACCTGAAAGAGTTAGTGGTAGTTGTCATGGTGTGGCAAAACACTCAATCATTGTCCATGTCTCTTATGCTCTGTGGGTGAGCACCAACATTACAAATTAGAGTATGATGCATACCTCCTGACTGTCCCGTTGTTAGCGGGACAGTACTGTTTTTGACAGCTCTACCCGCAGTCCTGCTTTTTCTGCACTGAACAGCCAGAAAAATAAACAAAGTTTCTAACTTAATTGGCTTTAGTCAGAGAGCCCAAAACAGCCACCAGGTGCAGCTAAGATACTTTGTAACAATTTTGTGATAAGCAAATAAGTAATTGTAACAATTTAACAATTTAGATAAGGAGGTAATAACACAGAAATATGTTCAAACTTTCATAACCTGTCAAATTTTGTAAAATTAACACGGTAATTAGGGGGTGTGGCAACAAAAAATGGGCATGGCCCAAAAATTGTTGTTGCGCTACATGTGGCTAATTTTTTTCCACTCTTTTTATTTCAAAAATGTTGGGCGGTATGAGTAATGTGTGTTTCATAGGAGTTCCCTATAAGAAACATGAGCTGAACGATCAACCGCAGTTCCATGTCCAACCATTAGGTGGCGTTACATTGCTGATATGCCTATAACAAAATGCAATATGGCAACATATGAAAATCCTGTAATAGTTGGACAGTATGTGCCTGTTTTTTGTTTTAATTAGCAGAAAAGGAAATAGGTAAACCAAGGGAGAATTCCCATAACTGTCTAATTGAGGAGATACAATATTCCCTGTAAGATTTATAATCACCCTCGCCTATTTGGACATATTTTATAAAAATATACATATAAATATATATAAAATAGTTTTAAAAAGTGTGCTTGAAAGATTGTCTTAATGTGGCCTCAGGAGAGAAAATTAAGAGGGATAGCTTATAAAATTACTTATATCAATGTAATTAAAGCAAAAAACATGAAACTTTAAAGAGGTTGTTCTCTCACTTTTTCCAATTCAGTTGTTTTGAGATTGTTCACCAGAAAAAAAAAAAAGACTTTTTTTCAATTGCTCTCCATATTTTATTTCAGTAATTCAGGTGCAGATTCTGAAGTTTTACAATTTGCTACATTAGTAGATACATTTACATATGACATTCTCAAGCAAGTCACTGACCCCATCCAAAAAACAATGCACAGTAAGGCTACACATTTCTCTTATTGCTACGTTTTACTAATCATCTTTCTATATCTATATCTATATCTATATATATACATATAGCAGTTCAAAAAAGAACCGCACTCCTTATTATTCAAACATGCATATCCAACTGACCTTTATCAAGGGCCGAAATATTGGATATGCATGTTTGAATAAAAGAAATTTTGATTCACGGTATAAGGAGTGCGGGTCCTTCTGAACTATTTTATACATTAGATCCCCCATTTGCATGGAGGAGGTAAGTAAAGATTTAAGGGCATTTGCCCGAGGTAACACTTAGGCTGGGGGAAGGAGGGAGGGGGGTCTATGTAGGGTAGGGGTTTTTAACTTTTGAGTTTGCTTCTCCTTTACGTCTGGCAGTCATTTAGCCACCTCCCTTACCCTTACCTTGGTCTATGCAGAAGTGATGCATGCTGGGACTTGAGGCGCTCTTATTTTTCAAAGAATCTGTGCAGTGACCACTAGAGAAAGCAGAGCCACTTCAGGTCCTAGACCCCACATTGAAAGAAAACGTGTGCTGAATGCTATCCTTAGGAAGTGGCTAAGTAAGAGTAGGATATGTATATATGTGTAATGGATAAATACTAGGGATGGGCGAATTTTTTCGCCTCGTTTCGCCGAAAAAATGACGCCCATAGACTTGTATGGAGACGTGCGTCCAAAAAAAAAAGACGCGCGACAAAATAAAATTTTTTGGACGCCCATAGACTTTAATGGGCGTCTGCGACATTTCGCCGGCGGCGAATTTTTGGCGAAGCGAAACGGGTCATTCGCCCATCCCTGATAAATATATATTTATTGTTGTCATTTCAAATAGTGTCTATGTTCCCTTGTAACAAACCCCAATTTAAAAAGCCTATGTCAAAATGGGGATTATTTTTCCCTTTAAAGGTGGCAGAAGATTTTCCATTTTTTTTAATCATTAAATTAAAATTCATTTGGCTATTACTGTACTAAAGACTCCTGCAAAGGCTTACATGTGAGAGACACAACCGTTAACTTTAGCAACAATTTTTCACAATGTGTAGTGTCATGCATATAAATACAGTCTCTGAATTGAATTTTAAATTCATGTCGATTCGTGTTTTTTAAATTTCCTATTTAGCAGAACGAATAAAGGTTCATTTGCAGTGTTGGACTGGCCCACCTGGATACCAGGAAAACTCCCGGTGGGTCCAGGTGTCAGTGGGCCCTCATGCTTCTTAATATTGGGCCTATTTCATGGTCGTTCCTTATTTCCATGAGAACAAAGAGGCTGAATGGATGGATTAATAGATTATGTAAAGAAAAGAGACTAGGAGAATAAAGGTTGAGTGAGGTGAGGAAGAAAATAGTGGGCCCCTGATCTAAATTTTTTTGGTTGGCCCCTGGTGTTCCAGTCCAACTCTGTTCATTTGTATGAATTATCAGTGGGCTGTAAACTTCCTTTTGAGACACAGTCAGATGAATATCTTGAACGGATTGGTAAACTGCTGTAAGGTTGTTTTTCTTCTATAAACTACAATATTTGTTTTCTGTGAACACCCCTTTCTTAAAAAACAGTAAATAAAGTTAAACGAAAGATTACAGGAATAAAACAAGCTGCATAAGGATTTTATTTTTATACAGTTTATGAAATCATAAAAAGACTGAAGAATAAACTAGTTAACAAAAACAAATGAACATTGTGTAATTCATATTTACCTAGTAATCGTAAAAGGGCTAGCATCAACTGTAAATAGTTCTTCTAATACAAGGATCTTGCAAACAGATGTGAATGTATATAACAATAGCCTAAAGCAGTATCATCAACATCTATTTGGCTGCACATTGTATCTCTCTGATTTAAAAATGTAACTAGCCTTACACATTAAAACAATCAAATATTCTACTATAAATATTGCCAGAATATGAATAGCTAAATGATAACCTAGTTAACTAAAAATACATGAAAACCAAGACACCACATGCAAAAGTTTTGAATACATTAAAACATATGGCTTACACATTTTCTATTTCATTTTCCAGTTGACATTCATTTTACATTTGGGGCAGATTTATCAAGGGTCGAATTTCGAAGTAGAAAAAGCTTCGAAATTCGACCATCGAATTGGAATACTTCGACTTCGATATTATAAGTTTAAGTCAGTTTTTTTTACATCAAATTTAGCCATTTGCAGTCAAAGTAAAATCGTTCGATCAAACTATGAAATCCTTCGAATCGAAAGATTCGAAGGATTTCATCCATCGATAGAACGATTTTTTGACTTCAAAAAACTTAGCCTATGGGGACCTTCTAGAGCATTTTTCTAACATAGCACTTCAGCAGGTTTAATTTGGCAAAGTATTGAAGTCAAAGTTTTTTTAAAGAGACAGTATTTCGATTATCGAATGGTCAAATAATGGAAGTATTTTCACTTCGAATCGAATTCGAAGTCATAGTAGCCTATTCGATGGTGGAAGTATCCAAAAAATTACTTAGAATTTCAAATTTTTTTACTTCGAAAATTCCCTCGAATTCACTTCGACCCTTGATAAATCTGCCCCTTGAAGTCAGAGGAAAACAAAAAACAAATGGCTATAGGAACAATTGGTGTCAGCTGTGTTTGTATTTAAAGCTGTGTGTAGGACAGAAACCACAATTGGTGTAACTTGAAAATATACACATTGTATCAGCAGTCACAAAAGTAGTAATGACAAAGTGAAAGCTTCATTGTGATAAGTTAGAAGAGCACTAGGATCCAGGTTGATGGTCATTAGCAGCTCATTTGGGACAGTTACTACAGCATCCATAAAATAGCATGGCAAGTTATATGTGAAGGAAGTGGAAATTAAATGCCAGCAATGACCAAAGAGACACTGAAGGGAATATTATATTTAAACATAAGGCATGTTACTTTAAGTCACCTAATTTGCCATCGCTGGTGTAGCCACTGCCATTAAGAAGCTAGCTACTGTACATCAGAGCTCAGCTCCTGTGCTTGGGGTGGGATGAAGATACGAGTGAGACCGAGATATGTAATTTTAGATATGGGAAAAAAAGATAGTATTCACTGACTTCAATTAAAAAGTAATTATGCTACCAGCAATTGCCTTTGCATTAGGGATGCACTGAATCCTGGATTTGATTCTGGAGCCTTTTTATGCAGGATTTGGCCAAATCGAATCCACACCCACTACAGTATAACGCAAAACATTTCCAGTGTCCATCAGCTATTTCTGCACACATGCCGACAATGTCCAGTAGCAGGGAGGGTTCTGATTCAGTATTCAGAAGAACACATTAGGAAGGATTCCACCAAATACTAAACAGGGGGATTTGGTGTATCCCGTTATGTGCAGCACCCCCTCCCTATGATCATCGATATAGCTAGGGAAATGCAACCAGAAGCAGGTTTGGACAACTGTCTAAACAGTGATCTACGACTCGACTCCAGGCACTACCACATTAGCATATGATAAATTGCATCCATATCAATCTGGTTTCATATATATATATATATATATATATATATATATTTTTTTTTTTCTGAATCCTTCAGCAGAGGTGTCTGGGAGCTGCTGTCTTGTTTCCTGCCCAATGGCCTGTTGATAGGCTGCTGGGGGTGGTGGTGATATTTCTACAACTTGCAGCAGTAAAGAGTGACTGAAGTTTATCAGAGCACAAGTCACATGACTGGAGGCAGCTGGGAAACTGACAATATGTCTAGCCCCATGTCGGATTTCAAAATTATAAAAAAATCCATTTGCTCTTTTGAGAAATGGATGTGTTTTGAAAAAAAAAAAAAAGCATTTTATTCCATGACAGTATCCCTTTAACTTTCTCCTCAACTGAATAGGTTTCTTTATTTAAAAATCTTTATTATTTTAGTGGGATTTAGGAAAAAGATTGACTGAAGTATTTCAGATCACCAGTCATATGGCTGAGGGCACTTGGGAAAGTAAGAGAATGGCTAACCTTCAAATTTCTAAATTAAAGAAATCTGTTAGTGGTTTTGAAATTTCAGTGCAGGATTCTGAAAGAGAAGTGCTATTAACTGATGTGTTTTGAAAAGAACAATTTTACCATGACAGTATTCCTTTAAGTTCATGTGCAGCACTTAATTTTCATCATTCTGCCTCGTGTGCTATGGCTCTCCACATGTAATGGTGCTGGGAAGCTGCTCTTACTGCTGACATTTACCCTATTTTCAGGACTAGGTAACTTTGCTCAAGCAAAATGGAAGGCCTTTGTCAACAGCAAACTTCATAGGATAAGGCTTTCTTTTTGTAACCGACTCTTGAAACAATGTTGCAGAAGACTCAGTTCTCCTAATTGAAGAAACCTAAAATATTAGACATTTATGACCGAAATACAACCGGTGCTTTACAAAAGCAAGTGCTTTGTATAGTGGGATGGTATTGCAGTGCAGATAAGCAGCACGGTCACAGCAATGCTTCTTACATTATACATATGATTTGCCAAGATGTCCTACTTTGCACAGAATACATTTACTACAAAGCTGCGTGCAACCAGTAACAGCACTACTTGACAAACCGGTTTTTATTATGTTGGCTCTAGCAGTAAGGGTGAAAGGTTTACACTGTTTACTATGAAAACAGAAGGTAGTGTTAGCAAGCACTGAACAACATTAGAATACAAGCCCTTGAGAAAACAGAAATGAAAGGATTAACATTTTACTGTAACTAATTAATGGCTAGATTACACAAACCTTATCCGCTCTGGATTATACGGTCACTCACAGAGTCAACCAGTGCTACCCATGAGGCACCTGGAAAGGCCAGTTTAGAATGTTGTAGAACAGTGCTGTCTAAATTCTGTGGTACCGAGGGCCAAAATATTACTGGCCTATGTGGAGGAGGGCCAATAATGGAAGTCAATGTTGGCCACTCCCCCTTTAAAACCACACCCACTGTAAACATCATATTACCACAAGAACTTTTAAGATCATATCCACTTTAACGGTGGCAGCACACCAAAAAACCAAGTGGTTGGTGCTCAATGCAGGGAAATCACTCATATGTGAAAAATTGAAGTCATGTTAAAAACATCCCCTTAAATCCATACGCCTCATCCTCCCCTGTGGATAATACAACAACCCCCCAACACTTAATTAAACACCTTAGGGGCCCTTAACAACAATTTCCAAATGCTAATAACCCCAAGAACAAACCCCTAACAGGCTTACATTCCACAGGTAGCGTAGGGCAAGCAGAAAAAGGTACACCCAAGCAGCACTGGGCAAGCAGAGAATGGCACACACAGGGAGGCAGGGCCGGGCCAAGGTATTTTTGCACCCTAGGCAAAGGCTTCAATCAGTGCCCCCCCACCCAGTCCTGCATTACCATTTCCCACCTTACCAGTCATATTGCCCCTGTACCTGTGCCAGCACCTATCATATTGTCTCCATTTGTACCTATGCCAATGGCAGTCAATCCCTCAGATTGCCCCCAGGCCCCAATCTGTACCTGTGCCAGCATAAGCCAAAACATCCATCATATTTTTACCCCCAATCTGTACCTATGCCAGCGGCAACCAAAAGAATCCATCATATTGCCCCAATTTGTATCTGTTCCATCAGTAGCCAAAATCCATCATATTGCCCTCAAACATCGGTGTACCTGTGCCAGCAGCCACCATATTGCCCCATGTACCTGTGCCAGTATCAGCCAAAAAATACACACTATTGCCTCCAAACATGTACTTGTGCCAGCAGCAGCCAAATATCCATCATATCATCTGTTTACCTGTGCAAGTAGCAGCCAAGATATTGCCCACAAATATGTACCTGTGCCAGCAGCTGCCAAAAGGGAGCTGGGGAGTGATTCTGTCTGCAGTACAAATCACGGGCAAGAGGGGGTTGGAACACGGGGTTTATAAAGTTGAAAAACTATTAAAGGCCAAGCAAATCAGGGTTTAAAATTGATGCGCCCTAGGCGGGCACTTACACTCTGCCTGCCCCTAGTTCCGGCCCTGCAGGGAGGGAAGACAGAACAGAGCAGGAGACAGGGAAATCTATCATTCTAAAATGTACTACATACAGTGACACAGTGTTGGTGCCCCATTAGCATTTTGAACGGGCAGGTGTGAACAGGTGAACAATGTGGGCAGTTTCAGTCTGGGTCTCAGGTGTGAACAGTACAGGCCTTTAGAATGTGAACAATAGAGGAGTCACAAGTGTGAACAATACAGGGGATTAGTCTGAATTTGAGGTTTAAAAAATGTAGGGGCCAGTTACTCTCTGTAGTGATACCTTTTAAAATTTACATATGGTAAACAGACACAGCATCTGGGGGGCCACAGAAGGGGGGGGGGTCGCAGGCTGCATGCGGCCCACGGGCCGCCAGTTGGGCAGCCCTGTTATGGAAGATCAACTTTAAGGATGCCGCAAATTACACCAAGATACTTTTTATTTGACACTACATGTTTCAAACCAAAATGCCCTTTTTCAAGGGCATTTTGTCTCCAAACACGTAGTGTCAAATAAAGGATAATTTGCAGCAGAGTACTGCGTCAACCTGGTCTGTTCCACCCAACACGTTATATACTGACATTTGTGTACCTTGGACAGGGTACAGGAGCAGAACCTTGGGGTTAAAAGTTACGGGATAGACACCACATCCAGTGGAAACAAAGTGATTATACACCAAGATACTCAATTGTTAGCAAAATTGGAAAGGGAACCATAATGATCAAAGGTGTTCCAATAATGATGATGGCATTGTTTAAAGAAAAACATTAAACACTGTTTAAGAACATTAAAAGAACACTTCGGGGCTGCCAGAACCACTACAGGAAATTCAGATATGCTCCCAAAGTTTAAGAGCCTAAAGCTTTGCCTTCATTATCATACACCTCAAAACATATTTCTGCTATCTTATCCCCAGACCTTCTGGAGTCTTAAAAGATGATGTAAGTGGGGTTACATGGCTCTAAAGCAGCATGATATACACACATCTTGAGGCATAATGGGCTGGATCACCCCTGGACCTAACCCTTTCTTGACATGCACGCATTGAAGGCTCAAAAATGTAAGCAGATAAGCGGCCATTGTATCTTCCCAGAAAGCATGCTACATCTCATATTAGACAATTCTTTATAAAGAAACATTGCAAAGAATAGAATTTTGTTTGACATTTATGAAGCCCTTCCAGTTTTGAGGTTACTAGTCCTTTATGTGAGATTTTTTTTAAAAAAAGGGGTGCAATGCAGTACTTATAACCCCACGATGTTTAAGAAACAGTGTATTGGGTTACTTCTTACATTAAAGGGTCATTCCACCTGCATTTTTCATTTGTATTTGTGCAACAGAAATAATAAGAAACAAATGTGTAATGAATTGTTTCCCCTAGCTTCTATGAAGTTGTAACTGGCTCGGTATATACAGTACTTTAGCCTTAGCTAAGCTGTCTCAGCTTAACCGGTACAGCCTTCCTAAGAACATTCTATAGATCTTATAAGAAGGTAGCAGGGGAATTTGGCTTAGTGGATAAGGGAAAGAGGGGGGCATGACCATGATATGCTATGGCAAATATTTACCGGTCTTGAACACAATCTTTCAGAAAAGTATAGTGGTCCTCTGAAGGAAAATCTAAAGCTTAAAAAAGAATTAAGCCATAAATACTACACATGCTTTCGGCTTTAAAGGGCATGTAAAGGCAAAACAATATAATCCAATTTTTACTTTCTTTAATAAAAAAAGAAACCTATCTCCAATACACTTTAATTAAAAAACGTGTAACGTTTTTATAAGAAACCTGACTATATGCAGTAAAATTCTCACTTCATTTACTGCTGTGGATAGGAATTATCAGATGGCCCCTAACTGCTGAGCAGGGAAACAATCATACTTATGAACAGCAGGGGGAGCCCCCGCTTTACTTCCCAGCCATGCAGAACTTAAGCAGCTTTGTTTGTTTCCCTGTAGAGCAGTCGGCGACTGTGTAGTCTAGAGATTTGTATTGGATTTTATTTTTGCCTTTACATCCTCTTTACCGTTTCCAACTCCAGCTGCAGGGATTAAGATCATGGAGCCAGATGTAAACAGATAAACTGAGATTCTATTTGGAGGATCATTTTGCTACAGCCACTGGTTCTGCAGAATTGGAGAAAATTTGTATTAACCAAAACAAAAACTATTAAATCCACATTAGATTATATGACAAAACAGGACCCAGTGCAGTCTGCCTATTCTGATTATTAATCTTGCTGTATTGGCTTCTGGCAGATATTATTTGACTCTCCAATTTGCCTCAGAGGGGGGAAAAATTCCTTCCCGACTCCAAAATGGCAATCAGACTAGTCCCTGAATCAACTTGTACTATGAGCTATCTCCCATAACCCTGTATTCCCTCACTTGCTAAAAAGCCATCCAACCCCTTCTTAAAGCTATCTAATGTATCAGCCTATACAACTGATTCAGGGAGAGAATTCCACATCTTCACAGCTCTCACTGTAAAAAAAATCCCTTACGAATATTTAGGCGGAACCTCTTTTCTTCTAATCGGAATGGGTGACCTTGTGTCAGCTGGAAAGACCTAATTGTAAATAAAGCATTAGAGAGATTATTATATGATCCCCTTATATATTTATACATAGTTATCATATCACCCCTTAAACGCCTCTTCTCAAGCGTGAACATCCCAAATTTAGCCAGTCTTTCCTCATAGCTAAGATTTTCCATCCCTTTCACCAGCTTAGTTTCCCTTCTCTGTACCCTCTCTAATACAATAATGTCCTGTTTGAGTGATGGAGACCAAATTTGTACGGCATATTCTAGATGGGGCCTTACCAGTGCTCTATACAGTGGAAGAATGACCCCCTCCTCCCGTGACTCTATACCCCCTTTTAATACTCAACCTTATTTGCCCTTGATGCTGCTGACTGGCATTGCTTGCTACAACCAAGTTTATCATCTACAAGGACTCCAAGGTCCTTTTCCATTATGGATTTGCCGAGTGCAGTCCCATTAAGGGTATAAGTGGCTTGGATATTTTTACATCCCAGGTGCATGACTTTACATTTATCAACATTGAATCTCATTTGCCACTTAGCTGCCCAGATTGCCAGTTTGTCAAGATCCTGTTGCAAGGATGCCACATCCTGGATGGAATTAATTAGGCTGGATAATTTTGTGTCATCTGCAAACACCGATACATTTCACTCTTTGATAAATATATACCATAGACTAGGGCAGGAATCCCCAACCTCTTTTACTTGTGAGCCACATTCAAATGTAAAAAAAAAAAAAAAAAGTTGGAGAGCAACACAAGCATGCAAAAAGTTTCTGGGGTGCAAATTATAAGATATGATTGACTATTGGTAGCACTTATGTGGACTCAAAGCCTACAGGAAGCTATATTTGGTAATACTAGGGATGCACCGAATCCAGCATTTGGTTCGGGATTCAGCAGGATTCAGCCTTTTTAGCTGAATCCTGCTGCCCGGCCGAACCAAATTTGCATATGCAAATTACTGGCGGGGAGGGAAATCACATGACTTTTTGTCAAAAAACAAGGAAGCAAATACATTTTTCCCATTCCCACCCCTAATTTGAATACACAAATTAGGATTCGGCCGAATCTTTCGCAAAGAATTCGGGAGTTCGGCCGAATCCAAAATAGTGGATTCGGTGCATCCCTAGGTAATACATCTAATTTTTATGCAACCAAAACTTGCCTCCAAGCCATTGGGGGCAACATCTAAAGTATTTGTGAGATATTGGTTGGGGATCACTGGATATGTAAATGAAAGAATATTCCCCTCTTACATGTTTGACAAATAAACAAGTGCTCACAATCTGTTACATGCAAATATGACTATCATTTTCATTAGATTTGACGTACAATTTATCTCCATCATGTGAATGTAAATAATGCTTTCTTTCATTCACAATTCCTTGCATTGTGTTCTGCTATGCTGTACTTGTCACCTAACTGAGCCTTATCTTGTCTCATGTGATACTCTAGATTCATGACTTGCTCCCAAAGACCTTACCAAACAAAACAACAGCATCGCAGAAATCCACTATCATTATTAAAATGAGATTGAAGTGGTTATTATGGGTAAATGAATGTTGGACCTTTTGATTTCCTTGTGTCAATGGCGTGTTAATATAGTGGGATATGGCAGACTTGCGATGCATTTATGAAATATGGAGGGGGTACAGATGGGCAGGAGGATAAACCAAAGGATGTACTACATTTATATTGTTTGTAGCACCTCAATGATTCTTTTATTTTGGTAGTTCCTTGTAGTATCATTTGTGCACATCCTCGTTTAGTTTCACTCAATAGGAACTGGTATTTTTCCTTACTATTTTATTGCTTTGTGAAAAGGGATTTCAAAGCTTTCATACATGGCACTTTACAAATACTTCCCACCATAAAATTTAGAAATTAAAACATTTAACATTGCTGTTTTCAGACAGACTGTTTCAGACAATCTTATACTCACACAAGAGGCACACAACTGCAAGTATGTAGAAACTAGCGTTCGGTATTATCAGGTCTATTGTGAACTCTAGATGGACAACTAGTAGTCCTCCAGATGTTGCTGAGCTCCCAGCATACCATGGACAGCCTAAGGTTATGCTGGAATTTGTAGTTCAGCAATATCTGGAGGGCTGTCAATTATTTAATTTAATAATTTACACACAGCAAACAACAGGAACATGTTAGAGTGACCAGAGTGTTTTTTGACAAGCTGTAATATCCCTCAGTGCTACACAGGGTAACTTTGGCTCAATGCTCTTACAGTAAGGTTAATTAGCCCTTACTTAGGAAGCTTACAGCAAACCGTTTGCTAAGTTTGTATTTTTTATTCACAGCATTTACTGCAGCTGTGAATCCTTTATCCAATGGGGTCTGCAGTTTCTTTGTACAAAGTTTTTATTTTCAGTTATCGACAAGTTTCCTCTTGAGTTAGTAACTGTTGCTGGTGTCAGGTTCTATGCTTATTCAAGAAAATGTCAATTAACCGGAGGTAATTGTTTGTCAATGAACTGCTTGATGTCGGTCATCTCCTGTTGCAATAAAAAAAAACGAAAATTAGTTGTTACATTAAAAAAAGAAGCATAAACATACATACAAAGTTACGTTTATTTCCAGGATTTCCCAGCTGCTTTTTGTATTGTAATTTAGATTTTGGCATACTGTAACTTAGCATTTTTAGAATTATACATTTTTTTTTTTTTTTAAGAAGGAAATGAAGCAAAATGTTAGGCACCCCCAAGTGAATGTATTTACTTACCTGAAACCCCGGGCAGGTGCTCCTATCAGCATAAAAATGCACTGGCCCAGGGTTATTCCAGCGACCACCACAGAACGCTTCTCTTCCGTCTTCTTCTTTCTTCTCGCGGCTGCGCATGCGCATTTGAGTGAAAAGTCAGACTTAAACTAAAAAGTCGGCTTTTTCATTCTACTGCGCATGCACCTGCCCAGGGAAATTTGAAGAAAGAAGAAGCCGGAAGAGAATCGCTCTGTGGTGCTCGCTGGAATAACCCCGGGCTGGTGCAGTTTTATGCTTATAGGAGCACCGGCCCAGGGTTTCAGGTAAGTAAATACTTTCACTTGGGGGTGCCTAACATTTGGCACAACTTTCCTTCTCCTTTAAAGCAGATGCCTACTCTCATTCCTTCGGGAGTATATCTCACTCACCATGATCAATGTACCTGACTAAATGGAGGCAGCTGTGATGGTATTATAACAATCTGAATGATATCACTGGCCATTCACTCACCTGGTTACATGAGCTATGCATTAGTCCTGAATATGTCTTGAACTTGACGTTTGCTGGGCTTATTATAGTCTTTAATTTCTCGGAGGTTATTGTGCCAAACATGAGTGGAACCAGTGGATCACTTTCTCCATGACACTGAAGAACAGCTACATCTTTGTTAGCACTGTTAGCAGCAGCCTAGATAGAGCAGATTTGTAAAAAAAAAAAATATAGCCCAAATGGTTTATTCGCAACATTTTAATAAATGTATTTGATTGTTAAATTGAAGACGGGTCTGGAAGAAAAAACTACTTATCACAAGGAATTAAAGACACATAACCATCAAACACTTGTACAGCATAGAGTAACCAATTCCTCTATAAAGCATGGACATTGCTGGGGTTGGATAGGAGGTAAAGACTTATCAGTAAAAAAAAAAAAAAAAAATTACAGTAGAACACAGATTTTTTAAGTTTTTCTGGAATTTAGGTTGTTTGGATAAAGTCACCTATGAAAATGTAAAATTGGGGTTCTACTCTATTAATCTTTTCTTAACAATGAGATGATTTAACAAATAAATAAATAAATAAAAAGAATACCTGATGGTTCATTATTTTACCATGAAAATGTCCTAAATCTACAAACACATTTTTTAAGGAAGAAAACCATAAACAGAATTATAAGGGCGGATACCTGAGGAAAGGAAGATCTCAGTGGAAGCCAACAGCTTAATGCCACAACACCGCCTAATTTCTGTTGTGTAGTCAGGGCAGTGTACAATGATAAGGCTCCTCCCTACAAAGATAAAATAAATTGCCAGGGTCAATACAGCAATGGAGTTTGTACAAAAAAAGCCACACTATACATTCTCTGTACGTGACAGTGTGAAAATGTCCTACAGGAACTTCTAAATAAGAATATCATGTGCTTTAAAAATGATGCAGAATTTAAATAAGGTGCAGTCTAAGTAAATAATATGGAGAATATGTAATAAATGGTGAAAGAGAACTTGCCTCAGCCCACCGGAGGAAAATTCCACAGCATTAATTTCAGTGGAGGGCATATTTATCAAAGGTTAAAAATTAGGGATGCACCGAATCCAGGATTCGGTTCGAGATTCAGCCTTTTTCAGCAGGATTCGGCCAAATCCTTCTACCAGGCCAAACCCAAACCCTAAATTGCATATGCAAATCACGTGACTTTTTGTCAGAAAACAAGGAAGTAAAACCCACCCATAATTTGCATATGCAAATTACGGTTCGGATTCGGTTTGGTATTCGGCCAAATCTTTCACGAAGGATTTGGGGGTTCAGCCGAATCCAAAATAGCGGATTCGGTGCATCCCTAGTTAAAATTAACCATTCAATATGAAACCCACGAAAAATAAATGGCGGGCTGTGGAATTTCCCTAGAATCTACTAGTGCTATACTATACAATACTTCTTTCATTATGTCTGCACAACTTTAAGGGGCATATTTATAATTTTTACTAACATTGGAGATAAATATATTTGGAGATGTTGCCCATGGCAAATGCATTCAGTTAAGATAAGTTACCTGAGAAAAGCCTCCCAAGATGATTCTGTTGGAAGGAATTCCATTCTTTACCTCTTGGTCTATTAACGCCTTCACTGAAAATAAAAAGACTTTTTGTTAGAAACTGAAAAATTATTTATATAAACACACTTTAATGTAACTGGATGGTACAATTTAAACAAATATAGGAAATACTTCTAGCACATCCCACTACAATTTTGGTTGAACATACAAACAATACAGTTTCAAATTAACATTACACTTTTTTTAACCTGGTAAAACACCAAGTCACAATCTCTGAACATGTAGTGCAATCTGCTTGAAACAATATAAGAAAGATTAGCAGACAATTTCTAAACAGTTGCAGAACATATAAAAGGACAATGTTTGTTTTGGATACATATTGTTTTGCATGCCTTTTTCTGCATTTTCTGAAAGTATATGGTTTCATTTTCTATAATGATGCACCATAGTTTTTTTTTAATCAGTAGAATACTGAATCCTCCAAAAAGAAAAAATGTTAAAATGTAGCCGAATACCAAATTGAATCCAAATGCTAATTTGCATATAGAGAAACCTCAATTTTACATTCCTGATTTTAAGTTTCCCCACATTATATATATATATATATAATATATATATAGTTGCATTCAGCTGCTCCCAACTTTACAATCACTTGACTTTTAGCATTGAACAAACCCCAAATCCAAGGATTCAGCCAAATCCAAATCCAAAAAGGGCCCAGATTCTGTGCATTCTTAAAGCAAACATTGGAATCAGGGTATCGCTAGTTCTGTAAAGTTAGTGCTAGCTTTACAACGTTGCATCTGTAACAAGTCTCTCCTTTCTACTTGAAACAGAAATGCAACTACATTCAATTTAGTCTGTCTCAGGTCAGTGACGCCCCCCCCGTCACCCAAAAAAATTATTAGAAATCCTACTTTATCACATTAGTCAAGCAAAACGTACTTAATTTACACAATATAAATTATTTGAATCTTGTTTCCTTCGGTCTGGGAACTCAAACTTATAGCAAGCAGGCAGGAGCCATTTTGTGGACACTGTTATTAAGGCAAGCCTTGCATCATCTCAGAATCTTGTTTGTGTACCAGAATGGGGGACCTGATGTCCATCCCCATGCCCTGGCTACACAATTAAATGGTGAAGAGAACGAGGGAATGTGGGGAGAGCAGTGACATCTAGGAAGCGCTGAATGGAAAGTTAAAGTAATTGTCTGCCCCTCCTTTATACCCAAGGCATAGAGGAGGGGCAGACAATATTTGATTGACAGCTGAGATGTTTAAATGAGCTTACAGCAGCTATGAATGCTTTAATAAAAAATAGAAATTGGATTTCATGTTTAATTTGAAAAGGACTTTTATTATACAGCTTTGTGTGTTTGGGTGTCAGGTCCACTTTAAAGGAAAAGTGCAAAGTTTTGACTATTAATTTCCCTGCCATTAATTCAACTGACTTGCTCACTGCAACACTGGATGTTTGATGGGGATATGTTGTACCTGGAAGAACCTTAAAAGAATGTGGTAAGGCAGCTTGACTTGAACTTTTAATTGCATGAATGATGTAAAGAGATTATCAGAACTAAGATCTTTCAAACGTTTCATGCCATATAGCACATAGCTCCGGGTCTAGAATTTCTAGATTTTCCTCCTTGTCCTTCTAAATGCCTCCATAGAGTGTGCCGTTGCTAGAGAAATAAAGACCACTGTATTACCAATTACAAAGTTCCTCCAAAAACCAAGCCTCCAGAATTATGGAGGGGTTGCCTGCAATGCTCCCTCTAATTCCTTCTCAGTTATGTGCCAAAAAATTTTTATGTGCGCATTTTTAAGAACGGTGTGTTCGCAGGTCAGCATAAATGCAAAACTTTGTGTGTTCGTATGCACTGTCATCAAAATTTGTGTGTGTGCGCACAAGCACACAGCTTAGAGGGAACACTGAAGAATCAGTAGAAGAATCCATTATAAGGGAACCAATGAGTTGTAACCAGTATACAGTAGTATCCAGATAGTAAAAATCAAGAGAGGAGCTGCCAACCTACCCTTTTATTTCATATGCTGTGGTGTTTATGTTTTTTGGGATTATCTAATCGCATAGTGTCAATTTACAAAAATGCTGGTCAGTACAACAGAAAAATATAAAAGGAATACATAATGATGAAATGGGTGGTGAAATATACTGCAGCTCTATTTCCAAGGATATGAACATAGTAAAAGAGCTCCATGGACATTAAATAACTTTCTTTTGGGGAGCTGTTACATTTTCTGCAAATCTTCACAGTCCCATTCTTTGGGATTTTCTGTTAGAGAA
Source organism: Xenopus laevis (assembly GCF_017654675.1). Taxonomy (NCBI): domain Eukaryota; kingdom Metazoa; phylum Chordata; class Amphibia; order Anura; family Pipidae; genus Xenopus; species Xenopus laevis. The sequence continues at coordinate 122,708,585 of NC_054381.1, forward strand.
AAAAATCATGACTGTGTTGTAGGTAATCATACAGTGAACTGTATTTCCCATCAGGAAATCCCTGGGAAAATGTGGTGGAGTTGTTTGTTCTGTCACGGCGAATGGTGAATTAAGATGTGATTTAAAACATGCTCACAGAATAAATTTTTTACAGAGATTAAAGGACCAGTAACTTAAAATTTTTTTTTTTAAAAAAATGTTAGTATACCACGAAAAAAACCACTAAGACAAATTAAACTTTAAATCACGCAGCCTTTATTAAGAAATAACTTACCGAAACTCCTCTTGCGCTTCTCTTTAGAAAAGGCGAACCGGAGACCCATCGTGCGGCGCTCAATTCCTCCTCCCTGCCATCCTTATAGGAGATAGCCAGGGAGGAGACATCGCGTGCAGCACGATGGATCGTTGCCGTGTCGCCTTTTCGGAAGAGGAGTGCAAGCGGAGTTTCGGTAATTTATTTCTTAATAAAGGCTGTGGGATTTTAAAGTTTAAATTTCTTGGTTTTTTTTTTATGGTATACTAACAATTTTTTTTTTTTTGATGTTACTGGTCCTTTAATCTAGTTTGGGAGCGGGATCTATTTACAGTCGGTAAGTTATTTTTATAACATCTAGTACCATATTGCTGTTTTTTTAAGTTATAAACTGAGCGTTCTGAGATCAGCATGCACCTATTATAATGATACTAGACATTAAGCCCGTTAAATTAACGGGCGCTAGAACATATGTAGAAAATTCGCCAGAGACGGTCCGTGGGGCACATGAGCAGTAGCGCAATCCCACGGACACAGGGACTGGTATTTTATATTGACTGAAAATGCTCCATGTTTAATGTGTTGTCTATTGCTCCATTTACATTTGAAAATTCCTATAACAGACAGCAAGGTCAGTGATCACACCGCTGCTTGTGACAAATGGGCCGACTCCCTATTCTCCCACTCAACACACGTCCGACACCCCCGGCTCAGAATTGCTGACCACCTCTAAAAAATTGAAGTTCGCTGGGCGAATTGCTGCCTTTAGCAAGGAATCAGTATGTGGATAATCTCACGTGTCCCGGCCTCCCCTCCATTTGTACACAAACCTGCTGCTGCGGTCAGCTCTTGCTGTATGGAGCCCTGCCGGAACTCAAGTGATCTCTCCTACTCCGTATCTTGTTCCCGGTCCTGCCGGTCCTCCGCCTCCTCCGGCTGCCGCCATTCGCTTATTCACCAGGACCCTGTTCGTGTCACTCTTGTCCCGAGGTCCCCCCCGACTGCGCCCTCACTAACACGACTGTCTGCAAGAACTCCCGACAGGCACCGCTCAGCTGCACAGCGCTCTCCCGAGACTAAAGCAATTCACACTAACACAACTGTCTGCAAGAACTCCCGACAGGCACCGCTCAGCTGCATAGCGCTCTCCCGAGACTAAAGCGATTCCAGCGGAAGTGGGGAAACACGCATGGTTAGCTTCCGTCACCCCCCTTCGGTCATTCTGGCCATTTTTTCAGTTCCGGGGAATTCATGTCAGTGCTGGGGCAGGAACCTGTGCCGTTCCCTGGTGCAGCAACCACACTCAAGACACTTGTTGGATTCACTGCGGGTAGCCAATGAGAATTCAGGGTATCAGTCCCTTATCTCTGTTCGGCGCCGGCTGGGCTGCAGCATATACGCAGCTCTCGCGAGACAGTTGGGAGGTATGCGCCAGAGACGGTCCGTGGGGCACATGCGCAGTAGCGCATTTCCACGGACACAGGGACAGACTGGACGCAGAGACACTTGGATTTTATTATATAGGATAATTTGCAAGAGGAGTCTTTGCGTAGTGCCCATCTTGTAGAGTATAGGAATATACAGTGCCCATGCGACATAACATTGCTTCTATAATCTAAAACTTTCAGCAAGAAAGTCAGTTGTTCTCTTTGCACATAACTGTTCTGCTTACCAATACAGATAATTAAAGGATTACAAAAGCTCAACAAAGAATTAGATTAGAAATGCTACACATTATATCTTGAGCTTCTGCACCACTTTTCTGTATCATCTTCTTTCTCTGCTGATTCAAAGCACATGCTCAGTAGGCTGAGCTGAAGGACGGACTCACAACATACACAAGTTTCACAATTTCAGATTCACAGTAACAGGCAGCACAGAAACCAGTGCGTTAGAAATGATTAATATTGATGATTTCCTTAAGGGATACTGTCATGGGAAAAAACTTTTTTCTCAAAATTAATCAGTTAATAGAGCTGCTCCAGTAGAATGCTGCACTGAAATCCATTTCTCAAAAGAGCAAACAGATTTTTTTTATATTCAATTTTGAAATCTGACATGGGGCAAGACATATTGTCCATTTCCCAGCTGCCCCAAGTCATGTGACTTGTGCTCTGATAAATCACTCTTTACTGCAAGTTGGAGTGATATCACCCCCTCCCTTTTCCCCCCCAGTAGCCAAACAAAAGAACAATGGAAAGGTAACCAGATAACGGCTCCCTAACACAAGATAACAGCTGATTGGTAGATCTAAGAACAACACTCAATAGTAAAAACCCATGTCCCACTGAGACACATTCAGTTACATTGAGAAGGAAAAACAGAAGCCTGCCAGAAAGCATTTCTCTCCTGAAGTGCAGGCACAAGTCACATGACCAGGGGCAGCTGGGAAATTGACAAAATGTCTAGCCCCATGTCAGATTTCAAAATTGAATATAAAAAAAATCTGTTTGCTCTTTTGAGGAATGGATTTCAGTGCAGAATTCTGCTGGAGCAGCACAATTAACTGATGCGTTTTGAATTTTTTTTCCCATGACAGTATCCCTTTAGCTTAACGTCTCAAAAGCAACTCAGAGAACAATGAACACAAGCAACATCGCTTACAATCAAAGGACAGCCTAAACAAGATCAGGGGATAGGGAGCTTTTATGTAAAACGTTTTGTTAAACTATTGTAAGACTGCTGAATCTCTGGGCAGGGATAGTGAGTTTCACATAAATACAGCATTTCTGGCCATATTCTTTTTTACTCTCTAGTTCTCATTTAAAACAAACAATCTCAACAATTTATAATAATCTCAAAAGGAATTATTATAGGCCAAATATAAAAATGTTGGCGTTCGTAACATATATATCAAAATAATTTTTTAATTCAATATAAACAACATTGTAATGCTTTAAAATGTAAAAGTAGAATACCATTTTCTGCAGCTTTTTTGATGCCGGCCTCATCCTCTTGAGCATCCGGAGACAATCCAATAATATCAAACCTAAAGATGATAAATATTTACAGTTTTAATAAAATTGACACTTTAGCATTTGACTGTATTTGCTTGTCAATTTTACTAATGCCCAATGCAGATGCAGGTCTCTGAAGGGAAGCCTTCTCCTTTGCACTCTAGTTCTATTTTCTAAGCGCCTAATGAGTCATAAAGTTTATGCCACACTGTTTCTAGCCAACAGCAAGCTTCCTAGGCCCTGTGGGGAACATTTTAATCACAAGCCAATTAAATTTTAATTAGGAGATATTAAAAAAAACATATTTAATTCTCTTCTTAGTTTTTACACAAGTACAAAAAAAAAAAATAAGAGAATAAAAGAAATATTCATTAACTCTTAGCATTGCAATCAACAACATTCCTAAACTATATATGGGAACTGTATGTTAAGTATGAGATAATATAGTCTGGTAGCATGCAAAATATGTTGGCGCTATATAAATACATGTTAATAATAATAAATGCCTTGAAGAAAAGATTATCATTCTTAGACAAACAGGATTGTATCTGGTTTTAATGATATTTAACTCAATATCAGGATTTCATAACCAAAATTAATTTCCTACATCTGTTTCTTTTTCTGCTTTGCATTTGTAGTTAATAGCTTGTAGTTTTGACTAGCAGCTTTTAAACTTAAAGGGGAACTCCACAAAAACATAACTTAAGCTTTTTGAAAAGTAAACATAATTTCAAGCAACTTTGCAATATACATCAATTAAAAAATATGCAGACTTTTCATGATTTTTAATGGTTTGGAACAGTTCCCTAAGCCTAGTCCCCTGATCATCTGTCTGACTACTTTGCTGAGCTGGCTGAATACTGTTACTTTGTATCAACAGCCAGCTGTCCTCAGCCTGCATCCTCCAAACCCCACAATTCACTGCACACATAATTTCAATAACGAACTGAACATCACAGTGCAATGCATTGTGGGTTATGTAGTTCCTGCAAACTCTCTGTAAACTGTGGAGAAGTTGTTACAATCGTGATGGGTATATTAGCGGTTTCTGTGTTATGTGGGTACATAAGGTACATACAAGGAAAAGTTGTGCTCACCACTAATTTTTAAAACCATTAGGCGGGGGTGCAAGTTGGCTGTGACCACAAAATACATATAGACAAATACAAGAGTCCTCTGCACTCAACCCATTATCAATATATTTAAGACAGAGACATGTTGTGCATACTGCTACTGAAAAATGCCTTACCCTTTAAACAACACAGGGATTGTTTGTCCATATATTGCAATATATTTAAGCTGGCCAACTACATCAAAGTCATCCCATATCTGGCCAGTCCTATGCTCAATTTTCATCTGATTCATTAAGAATTCTATTGCTTCATTATACTTTTACAAAGGGACTAAGTTTTACCTGCAACTTACTAGCTAAAAGTAAAACTCCCAAACTTGGATGCCCTTTTATTAGACACCAGTGGGATCACCTGACTATAGCTGGGAAGGGTGGGAGCTACAACATGGAGCTGGTCACTGCTCCTGTATAACTATAACAAACAAGGTAAAGTTGTGCTCACCACTAATTTTTAAAACCATTAGGCGGGGGTGCAATGAGGCTGTGACCACAAAATACATATAGACAGGAAGCAGCGTTCTGGCTATTATGTAACACACCCAGTCACTCCAGCCTTTATAGCTTACATTTTTGGCTAACTAACTATATTAGAATAATTTTTTATTTTGCACAGCTTATCCATTTATATGTTTTTTACTTTGACACTAAACAATTCCCTTAACGTAATTCACATTTTTAAAAAAGATTTCTCTTTTCATCTGTAATAAGAAAAGAGCCATGTACTTGATCTCAAATAATAAATAATTAATGCTTATTGGAGGCAAAAATGAATACTATTGGGTTTATAAGGGGCCAATTTATCAAGGGTCAAATTTAGTGTTCATGGGAATTTGTAAAAACACCCATAAAATTAGAATTTTTCAAATCCGGGTGAATGGGATTGACCCGCAAATTTGAATCAAATTTGATACGAGTTTTGTCTTAGAAAAGGAAGGCTACAAACAACTCCAAATTGATCTAAGGACATCCTCCATATGCTAAAACAGCAAATCGGCAGGTTTAAGGTGGCGAATATTCAAATTAGAATTCTTAAAGGGCCAGTACATGATAAATTTCGAAAATCTAATTAAATTTTTTTTTAAAAAAAAAAACTCAAATCAAATTAACGATTACCTAGCTGAATTTCACTAGAAAAACTCGAAAATTCTAATTTTTAATTCGACCCTTGATAAATCTGCCCCTTAATGTTTCATATTGATTATATGTGGTTCCAATGGTGGCAGTCCTCTACTACTATAGCTATTTGTGAGGGTCTGAATTGTCACACCTGATCTATGCAAGTAGTAAACTGGGGTGGTTGGTGTGTCTGATAAGAGAAAGCCTCAGGGTATCATTTAGCAGTGCATTGTGCTAGGTGCCAAAAATCGGGAGTCTGTAAAAGTGGCATAAATAAAGCATTTGCACCATGACACTTTTATGGGTACCTCAGTATCTATTCATTGTTATTGAAGCCAAAGGCATAATTGTATGGGCCTAGTAAACCCTGTGGTGTATGCATTTTCTTTTACACCACCTGTACAGAAAGCAAATAAACAGAAGCCATTGGTAAACTATTTACAGAAGAACACACATTTCTGATGCTGGAATTCTGGGAAAATGGTTTGACTGTGTAAAACCAGTGAATTGCTGCAGATCGTAAACAAGACCTTTAGTGTTTCATACAGTGAATACTTGCTCTGTCTTCTGCCTGTAGATAAATTTCATTAGCAAAATTGAATCGGCAGTATAATGAATCCCCTCTGCTGATGCGAATTATGATACGCTCATGTGAAAATCTCCAGTTTGCTTTGTTGCGTGCAGACAGCAGGAAATTATTTTATTAAGAAATATGTGGTAAGAAGTATTAAGAGTTCATCAATTAGTGTTAATGACAGCCATATGCTTTGACCACTATATCACAGTTGTATAAGTGTATATACATGGAGGAGGAGGATGCATCTTTACCAATTTATGAGCATATGCAAAAGTCAGAGCGTTTGCATATTAGATGTAAGGAAAGACGCACATAAATATTATGTTCTCTTGTGAGCCTCTTTGATCCAAATCAAATATTGTATCCATATATTTTTGTATGCCTATATGTGAAGAGTGTATATTAATTGTGTTTCAGTATCATGCATGTGCATAGCAGTAGGCATGTTCTATGAGAATATACCCTGATTTGCCCAGTTTCCCCAGTAGTGGCCAGTGATGCTCCACCCCTGTATAGCAGAGCTTTTTAAAGTTCATGCCTCTTCTTTCTGAGAAGCTAAACTGGTCCCTGATCTCCTTTCCCACCATGGCTTCCTAGATCCACCTAAGCCTGAAATAATTCCTGCGCGCCATTTTTGGGACCCATACCCGCAACCCGGACCCGCATTCTTACCCACTTGGAACCCGACCCTACCCGCAGGAACCTTATCCGCAGCCCGGACCCGCTGACCATAAAGAATCAGGAAGTGCCGTCATTGTAAACCGGAACCAGACCCGCTGCAGGAATCTACCTGAAATACTGCTTATTTAACTGCCCTGTCAGGAACACTCTATAGGCCACTCTGTTACGCTGGACAGCTTCCTTCAATAATTATGTCTACCAGTTGTTCCTAGGGTTAACACCAGGACAGGCATAAACTATCAAATAAACTTGAGCAAATAATGTTTGAACATGATGTTTGATAAGGACAGTGCTCAACTAAGTACAATAATAACTAAATACTCAGGTTCAGGAGAGTGACTTTTTTTCCAATCACTCCCTCCTTCATAATTTACTACGTGGGTGATGAAATCACCCAGATTGAGTATGAAGTCAGTAGACAGTACTCTCAAGCACCACTCACCTTCTGCAAGAGACCCAGATACTCTTAACCATTGTCTTGAGAATATAAATACACATCATTTAGTTTTACACACTGTGACCTACAGCCTTATAATGGTGACCACCAAGACAAATACCAGTTGCACCACATTCTAATCGCCCATGATATGGGTAAATGTGATATCATCAAAGTTTAGCGTATACATTTTCTTATACTAACCTATGCACTAACTCAGGTTCGATTACCACAAGAGAAAGAGGTTAGCATTATATATTATCTACAACCAATCTCCACTTAACAGATGTAGTCAGTCCATGATAACTTCCCACCAGATTCCAAGGCCCCTTCACGGAATAATTTGGCCAGCCCATGTTCACCTAAGGGTATGAATGCCAGGTCAGGCTCTTACTAATATATGTGAGGCTCTCAAAAGCACCAAAGCCAACCCTCCCATAACTACAAGGAGGGGATAATTACAGGAACGACCTTGCCGTTTCAAAGTCTAATTGGAGTCTTTGATTTGGAGAGGGGAGGTATGTCCAAATATAGGACAGGAGCTAGAGTAAACCTCTGGTCTAGACTGACAAAATGGATAGGGGCCAGTGGGTATCTTTAAAATAATCCTACCATGAAACTCAATGCACATGATTATGTGACAATTTTCTACTTAATACAGAGCACTAGTGATAATGAATTCATTTTTTCTCTATATATGTATATCAGAGTTTTAGATTTTACACAGTTTTTGCACAAATGAAGTATCTGTGATAGGAGAGCTGTTGTTGTGGCATATGGTAACACCTGCTAAGATAGCCAAGAGCAAGGATTATGAATACTTGGCCTACATTTCAGGAGAGCAGCGGAAAAACAAAGCTTTTCACAGAAAATTTAAAAGTAACACCCTGATCACACTGCTGTGATGTGGTAATGAACTGACATTTTAACAGAACAGCTGAATTTATTTAAAAAAAAAAGTATGATTAGTGCACAGTTATTCCCTAATATCAAGTTATGGAACTAAGCAGATATATTTTAGAAAAGGAAAAAAAAATGGATGAAGGAAGGACAGTCAGTGACTCTAATAAGAGGTAAAGGAAGAATGGGGTATATTTTAAAGGACAAGGAAAACCCAATCTAGCTTCTAAGTATTTTTTTTTGCAGGCCAGTGCGACTTTTAGTAAAAAAATGCACTGCCCAGCACTCATTAGCATTAACAAGACTCACACATGCACAGAAAAGAAGGATCCTAAGTCTACTATGCATGCACAAGTCTAAGTCTGTCAAGAGTTGATGGGAAAAGGAAAGCAAGATAGCGGTGTGCTGCTGCGTTACATTTTTCTCCCCTGTGCCATTTTTTCCTAAAAGGAGTACCAGCCTTGGAAAAGAACGCAACAATTGGATTTACTGGGGTGCCAAATTGGCATAAAAAGAACAGCAGAGTGCCGAACAAGAAAGAGAAGAATAAAAAAAATAAAGTAAATACTAGACACTAAATCATAAAATACTTCATACACTTATACAAAGTGTGACAAACTACCAACGAACTAAACTTCTAGTCATCCTTCACAATATAAAAATAAGGATGAAATGCATAGGAGTACTTACCAGGAAGGCATAGCCATATTCATGTTCAATGAAACTGGCATTATGGGCCTGAAATTACAGAAATAGAGGTGAATATACTGACTTAAATACTACAAGATAATGTAGCATTATTAAAAGCCAACATTGTTTATAACAAGATTAATATGCAAGCCCTTCCTTGCTTTTTAAGTTAGAAAATATGCAATGCTGTCGTATCTCCTTACTAGTAAGTATTTTGGTGGCACCCATACACAATCAGTGCATATATGGTGGGTGCTCTAACAATCCTGGGCTCAATACTATTGCGGATGGTTTGCGATTTTTGGATGGTTTGCAGGTCGGGCAGGTTTGAAAATCTCATTAACCAATGCACCATACCTGCCAATGAATGATACACTGGCAAATGAGGAAATGAAAAGGAGCTGCAGCTCCTAAATAGGGCTTGCACTTTTTGTCTATCTGTTGTTATTTTTTTAATAAAGGGATCATGTCATCGGAAAACATGTTTTTTTCAAAACGCATCAGTTAATAGTGCTACTCCAGCAGAATTATGCACTGAAATCCATTTCTCAAAAGAGCAAACAGATTTTTTTATATTCAATTTTGAAATTTGACATGGGGCTAGACATTTTGTCAATTTCCCAGCTGCCCCTGGTCATGTGACTTGTGCCTGCACTTTAGGAGAGAAATGCTTTCTGGCAGGCTGCTGTTTTTCCTTCTCAATGTAACTGAATGTGTCTCAGTGAGACATGGGTTTTTACTATTGAGTGTTGTTCTTAGATGTACCAGGCAGCTGTTAGCTTGTGTTAGGGAGCTTCTATCTGGTTACCTTCCCATTGTTCTTTTGTTTGGCTGCTGGGGGGGAAGGGAGGGGGTGATATCACTCCCACTTGCAGTACAGCAGTAAAGAGTGATTGAAGTTTATCAGAGCACAAGTCACATGACTTGGGGCAGCTGGGAAATTGACAATATGTCTAACCCCATGTCAGATTTTAAAATTGAATATAAAAAAAATCTGTTTGCTCTTTTGAGAAATGGATTTCAGTGCAGAATTCTGCTGGAGCAGCACTATTAACTGATGCATTTTGAAAAAAACATGTTTTCCCATGACAGTATCCCTTTAAGATAAATATAGCAAATAGGGAGACTGAAGCAACTCCATTTTTGGTTCATAAGGTAATAATTAGATTCCCAGTGCATGAAAAATCCCCCTGTATAATGGACTCTGTTTTACAAAACAGTTACAATAAAGGGTAGACAGAGGGGGATCATTTACTGGTAATATAATTATCTAACTTGCAAAGACCAAACATGGAATCGTTTCAATTTCCCTGTTTAGCTCAAGGAAAAAAGATTTTCGTTTACTATTTAACAATAGACAAAAAGTACAGTCCCTATTTCGGGCTACAGCTTATTTTCACTTCCTCGTCTTCCAGTACATAACAATAAGCAAACAGTATGTTTAGCACAAGTACTATTCATTAACCTCATGTGGGCTATACTGTCCCTTTAAAGGAATTGTTCAGTGTAAAAATAAAAACTGGGTAAATAGATAGGCTGTGCAAAATAAATAATGTTTATAATATATTTAGTTAGCCAAAAATGTAATGTATAAAGGCTTGAGTGATTTGATTTCGAACATATCAGTCAGGACACTACTTCCTGCTTTTTCTCTTGGTTTACACTGAATGGTTACCGTGGTTACCAGGCAGTAACCAATCAGAGACTTGAGGGGGGGCCACATGGGTCATATCTATTGCTTTTGAATCTGAGCTGAAAGCTGAGGATCAATTGCAAACTCACTGAACAGAAATGTACCATGTGGCCCCCCTTCAAGTCGCTGACTAACTCAGAATTATAGAGCTGAAAAGCAGGAAGTTGGATTCTGGCTGTTTTATTAGACATCTGTTCACTCCAGCCTTTATATATAAATTTTTTGGCTAACTAACTATATTAGAAACATTTTTTATTTTGCACAGCCTATCTATTTAAACAGTTTTTATTTTCACATTAAACTGTTCCTTTAAGGTCATATTAACATCACATAATCACCATCTTTTCATTAATATCAAGTAATTTCTAACACAAATCTAATAGTGCGGTGTGTGATAAATGGACACACGAGTACCAAAAAATGCACTTCTACCTGCAACACAAATATAGCTGTCACTTTTTGTTTTACTTAATATTGCATTCTATTCTTTCAGGAATAAGTAAATGGTTTTCATTCTGACAGTAGTATTCCCATAACAGGCCTTCAGTACAGGCAGAAAAACAAACTTACGCATGTGGACAGATGTACTTTACATGTGGACTCTTGATACTTGCCATTGCTTCAGCCCAGCCATGCCTGTTGGGTATAAAGAGCATTTATAACATTATAATACACACAGCCTTCCTCATTCTTCCAGTACACAAAGTAACATCTGCTCCAAGTTTCACAGCATTCATTTCAAAGGATAGGGATATGGAAATGTGTGCCGTGTGTTAAAGTCAGCTTCTTCTGTATTTTGGCTAGGTTCGGCTCTGAGATGTAGGGAGTTTTGATGGAATCATTATGATTGGGTTGGTTGAAAAAAGTTGAACTATATATAAATATATTTAGACACATTAATCTATGTAATGTATAATAACTGACTTTATATCAAAAGCAGTTAAACTGTGGTGATTCTGGCAACAATTCAAGTGTGAAACATACATACCCGGTATCTCCAAGTCCATGTAGGAATATAACCTTAAAAAAAAAAAAGAAAGAGGAAAAATTTAAGCTGAAGGAAATGTTGAACTGAAAGCAATAGAAATAAGGCAGAATGTGATAACTGGTTTCATTGTTAGATCATTATATGACAAAATATAAGGTTTTGTGTACCAATGGTATAGGCACAAAACTGCACCCAAGACCAAATTACCTGTTATTTGCACTTTGAACGTTGCTCCAAATTATGCCACTTTGTTCAGTTTTTCCAGTACCCATTGGAGACATATAGACAATACCAGTGGTGTAACTTGATGTTACTGGGCCCCACATCAAACGAATTATAGGGCCCCTAAAATATCCAGAGGTTGTTCTGTTTTACCAATAAATGTTGAAATTGCTCATTAATCAGGGTCTCCGTGAGCCGCAGGGTCTGCTTCCCCTGTAGTTGTGCCCTTGGACAATACTCAATGCTGCAGATGAAAATTCTAACATGTATTAGACATTTATCAAAAAATGCCCAGCAAGAGCAGAGATGCCTTCAACCCACATAAGCTTTTTATAATCACAAATTAAGTTCAGTCATGCTCATCCCTCCTTTTAACTTTAATAGTGCCTCAGAATTCCCATGGCGTGTCACTCTAAGCTCCTTAGTTAGCACTGAAACTGCTCAGATACAGCTACAGTTGGCCGCAAAGTACTTGGAAGAATTTGACAGGCGTTTGTTTGTTCTACCCGTTTGACTGTATGGTACGACAGTAGTTCAGCAATAAGATGGGAGCAGACAAAGGAAAATCCCAATAGGGAAAGGGTTAGGCCAGAAGCATCAGAAAGGGTTACTCCCTGTTAAATCATGCAGTTTTATTGATTGTGCTCACATTTGTACAGGGGTGGGATCCATTATCCAGAAAGTTCCAAATTTACTTTTTCTCTGTAATTATAATACAGTATCCTGCATTTTATCATGACTAAAATAGAATGAATCCTCATTAGAGGCAAAACAATCCTATCGGGTTTAATTCATTTTTAAATCATTTTAATAGCCTTAAGGGCATGGGCACACACAAAGATTCGGGGAAATTTAGTTGCCAGGGGACTAATCGCCTCTTCTTTGGTCAACTAATCTCCCCGAAAAGCTTTCCAGATGGCTAGAATCTAAATTGGGATGGCGCTCAGATCGCTTGTTTTTCAGAAGTCGCCCGAAGTTTCCTCGTGAAGCAACTTCGGAAAACAAAGAGCTTCGAATGCCATCCCACCAGTGATTTAGATTCTAGCTGGCGGGAAGGATTTTCGGGGAGATAAGTCGCCCGAAGAAGAGGCGATTTTTGGCCAGCTTAAATATATCAATATATATACACAAACAATCCCTGTTTTTCCTAACAGGTGCCCTTTAAGGTATGGAGATCCAAATTACAGAAGGATCCCTTTTCCGGAAAACCCCAGGTCGTATGTAATTTGGATAACCGATCCCATACCTGTATAATCAAGTTATCATATTCATTTGGGTCAGGCAAACATTTTTGGGAGGATTTCAATATCCAAACAATGGATTCAGTGCTTCCCTTAAATTCAGTTATCTGGACTCTGCTGCAGTATAAGCTGAATATTTCATGAGAGGGTTTATGTTCTAAATGCTTCGCATGCCAATGACCTTTTTTTAAATGGAGGCAAGCACTCACATGGTACTCTGCGCGATGATGTCCAAGAACACGCATATTAGTAAAAAGAAATGGTTACGTTAGAAACTCTGGCAAATTAGCAGTCTCAAAGGAATCTCTGAAAACTGCGTCATGCACACAGACACATCTTGTTCTATTTTGGGCATTTGGGCATGTACCAGTGTTCATGCTGTGGTTTCCTGCAGTTTACAACATAGAAATGTAATAAGCTTGGGCTTGATAGTTCGTTAACAGCTGCTTAATGAACTGCACCACAACTAGACCACATTATGTCTGTGGCCAGCAGATACATCACTTATTTATAAGGCAGCAATGTATTCCATAGTGCTGTACAATAGAAGAGTGTAATCTAGCATCAAAATAGAGGCTACAATGCAATATGATGCTGGAGACCAATAACTGTGCAGGTCAGGCAATGTTATTTTGACAATATAAACACTCAGCTCTAAGAATTCATACATCCAGCTTTTATTTAGCCCACTGCGTGTTTTATGCAATTTTACTGACTGAATGTAGAAGCATAGCCAGACAGCTCTCCTACACATCAAGGAACCCTGTTATGACACAAGAACTATTATGGCTGTACTTCCTCTAGAGCAAGAAATGCTAACATTAAGCTGACACTTCAATTTTACAGAAAGCATGGGAGTATGTTTCACTGTATAACCTTTGCGGTATGTATTGGATTCAACAAGGATATTACAGAAAGCCATTCAGTTTATTGTTGAACATGACTGCCACACCTTTAACCCCGTGTCTTGCATTATAGGGCAAGTAACACTTGAAAATAATAGATAATTTCTAACAACTGCAACACTGAACTTTTTTTTTTTTTTTATGACAAGTCATTTAACAAATATGCCAAGGATGTTCACGATATTTCTTTTAATGAATATTCTCATCCCTTTTCATATACAAGTACACCCTAACATCATTAATATTTACCACTCAGCTACTCTCTAAAGCGGGGTTTACACGTATCATTAAAATTACAGTAAATGCAGTTTCCACTTCGGGCGACTTCGGAAAACGAACCGCCGCGTGTGATTAGCGCCGGCGTTTTTTCATTTTAGCTGGCGCAGAGTCAGGGAAGGCGTTTGGGCAGATTGGTCACCGCAAAAACAGGCGACCAAATCTCCCCAAAACGCCCAGTGTGGACTTACCTTTAAATGGGTTGTTTACCTTTGAGCTAATGTTTAGTATAATGTAGAGAGTGATATTCTGAGACAATCTGCAATTGGTTTTCATTTTTTACTATTAGTGAGTTTCGAGTTATTTTGATTTTCATTTGGAAACTCTCCAGTTTGCAGTTTCAGTTTGCAGAAATATGGCTGCTAGGATCCAAATAAGCCTAGCAGCCATGCATTGATTTGACTGAAATATGAATAGGAGAGGGTCTAAATGGAAAGATGAGTAGGAAAAAATAGAAAATACTAAAAAGATATAGCCTTATACTAGTGACACATGCTAAAATTTGGGGAGATTTAGTCACCTGGCAACAAATTGCCTCTTCTTCGGGCGACTAATCTCCCAGAAAAGCCTTCCCGCCGTCTAGAATCTAAATAGCCAACAACAATGGTAAAGTGCTTCCACCCCTGATCATGTACCCTTTGCGGTACCAGGTGCTACACTGGGGGACCCACTCCTGGGGTGGTTAACCTTTACGTTAATTTTTAGTATTTTAACTCTAAGCAACTTTTCCAATGTCTTCAAAAGAAAAAAGCAAATAATTAAAAAAAAAAAAACTAATTTTTTTTTTTTTAAATTATTTGCTTTTTTCTTTTGTCTCCGTCCAGCTTTCAAATGGTGGGCCACTCCATGTAAAAAAATAAATACTCTGTAAGGCTACATATTTATTGTCAGTTACTTTTTATTACACATCTTACTATTCAACCCCTCTCCTATTCATATTCCAGTTTCTTATACAAATCAATGCATGGTTGCTAGGATCATTGGGACCCCAGCAACCAGATTGCTTAAAGGGGTGGTCCACCTTTAAGTTAACATTTAGTATGTTAAAGAGTGGCCAAATATAAGCAACTTTTTAATTGGTCTTTATTGTTTATTTTTTAGAGTTTGTGAATTATTTGCAATCTTCTTCTGACTCTTTCCAGCTTTCAAATGGGGGTCACTGCCTCCATCTAAAAACACGCTCTGCAACGCAACATATTTATTGTTATTGCTACTTTTTATTACTCATCTTTCTAGTCAGGTCTCTCCATTCATTTTCCAGTCTCTTATTCAAAGGCTTGATAAAGGGCCCTGCGTGGCCCGAAACGTTGCCAAACTTTATGTCTGCCGTGAGCCAATAAAAACACTTTTCTTCACAAGACAAGTTTGATCGGTGTGCTACAGTTTTCTTTGGATGTTCGAGTTATTTGGACCTTGAGCAGGAGGTCCTGTGGACTGTTTAGCACCCGGCACCCGAGAGGGTAATTACGTTCAGGTGAGCACTCTAATTCTGTGTGTCTTATTCAAATTAATGCATGGTTGCTAGGGTGATTGGGACTTTAGCAACCGATTTGCTGAAATTGCAAAGCTGCTGAATAAAATACCAAATAACTCAAAAACCACAAATAATAAAACATGTAAACCAATTGCAAATTGCCTCAGAATATCCATGTCTACATCATACTAACAGTTAACTTAAAAGGTGAACAATCAATGATTTCCTTTTCTCTGGTACCCCTTAATCATTCCCTCGCCTACTTACAAATTTAAACGCAGGCGGAGATCCGCCATCGCCTCACCATGGCTTGTTTTTGCTACTGATAATGCAGGAGATTCCAAATACATATCTTTATGTGCTGCCTGCTCAAATAACCTTTTAAACACATTCATGAAAACTTTGTTTTAACATTTACAGTGTGCACATAATTAAGTGCAAGGAGTGATCAGGGTAGACAGCTTTTAAGCATCTAGGGAAGATGTGAACCATTTTATGTTAGTAAACGCCTACATTTTTAGCAACACACACCTAGTAGAGAAGAGATCAAAGAGAGCTTTATAAACAGGAAAAGTGGTTGTAAATCTTTGCACAAGAGAATAGAATACAAGTGAGGGGCTTCAAACAACATTAAGAAGCAGAAAACCTGAAAGGCACATAAGTTGTTATAGTGAGCAGTCAATCTAATGGTAGTGAGCTTCTGTGAACAATTCAACGAATACATCCCCCTGCCTATTTTCCTTTTCAAGACAGTAAGCTGGGCAGCTCTCAGCAATAAACTAGTATATATAAATACCACATTACTTGGAATTTTGTCTGTCCCCTTTAAAAACAAATAACATGATATAATCAATATCATACTGGTGGACCATGCTCCTTCTCCTCTTATCAGTTTAAGCTATATGAAGTTCCCCAGTTACAATCTAGCAGCAGCATTTTACTTGTGACCTTGGGACAGTTTTCTCAGTGGCTTGATTTGCACTCAGACAATAAGTCATGAAGTACAAACTCTGCACTGCAGACACTGGAAACCCGACACGCACCAGGCACAGCCCTAAGTGCACTACCAGCTGTACAGGGAATAGAGGAGACTTGAGAACACAGATCTAGCTTTGTACATTATGTATTAAATGGCTATAAAAGATCATATACTGTGTATAGTGTACCTTACAATTAACAATTTTTCTAGTAACCCTGAATTAAGACATCTGACTCACACATCAAACATCTTCTGTTGACAGACTTCCGACTCTGCCCCACCCTCACCTAGAAATACTAATTGTGCCTTGTGTTTGCAGATTGCGAGCTCTAATGACCAAAGTGATCTCCACTTGTATTATTGTTGTGGTTATACTTCTGTACCTCCCATACTGGTGTAACACAATGGAACCTTGTACATTCATTCTAGTACGGCTCTGTGTATTTCTTATGTATTCCTTCCTACTTATAGTACAGGGTGACATGGCTGTGTATGGGCGTGGGTGCCTTGCAGGGGTATCCAATCTTTCTATTTATCCTACAAATCCTCACCCCAGACAGACTTTAGTGAAAGTGGAGTGGCTGTTGGGAATTGAAGTCTAACAACTAAAAGGCTAAAGGTTGGACACCTCTAGGCTCAGTTGAGCCTTAAGCTGGCCATAGACGCAAAGATCTGATCGTACGAATCAAGGATTCGTACGATTTTCAGACCGTGTGAGGAGAGTCCCGACATTTTTCGTCCGGCGGAGATCGGTCGATTGGACAGGTAAAAAGATTTCTGTCGGCTGCCGATAATATCTCTGCATGTATTGCCGATCTTACAATTTTCAGTGGGAGACTGTCACTAGCTTTGGTCGGACATAACTTTCATACAATTGCTGTCAGGGGCAGAACATCGGCTGATCTGTTCTTTTCTACTTTATTAGATCAGAATGGTTAGTGGCAGGTCGGGAGATGGGGAAGTAAAATGGGGAACCAAATCTGATTCTGGTGAGAAGGGCTGAAAGGAGCCAAAAAGCCCTTAGCTAGCAATTAAATGCAAAGTATGGAATCAGAAGGTATGGACTTGTCTCACGCCATACACACAACACTGCCTAGATAACAAAAATGAGTGTTTTGATTTTCTCATGAGGCATCATGGGCGGAGACATGCAAATCACTCCTTTGTGTCCCTTTGACCAAATCTGCTTCCAGAACGGCTTGGTTTGTAGCACAGATATAGCATAATGGTTCAGAGCCATATATCCAAACTTGCAGACAGCCTGTTCTGATCATGTTAGATCTCATCAGTGCAAGATATTGGAACTTGGCTTCTGATGGGTAGGTCTTGGGGAGTAGCAAAATGGGGAACAAAATCTGGATATGGTGAGAAGGGCTGGATGGAGCCAAAAAGACCCATTTTGCTACTCCCCAAGTCCTACCTCTCATGTTCCAATATCTTGCACTGATGAGATCTAACAAGATTGAAGGTCTGCAAGTTTGAATATATGGCTCTGAACCATTAGGCTGTATCAGTGCTGTTAACCAGCCGTTCTGGATACATAGTTGGCCAAAGGGACACAAAGGAGTGATTTGCATGTCTCCGCCCATGATGCCTTATGGGAGAATTAAAACTGTCATTTTTGGTATCTAGGCAGTGCTGTGTGTATGGCACGAGACAAGTAAATACCTTCTGATTCCAGAGGGCATCACTTTGCATATAATTATTAGAGATGGGGAAGTCCGATCGGTCGATGATTCGTACGATCAGATCGTTGCGTCTATGACCAGCTTAAATCAGGTCTAGCGAGACATCTTATTTACAGGTGCTTTGGATGAAACACAGGGCTCCAGTCTGTAACTTTATACAAGTTCCTAATTAAAGGATCATTGTAGAACAGAGTTATTCCATGCAGAGCTCCTTCTTAAGCCAAAACTTGCTTAGTACCCCCCCCCGGGCAAAAATGGATTGATCCTAGAGCTGGTGATCTCCCCCCTCCCCGAGTGCGAGTAGTAGGGACTCCCCAGTAGGAGCAATGAGTGCACATGGCACAGACGATACACGCATGGGAGAGTTCAAATTACTCACCGCGGCCGTGGCTTTCCTGGCGGCGGGCACGATAGCAGGCAGGGGTGCAGACATGGTGTTCCCGCACATACACCAGGTGTACCCAGCTTGTTCCTATTGGGGCGCCGGGTAGCTTGCTTGCACTGGAACAGGCTCACGGAAACGCGCAACGATACAACCCTTCAGCTCTCCCGTGCGCGTTCACAAGAAACGATGGGCGAAACGTCACAACCTGAGACGCCTGCAGCCAATCACTCGCTGAGGAAAGCGGAGCGGTGGGAAGTAAGATTAAAGGGCGTAGGGGGTGACGCCACTGAAAACGCACTCACTGATTGAAGAAGAGCATGTGGGCGGGGCAACAGGGAGGCCAGCGATGTTTGGTTTGGGAGATGGATTGTTTGCTGAGTCACGAGGAGGCAAAGTGTTGTGCTCGGACAGGCGCTAGTGTTGGGCTGCTGTACACTGCTGCTCCCCGGAGTGTTCTGCTCAAATACATACCGGGTAACGCTGCTTAGGTGCGGAGCTACATTTGCCCTTTTGAAAGAACGTACATCGCTTTAAAATTATATTTTCTATTGGTGAAAGTTCGCAGTTGCTCCTTTTTTATTCATGTGCTTTTTTTATTATTTTTTAGCTTTGCAGCTGTGACATGGACATGTGACTATCTGGTTTGTACAGGTTAATTGCCCTAGGAACAAGCTAGAGGTGTGGAAATCAACAAAGTCCCTGAAATGAGAAATACCGATCGTACAAATCATCGACCGATCGGACTTCCCCATATCTAGCAATTACATGCAAAGTGATGCCCTCTGGTATTTACTTGTCTCGTGCCATACACACAACCTAGATACGAAAAGTGACAGTTTTGATTCTCCCATAAGGCATCATGGGCGGAGACATGCAAATCACTCCTTTGGGTCCCTTTGGCCAACTATGTATCCAGAACGGCTGGTTTATAGCACAGATACAGCCTTGTTGTTCAGAGCCATATATCCAAACTTGCAGACCTTCAATCTTGTTAGATCTCATCAGTGCAAGATATTGGAACATGGCTTCTGAGGGATAGGACTTGGGGAGTAGCAAAATGGCTCCTTTCAGCCCTTCTCACCATAACCAGATTTGGTTCCCAATTTTGCTACTCTCCAAGTCCTTCCTCTCAGAAGCCATGTTCCAATATCTTGCACTGATGAGATTTAATAAGGTCAGAACATGCTGATTGCAGGTTTGGATATATGGCTCTGAACCATTAGGCTGTATCTGTGCTATAAAACCAGTGTTTCTGAACCAATGTGGGTGTGGTTGGTCAGCATGCTATCCCCTAAATTTCTCCTGCTCTAGGCACGGGCATTGGTGCCCTTTCCACTAATCCAGGCCTGTAAATATCTTTTTTTCCCTATTAATAAAATTGGGATGAACCATCATTTTTACTGGCCAGGTGGCAACATTAGTTCTAATGTGCATAGCAGATACCAGGCATACCCCACCCTCACTTGCTCACGATTATAGACAAAGCTCCAATCCGTTTTCTTTCCAAAATCTACTGTGTGTGTACACCCATGCCAACACAGTGCCTGTCCGTGCAGAGACAGGAGAGCGTGAAGGCCGAGAAACAGTCACCTGTGGCTCTAGCCTAGGGTTGTTACTTGTTCGGTTTTGACACAGACAGCCTGGTTTTTGAAGGGCTGCCGGGTCAAAACT
The DNA here is from genome assembly GCF_017654675.1 of Xenopus laevis. Taxonomy (NCBI): domain Eukaryota; kingdom Metazoa; phylum Chordata; class Amphibia; order Anura; family Pipidae; genus Xenopus; species Xenopus laevis. Next base: position 122,728,849 of record NC_054381.1, read on the forward strand.
GCCTATGGATTCCCTTTGATTGACATTGCAATTGGCCAATTGCAGTGTCATAGTCCACCCCCTGACAGCACTGCCCGGTCCCCACCAGGCTAAAAGGTGGCAACCCTGCGCTAGCCTGAGACAAGCATGTGAATTCCACCAGATCAGCCGTTTCTCACTAGCCTAAAGGTGGCCATTAGTGATGTGCGGCCCGGCCCGATACCCTCGAGTCAGGCTGGTTCGGGCAGACCTCGCACTCCTCTTTGTGGGCAGGTGCGGGTTGAGCTCTTCTCCTGTTCTCACCTCCCGCCACCTTCAAGTTCCGGCTTTATAGCTGCGTGCCTGCTTACCCCTCCCCTTTTGTGACGTTATGGACGTGTTGGCAGGGGTCTATAAATGGAACCCGGAAGTTGCAGGCACGGGTTGTGAGATGGCGGGTGCGGGTTTTACCCAACCTGCACATGACTAGTGGCCATATAGATACCGATAGTATCTTACAAAACAAATTTTTGTACAACATTCAGTGCTTGTATGGCAGGAGATGAGCTGACCGATATCGGCAGAAGTCTTGGGTATCTGCCGGCTCGTCGATCGGCTAGCCGGAAAGTTTTGATTGGGTTCCTTTCATGGCAGCTGATTGTTGGCCACTGTTAGTGATGAATCGTCCGATACAGGTAGAATTATATTGTTTCTACTTGTATATCTGACAGTTCAGCTCTAACATGTCTGTACTGAAAACAATCATTCCTGCGACCAATGGTCATCTTTATAGTGCAAATCAAAGTGTGTGAGAGTTGCTGCAAGTGTGTGCATAAGACAAACTGTCTGTTTATGACCATTGCGTCTGATGGGTTAGCTCACCTACTAATTTGCCTGTGCTCAAGGTATGGATTTGCTTGCAAAGTGGTTAAAGATGGCTTCGTTGGCTTTAAGTTATGAGTCAGCGTAACCCCCCACACTATTATATAATTTCTTCTGCACAGCATTTGTTTTCCCATCAGGATAGTTAACACAATAACCATTTCAGCTGTTCCATAGTTCTCCCCCAATTTATTATGGACACTCATGTCTGGGCCCAAACAAAGAAAAGCATATCACATTTAGGTATGTGCTACCCCCTAGCTGCTGTTCATCTACATCATCCCAGAAACCAATTTATGTTTGGGGTATATGCTATCTTATAGTGAGTACTATATACAGGTAAGGCACCTGTTATCCAGAATGCTCGGCACCTGGGTTTTCCTGGATAACAAATCTTTCTGTAATTTGGATCTTTATACATTAAGTCTACTAGAAAATCATGTAAGCATTAAATAAACCCAATAGGCTGGTTTTGTTTCCAATAAGGATCAATTATATCTTTTAAGTACAAGAAGCTGTTTTATAATCACAGGGAAAAAGAAAATTCTGAAGTAATTGTAATTGCATCTTGGGCAAATGCCCCTTTTACAGGTGTAACAAAATAATAGGGCTAGTGTCTCGAGTTAACATTATAATTTTCCACAGGTTATACATTATACACAAATATATACATAATAAATGTCATAATAATACATAATGTATATATATTCCAGAAATATAGATGGAGCACATAACTGAGATGTTATTACTATTAATGACTCTGACTTGGTGGATGATTTATGGCTGAGTACCAGGAGTAATGACTGCATTCAGTAAAAATTAATTCCTCATCTGACAAAGTGATTATCATCAGGAGGCTTAGCGGTATTACACTTTGCTTTCTGGAACTATTTCATGCTTTCTAGGAAATCTCAAATGCGCATAGCATTTAGATACAGTCTTTAATATAATAATGCACAATTACTTTCTGAACATTAACATTTTTTTAATGCCACATTTATCTCATACAAAAAAAAAAACTTAACTGCTATTTGTGGAATAAGTATACAGGAGTATAGGTGCAGAGACTGTGATGGCCAGGGCTGTGGGCTGTATATAGGGCTGTGACTCCAACTCCTCAGTGTATAGTCCCTCTTCCTCACATTCCTCTGTTTTTAATATACTATTATATTTATTTAAGTACACAACATACAAGGCATTTTATCACTGCCAAAGATCAGCAATTTAAAGCTATACGAAGACTGTGTTTGCTTTTGGGAACAAACCAAAAAAGATTTATCATACCAGACCGAGGAAAAGGGCGGCTATCTGCCCATTCCCCCGTAGGGGAAAGATCTGATTCTTTGTGTTCTTATGTGGCCCACTCCAGTACCAAGTCTATGGTGCCATCACCAGAGCTGTGGAGCAACTTTGGGTATCTGCAGTCCGAGTTGCAAATGTACAAATATACAAGCACTAAAAATAATCAAATCAGAGCTTCTATGAAGAAGGATCTGGCAGAAGCAAATCTGTTTCTAAGAACAATACTTTAGTTAATGTTGGATTGTATTCAACAGCTATTCTACAGCTACAGTAAATGGCAGGTTCAATTAATATATACATAGTTTTAGGTTTTCCAATTGTTTTTTGGTTTATGAAGTCTAACTTTGATTTTGTTTTAGCATTCCCAAAGGATGTTGATTATATTTTTGAACTGGCAAAGTTGTTTGAGATTTTTATGTATGCAAATGTCATTACCTTATACTTCTCTTGATATAAATATAACCTTATTGTTTTCATTTTTGTCTTGCATTCAATCTTTAGATTTAAGGAATGTTTGTAGTTTCTATTAAAATAAAATGAAAAGCCACAATGACATAGGCTTATAGATTTAGACCCAAACTTGAACAGTATCATGTTGGCAGTGACAGGCTTGGATGGCCAACAGGGTAGTGCCTCGGCTTTCTAGCCATAGTTCTACTGAATATTTATCAAATTGATTGCACTGGCTTAACAATAATGATTGCAGAAGCAAAATTTGTCTTTGGCTATGGGATGACAACCTCAGAGTTCATTATAAGATTCGTAGTCCTTTCAAACTAACAAGTCAGAAAGATATGAGGAACTTTATTATTCTTATATTGATTGCTGTGCACACAAATAATTAGCTCAGTTTCCAAATAATTAGTTCTAATACAGGCAGAGTTTTCAGCATGATATGGGCCCACTGAATTGACAGCTTTGCAGAGCTGGTATGCTTTAACCTTGTAACTCAGATGCTAAGTATGGTACAGTATGGGATCTGTTATGCTTGGGACCGGGGTTTTTCCATATAACTGATCTTTCCATAATTTGGATCTTCAAACCTTCAGTCTACTAGAAAATCATGTAAACATTAAATAAACCAAATAGTCTGGTTTTGCTTTCAACAAGGATTAATTATCTTAGTTTGGATCAAGTGAAAGGTACTGTTTTAGTATTACAAAGATAAAGGAAATCCTTTTTTTTTTTTCCAATTATTTGGATAAAATAGAGTCTATGGAAGCCTGCCTTTCCGTAATTTCCAGATAATGGATCCCATACCTGTACTAGGAAGGTCTTTCTGAGGTATGTAACATATTAAGTGAGAATCCTAATGAAAAAGGATCTGCAGAATGCAGACGTGGAATGTTTGGTGAACAAATAGAGGCAATGAATAATTAGAACACATTACCCCATGGGTAATATTTTTGCCACCATCTCACCTGTTTTGCTAAGGCTAATGCATGAACAACTAACATAACTGTTGTGTATGAAATTCCCATGTATTATACATATATAGTCGTACATAGCATGTAGCCATACAGGCCAAAAATTGTGTATGGAACATGTGTGTGTATTTTAAGCTAAAATAAACTAACAGCATAGCCTGTAAGTATCTGTTTTATATCCAAAATGAATGACCATAATATTGACGAATTCTAAAAAATGTTTGTGTCTAAAAAATGTCTGTTATTGCAAAAGCTATTCCTTTCCTAAAACGGTGTTGCCCCAAATTATGGAGATGGCCCACCACCATGATGATTACAGTGGCCTCACTAATGTCTTAAAGTCCTTCTCATAGTTGAAGTGGTTGCAGCCAGTACTTTCTGCCTATAATCCCATAAGCAATACTCAGCGGGTACAGACTGATTGGTTGGCCAGATGACTGATTAGTTAAGGGCTTATGGTAGTTAGCCTATTTTTTTCCAGTACATAGACTTAATACTGTCCATTCAAGAAATTTAATTAAAACCAGGAAAGTTGGTTTGCTGAGGCATTACAATGATCCAATAATACAATCCCCATCTGGCTTCTTTACTTGTGATTCCACTGTCAGAATTACATTCTTATATTTGCAGGATTATCTCTTTCCACTTCTCATTACACCAGATTGCCTTGTTCATCTGATTTGAGTATAGTTTCTAATGAGAGCCATCTGCATGGCTACTGTTTCCTGCCAACTATATAATATAAACATTGTATTCGTTCTTAGTGAGTACAGTCTCTTTATGAATTTTTTTTTCTTAGTTTATTGTGCGTCTGCTGCTCTCCCGACTTCCTCCTCTTACTGCGCTGCCCATGCACTTCCTGCTGCTCGATGCTCTGCACTTTGGACCCCATCTAATGACCCTTCTGCAACAAAAACAGTAAGTGCCTGTTTTTTTACACACTTGCACACAAAAGCTGAGTTAGCAGCGTGAAAATTCATATGCGCTATTTTCATTCGGGGTCCATGCATACCACATACTTTGGTAATCTATGCATATTGGGCATCAAACTGTTCAGTAGACCAGGCCCAGACTGATAATCCATGGGTTCTGGCAAATGCCAGAGGGGCTGCTATAAGGTCCCATTGAAAGTCAGTATTTAGTGGGCTGCGTAGGCCTCTGTGTACATGAAATGCCAGGGCCTAATTAAATTCTCAGTCCGGACCTGCAGTAGACCCTTGGCGTCTATTTATGGTGTTTTCCAATTGCATGTAAGAAATGTGGCCAATTGCAATATTTTAAGGCCATTTTCAGACATGTCATAAAAACCAAGGCCTTTAGCGTAGCTTTGCAGTATTGGGGTAGAAAGGCATAATTGCCTATTTTGGATTCATCAGAATGTGTACTTTCCAAAAATATATGGTTTTGGGGGTTCTTTGCTCTTTGTTATATTGTATCTCGTTTTTGTTAAAGATTTTGGCCTGGTTCTGCCTTTATTTGCTCTCTGCGTGCCCTGACCTATTGCCTGCACTTGACCTTGTTAACTCTTAACCTGCTTGTTTACCCTGTGCATGCCAGTGCCAACCATTCTGTCTTGTCTTGTTTATTCTGTCTTTGCTTTAATTAAAGGGGACCTGTCACCCAAAAAAATTATTCCAAATAATAGTTTATCACATTAGTCAAGGAAAATAAACTTTAATTACACAGTATAAATTATTTGAATCTTGTTTCCATCAGTCTGGAAATTCATGATTATAACAAGCAGCCATTTTGTGGACACTGTTTTTAAGGAAAGCCTTGCATCATCTCAGAATGTTGTTTGTGCACCAGAATGGGGGACCTGATGTCCATCCCCATGCACTGGTTACACAATTAAATGGTTAAGAGAACTGGGGGAATGTGTGGAGAGCAGTGACATCTAGGAAATGCTGAATGGAAAGTGAAAGTAATTGTCTGCCCCGCCTCTATGCCCATGGCATAGAGGAGGGGCAGACAATATTTGATTGATAGTTGAGATCTTTAAATGAGCTTACAACAGCTATGAATGCTTTAATAAAAAATAGAAATTGGATTTCATGTTTAATTTGAAAAGGACTTTTATTGTACAGATTTTTGTGTCTGGGTGACTGGTCCACTTTAAGCATCCCTGTCTGTCAAGTATCTGTACTGCCTGTGACCTAATCAGCTTCCTTCTTGATCACTAATCCAAACAGCAGCGCCGATAGCCAGTGGACCCAATCACCATTAAATAACGTTTACTACTATGGTTCATGATCATAATAATAGGAATTACATGGGGCGCAATTATACACAAAGGATTTATTACTTTGCCTAAAATCTGCCCCACATGCACGAGATGTGCTGCAATGACATTACAGATATACAACTGTTCTTCTTTGTGCATTATAAGAATCTGTATTGTAGGGGGTTAATCTGTTATATGCTGACCAATGAGATTCTTGACTGGCCCTCCTGTTCTGGCCTGTTGGAGAAAGAGTACAAGACTTTACCTATAGCTGAAAAGTTCTTCTATATTTTTTTTGTAACTCTAGGGGGGGGTTGTTTGCTAAAATCCAAGTTTCTCATAATGTCAATAAAAAAGCTAGACCAAACTCCCATCCCTGATTTTGTTTTATTTATTAATAAATTAACTTGAATAAATTGAATCAGTAAAAAAAACTGATAAAATCGAGCAAAAAGTCGAATCATATGATTTTTTCTGACTTTTTTCCAGAATTACTCAATTGTTTCGGGTTTTTGCCTGAAAATCCAGAATTAATCTGACTAAACCCAACGCATACCACAATATCTTCCAATTGGGACATCTGCCACTGATTTATACATGACCTTGACAGGTCTGGGATGATGGATTTTCACATTCAGGCTTTTTGCAGCATCGGGGCATAAAAAATATCAAAGTTTTGGCCCTTAAAAAGCCAAATAAATTTGAGGTTTAATAAATAACCCCTATGTCTTGTGGTACATGAGGGGGATGTGGTACATCTGTAATCTTTTAGTGCCAGTAAAAACTTATTGCTGATAGGCTGCTGCTGTGGGCTAATTTGCATATGACGGAAAGTTAAAGTTGAATCAATGTATATGTTGCAGCAAATACATTACATAAGCCCAGGGAAGCTTAATAAAAGAAAATATAGTTGTTATAATGCCCTACACATGAGCCCAGTGTAAATGTAAGAGGAGAAGACTGTTACCCAAAAAAATGTTTTACACTCTTTTGCATAGGCTGCTGGGGGGGAAAGGGAGGGGGTGATACCATCAGAGGTCAAGTTACATGACTGGGGGCACCTGGGAAACTGACAACATGTCTAAACTTGTGACATATCAATTAAGGATTCTGCTGGAGGAGAGCTATTCGCTAATGCATTTCCCTGTGATAGAATCCCTTTAACTACAAATGAAGAAAAATGGAATCTCAATTTGCTGCCCCCTTTAGTGTTAAACTATACACATCTCAGTAGACTTTTAGCTTTTTCATAACCGTGTAAAAGAAGGCATTGCATCTCTGTTGATAATTTTGTTTTACTGGCAAGATAATAAGGGCTCTGTTATTTTCTCTTTTATTTATCAGTGGTAAATATACAAAACAAATTTGTGATCACAGTCACAAGTGTGACACTATTGTTGTGTCTATTGATACTATAAAAGCTATTCAAAAAATATTTTTGTTCAAACATGCTCTTCTCATTTTTCTATAGTTGTGTTAAAGGGAAAAACATTTTTTTTCAAAATGAATCAGTTAATAGTGCTGCTCCAGCAGAATTCTGCACTGAAATCCATTTCTCAAAAGAGCAAACAGAGATTTTTTTCTATTCAATTTTGAAATCTGACATTGAGCTAGACATATTGTCAATTTCCCAGCTGCCCCAAGTCATGTGACTTGTGCTTTGATAAACTTCAATTACTCTTTACTGCTGTACTGCAATTTTGAGTGATATCACCCCCTCCCTTTCCCCCCCCCAGCAGCCAAACAAAAGAACAATGGGAAAGTAACCAGATAACAGCTGCCTGGTAGATCTAAGAACAACACCCAATTGTAAAAACCCATGTCTCACTGCGACACAGTTACATTGAGAAGGAAAAATAGCAGCCTGCCAGAAAGCATTTCTCTCCTTAAGTGCAGGCATGACAGCCATCAGAAATCACAGGGCTCCATACGACAAAATTTCCTTCCCGGTAAATTTTCAAGTAAGTGTGGCAGGGCCCCCCTTACCCTCGGGGCCCCCTACAACTCTCCCCCTGTTCCCCCCCGATGGCTGCCCTGAGTGCAGGCACAAGTCACATGACTTGGGGCAGCTGGGAAACTGGCAATATGTCTAAACCCATGTCAGATTTCAAAATTAAATAACATTTGTTTGCTCTTTTGAGAAATGGATTTCAGCGCAGAATTCTGCTGGAGCAGCACTATTAACTGATGCGTTTTGGGGAAAAAAAACATTCTTTCCCATGACGGTATCCCTTTAACTAGGAAAATTTGAACATACTTTTTGTATGTAGTGTAATTTCTCTTTCTGGGATTCTGGAGAAAGGGCAGACACAATGGGCTGATCTCCACTTTCAATCTTCACAGTTTCAATTACAGGCTGCCTTCCTTTCCATCATTCCTGCTTTGCATAAACAGCATGCACAATAGAAATTACCAAAATTATCTTGGGATTAGAAAAGTGGTGAAGTTCCGCACACTCCAGATTATTGGTTAAAAGCTGAAATCTTTATTAAAGGGGACCTGTCACCCAAAGAAATAATTTCAAATTCTTTTCTATCATGTTAGTTGAGCAAAATAAACTTTACTTACGCTGTATTTATTATGTAAATTTTGTTTCTTTCTGTTTCAGAATTATACAATCACAGCAAGCAGGCAGCTGCCATTTTGTGGACACGGTTATTCAGGGAAATTGTGTATCACCCCAAAATCTTGTGTATGAATCAGAATGGGGGACCTAATGTCCATGTGCAGTGCCGTACACAATTATAGAGCCTGAGGAGGGAAGGGGGAATGTGAGGAGAGCAGTGACATGTAGGAAGTGCTGAATGGAAAGTGAAAGTAATTGACTGCCCCTCCTCTATGCCACGGGCATAGAGGCGGGGCAGGTGATATTTGATTGACAGTTTAGATATTTAAACACCTTTAGAACAGGTATGGATGTTATAATTAAAACATTTTTTGGGGTTCCATATTTAATTTGGAAAGGACTTTCGTTATGCAGTTTTTTATGTGTAGGTGACAGGTCCACTTTAATCCATTTTAAGAACACGCTGCATGGTTAGCTTGATGTGTTTCGGGCACAGCTGCCCTTAATCATAAGCACAATTATTAGTGTATTCCAAAAACATATCCAGTTTAGCCTGTGATCCACGACATATAAATATGAGGTCATCAATGTAGCGACCGTACCAAATGATACAGTCGCTACTGGGATTTTCATCTCGAATGACCTGGATCCGTTCCCACCAACCCATGTATAAATACATTTCATATGAATTACTTTTTTGCATTTGATTCCTGAGAATTTTTAATGTGTTTGTAACTAATCATGTTTCATTGTTTTATTGATAATGTGGTTGTACAGTGATTTTGTATCCAATCACATTTCCTTTTAGAGCAGGTAGATACATTTTGTAATGTAATACCTAATTCTGCCATTGGAGGTCACTGTGAGGTCTAACGATTTAAACTGATGTTATTACCATTGCTTTTTTGTGCTTATGATTGAGGGCTAAACGTCTCAAACTAACCATGCAGCTTGTTCTTAATATGGATTAATAAAGATTTCAGCTTTTAAGTAATAATCTGGCGTGCAGAACTTCACCCTTTTTCCTTCCTCTATTTTGTGTGGCCTGGGACTCCGAGTTTCCTGCACCCAGATAAATGCTAAGTGCTGCCGGCCTTAAACCACAAGATCGTGTTGAGTCAGTGTAGTTATGTCTTTTTTCTTATCTTGGGATTATATTAAGGGACCGAGTATTGGACAGAGTATTATTAACTTTGTTTATAGAGAGAGATGAATGTGTCTGTTCAGGACCATGTTGCAGCTCTACTACCACCTCAAAGGAACCCTCCTCCCCTTTAACTACCCAAGAAGTAGACATAGCACTGACTATTAATTGTGCCCTTACATCTGATAAGTGAACATCTTTTAATGTTATAGTCGAAGTTCTGGTAATAACCTAAATATTGTTATCAAGTCCCATGGAGGCTTTAGCTTTTCCATTGTCATGCCAGATATTTTAATACGTTCGGCGGTCAACAGACTTTTGTCTGTTTTGGCCAAAATTCATAGTCTCTACTCTAAAGGCACCTGTAATAAGACCTCCATCCAGACCGGATTGTACAATTTCTCACTTAAATGAATTTCTTCCCAAAAACCATTTCACCAATTTGTTCCAAATTCTGTAGCATGTGTTTCTAGAAGTTCTCTTTGTAGCTCAGAGAGTCAATATAACCTACTCATTGAACCCTTGTCTCACCCTAAGTCTTGCAACTTGCAAATGATATGACTGAGGATCAAGATGGAGAAGATGAACTTGTAGTAGAAGTTGGTATCCAATCCTTAAATTGGAGGCTTGGGAGTCTACATTGTCAGCCACCAATATGGCACAGAAATTTACTTGATGTTTTGCCTTAAACTTTACGACAAAGTCAGAATCCTGCTTTTTGGACCATAATATTTCCATTTAAACATCTTCATTTATGTTTTCTGTAGCTAAGGGGTTACTATGCTATGCCTCTCCGACTGTTACTGATTACAGTTCATAGGATCCTGGATCAACTGTTGTAAATTACTCTTTTTAGTGCACTTGTTTCACTTAAGAACCATTTTGTTGGTCCTTTTAAAATTTACTGCCACCTAAAATTTATTCTACAGGAAAAACTGTACACGGTGACCTGTCTCTTGCCGGAGTTGACTTTACAGCTAAACGTGTAAATGTCTAAATGCAATTGCTTGGGTGGAGAGCAAATGTCCTTTCCAGACACATCTGTTCTCATTTTATCCTGGCTTAAATATTGTATAGGACAAAAAAGCTTCAACCAGGGCTTTGGAAATGTGGATAATGTAAATTGGTTCAAGAATCCACTTCAGCAATCTTTTTCTGATTTTTGGATAACCTAAAAGCAAATGTTTCACTGTCACAGATAATTCACCTCAATCGAGGGATGGTAAAAACATGGGTTTTTAGTTACTCTCACTGTCCACAGCATTACAATAGTGCTCTCATCAAAATGTACTTAGACTGTGTACATTGTATTGTAAAGAGCGAGGCACAATGTGCTCCGGCTCATTGAAATCTTACACCTAATACCTGCCTTGTCCATCTGCCTCATTAAATACAGGGCAGGGTCTTGTTGCTCTCATTACTGTAGGGGGTAGATATGTTCAAGCTTGGTATAGGGCAGGCTACAGTGAACATAGAACCCTGGGGTAAAACCAGACCTAAGTGAAAGCCATGGAAATCAGAACCCGCTGAATGAGGACTAGCTAATGGTAGGATCTTATAAGACATATTAGTAAGTTAGAGCCCTTTGTGTTTTTCACAACTGTAGGGACATAAGTGTGTCCGATGACTGTACCGTGTCTGTTTCAGTCAAATAATCTTGCAAGGAAAGTTTGGGCTACTTTGGAAATTGAAATGCAGCATATGTTTTCCCATCAGCAACTTACTTTAATGTCAGTAGCATTCAAGGAAATGTGTCAGGTGTAAACATGGGTGACAAATGTACACCCTTCACGTCAGTCCCTGCCCCAACAATCGAAGGCCCCTATCACATTCACACACAATAGGGACAAGTTTATCAGGAGTCAATTAATCTGTATGGGGAGGAAAGCTGCGGAGACATAAGGACTGGGAGAACATTTAGACATCTTGCACATATTGCCCTGGTTGGAATTTAGGACACCATTGCTGCAAGGCAACAGTGCTACTCATTGAGCCAACACGGGCTATCCTCTTTTCATACGAAACAACTTCTCCATGTTTGTAAGGGCTCATTGCACATGCGACCTCTTGTACAGAGAGACTATTGGTATCTCTTGATCAGGGGCTAATTTACATGTTTTGCACAGTACTGCAGTTTGGTCTTTAGAGCTTCCAAGTGTAGCAACTAAGTCTGTTATGAGAAAACGTAAATTAAGTTTGTTTTTTGTTACTTGTTTTTTTGCTTGCTGCCTCCAGGGCCGCTCCTGCAATGAGGCAAGGTGAGAAACTTGCCTCAGGCTGCATGGAATGGCCAAATACCAGGTGCGGCAAAAAGCCACCTAAATTTAAGAGCCAAATTTCTGTTTTTTAACACAGACATTCGGCTCTGCTAGGTCAGGGGGTGGTGGCATCTCAGCCCCTGAAATGCTGCTGGCTGCCTCCCAGTGTGGGAAGTGTGACCTTGTATATACAAGTAATTATGCCCCATAAAATCTTATTTGTATTTTTCCATGATAAATTATGCCATCCTGCATGGTTTCAGTCATTGTATTAAGAGGAGCTGCCATTTTGCACATAAAAGTGTTGTATCAACGTATTTGTCTTCTACCTATTTTGCCTGTATACCAGTGCCATCAACACATGTTTCTTTCATTCATTCATTGGGTACTTTCCTAACATTTATTTGTCTGAATGATTCTTTAAAATTATACTGACAATAAAAAACTACACTTCACAATATTAATTAAAATAAAAGTCATGTTGCTTGTTTTTTTGCTGATAGGTCTGACAACCTTACTGTCCCTTCTCAATCTGTCAGTTAGAGTTTCTAATGCTAAGAAAGGTCAGATCTAGTAAGGATAGGCTACTCACCTTAAGAGGTCACTCTATGAGTGACGGATAGTTAGGCTATTTAGCTGAGCAGCCTGAGGCTCAGACGAGGAGTGTAAGTGGGATTAAGATCCCGGGTACCAATTGCCCAGTGTAACTCCAGTGGGCTCCAGCTCTCGTGGGCCCTGCTTGTCCAGACTCGATCCTTGGAGGAAGTCCAACACTAAGTGTACAGACTTGGGGATGTAGTGATTCCCCTGGGTTCCACTTAGAGAAAAGTCTGAAAGCTAGGTGTACCTTCATTGCTACTGTATATGTTCTCTTCCCTGCAGGGACTAATACTGACCATTGGTGTTGTGAGTATATGCTTATCAACTGTTGCTCTATGTTCCTGCTTGGTTATGTACACTCCTTTGTGGACTATCCTGTTCAATAAATATGTTCTCTGGTTAAGTTGCAAAAACCACTGGTGCCCAATTATTGTGCACTGCACCTATTTACAGTTGTACTACACCCTGACTCCACACTGTTGTGACGTCTTAACTCCTGAGAATTGAGGTCTCATCCAGAGCAAATTATTGGGGTAAAACTCATAGTTAGAGAATCGTGACACTTAATTTACTACTAGTGTTACATGTGTATGCACTAATGTTAGAATTTTTTGGCTCAGTGAGTTACACCCAAAGAGCAATTATAAAACATTAGAGCTTATTTCCAAGCACAACCATGATATGTGCTTGCACAAAAATTGTTGCACTTCTTGCGCCAATTGACAAAAAGTTAATTTACTATATAATTTACAGAAGGTGTACAAAATCCATAACTATCATCATAAGATGTTGAAAGTACAACATTTTCCCGAAGATTATGAAACAAATACTAGCAGTTGTTTATATCCACAATCCTAATTGATTTTTTTCTCAGTTGATATTTTCTAAAACATTTCCCTCTCCTTTACAGTTAATGCAACTCTTCAACAGCCCATTTTCTTACACTATATATTAATTATTCAAACGTGAAACATCAGCTTATTTTTTAATATTTTTATTAATATATAAAAATAAATATACATTTAAATAGTTTATATAAAAATAAACATTTGGTAAAGTATCCAAAGTAGATGGACTGTGGCTCCTACATTGTGTTCCCAACCCTTTCCCTCCTTTCCCTTTTGGGAACATAATGAAGGAGCCACATTTCAGATCTTGCAAGGGTAGAATCCATTTTGGGATTTATATATTGTTCTTCCATTTCCTTCCTAAAGTCTTGACAAAGTCTTCTTAATGAGGTGTTGCGAGAGAATCTTTAACTTAAATGTCTTATTTCTTTGCTCCTAGGAGAAAATGTTTTTAATGTTAGACAAGAAGATCTGTGTTTTATATCTATGCACATGATAGGGCACTATAAAAATGGTCATAATGTGATTCCTTAACTGGCTAGCTACATTAGTACTTGATAGAAACTTTTACAATTTAAAGCAGAACTGGTTGAAGCTAAAACCATTAGTAATTAAAAAAAAACTAATTACACCTGAAAATGAAAATTCCTTAAAATCCCTAATTTTTTGGATAGTGATCAAAATAGGAATCCTTAAATACATAAAGCCTTGAATAACCACATAGGCATTAAAGATTTCCCAGTAATTGCTTTTTGATTGTAGAGAATATGAGTCATTTGCATTACCTTTCTGTATATGCTCTGCTATGCTATATTGCACCTCGTCTTCATCTCGATTATATGTGATGAATCGGTTTAATAGGAGTTCCTTTGCGAATGGTCTTTTGGCTGGATCCTTCTGAAGGCATTTATAAAGAAATCTCTGGAATTTATTACTCCTGGGGGGAAAGAAACAAGGCAGAAGTGTTACTGATGATGTAATAAAACACAGAGCCAGAATTATTCAAAAAGGACACTAAAGTCTGTTGGGTGATAGGGAATTAAAATGGGAGATGTTTCTTTTCATTGAATAATTTGGGCCAACAAAGTGTAAGCTCTTGAATTGATAAAAAAGGTGATGTCTCTTAAAGAATACTAATAACTTGAACATAGCCCATCATCACAGCAATGGATAGAGTGGATACAGTAGTGACATTTGAGCTCATTGAACTTATCTCTTTCCCACTTTAACACCTTCCCCGGCCTTATGCTTCAGTGTCTCTTTCCCCATTCCCCCACCCTCACTGCTTAAGGTGGCCATAGACGCATCAATAATATTGTACAAAAAAAATTCTGGTACCATATTCGGTGCGTGTATGGTGGGAAACGAGCCAACCGATATTGGCAGAAGACTTGGATATGGGTTGGCTTATCGATCAAAAAGATCTTTTCCAGGAAAGATTGTAACATCTATGGCCACCTTAAGTCCTATTTCTGTAAAAAAAAATGACTCACCATATATCCTCTTTTAGAGCTGGAGCTGGACCATTTATAATCCTTTCGGAAAGCTCAGTACCACGGAGTTTAATGTGTGCTGTAAGTGTAAGAGAACACAATATTATTATTGTTATTCTTACAAATTCACAAGGGGCCAACATATTTTGCAGCATTGTACAGTAGAGGGTGACTACATCAAATATTCTGATGAGTTTCTATTATCAGACCCAATCGATGATTTATTTTAACTTTTTGAGATAATAATTTCCTTCTTTAAGGGTAAGGCCACACTGGTCATTTTGGGGAGATTTGGTCGCCTGGCGACTAATCGCCTCGTCTTTGCAGCGACCAATCTCCCCAAACGCCTTCCCTCATTCTGCGCCGGCTAAAATAAAAAACTGCCGGCGCTAACCACACGCGGCGGTTCATTTTCCAAAGTCGCCCAAGGGTGGAAACTTCGGGCGACTTCAAAAAATGAATCGGTGCATGTTATTAGCGCCGGCGGTTTTTTATTTTAGCCGGCGCAGAGTGAGGGAAGGCGTTTGGGGCCTTACCCTCATACATAAATAAATAAATTCAGTCTGGTTGGAATTATTGTAGCGTGTGCACAATGACAGACAGATATTGGACATATAGGGCAGTATATGGCTGTATCTACATTTTCTCAGCAGCAGAGAAAACACATTATTTGCCATTAGCCTAAGTGGATACAGGAAAGACACAGTCTATATCTTTTATCTGATTGCTCCTGTCTCTGAAACAAGAAGTTATATCTTGCTTTCCAGTGTATCACTAAAAAGAAAAGTAACTAATGCAAATTACAGAAGACACCATTATAATAAAAGCACAGAAAAGATTCTCTGATTCATGGCCGATTTACGTTTCATTGTTATAGAATAGGTGATACCCCCTGACATTCCTAAAAACACTCCTCCATAAATGAACATAAACGCACGCAAAATGTTATTTCAGATTACTTACGAGGATCGTATTCTGCCATTTCTATGGCTGTGATTCCTAAAGACCACACATCCACCTAGAAAATAAAAACAAAAAGCAACACCCATTAAGCAAACAAATTATAATCATTGTTACAGATGATAAAGATACTTCTACTGACTATCCCTCCTCATCCTGTCTCAGGGTCAATATGGGATGCTAAATGACTAATACTTTAGAACCAAGCTACACTGTATTACTATGAAACATTTCCAGTAGCCGACTTCAACTATACACATTTATGATTTTACATTTTCAAGAGTCTCTACTTGGAGAAAAAATCTCTACAAATTACATTTGGCATGGATTTGTTATTCCTGCCTTAAGAGTTCATTTTGTTTAATGACTTTAATGAAAACTGAACTAAATGACAACTATTTTATTAATTATACCTTGTAGTTATAATGTACACTTCTTGTAAAACATGCATGGACTTCAGGTGCCATCCAACAGCGGGTTCCTGCATTACTTGTACTGATGGGCCCTATTGTGGCAAGGCCAAAATCAACTGAAATTGAAAGAAACAAACATGAATTTACTTTGTACAACGCAGTTATAACATCTATGACAATACAGAAAGGTGCTACAGTTATTACAAATGTAAATATATTTTTGCAGCAGTATTTTCTTTTGTCTGGTGCTGACTATTGATTTGAACCAGGTGCAAAGAGAGTGTAAAAACAGAGACAAATAAAACACTAAACATTCTTAAAGGGGAAGGAAACCTCGTCGGCGCTAACCCCCCTCCCCCCTCCCGTGTATTGCCCCTCCTCCCCCCTGGCCTACCCCTCCCGCTGGGCAAATGCTCCTAACTTGTTACTTACCCTTCTGCGCAGGTCCAGTCCAGGGAGTTCACAGGCGACATCTTCTTCCACGCGATCTTCTTCCTCCTTTGACTGGTGCATGCGCAGTAGGATCGTTTCGCCGGTACGATCTACTGCGCATGCGCGTGACTTTTGGTGCATGCGCAGTAGATCCGTACCGGCGAAACGATCCTACTGCACATGCGCCAAAACGCCGGTCAAAGGAGGAAGAAGATTGCGTGGAAGAAGATGTCGCCTGTGAACTCCCTGGACTGGACCTGCGCAGAAGGGTAAGTAACAAGTTAGGGGCATTTGCCCAGCGGGAGGGGTAGGCCAGGGGGGAGGAGGGAGGGGGGGCAATACACGGGAGGGGGAAGGGGGGTTAGCGCCGACGAGGTTTCCTTCCCCTTTAATGACTGTATATTGGAACGATGCTTACAATGATATTTTTGAATTATGCAAAAGGTGCAATTTTTGGGTAGAGATCCCCTTTAAAGTTTTATGATGCCTAAGAAAAGCTAGGCATTGAGTTGAGCAATAAATGTACCCTTTGCTTTGTGACACCCATTCTTCCTATAGATAATAAATGTCACTTACTTATCTTCACACGGGCCGTAGAAGTTAACATTATATTGGCGCCCTTGAGATCATGATGGATCACGTTCAGTTCCTGTAAGTAATCCAGGCCCTAGAAAGATGAATAAAGCAAACATGATGAACATGTATATATGTTTATATTCTAGAATTAATAGGATGCAAAGTCGGTGAGCAGAGATTATGAAAAGCAATGAAGGGGTTAATATCTGTCTTACCTGTAAAACTTTCTTGCATATGTATGAAATCCAGGATTCTTCCAAGGATCTATTGGGCGTGCTCCTAATTAAGGCGTCTACGGAGCCACCAGCACACATTGTCATAGCAATCTAGAATAGAAATAAAATGTTTTTATTTATAGTGTATATAAATATTATAGTGTGTGTGTATATATATATATATCTGTTGCCTAAAATCTATGTATCTGTCTGTGTGTCTGTGTAACATTCCTAGTAATCAGTAGCAGTAACGGGTCTGAAATAATCAGTGTTATATTTATTAACTTTGATTGAGATTTTCTCCTTCTTGGCATGTGCAATGCAAGACCATTGTGTGCTTTTATTTAAAAAGTATATCTTTACCCATAGCGCCTCTTCATTTGAAATGCTGGGCCGTAGATAAAAGGCTCCATAAAAGGCAGGGAAGTTGTCGTGGCCAGAAACGCGTTCAAGTACGTACAGTTCAGCAAGGATCTCTTCATTATCCTAGATACAGAAATAATGATCATTAAATTAGTCTTGATAACTATTTAATCCTTGTTGTAAAACATAGAATTCATTACTTTATCAGTGTACCACAGTGCCAACACCACAGATACTTCCCAAACAAACTTGATAGTAGGGATGACCTCACCGGATCAGAACTCGAGGAAACCAAACTTGGATAGAGCCAGTTAACTTTATTAATCCATGTTAAGAATACAAAAGTGTAAGCGGGCAGGGGAACTAGCTTTACGAATTTCGTGACTGGAGTCACTTCATCAGAAGCTTCTGAATGCGTAAAGCTAGTAAAGGTTATCAGTTCTCTCAAGTCTCTCTGTGATGTGCTGTAATGGCGTCCACTCTCAATCATAGATACTAACTTCCCCTCTTTCTCTTCTATGCCGCTCCATGTGTTTACTTGCAATGTGTTGAACTGGGTTATGATTTTTTTTGTTATGATTTGGTGTGATTTAAATCCCCATCTGTTAGGGGTGGTTACTTAATAGTATTGTTACATAGAGATTAATGAATATAAGTCGCACGTTTGCCTTTTATAAGCTGCAAATATTACAAGCGGATGATATAGTTAGTTTTGCATTTATTAAATAATTAAACCTCCAGTGAATATTTCACCGGGCTGAGCAGAGCTTGGGGCATTTAAAGAAGTCCATTTCTAATCATTACAAATTCCATTTTGCATTATGACAATCCATTATATAAGGGGGCGACTTGCTAATCATGGTTTATAAAGTCTCTTTTTACTGGCAGTTGATTTGTATGTGTAACACAACACTTTCTGCAATATTCTCATTATAATAAATTAAATAGTAAAAAATATACATTACCCTAAGGTCTTTTATCACTTTTATGGCCACTTCTTTCTTTTCCTTAAAATGCCATGCCTGAAAGAAAACAGATTTGTGGTGAATTTTGACTTGAATTTGATAAAGTACCTGAGTATAACGACATGCGTCTTTGCAGTCTCAGAAACAAAAAACAAACTCCAAAAGGAAATATGAATCCTGCTTAAAATGTGGCATATGTGGCAATTTAGTGATACATGACATATGTATGAATATTTATATACTAGATAGATAAATATATACAATATATAGAATTACATTGAGATGTTAAGGGCCACAAAAGGTAGGTCATTCCCGCCCCTTACAGTCTTAAAATCTCATATCTGACCTTATGGATTACTCCAAATCCTCCTGATCCAACACATTGTTCGAGGTCTATCCAGCCAGTTGGGTCCTGAAAAAAAGTAAAATGCAAAATTTGAAAATAAGACAATATAATGCCAGGTGGTGGGGGGAGAATAGAGGGAGAATGCTGAAACATGGATAATAATGTAAAAAAATTTTTTGCATACCGGGCATAGTTTGTCAAATCCATGTTCATTGCAGACCTGGTAAAGGAAAACATTATTTTAGATTAACTCGGTAAATAGACAAAAAGAATAAATATTGCAAGCTTTTCTTTTTAGTTTGTTGCTCATTTAGTTTGTTCAGGTTGAGATTCCTCACAGTTTTTTAATTTATATTTAGTATAGCAAAGAGGCCTTGTGCCTAAACAGTGTTGTTAATGGTGGACATAACTATTACAAAGATTGTTATTCTTATGTATATGGGTTATGGTTTGTCCTAATAGAACTAATGTGTGTGAGACTTTTAGGGGGTTATTTACTAAAACTCGAAGTTCTCATATTTGTATTAAACTAAGTTTGACTAAACTCCCATCCACAATTTTATCTTATTTATCAATAAAATAACTTGAAACAGTCAGGTCAGGGAAAAAATTGCTAAAATCGGGGAAAACCCAAATAGTACAAATTATTTGGATTTGAATTCTGAATTGCTTAATTTTTTCAGGTTATTGCCTGAAAACCCCTTTTTTTTGGTTTATCGGACAAAATCCAGAGCGGACCAAATCCAGAGCAGACCACGATGCCTTCAAATTGTAAAAAGGACATCTCCCATTGACCTATACACAACAGTGACAGGTTTGAAATGGTGAGCGTTTTTTTTTCTCCTGTAAACATTAACATTTTTGCTCAAAAAACCTCAGGCAGAAAAAAAAATCGAGTTCAGTAAATAACCCCTTTAAACTTTGGGCAATGTATTCCAGAGCTGCAAAGAAAAGAAAAAAAAAAGGACCCATTTGTGGGTTTCCCCATGTAATTTGTGCAGCATGGTGTTGTAGTGATAAGCATTGATGGCTTCCCTCTGGGCACTGCAGTTTATGTGGACACTCCAAAAATATATAGTTCTTAAAGTGTTTTAGCATAACCTGGACTGGTGATTTAAACTGCAGTTTGGTTTTTAGGTTCCCAGACATTAGTGGGCCTAAACAAAGCCATACTAAATAAACGTTACGCTAAACATGTCCCAATAAATCAATCTGTTCAATGCACAAAATGTTTTAATGTCCTTGATAGCAAATCATACCTCAAGTGATGGAAACAGATTATCACTACTGCTTTCTTCTTCCCCACTATATATAACCATGTCATCACTATTTATTTCTTCTTCCTCTTGTTCTTGTAGATTATGTTCTTCCTCTGAGGCATTACCCTGGCTGATCTCTGTGCCAGGCTCCTCAGGTTGCTCCTGGAAATGGCCAATATTTGTCTCAGGATTTTCCTGGCAATTGTCATGGGCAATTATTTCCTCAGGTTGTTTCTGTTTAAGAATAAAAACATACAATGAATCCATTTGTTGCTATACTAATATCTATTACATATGGCAATGTGACACAGTATTGGAAAACAAAGTTAGTAATCTGTTATGTGAATATCTTGTTTGTAGGGGTGGGCAAATTTGACCCATCACCGTCGGTGAAAATTTGCAAAAATGTATAAAAGTCTAGCGCGTCATAAATTTGCTCATCCCTACAATGTCCCATGTAATGTGTGCAGCATGATGTTGTAGTGATAAGCATTGATGGCTTCCCTCTGGGCACTGCAGTTTATGTGGATACTCCAAAAATATATAGTTCTTAAAAAGTGCTTTACCATGAGCTGGACTGGTGATTTAAACTGCAGTTTGATTTTTAGGTTCCCAGACATTAGTGGGCCTAAACAAAGCCATACTAAATAAACTTTATGCTAAACATGTCCCAATAAATCAATAAGTTTAATGCACAAAATGTCTTAATCTCCTTGATAGAAAATCATACCTCATGAAATGGAAACAGATAATCAATAATGCTTTCTTCTTCATCACTACACATAACCATGTCATCACTATTGTTTTCTTCTTCCTCTTGTTCTTCTAGCTTTTCTTCTTCCTCTGAGGCATTACCCTGGCTGATCTCTGTGCCAGGCTCCTCAGGTTGCTCCTGGAAATGGCCAATATTTGTCTCAGGTTCCTCCTGGCAGATGTCATGGGCAATGATTTCCTCAAGTTTTTTCTGTTTAATAAAAACATAAAATTAATCCATTTGTTGCTATACTAATATCTATTGCATATGACAATGTGACACAGTATTGGAAAATAAAGTTGGTAATGTGTTATGTGAATATCTTGATTGTAGGGATGGGCAAATTTGACCCATTTCACTTCGCCAAAAATTGCCGGCAGTGGAAATTGGCCAAAATTTATTAGTCTATGGGCGTCAAAATTTCGCTCATCCCTACCGTATGTTTTCCTCTCAAGCATCAATACTGTGATTATCTGGTAGATGATGCTTAAGAGAGAGAGTGAATGACAAAGATAATTTCAGATCAATTCTGATTTATAGAGAAGGTGCAAAAACATGCATTTATGACAAGGTAAATGTTTTTTATAATTCCCATTATTCAATTATGCAGCAGTTGTCTGTGGCAATTTCTACATTCTGCTTTGGTTTCCCCTGGGTAAGAGAGCTATATAACAGGAGTTCTAACTCAGACAACTTTAAGAAAAGTAAAATGTATTTTCAAAGTTTTCAATGTATTCCAGAGCTGCAAAGAAAAAAGATGACCCATTTGTGGGTTTCCCCATGTAATGTGTGCAGCATGGTGTTGTAGTGATAAGCATTGATGGCTTCCCTCTGGGCACTGCAGTTTATATGGATACTCCAAAAATATATAGTTCATAAAGTGTTTTAGCATGAGCTGGACTGGTGATTTAAACTACAGTTTGGTTTTTAGGTTCCCAGACATTAGTGGGCCTAAGCAAAGCCATACTAAATAAACATTACGCTAAACATGTCCCAATAAATCAATCGGTTCAATGCACAAAATGTCTTAATGTCCTTGATAGAAAATCATACCTCAAGTGATGGAAACAGATCATCACTACTGCTTTCTTCTTCCCCACTAGATATAAGCATGTCATCACTATTGTTTTCTTCTTCCTCTTGTTCTTCTAGAATTTCTTCTTCCTCTGAGGCATTACCCTGGCTGATCTCTGTGCCAGGCTCCTCAGGTTGCTCCTGGAAAAGAGAGAGAAGATTATTGATCACATGGATCACATGATTGATTCTGTTAAGTAAATGTGAGATAATTGAGCTCTATAAAGAAGGCTTTAAAATATATTAAGCAAAAAGCCATACCTCAAGAAATGGAAACGGATTATCATTACTGCTTTCTTCTTCCTCTTCTAGATTTTCTTCTTCTAGACTTTCTTCTTCTAGATTTTCTTCTTCCTCTGAGGCATTACTCTGGCTGATCTCTGTGCCAGGCTCCTCAGGTTGCTCCTGGAAAAGAGATAGAAGTTTATTGATCACATGGAACACATGATTGATTCTGTTAAGCAAATGTAAGATAAATAATTGAGCTCTACAAAGAATGAAGGCTTTACAAAGAAGGCTTAAAAATATATTAAGCAAAAAGCCATGTATTGTTAGGGAAGAGGCATGTTGTGTGGTTTTTTTTTTTTTAGTTAATTTAAAACTACTTACCTGATAGCTGTGATGGCTAATATTGTCCTTAGGTTCTTCCTGGCAGATGTCATGGACAATGATTTCCTCAGGTTGATTCTGTTTAAAAATAAAAACATACAATTAATCCATTTGTTACCATGCTAATATATATTGCCTATGGCAATATGTGACACAGAAAAAAAAGTTAGTAATGTGTTATGTGAATTTCTTGGTTCATATATGTAATGTTGCTTTATTTAGTTTAATATTTAAATATAACTAATAAAAATCTCTTACCAAATAGGGCATTTCTGTGTACATCTTCGGTAGTTCCTGTTTTTTAAATAAAAAAAAAAAGGGGAGGTTGGAAGAGATTATTGATCAAGATAACGAAAAGACACATTATACTATGAGATATAGTTTTGAGTATAAATGAATGCAGGGTTGGCATCTCTTTTCTCAGAAAAAATGCAAGGGGTTACTGGACTGCCCCTTGCTGGAAAAGAAAAGGATAATTAGACATTAGCAATGAAATGGGTTCTTAGCCATCAGGTCATTGTTGGTATGTAAGTGGCAATGGTCAAATTTGTAAATCAACTGAAATGTTAGATACATTTGTGTAGAGTTGGTGTCTAAGGCTACTGATCCACAGATAATTATCCAAAATCTAATTAAACTGAACAAATGTGGGCCCTTGGGAGTAACACATGCTAGGCTATGCATCATAGTTCAAGAAGAGTGTTATATCTGCTAGAAGGTTTGGAGTGTTTTTAATTTTTATTATATTTTACGACATTGTTACATTATCCTACATCTTTAACAAAACGTTTATGGATGACAAGTTTCTCTACTTACCAAAATGACTTCATTTTTCTCTTCTTTTTTAACCTGGCAAAAGAAAATAGGTTTGAATATTAGAGGCAATGATCAAGGTGTAACTAAATGAATAGGTCCATTAGAAGTTAGAATTAGGAAACATAGCAGTTCCCAACCTCTAAGACCATTTTCCTTATAAAGCAATACAGAAAACAAGGTCTGATTTAATATTAGATATGCAGCAAGTGTACAAAATATAAGGCTATTATAAGCTGTTTCTTACAGTGAGTAATGAAAGGATTTGGTTTAGATCTACCCAAAGCCAAAGATATATGAAATTTGTAATAAGAGATGCACCAAATCCACTATTTTGGATTCGGCCGAACCCCCGAATCCTTTGTAAAAGATTCGGCCAAATAGCGGACCAAATCCGAATCCTAATTTGCACATGCATATATATTTATATAATTAGGGGTTGGAAGTGGAAACATTTTTCTACTTCCTTGTTTTGTAACAAAAAGTGATGCATTTTCCTTCCCATCCCTAATTTGCATATGCAAATTTGGATTTGGTTTGGCCAGGCAGAAAGACTCTGCTGAATCTGAATCCTGCTGAAAAAGGCTGAATCCTGTCCGAATCCCCAACCCAATCCTGGATTCAGTGCATCCCTATTTGTAATTTTATTTTTCTATTAGATATGCAAAATTATCATAAAGTAAAGCTACATCCCACCATGGAGCTGTTATAGCTTCAACATGGGGAAACAAATTCACTAAATCGCTCAAAGAATAACGTAACTTTCTGGCTCCGGGCCCCCCCTGCAAATAAATCTTTGGAGGGACCAGCGCAGAGCTATACCTACCCAGAAATACCCACCCACTCACCACCCCTGGCTGACATTTCCTGCCACCACTGATGTCCCCCACCCATCTGCTTCCCCTGCTCCCTGGTTGGAAGTAGGAGAGCGGCTGGGGGGATTTCTTCGGCCTAAAACAGCTATAGAGAAAGAGGACCCCATGGTCCGGGCCCCCCTGTTCCTTGGGCCACGACTGCGGGGTCTGCTTCCTCTATAGTTATGCCAGTGAACTCAAATTTGAATCCGTTAAAACAGGGGTCCCCAACCTTTTTTGGCCCGGGGACTAAAAAAGAGCCAATTTTTTTTCCAAGTATGGAGAGGTCAGGGAGTGGTCAGAGGGGTTGTGAGGAGTCACTGGGTGCGCCAGTGTCCTATTTTCATTTTCATCACATGCATTTTAGTTTGTCATTAACAGTTTACACAGTTTTTCTATACAAACTAAAAATCTAGGATATGAGTATAAAAAAACCCCTTACTTTTCTAAAACATTTGAAAATACTGCATATGCGTCGAAACATGATGGTTTTTGTATGTCGATAAATCTTTCTGTCGATTTGTATGTCAAATACTCTTTCTGTCGATTTGTATGTCAAAAATTCTTTCTGTCGATTTGTATGTCAAAAATTCTTTCTGTTGATTTGTTTGTCAAAAATTCTTTTTGGTGATTTGTAAGTAGAATATTCTTTCTGTGGAGAGAGAAAAATCATTGGTTACACACTATGTAATAATCCTATGAATTGGTTATAAATAAGGTTGATTAATTTTTTAACAGGTAACTGAAAATGAATGGCCAGTAACATTAAAGTAACATTAGAGTGACAATTAATGACTAGAAAAAACTATCAGCACTTTGAAGCACTCTAGTATCTGTTCAGATCCCCATAATTACTCCACTAGCAGGTACTTAGGCCTACACAACAACTATATCCAGCTATATTGCTATATGTAGATGAAAATAGAGAATGTATAATATATGTACATATGTATACCATTAGTAAAGCGAATGCGACCATTATTGTCTCTAGGGCCAAGCACTTCATCCCCTTCAAACTCAAATGGTTTGCAATTACCCCACTAACAGCTACTAAGCCCTACTCAGCAGCTATATGAATATGAATATTAATTTTTCTAACATTTTCCCCAGTGTATGATGATGAGCTCCACTCACCTCAGTTGCCTGATACAGAATGAGGCAGTTAGAGCTTGTTTTCAAACATTAACTCTGTGTGCACTGTGACATCACAATGTATCGTGTCACATTATGACATCACACCTGCAAACTATGGTCAGCAAATTCAGGTTTAGCAGATAATCTGCTCTTTTTAAGGACAGTTATAAATTAATAGACTGTATTGAGATATGTTGTTTGTTGGCGGCGCTATGATATTATAATAACGCTATTGCATTGCTATATGTATGTTAAATGAAAATAAGGAATGTGCTAATATTATATATAGACTATTAGTACAGACAATGCCACCATTGTTGTTTGTTGGGCCAAGCACCCCCTCCCCCTGCATTTACCCCACTAGCAGACACTAATAAGGCCTATCCAGTAGCTACCTTTATATTTATATTAATATTATTATTTTAAAATTTTCCCCAGCGTGTCATGAGCTCCACTCACCTCAGTTGTCTGATACAGAATGAGGCAGTTAGAGCTTGTTTTCAAACATTAACTCTGTGTGCACTGTGACATCACAATGTATTATGTGTCACATTATGACATCACACCTGCAAACTATGGTCAGGAAATTCAGATTTAGCAGATAATCTGCTCTTTTAAGGACAGTTAGAAATGAATGCAAATAGACTGTATTGAGATTGTGTTTAAAATGGAATATGTCTTTTGTTGGCGGGGGTATGATATTATAATAACTCTATTGCATTGCTATATGTATGTTAAATGAAAATAAGGAATGTGCTAATATTATATATAGGCTATTAGTACAGGCAATGCCACCATTGTTGTTTGTTGGGCCCGCATTTACCCCACTAGCAGGCACTAATAAGGCCTATCCAGCAGCTACCTTTATATTTATATTAATATTTTTATTTTAAAATTTTCCCCAGTGTGTCATGAGCTCCACTCACCTCAGTTGCCTGATACAGAATGAGGCAGTTAGAGCTTGTTTTCAAACATTAACTCTGTGTGCACTGTGACATCACAATGTATCATGTGTCCCATTATGACATCACACCTGCAAACTATGGTCAGGCTTATCAGATAATCTGCTCTTTTAAGGACAGTTATAAATTAATAGAAAGACTGTATTGAGATATGTCGTTTGTTGGCGGCGCTATGATATTATCATAACTCTATTGCATTGCTATATGTATGTTAAATGAAAATAAGGAATGTGCTAATATTATATATAGGCTATTAGTACAGGCAATGCCACCATTGTTGTTTGTTGGGCCAATCATCCCCCCCCCCCGCATTTACTCCACTAGCAGACACTAATAAGGCCTATCCAGCAGCTACCTTTATATTTATATTAATATTGTTATTTTAAAAATTTCCCCAGCGTGTCATGAGCTCCACTCACCTCAGTCTCCTGATCAAGAATGAGACAGTCTGGGCTGGTTATGTACAGCTGTGATAATGTCCATTATGACATCACAATGATATGTCACATGACTAGCTGCTGATCAGAGGATACAAAATGAGCATAAAAACTGCACATAGTTCTACAATTATTTCAAAGAGATTATGGTTAAAATACTGTTTGTTTATTTTTTTACCCTTTTACTTTTATGTAGACAGTGTAAATATATGAATGTATAATATATTGGTATAAAGTATGGAGGTATAAACATAAGTAGCACACAGGTATAGAGAATGGCCCAGATATTTGTACAGCATTTGAAATATATCAATAATGATAATTGCACCATTACTGTATGGGCTCTATACTATATCATCAGAGGGGATTCATTCATTATTATGGGTATCAGTACAGGGAATGACATTACTGTATGTATAATACATCATTAATGGGAATGTGCCCTTTATTATCAGACAGATTTACTAGAGATTGAACTAGGAATCCAGAAGGATTTGAAATATGGTAAAGCAGCACTCATAGAACATTTAGGTACTTATGTTATTTAGACATATTAAAGGGGCTGTTCACCTTCCAAACACTTTTTTCAATTCAGTTGTTTTAAGATTGTTCCCCAGAAATAGACTTTTTTCAAATACTTTCCATTATTTATCTTACATTTTTTCCAAAATCTTAGTTTAAAGGTGAATGTTCGTGTCTCTGGTTGAGTCTGGCAGCTCTGATCCATTTCTCAGCAGCATCTCTGGAGTATTAGCAACAATTGTATCAAGTCTAACAGCTGCCTGTAATGAAACCCACAGATTCTGCTCAGCAGGGACAAAGATAAGAAATGTATCCATCCCCCCCTCACAGAGCTGCTTCAGAAGGAGAGAAATGACAATTTGCACTTCAATATTACACATTGAAAATAGAAAGTCATTGGAAAAAGTTATTTCTGGTGATCTATCTGAAACCAACTAGTTGTTTGAAGATGAACAACCCCTTTAATTTAAAAGAATACAAAATGTTTAAAAATGGTCTGGCAATAAAAGTACCAAATCAGCCAACTTATCTGGCAGTGAAAGGGTTAAAAGAGACATATAGCCTAAATTAGAACTTAATGCAAAATGTCTCAGTGGTCTTATACACGCCTTTTCAATTTGCATTAGTTGTGTTTTGTTTAGACTTAATGATATTAAAATTTCTCATTGCTAATATCTTGAAAAATAACTAGTAGAAGAAGGAAATATTCTACACATTAAGGCAAATATGTCTAAAAAATATGGGTCTGACTGTAAAATAGGGTTGCCCCCTTTGACTTAACCAAACACTGAACAATGGGGTGTGATGATGGCATCAGAGGTGGAGCAGTGATGTATGGGGGTGGGATTATATTTGGAGGCTTGTGTGTCCCTCATGTGTGCAGGATATGGACATCAGAGATGTTGATTGGGCAGATTATTGTTAGGGTTTCACAAGATTAAAGAGATTGAAATGTCCGGATGAAGTCGCAGCATTCATTCAATGCTACGCAACTGTTGGATGCAGACGTCTGTGTTTTTGTGCAGCATGTCGGATCGCGCCAAAATCACCTGTGGAGTTCTACCCTTAAAGTAAAGGGGAATATGGAACCTGAGATTGAGGGGTATGTTGGGGACGGAGGGATAACTAATCACGGATAAGAAGAGCACAAGAGAGGCTAATCAATGTACACTTTAGTTGTAAGTTTAACAAACCACAGAAATTAATTAAGTTAATTTCTAGAATCAAGGGTTTGTGAGGGCAATAAAAGGGGCACATATTTTGAAGGAACCTTATTCCTAAATCCAATTTTTATGTTTGTGAAGCTTCACAATCTTTCCACTTACCTTTCAAAGCATGTTATTCTGCTGGGAATGTTGTCACTTACTTACCCTTTAAATCTATTAGTCCCCCCATTGTAATAATGTTTAGTAATAAATTTAAGGTGAACAATGATTGCTAAATCCACTAATACCGGTCTGTTGTTTGGCCTTAATATGTAGTATTTGTCATGGGGGTTATTTGTCAGTTAATGAGGCTTTTGCTCCTATATATTCCTTCTCCATTAACATGGGTTATATGATTGATGTGAAATGACATTGTTTTGAATGGATATATGGAAAATAAACACACTTTTTTTATATTGTTACATATGAAGAGCCTGCTGATAGTGATGTGCTGTTGTGCCCCTAGCAGTGAATATTTGGCTGCAGCAGAGAAATTATTACAAGGGATAATAACACATTGAACATATGATACACATATTAAAGCCAAACCATTATCTTTGCTGGTCATTTCAGATGCCTGGCCTCCTACTGTGTTATGGTTCTCTAACACACAAATCATACATACCTCCCCAAATTTTTGAAATAATAGAGGGACAAAAAAAAATGTGGCCACTCCCATTTTTATGGCCACACCCCCAATTACCATGTTCATTTTACAAAATTTGGCAGGTTATGAAAGTTTGAATATATTTCTGTTTTTTCTCCAGTTATTACAGTTTTGCTAAGGAAGGTGAATTGCCCTTTAAGCTGAGTCTAACTTTTCCCAAGGGACCTCCTTATCTAAATTGTTACAATTACTTATTTGCTTATCTCATAATTGCAATAGCAATAGTAGCTGCACCTGGTGGCTGTTCTGGGCTCTCTGCCAAATGCCAATTAAGTTAGAAACTTTGTTTCTTTTTCTGGCTGTTCAGTGCAGAGAAAGTCATGACTTTTCAGTACAAACGTGGGAGCTGTCAAAAGCAGTACTGCCCCACTGAAAACGGGAGGTATGCATCATACTCTAATTTGTAATGTTGGTGCTCACCCACAGAGCATAGAGTCATGGACATGAACAATGATTGATTGTTTTGGCCACACCATGATCGCTTCCACTAACTCCTACTTTCAGGTATTTACCACTTACTCTGCTGATATATAAGATATTGCAAAGATATTAACATTTTATTTGTATGACTGCGGCCTCTACAAATATCTTATGACACACTAAACTGGACTCACCACTTTAAGTGACCGCTGTTTGGATCATTTGGAACCTGCAGGGAATCTCCCCTTCAAAAAGCATTTTCTCAGTAAGTGCCAGTGTTTGTTTAGCAATGATAGGCAGTTGAGTGGCTAGTTAAATACTTTTTGTGTTTATCTGTTTTTCTTGTTTAATCCGCAGGAATCCCTTCTCCTCTTGTCCCACTTGGAACTGAAGTGTTAACTCTGCAAAAAAGGTGGTTTGGTATATTCCCTGAAAAATTATGTACCTGCTCTGCATGTTTCAAATGACATTACCCATGTTTGTTTTTTTTTATATAAGTTTTTATTTTGCATTTAGTGAAACATAAAATGTACAACAAGGTCTAGGCTTGAAGAAATAAAGGAAAGAAAGTGTAAGATAAGAAGAGAGAAAGAGACGAGCCAGGGGGAACTCATTCGCTTCAGATCATTCCATATATTTACCCATTACATTGGTCATACATAACTATTTATTACCGCGAGGGGTTAACCTCTAGCCATGTAGCTCAGATGACTTCACTCCAGTGTTGTTTAACCTTATCTTATTGGGTGGTGTTTGACCGCATCAGTATTATATACATGTACGTTCGTGTTTCTGCTGGATCGGGCCAGTGGAGGTATAGCTCTAGAGTGATCAGAGTGATCTTGGTAACCGCTTGTGGCCTATATGGGAATTGGGCTTGGAAGGCATGTTTTAGCTGCAGGTACCTGAACAGCATGTTCGCTAAAAGTTGAAATTCATTTTGAAGCCCACCTAGCTATATTGGGCACTGATTTGAAGTATGGGAAGTACTTGTCACCCCATATGGGAGTCCACTTGGACCAAACCGCCTCTTTTTCTGGGCAACTTTGAGCGCCCTCTGAAAGGATTCCACTACCATTCTGATGGGGGGCATTGTCCTTTTTTATTGGGGAGATACCACTATAGGGCAGTTTAGACAGGGCCTCTGGGGAGACTTCGAAGGTTGCACGTTACCCATGTTTATTGAATTTTTGAAAAGCACCTTAGCAAAAATTTTTTAAAAAAGACAATTTTTGTGGTTTACTGACAATGTTTTTCAAAATATAAAACCGTTTTATAACAAAAAGACAATATGCATATGAGACAAAAGTTTGGTTGTTTGTTGCACACCAAATAAACATTTTTTACAACCAATTAAATATGTACACTAGCTGTAAGACACAGGAGGAATGCTGTCTCAACATGCTTTTCAATATGTAGCAGCCCCCATTGACCAGTAAAGGGCAGAGCTTTACAAAGGGTTTAGTGGGTTACAGGCAAGCATTTCTTGCATGACATTCATATACATTAATTAAAGAGCACAAAAAAGTTTCAATTTGGCGAGCCATCGTCCAATGTGGGTGCGCAAGCGTCCATTTCGGTGCGGCGTGTTAATTGTTCGGCAGCCCACTTCATGACTGTCCGCGGCCCGGCGGTTGGGGACCCCTGCTGTAGATTTAATGAGGCTGCTGTTGCAGACAAACACCACTAGATGTCGCTTAATTCTCTAGTGACTGCAGCTCCCCTGCAGTTCTTTAAAGTAACCACTAGGTGTCAGCACTTCTGGAATCTGTCTAATGGTTAGGGGTTCAATACACTCACGGTTTGTTGCAACTTTTAAATACAATGTTTTGTTTTGTTTTTTTACTTGTGGGGGTTTGGCCACCAATGTTTGTTTTAACTTGGAGGGAGCGGGTCATCCATGGTTTTTTTTAACTGGGGGGACGGGCTGGTCACCAAATTTTTTACTTTTTATGGGAGGCCCTGACCACCTTTTGTTCCCCTAATATAATTGGGGGGGGCCCGACCACCAATGGTTTATTTTTAGCTTGTGTGGGTGGGGGAAATTGGTCGCCAATGTCACATGTATACAGGTATGGGACCTGTTATTTAAAATGTTCTTGACCTGGGGTTTTCCAGTTAACGGTTCTTTCCAAAATTTGGATCTTCTTTAAGTCTACTAGAAAATCATGTGAACATTAAATAAATCCAATAATCAGATTTTGCTCCCAATAAAGATTAATTATATCTTAGTTTGGCTCAAGTACAAGGTTCTGTTTTATTATAACAGTGAAAATGAAATCAATGTTAAACATTTGGATTGTTTGATTATAATGGAGTCTATGGGAGAAGGTCTTTCCATAATTTGAAGCTTTCTGTATAATGGGTTTCCAGATAACCAATCCCATACCTGAAGTGGGCTGCTTTGATTTTTTTTTTGCCAGGGCTGCTTTATTCTTCTAGACTGGCCTTGAATGGAACATGTTGTTTGGGAGTCAGTCCCATTGTTGGGTAATGGACAAAATCATACCTGAAGCATGATAAGGCCACTAGCTTGGAAAGTGACAGACACAGACTGGATCTAGGGACATTTAGGTTTGTCCTTGTCCCCTTCCACACCCCCTTGCCCTCCACTGTTGAGGAGCAGTAGATGGACCAGGGACTTGACCCTCAGCTGAGCCCTCTGGTCGGTGAGGCTGGGCTGCCAACACTGCCACCAGGTCTTGGAATCCACGATGGATGTCCAACCTGATCTCATACATCTCAAAATGCATTTGGGCCATCCACCGAAACATTGGCTGCATGGCAGCCATTATTGAGTCGACGACTCCCGGTTGCACCCGAGGTCTCTCACCCCGCCGTCCTTCCTCCTGTGGGCGTCCCCCAATTCCTGCAGCAGGAGCAGCAGCAGCATGACCTAAAAGAAAAAAAAAAATGTATTGATATGTTTACACACGTGTATAACCCATAACAAACAAATGGTAGGGAATGAAGTTGGCAAAGCTATTATTCCGAGTTAGATTGGGGTGTGTGTTTACATGTTTGGGGGTGGCATAATTTGCAATGATGTGAGCAGGAGATAATGTA
This sequence comes from Xenopus laevis, assembly GCF_017654675.1. NCBI lineage: Eukaryota > Metazoa > Chordata > Amphibia > Anura > Pipidae > Xenopus > Xenopus laevis. The sequence goes on from NC_054381.1 coordinate 122,761,597, forward strand.
GTATATGACAATACAGCTGCTCTAACTAAATACAAGTTCTAGGCTCTACATGTGTTGCTTCTCACTTCACATTTTCAGATTGAAGTTCATAAACATTTGTGCTATAGTGGGGAAATGGTTAATAAACAAATGCTTGCCATTTTTAATGTAGATGTACAACTGAACCTAAATAACTAGTACATAAACAATTATACAGAAAAATAGTAGATAAATAAAGATAGCAAAATAGTTTTAGTACATAAACAAACAGCAATGCTGTAAAGAAAAGCACAAGGAATTCCTTAAGTGCAAAACAAAAGCAATATTTTCCCAAAGAAGTGAAATGCTAAAGGTGATATTTAGCCAATTGATGGGTGGAGATGTGGAAAAAAAGGAGTCAGATATTTTTTACAAAGTTGTATTTACTTCTCCAGTCTGTCGTTGTATTTACCTTCATAGAACTCCTCAGAGCTGGATCTGTAGTCTCCTTCCTCATCAAAGTCCTCCTTCGCTGGGCCATTTTTTTTTTTTTTTTTTTTGGGCAAAGTGCGGCCTGATATCTGGACACTGCCAAAACACCTCCTACACCTTGGCTATCCAAATAGAAAGTGAGGGATTAGCAAGAAAATGCACCTAAAATGGCCGCTGGAGGGCTTCCTGTGTAAAAAAAAAAAAAAGTCAGAAAAGGAAGTTGTTTTAAAAAATTTGATTGGATCGATTCGAGTTTAAGTGGGGCAACCGTAGACTCAAATATATTCTCCTATGCGGGGTGGTAAAAAACTTGAATCGAATTTGATTCGTAGTTAATCGAATAAAAGCTATTCAATTGATTTTCAACAATTCGACCATATTGATAAATGTTTTTTACCTAATTTTTAAGAAAAAAAGAAAACGAGTTTATTCGAGTTTCAGACAATTCTAAATTCGAATGTTAATAAATCTGCCCCTACAAGTACACATGGGCCGAAACTTTGCTATGGGTTTGGGTTGGGTGAGTGTTACTAGACGAGCAATCTGCTTGATGCCAAATTTTATATTGAAAAGGTTGAAAATATAGGCTGGAAAAAGGCTGCAATTTATTACAGGTATGGGACCTGTTATCCAGAATGCTCGGGACCTGGGGTTTTCCGGATAATGGATCTTTTCATAATTTGGGTCTTCATACTTTGTCTACTAGAAAATCATATAAACATTAATAAACCCAAATTATATTGCCTCCAATAAGAATTCATTTTATCTTAGTTGGGATCAAGTACAAACTACTGTTTAATTATTACAGAGAAAAAATAAATTATTTTTAAAATTTTGATTTTATTATTATGGCGTCTATAGGAGATGGACTTTCTGTAATTGGAAGCTTTTAGGTCAACGGGTTTCCGGATAGGGATGCGCCGAATCCAGGATTCGATTCGGTATTCAGACAGGATTCGGCCGAATCCTCGTGCCTTGCTGAAACCCTATTTCCGGATAATGGATCCTATGTAGGCTTGCCACCTTTCAAAAAGATTATCACCGGCCGTGGTGGTGGCAGGAAGAAAGGGGCGTGATGTGACTTCAAAGGGGCGGAGCCACGACACGCGATTGGACAGACGCCGGAAAAAAAAGGTACGTTTTCAGCAGATTGGGGGCAGGCCAAGGGCTTTTGATAGGGGTATTACAGATTTACCGGCAGCTACATTGCCGGTACATTTGTAATACCGGCCCCGGCCTTGGCAGGTGTTTTACCGGCTAGGCCGGTAAAATACTGGCCGGTTGGCAACCCTAATCCTATGGGGAAACCCCCAAGCCAGCGATTCCCAGACTTTACCAACATAGGGTCTATTTTGGGGTCTAAACACTAAGAAACTGTATCTTTAATGCTTTACACTAAAACACTTTTATTTTGCAATAAATACCCACTTTCTTTAAAAACTGAAACATGGGAAATACCCAAAAGCAGTACTCAAACAGAACTGTTAGAACGCAATGTGGCCCTGAATTGCACTTGAATTAAAAAAAAGTGTCCCAGCCACCGCCATATCTAATATAAGGGACAGCTAAAGAGTACATGGAAAACTGGCACTGAGGCACATCCTGCTTTTTTACCGTAATGACAATGAACGTGACTGAGTAACTATGACTCGCCGTAAAGCGACGATAAGGAGCGCGGCTGAGTATCACGTCATTTCCGTTCTATCACCGTGCCCTTCAGGTCGTAGATATGGCGGCTTCCGGAGGCAGCGGAGGGAAAGCGACAGAGCTGCTGAGATGTTTGCCGCGGGTTACTCTTGCCAACCTGAGACCGAACCCTGGCGCCAGGCACAGAGTGAGACTTACTGCTCAGATCCTGTCTGTCATACACTTGTCTGTGTCTGTAATATTAGCGCACACGTGCTTCCCAGAGGCTATCCTGCTGATTTCTAAGCACTCGCCGCTTGTCACTGAGATGTTTCTCTGTTCAGCGGCGTTTTGGTCAAACCTGTTCGTGTCAGCGATGGCCGTGCAGTGTCTACTCATATATATTAGTATATAGTGCCAGCGTTATTGTACTTGTAGTTCTTTTCCCACCAGTAGTTTGCTGAGATTCATGGCAAGCTCAATATGCCTTTATATGAAATACTGGTAACAAAGACCAATTGCATGACAGTTGAGACCTCTAAAACATAAATCCTATTGGCTAAAATGGCTGCAGAATCTCAAGGACAATGGGAGCAGATATGTGGGACTGGTCACCAATGGTCTCGTGTACAGGTTCCTCACTTTAACAACAACAACAGTAAATACTTTTTACTAAACAAGAATCAGTGATCAGATATTGACACACAAATGTCAGCCTTTTTAATCATGAGGTTGCTTGTTCCTTTGCTTCTGCCACCAGCCTTGTGCATAGGGGTCTTGTAAAGCCCAATGAATAATGGACAACCTCTTACTCAAATGTTTCCGCTACTACTCTCAGAACTAAGAGCTGCCTTCTGTGTCCTGAGTTTTGCAGTCCCAAAAGGGTCTGGATGGTATCAGGGTTCATGCACTCAAAAACTGTTTTTTTTTTAATGCATAGCAAAAGCAAATGTAACTCTAAGTAACTTTACGTTGATTAAACATTTTCAGTGGTTTTAATATTGCTTGTTTATATTCTTTGCCCTTATATATATATATATATATATATATATATATATATATATATATATATATATATATATATATATATATAGAGTAATTCGGAATGGGCAGCACTCCGCCTTTGAAGCTTGTCTCGGGTGCAGGGTAAATTAAATGAATAATAAAGAAGAAATTACAGCAACACAGAGTCCTTTGGTGAAAAATTCAAAAGTGTATTAAAAATACATGTAAAGCCGAATATATATATAGAGAGAGAGAGAGACTCTATAGTGGTGCAGTCGCGATACAAGTAACTGCCTGGGTGCTGGTTATAGCATAGTGTAATAATCCAAAAAATAAAACCGCACTCCAAGGTCTTGAAATAGTGGAAAATTTATTTCAACGTTTCGGCACACTGACTCGGGCCGTCTTCAGGAAGTGAAACCGGCCCGAATATATATATATATATATATATATATATATATATATATATATATATATATATATATATATATATATATATATATAACACGATGGATCAGCACACACTGTAATTTTGCGAAGCAATAAGTGTGTGCTGATCCATCGTGTTATATACATGCCTACCTTTGATCGTGCACTACTGGAAACATCGGTTTGAGTGCTGGTACTGTGGGACTCCATATATATATATATATATATATATATATATATATATATATATAAACAAATCTATGCAAATAAATATCACTTGATTTATGAAGAAGAAATTGGTGTGGGGATCTATGTGAAATTTATATATTGGTTTACATGCAGTCTGTCGTCACTTAATTAAATAGTACCAATAAGTTATACAGCTATTTTTTTTTTTTTTTTAATTTATAACAAACTGGTTATGGAATAAAATTAGTATCAGAGAGCCTTACAGTCTAAAGGTTTCAATAAAATCCCCGCTTCAAGTCTTTTTATGATGCTTCTTTATACATAGTATTATAATGTATACACCCAAATTTAATAAAAGGAGCCAAGTTTGCCCAGGTGCAGTAACCCAAAGCAACCAATAAGATGTTTGCTTTTAAATGGGTGACCAGTAAATGCCACCTGCTGATTGGTCGCTGTAGGCGACTAGACCCGATCCAAACTATGCACAATTTATTACGTAAGCTCCTTAGTTAATATAACACTGTGAGAAAACAAACATTTTCCACCTTTAAGGTGACAGGAGCAATAAGAGAAAAAATACCTAGATATCAATGCAATTCATTACAGCCATGTGCTGTATGATTTTGAGTTATATATAGTAGGTTGCCTGAATTCTGCAGGCCGGTTCTTGTTTTTAACAGAATCCCTTTCTTCAGAAAGAAATGATCTTCAATTAAACTTTCTTTTGTTAATTTTCAGGAAAAAAGACGAGGCCGCGGTATCCACGGTGGTAGAAAAAGTGGCCGAGGGCACAAAGGAGAGACCCAGAGAGGAAATCAGCCACGTTTAGGCTTTGAAGGTGGCCAAACTCCTTTTTATCTAGTTATACCTAAATATGGCTACAATGAAGGACATAGGTGGGTATCTGTTAAATCTATATTTATAGATGTTATCGCAATAATTTGGTAACTTATAATATCCTTATATTTTACAAGAGGGTGTACTTTATTCACTATATATATAACCACCCAATGGTTCTATCTGTTACCTGCTACAAAATAATGCACCAGACAGGGTATGGTTTGCTTAGTGTTGGACTCCTCTTCTTTTCCGTCTTTCATGTACCCCCAACGCTACTATTGCTGGTTACACCCCTGTAAAATGAACTTTCCCTTAAAGGGATACTGTCATGGAAAAAAATGTTTTTTTCAAAACACATCAGTAAATAATGAGCTCCAGCAAAATTCTGCACTGAAATCCATTTCTCAAAACAGCAAACATTTTTTTATATTTAATTTTGAAATTTGACATGGGGCTAGACAGATTGTCAGTTTCCCAACTGCCCCCAATCATGTGACTTGTGCTTTGATAAACTTCAGTCAATCTTTACTGCCGTACTGCAAGTTGGAGTGATATCACCCCCTCCTTCCCCCCCCAGCAGCACATCAGCAGAACAATGGGAAGGTAACCAGATAGCAGCTCTTTAACACAAGATAACAGCTCCCTGGTAGATCTAGGATCAGAATTTAGTAAAATCCAGGTCCCTCTGCGACACATTTAGTTACATCGAGTGGGAGAAACCGCCTGTCAAAATGCAGTTCCATCCTAAAGTGCTGACTCTTTCTGAAATAACACATGACCAGACAAAATGACCAGAAATGGTTGCCTACACATCAATATTACAACTAAAAAAATACAATTGTTGGTTCAGGAATGAAATTTTATATTGTAGAGTGAATTATTTGCAGTGCAAACAGTGGAATTTAAAAAATTAAAACTACATCATTAAAAACATGGCAGAATCCCTTTAAGTGTAAATCTAATATGTCATGGGGAAGTGAGGGGCTCATTTACACAGAGATAATTGTCACACTTTTTACTAACTCCTCTGTTTCTTGAAGGTGAGGAGAGGTATGTGAGGGTATAAAAACATAAAGATTTTTTTAAGACCATATTCAGGGCATTTTATCAATACCTAGAACTTGAATCCCTGGTGACCAGCAAAACGGGGGATCGGCCAACCCCTCAACAGTACAAAGAAAGAAGTTCACTGGCACTCAGGTAATGCTAGCAGGGTGAGACCCTTGCTTTAAATTTATTTAGTGCGGCATGCAACGTTTCGGGGACAACTTGATAAAGGGGTTGTCCCCGAAATGTTGCATGCTGCACTAAATAAATTTAAAGCAAGGGTCTCACCCTGCTAGCATTACCTGAGTGCCAGTGAACTTCTTTGTTTCCCTTATTTATTTGGCTCATAGTGGACACTGGCATACGTATTATATTCAGTGAATTAAAGCCCTGTAGCACCAGAATGTATATGTATAAATCAGCACTAAAGGATCATCCCTAGAGTGTTGCTCAGAGTTCGTTACTTATATAAATTTATAGAAAGACCCATGTATGTTGTAAAGTATATTCTCTTTTAAAAGAGTAGCTGGAAGTTAGGAAGTTCTTGATGCTTGACAATTGGTAGAGGTTGCTGCCAATATGCCTTGCATGGGCAGCTGGTGAAATGGTTTTTCAACCAGGATGGGATAGGGAGGATGGAATTAAGTGTCTATAAAGGCAGCAGGTGGATAGAAGACTCGGTTCTTCACAGTCAGGACAGTGAGGTTGTGGAATGCACTGCCGGGTGATGTTGTGATGCTGATTCAGTTAATGCCTTTAAGAATGGCTTGGATGGTTTTTTGGACAGACATAATATCAAAGGCTATTGTGATACTAAGCTCTATAGTTAGTATAGGTATGGGTATATATAATTTAATTAAAAGTAGAGAGGGGTGTATGTATGGATGCTGGGTTTTCATTTGGAGGGGTTGAACTTGATGGAATTTTTGTCTTTTTTTCAATCCAATTTAACTATGTAACTATGTAATGCAACCTTTATTTTTTTCTTTTCTTTATGCATTCATTTGAGCTTTATGACATAGATTCAGGATAGTTAATTTTATAAACATATATGATGTATTAATATTAAAGCAGTCTCACTTATTATTCTTTAGCTTCCGGCGACAATACCAGCCTCTTAGCCTCAATCGTCTCCAGTACCTCATTGATCTGGGTCGAATAGACCCCACTCAACCCATTGACTTAACACAGCTTGTCAACGCCAGGGGAGTTACAATACAGCCACTCAAAAGGGATTATGGTGTACAACTTGTTGAAGAGGTAAGATTAATGGTTACTGTTTTACCTCTCCACTTCCTCTGCTCCCCTAATCCCCTCAGTAACTTAAGATGTCCATAGACTTGCAGATATATCCTTATGTTTGACGCACGATCACTTGTTGCAATCTCCCGACCTACCACTAACCATTCAGTAAAGTAGTACAAAGAACAAATCAGATGATGTTTTGGCCGTTAATTCAAGAAGACCGAATTGTTATGTCCGACAAATAGTAGTGACAGTCACCCATTGATACTGCCAGATAGGCAATACATGCAGAGATATTTTCGTTAGCCAACAGAAATCTTCTAATCTGTGTGACCAACTAAGCGACCAATCGCCATGGCACGAAAAATGTCGGGACAATCCACATGCGATCTAAAAATCATACAAAACGAAGATTTATACGACTTTATCTTTGAGTCTACGGCCAGCTTAAAGGGGTTGTTCACCTTTGAGTTTACTTAAAGTATGATGTAGAAAGTGATATTCTGAGATAATTTGCAATTGGTTTTCATCTTTTATCATTTCTGTTTTTTGAGTTATTTAGCTTTTTATTCAGCAGCTCTCCAGTTTGCAATTTCAGCAATTTGGTTGATAGGGTCCAAATTACCTTAGCAGCCATGCACTGATTGGAATATGAATAGAAGAGGCCTAAATAGTAAGATGAGTAACAGAAAGTAGCTTTAACAATAAATGTGTTGCCGTCTAGAATTTGTTTTTAGATGAGTTTGAGTTAGTGACCCCCATTTGTAAGCTGGAAAGAGTCCAAAAAAGAAGGCAAACAATATATATATATATATACACACTTAACATACTAACATACTAAAAGTTAAATGAAAGGAGAATCACCCCTTTAGGAGTCTTTCTTTTTCTGCTCCAACAGATTGAATATACTGTTTATGTTCTTTATGCTGTGACATAGAAAGGCATCATTTGTCTGTACTGAACATTATCCACAAACTTTTATACATGTTAATAGGATTTGCCCTCTTTATTCAACTGAGTAATTCTTTTTAGATGTTCTAGAACTAGCACTAGTTGTTATCGTAAGAAATGGTGTTATGTAGCTGCCTATGGAGAAAACACACTGTTGCTTGTTTGCTAACAGTTGGCAGATATCTACCAGTGCATTACCTCATGGAACCCAATCAGAAATCATTTTTATCACTCTATGTGAGTAATGCTTGTGCCAGTTCTAACAACTCATCTCAACAATTTCAATGTTTGCTTTTCAACTGACCAGTCAATGCCACCTGCTGATTGGTTGGAAAGCTTACAAGAACTTGTGTAGTCTTTGCTATCACCATCCCCTTTCCATTGTGCTGGTGGAATGCCTTGTTAACTTGGCTTACTGAACTGAAGGAAGTTTGCTCACTGTTAATATATGATAACCACTACATTTTAAAAACCTTACTATATATTTTAAAAATAGGAAGGCCATGTCACACCAATCATATAGGTGCCAGGGAAGAAAGCTACAATCTGTTTTGTTCTGCAAAGAGATTAGTGTGCAATGGGAGGCACTATACCAGCCAGTTAGTTCATTTTGGAGTGAAAATGTTTCTGTAGAAAATCCACCCTATCTGTGCATTAACAGGCAAATGCCGTGCCTGCACGCACTGGTATTGGGGCAGATGGATGTTTTCTCTCATGGAGGCAAGTTGAAGTGATATCACCTACCTTCCTTTCCCCCCAGAAGCATAACAAAACAATGGGAAGGTAACCAGATAGCAGCTCCCTAACACAAGATAACAGCTGCCTGGTAGATCTGAAAACAGCACTCAATAGTAAAAATCCAGGTCCCACTGAGACACATTCAGTTACATTGAGTAGGAGAAACAACAGTTAGCCAGAAAGCAGTCCCATCCTAAAGTGTTGGCTCTTTCGGAAAGCACATGACCAGGCCTACACATCAATATTAAACTGAAAAAAAATACACTTGTTGATTCAGGAATAACATTTTAAATTGTAGAGTGAATTATTTGCAGTGCAAACAGTGGAATTAAGAAATTCAAACTGCACCATAAAGATCGTGACAGAATCCCTATAATGACATAATGACATTCTATATTATATTTATACACTGGGCACATAACTTTTTATTTCAAGACCATGTTGCAGCTTGAAATGTATCACAGTTTATCCTGTGTCAGTGTGAACCAGGTAACCAGTCAGTGTGGTGTCTGTGTAAAACATTTGCATTGCGCAAGTGCTGGAAATTGTAGTCTTCTGGAATTTACGTGATCCAAATATTTTACCGCTGGTGATTCATACTAATCATAAACCCTTGCACAACTTAAAGCTAAAAGTCCCCTTTATTACAAATACATTAAAAGCTATGTTAACCTCATACAAAGAGCCTAACACATTTCATGGTCACTCAGCACTTAATGATAATCATCATGTATTCACTGCCTGAGTCATGTAGACTTGAGAGACAGAAGGCCCATTTCTCTTGCAATTTCTTTTCTTTTCATTGTGCGGTCATATTATATACATAACTAAACAAGCAAGCGCTACATCTTAATTACAGTCTTAGAATAAGAATATTTGTAACACTGTCACAAGCAAATCGCTCACCAAGTGATCAGAAAGTGCACCAATATGTAAAAAAAAAAAAAAAAAACAGGTTAGTAGATGCATTACTTATTTAAATTTGCTTATATGGGTTCCTGACCTGCTTTTCGTTTGAGTGCACATTTAGAACATATCATCAAATCTAAAAGCAATGTGTAGATATTCAACAAGAATATAATTTTTATTAACATCGTAGTAAATTATTGAACTTTGACTTTTCACTTTTAAATAGATTTATAATAAATACATAGGGGGCCTAGATCTTATATGGTGGCTCCACGCTATGCACATTTTAGTTAAAGGCTTGCCAGCTGAGTGTAAATAATGATATGTTGGTTATAGTAGTACTGGCTAGCTGTCTTTTGTTGCAAGCTGATATAATGACCTTGCTGGTGGGGCGACATGCAGATCCAGGAATAACCACTAGGCAGCAGCATCTGCTGCTTAAATATTTAGTTTCCTACTGCACACAAAGCTGCCTTTGTTGCTGGATGACTATTACAAGGTTTTTTCTTAAATGCATTGTAAATATGTAGGCTGTAGATTCACTTTAGTGATCATCAGATATTCTGTACAATGTATTACCATTGGTTTGTCTGCAGAGGGAGCTTTATTTGTGTTTTTCCTGACTTGGAGCATCTGTGGTTGTACTTTTAAGGAGTAATTCAGTGATGAAATGGTCACAAATAATGAAAGGCCACTTGCTTGGCTATGCACCCATGAATGCTTTAATTTTTAGACCATATGTAAGTGTATGTGCAACTTTTTGATTTTTATAACACCATCCAGGCTTAATTGATCCAAAAGCTTCAGGGTAACTGCTGTGAACCAGAGTTAAGTATTTTGGGGTGCTAGTTGATACCTGATATTTTTAAGGCAATGCAAACGTTGATTTGCACTGGAATCACATTGAGTACCCAAACCCTTTGTTCATGTTATTTTGTTGCTTTTATAGGGTGCGGACATATTTGCAGCTAAAGTTAACATTGAAGTCCAGTGGGCCTCACAGCTGGCCATCGCAGCAATAGAGAAAAATGGCGGTGTGATAACAACTGGTTTCTATGATCCACGCAGTCTTGGTAAGTGTGCAGAACATTTTCATTAGTTTAATCCTGTGAAATGTAAAAACCACAGATGAGCATTTAGTGCACCTAGAGCAGCTTCCCATCAAAAGTGCTTGTGAATACGCACTGGGAATTGCCATATGTTACCTCCCACTGACTAAAATGAGAATACTGAACTTTATTAACATTAGAGACAAACATCACTGATGATGTTGCCCCTCAGCAACCAATCAGATATTTGCTTTTGTTTTCTAATTTGTAGGTGCCTGTTCAAATCTAAATGCTGATTGGTTGCTATGGGCAAAATCATCAGTGAAGTTAGTCTCTAATGTTAATAAATATGCCCCTAAGATTTCATTATTGCCTCAAAAGACACAGCAGATGCTCTATACAGGCAATGTGCTGTAAAGGAGAACTAAACCCTAAATATGAATATGGTTATAAAGGCCACATTTTACTTACTGAACTTACTGCACAAGTCTAAAGTTTCAGCTTGTCAATAGCAGCAATGATCCAGGACTTCAAACTTGTCACAGGGGGTCACCATCTTGAAAAGTGTCTGTGACGCTCAAATGATCATTGGGCTCTGAGCAGCTCACAGAAACCTTGAATAACGGGCAGGCACCACTCCGGAACACCGACAAATTAATTAATCAGTAGAATCCAGAAGTCTGAGCAGCTGTTGAGAAGCTGAGCTTAGGGGTCATAGCAAATTATCAAGCAGAAAATGAGGTTGGTCTGTAATATAAGCTGATGCTACAGGGCTGATTATTACATTCTGATGCTAGTTGCACTGGTGTCTGTGCTGCCATGTAGTAATTATCTGTATTAATTACTAATCAGACTTATATTCTATACATATATATTCTATGTGTTCAGTATATTGAGTAGTTCCTATACACAGTAAGTGACAGCAGCACAGAGCATGTGCAGTGAATCAGCAGAAAAGAAGATGGGGAGCTACTGGGGCATCTTTGGAGACACAGATCTTTACTGCTTAAGGGCTGTGGTTGCCTTGGGCTGGTACAGAAGCACAAAACATAATGTACAGAAACCAGTGCAACTAGCATCAGAATTTAATAATCAGCCCTGTAGCATCAGCTTATATTGCAGACTCACTTCATTTTTTGCTTGATAATTTACAAAAACCCCTAAGCTTAGCTTCTCAACAGCTGCTCAGAGCCCACTGGGCATGTGAGTGTCGCAGACACTTTTCAAGATGGTGACTCCCTGTGACAAGTTTGAAGTCCTGGATCCTTACTGCTATTGAGGAGCTAAAACTTTAGGCTGGTGCAATAAGGTCAGTAAGTAAAATATGGCATTTTTAACCATATTAATAGTTAAAGCACCTTTCCTGTATGGAGCGTCTGTTGTGTCTTTGGAGGCAATAATGAACTCTTAGGGGCATATTTATTAACATTAGAGACTAACTTCACTGGTGATTTTGCCCATAGCAACCAATCAGCAATTAGATTTGAACAGGCACCTACAAGTTAGAAAACAAAAGCAAATATCATCGCAGGTGATTTTTGTCTCCAATGTTAATAAAAATGCCCCTTAGTTTGCTCTTCATATTTTATTTTAATGGGATGTGATTTACATTCTTAGTTTTGCTTCCCTCTATAATACATATGTCTAGGGTAAGTAATACCTGTCACCAGATTGTATGGCTAGATTTATATTGTTCTTTTTGTTTGCAGTTCCAGACATTGCCTTTTGCAAAGATCACATTACTTGGTCAGAGCTCAGCTGCTTTTATCATATCGTATATGTTTTATCATATGTAATTAATAATAATTGCAAAACTGTCAACCATGCAAATTAACTGTCTTGTTCGCCTCTTTGTTCATAGATGTTTTATGCAAACCAGTCCCTTTTTTTATGCGTGGCCAACCTATCCCAAAACGTATGCTCCCCCCTGAGGATCTAGTAAAGTATTACACCGATGCTGAAAACCGTGGATATCTGGCTGATCCAAGAAACGTATTGGAAGCTAGAAAGCAGTTGGCAAGGAAATATGGGTATGTTCTACCAGACATTACCAAAGATGAACTGTACCAGATGCTGAGTACCCGCAAGGATCCCCGACAGATATTTTTTGGGCTTGCCCCTGGCTGGATAGTGAACATGCCTGAAAAGAAGATCCTAAAGCCGACAGATGAGCGATTACTTTCATATTATAGCTCATGATCAATGGCACTAAACATTTAGTAATAGGTTTGCTCAAAAGATGACAGTTCTTGCATGTAATAGTCTTGTTTCTGCAGGATCTATAAAAAGCATTTGTCATTCCATACTTTTGTGATTAAAATAAACATTATACGTATGACATATAACCCTATGAATGCTTTGTGGAAATTCATTTGTCTTTTCTAATGATTATGGACACAGTTGTCTAAGCTTCGCTATCCTCAATAGATATTTTATTCAGATTTAAGGCATTTTATTAAAGGGGTTGTTCCTATTTCAGTTAACTTTTAGTGTGATGGAGGGAATGATATTCTGAGAGTTTGCCATTAGTTTTCATATTTTTAGTCTTTTTGAGTTATTTAGCTTTTTATTCAGCAGCTCTCCAGTTTACAATTACAAATTAAATAGGGTCAAATAGAGTCCAAATTACCCATGCATTGATTTGAATAAGGGACTGGAATATGAATATGAGAGGCCCGTATAGAAAGATGAGTAATAAAAAGTAGCAATAACAATAAATGTGTAGCCTTACAGAAAATTTGTTTGTTTAATGGCGTCAGTGACCCCCATTTAAAAGCTAGAAAAGGCCAATAATTCAATATTATAACATAGTAAAAGTTAACTTCAGGGTGTACTGCCCTTTAAAGCATGGGTGCCTATCCGTGTACAAACAAAACATAGATTATAAAAATCTACACACTTGATGAATGGCTGCTGGCTTTACTCGTTAAGGTCTGTTCATCTAAATTCAAATTCGTGAATTTCATTTTTTTTTTTTAAATTCTAAGAAACTTCCATTTTTACCAAACATAAATGTTTGCTTATTAATTAGAGAATTCAGAGTTGTGAATTTCATATTTTTTTTTTTAATTCTAAGCATCCATTTTTACCAAACTCAAATGTTTGCTTTTTAATTAGAGAATTCAAATTTGTGAATCTCATATTATTTTTTAATTCTATAACTTAAATTTTGACAAAACTCAAATGTTGGCTTATTAATTAGAAAATTAGAATCTAAATGTAACAAAAACGGGATTAATTAAAACCATGAAAAAGAAACCTGAATGCCGCAAAGTCGTGTTCCGCTCATCAGTTGAACTGAAAAGAAAATCACTTACTTTTTGCCTATGACAATTCCCATTGACTTCTACATGAACTCACCAGTGTATTAGCTGGACCAGAGGAATGTTGTCTGGACTGCCCGTTTCTTTTAAAACACTCCAGTTTACAGGTCTCAAGATTCTCTGGCCAGAAAATATTCTCTTTTTAGTAACCTCTTCCCTGGAGCTTACATCTGCCATTATAGAGGAATTTATCTAAATCTTCCAAAGCATGACCTAGAGCTAGTAACTATAAATAGGGTTACATTAGGTGACCTAGTCACCAATAGCCTTAAAGGATCAGTAAAATCAAAAACATTTTTAAAAAAATTTGTTTGTATACTACGAAAAAATAACACCAACACATATTAAACTTTGCGCTCCTCTTCAGAAACTGTCACCTTTTCTGAAGTGGAGCGTAAGAGGGGATTCGGTAAGTTATTTCTAAATAAAGTCTTTACGATTTTAAAGTTTAATATGTGTTGGTGGGTTTTTTGTTTTTTTTTGAGTATACAAACAATTTTTTTTTTAAATTATTTTTGATGTTACTGGTCCTTTAATGGGGATGTTCACCTTTCAATCAACTTTTAGTATGATATCCTAAGACCACTTGCAACAGGGTTTCATTTTTATTATTTTTTTGTTTTGTTTTTTATTTAGCAGCTCTCCAGTTTGCAATTTTAACAATATGGTTTCCAAATTCCCCTGGCAACCATGCATTTAATTGAAAAAGAAACTGAAATATGGATAGGAGATCAACTGGATAGAAAAATGAGTAATAAAAAGTAGCAATAACAATACATTAGTAGCCTTACAGAGCATTTGTTTTGTAGATGGGGTCAGTGACCCCCATTGGAAATCAGTCAAATTGGAAATAGTCAGAAGAAGCCAAATAATTCAAGCAACTTTTTAATAGGCCTACGTTTTTTCTTTTTTAATCATTCTACAACATACTAAAAGTTATCTTAAATGTGAGCCACCCCTTTAAAGGGATAAGACAAAGATCACATTTACCTTCCAGGTGCAGCTGTACTACAAAGCTCTGCTTCATAACATTTCAATTGTTTTAGCTAAATACATTTATTTTTCAAAACAAGTTTTATGGGCCGTGGCCCGTTTTTTTTCTGTGTATCATCGTAGTTATAACACGTATTTACTCTTATGACATATCTGCTTCAGCTGAGCCACAAACCTCTTGTATAAAGAATGCAGCAATCTAACATCTCACTTCCAGTAGCAATCTGACTTCCTTCAACAAATAGAAATTGGGTTCAAAGGAATTTGCTGTGAAAGGAGCTATGTTTACGCCAAAGTGGAATGTGCATTTTTTACATGTGATATCACTGGTTTGGTGCGGAATGATAAGCTGCAGTGGTTATAAAGAGAAACAGCTTGAAAATGGAATTTCCAGGTTTCTGCACTGTCGAGTATATTTTAACGATTATCGTGATGGTGTACTTTTATGTGTAGCTGTGTATTGCAGCAGCATAGGATACAGCGCATGTGTAAGTCTCTACAATAATTATTTCATAAAAGCGCTCTCTACTACAAGGGCACTTTATGGAGCTGAAACAACTGCTAGTAGCTTCATAAAGCCTTAAAGGGGCGCTTCACCTTTAAGTTAACTTTTAGTATGTTATAGAATGGCTAATTCTAAGCAACTTTTCAATTGGTCTTCATTTTTTATTTTTTAAAGTTTTTTTTAATTATTTACCTTCTGACTCTTTCCAGCTTTTAAATGGGGGTCACTCACCCCATCTAAATAACAAATGCTCTGTGAGGTTACAATTGTATTGTTATTGCAACTTTTTATTATTCATCTTTCTATTTAGGCCTCTCCTATTTCATATTCCAGTCTCTTATTCAAATCAATGAATGGTTGCTATGGCAATTTCTAGGGATGCACTGAATCCAGGATTCGGTTCTGGATTCGGCCTTTTTCAGCAGGATTCAGATTCGGCCGAATCCTTGTGCCTTGTCGAACCGAATCTTAATTTGCCTATGCAAATTGTGGGGAGGGCGGGATTTCACGTGACTTTTTGTTACAAAACAAGGAAGGAAACAAATTTGCAATATACAAATTAGGATTTAGTTCAGTATTCGACCAAATCTTCTAAGATGGATTTGGGGATTCGGCCGAATCCAAAATACTGGATTCGGTGCATCTAGGGTTGCCACCTTTTGCTAACTTTTTCCCGGGTGGCGGGTACAAAAAGGGGTGGGGTGTGATGTCAAAGGGGGTGGGGTTGTGCCGTAAAGGGGCAGGGCCACAGTGCGGCCAGGACAAAAACGGAGGAAAAAAGCTGTTTACAGGGGATTGGGGATGGGCTGAGGGGTCTTTTTAAGGGTATTACAAATTTACCGGCAGCTACATTGCTACATTTGTAATACCAGCCCCGGCCTTGGCATGTGTTTTACCGGCTAGGCCGGTAAAATACCGGCCGGGTGGCAACCCTAGCCCGTGCATCCCTAGTAATTTCTTATTCAAATCAATGCATGATTGCTAGGGTAATTTGGCACCTAGCAACCACATTGCTGAAGTTGCAAACTGGGGATCTGCTGCATTAAAGGCTAAATAACTAAAAAACCACAATGGTTAAAAAATGAAAACCAATTGCAAATTGTATCAGAATATCATCTCTACATCCTACTAAAAGTTAAAGGTGAGCAACCCCTTTAAAGGGATAGTCCACCTTTTTTCAGTTCAGTTCTCAGATTGTTCACCAGAAATAGACTTTTTTCCACTTCATTTTTCAATAGTTTTTATTGGCAATTATAAGAATAAACCACCAGGTTAACATAAGAAAATGAATGAATGGACGAGTGGTGGAATTCACACTAGTTGACCATGGTGATCTCTAACTTCACTCTTTGATAAATATACCCCAGTTGTATACCCTCGTACTTTGCTCTCCTAGTTTTGTTTAACAACAACGTATCAAACATATATTCCCTTTAAACTTCCTTCATAGCTATAAAGGAATGGGGGGAGGGGGCAAGACAAACGGAGTAATTAAAAATATGTTTGTTCAAGGCCCAGCGAGCAGACTGTCTTCGGCGCTAAGAGACGTGCTAGTTCCGTGCGCATCTTCTCTGCGCCAACACTCGTCAGGAGGAGAGCCCTTCCGACTCCAGGACAGGGGCCTGTGTTTGGCCTCAGCTGCTGCCACAGTCTTGCCGGCTGGATCGGAGAAGCCCCAGGAGGAGGAGGACATAACAGTTCCGCAGCGGCAGCCGCAAGTCACCGAAACAGTGTGACACTGTGAGAAAGAGAATGAATATGCATTTATACTTCATTATATAATAATAAAGAAACTATATAAATGATGACCAAGTTACAGTACTTAGCAAATCAGTTACTAAAGCACACGTGGTTCACAGACGCCAGAGAGATATAGTGGAGAGGAGGGGGAAGCTCCGCCCCCTTTGTGACATCATCGAGCTCACATTCTGACAGGAAGCAGGAGTCTGGCTGCCACAGTCGGATGCAGAACTGGGTTTATTAAGTGAAAGAAAGCTTTAAGGAGAAAACAGTCAGCATGACATATAGGTAACTTCAAATGAAGAATCATTTTTTTAAAAGAAGTTTTTTTGGTGTCAGCATCCCTTTAACTGCTGACCCTAAATTCCCAATTCTGCTATAGGATTAATTGTACAAGAATCTGATGCTGATCTTCAGGGCTTCTGTCTATATGACTTATGTTTATAAACTGTATATGACATGAGAAAACAATGCTCTCATTAAGAAGAAAACAAGTCATTAGCTTTCTAGTTTTCACTACATGCTGTTTGTATCCTGCAAGTTGCACCTCAGGAAATGCACGTGACTGGCGACTTTCTTTTCAATATCACAATGCTTCAAAATCCATCCCTGGAAAATTTATTGCCTTCCCTCATTTGTAATCATTTTTTCTTATGAACTAATTCACTATTGTGCTTTGAGTCTGCATCAGTTCCTAGAGCTCTCTCTGGAAAAGGTAACCAAAACTCAGGCTAGGGAGGAAGTCGGCTTCTCTCAAGAGAGATGAGGCGATAAAGGAGAAATGTGTATTTTATTTTATTTTTTTTGACATTAAGGGACCTTATCAAAGGTTGAGGTGAATTTTCGATTGAAAAAAAAAAAATCCCATAGATATGAATGGAGAGTTGAGGAATTTCACTCTCACAATCTCTAACTTCACTTTTTGATAAATATGTCCCTATATCTTTATGAGGATCAAAGTTTAAGAACTTTTAACTAATAAAACAAAGAATTTTTCAAGACTACACTAAGGGGCAGATTTATTAAGGGTCGAAGTGAATTAGAGGGAATTTTCGAAGTAAAAAAAATTCAAAATTCTAAGTAATTTTATCGAATAGGATACTACGACTTTGAATTTACTTCGAGCGCAGAATACCCAAATTCGATGAAAAAAGTTCGCATCCGATATTCAAAGTATTTCAATTCGATGGTCGAAAAAGTATTTTTTACTTTGAAATTCGACCCTTGATAAATCTGCCCAAAGGGTACGAAAAACTTTGAAATTCGTACAAATAGAATTAATATCGCATTTGGTCGAATTCGATTCAAAGTTTTTCCCCCAAAAAAACTATGATTTTTCAAAGTCCACCAATTGACTCCAAATAGGTTCTAGGAGGTCCCCCATAGGCTCAAACAGCAATTCAGCAGGTTTTAGATGGAGGATGGGCAAAGTCGAATTTTTAAAGAGACGGTACATTTTAGGTACAATTTAGGATTTTCAGATTTTTTTCAAATTCAAATTTGGACTATTCCCTAGTAAAGTACACAAAAAATAGCTGAAATCTAATTTTTTTTATTCTAAAATTCTCCTCAACCCTTGATAGATCTGCTCCCAAGACCCAGTACAAATGGGATATGTCTGAGCTTAAAGCATATCTTAAGTAAGTTGGAAAGAAGTCGTTACCAAAAAAAAGGAATATGTGTAGAAGAGATTTTCTAGAGTGGAACCGGGGATGTGAACACAGGAGCAGTCATTAATACACAGAATTCACATAGATAAACTTAGGACACTGAACTATCAAACTATCACTAAAGAGAGCCCTTTCTTCCAACTGGGGAAGCATAAAGAGAGTACAGGTAGGGGATCTGTTTCCAGAAAGCTCCAAACTACGGGATGGCCATCTCCTATAGACTCCATTATATAATCATTAATATTACTCAAATTTTTAAAAACTGTAACCCTGTTCTCTGTAATTATAAAGCACTACCTTGTACTTCGGGGGTGACAAAACGGTAGTTTGGAATCTATCAGTAGATTAAGATTTTATCTGAAAAAAACATCTAAGTGATACTGCAAGTCTCTTCAGGGAGTTTGTATCTTCTCTCCCCTCTTATGCAGGGGGCATGGGATATTGTGGTGAAAACAATCTAAAATATTCAGCTCTAATCAGATTTTTTTATTAAAAGGCATAGGGGATTTAAATCTTTATATACACTTATGACGAGGGATGCACCGAATCCGGGATTCGGCCAGGATTCGGCCTTTTTCAGCAGGATTCGACGAATCCTTCTGCCCGGCCGAACCGAATCCTAATTTGCATATGCAAATTAGAGGTGGGGAGGGAAATCGCGTGACTTTTTGTCACAAAACAAGGAAGTAAAAATGGTTTCCCTCTTCCCACCCCTATATTGCATATGCAAATTAGGGTTCAGATTCGGTTCGGCATTCGGCCGAATCTTTCACAAAGGATTCAGGGGTTCGGCCGAATCCAAAATAGTGGATTCGGTGCATCCCTACTTATGACATAAACCTGGGCCACTGGATGTTAGAACTATGTTCAATTAGTCTGACAAAAGTAAACAATTTGTTACTGTTGTTTTATTTTTAACATGTATTTATAAAGTGCCAACATATTCCACAGCTCTGTGAAATAAATGGGTGTAAACAATAAACATATAGATAATGTACAAAAATATAACCGATACAAGAGGCAAAGAGGGCCCTGCTCAAAAAAGCTTACAATCTAAAAAGAGAACACGTGTGAGGCACAAGGACTGGGGATATTATTCTGACAACTGTATTCCTTTAAACAACTTATTATTAAAGGAGAAAGTTTAATAAATAAGTTGGCTAGAAATGTTGTACATTATGTTTTGGGCTTCTGTACCAACCAAAGGCAACTGCCCTTTAGCAGTAAAGATCTGTGTCTTCAAAGATGCCCCAGTAGCTCCCCATCTTCTTTTCTGCTGATTCACTGCACATGCTCTGTGCTGCTGTCACTTACTGAGCTTAGGGACCCACTCACAATATACAATACAGGTATAGAATAAGTGACATAGAAGTTCTATGACCATATAAAGACCAACGGACAAGTGCTTTTATATAGGTCATGGAACTCCAAGGTGAATTATAATATCCTACTGTTTTACAACAGGGGGTACATTATTTGCTATATACAGTAATATACAAGTCTCAGTGAGTCATGTGATACAAATAACATCACTAAGAACCAATTATAAGTGAAGATATCACAAAGCACTGTTTATAAGGATATCATTTACATAATATTGATAGTTCTTGTATAATAACAGAAGATGCATGGATTTATTCTTTCAAACTTAATATGATCTGCTACATTGTAAATGTTTTATGCTTTGTAAAACCCAATGAAAATGTTGAAAAACAATAACATAAGATATTCACTGGCTAATTAATATTACGGGGATTATAAATTAAAGGTCGAGTTGAAATCTTGAAATATTTGAGTTTTTTTCACTAGAAAACTCAAATTTTTAGAGGGAAAAAAACTAGATTTTTTCGAGACCTATACCCTGATGCTGCAAAAAGCCCAAATACGAAAATCTCAGACCTGTCGAGATCCTGTATAAGTCAATGTGAGATGCACCTATCCCAATTGTGGTCTGCACTGGGTTAAGCCTGAAAATCCGACTTTTTCAAGGTTTTCGGGTAAAAACTGAGCGACTCAGGAATGAGCCTGAAAAATTCATATGATTTGAGGTTTTTTTTCTCGATTTTATTGCGTTTTTTCACGATCTGATTAAATCGAGTTTTTATAACTAATAAATAAGCTAAAATCGGGCATGGGAGTTTGGTCAAGCTTTTTTTATTAATATTATTAGATAAATTCAGATTTTAGTAAATAACCCCTTATATAGTAATATTACCTCATGCATTTCTTTGACTTTTGTGGAAATAGTTATCTATGAGGGGTGCATCAGTGCAATAACACATTCCAAAGGCACAGCAAGTATTTGCCTTCAGACCTCCTAAAGTCCCTACAGGTGAAAGGGAAGCACCATAATAGGATAACAGAGAGGGAATGAAAACAGGAAACAGATGTCTGGTGACGTGTTGTGATTGGGTAGGATTTGCTCACTTAACGTTCATTTAGTCAAAAGGCAGCTGTATCCTATAATATTGTCCATAGCTCCTGAGCCAAAACAGCCACGTTCCCCAAGATCCGGTCATTCTCATTTGACAGAACAATCTTAAAGGTGATTTTGTATAGCTTTAGTGTAGCCTCCACTTATAAACTGAAACAGACGGTTGTTCTTTCATCACCTTTGCTTTTCCACTGTATTTGACATACAGGACTTCACAACAGTGTAAATTTATACATACACATATGTATATACATAATAAAGATACTTGTTTGTGTCTGTTTTTTTAATTAACCCTCGATATTCGACCCTTGATAAATGTGCCCCTATATGTTACTTTTAAATGGGCCCAAATATATTCATGTACCATGTGTTCTTTTATGGTATGGTACCTACTATCCAGAATGCTTGGGACCTGAAGTTTTCAGCATAAGGGATCTTTCCATAATGTGAAGAGCCATTCCTTAAGGCTGCTGAAAAACTGATTGACTTGCCACCATTAATATCAATGTACTGTTTTATCATTACAGAGAAAAAGCAAATCAGTCAAAAATTAGGAATGTTTAGTTTAAAAGGACACTATTATTATTCTTCTTTATTTATATAGTGCTGACATATTCCGCAGTGTTCTAAAAAGGGTGTTCATTATTCACATCAGTCCCTGCCAATTCCCTGCCAGTCCCTGCCCAGCTTACAATCTAAGTCTCTGTCATATTCACACACACACACTATGGTCATTTTTATCAGAAACAAATTAAGTTGCCTGTATGTTTCTGGAGCACTTTTTGCAAGTAGCATCATGACTGGAATCAAACCTAGGATCCCAGGTTGCAAGGCAGTAGTACAAACCATGCTAACATGTTGTTGTTTTTGAGATTTCT
Organism: Xenopus laevis; assembly: GCF_017654675.1. NCBI lineage: Eukaryota > Metazoa > Chordata > Amphibia > Anura > Pipidae > Xenopus > Xenopus laevis. The sequence goes on from NC_054381.1 coordinate 122,783,618, forward strand.
GGGTAGCACCAGGCCAAGCTCTTGTGTGTGAATAAGTGTCATTGTTGACTAGTGGGGATGGAGGAGTTTACTGGGGAGTGGTGGTAGAAGGAGTGGGTGGTAGTGGGGACAAGAACCCAGACTAGGGGTAGGTGACATAAGAGGTACGAGCCAGCATCCCCCCCACTGTTGTGCCCTGGGCACATGCCCCTTCTACCTACCCCTAGTTCCTGCTCTGTTTCTGGGTAATGGACTTCAGGATAGTTGTATTACCAATGAAGGTAAAACGGTTGGGGGAATGAACATTGTGGTGATTTATATCACCTTTGTACCTGTCATTTGGTGGGTGGTGCTATGAATTACTTTTCCTGTAACTATAAGCAATTGTGTGATTTGCATGAAATCATATTGAGCTTGTACGGAAGAAAGGGAATTTGCTCCAATTCATAGGCTACTTACAGAGAAGAATGTGATATCAGTACCAATTCATAGAAAACGGGTTGGTGTTGGTGGTGCTAAATTTGGTACCTGGAAGGCTAAATACTTAACCAGCAATATTCCTTCACTGGGTCTCCATTGGCTCACTTGTAATCTGTTTACGATTAATATTCGTTACATTTTATTTATTACAGGTACTCGAGTAGCATCAATGAAAACCATGGCACAAGGCAGTGACAAAGGCTGGCCTCACATTTCTCTTTCTGCTTTTAAATCCAATGGACTTAAAAATGTCACCAAGAGGCCTTTTAGATGGAAAGTTAACTATGATATTTATTATCTGTATATTGCATCCTGAATACTTGTATTCTCTTTAGCTGTGTCGTTATAACCCCACATTCCCCTTGTTTGATATTTCTGAACATATTCTCATTTCTACAGCTGCTAAAACCGTATCAGAATCTACTGTATTCAACAATTCCTAATACATGACGTGCAGCAATATTTCAGTTCTCCAGGGGACCGGCAATACTGACAGACTTGAGTTCTTTGCTTCCTGTTTGTTATTTGTTCGGCTTTAGAGCCTGTACACTGTGCACAATGTATTTCAAAGCAAGAAGAATTACACTGCCATAACAGGAAAAAGATTTGTCACGTGCAAACAGGATAAAGCTATTCAAATATATATATATATATATATATATATATATATATATATATATATATATATATATATATATATGCAACTGTTTATTGGGAGTTTTAAGTGCGCCGCTTGGAGAAACCATGCATTTTATTAAATTGCTGTCTTCCGATCATTTGGTCATAATGGAATAATACATTGCGGTATGGCCCAAAGGTCACCTGAACTTGTGTATCCAGAGAGTCAATATTGCCTCATTTTGGCAGAGTGACAAGAGATGTCAGGGCCCCAGTACTAAACTCTGCTTGTGTTTTTGTAAGCGCTACATACCAAATACTACATCATCTGGCTATCATTTCTGATACAGATTGCACTGCAATAGTATTTGAATGTGATATATTTGAGGCTATAGACACTTTTTTGTGGCACATTTTTTCTGCTTTTTAGGCTACCAATAAAACATTTTTCCTTACTTTTAAGTCTTGTTGACTGTTTTGACTAAATCTGCCATATTTTGCTTTTGTATCAAAATTCTCAAAACGGTGTTAGAATTTGCCAAATTGCATTGGAGTCAATTGGAAGGCAAAATCAGGCTACACACATATCCTACATTGTCAGAGGACCTCCAACCCCCTATGCTACAAAGGTTTCCCATGATGCCAATTTCACAAAAAAAAGTCTGTTATTATTGACATTGCCTCTGGTTGACTGGTAATAGCATTTACTACTATACTATGTTGCTATTTAAGAAAAAAGTACTGCCTATAGTTTATATATTACTACTAGTTAACTTCTTTATCTACTAAGCAACTTTTTTGTTGCATGCAAAACTCAGAAATTCGGGTTTAAAACATCCATGGCAAACAAAATTCACTCACCAGTAGTGGCAGAGCACAGGGCAAAACAGTATGGTAAGATGGAAACACATACTTTATATCAGAGTTGCCTAACAAATGGCCTTTCAGCTCATAAAGGAGAAGGAAAGGCTTCGTACACTTGGGGGTGCCAATTGTTAGGCACCCCCAAGTGATTGCATTGACGGGCCGGTGCTCCTATCAACAGAAAACTGCACCGACCAGGGGTTATACCAGTGAGCACCACGGAGTGATCCTCTTCTGGTATATTCTTACTTCAAATTTCCCGGGGCAAACGCATGCGCAGTTGAACGAAATAGCCGACTTTTTAGTGCAGCTTTTCGTTCTACTGCTAATGCGTTTGCCCAAGGAAATGTTAAGAAAGAAGACGCCGGAAGAGGATCGATTCGTGGTGCTCATTGGTATAACCCCATTCAAATCACTGTCTGGTTATAAGGGTAAATGAAACCTTTGCAACCAATATTTATTATTATTATTATTATTATGTGTTTATACAAGTAAATCACATGTATTACATACATAGAAGATATGGCGTTACATACATCACAACCAATACTTGTACAAAAGGTAAGGAAGGCCCTGTGCAAAAGATCTTACAATCTAAAGGAATGGGAATTGTTTAATAGCAAGCATGTTATTGGCTGCTATGGATTACTGCACCTAGGGATAGTGAAGTTAAATTTAATTATTTCAGAAAAGATACAGAATTTTAATTGTTTTTTAAAAGTTTCTTATTTCAGTATGATGAAGCTTATATTACATTTCATTTTCGCAATATTTCCCCTTTAAAGAACATTTGCAATTTGACTTGAATAGAGATCGATATTAATGGAAAGCAATTCCCTCATTGACTATAAAAACAAATAGAAAAATAATTCCAATTCTATAGTCTCCTCATTATAACATGGGTTTCTTCAGGGTACTCCAGTTTCCACCCACACTCCAAAAACTGGACTGGCTGCTGATATACAGTAACTGATCATAGCGCTTGTGTGTGGGATATGGAACATAGATTGTAAGCTCCATTGGGGCAGGAGCTGATGTATGTATATGTAATGTATATTCTCTGCAAAATGCTGCAGAATATATCAGTGCTATATAATAAAGAATTATAATAATAATGTGCACAGTACACAGACAGAGTCTACAAACCATTGCTCTTAAGTCATCAATAGTAGCACGTAGTGGCTTTTCCATCAACCCTTCAATTGATTTATGAACCCATGTCTGTGCCCTGTTAAACTAGACTTGCACCAGTCACTGGACGGTCACACTTTCTTTATTGTGCATATTGCATTGTTGTCAAAAAGCCCTCGATGCTAAAAATGGTGTGGGAATAACTTTACTTGGGTGGGAGACATGGTCGACAGCATTTGTATCACCTAAACAATGTGCAAATGGTTAAAAGAAAATCTAAAGTAGTGGCTTCCTCCTTCTGACAAGATGTTAAATTGCTTTTGTCTGTCTGAGGTCTGTGCCTGACTATCCTTATGTAGTGCATAAATACACAATGTTTAGAAAGGGAACTCTAGCCATGTGAAGTCCCTGCAGAAAGTCACCACAGCATACTCATATTGTATCACAGGAAATTCCTAGTGGTCCTGGAAAATGGTGGTGGGAATTGCAGCTGCCAAGGACTGTAGTTAGGTCCTGAAGATCTTGTTTGCATTCATTGGAGGAGAGAACACCTGTGCTCTATGTAAGGGTGGATGGGGAAAGTCCTTTGAGGGTTCTGATAAGAAAGAAGGGCCAAAGGTCAAATATTGTTATTGTGTATTATCTGATGTTGTAAATAATGGGAGTCAGGATGTGCTTTCAATGAGAAGGACAACTAGCAATATTACATATGGGAATTAGACCAACAACTCTCTCTGCACCTTCTACCCTAGAGAGAATTTGGAGCTGAACAGTCATCTGCTGGTTAAAGGAGTTTGTTCACCTTCCAAATGTTTTCAGTTCCGTTACTTTCAGATTGTTCAACAGAAATATAGACGTTGTTCAATTGAAGAAAACGGCCCAAGTGAAGTGGTGCTCCTTCAGTATGTATGGTGATTGGCAGTCAGAAACCACTCACTTGAAGATGGACTTGGACTTAATTCAGGGACTGTGACATTCTTTACTGGAATGCTAGAGCTCATTATCCTCTGTTTTATTAGTAATATTCTCTAGAAAATGCCTAAACCATTTTGTGCATTATTTAAGCTTTTTTTTTAGCATGGAACCAAGAGCAGAGGCTTGTGTAGCTCCATATAACATGTAAAAGGGGTTAGTGTACAAAATATCAATGTTTCAGCTAAAAAATAGGCAAACCCTATTAATTGTACTAAAGGTGTATTCTGCCCTATTAGGGAACTAAAACTAAACTAAATTATAAGAGGCAGCCAATGCAGTTAGCATGCGACACTAGACCGTTTCATTAAGATTTCATTATATACCCTTAAAAGATATTCTTTTCTATGTGTCACTATGAAGTGAAACAATATTAAATACCCAAATCTAGAAAGGACTTTCTTAACACACACTATATACTGTGTACTATATAACAACAGCTGAAGGTTGTAAAAACACATATATACTCTACACTATACTAGACTGTGCTACATTAAAATATAATGAGTGATTACAGACAGGGCTGATCCTATCAAATATGGGGCCCAATTGGGACCATGTTGGCGGGGCCCCTAGACAAAGTGTTGCTGGCTACTGACACACCAAGTATTTAGGAAAATAAGGGCATACAGGCACAAAATAGAAAGGAAAGGGGCAGACAAGGTAAGAGAGTGAGAGGGATGAAATAGGGGCACATAATAGGGGCACACAGGGTAAGAGAGAGAGGGAGGAAATAGGAGAGTGGACTGGGCCAATTAGTTTGGGGCAGGCTGGGCCGATTCAGCTTGGGAGCAGGCTTGGTTGGATTGGGGGCAGGCAGGGCCTATCAAGGTTGGAGGAAAGCTGGGCCTATGAGAGTTGGGGGCAGGCTAGACCTATGGAGTTGGGGGATAGACTGGCTTATCAGAGTTGGGGTGGGCTGGACCTATGGATTTGGGGATGGGCTGGACTCTCAAAGTTGGGGGCAGGCCAGGCAGCATCATGTGCTGAGGGAAATATTATCTGTGGTGCGGGGCCCCCAGAGGTGCGGGGCCCTATTGGGCCCAATTGGTCCAATAGGCCTAAGGCCGGCCCTGATTACAGAGGCTCATGGAAACAGTATAACAGATAATAACAAGCCTATCCAACAAAGAGAACCCTCCAGTGGAACTATAAAAGTTAGGGGCTGGGAACAGCAGTTCAGCATTAACTGGGCAATTTCAGGCTGGTCCGAAGCCAGAGTTAAAAAAAGGCACTCTGGACATGGGGCTTGATCTGGGTTGTGAAATTACTACTTTTGGTTTGGTCCTAGGAGTTGCTCCTCAGCAATGGCCTGGGGCTGCAGGAGAAACTGCCCTAATATCTAGAGATTATTAGTCAATAGTTATGTCCTTAGTACTTTCATCTGCTTCTTCCCTCAGCACCACTAGGATGTCTGATCTAGCTGAAATTCTAAAGGTTTTGCCAACAGCTCCTTTGGGGCAGTCCAACTGGTCACATTCCATGTTATTCTTTCATTACTGTCTTATCAGATATTACAGGAAACAACATTTAAGCAACATGTTTGACCCTTGTATATCACAGAGGTAAAGGTATTAACTTCCTTATGTAGGTCACCTGAACGCCAGACTCAACATATCTCAACAGGAAGGAAGGAATATATTGGGCCCAATGCCAAGATGTTTTAGGAATGTTTAGTATGCCTGGTATTTCCCAGAATAGCATCCAAGCCTTGCCAATTGATTTGATACTTTTGACAAAAATCCTTGCAAACAACTGTGAAATACAACAATTTTCAAGAAGACCATTTACTTTGTTGCCAAATCTGGAGGTGATTTATTGTCACCCTAAAAGTTCTCTTGGAGAGAGAAGAGCTACAGGAGTTTCTAAATGCAATGCTCTCTGCCTTCCTCATATAACATTATCTAACATGATTCATGCTTACAATAATGACAATACAAATGCAACAATCCTCTTGCAATTTAAACATTGTGTTAGTAAAGGCCTGAAATGTTACCTTTTGTGATTTTAATAAATACACATTTTCACAATTGTTGGCTATCCATAGACAAGCTGACGTATGCAGTTAAATATGAACGCATGGCGACTCATTTACTGAGAGCATGGCAAAAGTGCAAAAACTGAGCACCAACCACCATGTACCCTGCCCCACAAGTAACACTCTAGACATAGGTCTCTGTGGACCTCAAGCCATCTCCCATGAATAGATGGCAGCACTGTATCCATAAGTGGCAGACTGGGGTACGGCAGACAAGTGCTTCCTAGCCCATCCCCAATTTTGCTCCATTCAGACACCCAAGTTAGGCAGTGTGGCAGACACAATGTAATTAATCTGGGTGCAGGCACATCAAGGAACAGGGGAACAGCGGAGGAGCATATTCTCTGCCTCTGTTTCTCCACAGGCTGAGATCTGCAAGGTTTGACACTAGCCTTAGGGGTGTGATTTTGTTCCCCTTAAACTGGCCATAGACGCAAAGATCCAATCGTACAAATCATCGTACGATCGGACTTTCCCATTTCCCGACCTGCCACTAACCATTCCGATCAAATAAAGTAGTAAAAGAACAGATCAGCCGATGTTCTGCCCCTGACAGCAATCGTATGAAAGTTATGTCCGACCAAAACTGGTGGCAGTCTCCCACTGAAAATCGTACGATCGGCAATACACGCAGAGATATTACCCGCAGCCAACAGAAATCTTTTACCCTGTCCGATCGACCGAACGACCGATCTCCGCCGGACGAAAAATGTCGGGACTCTCCACACACGGTCCGAAAATCGTACGAATCCTCGATTTGTACGATCAGATCTTTGCGTCTATGGCCAGCTTTAGTGGTTTTGCAGCTGCATCTGGGGCTGTGATATATAGGTTTAGACAGATTAAGCAGCAATGTGAGGATAATGAAATAAACACATACAAACATACATATGCATATATATATATATAGATGTTGGGGAATATGTGAAACTCAATAAATCCACCTGTAATTATGCCCGTAAGTGCCTCCAGTATTTCTAACTATTTGAAAAAGCCAGGGAGAAGCACCCAGTATTTGGTGTGAAATTTGGTGAGTGCCGATGCTTGATGTGACTATATACTGTATACTGTACTGTACACACAGACAGCTAAATCGGACAGACTCACATGTTGGATGACTATTTCATACTACAGAATGTCAACAATATCTCATGGGTTTTGACCCATGGCTTTGTGTTTCCATGTAATCACAAAATTCTTTTATGCAGTTCAGTATTGCTGTGCTCTTAATATGCTTGAATATCCATAAGGCCCAGCAATTTCCCAGTGAAATGGGTTAATGTGCTGCAGGCGGCAGTCTGTTCAGATGAATGTTCTTTGGCAGAACACTGTATTTCAGGAAAGATTTATTCTGTCATGTGCAGGCACCTAGTACATGATGTACCACACCACATGGGGTATATGTACTGCCCTCTCCAAACACCACTCATCTGATTTTATTGACTTCAATAACATAATCCTGAACTGATATAACAGACTTTGCAGGAGAAACATAATGATTTGTAGGCTTTATATTACTAAACTATTGACTTTCATGTCTTGTTTGCAAATCAAGTACTTTTCCCATTAGTATGTGAAAAGTAGATTTGGATGTACTCCTGTGCCAAGTAAAGTGGTAGTTAAAATATAAACTGAATCTGTTTTCAGCACAGGAGATATTTATAGTGCAAAGCCTGTGATATTAAAGGGGAAATACACCCTGGGGAATCTTAAAGGGATTCTGTCATGATTTTATCGTATAGTTTTTATTACTTAATTACACTGTGTACATTGCAGTAAATTTCATTCTATAATTTAAAATGTTATTGGAGCAAATCTTTTTAAAGAATTGTTGTTGTGAAGGCAGACTTTGCAGTGCATTTTGTTGGCATAGATCAGTGATCCACAACCAATGGATCATGAGCAACATGTTGCAGACCAACCCTGGGATGTTTCTCCCAGCAACCTCAAAACAGGTCCTTGTGTTTTAATTCCTGCTTTTGGTTGCAAAAAAAACAGGTGTACTGCCACACAGAGCCTCCAGTAGGCTGCCAGTTCACATAGGGGCTACCAAATGGGCAATCACTGCACTTATTTTGTGCTACCCGTAAACTAGTGAAGCTACGGGTTGAGAATTTCTCAACCTGCCCCCTCTCATTCCACACCTGGCCCGGGCCTGCTGCTGCCTCCTATTTATAGACCCGCACCTGCCCCGCAGTGATGTCATAAAAGGGGCGGGCTCAAGTCTATAAATTCCGGAACGGAAGTCAAAACTGTTAGGCTGCGACCTGAAGATTTTGAGCAGGAGTCGCCGAACTCGTGAGTAAACCCGTGGGTTCTGTGAATATTTTTCATGCTGGTGTTGCTCCCCAACTCTTATTATATCTGAATGTTGCTCACTGGTAAAAAAGATTGAGGATCCCTAGTCTAGATGTTGGTATAGATGTTGGGTTATGTTTATAGAAATATTGAGGCTACTTACATCATTAATAAAATGAAATTAGATTACATTGCATGAATGCTAAAAGTCAAAGGTTTAGGCTATTTACATTTTCATATGTTTTATTACATTATATTCCGAAGTCCAGTCACTTTATGCAGGTTTCCAACTTTATATATTTTTTTTAATTTATTTATTTATTTTAATTAAAAGAAAGGCACATTGCTTTATACAGGAATGGCGGATGCTGGACATTCCCCAGCCCGCTAGGCCATAATAAAATACAATTTCACCTCTTATTCCGGTGCAGCGTTTTAAGACATTGTGTTTTCAATCATAAACAATGAATAATCTTGTTTTATAATGTTGGGGGAAAAAAAACAGGAAAATAAGACGAACGTAAAAACTTTATAATTTTTTAATCCCACTGATATGTGTGAACACTTAAACAACTGTATAAAAAACAGTTTTTTTCTGTGCATCAATAAGGAGTCCTACTGAGCCTTCTATACTGCTGCCAGTCCTAAGCAACTGCTTTCTCTACTGTAACACCTGCTAACACCAATGAAGGCCAAATAACTGATGGAAAAATAGATGTCAGTCAAGTAGGTCTTAAAAAGTACTTTGTGCATTTACAATTCAGTGCAATCATTGCCCATCAATATATAAATATATTTATGCATTATATACAAAATCTAAAGATTTGTCCTGAGAATCATTGACTCTCTCAGAGGAATGCGACAGTTCATGGAGGTCTTCAGACTCAGAGATGTAGGGACATTACTGGAACAATGTGGCAGGCTGCTCAGGAATGTGGATGCTTTAAATTCCAAATATTTTTTCAAATAACCGCATGTAAAGATTACACCACATCTCTATTTTAATACTCATATCTGCTCTCTGCCCTCCTGCCAACTTTGTTTGCTCAGCAGTGTTGAGGAGGGTTAGCCTTTCCTACTGATACTTCCTTTTGATTAAGGGTGAAGACACACAGAGCTACTAGTAGCAGCTATTTGTCACGGCTACCAAATAGGCAGTAGTGATAATTGGCTTTGCTAAGACACTATAGGGCAGATTTATTAAGGTTCCAGTTGTTTTTCCAAGAAAATTCTGGTTTTCAAGTTGTATTTTTTGATCAAAACGCTAATTTTTGGTTAAAAAAAAAACATGAATCGATCAAGCTTTCTTTAAAAAAAAAATTTGAAAATTCAAGATTTATTATACCCCGAACCTGGAAATAGCTTCAAAAACACCTAAAACCTCAAAGTCGAGCTTCTGTAGAAGTCAATGGCAGAGGTCTTGAACCATTTAAAGAGGTTAACAGATGTTTGATTTCTTTTCAGAGGGTTTTGTCCGAGCAATTCGATTTTTTTTCACCAAAAACTCCACCAATTCATGTTCGGGTTGCATTCGAGTTCATTTATAAAAACTCTAACACTCGACCTTTGATAAATAACCCCCTTTGTGGGTTTTAGCAATTCTCAGTATTGTCTATGGCAGGGTATTTTTTGGCATTTTGAAACCACAACAAGTAGCTACTACTAGTAGCTCCAGAGACACTAGCAAAGCCAATTATCACTATTGTCTATTTTGTAGCTGTGACAAGTAGCTGCTACTAATAGCTCTGTGTGTTCACCCTTAGGGCAGAGACACACTCTCAGATTCGGGGACATTAGTCGCCCAGCGACAAATCTCCTCTTCTTCAGAGTGACTAATCTCCTCGAACTGCCTCCTGTTGGCTAAAATCGAAATCACCGGTGGGATGGCACTCGGAGCACTTCGTTTTCCGAAGTCCATCGAAGTTGCCTCACGAGGGCAACAGTTCGGGGAGATTAGTCACCTTGAAGAAGAGTCGCCAGGTGACTAAATCTCCCCAAATCTGAGTGTGTGCAGACCCTTACTGACACTGTTTTAGGTAAAACATTTCTCTCCTCTTTCATACACAACAATATACACAATCAGTAGCACAGTTCTGTATGACAGTTTGACCTTTAGACCTTTCAAATAAACTTTTTAGCCTTCCTTATAATGCATTTTTAAAGGGTTGTTTAATATATTTTTTTATCTACAGGAAATGTTCTTATAGGTCTTTTGTTTTCTGTAATCTCTTTTTCCTTTACCCATATAAGTGTTTTTTAAAAACCAGAATTATTTTATTGAGGAGATGCCCACACTAAGAACACAGGGGGCCGAAAGTTGCAATAAGCAGAACTTGTTCAACAATTCATCTTACTAGGGGTCCAGTCAGTACAGCCCCCCCTCTCCAGGGCCTTGCCCAAATGCCAGCCTTTTGCCCTAACTATCCACTCCACCCCTGACTGGCTGGGTACCCAATGGGTCACTATTCCCACTTACTCCTTGTTGGGGCTACATCTACCCATGCTAATTGTCCTCTCTCACCTCACACTTCTATAGTGTGCTATTACACCAGCTTGGCCTTCCACTAGCTAAATCTGTACCTCTTCCTGTATGGCTGCCTCCACTGACCAGGTGACTTCCTGCATGCCACTTCTTCCCTTGAGGCATTCTACCATTTCCTGCAGAATCTCCCCTTTTTATAGCTTTCTAGTCTTTACCTTCATGGGACTTTCCTTCTACTCTTATGCAAGTACTCCCTCTGGAGCAGGGATCCCCAATCTTTTATACCTGTGAGCAACATTCAAATATAATAAGATTTGGGGAGCAACAGAAGCTTGAAAATTTCCCTGGGGATGCCAAATAAAGAATGTGATTGCCTAGTGATTTGGTAGCCACTGTGTGGCCTGTCAGCCTGTCAGCCTCCAAGTCAGAAATTCAAAAATTAGCACCTGCTTTGAGGCCACTGGGAGCAACATCCAAGGGGCTGGTGAGCAACATGTTGCTCAGGAGCCGCTGTTTTGGGATCACTGTTATAGAGGCTCCTATACTGTAATTTGGTTTTGCTCTGTGGGTATGACCATGTGACTTGAATAAGGGGCGACTCCATATGCTATTTAGCAGCACTCATTTTACTGGGATTGAATACAGATGCCTTCTTTCGATGTACTCCCCAATCTCTCCATAACCTCTCCCCAACCCCCAGTTTGATAACTATAAAGTCTTGATTGAGATGTTGGATGTTTGATTCCTTATTTATAGCAGGCACACATATGAATTCTGTAAAGATGTACAAGCCATTGACTTCAGGCCAAGTTTGTGGGACGGTCACAAATGACAAGACCTAGGGTGGCAAAAATCTTACCTGCCCAATCCCTGGCAATCAGGGAAGTGGCACCTGCAGTAGCAGCATGAGGGAGCAGGTAAGAGAGTAGGGTTGCCACCTTTTCTGGAAAAAAATACCGGCCTTCCTATATATTTATCTTTTTTCCCTATTAATAACATCGGGATCAACCATCATTTTTACCAGCCAGGTGACAACCCTATGAGGGAGGTGTCAGTGGGTGGGGGTGTATGGGGGTGAGCAGGGGGTGCAAGCAACATAGGGGCATACCTGTTTTAAATCAAGCCTAGTTTGGCTTGCATTACTGGCCATGTTCCATGATGGGAAGAGTAGAAGAATGAAATGACAACCTAGAAGAAGGAATCTGAGACCATCAGTAATTGTGTTGCTGTACAAGAAATAGAAATTATAAGTAGGCCCACACATCACTGTCAGACTGGCAGAAAATTCTATTGTTCTCAGACATCTTCACTACAACTTACCTTATCACCTCCTTCAATTTTCATTACTGTTTATGAAGTCAACATAACATGAGCCCTAGCTCCTTAGCCAAGGCAACTTGCCCTGATACTGTTCAGGTTCTCTTTAAAGGTTTAGAACCCAAAAAAGGCAGTTAGCCAATTTTATCAGGCCACAGACTAGCTTTTGATGAAACTCTACAATTGGGGAGAAGTCTATAGACTGATGCTGTTCAAGTGCATGGCCAGGCAAAAACAGACTATAGATTAAATAGTAAGCAGGGCAACAACAGGGAAATAATCTATTTGATTCCTTAGGGAGCTAGCACACGGGCAGATTCGGGGAGACTTAGTCGCCTGCCGACTAATCGCCACTTCTGCGGGGCGACAATCTCCCCGAACTGCATTCGCCGTGCCTGCCGCCTGCTGTAATGACAAAATGCTAGGGCCAATGCACTCGCGGCGCTTCAATCTTCCCGAATCTGCCCGTGTGTTTGAGGCCTTAGGTTGCCCCATAAATGAAAATATAAATTAAGATAGGTTAAAAAGGTTCACCTATTATTTAGACTTTTAATGCAATGTATAGATTAATCAAATGGAACATTTCCTTTGTATACTGGTCCAAAGCGTACAGTTAAAAACAGATATAGTTTCCTTGAGATCTTTAATATTGTTCATACAGGAGTGTTTTTGATGTGCAGGGTGGAAATTCAACTTACCACAGAATTACAGTGATTCAGAATACCTTATCCAAAAGGAGTAAGGCAGGAATTATATGTAAAATGCTTGTTAACTTTAAGCACTAGTCTTATAACATAAAGATCACTAGGGGGCAGTGCTGATCAATTTTAAAAAATGAAAATTTCACAGTTTACAATGAAATTAAAATGTGTGTGTTAATGCTCAGTCTTCTCCGGGTGAAATGGTGTACAAATGTCTCTTTGGGGACACAAATAAATATGATAAACTAGTTTAAACAAAATAATAATAACTAATGACATGGATACTCTATACTGTATTTAAACAGCTTTATTACATGAAGAAAGGACAACACAAAATAATAATATCAGATGATGAGAATCTTGCCTCAGATAGCAGTTACCAGGGGTGGTAAAATCCGTCTCTGGTAACTTTAGGAGCTGAATTTCTGTTTCTTTAAAAACAGAAATTCGGTGCTGCTATTGCCGGGAGAGCAACAGTGATCTCTACACTAGGGATGCAGCCTCCCCTAGTACTGCTCCGGTGCTAAAGTTTTAAACACCAGCCCCAGTATCGTCCCTGATGGTATCTACAGGCCAAACATACGGCATAAATGGTGACAGATTACCAAAATGTCTATTCAACAAAGAGCCCAATACACACAGTATAGTTTCAGAGCCCTAGCTCTAAGGGCACTGAAACGGTTTCAAGGCTAACATGAGTAAAGTTGGCCATACACGGGCCGATAAAAGATGCTGCTGACCAACCAAGTCTGCAGCTTATTAGCCATTATATGTGGCCCTCTGTCCAACTTTTCTCACCGATATGTGGCCGAAAATCGCCAGGTTTAAAAATCCTTTTCGGAACGAGGACCGACTGCCGGTGTTCCCAGCATTGTGATCTGATCATTGGGCTGTAGGACCCACGAATGATCAGCCTGATATCGCCCACTCAGCATGGGAATATCAGAGCAAGATCTGTTTGTTTGGCAACCTCTCCCAATGAGTGGATCTGCTCATGTATGGCCACCTTTATAGACATTAAATTAATTATCACAAGGATAATATATTCTCTCTATACTCAAGTGCATGTAACGCCATAGGCTGCTTGCAGGGGCGTAACAACAGAGGAAGCAGACCCTTTGGCTGCAGGGGCCCCATGAGGTATAGGGGACATATAAGGCCTTAATTCGTATTGAATTTCAATAAATATTGGTAAAACAGGTCAACATCTAGACATTTTGGGGGCCTGAAAATAATTTGCTGCGGGGCCCAATATTATCTAGTTACACCACTGCTTGACTGTAAACTAAAGCTTTTTTTATGAATATTTTTGAACAGATGAATTGTCTTTAAAGTCTATGATGAGAAAAAAAATGAATCTATTCATTCAGAGCAGGAAATACTGTAAATGCTGATTTTTCTAAAGGAGGAAACAGGTTAAAACTGAATATTATCCAGAAAGCTCCAAATTACAGGAAGGCCATCTACCATAGAATCAATTTTATCCAAGTAATTCAAATTTTTTAAAATGATTTCCTTTTTCTCTGTAATAATAAAACAGTACCTTGTAGTTGATCCCAACAAAGATATAATGAATCCTTATTGGAAGCAAAACAATCCTGTTGGGTTTATTTAGTGTTTAAATGATTTTCTAGTGGATTTAAGGGATGAAGATATAAATTATGGAAAGATCCATTATCCGGAAAACCCCTTGTCCCGAGCATTCTGGATACCCAGTCCCATACCCAGTCCGAGTTTATGTTTTATAATCATTAAGGAAAGCTGCCGCTAACTAATTTACAATTCTGCCACCAAATCCATTCCGTTTTCTGGGTCAATCCCAAAATAATCTACAATCAATTGTTTAATATACAGGATATCCCTATGCTCGACTTTCTTTCTTTCTTTCTTTCTTTCTTTCTTTCTTTCTTTCTTTCTTTCTTTCTTTCTTTCTTTCTTTCTTTCTTTCTTTCTCTCTCTCTCTCTCTCTCTTTCTTTCTTTCTTTCTTTCTTTCTTTCTTTCTTTCTTTCTTTCTTTCTTTCTTTCTTTCTTTCTTTCTTTCTTTCTTTCTTTCTTTCTTTCTTCATAGCAGAGCCCTGTACAGTATTTGTTACACACATTTAACCTAACATGCTGGAGCAAAGATCTGTGTAACCTCTTCTCTGACCCGAAGGTTTAAGGAACCCCCCCTTCACTTTCCTTTGAAGGCATGTCTATATTCAGTGAGAGTTCAGGGTTATACGGTAGAGCTGGTGCTGGCTCTCACAAAGATGGGTGTGGTGCGCTGATAGCATTTATGATTAAGTGCTTTCCTGTGTCAAATTTAGACTCTAATATACTGCAAACAGGCAGTCAAATTTTATACAAACTGATCTGGCTGCCATTGGGTTCTCTGACATTTCATACTTCTACTTAAAATAAATTGAGAAACAGGAAAGAAAGCACAAATTATTGTTTTAGGCCAACTGTGAGGTCTTATCTTCAAAGTGGCAGAGTCCCCATTGTATTTTGAGAAACTGCTCATGCTACTCGCTCACATTAAACAGTTACTAAGACATCAGACTGCCTCAGAGACACATTTTAACTCCGTGACCTTCCCCCTTTCTTAGAAGAACGTGCAGGTAAATAAACAAAGAATTACTTTCTCGCTTTATTCCTGACGTCTTTTAATGGTGCCGTGAAACCTTTTTATGGACTTTCTGTATGCTGTATGTAGCCACACAGTGCTTCATATGTTCTTTACATACAAAGAGGTATATCTACAGTAAAATAAAAAAAATGTTATATTATAGGGACAAGTTATCTGCAGTTTCCGAGTATTGCCAAACCTGCAACTAAAATGTATGCAGCTGTTTACATGAACATCGATTGCAAGCTCTGTGGGACAGGGTTCTCCTTTCTCTTGTGTCTCTTAAAATGTTCCATTTAATCTTTGCTTGGGTTTATAATTATTTGTATTAATTGCAGTGTTTGTCCATCAGTTTAGTATCAATTTATTGTAAAATGTAATATATATATACTACATTGATGAAAATATATGGGAAAGGCACTACTAGGACAGACAGTATTTAGAAGGGTATTGAGCTATATTATTTTGACAGAATTAGTGTGTTGACAGCAATTCGTTTGCAATTAATTTGCAGCAAATAAGCAGTAATTACCTAGGATTGAATTTAATAAAAGTTGGGAGACAAAAACAATGGTAATAAACAGCATGCCTTGACTACAACAGAATCAAACTAGACTGTGAAGCTTTATAAGTGATAGAAAAATGTATAGTTGATTTGCTGTACATTAAAACTGGTCTGAAGTTATAAAAGCAGTGTGGCCTTAGCAATGCCATAAAGCACTCCCCATAAATTAGAGATATCCAACAAGTGGCCCTCAAGCTGTTTCCAGCATCTCTATAAACAATTGCTGTACCCTTCTGTCTGCCCTTTTTTTCTGTCCCACCCTGAAAGCAGATCAGGAGCAAGTGTGAACTATTCCTAGTGCTTTTTTTTAGCTGTGGCAGGGCCTGATGAAAACAGACTTTTTGGCCCCCCCATTGTTTATAAAAAGCTGAGCTGTCCAACCTTAAAATGTTGTTGAATTATAGCATTAATCCTGGTCTACAGTATTAGAGCAATATAAATGTGTCTCTGGGGAGCTTTCACCCCGTGAAAGAGATTAGAGAACCCGAAACACCATTTTCTTAATCTTGCTGAAATTTGGGGAGGCTGAGGGAATCCCTCAGAACCCACCTGTCCTACTGAAATGAGTTTGGGGGCAATAGTTGATTAATAAGACGCCACCTTTCCTCCTCAGAATTACAGGTAGTAACAAAGGAACACAAGTTCTATTTATACAGCAGTTTAAAGTATTTGAGACTCTCTATTAGCAAATACAGCTGTCAGTTTACTGCAACTGGAAGCTAAACCCCCTTTTTTTAACTTTTCAAGAGGCTTTTAGTATGTTGTAGAATGGCCAATGCTAAGCAACTTTTCAATTGGTCTTCATTTTTTCTTTTTTATAGTTATTGAATTATTTGCCCTTTTCTTCTGACTCTTTCCATCTTTCAAATGGGGTCACTAACCCCGTCCAAAAACAAATGCTCCATAAGGCTATATGTATTGTTATTGCTACATTGTATTACTCATCTTCCTATTCAGGCCTCTCCTATTTATATTCCAGTCTATTATTCAAACCAATGCATAGTTGCTAGGGGAATTTGGAACCTAGGAACCAGACTGCTGAAATTGCCAACTGGAGAGCTGCTGAATAAAAGGTTTAATAACCCAAAAAACACAAATAATAAAAATTTAAAACCAATTGCAGTTGTATTCTCTATGTCATACTAAACGTTAATTTAAAGATGAACAACCCCCTTCAAAATACCTATACATTTCTCTCTTTTGCTGTTTCTGTTACTAAAATGAAAGCAGATTAACCCATCCTATCCCTTTGGCTCTGTGCTAGCGCCGAAGCAAAGGGGCCAGCATTGCCCCTGTCATGTGTCACCAAACCCCAAAATCTATCTTATAGCCACCATTTTTATTCTGTGATATAATTGCACATTGATTTATATTTTTGTTTGTGTACAGCAAACCACATAATTGTAAAGCTTATCCCTACCACTGATTATGTGCATAAAAGCCTAAACTATGCACAATAACTTAATCTCTCTTATTTCTTTCTTGTCTTTGGGGGGTTATAAACACTTTTTACCCAAAGATAATGTTTATGGGATTCACTTAATTACATCACAGATCCTATAACCACTTAACCTGTCTGGATAATGCCAAAGGGAAATGATTTATCTAAAATCTGAAGATAATTTGGGATTAAATTTGTTTTAAAGCAATCATACAGTGATGCAATGCAAACGGGGACTGTAAGAGCATTAAGAACGTGAGTAATGTGATTATATATAAGAATACCAGCAGTAAATCGAGTCCAGGACACTGGAACGTTTCCATTGGGATCCATCATATTTCTAGTAACATGCTGTGCCTGATATATTTAACCCAGGCACATTACCCTTATACAATGGCTGTGAGGTGCAGAAACTGGCAGTTCTTCTTTCAGTTGACCTAATTTTATGATAAGATGAAGGCTAACAACTTCATTGTCTTCTAATCATGTAAGCTCATCAGCAAAGCAAAAGACATCAAAGAACTGTTTACCTTTCCCAATAAAATTAAAGTGTATCTCTCAGTGAGGCATTACAATTGCATTGTAAGCAAATATGATGTCAGGTCCTCATTCTGAATAGGGTCTCTAATGGTGTGACCAAGACTCAGGTTTACAGAAGCACAGAGAACAAGGTATTAAGTGGCTAAATGGGCCGGTATATAAGACGGTACCTGCGGTGCGATGACAATACATTATAAATTTATAAGCTTATGCCTTCCACCTTACACACTGGCTAACCACACAGCCTAACAATGCTGTCAGGAGAGAATCCTTAACCTGATTTACATCTTACTTTCTTAAAACAATGTAGTAACATCGCTACAGATTAGAACTTGCAAATGTGTTGATTAAATTGATTACCAACATATTCCTTTTCAATTGTATGTTTTTAATAATGTATTGTTCTAGTGTCTCGGTGTCTGCAGTTAGAGATAAAGTTTAAATTAGATCCATTTCTTTGTTTCACAGGACAATGGATTACAATCTAAATTGGCGGCCAGAAGATGAATAATGCTAATATTCTGAGAAAATGGAGGTCCTTTGCACAGAATAATGGGCAGGTTTGTCAAACTATTAGGTAGGAATAGTCCTCAGAAATCTTCAAATTTAATCTATATCCCTATTTTGACTCCTATTTTCCTAGATATTATCCTTTTACATTTAGAAATATGATAGAAGATTTGTGACACCAGTTTCCTTAAAAAAATAAAAAATAAACTATGCATTTGAGGTCTATTTATTCTGAGGCAAGATACAACTGGAAATCTAGTGTTTCTAAGTCAGCCATATGTATTGTTGTGTGGTCCTTTAACCATGATAACTTTTACGTGCATGCATAGATAAATATTGTGCTGGCAATAGAAATAATACACATGTAACAGGAATGTCTTATTAAATTAAATATATAAAATTACCTAGTAATTAAGACATTTTATGATGTATGATAGTATAAGTAACTTTGCAGTAGTTTTTATGTTTTTTAATATTATGCTGACTTTTTATTTACTTATCTCACCAGGCAGAATGCTAAAATGGATTATAAAAGAGAAACTAATGTATATAACAAAACAAATGAAAACACAGAAAAAGAAGAGGAGAAGTGAATGCAATTTAATACAGGTATAGGACCTGTTATTCAGAATATTTGGCACATGGGGTTTTCCGGATAAGGGATTTTTCGGTAATTTGGATCTTCGTATCTTAAGTCTACTAAACAAAATAAGTTAAACATTTAATAAACCCAATAGGATTGTTTTTCCTCCAATAAGGATTAATTAGTTGGGATCTACTACAAGGAACTGTTTTATTATTACAGGGGAAAAGGAAATAATTGAAAAAAAATTGAATTATTTGCTTATAATGGTGTCTATAAGAGATGCCCTTCCCGTAATTTGGGGCTTTCTGGATAATGGGTTTCCAGATAGCAGATCCTATACCTGCACAATAAAAAAAATGTAAAAATACAGCAGTAAATTAACTTGGTATCCAAAGCCTATATGGTCACTA
Organism: Xenopus laevis; assembly: GCF_017654675.1. Classification (NCBI taxonomy): domain Eukaryota; kingdom Metazoa; phylum Chordata; class Amphibia; order Anura; family Pipidae; genus Xenopus; species Xenopus laevis. The sequence continues at coordinate 122,803,159 of NC_054381.1, forward strand.
TGATGAATGGATCTAGCCACCAAAAAATATTTAATATGGACAACTGGGGACAGAGGCTGAATAAAGCAGTAAATAAAATCAGTTACAAAGTTACTGATGTTACTATTTGTCTACAAGGTAACTAAAATAAATTAAAGATGAACTTTGTATGTCAGAAAGTACTAGGATTTTCTATAATTTAGAATACAGTGGTCAAAGTTAGAACATACATATTTAATGAAGAGGATTGCAGAGAGAGACTTTGGAACCTGACTGCTTGCAGCCACTGTCTTTGCTGTTAGAAAAAGTTACTTATTATAGGATTGAATACAAATTTGACGTATCTGAGCATGGAATGTAAAGGTTGCATTGTAGTGGTATCAGAGCTTTTTGAAATGATGATTAAACTTTATTTCTCTAAAACCACAAATGAAAGTTATTAAAAGATCCAATAGTAAAAAGTGCGGGGGAAAAAAAAGTGCTGAACGATCTGGAAAAAAATATGAATATCTATAAAACCTAAAAATATCTTAAAGTCTCTAAAATTCTGAATGGCTAAAAAAAAATTTAATAGAATCTAAGCAGCTCCCATTGACTTCTAGACCTAGACCTAGGACCTAGACTTATTTTGTATTACATTTTTTAGTAGTTTTTACACTTCATAAATCTTGACTTTTTAGTGACTTTAGTTTTAGAGAAATAAAAAAAAACATTTTTACAAAAAAAAATACGATTCATGACAAAAAAGTAAATCCAAATGTTAGTAAATAGGCCCGATAAAAATAAACAAAAAATATTCATTTCTGTCATGGGAAATGGACTCTTAGTTACCTTCTTTTTATAGGATAAATTGCATAGATAAATAATGTATATCCTGGGGTGCAGCTGTACGAACATTGTGGTGATGGGAGGTGCTTTGCAGCTTAACAATAGCTAGAGGGCGACAGTCACATCCTTGGTACTGATAATGTTTGCTGTCTCTATCTCTAATTAATTTATGTCTCACAATAAAAAAAAAGTATTTAAAGCAACATAAAGCAAGTGGACAAATGAACTCTCCTTGTTTTCAAATTTCAGTCTATTATAATGTATATTACATACTAATGATAGACAGGCCAATCAGCTGCAGGGCTACACTGCATCTCACATTTAAATCAGTTCATCTGACATAAGAGTCCGGGATAGTTACATCATTTCCAAATGCAAAAGCAGTGGCCTGGCCTAGGCATCTCGTTCAGGGCAGTAATGCTGCTTCTTCCAGTTACTTTGGATCCACCTTAAATTGAAGAGCAAGAAAAGAAAAGCTTGCTTTTATCCAGGGTATGCTCTAATAATCCACACAGAGCACCTCCACCATTTTTAAATCCATAAGGCGCCTCAATTTGTAATCCAGATCCCTTAAGGCATCTTAGTTCCATAATATCCCATGGTCTTGTAGTTCTAGAGCCATATTGAAGCAGACTGAAGTTTGAAGCCAACAGGTGTACAGCAGGTAAATCCTACTGTGTTCAGCGCTAAAAATTTGAGAAAATGATGAGGGCTCTGGAAAACTGGCATTTTATGCCCTGATCTTTGTATTCTTTCACAATGAGGTATTGTTAGGTATAAGATCTGTCAAACAATGAGCCCTTGATAGAACATAATACCTATTCAATGGCTGAGCTTTGCACACTCACTCTGAAAACACACAAAGCTCAAACTAAATTTGCCTTGTGTGCCACACAATGAGCCCTCACATAATACCTTTCTTAATGGCCTTAAAAATCACCTGTTGTGCACAATAGTCGGTATTCCCATTTACTTTGCTGTAAAATGTTTATTCTCCTCTGCTGCAAATCTCAAGCAGTGAGGACAATGGCATGTGCATGGTAATAAAGATTATACTAATTATTATTATAGACTGTTCATTTTTTCATTAACAAACTTTAGTTTTGCTAATTTCTGCTTGCCACCTCTATTATGTGTCTAAATTAATTGTGATTATAGAGCATTTCCACGCTGATACGACTGCTAGCTGCCTACCAGCACTAGGATGGAGTAGAGCCATTCCCTGGTAGGAAAGTGGCTCCTCTGGGGTTGTGTCCTGTGCCAAAGTGAAGTTCCGCACAAGGAGCAGCTACAACCTTGTAGTTACCAGATCACACTGTTTAAGGTCTGTAGTTAAATAAGCAAAAAACTTTAATGAATCAATCATATCTTCAGCTATTTACAACTGTGTAACACAATGGCATATAAAACTCTAGTCCTACTCCTGTCATCCTCAGTCATCAAGAGGACCAGGGGGTTAAGTATCAACATAAGCAAAAGTGTAGGTATAGCACTGTAACTCAACTCAGTGGTTAGAGCAGGAGGGCCCATACTTTACTAATGCAGGGTCTACTTTTAGTGATGTTGTCCCATTATGATCTACATCCATAATATCACTGTAACATTCTGTTCCATGGAAAAAAAAATTCTTTAATATTATATTTATTTATAAGAGAATTTATATTACAAGTATGTGACCTGTTATCTAGAATGCTCGGGACTAGGGGTTTTCCTTTCAGTAATTTGGATCTATATAAATTAAATCATGTAAACATTCAATAAACTCAATTAGTTGATTTTGCTTCCAATAAGGATTAATTATATCTTGGTTTGGATCAAGTACAAGCTACTGTTTTATCATTACAAAGAATAAGGAAATATTTATTTTTAAAATTTTTGATTATTTAGATAAAATGGACTCTATGGGAGACTGCCTTTCCATTATTCAGAGCTTTCTGGATAATGGGTTTCCAGATAACGGATCCCATACCTGTAATATGTTTAAAAAAACAACTATTTCTTAGGGAACCTTTACGAAATAAATATCTAAATGAAAAGAAGGGTAATTTAGTCAAGCTGTTTGTTGACAGTGATCTACTGATCACCAACTAATAGTCTACTGGTAGATCTACTGATGGACACCCCTGGGTGTGTACTTGTCCAGTGCATTTATAATAAAGAAACTTATTATCTAACTGTTGTGGGTAAATGCAATCAGGCACACTTTTCTCATGTGCAGCTTTAGTATTGTGCAAGACTGTGCCCAGACGTAGGGGGCTTAAATAATGAAAATATTAGCCTATTAACCACAGGCTCTTAATCATTAAAGGAGAACCAAACCCTAAAATTGACATGTTTTATATACTGAACTTAATGCACCAGCCTAAAGTTTGAGCTTGTCAACAGCAGCAATGATCCAGGACTTCAAACTTGTCACAGGGGGTCACCATCTTGACACTCATATGATCAGTGGGCTCTGAGAAGCTTTTGAGAAGCTAAGCTTAGGGGTCATCAATTCTGATTCTAGTTGCACTTGTTTCTGTGTTGCCTTGTAGTAATTATCTGTATTATTACTAATCAGCCTTATATTGTGACATATATATTCTATGTGTACTGTATATTGTATACTGTATAAGCTCAGTAAGTGACAGCAGCAAAAGCATGTGCAGTGAATCAGCAGAAAAGAAGATGGGGAGCTACTGGGACATTTTTGGAGACACATTTTTACACAACTTTACTGCTAAAGGGCTGTGGTTGCCTTGGGCTGGTACAGAAGCACAAAACATAATGTATAACATTTCTAGCCTACTTCTTTAGTTGAAGTTTCCTTGTCCTTTAACATGTCTTTCATTGTTGTACAAATTGCTATATACATTACAGAAGTTATCAAACTAAGACGCCAACCCATCTCATCTAAATACAGGACAATCAACATCATTCTGCAAAATGTAAGTATATTATGCAGTAGGTGCACTGACCATATAACTGTGGCAGAGCAAGTTTCAAACATGTTTTTCATTTTCTGTAAAGGGAACGTTATCTCTTTTTGGACAAAGTGTTTGAAACTGTGTTTGGAGTATACTCTTCCCAAGATGGAGATTTTGTTTAGTTGCTCCACAAGAGGGCAGGCAAATGTTTTTTATTCTAGTGAAAGTGCCCCAAGAAAAGTTAGCCAATAGAAATGATGGATTTAGCCACTGGTGGGGTTTAATATATGAAAGACAATACTGTATATCTATATAGATGTTTGTTTGTTTGTTTTGTATCAGACCAACATTTACTTAAAATCACGTTTTAATTGGGGAATGGTCTTTGTTACTTTCTAACCTCTCTATGGAAGTGGGGAAGAGCAAAGTAATTTCTCCTAAAAAAAACCCCCAGCACATACAATTTTGTACAATATGACTACATACATGGATGACTAAACTGAAGTGACTAATGGGCTATGATTAGTATGATCACTATACATTTGTGTGGGGCCATACAGTTTTGGTTTACTTGCTGATCCCATAGAGAAGCCAATGGGGTCATTGGCCAATTCAGTTTTATGTTTTGACCACCTAAATCAGTGTTCCTCAACTTGGAGCAACATGGGATCACCAACCCCTCGGAAGTTGCTCCCAGAGGCCTCAGAGCAGGTGCTTATTTTTGAATTCTTGGTTTAGAGGCAAGTTTTGGTTGCATAAAAGCAGGTGTACTGCCAAAGAGATCCTCCTTTAGACTGCCATTGCACATAGGGGCTACCAAATAGCCAATCTCAGGAACAAATAGACATCCAAATATCTTCTATAATTTTCAATGGGGGATACATTATTATTTTTGTCATATTGGGATGGATACTGGAAGCTGCTGTAGAACAGCTATTAAATGAATATTGCTTGTTTTATTATACATTTATGGGACCTGTTATCCAGGATGCTTGGGACCTGAGGTTTTCCGGATAACAGATCTTTCTGTAATTTGGATCCTCATACCGTATTCCTACTTAAAAAACATTTAAAGATTAAATAAATCCAATAGACTCATTTTGCTTCCAATAAAGACTAATCGTATCTTAGTTTGGTACTGTGGTACAAGGTACTGTTTTATTATTACAGAGAAAAACTAAACAATTTCTAAAAATGTTAATTATAATTATAAAATGCAGTCTATAGGAGACACATGCCTTTAATTTGGAGCTTTCTGTATAAGGGGTTTCCAACTAACAGATTTCTATATACCTATATCCCTATACATTTTATCTAGGGGCACATATTTGCCTGTGATAACACAACAGCCATAACCTATTATTGTAAACAGTTAAAGGATTTTTTTTTGTATCGTGCTAATTTGTGGAATTATTTATTTGAGTTACAAATCAGAATTGTACTTGAAAATCAGAATATATCATCTTTGATCTGTGCCAAACAAGAAGTATGCTGCATTAATACAGACTTTCTACCTACTCCTAAAAAAAAGCCAAGGGAGGTGGTGCGAGTGCCTGTATTAGTAATTTACATTCCTCAGAGTGTCAGGGCAAAGAGTTAAGGTTTATTTTTATGCCTCTGTTTTTAGCAGCATGTCTACATAGCTGCATATTAGTGGAAGCCCCTGTATGAGAAACATCCCTTGCAATATTAGTCTCCTGAGCATTGTGCTTGCCAATGTATCATTCCTGGTCACTTGCTTGATATTCCAAGTTGAGGAAACATCTTGCTATCACAGAGCAATATGTCATGCTAGAGAAAGTATGTTGTTGCAGCTTGTAAATGACACAGTAGGGATACTATAGGATACTAAGTGCCAAAATAACTTTGCTCACCTGTTCATCAGCCTGTTTTTCATTGCCTCTAATTATCCTACTGTGTGTCATTGGCTGCCATATTTTCTGCAGCACTTACGCAATGGTATGTACCAACGACGTCAATACCCTTCCTGCCTGACCCAACAACGGTGTGAGCCCGAGAACGCTGCCTTAATTATTTTAACATTCCCATTGCATTTCTTATCAGCCCATCAGAGGAAACACTTTTCACATAGTATCTTGTAATTGTTAGCTAGTAAGAGAGTGTTTCTCGGTATCATACTCTTTTCTAGAAGTGGATGAAAGAGAAAGTTTCAAAATACAAATATATAGTAACTACATTCTACATTGTCTATAACGCTTACTGCCTGTGAAATATATTTATATGATCTTATATGTACAGTATATGATCTGTAAATAATTTTGTTAAGCTGTATATAAATTAATGTCAAAGCACATATTAAAGGGATACTGTCATGGGAAATTTTTTTTTTCAAAATTAATCAGTTGCTGCTCCATCAGAATTCTGCACAGAAATCCATTTCTCAAAGTGCAAACAGATTTTTTTATATTCAATTTTGAAATCTGACATGGGGCTAGACATTTTGTCAATTTCCCAGCTGCCCCAAGTCATGTGACTTGTGCTCTGATAAACTTCAATCACTCTTTACTGCTGTACTGCAAGTTGGAGTGATATCACCCTCCTCCCTTTTCCCCCCCAGCAGCCAAACAAAAGAACAATGGGAAGATAACCAGATAACAGCTCCCTAACACAAGATAACAGCTGTCTGGTAGATCTAAGAACAACACTCAATAGTAAAAAACCCATGTCTCACTGAGACACATTCAGTTACATTGAGAAGGAAAAACAGCAGCTTGCCAGAAAGCATTTCTCTCCTAAAGTGCAGACACAAGTCACATGACCAGGGCCAGCTGGGAAATTGACAAAATGTCTAGCCCCATGTCAGATTTCAAAATTGAATATAAAAAAATCTGTTTGCTCTTTTGAGAAATGGATGTCAGTGCAGAATTCTGCTGGAGTAGCACTATTAACTGATGCGTTTTGAAAAAAACATGTTTTCTGATGACAGGATACCTTTAAAGACATGGTGCCAGTGTTTCCTTCAATATACTAGAGATTTAGCATGCACATGCCAACTCATCAGCTGCACAGCCCAGTGTATAAATGTGGAAACAAATGTGAAATAAATGTGGAAATAACCATGCATGGATATATCGGCCCATAGACTTCTATGGGACCTCGACTGCTTTTACCTGCCAACGTTTGTATTAGAGTTTTTCGTGGTTTTTTTGCGTTTAAAGGCAGAAACACGCTCTCAGATTCAGGGAGATTACTCGCCCATCGACAAATCTCCTCTTCTTCGGGGAGACTAATCTCCTCAAACTACCTCCCCTGCCTTTCTGCCGGCTAGCATGTAAATCAAGGCTATATGGCCTCAGAGCGATTCGTTTTACGAAGTCACCGAAGTTTCCTTGTGAGGCAACTTCGGGCGACTTCGGAAAATGAAGCGATCCGAATGCCTTTCCCACCGGCGATTTACATTCTAGCCGGTGGAAAGGCAGGGGAGGCAGGGGAGGCAGTTCGGCTGGAAGGCAGGGGAGGCAGTTCAAGGAGATTAGTAGCCACGAAGAAGAGGAGATTTGTCGCCGGGCGACTAATCTCCCCGAATCTGAGCGTGCGTCTCTGCCCTAAAAGAAATAAAAAAACAAATCAGAATATTAGTAAATCGACCCCTAATTAAACCCAAAAGGATTGTTTTGCCTCCAATAAGGATTAATTATATCTTAGTTGAGATCAAGTACAAGGTACTGTTTTATTATTATAGAGAAAAAGGAAATCATTAAAAAATTTTGAATTATTTGATTAAAATGGAGTCTATGGGAGATGTCCTTTGCATTATACTTCACATCATTCTGGATAGCAGATCCCATACCTAAACTAGTAAGATACTGTACCCTGAAGTTCACCTTCTCAATACGTGTCAATGCCATTTTTGCGCTAGAAGGTATGGCTGGATGAGCAGATTTTTAAATCAGAGCTCAGGCCATTCGAACAGTGCATGTTTTTTGTATATCTATGTGCAACATAGGTGCTAAACTTTATTATTTGCAGGTTGGAGCTAAGAGGATGCATAGTGCATAAATGAGTAGATCTACTTCCAAAATTACAATGTTTAAATGTTACTTGGGCTAAGCTGACACAACAATACAAAACCTGTGCGAGGCTGAAGCTCTTCTGTGAAATTATCTGGTTCTGTCCAATGGATTCTCTAACCAATCCTTTGCTCTATAGCCTGTCTACATTTTCTGTCTAACGTTTACAGTGATTGATTAATATGTTCCAACTATTGTTTAGTACTAATGGAAATACAAACACGTGTCATATAATATCGGATCCTTCCATTAGCCTAGTAAAAAAAAAAGATGTACGCATTCATGGAATACATCATTCTTATCATTTATGCTCTTCTTTGCAGTTTCCCTAAGTTTCTAGAAGGATTATTTTAGTGCCAAACAGGAAGAAGGAGGTTTCCCTAAACTGCTCTACCTTTTCGTATTTCTTTCTGCTTATAGATGACAACCTCAGTGAAAGTCAGCTTTAAAAGTAATCCTAATTACAGGTTTATGGCTCATCATGAAATATTCCCTAATTCACTGCTATTGTGCACCTTATCTCATTATCACGGCTATCTGATCTGAGCAGCTTATTTCATTGTTGGGTTATGGCAGGAGCCTGAGAGGACACACTCTCAAACAATGGCGGTGGTGTCTAGTGTTAGCTTTTCATTTCCATTGAATATGGCTCTGTTTAGACATGCAGGGCTTTGATTGTGACTTGCCAGATACAGTACAGAATGATGTAAATCAAATTACAGCAATTATTGTAACACTCTGCTTTCTGCTCATGGGAAACTTCCTGGTAACGAAGCTCAAATGCCTCTATTAGTTTCTTAGCAATAATCCATTTCATGCCATTGCTATTAATAATTCATTTGTCTATTCTGTAAGTTAAACCCCAGTGCTGGTAAACTGCTACTGTATATGTATATGCTATGTATGTATGCATATATAATATTATGTATATAGAGCTAGTAGGATACCTGATCCTTCCTGAAGCATTTCATTATTAACCTAACTGACTCAGGCCCGGATTTGTGGCAAGGCCACAAAGCCCTGGGCTTAGGGTGGTGTGCTGTCCAGCCGCATATTCTTCCTAACACACTGAGGACTGGGTGCACAACAAATTTCTCCTATATTTACGCGCCTGGGGTGGAAAAGTGGGGGGGCAAACAGCGTCTTGCCCAGGGGTGCTAGAAATAGAAATCAGACCCTGAACAGAGAAATATATTTTGTATATGCTCTACAAATACTTGAAAAATATCATTTGACTGGGCTTACAAACATACAAAGAGAGAAGAATGATTAATGCACATCCCCTGGTTCCTCGTTTCTTTAATAAATCAGTATCTATACAAGTGTGTATATCTTCAAAAACAGGGAGGTTTAGTTACAAAGTTATCATCATAAAATTGCACAGATTTAGTCCAACAGAACCGCCTGCAGTCTAGCAGTCCACATGGGGCTATCAGTTAGCCTATCACAGCCCTAATTTGGCATCCCCAAGGAATGTTTTCTTGCTTGTGTGTCTCTCCAGCAGTTTAGAAAAGGTTGGGGACCCCTGATCTATACTGTATTTTTAACACAACCGTGAATAATAAATACATTAGTAATTGAATATGTCATCTTTAAAGACTACATGAAACCCCCTGTTTCTTTTGTCCAGCATTAGTATTTTTTATTTACTGCTGCTTTAGATAATATGGGTGTATATAGGGAATAATGTACAACATACGTAGTCCCAGGACCATATAAAGGTACAAGGCCATATCCTCATAATACAGAAATGTAATTTGGGTAAAAAAAAATGTGGATTGCATCCTGTTTTTTGCACTTTGTATCCAGCCTTAGGGTAAGGGCACACCTGGCGATTCGGGGAGATTTTGTCGACTGGCGACTAATCACCTCTTCTTTGGGGCGACTAATCTCCACTGTCTTCTGCTGAGGAAACTTTGGGCGACTTCGGAATACGAAGCGCCTCGTGTGCCATGCTGCAGGCGTTTTTTCATTATAGCCGGCGGAAGACAGGGGGAAGCCATTCGGGGAGATTAGTCGCCCCAAAGAAGAGGTGATTAGTCGCCAGGCAACTAAATCTCCCCAAATCGACAGGTGTGCCTTTACCCTTAAACTCCAGAAATAACCCCTCATATATGGGATTTAAATACATAGTGTGGTGTTGTTACTGAATTACCTAACAGTAGCAGTTTCGTACTAGGAAAATTAAACACATTCCCTATATACAGGGTAGATAGTAAATATACTCAAAGTCTTTGTAGTGTACAAGAAAGGAGGCTATGCATTGTTTCCAGGCTAGTGCAAATAAAACATATCTCTTTGATGAGTAGATCATAGCCTTGATTTGCATCTAAAGATTTCTTGTATATGATTAACTTGTGTGAGTACTCAAATCTTTTATTTCCCTTAATTCTGTCTTTGTAAAAAAGGGGGATTTCACAGATACAGTAGGCTGGTGATTTGGTCAATAAGGAATTGCAGGACTTTACAATAGTATTATAAGAAACAATTGAAGGCTTCTGTCCATATAAGCTTGCAATCTGAAGTAATGAGGAACAATTTTAAATGTGAAAATGCTGATTATTATTTAGGACATTTTGGGTACTTTGGCATGATAATAAGGGTGCATCAAATACTTTTTTTTAATTTTATTTTTATTGGAGCGTTTTTTAAGATTGCAGAAGGTCAAACATATAGCTAAATGTGAGATCCTTGACCTAGTGATTATAGGCAAGACTTTCCAGGATTTTGGAGGCAAAAAGAAGTAGAGCACCTGGATTAAAGGAGAGCTGGGATTAAGGTTGATTTAGTGAGTATGAGTACAATTAGTGCTTTCTTGTGGGAAAATTACAAGAAGCAGAGAAAGCAGAGAAAAATGGGTTGAAAAGTGGGCACTAGTGATAAGGAAATATGGGGCTCAAGTGAGCAGAATTTTAGAGTTAGCCAGAAGGAGGTAAATTCATTTAAATGTGCAGGTGATACAGAGCCAAAGGTGGCTATATCTAGACAATGCGTATTTCTAAAAAATAACCGTGAGAGCCCTATTGAAGTGCTGAAGTACTTTAGTAACAAGTTGGTTTTCTACTCAGGTAAGGAATTCTAAATTCATAGCATTCTGCATGTTCCATAGCCTGATAGTAATCAACCAGACTATATTGTAAGACATCTTTGCATATATGCTGGTTCGCAGATGCTGACCAATATCCATGTACAATGGATAACGGTTGGTCCACAAGCAGGTTAAAAAATGTCTTCTGCTGATGCACCATGTTAGCCAGTATATGGTGCATTGGCAGATGAGGGAGTGAAGAGGAGATGCATCTCCTGCTATTCAATCATTTGTGTGATCTGCAAATGATTGAAACAATGGAAAGGTGGCATTATCATGTGTTGCCCCTTGTATGTTCTCTGTTTGATCAGACTGTGGGTAAAACAGTGGGAGAGAGTATGAGATCAGAACATGTTCGAGACAAACAGAAACAATTCTAAATGATACTGCACCTGTACAAAGCCGAAATATATGATGTGATCCACCTGCATGGTACATATTTGGAACCAGATATTATTAGCACTTACCTGTATAATAAACTCAATACTTGAATTGCTGGCAGAAGTTTCTTAGACAAAATGAAGTCCAGCAGGTGAGCTACATTGTTCTAGCTAATCCTACTGGCACCCATTAAAACAACTATCCATTTAAAACTTCAGCAGATTAGACAGTGGACCACATAGGGAGAGCAATCCTACATTAATACTTAACTCAGCAAGGGACACAAGGCTTGTCTAATTTAGTGTCCATCATATGGTTTCCTCAATTGAATCCTTATCTCAGGACAGTTTACGTGTCAGGTGGTTCCTTATACAGTAGGTTCATGAGAATTTTTTATCCACATGCAAGAAAAACAATGATTATATCTTAAGCATTGTGTTTATTTTGAACGTTTCTTCTATTTCTTAAAAAGTTCTTCTAAAAATACTTTTCTCACTCCTGTGTGATGCTGTAATGCAGTGTAAAACTAATTCATCATACCATGCAAAAGAAGGCCTGAAACATTGTCTGGTCTGGGACCTCAATAAAACACTTTTTTCAATTTGCAAATGGACGTACCACAGCATACTTATCCTTGGCAAGGGTTGAGCTGCTTGAGCACCCATCCAAAAAGGATATTAAATGGAGGCTGTTACACTCTTATATATTGGTAAAACAGGACTTCTGGGAATTTATTCATACTCGTGTTATATAGTGCTTCTATGCTTAAAGCTACTGCTGTACTAGAGCAGCAATATAACTTTGAATATTGGATAGAAAATACTGACAGAAATGATATGGCCAAGTTGTCAGTCTTCCATACCATAACCCTCTATGCCAGGGGTGCCCAAAAAGTAGATTGGGATCTACCAGTAGACCTTTAGCTTATGATCAGTAAATCTCAAGACACTGTCAGCAAACAGCTTGTCTAACTAACTTGACTCTTTCATTCTTTTCATTCAGATATTTATTATGTTAAATATAGAAAAGAAATAGTTGCTAAATATAGCAATTTACAGTTTCTCAAAAATCAATATAATAATTAAGTAATATTTTCAATTAAACAGAATGCTAACAATGCGTTTATGGACGTAGATCATAATGGGAGAACATCATTAAATGTAGACCTCACATTAGTAAAGTACGGGCACTCCTGCTCTAGGCCTTGTCTGGTCACAGATTGACTTAAATCATGAGCTTTTTGCACTGTGTCCATTAGTAGAAACATCCATGAAGGTGATGGAGATAGATTGGATGTGTGTTAAGGCCTGGCACCAAATTGAATTCTGACTGCCAGTGCTTTAAAGTGATAATGTCACTAAAAAAGTACATTTTAAAATATGAATGTACATTTAGGGGCAAACTCATCAAGGGTCGAATATCGAGGGTTAAGTAACCCTCGATATTCGACTGAGGAATGAAAATCCTTCGACTTCGAATAAACAAATACTTCGGAGGAATAAGGAAGGAATAATAGTTTGATCGAACGATTAAATCCTTAGAATCGAACGATTAAATCCTTAGAATCGAACGATTCGAAGGATTTTAATCCAACGATCGAAGGATTATCCTTCAACCAAAAAAACTTAGCCAAGCCTATGGGGACCTTCCCCATAGGCTAACATTGGGTTCGGTAGCTTTTAGGTGGCGAACTAAGGGGTCGAAGTTTTTTCTTAAAGAGACAGTACTTCGACTATCGAATGATCGAATAGTCGAACGATATTTAGTTTGAATGCTTCGATTCGAAGTCGTAGTCGAAGGTCGAAGTAGCCCATACGATGGTCGAAGTAGCCAAAAAAACACTTTGAAATTCGAAGTTTTTCTCCTCTATTCCTTCACTCGAACTTAGTGAATGGGCCCCTGAGCGATTTAAAAGTTTTTGTGGGGTTTTTTAGTTCTATACTAACACATTTTTTAATTAAAAAAATTGATGTTTCTGATCCTTTAAAGGGACAGTAAACCCCATTTTGCAACATGAGTGCAATGAATAGGGCCTTCTGTTTAAATCATGCAAAATCTTTGCAAACAGAGAAGCTAAAGCTACACCGTGTTTGGTCCTTGCGAGGTAGATAATAATTACCAGTGCACAGCCCTCCCTCCCCCCTTTGTTTTAACAGGATTAAATTATGCATAGAAATTGTCTGTGCACTGGTAATCAAATTATTTATCTTGCAAGGACCAAACATGGAGTAGCTTCAATTTCCTTGTTTTCCCCTAAAAACCATAGATTTTTTTGTGATTAAAATACTAGGAAGAAAGTATGTTCAGCACAAGCCCCATGAATTAGCCTCATGTTTAATAAGGAGGTATACTACCACTTTAATTTAGTTCAAACAGGCCAAGCTGGGTGACCTTCTGTCCATTGAATTCTCATAATGTCACTGTAGTAAACTGGCCTCTGACACTAGTGTGTGCATGTCTGTACTAGAAAAGATTAAGTCATAAACTCAGTTAGGGAAAGGTCTAATGAAAATGATTAAAGTGATGGTGCACAGTATACAAGGGCTACATAAAAGATAATAACATGTCTATGCAAATGAACACAGAAAGTTTTCTTCCTCTGTTTAAATGAAAGTATGAACATGTCTTATAAATTTTTTTTACAGGAATCGTTTGGGTCGGAAATAAAAAACTAGCAATTATGATTACGAGCTCTAACCTGGGACCAGTAACTGCAATCTGCACATCTGCTATACATGACATCACTGATCACTGATACCTTCCAGCAGCTTATTAATTTGAGCTCTGGCCCTTGGTCTGAGAGTATAACTGTGCTTAGTATATACAACATTTTATTGTTCATTTCTATTGGAAGAGGATGTCTTCAGGCATGTCAGGTGTTTCTACAAGTGACAGGTCCCCATTTTTATGTTCTTTAACCCGCGTATTAACCTTTAAACTTCTCTTTAGCCGCATAGTGTGGGTTCAGCTGACCTTGGAGATGTCCCATATGCTCCTGCCTCTATTACATGATTATGTTACAGCACTTCTGTAACCATATCACAGGGAATTGCAAAACAGCATCACTTGTTTTTCATCCTTAGCACTATACAGTGCAGATAGGAAATAGAGTATTATTATTGGCACTGAAGAACGACAAGCCTTGTTTTCTGCATGTACACAAATTGTTTCCATGTTTAATTAGCCTCCAAAAGTATTTTGTTTCTTTCCTCTCCACAGGGACAACAGGCTAACCTTCGGCTTGCACTTTGTAACCAGAAGTACAATATGGTAATTCAATCTGTTCTTATTGGGACTCATATGAGTCCCCTACTATGTTTTAGTGCAGTGTAGAACCTATTTAGGTAAATAAATGCACCGTGTACACTAATAAAGATGGAACTTTAGAAATAACACATTTGCTTCTCAAAGGATTAAAAAGATATGAATGTATATGACAAAATTATATGAATGTTTATAGTAAAATAAGGCTGTCCTCAGCACAAAGAAATTCTAAGTAGCCAGAAACACTGAGACAAAGGTCATAAACCTGTGTCCAGAATAATGGTGCAGTAATTCACTGCATTACAGTTATTATGAGTATTTAAGATAAACAATATGAGATTGCGCCACGGTATATGTATGTAGCCTAAGAGTAGGGTTTGGGTTTGGGAAGGCTCAGCAACTGACTAAGCAATTTAAGCCATCATCATACTTCTGGTGCTTATTTAGCCAATAGTCAAGGATGGAAGCTCATTATGTTATGTAGTCTGCACCCCTTGCACTGAATGGGGAAATAGAACCTTGATATCAAATATAAAACATTGACAGGGTGGGACCAGGGTTCCCAAGGACCCCAAAATTTATTAAATGGCAACCCTACCCACAATACACTAACTGGTTACTCAGTATATGTGTATTGCCTGGTTCAAGCCCAGAGCTTTGGGCAGGCCCAAGCCAAGGGAGGCAAGGATCTGAGGGTGGTATGCCACCTGGCTACATCTGAATGGCCTAGGGGCGTTCTGGGTTGAAATTTGGCCCTGGCCTGTTTACTCAATAACACAAGTCTCGTGTGCTAGTGTGGTTATTTTCATTGCTGTTTACTCAATAAACCGCTTACTGATTAGGAACCACTGGTGCTCACGGTATTCTTATCAGAGAGTAATTAAAGTAACACATATTGGTATTGTATTATTCTCTAAATCATTGATTCCAAACCAGTGGCTTGTGAACATGTTACTCATCTACCCCTTGGATGTTGCTCTCAGTTGCCTCAAAGCCAGTGCTTATTATTGAATTTCTGGCATGGAGGCAAGTTCTGGTTGTATAAAATCCAGGTGTACTGACAAACAGAGCCTCCTGTAGGCTGCCAGTCCACATAGGGGCTACCAAATAGCCAGTCACAGCTCAATTCAATCACAATTCTGCACCACCCAGAAACATTTTTCAATCTTGTGTTTCTCCCCAACTCCTTTTACATCTGAATGTTGCTCACTGGTAAAAAAAAAAAAAAAAGGTTGTAGAGCTCTGCTCTATATGGATAAAATAAGAGGATCAGGTGAAGGGTCTTTAGTCTAACCTAGATTGTATTTTAAACTGCTCTATTAATGACAGAATTAGACAGATCTGTTTTTTTCCCACTGACAAATATAGCATCTGAATGTTGGTGGGACATAGTCTCAGCAATGTACTTTAATATATGGGTAAGGGGGGGGAGGTCTGCCATTAAATGATGAGACAAAACCTGCAATAATGGTTTAATTAATCATCTCTAAGAAATGGTTCTTTGTGTCTGAAGCTACAGATTTATACATCCAACTGGTGTTTAAATGGCCTTACCATGTCAAATAGGCCCAATAAATAGTCAAAAGATGGTCAAACATGGTCAAACATGATCAAAGATGGAGCAATACAAACACGTAGCAGCCAGTTGGTCTATGGTGATCCAATGGTCAATACAAGTAAGCAAATGTGTCTCTTCTATAAGCATCAACCCAGTAGCTGCTTGAAGTGAAACTGAAAAGAGAATATTTGAGGCCAATGCTGGTGCCAAGACTTGGCATGTTGTGTTTCCAAGAATCCTCCATGCTAAATACAAGTTCTAGATAATACTGTATCTGTGTGTCATCAAGTTAGGGGTTTGTTGTGTCTAAAGAATGTTAGATTAAAAATACAGAGTCTTATTTTAGCCTAGGCCATGACGCTGACCTTTGCAAAAGGCAACTATGGCAGTATGTCTTTAATCTCCCTGTACCCAGTTGGTCAGAAGATGTTTTGCAGTTGAAGGCATGAAACAGCACAGTTCCAGTATCAGGCCTGCACAAGTTTTGTTATTTTTCCTGTCATGTTTGTTGTGACGCTGATCTAGTTTATTTTTCTTCCAGAATGGCAGGAAGACAGATTTGGAAAAAAAATACAGCTTGCATGTCATCAGCAATTACTTGGCCGTGGTGCCCAACACTGGCTTGCTGACAGTTTATAGGTAGGGAGTGGGTAAGGCGTTACTGCAGCCAGAAGCATAGAGCAAGGAAAATGGAAAGATCTTAATCTACTGTAGCCTTCAGCAAGCTTCCCACCTCCCCTGTTCCCTTGGATTCCTCTCTAGGGAATACTGGATAATGCCGTACACAATTGGCTGTATTTCACCCTCCATTCTCTAAATGCCATTCAATTCTATGCTTTCTGTCCACCTTCTTCCTTTGCAGTCCATGTGAAGGAAACCACCCACCCTTAACAGCATCAGACTCCCTGAAGAATACAATAACCTTCCCGTGTCGAGAATAGGGACGGTGTGCCCACACCATGCACTGCACACGGCGGAGATTTCTCCTACTGATATGTATATAGATATTTGTGTGAGGGTGGTAATTATTACCTGAGCTTGTTTCTCCTTGTTAACGATATTTCAAACTAACCTTTTATTAACTTCTCTCAATTGTTTTCCACAGTATAACAAGTAATAAAAACCACAGGTCTATGTTTAAAATAAATACGTAGACTAGAGAAAGGCATTAACCTGGACTCTAAGTCCTAGGAACTGCAATTGGCTCTTTAGAGCTTTTTTTTAGCTGTAAAAGTTGATCTCAGTGGGGACACACAATAGCTCTGATTTTTTTAGAAGCACTATTACTAAGAATTGCATTAAATACATACTCAGCTTCTGCATGTAATGTGTTCATCACATAAGGCAACAACATGGACTATTGATTTTGCCCAAATACTAAGTACAGGTATGAGATATGTTATCCGGAAATCTGTTATTCAAAAAGCTCCAAATTACGGAAAGGCCATCTCACATAGAGTCAATTTTATCCAAATAATCCAAATTTTAAAAAATGATTTCCTTTTTCTCTGTAAAAATAAAACAGTACATTGTACTTGATCCAAACTAAAATATAATTAATCCTTGTTGAAAGCAAAACCAGTCTATTGGGTTTATTTAATGTTTACAAGAAAGTCTAGTAGACTGAAGGTATGAAGATCCAAATTACAGAAAGATCCGTTATCCAGAAAACCCCAGGTCCTGAGCATTCTGGATAACAGGTCCCATACCTGTAGTATTTAAAATCAGATTATAGTTTATTTAAATGGTGCTTAGAATGGCCTAATGTTGGTCACACAGCTGGGAAATTGACAATATGTCTAGCCCCATGTCAGATTTCAAAATTGAATATAAAAAAATCTGTTTGCTCTTTTGAGAAATGGATTTCAGTGCAGAATTCTGCTGGAGTAGCACTATTAACTGATGGGTTTTGAAAAAAACACGTTTTCCGATGACAGGATCCCTTTGAACATTCAGCATTTTTTTACTAAAATGGTGGAACGTGAATATTGATCAGAAAATTGTAGGCTGAATTATATGAGCCGCAAGATCTGTACCAAATGCCTGAAACAAACATTGCCTGAATTTGCTGTATCTTACTAGAAGTTCCAATTTTTGGAAACCGCAGAGAATGACTTTATCTTAGCTGTATGCCGTTAAAGAAAACAGGGATATCCTCCATGATAAATAACATGTGGCAGTAACAAATGTGCTGTGTGTGCTTATCATGAACAGTGGGTCAAATGTGTGCATTGCTGCGTATGATTACAGGTTTGGAAAGACAATAATTCTTCTTGCATAATGTTGATATTATACCTTTTTCCCTTCTTACAGTTTTGCTGTGTGAGTGGGATTAAATATAGAACATCCTTATGCAATAGATCACAATGCACGGGGTGATTGATGTAGACACCTCTTTTTTTTTTTTAACTTGAATTTCTCCAGAAAATCTGGAAACTGATTCTTAATCTTATGATATGAAGCCACATGACATGCTGACGAGAGGTTTTCTTGGCAGAGACATCAAAATAAACCTAGTAGGAAATGAATGGCTTGTAGGTCTCACAGCCTGAGAAATGTTTATGTTATTTCACACCAAAGCTAAATGTTTTGATAGAGTGCATATGTAGCAACCCCTTAGTGCATATGGGACCCCTCAGACTCCAGAGAGCCTTATCGATCATGACCTCTGTACCTCATATAAGTACTTTGTTTAGAATAGCTTCTGTTTGTTCTCTGGCATCATGCAAGAACTCTGAATTTGCCACCTGAAAGCAGGCCTTGATTTACTATCCAGGCACCCTACGCCAGCTCTCTCTCGCCCCCCGCCCGATTCCCTTCTCCTCCCCGTCCCCTCCCCTTCCCCTTCCTTTATGTGCATGCGTGCGCACATGTAGAATGCAAATGCCTAGAACTGGTCAAGCACTGGAGACACATGGGACATTTTTTCTCCCGCACGCCAGTCTCCATCGCTCGTACTTGGATGCGGCATTGCAGCATGCCACCCCTGAATCTCTGCTGCCCTAGACCTGGGCCTTTGTAGCCTTGCCACAAATCCGGGCCTGCCTGAAAGTTCATATGAAGTCTTAGGCCAATGGCACAAGCCACATTTTTTCCCACTGCTGTCGTCCGGCAGAAAGTGAGGGACTCCTTTCTTTCACCATTCCTAATGTTCATGTGAGAATACCTGGGAGACGGCAGGCATCTGCAGGGATGCCCGCAGCCTTCTTCTGGGTCTGGCGCGTCTATGGTGTGTGTCTTTTTGTTCGTCATCGGGATTGGAGCAAAATTCAAATATTTAAAGATGCCTTGTCCTATTGTTCACTTCCTAACATAGTTCTATTGTAGATGGTTCCTGTGTGTGCCTCTAGTCAGTTTTCTTGTTCCTTGACCTTTGCTTGTCCTAATGTCCTTGACCACCTTTGTATCTTTACCTGAACTGACCTGTGCCCATTACTAACTATTTTCCAAATCCTGACTCTGTACTGTACTGACTGATTGGTTTTGACCCGAGCCTTTTGTACGACTAATCTTTGCTCTAACCCCATTCCTTCTGTCACACGTTTCAGTTCCCTTGTTTGCCCAAAACTCTTGCCTTGGTTCTCACATTTTAAGACCTGTCAGCATCCCAGTAACAGAGGGCTCCTCTCAAATCGAAAGGTGGCTGTTTTAGGTGGAAATGTGAGCCATGACTTGAACTTTGGCGTCTGTTCTGGGTTTTGGGATACCTTTTGGGACACAATACGTGTTAATGGCTAGCTTGCTGATGCACACAGAGTGTTGATTATTGGACCTCCGTGCAACAATGCTCAAATAAGTGTCCCTTTGTCTAAGCCGGCATTGGCTTATGAAGGTGTGTGTCTGTGAAGGTTTTCATTCATCCAAGTAATGGTATATCTAGCAGTAGGAAATCTTGTGCAACTGGCTGTTGCTAGCACTCTTCTGGACAGAGTTCTCTGATGTTGTTTCTGGGATCTGTTGAAGTCTCTCAGCTTAGGAGTTGCAAATGTCCTACCACCATTGGGACCACTTTGGCCTTCACTTTCCACATCCTCTCTAGTTCATGGACAAGATAAGATGGGTGGCAGGTATCAATTAAATGTAGTAGTAGAGGGTGGAAAAATGAATACTGATCAGTGCATTGTAAGCTACATTTTTTGATCTGCAATACTAAATGGCAAACATATTCCTGAATTTGCTGTATCTTACTAAAGCTGTATTTATAATATTGAAATTACAGAAATAATGTATATATATATATATATATATATATATATATATATATATATATATATATATATATATATATATATATATATATATATATATATATATATATATATCCATCCAAAGAAGATCAGCACTCTTAGGGCTTAAAAATATGAAAAAGGTTTTATTGACAATAACACAGCATATGACTAAAGTTTCTGCACAGTCCAGGGCTGTTAGTTAGTCCTATGCTGTGATATTTTCAATAAAACGTTTTTCATATTTTTTCATATATTTTATATATATATACACAGCGAAGAGGTGAATCCTCTAACTTCTATGCTGGCAGTGACTGACCCACACATTGTGCTGAGCTCTGTGCACCTGGAGGATCATTCACATACAGTACATGACCCAAGCATTGTGCAGAGTCAACTTTCCCATAGAGATATAATCCATTTAATACTTTCTAGGCAGTTGCCAATGCAGATGTCCATTTTACATACAAAGTATTGATGGGCCTAGGAGCCCCCCTTCCTTCGCTTTTTCTATTCAATGTAAAGTGTTCATGGAAAGTGAGTGTGAAATAGTAAATTAGGAACTTGCAATGCTGTGTGCTATCACAACTAGGGCAGCAGGTTACAGCAAATAATTCTTGGCTGCTCTGCATCATACAATGGCGCTTTGTTTGGAGTCTACTAAACTGTTGACAGAGGTGGTTTCTTAACACTTCATAGTTAGGATTAATGTCAACGGCACCTAGTACAATGCAAATCTGCATACTTCTCTGGGGAGATTTTTCTCTGGTGGCTCCCTGTCTAATACGTGACAACCAAGGGTCCTTTACCAAATTAGTTTTCCTTTCATCTACCTAGTTTGTTTATTAAGGCAACAAGTTAATGAGGAAACACAATGGTACTCTGTTAGCAATTAAGGCTTCCTGTGGAATGCACCTTGCTTTTTCTCTTACATTTCAGGAATGAGATATTATATTATTGTACAGGTATACGACCTGTTATTCAGAATGCTCAGGACCTGGTGTTTTCTAGATAATGGATCTTTCTGTAATTTAGATTTCCATACCTTTATTCTATTAAAAAAAATACTTAAACATGAATTAAACCCAATAGAACGGCCGTGCCTTCCTTAAAGGACCAGTAACATTAAAAAAAAATGTTTAAAAATTTGTTAGTGCACAACGAAAACAAATAATTGTATCTTAGTTTGAATCAAATACAAATTACTGTTTTATTATTACAGAGAAAAAGGAAATCATTTCTAAAAATTGACTATGAAGATTTTCATTCATCCAGGTCATGGTATATCTAATATAAGTAATTATAAAACAACTGGACTTGCTGAGTAATTATTGAAGAGATGAGTAGTGAATAGTGATGGGCGAATTTCTCCCATTTCGTCGAAAAATTTGTGAATTTCCCGAGAAATTCGTGAAACGGGGAAAAATTAGCCCTTTTGACGCCGGTGACAATTCCGACGCCGGTGACAATTAAAGTCAATGGCCGCCTAGAATTGTTGCCGGTGTCAGAATTGTCTTTGGCGTCAAATATATTTTGACACCAGTGAATTTTTGCGGCAATTTCACGCATTTATTCGCCGGGGCGAAACTCAAAAATTCACAGCGAATTCGAGCCAGGCGAATATTCGAATTCGCCCATCACTAGTATTGGCCATAATTTTATCTTTATATTTGCTTTTTTTCACAAGAACACAAGGAGCCATGATTGCTGTAATGAACATGATCCAATGCACCCCTGTCTAAGGGGAGGCTAATGGCCCTTGGCTGTTTTTTCCACTGCCTTCTGCCCCCCGTATATGTGTGTGGGCTGATGGGCAGGGAATCAGTCTGTCATTGCATACACAGAGCTGATTTCCGCAGAGAAACACTAAAGTATGGATTTTCACAGAAAGACCGTAAAGCAGCGAAAATGATTTGTGTGCCATTAGCCTTATAAATATCTGACCTTTGTGTTGGCCCATAAATGAGCCAATAGGATGGAGACTTGGTAAAGAATCCCAGTCAGTATTGGCCTGTGTATGCCTTTATACACTTAGGGGCCGATTCACAAAGGGTCGAATATCGAGGGTTAATTAACCCTCGATATTCGACTGGGAATTAAAATCGTTTGACTTCGAATATCGAAGTCGAAGGATTTTAGCGCAAATAGTGCGATCGAACGATCGAAGGATTATTCCTTCGATCGAACGATAAAATCCTTCGAATCGAACGATTCGAAGGATTTTAATCCAGCGATCGAAGGAATATCCTTCAATCAAAAAAAGTTAGCCAAGCCTATGGGGACCTTCCCTACTACTATCGAATGGTCGAATGGTCGAAAGATTTTTAGTTCGAATAGTTCAATTCGAAGTCGTAGTCGAAGGTCGTAGTAGCCCATTCGATGGTCGAAGTAGCCCAAAAAACACTTTGAAATTCGACGTTTTTTTACTTCGAATCCTTCACTCGAAGTTAGTGAATCGGCCCCTTAATATAAAACAGTATGTGCAATTTTAAGCACTAGGATGTGCAATTGTAAGCACTAGGACTTTTAATTCAGCTTATGGTAGAACTGTGCTCAGAGCATTATACAGCTTTATGATCCAGATGCAATTACAGTTACTGTCAGGGTGTTAAACATTTTTTTGAAGCTATGATGCGTGAAAATGATTTAGTGGTTGTAGAATAGAGAAAAATAACCTTTGTTTACTCATAACTGAGTCATTGATATGTTGGACTTGGAGGTATTTCCACCGTCTTTCCCACAATATTCATTTAAGTAACAAATTGGCTGAGCCTACATACATCCTAAATTAGATTTGATGCTAACCTAGGGCAATATAACTCATCTCCGATGTGATTAAGAGCGCTATAGGTAAATGGCTTCATGACAAAATACTCAGAATTACTCCACGTCGGTTTGAATAGTACATTTCTAGAATTGTGGGTGCACTCATGTGCAAGGTGAATGTCATTACTCTCGCGTAGATCCAGTAAATAACCAACTGCTGTTAATTAGCAAAGAAAGGGTTAAAGTTGTTCTGCCTTCCAGATAAGCATCTTATAACTTTCTCAGAAAAATCTCATATTGGAATAGTATATTCTCAACGTTCTCCCTGAGCCCTACTGTGCAATTCAGTTCTCAAGTACACAATAAATATATTATTTTCTCTTCACCGTATTTCCTTTTTTTTTCGACTAAGCCGCTCATGTAACAAAGCCGTTTTATTGTATTATTCCAGAGCACATGTTGATTACAGGGAAAAGACGTTGGTATATTGTTTCAGTCTTTTTAATGAGCTGAATAGCTACCAGTTCCTCACACGTAGTAATATCCCATCAGACATACACTTGGCAAGTGATACATTTGCTTACTATATCGAATGACTGATGGGATCCACCATATTTCCGTCAGTACTTTGTTATTGTGGTGTAACCTGTTCACTGCCACCTGAGCACACCAACCATTACAAAGATTAACTGATAAAAACATATCAAATGCTAGACGTCTCTTGGCTACTGAAAACAATGTAATGGTAGCTAGATGATAGTGGCGACTTTTAGGGGGTGATTTATCAAAGTTCGAATTCCAATATTTGCCACGGTTCAACATTTCTTTTGCACAAAAACACACAAATTCCAATTATATTTAAATTTGGGATTTTCAAGTTTTAATTTAGCTTGTAAACTCACAAATTCGAGGTATTTCAGTTTTTTTCCAACTTTTTTTATATTTGGATTTTTAAATAAATTAGCAAACATTTAAGTTTTTTTTACATTATGAATTTATTTAAAGTAGAAAAAAACTCTTAAGCCTCACAAATTAGATTTTTGATAAATCAGCAAATTATTGTCAACCTGGCATGCTGTCGCAAGTGATAGAAGCTTTTTGAGGACTAGCAACAGCACCAAAACATCTACAGAAGGGACAAGGTTAAATGATAAATATCTATTTCTGCATTCACTGAAGCACCACTAGCTGTCATTCACTGTCAAACTGTCATTCAAACCAGCAAACAGACAGAGGCAGAGTTCTAGAAGCAGAGTATTCTAATGGCATTCCAATTTGTAAATTTTCTTTAGGACCAGTAGTGTGACTCTCCAGAAAGGTGGAAAGTTGATAAAGCACAGGGGTGCTGCGCCAGTGAGGCGAGTTGAGGCTGTCGCCTCAGGCAGCAGCGCCCCACTAGGTACCAGGGGCAACAAAAATGCTGCTCCTGGTACTTTAAGAGCCGAATTTCCAGTTTTCAAACCGTACATTCGGCTCTTCTAGCACAGAGAGCGCAGTTAGGCTCTCTGTGCTAGTGTACTGGCCCTCTCTGCCGCCGTTGTGGACCCCCCTGGACCCCCTCAGGCGCAAAAAGGTAAGTGCATGGGGGAGGGGGACGGCAGCAACTGCTGCTGCCTCAGGCGGTGGAGGGGCCAAGATCACCCTTGATAAAGCATATTCAATGTGTTTGCTACAAATCAAAGAGCAGGCAGGCAGCCTATCTTATGTTTTGTCTGTATTTTTTGGCATTAGGTTGGGTCTCTGGGTAGACACTTATTGTATTTTAGCAGGGCAGTAAACAAAGAAATAGAAAGTAACCGATATATCTGTCCCAAAAAGTGTATTTGAGGCAACAGTCACATATTCCACATATATGGATAATGGAAAAGTAAATCTAAAATAAAGATCACTATTTGCACTGTTATTCATCATGTAGTATATGAGGACATCGCCTCTCCAGATTTGCATATATCAATCCCACCATCTGGCTCACATGCTGATTGATAGGAGCACTATGGGTAGCTGTTTGTGTCTAAAGTTCCCTTAGTACAGTGATCCTCAACTAGTGGCTCACAAGCAAAATGCTGCTCAACAACCCCTTGACTGTTGCTCCCAGTGGCCTCAAAGCAAGTGCTTTATGCTGAATTCCTGGCTCAGAGGCAAGTGGTTGTATAAAAACAGTGGCGTAACTACCAGGTGAGCAGGGGGTGCAAATGGGCCAGGGCCCGCAACCCTTCAGGGCCCCCCGGCAGCTCGCGCGCCACTGGATTCCGGCCAAATATAGCGTACGGCTGCGCATCCCGTGCCAGGGCCCGCCCCCCTCAAGTTACGTTACTGTATAAAAATCTAAATGTTGAACAGTCAAATGTGTTCCTTCAGTTAACAATGAAATCAAACTAAACAATATACAGACTTGTTTTTTTTTACTTAGATTTTTAGATTATAAGGAACAAGATGAAAGCAGCAGCATTTGGGGCTGCAGTATGGGGAGGCATTTGCGTTCTGGACAGGTATGTGGTTGTGTAATACTTCCTTCTGTGAGGGCCCTACTTTATACTTGAACAGTGATCCCCAAACTGTAGCTCGACAGCAATATGTTGCTCATTTACCACTTGGACGTTGCTCTCAGTGGCCTCAAAGCTGGTGCTTTTTGTTTAAATTCCTGGCTTGGATGTAAATTTTGGTTGCATAAAAAACATGTGTACTGCCAAACACAGCCTCCTGTGGGCTGCGAGTCCACATAGGGGCTACCAAGTGGCCAATCACAGCACTTATTTGGCACTCCCAGGGATTTCTTTCATGCTTGTGTTGCCATCCAAACCTTTTTACATTTAAATGTGGCTCGTGGGTAAAAAGGTTGGGGTCCTGGTCTAGAAAATCAAATACCAAAATGTTGCCTGACACAGGGGGATGCCTAAATTTAAGGCAGCTTATATGTAGCTGACATTGGAATATGGCTGCTTAAGTCAAAGATAAAATACATCTTTATTTGACATCTTCATTTTAATATAATCCAGCCCTCAAACATCTAGTATATCATATAAACATCTCAATACAATTAAAACAGCTTTATGTTGCTTAAATGAATAAACAGCTTTATATAAACTTTCTTAGTATGACATTCATACTGTACATAGTTCACGTAAAATCAAACCTTTATTTTATCTTCAATAATAATCAGTACTAAATGTTTTTTTATTAAAAAAGGGAAAAAAAAGAGTCGCCATATCATATCTGAGCAACATACTGTAAGTAAATTTAAAAAAATATAGTCCCGAAACCTGACAGGCTCCTAAAAATCCCAAAACACAAACTTTTACAATGAACATGCATTCCATATTATGTTTTACAGAACTCAATAAATATATTCACCGTTAGTGGGGAAAGCATAGAGAGAATCCCAGTGCTGCAATAAATAGCAAACATGAGAAATGGTTTCTCCCAGAAATAGGGATCTGGTTTTAAGTATTTGAAGATGTTTGCGGTGAGACGTGCTGTTGTACAGCAGTGTTACGTTACCCGTCCTTCTCTAAACACCAACGTGGAAAGCTGTGGCTTTAGCGAATAAATATGAACGATATTCTGTCCTATTTATGGGTTGTGATAACAGTTTCCTTACCATTTATTGGTTGAGTCAACATAACTCTCACAAGCATTTCTATTGCTTTACTGGCTTCTGAAATAGCTTTGTATGAAATTACGCTAATTCAATAGGAAGTAGTACAAAGTCATTCTGCTCCAAAGTACATTCCTTTTAATTACTTTTTCTTATCCATGTAAATGCTAATTGGAGATTTTTAAAACCTGAGATCCATATCAGAGGGAAGCCATATCCTGCATTCAGTGTGGAAAGATCATATTTGATACATGACTAGAACGATTACTACTAGAACCGCTGCCTCTCAGCACTGGGGTCACACAGTCCAAATACATACCGGTGAGTTAATTGGTTTCTGGTGAAACCGACCAAAGTGTTTGCTCATAGACGTTACATTTTGTTGTAAGCTGTTTTGAGAAGACTACTGTAACACTGCTGCTTCAAATCACAGACCAAGGTGTGCCAGTGGCGCTGTGCCTAGTACTGCTGCTTTAAATCACATATAATTAGTGATAGGCTTTTGGCAGAGAATAGAAGCAAAACCCTCCTTTGGACTTAGAACTGCTACAATTGCAATTAGGGCAAGAGAACTATCTGCATTGAGTTTATGTGGTCCCCATGTTTGGATGGGTTTTTTTATTTTGGATAATTTATCATTAAACTTTCTCTATAAAATGTAGGGGGTTATTTATCAAGGTCCGAATTTATCTCAGTATTGCTAAGTTAGAAATCCGAGCAACTAAGATTGCCCGAATGGACCTTATTTATCATTAAAAAAGTCAGAAAAAATAGCATCGGACCTTTGCTCAAAAAAGTACGAATTGTTCGGACTTTTCTGCAAATACTACGAATTTTTCTGACTTTTCTGACTTTTTGGTCTGAAATTCCTGAAATCATCGGATATTGGTGCGGACAGCAGCGCAGGCACTGGGACCTTCCCCATTGACTTGTACAGGACCTTGAGAGCTTTGATGTGCTGGATTTTCGGATTCAGACTTTTCAGACCAACAGACTTTAATAAATTCTAAAAAATTCTAATTTTTTTTTAGTCCGAAAACGACTAATTATTCAAATTTCGGATATTCAGAGCTTGATAAATAACCCCCTTAGTGTAATATGGCACTATAACAGACAAATAGAACTTATGCAAGGGAGAAAAGAGGCATCCATTTCTTGTAGGAGCCTACCATGATATTTATCAGTACAGGGCGGGCAGTTGTCCTGGACTGGCCACCAGTGTTTTTCTTTTTATTTCTGTGTGGCCATTGAAACAATGGTATTTTTAACTTGTAAGGGGGAGCCTGGGCACCAGTGTTTTTTTTATTTTTTAATTTCTGTGGGGCCCCTGACCACCAATTGTTTTTTTAACTTGTATGGGGGGGTGCCGGCAACCAGTGTTTTTTTTTTTCAATTTTCTGTGGGGTCCCTGACCCCCATTTTTTTCATTTTGTAGGAGGACCCTGGCCCCTATGTTTTTTAACTTGTAGGGGGGCCTTGGCTACCAATGAAGATTTTTTTTTACTTTTATGGGGGGGCCCTGACCACCATTTGTTATATTTTAACTTCTAGGGGGATACTGGCCACAAATGAGTTTTTATCATTCATGTTTTAGCGCCCATGTTTGTGTGGCTTTTTTATTGTGGTGCGTGGGGTCTGTGGCAGGGCCTGTTGTGGTGAGCAGAGCCAAGGAGGTCCTGAAAATGTTGCCATATAGGGCACCTGTTACCCCTGTTACTGTCTTAGGCAAAAGTTATAGGATGCATGGCATTTATTAGGGTCTACTGGGTCCTGAAAGACAGATTGTTCCATATAGCAAAAGTGGCTCCAGTGTAACCAGTATATGCTCGCTTAGTGGTTTGTGAAGGGCCCAGAAAGATCAAAGCAGTACACCAGTGAAAGAACAATCACCAGTATAAAAAATATATTTAGAAAGCCAGAATTGTACCGAATATAATATATTAACTAGCTTAGCTCATAAAATATATTATTGATACCAATGTTTGTAAGGGAAGAAATCTAAGCGTCAAAGGAAGGCCACAATTTTTCCCTAGAAAAGGTGGCAACCCTAGACCAAAATCTCTTGCTTGGAAGGGTTTCAGAGTACCAAAGGAAGTTGACATCTTAAGTAGAAATCCTAAGACTCGAATCTTAGACCATCTATAGAAAAGTTATTGTCTTCACAACAAGAGACAATACATTAAAGGTCTATATACAGGTATGGGTATCCAGACTGCTCGGGACCTGGGGTCTAAGTTCTAGATAATGGATCTTTCCATAATTTGGATCTTCAAACCGTAAGTCTACCAGAAAATTATGGAAACATTAAATAAACCCAATAGGCTGGTTTTGCTTCCAATAAAGATTAATTATATCTTAGTTAGGATCAAGTACAATGTAATGTTATATTACTACTGAGAAAAAGGAAATCATTTTTAAAAATTTGAATTATTTGATTATAATGGAGTCTATGGGAGGCAGTCTTTCCATAATTCAGGGCTTTCTGGATAACGGGTTTCCAGATAACGGATCCCATACCTGTATCTCATTACTACTGTGTGTATTGTGGGACATTATGGGATCCTAATGATCATTTTCTCCTTGTTCAGGTCTTAAGCTACACACAACCTTGTATGTGACTAGTTATATACTAGTTGATATTCCTAAAATATATGTAATATAGAGTGAATTTGGGTTTGTACAACAAGGGCTTTACAGCAAGTTCATGATTTGTCAGGTTTCTGCTGCCCTTTAAAAGAAAAGAAAATATTTGGCAGCTCTGACTTTCCCCATTGGGATGACCATGTAGAGAAGTGAATCTGTTCCATTGTTAGAATGCATCATTACACTGTTCCAACTGCAGGGCTGCCAGATCACCAGCCTCTCCCAAGGTATAGTCTGTGGTGCCAGTCATTGTAGGAGGCAGTGGCTGCCACCCCGCTCTTCAGACAAAACAAGGATAAACATTTTGCCCTCTCTTACTTTTGGACTCAACATAAAGTCGTTTCTCGAGCTTTTCTCACGTAGCGAACATTAAAATGCCTTTGATCCCTTCCTGCCATGTACATGGTGCTTTCATGGGCACTGCTTGATATCTTTTGTTCTCATGTGCTATATATTTGAGGGAGCGATACATCATTATGTTTATAATCTACATAAATGTCTCTTTTGTTGCCAACAGTCAACTACTGCTTTTTCCTGTTAACATTCTCAAAGCAAAAAAAAAAAAAAAGAAAATACTAATAATTGCATCACACAGTCCCTAAGTCTGTTTTCCTTTGTGGCACCAGAAACAATACATCTCTAGAGCAGGGATCCCCAACCTTTTGATCCCGTGAGCAACATTCAGAAGTAAAAGCAGTTGGGGGGCAACACAAGCATGAAAAATGTTTTTGGGGTGCCATATAAGGGCTGTGATTGGCTATTTGGTAGCCTGTATGTGTATTGTCAACCTACATTGAGGCTCTGTTTGGCAGTGCACCTGGTTTTTATACAACCAGAACTTGCCTCCAAGCCTGGAATTCGAAAATAAGCCCCTGCTTTGAGGCCACTGGGAGCAACATCCAAGAGATTGGAGAGCAACATGTTGCTCACGAGCTACTGGTTGGGGATCACTGCTCTAGAGATATAAATATATTTGCAGATGTTCTGTTTTGCGTATCAATTTTAAAAGCATTACTTTATGTTATTGCCGACAATTATTTCTCAGCTAGAGTCGTATGAATTGTTACACCTCCCTTGCATTTTGCATTAGGATAACAATTCAGAGAGGTGTTTGAGCTCGGCACTGCTTCGGAGCACTAACACATCATAGAACAGAATGGTGTAAAAAGTTTATCTCCAGTCCTTCTATATATTTGTACACAGTAGAGAAGAGACTGTTTTCTGTTTCACAATATGTAGTTATAGGGTTGGTTTATAAACCAGTTATGGATTTCTATAATTGAAGAATAAAACAATTGTACTACCATTCTGATAGCTATTTTGTATAAAAGTTATTACTTGGAAAAACAGAGCACACACTGCACAGCTTTGCTTGATAATTTGGCCACTGGAGGGCACTTTTCATTAGCCTGTGGATTAGGTTATCTCAGCAGAACAATTGTGGTTTCTTCCATGGAAAGAAATGGACACAAATAAACTAATAATAATGCTCCATGCACATAATAACTTATGCCAATTTCACTCAACAGTTACGCCTAAATGCAGCCAAAATAAATCCTGCTCTGAGTTAACCTGTTCATACACAAAATAAAGTTTTGGACAAATATTGTGACATTCCATCTGTTGATGCATAATGCTGGCAAGTGCTTGATGCATTGGCAGATGAGGAATGGAAGAGAATGATCTTTGCAGGAACATCCAGAAGCATAAGAAGTTGGCCAGTGGCTTCTCTCCTCAACTCATATATCCCACTCCACCGCTTAACTCATTCCTCCGACCCCCTTATGGCAACACCCCAATGATTGCATAAAAATCCCGGGCAGGCAAGGTTCAACAGGGCCCATGAGGGCTGGGATACCCTACTGGCTGGAGCTGGGGTACTGGCCCAGTCCAACCCTGAATTGGCCATACCATGGATGGTGCCTTGTACACTCTCCATCAGTTTGTCCCATGGTTTGAATAGTTGGAGATTGTACCTCATCAGCCCCTGTACTGGACAAAGGCACATTTTAATGGGAGCATTTCAAGGTTGTAAGTTGGTTTTCCTGAATTTTATATCATAATGTTGGGCCATTTTCATTAAAATCCCCATTTATCCTCTGTGAATGTTAGTTTTGCCACATTTTAAATCTGTTTTGAAGTTTACACCATTTTTACAGAAAGCCCATGATTTATGTACCCTGATTTTACAGATTTTACGTTTTTTTCTGTTTTTTATGGAAAGCACAAAAACTGGTTTTGACTGTAATTACAATCCCATCTCCCCTCCATGGTTTACAAACACATCTGACTTAAGTTAAAACAGTTTCTCCTTAGCAAAGCTGAAAGGGATTGGATACTTAGATTATGTCAGGACAACTGTTTATGTATTGGTATAGTCTACTGCCTATTGTTTCCATACAAGGAGTCTGTGAAGATAAATCAGTACATAATGACAATGTTCGTCAAGGCTAGAAAGATACATACCACCTAGTGTTAAACAGCATACAAGTATGAAAGTGGATATTTATCTTTACCTCTTTCATACTTGTATGCTGTTCATTGCTCGGTGGTATGTATCTTTATGGCTTTGATGAACATTGTCATTATGTACAGAGTTATACTGTATATACTGTAATGTTTGTTACATATAAATCTTTGATAAAGATTTTTTAATTGCAGTACCACCTTTGTTTTTGTGCTTGATTCGTGTGCAAGATCATTCTCTGTTTATCTATGTGTTTTGAATCCTGTAATTCTTGGGGGTGTATTTGATCTTAGCACCTTAAATACAAATTTGTGAAAAAAATATATATGGGCAAGCTTTTCTAACTTGCAGTGCCCTTCATTACCTTTGATTAAAGAAGAAAAATCAACAGCAAAATGAGGAGCAGGAAGAGGAGCTTAACAGTCCATTAGAGTGCTTACTCTTACTGTTTAGTTTGCTTCTTTTTGATAGAAGTCATCCCTATGCCCTTAAGTCTTGTGTTTCAAATACTCAGCACACATCACTACCAGGGGAAGAGATAATGGTGCAAAGAATCAAGGAAAGGGCTTCAGAAGCTTTTATCTATTGATTTGCTCTACAAGAAGCAACATGCATTCCAAACATGTTAAACATCATTTGCACAGTCTCAAATGTAAACAGTACCTAGCAAATATCTCTACTTACGTGTACGGAGATTGAAGCCTCTGTCTAGCGATCAATGTGAGAGTTGACCCGGTCACGTCTCCACCTGCTGCTCAACGGAAATTTCAACCTTTGTATTAATATGTCTTACTTTGTGGCTGCTGATTTTCTGCCATGGAATATTGTTATTGATGACTTTGTGCAACCCAATTTCACTTGTTTCAGAACCTTTCACAATATTTCCTTCTTCCTTTTGTATCATAGAAAAACTGCATAAAGCCTATGACGTACAACAAACAGGTGTACAAACTCAAAAGCATACTCTGGCCTTGCCCTACCACCTGGATAACCACAATAATAACGAAAAAGATATATGCATTATGAGCTCTAATGGGACTTTTTTAAGTTCTTATTGGCAGACATTACCCGTTAAAAACCTTATTCCTACCCCTGTCCTGGTTATATACTATACTATCTACAGCTGGTCCCTCCCCCCTTGAGAGAATTAAGGGCAAATGGCAAAGTGATATTCCTGACTTGGATGAAGAAAAATGGAAAGACGCTCTCAAGTTAGTCACAGAGCTATCCATCTCTATGAGGGACAGGTTTATACAAATAAAATTCTTCAATAGAGTCTATTTAACTCCCTACCGACTGGCTAAACTGTATGGGAATGTATCAGACCTATGTCCCAAGTGCAGAGTGGAACCTGGTACCATGTTTCATATAATCCAGAGATTTTGGAGTGCTGTACTTCATTTCTTGAATGAAAAACTCGCATTGCCAAGTATTCGTTCACCAGAAACTTGTTTATTGGGGATAACGGGGGACCTGCAGCTACGTTCCTATTCTAGAATCTGTTACCTACAGCTCTTATATTTTGCCAAGAAAGCCATATTAATGCATTAGAAGTCACTTAACCCTCCTACACTACAATATTGGCAAAAGCTGATAAATGATTCTCTCTCAAACCAGAAACTGACCTATCTGTCAAGGGGCTGCCCCACAAAATTTGATGCTGTATGGGGTACCTGGTTGAAAGTGCAAACTGATTAACTGCATTTATTCCATTATGCTGGATATGACACCCTGTACCTTACCTCCCCTCCCCCTTCCCTTGCAACTTTCTCCTTTCTACTATCTTTCCTTTTTTTCCCTCTACTTTAAATATTCATCTTGTGTATGTTGAATGTTGAAAAATGTAAAATAAAAACTTTAAAAAAAAAAAAAACCTTACTCCTAGATGTAGGTATTTCCTTGCGAAAGTGACAATTGCCTCAATATTTCAGTGTAGTCTTTTAAACTCCAGTGTAATGAATAAAGTAAGCAGGTGTGTATTAACCTTGTGGATTGTGGGCTAATCTGTAACTATATGGTACTGTAAGTAACCATATGTATTTATTATTGCTGAAGATGCATGTGCATGCATGTGAGCTCTCCTCCTGTATATCCTTTATTGCAGGGTTATTATATAATAAACAACTTTACTTATCAGGATTCCCTATAGGTAATGTCTCTTCACTACCTGCCCAGGAACTGTACCTCTGGATATGAAGGTGCATAGGTACCAATGCCAAAGTTTGGCAGGATTCAGGCTGGTCCAAACTTTTTCAGCCAATAAACAGCTCATATTGGGACCTGTGTCATCTGTAGGCCACAAATAATTGTCTTGGTCCAATGGGATCTGTGGCTAAACTTTCTGCATGGCCAATTTTAAAAAACTCTGAACAATGATAGAGGGCTATCAGCTGCCAATTCGATAGGGAGATGCCTTGCTTGATGCTAATTATTAAAGCATTATCATAGTTTAGTGAGCACCCTCCTACTCAAAATGGACAACTAGTTGAATCGATGAACTTGCCTTGCTTCTAGTTTGTGGATGTTGTCTTACCTTAGAAGCAAGGCAAGTCCATCAATTCAACTAATTGTCCAAGCCGGCTCTTTATTATTGGCCTTGGAATCACCATTCAAACATAATATCCTTTCTCTTAACCAAACATTCATGTGACCTTGCTGGGCTACCATTTGTGAGGCCTACAGTTTAATTGTCATCACTATTACGATGTAAAAGGGTTCAAAATGTCACAATCTATTGGAGCATCTTCCTGTTGGTTACCAAATTGGGCAATAAAACTTTCTTACTCTTTCTTTGCATTCACATCAATTTATAGTTGAAGGCCAACAGACAGTATAGCCCAGTAAATAACAAATCACGCAGTTCAGATTTCACACCGAACAAAAGGATTGTAATTTAATATCTGTTTTGACTCATGAGTAGTCTGGCACGGCTGGTAATACCAGTTTTACTTATGTCAGTTATTCGAATGGATTTATTATATTTAAAGCACATATAACCACATCTCCATTCTTAGCCTTGATTGAAGAAAACATAAGGACAAATGAAAATGGCTCTGTAGAGGCTGGAGGTGATAAAAGGCAAACATTTTATCTCCTTTATCTCTACAGTGACATCAGTTGCTCAAAATTGATTTGAAAATTCAATCACTTTACAATTTTTTTAGTGTGTTGGCCAAGTCTGTCAATAAAAGGAGTGAGTAAATTCAGTCTTTACAGCCGTGTCTCTGTTTTACTATGGGTGTAGAAAAACTTTGATTGAAAATCATTCAGCACAAATTTGTTTTGTCACAAATCATATCAGAGGTGATGCAAATTTTTGACTAGTGGTTTATGACTTTGAAAGAATCTCGATGCACAAGGAAGTATTAGATTGCTGAAGGTGTCAGACTGGTTTAGAGAATATTGAGTTACAAATATGAGGCTTATTGATTAAGCAGAAAGAGAAGAGAATCAGTGGGGCAAATACTAAAAGCCAACATTTCTGTATAATGGTTACATTTTTCATTCACTTCTTTTTACAACTGTTTTACTCATGATTATTGGCCTTCATGGTATTTTTACAAAAGGTACTAAGCACCAAAGACATAGGTACTGTTTATTTGCACATGTGCTAAAGCTACAATCAAGCAAATTCTGACCAGTTCTTGGTTTCCAATTTCTAACCATTGTAGCTTCATAATCAAATGAATTAGTGGTGGAGCACCCCTTTCTGCCTCCTGTTGGCAGCATGGTGGCACAGTGACTGGCACTCCTGCATCATGTTGCTTGGGTCCTAAGTTAATTTCCAGGCAGAATAATATCTGCAAGGAATTTGAATTTTCTCTTTCTGTGTGCATGAGTTTCTTCCGAGGATTCCAAAACAGTGATCCCCAACCAGTGGCTCGCGACCAACATGTTGCTCAATAACCCATTGGATGTTGCTCCCAGTGCCATTACAGCAGGTGTTATTTATTTATTAATTCCAGGCTTGAATACAAGTTTTGTTGCATAAAAACCATATGTACTGCCAAACAAAGCCGTATTTAGGTTGTCAGTCCACATAGGGGCTACCAAATAGCCATGTATGCTTATGTTGCTCTCAAACCTTTTTAACATCTGAAAGTGTCTCATTGGTGAAAAAGTTTGGGGACCCCTGCTCGAAAACATACAGACAGGTTAACTGGCTTCTGATAAAACTAACCCTAGTGTGTGAACGTGATAGGGACCCTTGACTTTCGGGATAATAGATCCAATACCTGTAAGTCATCATAATAGGTTGGTACTCTATGTGCTAGTTTTAGGGAGTACCAAAGAGAGCAAATTACCTTTGTGTATCGTATAAAAACATGCACAATTTTGAATCCATTCTAGTGCCATATAGCCTAGTCACAGCATCCTACATAGTTAAAAGCAACAATGCCCTCAAATTAGGGTAATAAACCTAGATTTACCTGGAGTTTTGGTACCAATGCACATTTAAGAAACCAGTTAGAGAGCTTAATATATGGCCCATATGGCTTCCAAACCAAGTCACATCACATCCCCTGGGCTGCACATTTTGGCTGTTTCAGATTTCTTGCAAAGGGATTATAACATAATAGGAGGTTTCTGGGAAGTGATTTGGAAGATTGTGGCCAGATTAAGCCAGAAAGCAGAGTTACTAATATATTTAAACAGTCAAAGCAGAAAAAAGTAAGAATAACATTTCTATGATTTCCATTAGACAAATAGAATTATTCTTTAGAAGTCCTGAACTAAACAGTGGAGCAGAAATGATTTTAACAGTTTATTGTTGCTCACGAATACTCTACCCGTGACTCACTTTTGTTTTGGCCAAGCCAATAAGGAATTTGAGATAGTTTCGAGAAATGGAATATTTCTGCTTCCTTTTTAGTAGGTATTGCAACACGCTGATATTTTGGAAACAGGTGATGTTTGGAAATGGGCCATTATACATGAAGTCCAATTTGTGTCTGTTGTAGCATAATGGCTCACATTGAGATATTAAAACGATTTCCTCTGAGCTGTGCAGGGTCAAACTGAATTGCCATATACAGGCTTGTTTTTATTGTCAGCTCCCCGGCTGCCTGAAGTGTCGCAGAAGAATGGCAAAACTGCACAAATCATCTCTTGTTTTCGTAAAGCAAACGTGAGCTTTGAGCTGAAACTGTAAATATTTGTGCGAATGTCGATTTTAAACCTGCAAAAGATTTGTTCAAGAGAGTGAGCACAAGGGACTTGACTACTGTTGTGACTCTGCCCCCATAGTACTTCCTTCCTGACCTCTCATGGCTTCCTGCTTGGAGGCTTATCGCTACAGAAAACTTGACAAAGTACTGGCTGAAACCCTTGGAATGCAACAGAACTCCATAAATGGAATTACCTTTTCTTCTACATATTCAACTCACATTTCTGACCTTATTAAAATACTGAAACATGTTTGGTGAGGGAGCACAGCAGCGTTTCCCCACTTTCTAATAAGGTCACTTGCTGGTGCAATGTGATTTACATACCGCTGAACTTTATGTTTTCAATTGGAGATACAGTACAGAACATTTTTTCGCATTTAAAGGGGACTGCCACGGGAAAACAAGAAGAAAATCAAATAAAATTGCCATTACTACACTAAGAATGAGCTGATCCAAATTTACTAATTCACTGGAACTTTACCTTTATTTTAATTTTTAGTATGTTGTAGACAGCAGACGCTGTTAGCATCAGGGCCTCCAGAAACAAGATATGAGGAAATTGGGGATGTCATATAAGGGCTGTGATTGGCTATTTGGTAGACTGGCAGCCTAAAGCAGTTCGCCTTGTTTTTATTCAACCAAAACTTGCCTCCAAGCCAGGAATTCACAAATAAGCACCTGCTTGGGGCCACTGAGAAACATCCATGGCGTTGGTGAGTAACATGTGGCTTGTGAGCCACTGGTTGCCGATCACTGCCTTAAAACCATATGATTGGTACTGTTGATTCTGATTCACACATTTCTCATGGTAACTCATTCAAAAACAAAAATCTTGCAACCAATCGAATCAGTGAAACTAACAATTGCTTTCTTAGGTCCAATGGCAGGCATGGAATTAGTCAGAACCTTTATGCACACACTACCTCTCCATACAGATAGTTGTACATCTAATAAGTTGATATTTAGATATCTATCCACTGGTTTCATTGGCAGCATGACAACTGAAACTCATCAAAAGTGCAAAAAGTTTTGCACATTCCTACTGATCATCATTATTTATCCAAACAGTTCAAACAAAGGAAGGCCATTTATTATATGGTATATGGACACATACGTTGTCTACAGTATCACACCTGATCCAAATCTGATCCTTCATAATGGCCAGTCTGGTCGGTGCAGGCCAATACACCCTACAATGACACTAGCCAACCACATAACATTTTTGTGCATTTTAAATCTGGTCCTTACCCTTTATTCTTCATGTAAAAGTTTGCCACTAGAAGCCTAAATAGGAAAAGTGCAACAAGATCTATGCTAATAAAATGCTAAAAGAGATATTTAATGCCTTCATTCACAAAAATGTTTCTTCATATATTTTTTTTTTTGCATTGTCAGACTTTAATTTGTAGGAGAGAATACCAGGTCTATTTTTCTAAATTATCTAAATTAATTTTATTTTACTTTATTATTATTATTCTGATATTTCATTATTTTATGTTATTTGTATTTCCCCTTTTTCTTTGTTTGTTTATTTATTTTGTTGTCTTTCATGTCAAATGTTTACTGTAATGCTCATGAATATTTCTTTTGCTCCTTATTGAAACACTGTATGTTTATCATATTGTCATATACTTGTATTTTATTGAAAATCTCAATAAAAAGAATTTCAAAAAAAAAAAAAAAGAAAAAGAAAGAAAGGAAAAGTGCATATATTTCCCCATAAGAATAATAGAGAGCTAGAAGAGCATCACAAAATATCAACTTGAAAAGATTTGCAAAATTTGGAATACAAAAGTATATACAAATCCTTTAAAAAAATAGTAATGGTCAAGTTCCTTATGTTAATAGATATTTGTTGAAATGCCCTATTTACGAAATCCAAAAATAAGAGCGTAACAAAATATCAACTAGAAGAGCTTTACAAAATATGTAAGACATAGGGGCCCATTTACTTAGCTCGGATGAAGGAATAGAATAAAAAAAACGTTGAATTTCGAATGATTTTTTTGGCTACTTCGACCATCGAATTGGCTACTTCGACCTTCGACTACGATTTCGACTTCGAATCGAACGTTTCGAACTAAAAATCATTTGACTATTCAACCATTCGATAGTCGAAGTACTGTCTCTTCCCTACTTCACCACCTAAAACCTACTGAGGTGCCATGTTAGCCTATGGGGCAGGTCCCCATAAGCTTTCTATCAAATTTTTAGGCTGAAGAAAAATCGTTCGATCGGTGGATTAAAATCCTTCAAATCGAACGATTCAAAGGATTTAATCGCTCGATCGAATGATTTTTCGTTCGATCATTCGATCTAACTATTTGCGGTAAATCCTTCAACTTCGATATTCGAAGACAAAGGATTTACATTTGGCAGTCGAATATCGAGGGGTAATTAACCCTCGATATTCGACCCTATGTAAATCTGCCCCATACTGTAAGTATATACACACCTTTTTAAAGAATAGTAATGGCCAGGTTCCCTTTATTAATAGACATTTGTCGAATTGCCCTATTTCTGACTTCACTGAATCAATTTATAAATGTTCTAAGAATGGCACTGTTGTTCTTAATACATATCTTATTAGGATGAGCACGTTCGCTGTAGACCATAGGATGTAGATCTCAGATAAATAAAGACAGAAAGAATTGAAGCTACTCAGCATGGCACCAGCAGAGGAATTTTTCAATCATAACTAAGGAAAGCCTAACATAAACATAATGACAATTTGCTATATCTTGGAGACAACTAATAAATGATTAGATAATCATAGAAAGTCAAGAAGTCTGTTTTAATCACTGTGATCCTGGGAAGAGTGTTTCCTTTTGCTGTATATCCAGTAACCTGAGGTCCAGGCAAAGAATTCCAAGCAGGGAACCACTTTGCAAATAAACGACACTGAACCTCTTATAGAAAAGGAAATGCCTTTGTGAGAACGGAGCATTCAGTTGCTTTTAGTGGTCTCTTGTGTCCCTTGTCCCTTAAAGGAAAGGGGCATAATATCAATCCCTGAAAAGCCTGGTGCAATGTTTTATTCCCTATTTGAAATGTAGATTTTAATTCAGAGGGCCTTGGTGTGGTGGGATGATGGTCAGTAGCTATCATGTCCATATCTATGGAATAATGAAATCAAGTTGTTCTTTATTCCTTCTTGTTTTGTACTTACTTCTCCGTCCCTTCTTCTTTCTGCTTTTAGGTCCTTTGAGCAGGGCCATATAATCCCTGTATTTTATTCTATGATGTTTGTGTATTTATTTATTAAAAGTGAAAAGTGCTAGAAGAGCTTTACAAAATCCAAAAAGAAGAGCTTTCCATAATATCTACTAGAAGACGCCTGTTTGTTATGAAACTATTGTTAAGTGCTGTGTAGCTTGTTTATAAATATATGATGTTGATGATGGTTAATGTACCCTGCCGAAACAGTGCTAATTCCCAGGCGGGTCCCTTATTGCATGAATTCTGATGCTACATGAACACCAGGCAATAGTCTTAGACAGAGAGCAGCGAACAACAGGACTGATAGAGTTATTTGTTGCACGAGCCTGTTTGGTAGAAAGTATGTGGTTTGTAAACTGTTTAGGTTTTAAAGGAGAGAAATGCCTTGTGAAACTTTTGATGTATATCCTGGCATGATGCCCCCCCTCAAATTCACAGACAATATAAATAACCCCAGAAGTCCCCCTGTCTCCAGTCCCTGCCTAAAGCACATTGTAACAAAGCAGGGAAGTGAAGTGCTGCTTTATTTACAGTGACTACGTGACAGTTTAGACAGAGATGAAACACTCTTACTCCTTTTTGCTGAAAATCAGGAAGATCTACTGTATATGTTGCATAAATCAGAGCACTTTTTTTATGGTCTGGTTCCTAATAATATTTTTATTCACCCCATTTAAATACAGATTTCTTTCATCAAATGTTCTCGAGAACAGTGAGTCTATCTGAGAATAGGAGAAAATAGACATTTCTAAAATTGTAATCACCAGAAACTCATGTTTTATTTATTGGGTTATATAGGGGATAATCAATGTTTCTTCCCTTAAACTGAAAAAAACGTAATTTTTTTTTTAACATTGTTTACTTATTTTATATTAATTTAGAATAATGGGGTACCTTACAATCTGGATGTCCAAAGCCAGTGTATATTCCCTGTATCTAGCAGTTTGTATTTGTCAGCTATAATCATGGTCCAAGTAATCAAGGGCCAAGGTAATTCAGTAAAGTAAAGCTTTTACTTTAAATTTACATATTACATTTAAATGGTTCTCATTTTTTAATTTCTTGGTTAGATACCAAAGATACCCTAGATACCATAGCTACATATTTTATTAATAGTTTCTATCATGTCCCTGCACTATGTGTC
Source organism: Xenopus laevis (assembly GCF_017654675.1). Taxonomy (NCBI): domain Eukaryota; kingdom Metazoa; phylum Chordata; class Amphibia; order Anura; family Pipidae; genus Xenopus; species Xenopus laevis. The sequence goes on from NC_054381.1 coordinate 122,844,422, forward strand.
TTGCAGGAGTTGCATATTTTTGCACTTGCACTTTTTGTCTGTTGTCCGGTACATCTATGTTGTGTGTAGCATCATGGTCCTAGAGGAACGTTGTTTCGTTTCACTGTGTACTGTACAAACGTATATGGATGAAATGACAATAAACTCACTCTTGACTCTTGACTCATGCCAAAGGTTATTGCCCCAAAACTTTATTGTCAGCATAACTAAGGACTACACAACATGAGGACAATTGTAGGAAGTAATCTGGTATGTCAACGAAGTAGGGAATCTACTACCTCTGATCCCCTTAATTTGATGAGTTCTGCAACTTTTTTACAAGGCTTATTGCACAAAGGTATTTATTATTGCTGCACTCTCCTCAGAGGATTGTGGTGGTAGGAAAACAATCATGGATCCCTGTATACTTAAGGGGGTGCAGTGCTAATTTTACCTTAATATTAGCATTATTGCAGCCAAACGTTTCTGTCCATCTGCCTGCTCCAAAATACTGAATTGGAGAACTTGGACATGCATGTTAGGGTAAGGCCTTGAGGTTCTACGGGGGACACAAATGTGCTTTCTGCAGTCAATATGTTAACTTTATCTTCTCAATACCTGTGTCTATCATTTAAACCAGAAAAATTCTCAGAAAGGTAAAATCCCGGAGCTTGTTATTTTCATCCCTTATTTTGAGTCGGAGACACTCTTTGGACAAGTGCCAACCTTCATTTCCCACTCTGTGCAGCCTCAAACAAAAAAAAAAGCGATTTACGCTGGGAAAATAATTTCATAGACAGATGCAGCAAAGAGAAACAAAGAGAGCAATCACTTTGTATTTTTCTGGATTTCTGGCAAGGAATTACGATGACGTATGTTGGAACTGGTTGACCTTGAATCCAGCTTATACTGTAATTCTTTTGCAGGGCTGCCAGAGGAAGAGCATCATCTCTGCACCACAGTTTACTATGTCACTGGTGATCTAAGGTTTCTCAACATGTCTTCAAATAGTGAGCCCCAGCTCCCAGTGCTTGAGATAGCGCACGCTTCAGATGTGCTCATCTATTTCCCCTTGTTGTTTGGTTTGAAGAGTTGTTTTTAAGAAAAGGAAGAAAGCAAGATTCTTAAGGAAACGGTGTTAACTGGTCATTTTATTGTTTATATTTTAACATTAGATGTGACAAAAAGTAATATTGCAACATATCCACTTTTATCTACACATCCTCTATAGAACTATGTCATTTAAAGGGCAAACACAGCCCCAGAACAGTTTGCCTATTGTATTCCTGGCCATTTACTACACACCAGAAAAAAACACAAATACCCAGAAAAAAACACCAATGTATTAAAAGGCAAAAGACTCAATGTCCTCCCACCCCCCAGGCTCAACACATGAATGGGTATTCTGCTCCAATCACAGCCAATGCCAATCAGCAGAAGTTGCAATAGTTCTATCCACCAAAGTGAAAATTCCCAAATAAAAATGAGCAATAAAAGGTTTTGCGTACTACTTGTCTAGTAACCCATAGCAGGTAAAATGTATTGGTGGCTATTTAAAAACAAACATTTGATTGGTTGATATGGGTTTATAGATGTGGGCAAACTCAAGACTTTGATGTTTTGCTTTATATTTTTTGGAAATGTATTCAATTTCTCTATTCTTATCTAACACACTATCCAAGAGCAGAAAATTTCAGGCTTGCTGGAGCCATTTATACAGTCATTTATGTTTTCCAATGAATGGCTAATTGGTTACATTTTATGAATTGCTGTCCAAGTTTTGTTTTTTACTGTGGCAGAGAGTGACCTCTAAGAGATTTGCTCCTATACCTTATAATAATCTGCAGTTATTGCAGTATTTTACATAAAATGTCATTGAGTATTTTTATGGAACCTGTTCCAGGCACTATCTAGATAAACATAAAAGGGCTACTAATTGATACTGAATAACACTGCTCCTCCTAAAATATTTCTTTCTACAGCGAGATTGCTGGAAGATGTGTCACATTAAAACTTAATTATATCATAGTACAGTGTACATTGTTTATTATTTCTACTATAGTCAATTGACCTTTCATGTCATTAAAGGCTTGTGGTAGCTTTGGTGGAACAGATGAGCTATGGGTAGAACCTTCTTGGTCTGTGGTGTTGCCTGTTATATTTGTTTTTACTGCCTTCTGAAGGCTACAGTGGTATCTTTTGATCTGAAGTGGAGCAAACTTCATCTGATAAGGATTCTTCTGGGTTCTTCTTCAAGTAGTTTGGAATATTTTCAATGTATATCAACGGGCTAATCTGACCATATGCGGAAAACATGTGTAATTTTGTGTCTGGAGAAATGTTGTACGTGTTATATATCTTCAAAACTAAACATCCCAAGCCAAACCCTAAGCTGTCTATACAAAATGTGTATTTGATGAATTTAGGTCTTGGTGACCTGGCAAAATAGTGTATATGTAACTTAATGATTGATACATCCTTTGTTGAGAAGCCTGTAATTTAATTAATTTCTCTGACGGTAATTACTGGAGGTAATATTTATGAAGGCCACAAAAGGAAATCAGTGAACCGCATGAGAATGTCAGCATGCCCACCTCGGAATAAACTGTCCAAGCTTTTTATGTTTTCTTGGCAGTTCTTCTAGAATGGTGCAGTAATTCAAAAGTAGAATGGATTAACTTTGTGGGTGCCAACAGAGAAGTTTCCTTCTTTTTCTTAAATTGGTTAAAAACATCTATTTAACTGGAGGAAGGTCCAACATTGCCTCAATGAGATCACTAGGATTCAATGTTAAAAGATAATGAGAAGGACTGCTTCTTACAAAGAGACACATCCTTATGTTGCTATTATTGGGTGTCCCACTAGCAGGCTCATTGACAGGATTAATGCAATTGAGTTGCTCTACAGATGTAATACAGTTGAACCCTCAAATGTCCAAAGAGACTTCTTAAGATGACACCACAGTGTACAGAAAATGTGCTAAAGGGAAGAAATAGGTTTTGGTTTTTACATTTTTTTGTATGCTGGGCATGATGCAATGGCATTAAAGGTACCTACTATGGCAACTTTGTTCATGTCCATATTACTAAAATATTTGCAGCAACAATATCAAGACTGACATAAGTTTCTTATACAAACTTATATCTCTACTACATAGATGACTTTAATGAGTTTTAATTTCACTCTACTGCAAAGGGGCTGCTCTTGGCATTTTGGAATGTGTTTTCAATCATTACACTCAAACAAATATTTACCAACTGGTTCATTAAAATCTATTCTCTTAATTGGGGATACACAGGCTCTGGCCATACATTTTAAGCACTGCGTAGTGTAACTGAAGTGTGACTAAAATGTGTTCAAACATACGGAAAAGACATGACCTGTCATTCTCTTTCGCCATGTTTTAATTAGTAACTCAGTAGATCTTCAAGACCTATACCTATGCTATACTTGTAAATGGAACCCCTGTTTTTTTTTTTTTTAAATGTATGCACTTGTACTTGTAACTCATCATCATCATCATTTATTTATATATCGCTGTCAAGATACGCAGTGCTTAAACTCGTGAATAACTAATAAATAAAACACAGGGCCAGTGAATGTACATTAATCAATACCCTCTTTTCTGCAGGTGTAGTGCATAATTCACCAGGTCATTCTCACATCCTCAGCCTCATTTGTATATTTATATTTTGGCAGAGTAGTTCTGTAGGAACCACTTCAATATGGTTGCAGCATACACCCTATCCCTATAATGGTGGTCTTATGCCTTTAAAAATTGGTGCTGTTCTAGGAGATCTCTCCCCTATGAAAGTTACAGTGAGGTAGATCAGCCTGTGAGACATAGGGGCAAATTTACTAAAGGGCGAAGTGGCTAACGCTAGCGAAAATTCCCCAGCGTGGCATCATCTTACTTACTCTAGCGCTACTTCGCACCCTTACGCCAGGTGAAGTTGCGCTCTGGTGAAGGGACAGAACTACGCTGATTCACTAAGTTGCGGATTATGAGAACGTTACCTCTACCGCACCAGATTGTATTTCGCCACCTCAGACCAAGCGAAGTGCAATAGAGTAGATAGGACTTGCTTAAAAAAGTTGCAATTTTTTCTAAGTCCCAAAAAACACTGGTGTCTTTTTTAACGGTGATAGGCTGAAAAAGATCGTAATTTTTTTGGGGGTACCCTCCTTCCCCCCTACATTTCCTAACATATGGCACCTAAACTATTCAGTGGGCACATGTATAGGGTAAAATAACAACTCTATTTTATTTAATGAAGCTTTCCCAGGCTTGTGTAGTGTAATGTATTTGCTGCTACATATACGTCCATTGTACTTTAACTTGGCGCCATATGCAAATTAGGCATCACTATCGTAACTTCGTATCGCTGATCGTAACATCGCTAGCGCAACTTTGCAAATAACCGGTAACTTGTGCGCAACTTTGGATCTTTGTGAATTTGCACAGCCCTGGCGAATCTACGCCTGGCGAATTGCGGCGAAGTGCGGTGAAGTCAACGCTGGTGCAACTTAGGAGGTAAGTAAATTTGCCCCCAAATCTTTGGTCAAGGATCACTTTTCACAAGAAAGGCAATGGTTTATCATCATAAATATGTTTTTTTATGCATCCTGAAAATTTACTGTGATACTGTGAATATGTTATGGTGGAGACAGAACCTATTGAAACTGCTGTATTGGCTTTGCACAGTAAAAATAAACGCATATAGTGGAAGGCGGCTGGGAACTACTTTGGCACATAAGCTTGTTTTGCGACATGAGAAATGTCAAAGGGATGAAATTATCCATATGCATTATTTACAAACTATTGATTTATTTTTTTGGTTAATGGACTGATATCCAAATTGTGCATTGTGGTTACAGATTAATAACACATAAAATAATATATAAAGGGGAAAGAAAGTCGCAAGCGTTGTTTAAAATGGCGCCTCTGTGAAAGTTTAGCGCTGCTCCTAAAATCAGTCACTGGCGAATATTACATTGCGCATTTTCGACAAGCAAAGCTTTAGCTTTAACACCTACTCTGGAGTTTCGTTAAATATTTTGTTGAAAAAAAGGCTTTGGGATTGCAAAATTTTATTATATCCACTGCGAATGTTCGCAAAAAAAATTTGTTTACAAAATTTGCAATGAGGTCGTTGAGGTCTTTATACAGTCATAAAGTACGCAAGCATGGTCACCAACATTCGCAAGCGTCTTAGAGCAGGTTTTTTGCTCTAGCGAAACATATTACATTCCCCAAAAAGGTTTCATAAACTTTTTTAAACATATTTCTGTTTCTATGTCTGCATTCACCAATAATACTACAAGACCTACAATTCTCAAATGAGAATTCTGGACATCGCTTGACTTGCCCACTTACTTATTCATCTGTAACCCCAAGTCTTTTCAAAGGTGTATCCCAGCACAAGGCAAAGTAGGAATTTCGGCAGGTATGTTCTACAGCAGGGCTGTTCCACCAGCGGCCCTGAGGTCTGCAGTGGCCCTCCAAGGAATATTTATGGCCACTAATCTTCCCAAAGTTTCCACAGATATTTTTCATTCAAACATGCAAACAATCAGCCCACAGCATGTACTGTACTTCAGTATAATATGATTTGTTTCTGGCACAACCTTTTAGAACAGGATCACACTCTGGGAGAGACTCAGAACCTAGGGACTGGGCATAGAAGCGCCACCTATTGAGTGCTTAGGAATTGGGGAGGCACTGAACCCTGCAAATACCAAACCAAACCCAAACCCTTCTTCAGAGCTGGAAAAATCGTTGCTCTTCATGTGTGAGGACTTATTAAAGTTATACAGGGTTTGGATTCAGTTTGGCCAGGCTCTTGGATTAGGCCGAATCTGAATCCTGATAAAATTAGTTTTGGCCAAATCCCAAACCAAATCCGGGATTCGGTGCATCCCTATAAATAATTCACATCTGGGGATCCCACAGGGACTACAGCTACTACACAGATATATACACAACATATTAATATATGGTTTGATATAGGTTACTAAACTTGAATCATACTTTGCACCTGTTTTTAAAAAATGCTCACATACAATGTAACCTTTACAGTACATTGTTTTACTGTACATAGCAGTATTGCTCTACAAATAAGTAATGTAATCCACAGAAGTCTGGAAAGATTCAAACCTGGATACTTTATTGATCAGAATTCCCAGTTTATAAAACAAGTTCAACTGAAGGCATCACTACACTGACCCTCAATAAACCACAGAGGAGAGGCCATGGAAAAGGTTACAGATGAAAGGATTAAGAAAAGGATCATGTCTCAGCAGCCTAACATGGGGCAGCAGGCTGGTGTTTGCACTTGTCCTTGAAGTCTTAAAACAAAGAAGCCTTGTATTGACGTCCGCCCTTTCTTTTGAGTCAGTGAGGGCCGTTTTACCCATGAACGTTTATGATGAAAGATGTCATTAATCAATAAAATCTCTGCAATCGCCGATTTGAATTTGGTTTTGGCAAAGTGCCAGAGCAATGTTTTGCAGGGTATTTTCATGTAGATGGGAGTTATGATAAGGGGAGCTAACCATTTACCTCCCCAGTAGTAGTAGTAGTAGTAGTAGTAGTAGTAGTAGTAGTGCCTGGTGGTTTAATGCATCTCAGTTCTGTCTATAGCAATGTCATGATAAAAAAGGTACAGGCTGTAAGAAGTAGGAACTACAGTAACATATGTTTATGTAATTTTATTCAAGATTTAATTTTCAAAAGTCTCCTTATTTCTTTGCACACAATAGGGCTCATTTACGACAGAAAGTGCAGTTGTGCAAGAGTGGTTGCTATCATTGCATGGATTGCCACCATTCATTAAAAATTGTGTCCAAAGCCGATCCTTGTATAATGAAGATTCATTGCATGTGACAAAGCCCCATGGTGAAACTGTTATTACATTTCCAACACCCCCATAGAGATTGTGTTTATGCTAATTCATTCTACCTGGGACACCATAATCCACTTCTGCCCCCGGACCCTTTTAGTATGGCTCTGGGACAGAATTAGCAGAATATCAGGGATACTGAATATGTCTGAATATTTTAAAAATATTTTTTAAATTATTTTATATTTGTACATAAAGATTTTACAAATAAATACTCCAAAAAAACTGATGCAAGTGCAGCAACATGCCTTACTGGCTTGATTTTAAGGTAGGAGCTTCAAAATTCACTTAAATAAAATAATCTCGGAGGGGGGATTTTTTTATGCATTTCTCCCTGTTTTTTTTTCAATTAAATCATACAGGTAAAGCCAAGTTTAGGTACAACATCTTTCCGTGGGTTAAATCATGATAATTATGCATGAATGCTATAAGCCCTTTGTATCAGTGGCACACGGGAGTGATCATCACTTAACTCAAGTCAATGATGGGTTGTTTTTTTTCCATGGGTTTTTAATCAAAATCTGTGACTCACTCAAACCCTATAAAAATAAATTAAAGCCTGTCAGGTCAAGAAAACACAAACTGGATTCTCACTTTACATATTGCAGCCAAGTTACTGACGTAACCCTACCTTTGTTCTTCACCTTGGCAATACAGGTTGTGTGATGATAACATTAGCAGTTCATGGTCAGGTGTAACTATCCCTCATAGAAAATAAAAACACTATTCACCAGGGCTGTGTTTGCTTTCGTTATTGACTTGAGATGCTGTGCCGCGCTGTGTTAAATACACTAGGCACCTTTCATTCTGGTTGCCAGCAAGAATTCCTTCAGAATGGCAATATGGACTGATAAAATATACTCTGTGTCATTTTGTATCTTAATTCAAAATAATGCTCCAGGGCCATAAAAATGAATCTCCAGGAACATTGCATTCATGAGTATTTATTCCATTCATGATTGTGATAATTGTTAATATAACACACTTGCTGCAAGTGTCTTATTGCAAATAGAACTATTTTGTTTTGATGTCTATTTTTTTTTTAGTTTTCATGAATATGAACTACAACACTGAGGCCTGGCACTAAAGAACCCAAATGGAAGGGCTAATTTGACTGAACTGGAGAAGTCCATATTGCATTCCTGATAGGAAAACCTGATAGTGTAACTTTCCCTTCAGAGTATACAAGAATTTTGGTACCAGTCAACAAGAACCATCAGGAATAAGGACACCAAAAATTGTTATTTGTGGAAATTGAAGTAAAGGTGTACCAAAAGAAAGGGGTTAAAATGAATTTAGTCCAAAGGCTAGTTATCTAAGAAATATATATTCATAAATATATTACAGGTATAGGATCTGTTATTTGGAATCTAAGATTTTCTGGATAAGGGATTTTTCCAAAATTTAGATCAGATCATAAATCTGTAAAAAATCATGAAATAGAATTGTTTTGCCACCAATATGTATTTTTGCAGCTTAGTTAGAATCAAGTGCAAGGCACAACTAATACGAGGTATTGTTTTATTATTACAGAGACAAACTAGACATCACTAGAATTATTTGATTAAAATGGTATTAAAAACTCTATGGAGCAAATTTACAAAAGGGCGAAGTGGCTAACGCTAGCGAAAATTCGCCAGCGTGATGTCATTTTGCCACTTCGCCAATTTACTAACAGGTGCTGACGTAAATTCGCTAGCAAAATGGACCTACTCTAGCGCTACTTCGCACCCTTTCGCCAGGCGAAGTTGCGCTCTGGCGAAGGGACGTAACGCTACGCTACGCTAATTCAATAAGTTGCGGATTTTCGTGAACGTTACCTCTTGCGCCAGACTTTACTTTGCCACCTCAGACCAGGAGAAGTGCAATAGAGTAGATAGGGATGGTCCAAAAAAAGATGACATTTTTTCTAAGTCCCAAAAAAACGCTGGCATCTTTTACTTTTTATAGGGTAATAGGCTGAAAAAGATCAACATTTTTTTTAGGGTACCCTCCTTCCCCCCTACATTTGATAACATATGGCACCTAAACTATACTGTGGGCACATGTGTAGGGCATTAGAATACATTTATTAAGGTCCCCAGGCTTGTGTAGTGTAATGTGTTTGCTGCTGCATATACGGCCATTGTACTTTAACTTGGCGCCGTATGCAAATTTGCCTTCGCTAGCGTAACTTCGAACTGCTGATCGTAACATCGCTAGCGCAACTTCGCAAACGATCGGTAACTTGATGGCCTTCCCTTAATTTGAAACTTTCTGGATATCATGTTTTCGATAAGGGATACAATATCTGTATTATTTACCAATCAATTATAGCTGAGCTACCCCACTCCTGCCTTGACGTACTGATTGGTCTCAGATTGGTCTCACAAGGTACAGAAGAAAAGCCAGTGCTCTACAACTCCCTCTTCATAGAGTCACAATTCAGCGGAAAGGCATTTGGGGTCAGTTGCTTGAGAGTAACATGCCAAGTTCAGATACAATTTATAATCTATGAATTCCATAACTTTACATTAAAAAAGAAAAAAAAAGTGGAATCATTTATTAACATTTTTTTGCATGTTACAGTTTTTAAAGGTAAAAAAATGAATAAAGATTATGCATACCTGGAAAAATTACGCTACCATTAAGGACCCTACAATTTATAAGAATCAAGATGCATCTACATCTTTGGTCTCCATTCCATGTTTGGCAATACAGGCTAAGGGTTGTGTGTTCCACTGCCTCATGCAAGAGCTTTTGGCAACCATTTTCAGCCATATTTAGAGACATGTGTCTCAGTTGACACTTTCTTAGGTATCTGGCCTCAAAACCAGTCTGAGAGCTCAAGCCTGAGATTTCCTGTTTAAGCAAAATACCATGAAAAAGCTGATGAGGGGGGACCCCACCCCTTAGCAGTTAACAGTCTAGTTGAAATGGGGTAATTAAAGTAACAAGGATTATGTGGAGGGAAACAGCTGAATTTAGCCAAGAAATAGTTACAAAAGAAGATAAGAAGGGTCTAATTAAAGAGACATTATATTGGTCAGTCATGTATGCAGAACACAATAGACACTTGTATGGCAAGAACAATCAAGATTTTCCCATGTCTAAGAATTTCTTAATTTTCTAAAGCTGGCCATTGATGTAAAGATTTTTAAAAGATCTTTTCGTTAGCCCAAGCTTATCTTGAAACAATCATTCACGATTTGTCTAGTTGAAGCCAGGAAAACTGAGGGTAGCCGCCTGCTTGGCCCAGCAATAATAGATACATTTCACTGTGACCGATGAAAATGTTTTAACAATTTTCTGACAGATGTTGGATGAAAAATCGTTAGACGCACGATCGTTTGATTTTCACTAGCCTTGTGATAATTTGACGGATTGGTTGGATTGCACTAAAATCAGTCGTTCACCAAAAAAAAATCTTTGCATCTATGGGGACCTGTGGACCTGCAAATTGATTGACGAATTAACGCTAGCACAACTTCGCTACCTTTCGCCTCCCTGAACGCAACTTTTTTAGTGAATTAGCGGCGCCTTGGCGAAACTTTGCCTGGCGAAGTGTGGCGAAGTGCGGCAAAGCCAACGCTCGAGCAACTTTGGAGTTAAGTAAATTTGCCCCTATGGGAGATGGCCTTCTCGTAATTCTAAACCATGACCAGAACTAGGGTTTGGCAGAAGTTGAACTTCATACAGCTTAACGGGGGAGTAGCACTAGGACCCTAGACACACACCTCTAGTGCCTCCCCTAACTCTGGTCCCTCTCATTAGGTTCAACATGATCATTAATGAGTATCAGAGGGGAGGGGAAGGAGTTATTGAGTAGAGGAGGGAAGTTGTCAAGCAGAATGCAATGCCAGGGACTAGCCTCAGGTGCCCTTCTGTGTTGGCCAGGCTATCGTGGAGGTGATCCCAGACCTATAAAACACCCCAATTTTTTAAAACAAGCATCAATCGCAGGAAATGAGCAAAGAACAGCACTCTTGAATGAGCATATCATTACTATGCTTATAAACATAATAATAATAATAAACATAAAACATCCCCACTTGGGTTGACACAGATCAAGTAAATCCAACTTTTTCTTTTACGGAATTCCTGTTCAGCCTTTACACCTTCACTTGAGCTACCCTGATTTGAGTGTAAGGGCATATACTGTATCTAATTCAGCCTGGAAAAGAAGAATCCCACCTTGCAATGTTCTCAATGGAGGCTGGTTATTTGAGAATAATACTTGTAAGCCTAGAGCACACTATATTAAATAGGTTAATGTCATTTTGATGGAACCTCATTCATACAATCCAAGTGACCACTAATTGAGTTGAAAAAATATATCCTGGATTGTGAATGTAAAACTACTTGAGTTGCTATGTAGGGTTAATCATATCAATTATAAGAAAAGAAGAGACAGTTGATCAGCTGGAAGACAAAAGATATTTTGTCTGTATGCTGAAAAAAATGCAAAAATCTAATGCAAATCTCCATGATTTTTTTTTATCTGCAATGCTGTGTTTTCCCTGAATTCCATCATAATTGTGGGTGCCTGTTAAGTTGCATAATGTTCAACTTGCCTGGGATGCACCAATAAGGATGCAAATTAGAATCTATATTGATAAATTGTGTTTTTTCACATGCATTTGTGTCCTTTGCAAGTAATTTGTACGGTTGAAGGGGTGCGCTGGTGTTTGCTGCAAGTTGAAAAGGAGTATATATGGATGTAAGTACCATTTGGAAGATATTAAGTACCATGTAAGCAGGCCCGGACTGTCAATCTGTGGTTTCTGGCAAATGCCAGAGGGGCTGCTATAAGGTCCCATAGAAAGTCAGTATTTAGTGGGCTGGCTGGGGCTGTTTGGGCCTCTGTGTACCTGAAATACCAGGGCCTATTTTAATTCTCAGTCCAGACCTGCATGTAAGTACCATGTGGAAGTTATTTCATTTGTTCTTCAGCACTTTTTATTAGCCCTGGGTAATTCGTTTATTATATACTGGATTACAATAAGGGCTCAGAGTCCTCCAGTGATGGGAACAGAAGGCTTTTGATAGGTCTGAATGCAGTTATAAAGGATCTACTCTGAGCTATAGAACATAATAAAAAAATCCAACTCCCCAATGAGTTTGATTCTGATCCTGGAGGCCCGGAATATAAGGCCCCCAGCTGACCTCATACCTTCCCTGACTAAGGGTTAATGTCTTCCTATGTGTCCTGATGATTTTAGAGCACAATGACATTGTGTGAAAGTGAATGGGACTCCACTTAAGAGCACCCGACGGCACAGCACGATCCGGCCCAACGTTTCTCCTATCAGTTATTGTACTCTGTGCAATTGTGAATAGGTCCCAGTGAGAATGTCATCAGATGAAATTGGGGGGGGGGGTACAGGACTTGTAAGAAAAAAAAAAAAAGAAGTCATGAAGTCTGGAGCTGTAGCCAGATTTCCTCTGCAAGGTGAGGTGTGGCCCTGCTGTGTGTGTGGAACTGCTTAGAAGGGACACACGCCCTCCTCCCGGACTGCGAAACCTAACGTTGGCGGCATTCCAAGAAGCCAGACGCCAGGCTCCGGACTCTCAGCAGTGGGAGAGGCTGCTCAGCCTGGTTATACAATGGTATTATCTCAGGCCAACCACCGCTGCAGAAACTCTCAGTACTTCCTGTCCTCATGGTAGCTGTACAGATTGTCCACTTTCCAGTCAGCAAGTGACACACTCACCAGCACTGGGTCGCCAGGCTCCCTCTATAAATGTCTAAAGTTCAATGCATGGGAATTAGAGACACCATGTGTAAAAAAACTATTGTCCTGTATTCCCCACAGCCACAAACAGAAAGAGTCCCCAGGGAGAAGCAAGTCTTATCTAAAGTAAAAGTCTTCCCTCCTAGTTACCAAACTCATGGGTCCAATACTCATGGCACAAAGAAAGAAAGATTGGTGCAGACCTGAATATAAACCCAAAAATAACCCCTTGCCTAATGAAAAAAAAATACAATTATCAGCAAGTTTCCAACATACATTTATTAAAGTTTTGTACATGTAATTGCTACTGAAAGCACATATATTTGTCTGTCCCTTTCAGACAGAAGCTTGCAAGACTGACCTCTAAGGAGTTGTTTCAAGAGACAAAACCTGCAGTGCTAAAAAGGACAGTTACTGCTTTCAGTTGTGAATACCTTTAAAAAGAACTTGAAAACTACTGAACATTTTTAATAAATGTATATTTAAAAGTTGCACAGAATTAAAGTTTATTTCCCTAGGCAAAATGTCATTTTTAAATTTACATTCCCTTTAACTGTGAAAAAGCTAGTAGGCATAAAGGCCTATTTACCAACATGCACATTTTCCTCTAAAGTTCTCTTATTTATCTGGTTTTTACAGTGTTATTTTCGTTGGGATGATAATAAAAAAAACTATTTTTAAAAAGAACTGGAAATTAACTGGAAATGTTAAAAATAGTTGACCTAAGCTGATAAAGTGCTAAAGTGAAAAATCACATTTAAGTTAAATATATTTTCCCTTTCTCTTTAATAGACAAACACCAGGTCTGGTTAGCTTTCAATTTTTACTTTTAATTGTAAAAGGTTTTTTTATTTTATTTTAAACTTTAAACATCCATACTTTCTCTAAACATAGTAAATAAAATCAAATATATGACAAACTCAATAATTACCTAAAGAAAAAAAAAACGCTGCTGAAATTTCGCTTAATAGATGAAATAACTTAAAAAATAATATTTTGAGGAAAATAAGCATTTTCACTTTCACGCACAACTGTTTCCCTTAAAGGGATACTGCCATGGGAAAATTTATTTTTTTCAAAATGAATCAGTTAATAGTGCTGCTCCAGCAGAATTCTGCACTGAAATCCATTTCTCAAAAGAGCAAACAGATTTTTTTATGTTCAATTTTGAAATCTGACATGGGGCTGGACATAATGTCAATTTCCCAGCTGCCCCAAGTCATGTGACTTGTGCTCTGATAGTGATATCACCCCCTCCCTTTTTCCCCCCAGCAGCCAAACAAAAGAACAATGGGAAGGTAACCAGATAGCAGCTCCCTAACACAAGATAACAGCTGCCTGGTAGATCTAAGAACAACACTCAATAGTAAAAACCCATGTCTCACTGAGACACATTCAGTTACATTGAGAAGGAAAAACCGCAGCCTGCCAGAAAGCATTTCTCTCCTAAAGTGCAGGCACAAGTCACATGACCAGGGGCAGCTGGGAAATTGACAAAATGTCTAGCCCCATGTCAGATTTAAAAATTGAATATAAAAAAATCTGTTTGCTCTTTTGAGAAATGGATTTTTTTTCCATTGCTTTACATGTTTTATTTTTGACCACTTTTACAAAATTAGAGTTTCACGAAACGGTTCCTGTCTCTGGAGTTCAGTCTGGCAGTTTAGTAATCCAGGGGCAGATTCTGAACTGTGATAATTTGCTACATGTAGTTGATACAATTAGTTGATACATTTCTCAGTGTTATCTGTGGAATATTAGCAACTAGTGTATCAATTCTAACAGCTGACTTTAATGAAACTCAGGGATTCTGCTCAACAGGGCCAAAGTTAAGAAATGTATTAATTGAATGTATCAATTTAGACCAATTACAGAGTCGGTGACTCCCCTCCCAGAGCTACTTCAGAAAGACATATGAAAGTTAAAAATGACCTTTAACTTTAGTATTAGAAAAATGGTCACACCCACAAATATAAAATAGAAAGTAATTGGAAAAAGTCCTTATTTCTGATCTATCTGAAAACAACTGAACTGAAAAAAGTTTTGAAAGGTGAACAAACCCTTCAAAATGCTCTCCTTGCACTGCCCTATAGTTGCTCTTGGTGCAACTCAGACCTTCTGTTCCAAATCGAGTACAGTTGCACCTATTTACACAGAGGAACCCTGGAGCTACCACCACCTCTGGACCAGGCAGTAGCTCAAGGGTTCCCTCAATTCCTAAGGCAATAGGCACAGTTCACTTAAGTAACATTCATAAGGATTGCTATTTTGATTTTGTATTCTATAGAAGACGTCACTGCTAAATACATACAGTATATTTGCCTTTCAAGGAAATAAACAACCCTTGGCATCCTTTGTTTTTAGTTAATCAGCAGTCACATTATAATTACAATTATAACTTTCAACAAATATCCAACCTAGGAGAACCAATGAAATAAGTGTGAGACCGTAGGATTCACCACTATTCACCACCATACCATGGATTCCTAGATGTATAAACAGAGATCCGTGTTGGAAAAAACTCTGAATGAGTGTTGGTGCCACTAGGTTATTTGTCTGTGATTATCTTTTTCAAACTGCCACTGCCCTGTCAGGTTCTGAGATCCCTAAAACATAGATTGCAAGTAAATGTAAAGAGCAGAGTAGCTCGGTGGAGAGATGAGCCATGCTCGAGAGAACTGGAGATCAACATCTTGAAAGAATTCATACAAAGAAAATGGATCATCTGCACTTACCCGTGATCAAGGATATTAAGACCTTCTGTTCATTAAACTACTAAAAAATGCCTTACCCTTTAAACAAAACAGGGATTGTTTGTCCATATATTGCAATATATTTAAGCTGGCCAACTACGTCAAAGTCATCCCATATCTGGCCAGTCCTATGCTCAATTTTCATCTGATTCATTAAGAATTCTATTGCTTCAGTATACATTTTAATCATTTTTTTACCTGCACCTCCAAGGTCAAACCTCCCAAATGGTTGCATTTTGGATAGAAGAAATGCAATAGATGATAGATAAATGAATAAATGAATCAAGATATGTTACGACATGCTTCCAACTATTGTAGTCATTCCTGCTCAGATGCATTAATTGTAGCACAAACCAGATATTAAATACCGCTCTATTGCTACCAGGGGTGCCATCAGAAATGTATAGATCTGAGCCCTTCAATGATAGTTCCCCATTATTAGTCCACCAGTTACTTGGGGCCCTTGGGCAGTGCACTAAAAGAGGGTCCCTATGAAAAAAATTCCATACTAAGCAAATGACTCATCTGACTATGCCACCAATCAGCCTTGGTCAAACCCCATTACACCCAAAAAATACCTTGAACAGGCTCTCATGCATTAGTCTTAAACTTATGCATTATACTTATACTTATACTTATGCATTATACTTATACTTATGCATTATATTTATAATGATGGACTAAGATTGTGAATATTGTGAATTCAGAAACGATGGCAACATCCATTATGGACTAAAAAAACCGTGAAGCTCAAAAGAGGCAGAGTAATCAAAAAGCCTATTTGAAATGTAGAAAATATGAAATACGAATCTCTAATGAAAATATTACCATCATCATCAGATCTTGTGTAAAAGTAAAAGTATATGATAGTAACTGTATATAATACACAACAGCCATGAATATCTTGTAAATTCTTATAAACAGTGACTAGTGATGTCATCAGTTATAAACAGTGAGTAGTGATGTCATTTTTGTCACATGAATTACTAAATCTTGATTATTATAATAAATAAAGTACCCCTTGTTTGAAAATATGAGGATATTAGAAGTTACCTCGGAGTTCCATGACCTGTATAAAAACACTTGGCCTTCAGCCTTGTGCTTTTATATGGTCATGGAAATCCTCGGTGACTTATAATATCCTTATATTTTATAATACATGGTACTTTATTCACTATATAATTTTGTGATGATAGTTTCCCTCTAACTCATCTGTAAAGAACAACAAACACATTAAGGCTAATTGGGTATTCTGAATATGTTGTACAAGTATAAAGTCGCATACAGGAACTCATTTTAGACAGCAAGGTCACATTACTTTAAATAGTTTTATAAATAGCTTCTTTTGTCAGAGCACAGTTCCTGAGTATCTGTGACCTATATGCATTGTCGATGACTTTATTGGCTCAGGCGAGACACAAGAGCAGATCAGCATTAGCTCGGGTCATGTGAAAGTTCATCTTGGGCTCTATCTGATGATACAGACACTTCTGGCCCTGTCTATGAGACGGAAGGGACAGTCTGATTTCACACTGACTTGACCAATATATAGGAGGATTCCCAAAAACTACATGTGACCTTTTTTTTAAACATATCCATCTATAATTCCGCTAAATGTTAGTTCTATATATCCTAAATGAAAGTTCTCAGAAAAACGTATTTCCTTTTAGGTTATAGTAAACTAATAGCAGAGAAAAAGTAATGTGACAAGATGTCTGTAACATTTACTGGGAAGGTTTGGTATAAAAAAACATCCATTGATAAAGTAAGAGATAAGTTTCTCACAGTTCCCTAAGTAATTCTTAGGGAACCGATTCTTTCTTTCAAACTTGGTCAGTAGAATTTACTCATTTGAAAGAAAACAATCACTTAGTAAGGGAAACATATTACCCAGTAAGAGCAAAGGAAGGATCAGTGGGAGAAATGAATGCATTATATAAATCAGTGGTTCCTAAATTATGGAGGGCCCCCCGGGGATGGAGCCACACCCTTAAACTGAAGAAAAATTAGGGAGAATTAGAGCAGTGACTTTAACCTGAAGGTGAATTAGTTTGATATTTGTGGGATTCTGTGTGAATACGTATTTGCTGTATAAGTATAAGTATGGCTCAATGACTGAATTTTTTCCGATATCTAAAATCTTGTTTTGAGCTAAAGGTTTTGCTGAGCAAAGGTTGACGTCCAAGGGAGGCTTACGTCTGACAGCCACTGATGTGGTTGATGCTATGGTTGTTAGCCAAGAACTGAGGAGTCTGCATAGAGCAAGCTGCTGTTGTGAGTCATGGCCCTAGACTGGGGGAATTCCACTGATATTAAAGGGAAACCATGACGAAAATGAAAAAAAATTAATGCAAGCTTCAGCATACTGAAATAAGACGTTTTCTAAATATAATCAATTAAAAATTCTGTACAGTTTCATAAATAATCACATTTATCTTCACTATCCCTCCTTCAGAATCTGTTTCTCCTCATTCTGTCTTCATGCAGGAGTTGGGTGTCAGATATTCATTGACAGTTAGATCCAATATATCTTATAGGGGGGCTCCTTTTGCCTAGAAGATGTATTAGAGCTCGCTTTATTAAAGTCATCAAACATCATGTCTCTCTACATGCAGAATTTGTGCAAAAGGCAGTTAATTTGTTAGATTTTGTTTGTACTGGAATCCGTTATTTGAGTGAGCGCTAATTCACCTGCTAGGAAAGGAAGCCCCCCCCATAAGATATATTGGATCTATCTGTCAATGAATATCTGACACCCAACTGCTGCATGAAGACAGAATGAAGAGAAAAAGATGCTGAGAGAGGGATAGTGAAGGTAAGCCTGATTATTGCAGAAACAATGCAGAATATTTAATTGATTGTATTTGAAAAGTTTCTTATTTCAGTATGATAAAGCTTACATAAAATTTTCATTTTCACAATAGTTGCCCTTTAAATGGTCTTTTGAATGTGGAATTCACCATTCAAAAGACCTATTTAAAGGGTCTTCTGGCCCTGTCTATGAGACGGAAGGGACAATCTCATTTCACACTGACCTGACCAGTATATGAGGATTCCCAAAAACCTATGTATATCTTATAGGGGGGCTCCTTTTGCCTAGAGGATGTATTAGAGCTCACTCTATTAAAATCACTAAACATCATGTCTCTCTACATGAAGGATTTGTGCAAAAGGCAGTTAATTTGTTAGATTTTGTTTGTACTGGAATCCATTATTTGAGTGAACTCTAATTCATCTGCTAGGGTGAATTAGAGCTCTGCTGTCCCTTGCACTTGATCCAAACTAAGTTAGCATTAATCCTTATAGGAGGCAACCCCATTGGGTTTAACCTTTGATCCTTTAACCATTGATCCAAACTAAGTTAGCATTAATCCTTATAGGAGGCAACCCCATTGGGTTTATTTAATGTTTACATTTTTCTAGAAGACATTTAAAGATCCAAATTATGGAAAGATCCATTATTTGAAATCCCCAGGTCCAGAGCATCTGGATAACTGGTCCCACAGCTATACCATCAAAGAATCAGCCCACAGAGAAAACACAGATTTACTCTTCCTTCCCATCAGTTTCTGAGGTTTCACTGATACCAATCCTTTCTTTCAAACTTGGTGGACTTGGCCAGTAGAATTAACTCCAGTAGAATTTACTCATTTGAAAGAAGACAATCATTTTAGTGGAGTAACTAGATATTACCGGGCCCCACAGCAAATAATTTTTCCAGGCCCCCAAAATGTCTAGAAGTTGACCTGTTTTACCAATATTTATTGAAATTGTATATGAACTAGAGCCTCATGGGGCTCCTATACTTCCTGGGCCTGCATGCAGCCGCAGGGTCTGCTTCCTCTGCATCACTTACGCCCCTGAATCACTTGATACCAAAAATTCTTTAACCAGCCAATACAAATGACTATTTGACAAACCCTTTTACACTTCCAACTAAAGTATTAAATAAACCTCAAAATAAACTATTAGCTCAGATATTGGCAGCTGCTAGAATTAATAGGGATAATATTATACAGAACCTGTTATATCTTACAGCTTGGACTATACATTGTTATACTCTAAACTAATATTTGATTGAACAAATGTTGATTTCTCTGTTACATCTAAGCCTACTCCCTGTACTCCCCCCCCCCCAATGATCATAGCAATTTTTGTATCAGCTTTTGATCTGGATTGGAGATACATAAGCTAAATGTATGCTCTGCTGAGCCATGTTTTTATCTAAAAATTCAAATAAATATAAAGATATTAAATGGATATATTTTTCCTAAAAAATGGCAGTAGAATGTAAATGGTTAACAGATGAGCAGCAGAATTTGAGGCAACTGGCTTGAGCTATTTCCTTTCCCAGATCAGTGCAGGAGCAGCCTGTGAGTCCTTTGGGAAATTCTTGCTGGGATCCTGGTCTTCAGGAACCAACTGTGGATCAGAGGAAACATATTTTAATTGGTCCTTTGTGCTGCAACTGGTCTCTAAACAAATCGTAAAATCATATTTGTCCTGGACACAGCCATGTACTAAACAAGAACTGACATAAGTAATGCACAGTATTTATCTATAATTTATCTTAATTGTTAATTGCAGAGGGTAAAACCTAGTATAACATTAAAGCAACTGTAAATTGCCATAAAAAAACATTCTGAGCAATCAAATTATGTCTGGGGTATCCCTTATGGAGTTGTTACAGCCTTTTGGAAACCAATTGCTCATCATATATTAAAACAGCCTTTAATACGAGCTACCGTATTTACAGTTATTACATTTGCAAATGTTTTAGAAAAACAATATTTTTTTGTGCCAAAAAATACTTAATTCAAAACAATGTGTGAAATGTATTAGCTTTATTTACATGTCACAAATTACACTGGGGGGTTTAAGATATACATATATTCATGCATTGGGGGGGCACATGCATTGAATTACTTAACTAAAAGAAAAGGAAGCATAACACAACTGTTTAGATCTGAGAGAATGATAACTTTGACATTTGATATTTGAGGCACAGAAGTGAGCTTTTTGAAAATGAAAGTTTATATTCTCTGGAAACTTTATACGGGTATGGGATCCGTTATCCGGAAACATGTTATCCAGAAAGTCCCGAATTATGGACACCTGCCATAGACTCCATTATAATCAAATAATCCAAATTTTTAAAAATGATTTCCTTTTTCTCTGTAATAATAAAACAGTACCTTATACTTGATCCAAACTAAAATATAATTAATCTGTATTGGAAGCAGAACCTGCCTATTGGGTTTATTTCATGTTTACATGATTTTCAAGTAGACTTAAGGTATGAAGATCCAAATTACGGAAAGATCCGTTATCCAGAAAACCTCAGGTCCCGAGCATTCTGGATAACAGGTCCCATACCTGTATTTCTAAATTTTACAAAATGTTTTAAGCAGTAATGCAAACTTGAACGTCTCTTTAATATTGTGGTTCTATCAAAGGACCATATTTTGCGTTAACTGTTAGCATACTACTAATGAAATTGAAAGGGCCAATAGTAGACTTGTAGAATCCTTTTTCAAACAATGGAATGTGTTGGATACTGAAGGATAACTGAACTATAGTGCAAATATAGGATTACCCAGAAAGCTTTCTCATAGATTACATTTGAATTAAATAATTCTCATTTCTGAAAATGGTTTCCTTTTTCTCTGTAATAATAAAATGTACCTTGTACTTAATGGTGACGACTCTGTATAAATCCATATTTGTGGCAAAACAACCCTATTAGGCATATTTTAGGTGTACACAATTTTTAGCAAAATTAAGATATGGAGATCCAAATTATAGACAGATTCCTTATCTGGAAAAGCCCAGGTCCCAAATATTCCAGATACTAGATCCTATATCTGTCAGTTATCAGTGCCATCTTGACATTGAGATTTTTATGGAGGCTTTGCTGGCTGCACTGTTCATGGTGATACCCACTCTTATCTGTACTACTAATTAAAATGATACTACTTATATTCCCAAATCTTGTTGGCAGTCAGTGGGACAGTGATCAATTACAAAAAAATCAAAGCAAAATTCACAATAAGATGGCTGTAATTTGTGGAAAATACAGACTGGTGATTTTTCATTAAAGCCGGCAGGAAGGTAGGGGAAGGCAGTTCACGGAGATTGTCGCCTAATCACCTAATGGCGACTAATCTCCCCGAATCTGACTGTGTGTCCTTACCCTAACTAGTGAAGTGGACTTTACAAAAATTCTAAAATTAAATTAATTTTTTCTAAAAATTCTACCCATGTGGTTTCAGCCTTATCATTAACTCCAATTATCATTAACTGAGCTTTTTATGTTTTTTTTTACACCCATTGACTTCAATGCGTTTTGCAAATTTTACGCCGTTTCACGAATTGCACATTCGTAGAAACTGGATAAATCAGTTAATTCCAACAGCAAGTTTACGTTCACATTTTTGATACCGAATCACAGTATTGCAATGCTTATTTACAAACAGTAAATAATAATGCAGCCATGACTTCAATAACTTCCCTTTGTCTCATTAATTCAGGAGATTGTTATAGGAGCTAGTCTGTACTTTTTTACTTTTTTAAGTTTTATTGGGTTTGGGGTGAATAGGTCTTGTTGTACAGATATTGGATCTCTTATCTGGAAACCCATTATCCAGAAGGCTTGGAATTTTTTTGAGTCCATTTTAATCAAATAATTCTAGTTTTCAAAAGTTATTTCCATTTACTCTGTATTATTATAACAGTAAATTGTACTTGATCCCAACTGAGATAAATGAATCCTCATTGGAGGCAAAACCAGTTCTGCTGATTTTGATTAATTTTTAAATGATTCTTTAGCAGATTTAAGGTATGGGGGTCCAAATTACAGAAAGTCCCCTTATCCTGAAAAACCAAGGTACTGAACATTCTGAATAACACATCACAGACCTATATTAGAAAATATTCCATAATCTGCACTTGCGTTCAGGTCAATTTATTTAAATAATGTCTGTCAAGGGCTATTAGACCCCTTAATCACTTTCTTAGAATACAGTGTTTGGAAAGGAATAATAGCCTGATCTAACATTGCATAGAATGATCCCATTAGATCTAATAATGCACATCTACTAAAATTCCTGATGCTTGGGAACTTTGCTGTGTCCTTCTTATCAAGCTGATCTCACAAAAACAAAAATTGCTTTCCGCACACCAGGAGCTAAAGACCCACCCCATTACCTTCTCCCCCCCCCCCCAAGAGAATATTTTAGATTTATTAGACAGTTTGTCTCCTGAAGCTAGGGTGTGTTCTTTCTGGGGACCCAACAAAATCAACAAAGCTAAACATAGCACTGTCTGATTTAGTTACCAGCTGATAGTTGTCAACCGATAGCTGTTCCATAGATAAGTGAGTCACAGAGGAAATGTTTTACTTCCTGATTCAGCCAACATTCATTTCAGGCTAAGCCATAAAGATATTCCCCGTAATGGATTTATTTTAATAAATGTCTTAAGGAAATGTATTTTCACTTGCTCGTCTGATAAGAGATTACCTCTGAGTGTGACAAGTCATTTCATTTTTGTATCATGTGCTTCAAATTTCTGCAGACCTGGAAGATTGAGGTTTTTTTTCCCCTTATCCTGGGAACACCCTTCATAGTGTCTAAGGTTAAGCCATAATGGCTATAAGAGTTTGACATACAATAGGCAGTAAGATAATCTCTTATAATAGACTCATTAATTAAACAGTGATATCAGCAGACAGCGAATTGACTGTTATTAAATGAATCAGGTTGGACATACCCTTGAACGGGAATATAGGCAAGCTCTGGCACTCTTTTTAAGAGCGGTAGTTTCACTGCCGCTGCCGAGCTGCCAAACTATTTGTCTTGAAATATATATTGGTACTTTAGTCATCAACATTATACCCTAAATCACGTATTAAACTTTCTTGAGTGTGTCTTGTGTCTTCTGCTTCTTTTATTGCTGAACGTGGCAATATAGCACATTGCATCTGATGACGTTCATGTTGTTGTGCTTGATTCACTGTATTACTTCATTAATTGATCCCAAACTTTTTCTTTACACTTTAAACGATTATTCAAAATCGACAGTTCGCTTGTCCCCCAGCTCATGTTTTGAAACTAAAATCTGTTTGCCTAACCTGCTTATCTGTCCGGATTACTTGCATGAGTACAACCAGATCTATATTATTTGTTATTCATAAACTATACTTATATGGGTTGAACATCTATGATAATGTCACAATTAGTCGCCTGATACCATGAGCAAATGCTTGGTCCAGCAAATTGCGCGATCTGTGAGTCACAAAGATGAACTTCGGCTGGCTGGATGACTCGTGACTAACTCAATGTGCGGGTATCATTGTGTTTTGTTAAAGGGAAGATATATCCCACTTACTGACATGAGTTTATTTAGTTGGGCTTATGTAGAAAGGGTGCATAAACACTATCTAAACGCAAACCTGATTCCACAGATTGAAAGGAAACCTCTGTTTGCAGGAAGCCACTACCACATTTTCAAATACTGTGGTAGAAACTCATCACTAATAATTGTGCAAAAGAAATACTCACATACACTTCCATAGGAACCATTGCACGTGTCTCTTGAGGGATTTACCCCTAGGTATACATCCTTCTGCGGACTGTTGTGGTTTTATAAACCCCATTGTGGTGATGGTGCAGCCTCTTGTACAATCCAAGACAGCAAAGACTTTAGTTATGGAAAAAGCCAAAGTGCAGATTTATTTAGATATACATACTGCACCATGGTTATATAATATATCCATTATCAAGTCCTGGCTTATGGTGAGCTATGAAGGCTCATTGCTCTATTCATACAAAGCATATATGTTGATGGAACACTACCTGCAATGTTTCCCAGTAAGTGTTTCAGCTGATTATTACTAGTTTAGCATCTAGCGTCTATAAGGAAATCTGGCTCCTAAAATATGTGATATACAGTACTACAACATCTCCCTTTCCTTTAAATCCTAGTTTGTTTTAGTATAGAAACATTCCAGAATTTACAAACAGGGCTTAAGCCAATATAAAATTCTACCAAGCAGTGGACATTAACCTATGTGGTCCTAGCAGTCCATAATGAAAAAGCATGGATGCTCCCAAATGCCATATCACACAAAGTAATTAAGAAATATGCTAGTTTATAAAGAAGTATATTTTGCAACTCCTGTGCCCATCACAGCTCTATATTCACTTAGTGGGACACAATGAAGGGAAGTTTTGTTTTGTATGAAACTTCCTCTCAGGTCTTGAGTATTCAATGTTATTGTGAAAAAAACAAAAGAAAATGAAAGGAAATTAAAATATTATTTGACACCATTTATTGGTCCAACAGTAAACTTCCGACTGTGAAAATTCAGGAGATGATTGCATTTATCCCTCATATTGTATTACCAATGGGATTTGTTTATTTCCTCCTTTGGGGGTCTCCTTCTTTAGTTAAAGGGTATCAATAATAAAATATTATTAAGATAAAATGAGGCAGCAATAAATATGGTTCTGCACTGGGATTATTATTAGGTGCCCCAAATGGCTGCTATAGGGGAAAACAAAGTGCCCCAGTGGGTTTGCAATCAACAATTCTCAAAGGAGACAAACTCTTTTAAATGTCCCATTGCATAAAGGACACATAGGAAACCTAAGGGTTTTATTTATCAAAGTCTGAATTGTTCTCAATATTTTCTGCTACAAACTCCGATCAAATCCGCTCAGGTTTTTTATGCTTCTTCTTGAGAAAATTTGCTTTGCTGGAAAAAAAACGAATTTTCCTGATTTTTTCCTGATTTTTCATATGATCTTCACTATTTTTTTGGATTTTTCATCCAATTTTCATGATTTTTTCAGATTTTTCAACCGAAAACTTCGGGGTATTGCACAAAACCCAGAGTACACATCAAAAAATCATTGGGACTTCTCCTATTGACTTATATGCAATCTCGACAGGTCTGAGATGCCAAATTTTCTGATTCAGACTTTTCCATCCTCGGGGGTTTAATAAATTCCGTCTGATTGCAAAGTCTGATTTTATAAAAAAAAAAATCACAAATTTTTTGTGATTTTGCATTCGGAGTTTAGTAAATAACCCCTATGAGAAAGTTACATAAAAGAAAGGATTGAGTGGAAGTATTTGGGTGGCCTTGCCTAGTTCAGCCACTAATCAGCTTTGCTCTCTGGATATTTGAGTTTCATGAAACAAGTCAAGTCACTAATTAGCAGCACAACACCTTTCCAAACATCAGGTGGGTCTTTTGCAGTTTCTAGTTTACATTTTATTACCTTATGGCAGGGGTCCCCAACCTTTTTTACTCGTGAGCCACATTTAAATGTAAAAAAGAGTTGGATAGCAACACAAATATCAAAAACTTCATGGGAATGTCAAATAAGAGCTGTGATTGGCTGTTTGGTAGCCCCTATGTGGACTGGCAGCCTACAGGAGGCTCTGTTTGGCAGTACACCTGGTTTTTATGCAACCAAAACTTGCCTCCAAGCCTGGAATTCAAAAATAAGCACCTGCTTTGAGGCCACGGGGAGCAACATCCAAGGGGTTGGTGAGCAACATGTTGCTTGTGAGCTACTGGTTGGGGAACACTGCCTTATGGGCAACCCTAAGAAACATCAAAAGGGGGGTTTTGCAGTAAAATATTAAGATTAAGCAGTGGGAGCTGAGGAATATAATATAACTTGGCACATTGTGCAAATATTGCAGTCTGTTTATTGGTGGGGGGCTTTTTGAAGACAAAACAGAGGATGTATCTTTAAAATAAAAAATGTAATTCAGGTGCAGCCAGAGCAAACAAACTGTGATTAGCTTGCTCGAATAGAGGGTTTAATTCCTTAAAGGTACAGTATGTGCATCTAAGGCTGCACCTTGCACTTTGTTTGCTACCGCCACTCCAAAGCTCCAATTCCCTTCAAAGTGCAAGTTTTAAAGCTTCAGTCTGTTTTGCATTAGGTACATCTCTATTTCATTGGTTCCTCTGAGATAAGTAGTCTATTAAGGCAAAGTCAGACGTTGTGCCATTTTTAACTCTAAAGCTCCCCATAGACTCGACGATTCTTCTTGCCAAACGTCCGATTTTAGGGAAGCCCAACCAATCCTTCGAAATTATTATGTGGATAGTGGGATTCGAACGATCGTACATCTTACGATTTTTCGGCCGACATTTGTCAGGAAATTGATCGGCCAGGTCAAAAAATCTTTGTCGGTCCCAGTGCAATCTATCTATGTTTGCAGGGCCAAGCAGGCAGCTCCCCTTTGTTTTCCTGGCTAATTGGTTTTTTTTAGTTGATGGTAAATTCGTACGATCGTAAGATCGTTCTGAGAAGATCGTGGTCTCACGATCAGGATCTGATCTTTTAAAAATCTCAACATCTATGGCCAGCTTTAGGGGAAATGGACACGTTTGCTTTAAAATGCTTTATGTTTTCAAGAAATGCGCACTAGGCAGGACCTGGTGCTTGGCAGCCTTTTCCATTAAATTTAAATGGAGGATCATTTTGAGTGTTTTGTCCCTTTCCCACACAGTGACAAGCTGCTTGAAATTGTTGCCATGTGCTGCCATTGCCTTATACTCCCAAAAGAAACAATTAAAACCTATTTCTAGGCAGTACATGTAGCACTACTAAACACTCTGTGTGACACAACAGCATAAGGAAAAGTTGAGCTTGGGCAAATCCTTACAAATGTGGCTCCTTCAGGATTTAAAATACAGTTTTCATATTGTACTTTAAGAGATCCTAGTTATCAAATAGACCAGTAAACCCCAACCAGTGGCTAGTGAGCAACATCAACCCCTTGACTGTTGCTCCAAGTGGCCTCAAACCAGGTACTTATTTTTCAATTCCTGGTTTGGAAGCAAGTTTTGGTTCCATAAAACTAATTGTAGTGCCAAACAGAGTCTCCTGTTGGCTGCCGGGAAACATAGGGTCTACCAGATTGCCAACTGCAGCCCTTATTTGGTATTCCCATGAATTTTTTCATGCTTGTGTTGCTCCCCAACTCTTTTTACAGTTGAATGTGGCTCACAGGTAAAAAAAGGTTGGGGACCCCTGTACTAAACCTTATACATGTTCCAAAATCTTTACTGATTCAACAACCACAATCAACAATGACTTTCACAATCAAGATTATAATAATGCCTGCCAGATGGCCTCATTGAAGCAACTGCTAGCAGGCTTCATCATTTTCTGCACATACTTCCCTGAAAGGGGGCAATGGGAAGGCTTATAACCTGCCCAGTCATATCTGCTAATATATATATATACTGTATATATATATATATATATATATATATATATATATATATATATATATATATATATATATATATATATATATATATATATATATATATATATATATATATATATATATATATATATATATATATATATGGAAGCCCATTACAACTGGCAACAAAGAATTGGAATTTTCAGCAACATTATTCTTTCATATGTCTATCTGACATGTAGCTGTGATGATCAAAACATTCTGATTCCTGTATGAGAGATGCTCCTAAAAAGGGGGGTCCTACAACTAGACCCTCCACTATCTATGTAATTGGAAGAGCAGGCTCAGTTTGAACACATAATTGTGGCTGGTCTCCATGCTAAAAACTGTTTTAAATAATGGCTACTATTATTCAAACTCTATCATGATCAGCTGAACATTTCTTTCAATACAGAAATAGCTTATATCTAGAAGTGGAAAAAGGGTGCCTACTTACCTAGTTTCATTTTATACACCTATGGGCACTGGCACAAGGCGCATTTTGCCCCCCCCCCCAATGATTTCTATCTTCCAAGAAGGTGGCAAATATTTGAAGATATTTGGTCGATATTAATATTTTAAGCATGTTTTAATTAATAAATAGATGTAGGTTGAGTACCCAGTGGGTGTCTGACCAGGAATCACAGCTAGATACCAGACCTTAACAATAAAGATGCGGTTTTGCCTGTAAATTGCTTACCTGGGAGGCTGGCAGGCTACAATTACCAAACCTAACAATAGGCAAGTGTTAAAGCACTCAGTTGAATAACACAGTTCATTAGTTTCTATGTGGTTTGAATACACAAAACTAATAAAGCCCAACGTGTTTATCTTGACTAGAGAAAGTGCTTCTTTCTACCTGCAAGTGAATAACAGAAAGTGATCTTAAACCCAACGTCCCATGGGGAGGTGAGACCCAGGACTGATACGTGATATTCTCTCACTGTCTGGCCTCATCTCACCTGAAAGTCTCCAATAATACTACTATTTTCCAGAAACTACATAATTGACTATTAATCTATTAATCGCATTAATAGAATGTGGCAACTGCAATGAGATGTAGATATAATGACATTTACGGTTACTTTTATTTGTAAAGCATCGATATATGATGCTGTGCAGTAGAAGGGTGTAGAGTAGACATAAAATGTGCAAATGACATACAAATAATGAAAGATACAGGAGGTAAGGAGGCACCTGCTCATTTGATCGTAAAATATAATTAAACACAGATTTATTGTTTCTATATACCATACATTCTTCATTATTGGATGTATAGAGCATGGCACAGGAATTATGGGGGAGAGGCACCACTGTGGTCAAAAAACATGGCAAATTACATCCAAAGCACTTTGCACACTATACCTGCATTGAAATTAAGCCTTATAATATTTGAAGGCAGTATTTGACTTTTGTAATATGTTGTTAGTTGCTTGATGTTCTCCCAGAAGGGACCAACCTATAGCAAGCTATATTTATAGAAAGCACTTACACCCACACTCATTTCCAGCGTCATTCAAACACACATTGTGGCTGCATAGTTGTTTCAGGCTCAATTCAACCTCTATTGCAACTACAGCACTGGCTGTCAGTATGTTGATTTTTACTGCTGATACTAAAGTATAATTAAAATAATTACATGTGCAGGGAAGTGCTGCGATGTCAAAAGTGGTCACTAAAGACAAAACCGACCTTCTCTCTTTACTCAAAGCCATCAGTTAAATGATGCCAAAATCTGCCTAGTTACTAGCTCCTCAGGCGAGCTTATGCTACAAACACTTGTGGATCTTATGTAGACTCAGCTTAAAGGAGTTGCAAAGATGCTTTCCCTTATTTCCCTCTTGTATCATGTGAATCAGTAGAAATAAGGAAATTATATTAAACTGGAGCAACTGAGTGGAAACATAACATTGTTATAAGTGGGGTTGTTCTGTTCTATTTCTTTTCTGTTTGATCTTTGGAACACAAGGCATTATACTAGGGGGATTGCCATCAGTCACTTCCCATTGTCGGCCATTGGAAACACTGCTCATTGGCATCCTTTAATGTTGCCCCAAAATGCATGTAGGTATCATCGAGGTATCCAGGTAACAGTCTAGAATGTTAAGGGCTGCTTAAGGATCCAATAGTAATTAAAATGTTTTATGTTCCCTAGACTTGAACGTGACATTGACACCTTTTAACAAATAAAATCATGTCTGTTTCAATCCACAATACATATCATTAGACATACTATTGTTTTCACTTAAAAACACTCCATACAGCTTCTCAAAGTTTTCAATGGATCTGTCCTCCATTCAGCAACAGGTACTGGATGAAATGCTGAATTAACTTACTATATTCAGTCACGGAACTGGCTGGAGGAAGAAGCAGCTGGAAACTTTGAACATTTGTTGCAAGTCATAAAAAACATTATAACTTACACATCTAAGGAAACGTTTTGATGGCCAAAATGAACATGATTTACTTATTGGACTGTTCCTTATGATTGCTTATTCCTTATTTGCCTTTACCAATACCAAGCTGTTGTATTGTTCTTCATTGACCACATTTTCAGTGGTACTCTCTAGTGGTCAAAAATATAATGATTTAGATTGGGTTCCGAAGAGCAATAAGGTGGCCATAGACAGGCCTTGGAGGAGGCTGAAACGTTAGTCGCATTTAAACAATAAAACTTTTTATTATTTTCATAAGACCTGAGAGTGCGGATCTTCTTTGGTGGATAAATATATATAAATATATATATATATATATATATATATATATATATATATATATATATATATATATATATATATATATATATATATATATATATATATATATATGACAAGGTTGCTCAACACAACCAAAATTAAATCCTCAACAGACCCAGTGAGTCAGAGGTCATCATCATCATCATTTATAGACCATCAGGTAGTTACACAGTGCTTTACTTTAATTTATAGCAAACAGGGGTCTTTCAATAATATAACAAACAATAACTACAGAGCCCACAATCTGAAGGATCAGGTAGTCAGAATATTTATTTTGATATCATACTTCAGTCACTCTGACTTATCACACTGATCACCATACACCGAGAAACTGATGACCAGATATTTCTCTTTTAAGTCAAATGTTTTTTTTTAGTTGACTCAAGGAAAATTAGGCATCTATCAGGTAGCATTCCCATAATAGTTTAACCCGGGTTCACAGCCTTGATTACTGTTCAACTCCTGATCTCCTGATGTGCTGATCTTCAGTTATCCCATATTTGGTATTGTCACAGCCGTTTATTTCTCCCTACACAGGTTTCTTTTGAGGTAGGCAATAGGAAATTTGACACTGCTTATTTGTTATCAGAACTCCATTGGATAAGTCAGGGAATTTAAAAGATAAACCGTGTTTGGTGAGCAATGCTTAGGCTGCCGCAGAAGTTATTCACTTTCAGTGTTCCATGCAACTTTGCAAACATTGGGTCCTATAAACTGCAGGGTCAATGCAAGTGCACAGACTGCTTGGTTCTAATCTAGCCTGTCCCAATAACTTCTAGTCTTTCATTTAATGGTAACATCACAATTAATAGCTCTAACAGCATCTTGTGATAGGTTATTACTCTCTGGAAGAAAAAGATGCCTTTATTATGCTCATTATGCTAGTGATTGATTGAATACTCATTTCTGTGATTGAATCGTTTTTAATCTACACACAAAAGTATTTCAGCAAGTCTAATGTTACCCTTTGTTTGGAGTTGTGCTATAACCCTGCAAGAAGAAAGCTGAAATGCTGCATGGAAGTTCCTATGGTGCCTGTTTGTAGTCACGCCGGTGAATGACATCAAGATATCTTAAACATTGCACTATGTTTACCCAATTTGACTGAGAGCAATTTGACTCAATTGCCCTTATGATTTTATCTTAGCACCAGTAAAGCTGGCCATAGACTCAAAGATTCACTCGTTTGGCGACATCGTCAAATGAGTGGATCTTTCCCCGATATGCCACTAATGGCATGGCTATATCGGGGTTAATTCGATTGTTCGGCCGTATGGCTGATCAATCAAATTACAAAACGCCAAGGGGCTCCGACGGGTCGGTCGGTTAAAAATCAAGCCTTCCCGATCGATATCGTGGCCAGATATCGACCGGGAAGACCCGTCGGAAGCCCCCATACACGGGCAGATAAGCTGTCAAATTGGTCCAAAAGACTGATATCGACAGCTTTATCTGCCCATGTATGGCCACCTTAACAGCACCACAAGACAACTTTACTTTCAATGTAAAAGAGATGGGATCTTCACAGGGCCACCATGAGGGGGGCACAGGGGGTACAACTGTACCGGGCCCGGGCCTAAAGGGGGGCTCGGCTGTGCTGCCGTTTTTGATATAGGCGGTCCCCCCTAGGCAGTGGCAGAGCCGTGCCACCCCTTCATGAATAGAGCCGAACTGCTGAAGTCCCGAAGTTGTGAAAAGACCGGAAGTGACAAAAAGAGCCAAACTTGAAGTCCAGAAGCTGTGAAAAGACCCGAAGTCACAAAAATAGCCCAACTTGAAGTCCTGAAGCCGCGAAAAGACACGAAGTGACGAAAAGAGCTGAAGTCCTGAAGCCACAAGTTCTACTGAACACCAATGTTTGCATTTTTAATTTTTTTTAAAGCCCTAGCCACCAATTTATTACTTTAATATTTTACAGGCCTGTGCCACCAATGTTTTTTCTTTAAATAATCTCTGGGGCAGGGTCTGGGGTGGGGCTTGGGGGCTGTGGTATGGGTGGGGTCCAAGGGGCCCCAAAAATTTTGTTGTACGGGGCCTCGTGATTTCTAATGACGGCCCTGATATTCCATGATGAGAAGGTATTAGTCGCTGTGTATTGGTCAGGAAGTTGGGGAATATCTGTACAGGAATCAGATCTATTATTTATACCAGTGATCCCCAACCAGTGGCTCATGAGCAACATGTTGCTCACCAGACCCCTTTGTTGCTCCCAGTGTCATCAAAGCAGGTGCTTATTTTTAATTCCTGGCTTGAGGGCAAGTTTTGGTTGCATAAAAACCATGTGTACTGTTAAACAGAGTCTCCTGTAGGTTGGAAGTCCACATTGGGGCTTCCAAATGGCCAATCAACGTCCTTATTTTGTACCACCCAGGAACATTTTTTATGCTTTGTTGCTCCCAACTCTTTTTACATGTAGCTCTCTGGTTAAAAAGGTTGAGGATCCCGTTAATAAACCCAACAGTATTGTTTTGCCATCAATATGTATTAATTCAACCACAAATTACCATAAAGTACAAGCTACTGTTCTATTATTAAAGAGAAATAGAAAATGGACCTATTTGCTTAAAATGAACTCTATGGGGGGTGGCCTTCCTATAATTTGGAGTCTTATGGATAACGGTTTTCCGGATATGAGATACCATACCTGTAGTATAATAAACGTATCGTCTGGGTACATAGACTGCAAGGCAGATTTATCTGCTTGTGATTTTACTATATACCCTAATTATTGTAGAAAATAGTCACTTGAGTTATTATTGCAGAATATGTAATTGCTGATGGCCTAGTATGACATGAACTGTACACGATAAAGAGCACATTGCAAAATATTTATTTATCACAAAGAAGTCTCAGATCTTGAAATATATAAAATAAAAGCCAATGATGAACCATTTAAAGTAAATTAGTAAAAATTCTTTTAAAATAGGGACCTTTATTTTGTCATAAAAGACTGGCCAGCTAGAAGCACATGGGCCCAATATGGACTTCCAAGGAAGGCCCTAGACTGCCCAATAACTCCAAAGACTTCCTTCAATGAAGATATTGCATAATATGGAGCCTAAACTCTAAAACTAAAGTTTTTGTTATGGGCTGAAATCAACTGTTCTTTTTCCCACTTATTGATTAGTTGCTCAGAAACCAACACATGGCATGCTCCACTTACATATCTATAGGCACATGCCTAGAGCTCACCAGTTACTTCTGATATGACCATAGCACTGATTGCTTATTTCTCACCACTTACCTATTTAACATGGATTTAAAATATGGGGGGAGTGCAATAAAACTCTTGCATCATTTAATTACCTTCAGCATGGAAACATGTGCAGGTGGATGAAAAGGCATGCTGTTTAGCATTTCACCTCCACTAGATTTATCTTTGCTTTTTAGGGTTATTTGTGAGGCTATAAATGAAGTGCATATTTGATGACCATTTCAGTGCTGTGTCTATCTCCTCCTAAATTACCTGCTGCAATAAAATGTTTACTGCGATGCTCGGCAAACACAAATCTCTGACCATCATAAATAAACCTGTTTTCTTTGAGCAGCCCCCGAGCCACTTCACTGATAAAGTTAGATTTTAACTAAAACCAATGGAACCTTAATAATACATAATCCACCCCTTCCATTGGATTTTGTACAGCTAATGTATCAGCCACAAATAAAATATCCAAACCTTTCTATATTTGCTTAGCACAAAGAGTTCATGAAAATGCTTAGCACCTTGTACATGGTCTCAACATATATTATTTGTAAATGGTCTCAACATATATTATGTCAAGGTCTTGAAGGGGTATTTGCCATGGATTATGAAAACAGGCAAATAATCCATATACAGTAGAAACATGGGCATTTTTAGCTCTGATCCAGAAGGTCAAAGATACCTGCAAATCAGCAATTAGCAATGGTCGGGTTAATGTTGGTGTAACATTATTTTTAAGTATCTCAAAATATTTTGAAGTTTAGGAATTTAAAGGTTGCTTGGTAAAATCCAGCCAACATGCTGATAACTTAAAACTAGTATGCAAAAATGCAGTTATACCCTTTATGGGGTTTGTGCCATGTAGTGGAATAGGTACAGTATAATATATTGCAGTCCTGCTCTCTCTATAGATGTGCTGGCTACATGACTAATGCATCCAACTAACATGGAGGAACAGGTTGTACCGCATAACTTTCTATTGAACATATATTTAGGGAAAACCTGCTGACCACTGGTTCTCCCGAAGGGACCTAAAGTGGAATCAAGGGGGCCCAGCCTAAAATGACTTTGATACACACAAAGGCCCAATTAATTAGGGTGACATCTAGGGTGAAGACTTTTTTGCTGTCCTAGATGTCATGGATGACTGCTAGAAAAGTATTTCATATACCTTTAACCTTGCTGTGAGCTAACGAGCTAAAAAGACTCAAAATCTGTGCTCTACACTGTCTAAGGTGAGGCCCCCGACCTTTTTTAGCCATGAGCAACATTCAGATTAAAATGATTTGGGGAATGGGGAGACAAGCAAGCATAAAAAATGTTCCTGGGTGACACAAAATAAGGGCTGTGAAGTAATTGGCCATTTGGTAGCCCCTATGTGGACTGGTAGCCTATAGGAGGTTCTCTTTAGCAATATATCTGTTTTATGGAATTAAAACTTTCCTCCAAATCAGAAATTCAAAAATAAGTACTTGCTTTGAGGCCACTGTGAGCAACATACAAGGGGTTGCTGGCTGCTCAAGAGCCACAGTTTGGGGATAACTGGTCTTAAGCTGGCCACAGACGCAAAGATCTGATCATACGAATCAATGTACTATCGGACTTTCCCATCTCCCGACCTGCCACAAACCATAAAGATCACAGTCTTACCATTCCGATCAAATAAAGTAGTAAAAGAACAGATCAGCCAATGTTCTACCTCTGACAGCAATCGTACGATAGTTATGTCTGACAAAGCTGGTGACAGTCTCCGACTGAAAATCGTACGATCGGCAATACAAGCAGAGATATTATCCGCAGCCGACAGAAATTTTCTAACCTGTCCGATCGACCAAACGACCGATCTCCGCCGGATGTAAAATGTCGGGACTCTTCACACACGTTCCGAAAATCATACGAATCCACGATTCGAACAATCGGATCTTTGCGTCTATGGCCAGCTTAAGGGGAGATTGCAGCTACAGTTAATGTTGAACCATTTCAAGTAGTGCAGTTTCACTAGAAAAGTACACCTAGGACTAATGCTACGCTAGGCAATTGGTTTTCTGCCCTTTTCACTAAGGAAACTGTAAACCCTTAACTTCTATATCTATATGGGTATAAGATTCATTATTTTTTATTTTAAGACAATTATCTAGGAAACTCCTGCTTACTCTAGTGACTCTAGTGAATTTACTCTACTAAATTTTAGTAGCAACAACTCCTAAATTTTACAGATTGGATTATAGAATTAGGGTCATTTCCTAACCCCCCAGGTGCTAGACCATTCCCCTTAGTGCACATTGATGTAAAACTATAATGGTTTTTTTTTATAATGGTTTTTTTTTTATCAAAATTAATATGTCAAAATTCGCCAGATGCGAATTTGCGTCGAATTTCCTCATTTTGGAGCAAGCAAATTAATTTGTGAAATTGCCGTGACAATTCGCCCGTGAAAAATCTGCTGCGTCAACAAAAAATTATTGTGTGCCAAAATTGGCGCACACATAAAAATTGTTGCAAGTCGAAATTATTTCGGACGCCCATTGACTTTAATGCATTTGGAGCAAATGTTGCACTTATAAAAATTGTCGACCATTGACTTCAATGCGTTTCGTGAATTTTTCAACGGCACAGATTCGCCCATCACTACAAGAAAACAGTGTATCCTGAAAAAGTATTCCGGGTAATAAATCCCATACCTGTACTGTCATTTTTACC
This sequence comes from Xenopus laevis, assembly GCF_017654675.1. Lineage (NCBI taxonomy): Eukaryota > Metazoa > Chordata > Amphibia > Anura > Pipidae > Xenopus > Xenopus laevis. Next base: position 122,880,707 of record NC_054381.1, read on the forward strand.
CTGACACCATGAACAAATTTTTTACATCAATTCCCAAATCCTAAGGTTACTGACCCTGCAATTCATTTTTATCATTTCCAGTTAACGAAATGCAAGTGGTTAATGATTAAAAAACAAATGTATCTGTCGGTGAGAGAATGGGTAAAAGAAATCCTGGCTCCTTTCTTTTTTATTTGCTATTGTCCTTATGAGTGATATGAGAACTAAGGAAATTTCTAAGACATGTGAGTTATTAAGGAAAAGTGTGGGAGGCACGAGTCATCAAGGAAAGCTACTGTGAATACAGTAAGGAAATGAAATCATTGCTTCTGGGAGAAATAGGCAGCCTCGGACATGTGTTTGGAGTGCACACAGGGGGCACTTGGCAGAGAATGCTGGGAGAAATCCTTTCTCAAACAAAGAGACAAGGTATTCCCAGGTATCTGCGCTGAAAGTGTGCTGTTTATTATATATTTAGGCGTGCCGGTGTAATTGTACTATTAATAGAGATGGAATGTGCAGCAATGCTCTGAAACACAAATGTAGAAACGTTAAAGGGGACAGTAAACTCTAATATAACATGCTGCTAAATACAGAGGAATAATTACAGACAGACGGTTTTATGGCTATGATTTCACCAATGACTGGCTGTGTCTCCAAAATTAAAGAGACACAAGAGACGACAGTTTCAGCACACATCCAATAGGACCAGACTATCATCTTCTGTATGCTGCCTGAATGCCTTCTGGGCATATACTATAGCCTAATGTCACAGACGGGACACTGACACTCATAATAAACTGGTTAAACACCCTACATAAGTGTGTGGCTACTATTTACCCTTTTCCAAAAGCATAATCACACTGAGATGATTTAGACTGAGAGGAGGCTTATGGGAGGAAGGTTGTTAATGGATGTCTTCTGCAAGGCAGGAGTTGCATTAGGGGCAAATAAAAACTTTAAAGGGATCCTGTCATCGGAAACCATGTTTTTTTTTCAAAACGCATCAGTTAATAGTGCTACTCCAGCAGAATTCTGCACTGAAATCCATTTCTCAAAAGAGCAAACAGATTTTTTTATATTCAATTTTGAAATCTGACATGGGGCTAGACATATTGTCAGTTTCCCAGCTGCCCCTGGCCATGTGACTTGTGCCTGCACTTTAGGAGAGAAATGCTTTCTGGCAGGCTGCTGTTTTTCCTTCTCAATGTAACTGAATGTGTCTCAGTGAGACATGGGTTTTTACTATTGAGTGTTGTGCTTAGATCTACCAGGAAGCTGTTATCTTGTGTTAGGGAGCTGTTATCTGGTTACCTTCCCATTGTTCTTTTGTTTGGCTGCTGGGGGAAAGGGAGGGGGTGATATCAGTCCAACTTGCAGTAAAGAGTGATTGAAGTTTATCAGAGCACAAGTCACATGACTTGGGGCAGCTGGGAAATTGACAATATGTCTAGCCCCATGTCAGATTTCAAAATTGAATATAAAAAAATCTGTTTGCTCTTTTGAGAAATGGATTTCAGTGCAGAATTCTGCTGGAGCAGCACTATTAACTGATTCATTTTGAAAAAAACTTTTTTTCCCATGACATTATCCCTTTAAGGGGATCTGTCATTGTACAGGTATGGGACCTGTTCTCCAGAATGCTCGGGACCTGGAGTTTTCCGGATAACGGATCAATCCATAATTTGCATCTTCATACCTTAAGTCTACTAGCAAATCATGTAAAAATTCAAAGTTTTTTCTTCCAATAACCATTATTATATCTTATTCTGGTACAATGTACTGTTTTATTATTACAGAGAAAAGGGAAATTATTTTAAAAAAATTGGATTATTTAGATAAAATGGAGTCTAGAGGAGATGGCCTTTCTGTAATTTTGAACTTTCCCATACCTGTACTATAAAAAATGTTATCCAATAAATGTGTATTTAGCCTTCAAGGGTGGTATTACTGCTAACACTCAGCGCATACAGAGTTAAGCTAGTTGTTCTACCTAAGGGAAATTGCTGTCAGATGGCCTGATAAAGCTTCTGAGTCTGCAATGTATTGGCTCGCATATGGGCCTATGGACAGCCTGACCCACTGATATATATGGCCGAAAATCACGGCAAATCAGTCCATTGATGCTGACCCTGTATGATGGATCTCTATGGGCCTCACTGTATGAATCAAGTGTTGGCCCTTATGCCAACTACTCAATCCTATTGGACCCAGCACAAGAGTGGCCAGATCTAGCCTAGTAGTCATCATATGGTAGCATACCTGTAGAAGAGATGTATAACATTTCAAGTAGAAAGGTTTTACAGACTCATAAAAGTAAATTCCATCAGGTTATATAAAGCTGTATACTGTCATCCCAGGGTGATTTGCCAGGCATTGCATCTTCCAATATATGACACAGCTCCGTTCAAAGTTTTCAGATTTAAAAAGCCTTTATTTGGTACATAGCTTTGTGATCTGTAACAAATAAAATGTTTCTGTCCTGCTCCTGGCCCTTTATCAAGTTGCATTGCATCTTACCAATTCATATGAATAACCTAAAACAGTCACTTGAGTGCAGTGTAAAGCTTTAGAAAAGTCCTGTGGTACAAATTCATTTAATGGCAGTAATTCCAATAAATGTATTCATTTACCCAAATTGCAGTGGTATCTGGGCAGTCATACAGTAATATTATACAGATACAGTACATTTTCTTTTTCTTTATTGGCTGTTTATCAGTGACACTAGAATTTAATAAGCCAAATCACTCTTTGTATTTGTGTATATGAATATTCAGTTCTGTCATACCTGTACAATTTCAAGGTGTATGTACTACTGCCTTCCATTAACAACTGATTAGTCCAAAAACATTCCTGGTGCAAGCTAATGCTCCAGAAATAAAATACCAGGCCATTCCCTAACTCAATCTGCACCTGAATGAAGCCATTAACCAACATTGCACTTTCCTGCACTTCCTTGTTGCAGTCTAACCAACAACCCGTTACTGTACATTAAGTGCTATTTCGCTGCATGGAAATTTTACCAACGTTTATTGAAACATCCCATGATCTGCTCTCTTGGATTTACTAAAACTCAGAGTGGCCAACATTAGTACTAATTTCTGTTGTATTACTGGGAGCAGCCTCCATGCTATGCTCATAACTCCTGTGCGATTGTTTGTATTTGTTTATTATACTTATCTCTCCCAATCTTCTAAATAAAAACCTAAGGCCTTCTTTTACTGCACTATGCAAACAACAGAAAGCCGGTGCCCTCAGCCTAGACATTAATTTATAGTGAGGGACAATAGGGATCTGTGTGGAAAGCTCTGCAATAAAACTCCCCCAACTTGCTGTTATTTGATCAGGAGGAAGTGGGGACAATCAATTGATTGCCTAAAACAAGAGCCTCCAACCAAGCAAAAAGGACCTTGTGTTGGATTACCTGCAAATCCTTTATCACTGGATTGATCTCTCTTAGCATACTACTGTAGACAGTAAGGAATGATATGTAACAGAATAATACATCCTGTTTATATAAACAACTTATTTACTGTTCATTTCCCCAGTATGAGAACATAGCTCAGAACATTCCATCCCAGCTTATATTTGCATTTAAACATACTGTATGAGCCCAAACCATTCCAACAGACAACAGTTATAGCAACAATGGCTCTCATTAATGTCTAGGGGTGCTGTTCTATCAAGGTATATGGAGAATGACACAACAGTGGCAAGCAGCAAGGCAGCCCCAATTCCAAAACCAGATTACCAATTCATACCCTTGATGAAGCAAATTAATTTTATTAAGCGGAGTTTCCAAAAACTTTGGCCAGTGCATTTCCTCATATCATAATTAAAGAAGGTGCTTCTCCTTTTCAGCTACATGTACTCTCAGCAATGATGAGTTTGTTTATTTCATTATCCTTTGATACATTTATGTAGCACTTTACAAAGACAGATGAAGATTGTTGATCATTCACATTTCTTCTCCGGTGGAGCTTAGAATCTAAGGGCAAGGTCACACGTGGAGTTTTTACGTTGCGTTTTTAAAAAAGTACAGCTGATGCACAAAATGAAGCCCTATTGAAAATAATGTAATACGCACTATAGCAATTGCCATGGGGAGCTTGCGAGCCAACATCCACCACAAGATGCATTTTTTAGCAGAAACGCCAATACACCAAGGAAATGCCATATTATTGAACTCTATGGGATCTGCAAGTTTGGAAATACACTTCGCTAAAATACGATGCATATTTTCAACATGGCGGCCAAACTCTTGCGAGATGGATTTTGCATATACATATTTACGGCATTGTATGCTGGTGACGTAATTAGATTTCGTATTGACAAGCAGGCTTTTTTTCACAAAAGTTTACTAAAATTCTTCTGAGTGGAATTGTGGGGAACAAGAAAAAACAGAAATGCATGTTGGAAAAAGAAAACTAAAGGCTGGAAAACGCACATTATCATGCGTGTGTGGTTTCACTGGCGTATTTTACGCTCGGCCACGCGTTTTTAAAAACGCAACGTAAAAATGCCACGTGTGACCTTGCCCTTAAGTTCTTGTCACATTCACAGACTAGGGTCAATGAGAAGGCAAATAAATTGCCTATATGGTTTTGGAGTATGGGAGGAAACCCACACAGACATGGGGAGAACATATAAACCATGTGCCCAGGTCAGAATTGAACCAAGACCCCAGTGCTATAAACCAGTGATTGAGCTGCTGGGCTGCAGGAAGGATTCTTCTTGGAGGTAAAGCAGCATAAAGTAATGATGTAAAATATAAAATAGTTTACTCTCCTTGTGCAATGATATAAATAGATATTTTTAACTGAAGAACCTTCATTGTCAGGCTAGAGCAGGGGCCGGAGCCTCATGCGGCTCTTCATCCTGTATGCTGCGGATCAGTCTGGCGGCTTTGCCTGTCACCTAATTTATAAAGCCCACGCACCTGCTAGTGGCTTCTTGAGTGTGCGACTGCGGTAAGCCAACCGTTAGCTTACCGGGGTCGTACACTCAGGAAGCCGCCAGCAGGTGCGAGGGCTGTATAGATGTCAAAGGAGTGACGCAGCAAGATGATTCATCATGGTCCTTACCGCGGTCACACACTCAAGACAGAGGGAAGATCAGCATGGAGCTTCAGAAACAGAAGTCACATTCAGGCCTGGAATTGTGGAGAGGCCACCAAGGCTGGGGCCTAGGGAAGCAGGATTTTAGGGGGTGATATGCTGCCCAAGCATACCCACAGTAATTCAAAAACAGTGGGGATGCGCTGAAGGTACAATTTTTTTTAAAAATTTCCTCTGTCCAATCTCCATAGCACCGGTCTCGATGATGACAATTTGCACTAATAAAGGGGCGGCGAACGGCAGTGGGCCTATTGGGCCCCCGCTATGTAAATCCGGCCCTGGTCACATTAAACAGATGAGAACACTAACATTTAATAGGGCTATTCAGTGTTTATTTTATTTCAAAGTAGGACTACACATGCACACTGCACTTCTGTTTGTTGTATTCTGTTGTAGTAACAGTTAAAATTAAAAATAGGTTAAAACATTTAAAGGTGTATAAGCTGTGTTATGTTTTGCGGCTCCAGACTATTTTTCTTTAGTGAAAGAGGGGGCAAAATGGCTCTTTTGATAGTAAATGTTGCTGACCCCTGGGCTAGAGTATTACCCTTATTACTAGTTTTTAATCCCTATCTTTCTGTTCATGCCCTTACCTATTCACCCTTCACTTTTCCATTCCCTTGCCTGGGTGCTGGTGTCTGTGCGTCGTTTCTTGTTGCATTCTTCATGGATCAGTTTACATCAGTTGCAACTTGCAAGCAGTATATACAGTTTTCTAATGGTTTGCAACTTGAGCTGTGTGCCGTGTGTACATACATTCCAAGCTTTATGATGCAGTTGGGTCACTTAATCCAAAAAGTGGAAACTCTTTACCTTAGGGCTTTTTTATTATTATTGTCCGTTCTGCATTCACCAAGTCCGTGTCAGGTTCTTTGATTCAGACTCTAATGTGCACAGTGTAGTTGATGTTGTAAGAGGGTAACATAGTAATGAGTGCAAAGTTTTAGCATGGTCTAGTAACCCCTAGTAAACAATCAGATGTTTGCATTTAAACAGCTGACCAGTAGATGGCAAATGCCTATTTGTAGTATTTTTACTTTATTTTAAGGCTTGTTTTTTTTTTTAACATACTAAAAATATCCATGCTTTGCTTCTATCTTTGCGTTCAATATATAGGCATTTACTGAAACCAACAATTCATACTTCATCCAGCCATGCCTGCAGTATATCCCACAATAAAGAATATTAGAACTCCGCACCTGCTCCATTCTTTCACCATGGTATCAGACTATTTTGTATTCTTCCTGGGAAAATGAAATGGCACACCTGCAAAGGAAGGACACGACCAATTTAGCCAAAGGCTTTTACACTGATATTGTTACCAAGGCTAAATCTCCGACTGTACAGTATGGATGCAATGAGGCAATCCTTTGGGAAGTTCCCTTTACTATGAAGAGGAAATTCCATTTCCTGTACATTTAGTTAATTCTTATTCAAGACCTTATAACAAAAGTTTGAGTCAGACATCATTTTAACCAAGGACCCTTATAAAAACAATTCTCTTTGTGGCTGCAATGATTGGCAATTAGTCTAACATCACTTGTCAAATAAGCTAACACCAGTATTGTATAATAATTACAATAATAATAATAATAATAATATCTGATATATATGGACAAGCAATCCATGTTTTGTTTTGTTTGAAAGGTAGTACATTTTTAAGCATCTTTTTGCACCAAATGTCTAATGTTCTCAATACTGAGGATTGAGGACTGAGGAGGATCTAATTTTCTGTCCCTAAAAATAACCCACTATCCCATTTAAAGAATGTTTTGGTGATGGGGATTTTACAGAAGTACAGAGGTTGTCTTATTCTAGGTAACAGCTGTAAGTTATTTTCAGGATATACATCAATGATGCCCAGCCTGTAATCATCCAGCAGCTGAACTCCAACTCCCAGCATCCCACCAACAACTAAAGGCTGGAGGGCCTCAAGTTCCCTATATAAGATTTATGTAATTTTCCATTCCCTCATGTGGGGGCCCTGTTTGCATGCTAGATTTGTATTCAATCAATTCCAAAGGCAGCTCTGAGCAGATCAGACTCATTTGCAGGGCTGCATTAGAATACAATACAAGAATGGAAGCACAAATCATAAAGGTAAACACTGAGAGAAAACAGAGTTTACAAGATTTGTGAGATACCGCTAACACTTTTACCTTTCGGTTTTGGTTGGTAACTTAGCAAGATACACTTATCAAGCAGGAAAGTAAATCATGGCTGCTAATAATAAACATTGGGCTGACTGGGGAGTAAACCCAGTGTGAGATATTTCCACTGATTTATGTGTTGTCTTCAACAATATTTAAACAACCAGTAAGGAGTCTATATGTAACTTTCGGAGTTACAGCTTGGGACCTTTGTCCAGGCAGACACAGATTATTTCAAATTGAACTGTATGATTATCTGGGTATGAGTGGCCTGAAAATTATTGATTTGATGCATCACACCCCTTTGTGTCATAGAATTAACCAGCTGGGAAATACATAGACCAGAACATTCTGCACAGATGAAGATTGGCATTAAAAAGAGAATGACTTTACATGATATTCTCTATTAATATCCAATTGGCCAGCCAATGTATCTAGTGGTAAAAGAAGGAAAGGTATGAAGAAGGAGAGTTATAATATGTTTTAGAAGAATCACACAACAAGTCATCATGATGTCAGAACATCCTCATTGTTACATTGATGAGTCATAGCTGGTGTACTAGCCAATGTGCAATCAGTATAATATATATATTCTTCATCTTCAACTAAAAAATCCTGTGAGTGCCGTAATTGCCTGCATATTCTAAATCTGTCTCTCTCTCTATTTATATGAATATTTTCATTTAAAGATGTCATCTTGGTCTTCAATAGTGCTTGCCTCAGTGAACAAAATAGGCTATTGTCTCATACCCAAACTAAGAACTGCAGGGAAACTCAAATAAATATTTAGATTCTGTATAGGTTGATGCAGAACGGGTGCCATTGGTGCCCTAGGATCAACTCATAGTCTCTGCTGGCTTTGTGAATATACGTGACTAGGCCTTAGTGTGACACAAACAGTTTCAGAGCATGAAGGGTAATTTGAGAAAAGGGCTTCATGAGTCATAAATGAGTTTAGCTGGTCACAAGGTCAGTCAGTTTGTCCCTTTTCAGGTGACTTTCCCAAGCAGTGCTCCATGTGGGTGTGACGGGTGTTATTAAGAAAACATGGCGCACTTGTGATGTCATCAAATCATGTTGAATGCGTATGAGATAAGAATGCAGCCTACTAATAGATTCACAGAAGCTGGAAGTGACATTTCTGCTTCATATAGTGACTCCTTTTGTTCAGCCTGAGAAAAGACAATGTGGCATAATTAGTAAAAAAGTAAAACAGAAAATCAGTATATCATACCACTTACAAGACTTTCTAGAAGCAGCTACAAGACTAAACACACAGACTGAGACAAAAAGTGGTTAGGGATGCACAGAATCCATTATATCACGATATGGCAGAGTACTGACTCTGCCACAAAAAATGTATTCAAATACCAAACAGAATCAGCCCCACCCTATTTGCATATTCTAAATGCATGTGTGAACAAAAACTCTGCATTTAGTTGCTCATGACTATATGGGTTCGGATTTATTTCTGCTGAACACTTGCGATTTACCTGAAATTAAGTATTTCGAAAAGTGATAGAGCTCAACCTTATGAACCGAATCCTGGGACTCTTTTTGCATCTCCAAAACAAAAGGATCAATCCATACATTGCATTCAATTGATTTTAATTACGGTTTAAGTCCATGGAATGTATTAAATTTGGGGCATTTGGAAATGATACATTGCGGATATTCTGTAATGCTAGGCACCTGTTTCCAATTAAAATTTAAATTTCCCCTCTGACTCCAAATTAATTATATTTACAAAATATGAAATATGTCCTAGGCCAGATTTAAGTTTCTTTCCTTTTTCTAAATACAGGTATGGGATCCGTTATACAGAAAGCTCTGAATTACGGGAAGGCCATCTCCCATAGACTCCATTTTAATTAAATATTTCTAATTTTTAAAAACAATTTCCTTTTTCTCTGTACTAATAAAACAGTACCTTGCACGTGATCCCAGCTAAGATATAATGAATCCATACTAGAGGCAAAACAACCCTATTGGTTTAATTCATGTTTAAACAATTTTTTAGTAGATTTAAGTTACAGAGACCAAAATTACAGAGAGACCCCTTATTCAAGGTCCCAAGTATTCTGCATAACAAGTGTTATACCTGTAGTAGAAAATAGATAAGAGCATATAAAAATCTGGAATGTTGAAGGGGAAATGATAGGAAATTAGTACATGTGAGCAGCCTCTTTTTCATTTCCCAGTAAGTCAAATAAACGGTAACCTGGCACTTCCTTGAATTTCAAAGAGAGGCCTTTGATGTTTGAGTCAATCTATAGATTTGGGTATTAATTGTCCCAGGTAATCAATGGGTTTCTAAAGAAAGGTTGATTATTAAAACATTCAGATTGACTCATCCCACTTTCCTCTACGTCTACTGTAATCAACAATATAGTGAAACTCAGGCAGCGGTGTCAGCCAGAAGGCAAGTGTGTCTAGTAGGGAAATGGGGTAGGTTAACAAGTGAGTGTGCAGTGTTAGTGTAAATTTGTGGTATGTTATTTTTGGCATATTGCTGTTAAATAAGTGCAAAACTCTCCCAACAGGTTAGTAATATGCTATTCTAAAACTAGTTCTTTTTACTGTACATTGAACATTTACAATGGCAAAGAGACAGTGTGGGGAAGGTCGAAGGGACTTGGACTAAGGATTGGCAATGCACAAAAACCCAGAAATATAATAATGACTAGTTTATGAGATAACAATGCAGCTACTTTCTCCCATAGTGCAGTTCAACAGGAGAGAAATATATTAAATACAATACTAACTCTATTCATTTTCATGTTCTGTGTAATTTGCCTGGGAAATCGCAAATTCTCTGACCATTTTTGAATCTACAACATTTTTCTTCTTTTTAATTAGTTCCAAACTTTTATTATAAAGACTGAAAGGGGTGGTTGACCTTTAAGGTAACTTTCAATTGGTCTTCATTATTTATTTTTTTTATAGTTTTTTAATTATTTTCCTTCTTCTTCTGACTCTTTCCAGCTTTCACATGTGGGTCAGTTTATATAAAGATTTAAAGTTGAAATGGATAGATGTGTCTTTTTTCAACCTACGGTAACTTACAATGTTACTAAAAGTAGTGTAAAAGCATAATTCCCAGGAGTATCACAGCTGACACTTGTATGGCTCTCACCAAAGCAAATACCTTGCTACACTAGTCACTCCTTCTCATCCCAATAAAGCTGGGTTTCCACTACTGAGAGGGAAGTATTGTTCAGTAACAGAAAGACAAACCATTAAAGGGAAAATAAAGCTCTAAATTGCCAACAATAGTGATGGGCGAATTTATTTGCCAGGCATGGAATTGCTCAAAACTGCCATGAAATGAACTGTCAGAAAATTTGCTGTGACAAAAAAATGCCCATTGATTTTAATGCACTTGGACAAAAGAGTTGTGCATGTAAAACTTGTTACGTGTCAGAATTATTTGGAAGCCCATTGAGTTTAATGCATTTTGGACAAAAAAGTCAAGCGTATAAAAATTGTCTCTTGTGTCAAAATTGTGGTTGCGGCAAAATAATTTTGACGCCCATCGACTTCGATGTATTTCGCGATTTTTTGGGACAGATTCGTGCTTCACTAGCCAACAACTTTATAACCATCCATGGAGCTGATGTATCCAGAGATACAATAAATGTAAGGCACTCAAGATTTCCCCAGATCTACTTTCACACCTGAGCTGCCGCACAATCACTCCCCATCCAATCCCTACCTAATCCCTAATCATTGCCAATAGACACCTTTCTAGTGTAAATTTACACACTGGCTATAGACACTATCCAGTGTAAATGGAATATACAAGGAGCTGTCAGTATTGGGGTATGTCACAGACATAGGACAGGCACTGATACACACACGCCTCAACACTCACATTCCTTGTTAATTCAGTCACTTGGGACATTGTTGTGGATCACACTCGCCTAGTTTCACTCATTCACACACTCTTCGGAGTTCACACCATCATTGTTTGTTAACACAGTCCCATTCTCAAAAAAAAACACACAGTAAAACCTATGAAATGGTAAAATAATTTATCATCATTTTTTTCATTGTGTAATAAAAACAGTTTATGTAATGAAAACAGTTCAGCTCATGTCACATAACATTAAATGAGTCTATAATATATTTAATTTGTTTTGTTTTCCTATCCCTCCTGATCATACAGGGAACTATTATAGCCAAATCTATGTCCCTAGACTTTAGTGGATGTTTAGATCTTTTTCACCTTTGTTGTGTTATACTTTTACCCATAGTAAAGTTATGGGCAACATAGTAAGTTTTTTGTTAGACTGAACGTGATGAACCTATGTCTTTTTTTCAATTTCAGCTGCTTTGTAATAATGTGAAACAAACCCCCCTGCATCCTGCTTTAAGTCTGGGGTTTAAACTTTTGCTTTTGCTGCAGGAAAAAAGTTAGGCTCAGAGTGCGTAGTAATACAAATCTAAATGTAACAAATCGGTAAGGAAAATAATCATAAAGACTACAGGTTTTGAAATTGATTCATGTCAAACACGTGGTATAATATATCCTAAAAAAACATAAAGTAACCAGCATATTCAGGTTGAATTACAGAAGCAGTAGTCCCCCTAATATCCCTGTTTTCCTCCATTATTGACTCTTTCAGCAGGTGCTCTGACCCCCATATTATCCACTATCCAGACATTGTCTGACCTAATGCTCTAAGTAGCCCACGTTTTAAAGTAGACCTTATTTCGTTTAATTGTACAAATGTTACCCAACAACTACAACCGTACCCTCTCCGGGCAGTTAGTAGGGCTCTTACACATGAGCGTTCTGACCTGCGCTTCCCTGCGTTCCGTTTTTTGGCGTTCAGCCGCAGGGGAGCGCAGGAATAGACGCAAGTCATTATTTGAAATGGGGCTGTACTCACTCAGGCGCGTGTAGGCGCCGAACGCAGGAAAAATGCAGCATGTTGCGTCTGAACCTGCGTTCGGCGCCTACACGCGCCTGAGTGAGTACAGCCCCATTTCAAATAATGACTTGCGTCTATTCCTGCGCTCCCCTGCGGCTGAACGCCAAAAAACGGAACGCAGGGGAGCGCAGGTCAGAACGCTCATGTGTAAGAGCCCTAATAGACTAATCAATATGATTATATGGTTCCGTTGGCGCAAGTTGCGGTTTCATTGGAAGTGCTCATCCGATTGGATTTATATGGCGCCTTCCCAAATGACCAACTGTGACTATATGCCAAAAACAAAATCGTCTATATACTCCGAAGCGGCAATAGAGCACAGTTTTGTGTCTTATATCTTTATCTGTATATTTATTTACAAATTAAGAGATATGGTCAATCAATGAATACATAATTCTCTCAATAAAAGAAATTCATTGTTGTGCAAGATTAAACCACGTATATATACGAGTTGAATATATTTTCAGCAAATGCAAAATATATTTATATTTACAAATATATACATTCTCTCTCTCTCTCTCTCTCTCTCTCTCTCTCTCTCTCTCTATATATACATATACATGGAAGCGGTGATACGAAATAAGGACTAGAACCAAAACGTTGGATACACTCTGATGCAAAATAATAATATGCATATTCGTTTTCATAAATATATATATAGATAAATATCTAGGCCAAGATATTGCTTTTACTTTTGTCCTGCTCTACTCACTCCAGCCAGAAGATGCCAACTTTCCACAAACAATGGAGCAGAGTCACTTTATAATCAAGGACTCCCCTAAAGGTAATTTTCAAGGTCCGAAAGCATCTCACATTCAGGCAAGAGGGTTTTTTATTGGCAGCTACATTTCATCAATATTTCGTTTGCACTATGTAAAATCTTCTTTAGCTGCCTGTTTGACGGCACTAAATATCTACATAAACTCATCTTATGTGAAACAAGAAGAACTAGTACTGCTGGGGCCACAGCTGGTACATTTGAAGAAAGGGAAGTACAGATGTACAAGAGAAATTGCACAGAAGGGAATTTTCTAGACCTATCACTAAATGCCTACAAGAGTCAGTCAAACTGCCCAAAATCATTAGATTGTTCTGGAACAACAATTGTAAAAATGTCTAACGTGCTTTGAATTTATATGGTATGAACAATTCTCATAGATAGACAGACAGACAGAGAGAAAGAGAGCAGGGCCGCCATCAGGGGGGGACAGGGGGTACTGTTGTCCCCGGATGGTTTGGGGAGTTAAGGGGGGCCTGGCCGTGCTGCACTTACTTGCAGAGCTGCCCCTGCCATCAGTAAGCTGCAGACTTTGGAAGGGAGGGCTGGGTAGAGCTTCGATGACTGCTTCTTGTGCTCTGATTCGCCATGAAGTGTAAGTCCCGGTAAAGCCTGACCACCAAACTTGTAGGAGGGCCCTGGGCACCAAAGTTCTTTTTTTAACGTGTAGGGGGGCACTTAATGTTTTAATGCCTGTGTCTTGTGCGGCCTTCATACTGATGGGTGAGGGAGGGGTGGCGAGGGGGGCCCAGAAAATTTTGTTGTGATTTCTGATGGCAGCCCTGAAAGAGAGAGAGATAGATGATAGACAGACAGACAGACAGACAGACAGACAGACAGACAGACAGACAGATAGATAGATAGATAGATAGATAGATAGATAGACATACAGACAGATAGATGATAGATAGACAGATAGATTAGATAGATAGACAGATAGATAATTGATAGGTGATTGATAAGTAGATGGATAGACAGTCATATAGAAAATATATTATAGATAGATAGATAGATAGATAGATAGATAGATAGATAGATAGATAGATAGATAGATAGATAGATAGACATACAGACTGACTGATAGATGAATAGACAGATTTGACGATAGATGGATGGATATATAGATAGATAATAGATTTAATAGATGATAGATAGATAGATAGATAGATAGATAGATAGATAGATAGATAGATAGATAGATAGATAGATACATTTGATAGATAGATGGATTGACAGACAGATAGATAATAAATTAAATAGATATGCGTTCATCAAAGTGGGCAGAAATAGATAATAGATTAGATAGATTGATAGATAGATAGATGATAGATAGATAGATAGATAGATAGATAGATAGATAGATAGATAGATAGACAACGAGATAGATAATAAATTAAATAGATATGCTTTCATGAAAGTGGGCAAAAAATAGATAATAGATTAGATAGATTGATAGATGATAGATAGATGATGATAGATAGATAGATAGATAGATAGATAGATAGATAGATAGATAGATAGATAGATAGATAGATAGATAGATAATAGATTAGATAGATAGATAGATAGATAGATAGATAGATAGATAGATAGATAGATAGATAGATAGATAGATAGATAGATAATAGATTATATAGATAGATGGATAGATAGATAGACAGACAGACAGATAGGCTTTCATCAAAGTGGGAAGAAACCCAAAAGTCTGTAGAGGGCAGAACCCCCAAATTATAAGCAACTTTCCAATATACACCGATTCAAAAAAATTATTGTTTTATTTGTTTGTAAATAGTACAACTGAAAGCAGTTCAGTCCCTTTCTGCACTCTTGACAGAAGTTAATTCGGCTGGCTCATGCTACGTTGTTTCAACAGTCAGAACCCCTAGTGTAAGAACTGACAGAAGGAAGTTACATTGACAAATAACTATCACATAATGTAAAATGCATTAGCAATGTATACTGTAAAGTTGGTTAGAATTACAGATTTATATCTTTGATTCACGTGGCTTTTAGAGCCATTTAAACGGTCCGTTTGTTGCAGCGGTGTGTGACTGGGTCGGTTGCTGCAGCTGCTGGTTGAATCCATTGTAATAAACGGACAATACAACCGAACGACCTTACTATGACCAGACGAACTATTTTATTGGTTGAGTAAAAGATCAGTTATTTAAAAGCCTTTGAGAGAAAATAGGGAATGTCGGACACAGAATATGATTGCTCTACTGTATGGGGCTCATCGGAGCTGCTCAGGACAAGTCACAGACTCTAATTGGCCAGTCTCTCATCCTGGGCACTGGACACCCCTCCCCCCCAGACACAGGCGATGGGCAGCGAGGAGCCGCGACCTCACAGGAAGGCGGGCAGATACAGGCAGCGGGTGCCGAGGCTTCTGTGGTTGACCCTGATAAGGCGAACAGCAGCCTCCGCACTGGTGCCAGAAATAGAATTCCATTTGCATATGTAACAATGTGTTTGCACTGAGCGCTACAATAGGGGCACTGGCTAGCACTGTTTTGGCATTGCCACTGGCTTCTCCCTGCTGCATAAAACGTGAAACTGCCAGCCAGAGAAAGGGCTTGTTATAAATAGTGATTACTAGTACAATGATACCACCCTGACACTAATCGCAATTTCAGTGATATCTCTTTAGCTAAGACTAAATTGTGCCCCCGAGAAGAGATAATACTTACCTGGCAGTGATGGGAAGGGAAGGATGAGTGTGTACAATCCTCATTGCAGAGCTCACACACATACACACAACTGTTACTGGCAGCTACACAAACACACAGGGTCATTGTCATAGCACGGAACTTGCACTGAGCAACTTCAAGCACAACCAATAATTCAATCAATTCAGGGAGACACTTTATGCTCAGTCAGCCACATTACATAAATAGATAGATAGATAGATAGATAGATAGATAGATAGATAGATAGATAGATAGATAGATAGATAGATAGATAGATAGATAGATAGATTCGTGTCACTTGCCTGCACATGATCACCAGTCAATCTGTCATTTCAAATATACTCTGCTCCATTAAACGAAATAGTATGCATGATGAAAAGATATCTTCTGTTATATTTATATATGCAATATGTTCTGTTGCACGATCTATCTGTCCATCTGTCTGTCTGTCTGTCTATCATCATCGATCTCTATCTATCTATCTATCTATCTATCTATCTATCTATCTATCTATCTATCTATCATCTATCTATATATCTATCAATCATCTATCTATCATCATCTATCTCTATCTATCCATCTATCTATCTATCTATCTATCTATCTATCTATCTATCTATCTATCTATCTATCTATCTATCCATCCATCCATCCATCCATCCATCCATCCATCCATCTATCCATCTATATATCTATCAATCATCTATCTATCATCATCTATCTCTATCTATCCATCTATCTATCTATCTATCTATCTATCTATCTATCTATCTATCTATCTATCTATCTATCTATCTATCTATCTATCCATCCATCCATCCATCCATCCATCCATCCATCCATCCATCCATCCATCCATCTATCTATCTATCTATCTATCTATCTATCTATCTATCTATCTATCTATCATCTGTCTGTCTGTCTGTCTGTCTATCTATCATCATCGATCTCTATCTATCTATCTATCTATCTATCTATCTATCTATCTATCTATCTATCTATCTATCATCTATCATCTATATATTATCTTTCGATCATTACATATATGTATCTGAGATCTATCTATCTAAGTACAATATATTGTCTTTATTTTCCATGTTTATCTCCTTCCTATATAATCAATGTTTCTGTCTATCTATCTATCTATCTATCTATCTATCTATCTATCTATCTATCTATCTATCTATCTATCTATCTATCTATCTATCTATCATCTATCTAAATCTACAGATTTAGAATAACTAGTCAGAAAGCATGCAGGCAGATATCCGATGTTACACTATGAACATAAAGGGATATCTGTCTGGATAAATCTGCACAAACCAGAAAAGTGCTTTTGAAAATGTTTCCAGAACACAAATGTGATCCAGCATGGGGGGTAGTAATGTGATCCGTTGTGAGCCCGTTCATACATTTATACATTGTGCTCTTCTGCTCTCAGCATTTACTCTGTAAAATATCTCCCTGGGATAATTTTAGAGTGAATCTCAATGGTTAGCATAATGGCACAAATACACACATACACACTCACACAGACAAACAGACACAGACACACAAACATACACACATATTATATAGGCAAGGTTGTTGCACAGCAGTGAGGTGCAGGGTATGACAATTCCTCCCACAGTGCCGGGGTATAACACTCACTTGTAGAATAGACAGACACAGTAGCTGCAGACAGACGGAGGTTGTGTATGCAATACAGCTTCATGTTGCACTAATGCACTTGTGTTCGTTTGCATTTTCACACTAGAAGGTAAACGAAAATAGTAATATGTTGCTGCTATAAGATACACAAAGTATTTGTACTCGCAACATACATTTCATGACAGATAACTGAGCAGAGAGCCCTGTTTGCGCCTAAATCCTGCTGACTGGCTGCCAGGCGCCTTTATTTTAATTTTAACAATATGATCAGACCTAGAGACTGAGAAAGGGGGAGTATTAGTGTGTGTCAGGGGTATGGGTACTAAAGAGAGAAAGGGAGATAATGAGGTGGTAGTAGTAGTGGGGGGGGGGGTATGGGTACTAGAGGGAGAAAGGGAGAGCATTAAGAAGTAGTAGTAGTGGGGGATATAGGTACTAGAGAGAAGAAAAGGAGAGCATTAGGTAGTAGTAGTGGGCGGTATGGGCACTAAAGAGAGAAGAGGAGAGCCTAGTAGTAGTAGAAGTAGTAGTAGTAGTAGTAGTAGTAGTAGTAGTAGTAGTAGTAGTAGTAGTAGTAGTAGTAGTAGTAGTAGTAGTAGTAGTAGTAGTATTGGAGGATATGGGTACAAGAGAGTGATAGGGAACTAAGCAGTTGACAGAGAATAGGGAGCAGTTAGCAGGAATGGAGGAGGAGGGGCACAGGGCATAGAAACAGAGAGAGAGCCGGCGCTTGGGAACAGCAGAAGAGAGCGAGTGAAGAAGAAGGTACTAATGTACTCAAAACACCTCATAGTAAATATAATGCTGAGCAAGAAAAAGAAACGTTGCACGTCCAAGACATACTGTATATAATAAATAATAATAATAATTGATTATTCAGTAATAACACAAAGGTGGTAGCATCGCGCTGAGGGCGGGACAGATTTGCGTTAATATCTCACTTGTCCTCTCTCACCTTACCCAGCGCAGGCCCCGCCCCGGGCGCTGATTGGCTGGAGCGTTAGTTATAGTGACCCGGCGAGCGCTGAAGTGCAGAGCAGAGAGATCAGTCGCTGGGTAGGAACTGTAGAACCAGCCAGTGACCTGCAATCGCAAGCGCTTCTTCTCCAACCCCAACTCTCCTCATCATGAGCAGCCCTGATGGTGGTTACGCCAGCGACGATCAGAATCAGGGAAAGTGCTCAGTGCCAATAATGATGACTGGACTCGGGCAGTGCCAGTGGGCCGAACCCATGACTTCTCTCGGGGAGGGGAAACTGAAGAGCGATGCGGGATCTGCCAATTCTAGGAGCAAAGCCGAGGCTCGGATCCGCCGGCCTATGAATGCCTTCATGGTGTGGGCAAAGGACGAGCGCAAGAGACTGGCACAGCAGAACCCCGACCTTCACAACGCCGAGCTCAGCAAGATGCTTGGTAAGGGGGGTCTCGGGCAATTGGTGAGGGGGGTCTCTGAATACATGGGGCACATGATGTGGGCAAGCAAGGGGAAAGGGTTAATGAGCAGGCTTGTTTGAAAGGGGCATGAGTAAGGGCACTGGCCACCATAGAATAATGAAATAGTACCTCTGTAAGTTATGATAACTGCTCTGATATAGTGTTACCTGTTTTAGTATTGATCTTAATTCTGGGCCAAGTTTATAATCATGTTCTATAAATGTTCAGTAGGATAAATAAGAATTTCAGGGAAATATATATATATCTATTGTATCGCTCGATCTATGTTGTGTGTAAAGTAATACTGGGCTACTGTATTGGTCTGGAAAATACTGTATTGCACTTGCCCTGTATGTTTAGTATATAGATTATGATACACAAAAAACATGAATATCTTGTAAATTAAATCCTTATAAACGGTGACTAGTGATGTCATCAGTTATAAACGGTAAGTAGTGATGTCATTCTTGTCACATGACTCACTGAAACTTGTGTATTATAATAAATAAAGTACCCCCTGTTGTAAAATATGAGGATAATAGAAGTTACCTCGGAGTTTCTCCTTAACTTATAATATCCTTATAATTTACACGAAGGGGTGCTTTATTCACTATATATATATATATATATATATATATATATATATATATATATATATATATATATATATATATATATATATATATATATATATATATATATATATATATATATATGTATATATATATATATATATATATATATATATATCGATTCTTGGTGTGGATACAGTGGAGTACTTTATGCTGCTGTCCTGTTGCCCCTGGCTGCCAGTCTAACTCTTCTCTTTGTTCTATCAGGCAAGTCTTGGAAGTCTCTGACTCTGGCAGAGAAGCGCCCCTTTGTGGAGGAAGCAGAGAGGCTGAGGGTGCAGCACATGCAGGACCACCCCAACTACAAGTACAGACCCCGCAGGAGGAAACAGGTGAAGAGGATGAAGAGGGCAGAAAACGGCTTCATGCACATGGCAGAGGCGCAGGAGAGCGCAGTGCTGGGCGCAGATGGAAGGATGTGTCTAGAGAACTTCAGCCTGGGTTATCATGAGCAGACTTACTCCCACGGCCAGGTTCCTCAGAGCAGCCACTACAGGGAACCCCAAGCAGTGGCTCCCCATTATGACGGTTACAGTTTGCCCACTCCTGAGAGCTCTCCTCTGGATTTGGCAGAAGCAGATCCCGTGTTCTTCACATCTCCAGCCCAGGACGAGTGCCAGATGATGCCCTACAGCTACAATGGCAGCTACCCTCACCAGCAGAACTCCATGTTGGTAAGACAGATGCCACAAACTGAGCAAATGGGTCAAGTCAGTCCAGTTCAGGGTATGATGGCATGTCAGAGCTCCCCACACATGTACTATGGACAGATGTACTTGCCAGGCTCTGCCAGGCATCACCAGGTCCACCAAGCTGGGCAGCCCTCCCCACCCCCTGAGGCTCAGCAGATGGGCAGAGCAGATCACATCCAACCGGCTGACATGTTGGCAGAGGTGGACAGGACTGAATTCGAGCAGTATCTGAGCTATGTGGCCAAGTCAGACCTGGGTATGCATTATCATGCGCAGGAATCGGTGGTGCCTACTGCAGACAATGGGCCCATTTCTTCTGTCCTTTCCGATGCCAGTACTGCTGTATATTACTGCAACTACCCCAGTGCCTGAGAGACTGACACCGTGCCCTATAGATTCTGCAGTATTCACACACACCCCAGTATTGAGAAGGACGGGCTCTGTGTCTTATCTTATTGACTCTCTAATTTATGTAACTTATTTTACATACAACTGGCCAGTAAAGTAAGAAATGAAATATTGTCTACCAGGTAACTGGCTCCAGACTTACTGATCAAAATGAGTTTGATCTCGATTATTTTCATTGAATGCAATGTGAAACTGTGTGATTATTGTGTACGTGGTACACTGCTTTTATTTTTGCGCTTTTAAATAATTTTTATACATTGTTTTATTTTATTTTGCACTTTTATAAATAAACATTCAAATATAATCCATAACGTTGTACAGTTACTTTGTTTGTTTTACAATTGCTGCAGTAGTAGAAATGTGAACGAGATAAAACTAAATATATGAAATATGGTGAAATCTATCTTTGGAAATAGTACTGAAATCACCAGTTGTTTTATAATCGCTGGTAGGCGTTGCCACTTTGTTAATTTAATCTTATATAAACGAATAAATTCGGTAATAAATGAAGATATTAGAAGTTCAATGCATAAAATCCCCCTATATGTGTCCAGCAATTTATTGGCATGGACCTCCTTGTTTACTTCTAGTATTTCAATATTTTATTAATGGGGATGTAATTTTTTGAGTTTTGCAATTTGGAGACTTGTTAAGATTCCTCTAAATGTAGACTGGGATTCGTTCGAACGAGATAAAATATTTTTATTAAATTAATTATATAATATCTATCATTTTATGTCCAACGATAACATAGTGTTCATCTAGCAAATGTTCTTATTCAAATGAATATCTAATTACCGATTGTTTATTTAATTGGTACAAGACGAAAATTCATGTCTTTCAAAACATACATATCATACTTGCTATTTGGCACAGCTTTGTATGAAAGTCACATAATCCTTGTTTGTATCAGAGTGGCACTTACAAAAGATCTGACAGTTTTACTTATCATTCTCAATCTCTATAACAAGCAAACTATAATTCACACACACACACACACACACACACACACACACACACACACACACACACATCCATTCCATTTAGATATAACTTTGCAAGTATTCATGATACTCTACATACCACTAAAATGCATTTTTAATAGAATCCTAAATTCCTCAGAAAGGAGAAAACAAGTTATCGTTCATATAGGACTATATATATAATGCATATGTAATAAAACTCGTTCCTTATCTGAGAGGATATAAGGCATAACTGATTACACAAGTGACCATCAGAAAATCTCTGAGTTTATACAAATTATCTTAGAGAATAGCAGCTCCCACCCCCATATAATGCCTGTCCCACCTCTTGTGAAGACGAACAAATTAGTTCACGGCGATAGTTAATAAATTAGCGCAGTAGACATTCTCCCAGCGATACCTAATCAATTTATCTGCAGTATGATAATTACAAACACTCCTCAGTGGGATTTCAGGAATGTAGTAGCAATTAAGCGCTCAAACTGGGTTTCCTAATAATGAGTATATTCCAATAATACTATTACAGGCTTTTAATTAGTCGGTGAATTGGTAGACAATTCCTCATTTTTATCAATAGGTAAAAAATCACTTTGGAAAATTGTTTTCAAGCCTGGCACTTTAAAGGAACAATAACACCAAAAAAAAAAAACGTGTTTTAAAGTAATTAAATTATAATATAGTGTTGCCCCTGTGCTGGTAAAAGTGATTTGTTTGCTTCAGAAAATGCTACAATTTTGTATGTAAGCAAACTGCTGTGCAGAATTGGCTGTAGTTGAAATAGTACTAAGGCTAAAAAACAATTGTGTCGGCGCAGGTGCAGGCATACACAGCAGATTATGGGGAAGAAACACAAAAGCTTGCATTCTCACACTGAAATCCAATGCTTGTACCTGTTTGTACTCATGCTCACACCATTGTTTCAAGTGCAGGGAAGACAGGGGTCACAGAGCAGATTCACTTCTCTATGCTCTCTGTCCCTTTTATTAATATACTACTATATAAGTTACTATAGTAGTATTTCTGAAGCACAAGTTTAACCAGCACCTGTCAGCATTGCATTATATTTAAACTACTTTAAAACACTTTCATTCTTTGGTGTTACTGTTCCTTTAAGGAGGCCATACAAGGACAAGGTCAGACACTCTTTGACCAAGTCACCAGCCTATTTGCGTTGTTAAAAAAATGACAATTTTTTCTCCATACACAAGCCAATAAGAGAGGCTGAGGTATCGACCAAAATTCTTCTATGCATGACCAGCATGAATGTTACTAGTAAGCTGATGTTTATTCAACAATATATATATAGTGTATCCTATCCTATCCTATCCTATATATAATAAAGTTGAAGTGTCTCTGCGTCCAGTCCCTGTGTCCGTGGGATTGCGCTACTGCGCATGTGCCCCACGGACCGTCTATGGAGTCGATGTTGGAGTGTAGGAGCCAGAGTTCCTCGCTGTTGTCCTGCCGGGAGCTGAGGATGAGGTGGTGGCCGGTCAGACAGAGGGTGCCCCACACAGGGGAGTGGAAAGGCCGGTGCAGAACCACATTATCCACCGGGGGTCTTAATCAGCTCGGCGAACTCCATTCCGGCAGCGGGAAGCGGCGCCGGTGAGGACTCACTGACTGGATTCCCCCAGACTCATCATTCCTGTCACCCACTTCTAGTCAGCTCGAAACGCATCAGTTAATAGTTAATAGTGCTACTCCAGCAGAATTCTACTCCAGCAGAATTCTGCACTGAAATCCATTTCTCAAAAGAGTAAACCGATTTTTTTATATTCAATTTTGAAATCTGACATGGGGCTAGACATATTGTCAATTTCCCAGCTGCCCCAAGTCATGTGACAAAATTGACAAAATGTCTAGCCCCATGTCAGATTTCAAAATTTAATATGAAAAAATGTTGTTTTGAGAAATGGATTTCAGTGCAGAATTCTGCTGGAGTAGCACTATTAACTGATGTGTTTTGAAAAAAAACGTGTTTTCCGATGACAGGATCCCTTTAAATACAATGCACTTCCCAAAGGCCTTCCTCTAATAAGCAACCTAATTAAAAATAACCAACATTTTAATGATAACATTGATTCATATTTGCACTGATATTTGCAGTAGTGCATTAGATTTGATAATCTACAGTAATGATATTTTCTGTAATAGCATCCCCTCTCTTCCCAAAATGATTGTGCTCTAGACCTTTTCTGCCTTCCTTCCTTTTTTGCCTGATGCTGCAGCTCAGTCTAGACTCTAGAGCAGTGATCCCCAGCCAGTAGCCCGTGAGCAACAAATTTCTCACCAACCCATTGGATGTTGCTCCCACTGGCATCAAATCAGGTGCGTATTTTTTAATTCCTGCCTTGAAGGAAAGTTTAGTTGCAGAAGAACCCTGTGTTCTGCCAAACAGAACCTCCTGTAGGCTGGATTCCATCCCTAGGAACTTTTTGCATGCTTATGTTGATCTCCAGCCTTTTTACATTTTAATGTGGCTCACGGGTTGGGGAGCCCTGGTCTATATGCTAAAGACAATAATTGGTCAATTCATCAGCTCTGTGGAGCTGTCAGACCCTATGGAGCTCTTGGCCCAGTACTGCTTATAAAAAGCAACTGGCCATTTTGACCTACCTACTCCTCAGCACAAAACTCTTTTCAAATAAAGTTCCATATAGTTGAGCAGTACTCCTGTAGAAGTGTAAAATACCTTTATTGCAGAGCAGCACACATCAAGTCTAAAGGCTTTTTATTGAGAAGAAGGCAAATAGCTATAAAAATGAAAATAAAATAAATGCCAATTATGAAGTTGCTTAGAATTAGCCATCCCATAACATATGAGGACCTCCAATAATGAAGAAGCAATTATTTAAAAAAAATAGAAAATGTATTAGGACGTGAAGACCTAACGCGTTTCGTGCCTATTGGGACACTTACTCATAGTAAGTGCCCCAATAGGCACGAAACGCGTTAGGTCTTCATGTCCTAATAAATTTTCTAATTTTTTAAATAATTGCTTCTTCATTATTGGAGGTCCTCACATCTTCTTTGATATAGTGTTTTGGACTTGCACCTTGGGACTGTGGTGAACTGTGAGTAAATCCTCCACAACTAACTTAAAAAACTTGTATCTTTGATTTATTAATTATTTTTTAGCACAAACCTTGTTATTATATATCCTATAACATTCTAATACTTAACTTAAGTTGGTCTAAGTGGCATGCTTTTTGTGACTGTGAATGGCAATTTAATATAGGTGCTCACCATAAGAAAATTAGATGGGAGTCAAAGTTCTACTACCTAACTTCATCCCCTGCATGAAATGGTTTCCCTAAGGTTTCTGGCCATTGTTATTTATTACCACTTAGGACCACAATGATTTATACTGTATTTTTATATGGTATTTTAGTGTGATTTCAAATTACTGCCATTTGCCTTGAGAAATGCTGTATATAAAAGCCAATATGTTGACACTGGTTATAGAGGTTTATACATTCTTTACACGCTGTGGAAATGTGCTGATCAAATGGACTCTTTTGTAGCCACATTTACTAAATATATATTTGTGCATACACTGTCCAGTCTGCATAATTAGATAATACAGTGACCCCTTCATAAAATGGCATAACAACCCACAGCATCAAATTGTACATTAAATTAAACCTAGGTATTTATAGTCAAATATTGGCAGTTTGGACTTTTTTCAACCAAACTGGCTGACATTTTGCAGTGTATACCAAATATCCCATTTGTGTTCATTTTGGACATAGTAGAGTAGATCAGATGGCCTAAAAGTTAGAAGGACTCCTGCCACATCCAACTGCTCTGCAAATGCCAGCAATCAGATCAGGACATACAGTAGCTAATTCTCTTTCCTGATTGGCTAGCATCTGATGCTATGTGCCCACCTTGAAACTAAAAAACCATGGGTCGTACAACGAAATCCAATAATCCAAACAACTAGCCCCCATGCATGTGCAGAGCTTCAGTATATTTATAGCAGCCCCTTTGACTTTTGCCAGAACATCCAGATTGATATATTGCCCTATTTGTTTGACATCATCATTGTATTGTAAACTGCCCCCTGTGTATATAGTTTGGTGGATTATTGGCCAACTACAGTGAAAAGGTTTGGCAGCCACACTATGGCTAATGATTCCAAGGCAGGACCCCAAAGCAGTTGCCCATGATGTTGCCTCTTGCAGATACAGATATTAAATATATTTTCCTTTGTAACTTACTGCTCTGGGAACCAGCCCTCAGTGTTGCTAGTGAAGCATTATATGATTATTTTGTTATAGATGGGGAATTACTAAGCATATTAAAGGGTATTGAAATGTAGTGAATTGGTGCCTGTCCTTTTCCAGCTCTCCTAATTGGCCTGAGTGTCAGTTTTTTAGTGTGAGGGTGCAATACAGTGGATTTGTAAGGATCTCCTACAAAAGTCAAAATTGCTTCTTCTGACTCTTCGCAACTTTCAAATGGAGGTCACTGACCCCCATCTAAAAACAAATGCTTTGTAAGGCTACAAATGTATTGTTATTGCTATTACTCCTAATTCTATTCAAGCCTCCCTTCTTTATATTGCAGTCTCTTAATACCACTGCATGGTTGCTAGGGTAATTTGAACCCTAGCAACCAGATTGCTGAAATTGCTGCTGAATAAAAAGTAAAATGACTAATAATACAAAAATAAAAACAATTAGAAATCGTCTCAGAATGTCACTATCTATAGCCCAGTAAAAGTTAAATTAAAGGTTAACAGCCCCTTTAAAATAATTTAAAAAAAAGTATAAAAAATATCAGTCGAGACATGAGCGAATAATTGCATTTTTAGGACACAAATACGATTTAGATAACGCCGGTTTCATCATAGAAATTCACTGCGCAATCAGCCTGACCCATTAAGAGCAATTTACGTTAACAAGATCAAGAATGAAACCAAGACAATGGATTATACAGTTTATCTGTTTTTTTACAATTCATTTACCATTTTTTCGGGAGGGGCAAGACTGATAAAGGAGGGCGATCAATAGCTAGTCTTTATCATGACACAGACCTTTATCCAGCACAAGACAATAAATACAGGTGATCAAACGGTGTAATCGGTTTAAATCGCAGCGACAGGGCTTCACCAGACTGATATCATTTACAGAATAATGGTTTTATTTTAAGAATAATCTTGTTATTGTAGGCTGAATTTATATTCTACAATCCATCTAATAAATCTTGATATTTTTATTACTGATACATTGAATGACAATGCTACATAATAAAAACGCTTGTTTCTGTTCTGTCTTTTGCAGTAGAAAATGTGTTAGAATATTGAATATTATTGACTTTTCCCCTGTTTACTTAGCTAAAAAAAAACTTTCGTTTCGTCCTTAGGAATCAATTAAGGAAAGTGTAATAAACGAATTAATTTGTTTCTGTATTGATGACACATTTGCACCCCAGAATAATACAGTTGAATAAACACAAACGAATCCCAACGATGCCACACTGGAAAATGACAGTTTTTTTTAGATCCTTGTCTCGGCCTTTGGGTGTTTAATGGCTTTATTACCTCAGGCCGAAACTATGTCATTAGCAATGGGTTTGGGGCCAAAAAAGGCAAGATTTCTGACAATGTTGAGTTAAAAAAAGTTAATTTATATAATCAAGAGTGATGTTCGGCTTCTAATTGTTTTGTAAAAATAGAATTGAATAATTTTATATATATATATATCTATATATCTATATATATCTATATCTCTCTATATAAATAAGACATGGACATGGAAGAAACATCATTATTTGTATAATTCATGAGAGTAACAATATATCATTCATACAACCCGCTCACAGAGGCTGGTGACTTGCTTCCCTGCATAGTCTGTGCTTATAACCAGACTAGAACAGTATTTTGTTTAATAATATACTCATAGAAATTGTATATATTTAATAATACAATACATTTCTTAGATTTAATAATATATTACATTTACAGCAACAAACAGAACAGTACATGCAAAGCAATGCAAGAATTAATAAGATAATTGATACAAGCATTCTAATAAAATATTTATTTTAAAAACCAAATATATCAAGTTTTTAGTACAGGTACTATAGTATAGTGAGATTGGATACTATAAAACCATTGTGTAAAATATATTCCTGATTTAGAATTTATAATTTTCAAAATAGTAGAAGCTATTGTCATATAATAAGGATTCCATGGAACTATAGTGAATATAGAATTGAGTTCACCTGATGCAGATTTATCAAAATGTTAGCTTAAAGATCACTACAGAAAAATTATTTTTTTAGTATTTATCAATGGGTTAGATAAATTGTATTGATAAATACAATTCTAAAAATCCCTTAGGAATGAATAAAGAGTGAGTGATATTTTGTGGTGAGCTAGAATCTCACATTTTAAAGGGGTTGTTCACCCTTGAGTTAACGTTTGATGTAGAGATTTGATTTGAATAAAAGACTGCAATATGAATAGGAGAGGATATGAACAGAAAGATTATTAATAAAAAGTAGCAATAACAATACATTTGTAGCCTTGCAGAGCATTTGTTTTGAGACGACATCATTATTTATTTAATTTATTATTTATTTCAATTGGTCTTCATTATTTATTTTGTTATCGTTTTTTGTAATTATTTGCCTACTTCTTCTCTTTCCAGCTTTCAAATTGGGGATTTAAAAGCTGGAAATAGTCAGAAGAAGAAGGCAAATGATTACAAAAAAAAGATAAAAAATAAATAATGTAGACCAATTGAAATGTTTTTTTAGATTTGACCATTCTATAACATACCAACATGAAACTTAAAGGTGAACCACCCCTATATTAAATCTGCCCCTAAGAGCTGAGCACATAGAAGCCAAGGCTGCTGTTAGAGGGTGAGGAGGATTTCAGCACCCCGGATAGTGTCAGCGCCGGGTCCAACATTAGAGTTTCGGTTGACACATGAAGCCCTTTGTTCCCAAGTCTGTATGTGGATTGATAGCCGCTGCCTTTAACAGCCCCTCAAAGGCAAACCACAAACTGTTGATTTTGATTTTGACACCACGTTGAAGAAGAAAGGGAATTTAAATGGAGTTAGTGCTTTTTAGGAGGATTACTAACATAATAATTATGTTAATTTCGTCCTGTGCTGTCTCATTATACCTGGGCAATATCACACCTAGAGACCTGTTGGCCGCCGCAGAAACCCCCAGATAATGTCCCCACTGTCAAACAAGTCTGTACTTGAACGGGAAGTCAAGGCCTGGGTTTCGAGGGTCCTTTAGCCTAGGCCCCGGCAGACAGCGACAGTTTCGGTGCAGTTACCTGCCGGCTAACCTGCTCAACATCTAATATCCTATCATTATAATATCAAATAGTATTACCTGTGCCCAGACACAGCTGTCTGTCTGCACCGATTCCCAGACTGACCCTGTCATATCCAGGGATCATTATCTGCACAGACACTGGGCCAGCCAAATACAATTACTAGATATTGCCTTGTAGCTGAATAAAGTGCTCTGATAAGCACCAAAGGCACCACTGTAATGCACCATATAACCTATATCTCTGCATTGTTTCCCCCTTATTGCGCTATCACTGCATTTACATAGCCAAATACAAGCAATCGCCTGCCCATGTCGGTACCCTATGCGCTAGAAAGAACTAAATCTGGATAATAAGTTACTCCTAAAGACCCAGTTAACTACTAAAAAAATAACCAAATATTTAATATATTTATATTATCAAAAACATATTGTATCCAATTACTCCAGTGTACACCGCGCAGCTGAGGCTATATACTGTAAAATAGTGAAATTCTTATTCAGAATTACTATAAATGTCCATCCCATATTGTACAATGTCGTCATTCCATATAGTACCCATTACATGTAGTGCCAATTCCATATAATATCCGACCTATATAGAGCCCATTCTCTATAGTACCCATCCCATATATAGCCCATTCCATATAATGTCCATCCCATATAGAGCCCATTCCATAAAGTGTCCATCCCATATTGTATTAGTGCCTATTCCATATCCTCCTTTTTTTTTGCAGTATGTCAGTTGGGGATTATTACAAAGAAAAATAGCACTGAATTAAATGCAGAGTTACATAAAGG
Organism: Xenopus laevis; assembly: GCF_017654675.1. Taxonomy (NCBI): domain Eukaryota; kingdom Metazoa; phylum Chordata; class Amphibia; order Anura; family Pipidae; genus Xenopus; species Xenopus laevis. The sequence continues at coordinate 122,910,266 of NC_054381.1, forward strand.
GAATAATAAACGACCTATTGTGATATATATGAAGATATTATTCAACCAACAATCATGTCCATATAAAGACATACTTGCTGTTATTCACAGATAGAACTCAGGGGCCATTTCTGATGCGTTTTATTTTAATATGTGGGGTACATACATTATTACTTAGAATACAGAAGTTTGAATGGATTATGTGACGTCACGACACAATGGTTACAGCTGATTACATCACTGATCACTGTTGATACAGCTATATTTTATTTATATATTACATTTTATTTATTTTATCACAGGATATCTATGCATTGTATAGTGTGCTGCATACTGACAGGAGGTAAGGAGGAATCCATATTCTCGTTCTAGACTTGATTCTAGATTCTAGACTTGTGAGAAAGCAAATAGTACTCTACAATCTGCAGTTGTAGGGATTGCACATCTATGCGAGCAGATATCATTGTATACTATTTATTTTGTTTATTGCATTTGTTTGTCGCATAGAATTTGCCCCAGCACGAATCCACTTTCCTTTAAAACAGAGTCCAATGCAAATCCAGTTGGTTAGTAGAAAGTCAATGCAATGTACATCAAAGAGCAGGAAATATAGAGAAGGGTCCTGGCGTCCTGCCTTTTGCAATAAAGCCATCCATTGGCATCCGTTTACATGAATTACCTGTCCATTGATAGAGGAAAGGGATAGGGAAGGGTGGGACTCATCTCATTCAGGTTATTACAGGCAAGTGAAATATTCAACATGTGGTTCTGCACCTGCTGATGGACTACAACTCATAGCATGCCAAGAGTAACAAATGAAGTTTAAGCCTGGGGATAGGTACTGGTTTAAGAGCTTAACCTCTCTAAAGAATACAGCAGTACAGAGGCAGATATAACAGTGGCCGTTAAGAAATAAATAATGTCTGTCTATTTATATATATCTGGATAAAGAGTAAATCAATACTTAATTGCAGTAATGGGATAAAGTGCTGATTCTGCAAATAGGATGGTTGAACCAATCTGAGATACGTTGAAGGGGGGGGGGGCTTCTAGGGTCTAATATCTATTGACCATATTTTAACTTGCCCAAAATAAATATAAGAAGCCCCAGGGTGTGCATGTGTAAGTGCATGTGTAAGTGCATGTGTAAGTGTATGTGTATACGGAAAGAGAACGTTTGAAGTTGTCTGAGAGAGCACAATGACATTGCATATGGCAGCTCCTCATTACTAGCAGAGGAAATAATACATTCACCTGAACAATGATGAGAAGAGTTGCTTTGGCAGTTTGTGCAGAATACTCCCCCCCCCACCCGTTTGTGAACTGCTCGTCTTTGTTATTTTATCCCCGTTGTTCCATTTGCATCGACACCTTTCCATTAGCCCAGACCTTAACCTCCTGCCTCGTCTCTCTCTGTCCCAGCCCTTCTCACCTCTCTCAGGTTAGGCCCCGCCCCGGGCGCTGATTGGCTGTTGCAGTAGTTATAGAGGCCAAGGTAGAGCCTCAGGGCAGAGTCAACGTTTCCCCCAAAGTGGAGAGATCCCTGGACCTGTAGCGCCGAACTCCACTAACCTCCTCCTCATCATCATGAGCAGCCCAGACTGTGGCTACGCCAGCGACGATCAAATTCAGAGAAGCTGCTCACTACCAATGATGATGGGCCAGTACCAATGGACCGAACCCAGGACCGTCTTTCAGGAAGGCAAACCGAAGAGAGACGAAGTATCCGCCAATTCTAGGAGCAAAGCCGAGGCTCGGATCCGCCGGCCTATGAATGCCTTCATGGTGTGGGCAAAGGACGAGCGCAAGAGACTGGCACAGCAGAACCCCGACCTGCACAACGCCGAGCTCAGCAAGATGCTTGGTAAGGGGGGTCTCGGGCAATTGGTGAGGGGGGTCTCGGGCAATTGGTAACGGGGGTCCCGGGCAATTAGTATTAGTTCTTTGTCGGTTCGGGCCCCTCTTCAGGACTTCAGTACTAGACAATAATAAATGTCCATATGGGGGAAAATCCAGGTCCTATATGATAAAAACGTTGAACTCACCTTTTACACTTTCAGGCAACAAAATACAAAGCATATATATATTGTATATAACTTAGCCATTTTAGGACTTTTTGAAACTTGCATTCAGCAGTAGCATTTTCTATCCCTTCTGCTACATTGTTTCGATTGTCAGTACCAGCAATGCAGGGTATAGCAAGGGACAGTTGCAAGGGAAAGTTGTGCTCACCACTAATTTTTAAAACCTATGCTCAATTTTCATCTGATTCATTAAGAATTCTATTGCTTCATTATACATTTTACAAAGGGACTAAATTTTACCTGCAACTTACTAGCTCACACCCCTCCCAACTATAGTCAGGTGATCCCACTGTTGGGATGGGAGGGTGGGAGGGCAGCCAAGTTTGGGCGTAAGTTGCAGGTAAAACTTAGTCCCTAGTGTAGTTGTTTTGCCCCAATATTGCATATGTACCTTTTCTTTAAGTAAAAATAACTGTTATTCAGTCAGTTCCTAACCAGTACTGTTTTCTTCAGGTAAATCATGGAAATCCCTTAACCTGGCAACAAAACGCCCCTTTGTGGAGGAAGCTGAGAGGCTGAGGGTGCAACACATCCAGGACTATCCCGATTACAAATACAGACCCCGCAGGAAGAAGCAGGTGAAGAGGATGAAGAGGGAAGAGGAGTGCTTCTTTCCAAGTGCAAACATCCCTGGACCTGAGGCGATGGTCAACAATGTCATGGTAGGACAGAAATACAAGATGCAGTATTCTGTGCAGAACCTCCAGGAGAACCAACTCCCCACAGCAGGCTACTTCGAGGGCCACAGCCCCATGGGATACTTTTACAAAGATTACGATGTACCCAATTACTACACTTCCCAGAACAGCTCTGGCTACTGTAGCCCCCCTACTCAAGATGAGTACCAAGCACTGTCTTATGGCTTCGGCAGCAGCTATATGCCCTACCAGCAGACTACTACGACCCCAGTGATGGCTAAACAGATTTCAGTTACTCAGAACATTCCCCAGGAAAGTCCTGAACATGGCATGATGGCATCTCCACAAATGTATAATGGACAAATGTATTTGCCTGAGTGTGCCAAAACCCACCCAGTGGCACAAACTGAGCAGCATTCCCCTTCACATCAGTCCCAGCAGATGGTGAGTCAGAATTATCTACAGTCCCAACAAGATGGACACCTAGAGACTGACATTGACAAGACTGAGTTTGACCAGTACCTTATGTATGAGCCCAAGTCTGATCCAGAGCTCATCTATACCATTGACCAGGACAGTGGGCCTTATAGTACAAACCTCCTGCCATCTTTAATCTCAGAGGCAAACAATGTCTGCTACTATGACTATTGTGGAGTATAAAGCACCTGCACAGACAAATAAGCTAATGGACATTAATGTGTACTCTGTGCTATGGCTTAGAGCTCTAACTATTTCTTTTAGTCACTCTTGTGGATGTGATATGTATCATATTGTATATTAAATACATTATTTTGAAAGTTTGGCAGAATTTATTTACATTTAATAAATGTACTATGAATTGTATAATTTCACTTGTCATCTTTTATTTACTCAAACTGGGTTTATCTTATGGAACATTCATTGGGAAGACTTTGTTTATTTCATGAGCCACCCTTCACTGAGTTGAATGCACATTATTTACTCTTGGGTACACAAATGTAGCAACTGGGGCCGAGTACAAATAGGGCTGGTACAAAGGGCATAGAGAGTCAATATTAGGGGTCTTGAAAATGGCTAAACCCTGGTTTGAGGAGGCTTTCTATATTGTCTCTCACCCTTATTTGTTTGGATACAGAAACTCTAGCGGCTATCATGAAACCTCCTATAGAAAAAACCTCAACCTCATTTGGTTGACAATAGACACTCTTACCAGATGATATGGGGTGACTTCCATGAGATGACTATGGGGGGGGGGTTGTGGATGCACACCTGAGGCCGATTTCAAAAAGTTTAAAGCCCTGTCTAAATAATTCATTTACTTGAATTATTTAGACAGGGCTTTAAACTTTTTGAAATTGGCCTCAGGTGTGCATCCACAACCCCCTTATAGTTATGTATTTGCCGGAAGCTTTGGCTAAGCTCATGTGGTTATTGCACCCTCATACCCACCCCTTTATATTTTTGGTGGTCCCCCTCACTTGTTGTGCCTTGGTTTGTGCAATCTCTCTCTCTTAAAAGCCACAGATGCTAGCGGCATGGGAGGATCTAGCCCTGAAAAAACCAACGTCCCATTAGACACTTCTCTATGTACACACACTTATTGTGTTACTCATTTAGTTCTCCTTTACACTCTTCTATTCTATGCTTACATTAATACAAATTCCTAAATACACATACACTTTTCCCTTTTCACTACCATACACACCTTCGCATTTCACTTATACATGTATACACATTATTGTGCAACTGCACATATCACTCTACTTTGTTTTTAATTACAACACCTTACTTCTACATTTCTAAAATGGTTGTTGGTTAAGGCAGTCTCTCCCTCTTAAAAGCCGCTCAGCAGTTGGCGGTGGATGATTTAGCATATAGTTTGAAACCAAGGCACAGGAGATGTTTACATTAAGAATTGGTACTATACAGAGAGCTAATATTCCTTTTTTACTATGATTAGAGATAAATAAGTTAGGGACCACCATGTGGGGTTTTACCTTGACATGGTATGGTGGCTTATCAAAATTATGATCATAACTTTGTAACAAAAAAACAATGTTTCAAAATTACATGCACTTGCATATTTACTTGAATTATTTAGACAGGGCTTTAAACTTTTTGAAATTGGCCTCGGGTGTGCATCCACAACCCCCCATAGTTATGACTTCCATGAGATGCACCGAGATACAGAACCCAGTGACACAGTAATCGAGGGAGTGAAAAAATACTATTACATATAGTTTATGAAAAATACAGCACCAAAGCAGAGAGATGCCTTACAGTATAAAAGGAGGGTAATAGAAAGCGTGCCATCATCATAGAGGGGTTATTGATGTCACAAACACAAAAAGAATATATAGGTAGAGCTACTAACTTCTAACTCTAATTTTCCCAACTTATTTCCCAAAGTATTCTTCTTCTACTTGATTTCAGGGATTGCTCTGTCTTTTGTAGGATCAGGCATTAATGAGGTGCAAAAAACTTTACCTGCCATAATTCTGCCCAGAAAGATCACCCTTGATATTCATTTTCCCCAGTAGGGTTTCTTTAAGCAAGCCCTTTACTGGTGCAGCATATGGCATTTTGCTTAGAATGTCATCTACAGAAGGAAATACATTTTAGAGACATGTTAGTTGAAAGGTCCTTGTTATTTCAGCTGTTCTTGCTCTGATCCGACTCTGAGTGCATGAAGCCTTGGATCCATGTTGCACGTTGCAGTAACAGATTTATCCTGGTGGTAGGGGCTCCTTACAAAGGAAGTTCAAAAGTGCTCCTTCTCTCAGATTGCTGACCTTGAGCTTTAACGGCTAAAACATTTTTTTCAATCTCAAAGAGGAAACATGCTAAAGTTACCATCTCACTTCTTTTCATATTTGATGCTTTAACCTTTTTTGTACAAGCTTCAGGCATGGAAATAGGCCAAAATGAGTGGATCATTGGTGAATGAAATAAGCACTGCAACATATTTTGCTGACATTGAATGGACCATTTTTTGGGCAAACATATTGGTAAAAATTTTGCAATGGCCCCAATAATTAGAGCCATCCCTATGGTTTTGGCATGGTTAAGTTGGGTATCAATCAAGCAAAGTTTGAAATACACTATATGACTAATGAAGTCTTAGAAAAAAATGACATATCATTACTACATTGTGTAATTAAAGATACTTTTAATATTAACTTCAAGGATTCTCATCCAATTGCCTTCCAGCTTTCTCAACTACAACTCTCCTAGGAATTGTCCAAAAACTTGATTTTTTAAAGTTTTTAGAGCTACTTGTATCTTTTTTCAGATTGTTCAGTGTAATTTTCTGTTTGTACTTTTTATCCGGATCTTTTAATAAATTTCATGACATTTGTGGTTTTAAATAAAGTGAGTTTAGTTGTGGTTTTAAAAAACCTCTAAAACCACTAAAATCCAACCTTTAATAAAAAGGTCTCCAAGTGAACATGCCTTTAGAGTGATAATTAAAGCGATACTGACACCTTTGGGCTAAGGACATTTTTATTTTTGCCTTGAAGTGTGATCCTCAGCGGGGCTTTTGTTTTCATTGAAATCACATTCTGAAAGCCTTTACACTTGCATCAAGCTTGTCTGTGTTTCTGCTCTGCCCTGAAGATATGCTGGGCTGAGTACTGATATACGTCTGTCACCACTTGCCTCTACTCCAGTGAAAACAAAGGTACCATAAACACAATACAAAAGTGTAATTTTCATATCATGCAATAGGCACCTGGTGCAAATCAAATTTTACCTGTGGGCCAATGATGGGATGATGTTGCTTGCTGTCCAGGTAACTCATAATGAAGTTTATAACTTATTTATTGGCCTATGGGGCCAAAGCTAGAGTCTCCCTGATTGTTTTGAGCTTGGGGGGGGGGGGTCAGACTGGGCTTGCTGGGAAATCCTACTGGGCAAGTATTTCATAAGGCTGTTGCTACTGTCCTCTTTCAGTGTTTTTTTAGCCTGAGGGCAAAATGATTGCATCAGCCTGGATTTGAGCATGCTTTGGGTGGTCAAACTGGGCAACAATCAGCTCATTTTCATGACCCCACCAAAGGAACATTTATGGCTAGCTTGAATTATGGGATGCCTGATTACACCAATAATATAAGCACATCTGTTTAACAGACATGCAGGGCCGGCCTTAGGCCAATTGGACCAATTGGGCCCAATTGGGCCCCGCACCTCTGGGGGCCCCGCACTGCCCCTTTCCTTTCTATTTTGTGCCTGTATGCCCTTATTTTCCTAAATACTTGCTGTGTCAGTAGCCAGCAACACTTTGTCTAGGGGCCCCGCCAACATGGTCCCAATTGGGCCCCACATTTGATAGGACCAGCCCTGCAGACATGCATACAAATAAGCTGTATAGGAGCACATTTAGATAATTGTTCCCTTAAAAAAAATGTTCCTAGCCAAAGACTGATCAGGAATCCCCAATATTTTTTACTTGTGAGCCGCTTTCAAACATAAAAAAAGTTGTAGTTGCAACAGAAGCAGGAAAAAAGTTCTTGGGGGTGCCAATTAAGGGCAGTGAATGGCTATTGATAGCCCCATGTGGACTGGCAGCCTACAGAAGTTTCTGTTTGGCAGTACACCTGGTTTTAACTAAAGCTTGTCTTAATGCTGGGCATTCAAAAATACGCATCTGCTTTGAGGCCATTGGGAGCAACATCCAAGGAGTTGGTGAGAAACATGTTGCTTGTGAGCCACTGGTTGGGGATCATTGGTGTAGATGCTTGCTGTAGATTGGACTTGGTTCTATGCAACCATGTTGTATGACACTAATCTAGTTATGAATCATTTTATAGGTGTTCAGTATTAAAGTGGTGATCTGGATGCATAAGGGCAGACCCATGGAGCTACTTGTTGTGGCAACAAAACGCCAGAAAATACCCTGCCGTAGACAATACTAAGAATTGTCTTTGCTAAAACACACATAGGGTCTCAGCAGAAACAATTATCAGTATTATCTCATTTGTAGCCGCAGCAAGTAGCTGGCTACAGGTAGCTCCATGTGCCACTGCCCTTAGAGTTGCACCTTCAGAACCAGTTGTATGTATATGAGAGAAAGTAGAGATGCAAGTTCCTTTAGCTTCAGTTTTGCTTACTTTGCAGTAGTAAATTATTCATTATTATATCATAAGCCAATAATTCCCTAGGGGAGCCCAAAGCTGTGTATGCAGGGTGCTTGCCTTAAGGCTTGATTAAGGGAGTCGGCCCCGAAACGCGTCAGTTGTTACCAGCATGCTGCTACAATAAAGTCCTTTCCAGAAGTGCCATGCATCTTTTCAAGTTTATTACTTAAGGCAGGGGTCCCCAACCTTTTTTTACCTGTGAGCCACACTGAAATGCAAAAGGAGTTGGGGAGCAACACAAGCATGGAACAAGTTCCTGGGGGTCCAAATAAGGGCTTTGCTTGACTAGTTGGTAGCCCTTATATGGCAGTCTACAGGAAGCTCTGTTTGAAAGTACGCCTGGTTTTTATACAACCAAAACTTGCCTCCAAGCCTGGAATTCAAAAATAAGCACCTGCTTTGAGGCCACTGGGAACAACATCCAAGGGGTTGGAGAGCAACATGTTGCTCACAAGCCATTGGTTGGGGATCACTGTGTATCATGATTCATGAATGGGGAGCTATGGGGAACAACTTCTGATTATAGATCTCCACTGTCATAAGGCTGCTGTGCCCCAGAGCTGGTACAGTAAGGCCATATGTGTTACTTGCATGATATCTAAATTTGATTCTAGAAAATATTTGAAGTCAACCACCCATTTAAAAAGGATGCAATTGTTGCATGTTTTTGTGAATCGGACACAAGTTACAGTCAAAATTGCCCATGATGAAGCCGAGGTAGTCGCCTAAACGAGTAGGGCGGGCATAGGTGGACAGTGGAGTGGTTAGCTCCCATGCAGTCCCAATGTAGATAGGCAGGCTGTGCACAGGTAAAACTGCTTGGAAGGGTGGGAGAGGGTTATAGACTTCTCTGATTATTTGGAGGGTTAATTTGGTGAATAGGAAGAATGCCTCTTTAATGACTCCACTCATCCACCGGATGCCATTTTTAACTATTTGTTTTTTAAGGACAAGGTCCAGCACTACCAACATGTTGGTTGGATAGTGGGTTTGTGTGAGCGTCTTTTAGTGGTCGATGACATTAAAAGTTATGTTTTAACTTAACTGTTACTCTTGATATTCCCCATTCTGAACTGGCTTGCTTTGCAATATAGATTGGTTACTTGTTACTAAAAGTGCCCATTTTAGAACTGTCTCTTCTGTTTGTACTTCTACTTATACAAGCTTGCGTAATAGTGACATATACTAATTGTGTTATGCTCATGTTTCTTTGGGTTCATCAGTTCCATTGCACAGAAAATATTCCATTTGCAACTACTTTTGTAAATGAGCTTTATGCCCTCAGCGTTCAGGGTAATAGATTCCATACCTTTATAATGATTGATAAATTATGGAGCCAAGCAGTGTACATTGATCGTTTTGTATTTGCTTGATTCACCCTTATACTGTATGGATAATAAATTATGAATTCTATATTATATAGTAATATTGTACATCCTAAGATTTTGTAACTTTCCTTTTAATATTCTTTAATCTCTTTCCTCCAACTTCTGCCTTCTGCTTGTCCAGGCTACAAGCCCAGGAATATTTTTAGCCCCTGAAGATTAATGAAGATGCACATTTTGAAATGACCTCCTCTCTCAGAAGCCATCACAATGTAACATTTACATAAATGTCAGTACCCAGTCAGAGTGTGTGAGACAAATAAATGGAGTTTTTGGACATAAATACAATAAAATACCGTGGATATGGACTTCCTCCCAGGAAGCAGTAACTGCAACATTTTAGGCTTAACCAGGATGTGCCCAGGCAGTAAAAACTGATCTCTCCAGTAGACTAAACAGACTCTCAGGGGAATTTGTTATCTTGTTTAGTCTATTAGAGGGGTCATGTTTTGCACCCAACTCTTCCTCTTGTAGGGCTGGGCACTGTGAAACACTCAATTACTCCTTCCTTGCATAAAAATATTTTTGCTCAAGCTTTAAAATGTCTTTAAATATATTGTATATCCATATCCCTACTAAGGGGCAAATTTACTAAAGGGCGAAGTGACGAACGCAGGCGAAAATTCGCCAGCGTGACGTCATTTCGGAACTTCGCTGATTTATTAACGGTCACTGGCATAACTTTGCTAGCGAAAGAGACTCTAGCGGTAACGCCTGGCGAATTTGCGCTTGGGCGAATGGACATAACTACGCAAATTCACTAAGATGTGGATTTTACTGAACGTTACCTCTTGCGCCAACTTGCCTTTGCCACCTCAGACCAGGCGAAGTGCAATAGAGTAGATAGGAGTTCCTAAAAAAATTGTTGAACATTTTTCTAAGTCCTAAAAAATGCTAGCGTCTTTTCCTTTTTCATGGTGATAGGCTGCAAAAGAGCGAAATTTTTTTTGGGGTAACTGGCTTCCCCCCTACATTTCCTAACATATGTAACATAAACTATACACTGGGCTCATGTATAGGGCAATATAACAACTTTATTTTCTTTTATTAAGTTTTCCCAGGCTTGTGTAGTACAATGTATTTGCTGCAACATTTACAGTACGTCCATTGTACTTTAACTTCCCGCCGTATGCAAATTAGGCAACGCTAGCGCAACTTCGCTTCGCTTGGCGCAGTAATGCTAGTGCAACTTCACCAGCATTCGGCGCCCTGGACGCAACTTCGGATTTTAGTGAATTAGCGTTGTCCTGGCGAATCTACGCCCGGCGAAGTGTTGCAATGTGAGCGAAGCCGTCGCTGGTGAATTTTCGGAGGTTAATAAATCTGAGTCCTTGGAGATACTTTAATTTTCAATTCTAATTTTCCAATCAGAATTAGAATATCAAATTATTATTACTGCATATTTATAAAGCAACCACATATTCAGTAGTGCTGTACAATAGAAAAATGTATACAGTAAATACACAAATGATATTCAATAACTGATCGATACAGGAGGTAAAGAGGAAACTGCTCAATAGAGCTTACAGTGTAGAAGTTTACATTTACTACAATGGCTCATGGGGCTAAGTATTTTGTCCCTGCATCAGGAAATAAAGCATGTGATATTTTTCCCCAGTTTACTAAGGCTACTGCAGTGCTTCAGCATAGGAAATGGCCTCCTGATTGAACACACATAGGTACAACCCTGCATTCACTTGCTGTGCTGTGTTAGTTATGGAAATGTTATAATTTTCAGGCTGCCAGAGGATGCTTGGAATTGTAGTTCAACAACACCCCGAGGGCTGCAGGTTGAAATTATCTGATTAATCTATATTTTTTCCTAATATCAGGCTTTTCTGTTATAGCAGGTTTCTCCTATAATTTTATGACAGATCCAGTGGGAAAGGATGATATGATATGTAAGGTGCTGCTGAGTACACGTACATCTGATAAGGTCCCCAAACACTTCCCTAGGACACTGTTTATACCATTTGCAGGTACTTGGAACAAACATGCTCTTTAGATGAAGGTGTTAATGTGGTGTTTAGGAAGCTGTGCCCTGCATAATGTTACTGCAGGAGGGCCATTAGCATACTTCCCATACCCACTGCATGGATTGAATGTTTATTTAATTCTAAGGATTTGCATAGCTACGTAATATGCTTTCTGGGTGAAAGAATGAGTAGGATACATAGGCAGCTCTGCTAAATACACAATCTGCCCTAGTGTTAATCCCAAAATCACACAGCCATCTGATAAAGCCCCTTCTACCCCAGGCTAAGATTGAGAATGCACTAGCTAACCAATTTGTAATTGTGTTGTTACAGCTAATAGCTTTACATATGGTGATTTCATCTTGTTCCTTATCAAACCCTAATTTGTTCTTCAGGGTTTTTAATTTTTATGGGAAGGACCCTGCGGTGGTTCACACGTTCAAAGAGTAAATAAGTATTTTGGTTCCTTAAGGAAATTGCACAGATGACCCAAGGTGACTATTTCCCTGCCAAATGACACAGATTAAATGAGGGGACAGGGGAGGCCAGGGAAGAATATGGCATTTCAGACAGAAAATAAACTGCTCTGTTCCAGACATTCTGGATGTTATATTGAGGTAATATTAATTTTTGGAACAACAAATCATTTTGTGAGCTCTATCTTGTTCCTGATTAGTTTTCATGGAGGCTTGTCTGCTGAGGGCAGAGCCAATAAATGCAGGCTGTATTTATATATAGTCACTAAGGACCCATGCCTAGGAGGGGTGGTTTAGGGGGGCAGCCCTTGGGTGCCTATATGATAAATTAAATAATTTTTTTAAGCATGCTCCTCAGAGAGCAGGCTTAGGTCTGGTATATATTTTCTAAGAAGTGAGTGCACTCCCCTCTTTTTTTGAAAACAGCAGGTTCGCTTATACTCTCAAAGTATACAGTATAATTTAGTGAATAAAGTGCCACCTCTTGGAAAATATAAGGATATTACAAGTTACCGAGGAGTTCCATGTGATGGAACTCCGAGGTGACTTCTAATATCCTCATATTTTGGAACAGGGGGTACTTTATTGTCATGTGACAGACATGACATCACTAAGCTCTTGTTATAGCCAATTACATCACTAAGCATCATTTATAACAATATAATACATAAAAGCCATGAATATCCTGTAAATTATAAACGGTGAGTTCTGATGTCACTTGACTCACTGAGAAGTTACCTCGGAGTTCCATGACCTGTACGGTCATGAAACTCCTCGGTAACTTATAATATCCTTATAATTTACAAGAGGGGGTACTTTATTCACTATATACTGTAATTTACAGGATATTCATGGCTTTTGTGTATTATATACCAATATAGCACAGTAAATAAAAGTAAGTAAAAAGAGAAAGTTAAATCGCATTCCTTCCAAATCCTTTCAATGCTCCATTAATATATAAAAGGTACTTGTTGGATGTTAAAAGTTCCCACAGTGCTCTTGTCCCTTATGTGTGAGTGGTTTATACAGTCAGTAGGTGTTCACTTCCAGATGACCAAAAAGTATAAGAGCAGTGGGTAAGCAAGTCCTGCTCCTCCGCTTGTACTCCTTTGAGTTTGGGAGGGTTGTATAAGTTACCAGTAGTAAATCTCTCCTAGGTCTGGTGCCTATTGTGCTTATACAGTACTCAGTATATGTTTGCTTCTATATATAAGCTCCACCAAATATACTAAAAGCCTTAAGGGGTTGCTACTGAACAGTTGAACTAAAACTCCCACTACCCCAACAGCTTTTATCTTGCAGTGGGTTACTAGGAGTTTACTTCACAAAAGTTGCACAGGCTGAGCAACAGTGACATTTAGGAGGTTATTTATGAAAGATCGAATTGTGTTTTGTCCCAAAAATTTGAGTTTTCAAAGGTAGTTTCAATAAAAACTCTTTTTTTTTTCAAGATTTATTATGCCCCGAAGCTGCAAAAAGCTAGAATTTGAAAATTCAAGGTCCCAAATCACAGTGCTCCTTATCCTTGCATTGGAAAAAGATCTCTTCCACTCCTGGTCTGACTGCACCCAAAAGCATTGCTTGAGCTCGGGTGCAGGCACTGATTTAACACACACACAAGATACAGTGCCTCAAATTTTTCTCCCATCCTGACCTTCTGAAAAGCTGTCTGACACTGCCCCTGCTCACTATTTTAACAACCTAGAACTCAATTACGTCTGCAGACGCAGTGGACATCCTGTGCTTTTCCACACAGTGTGTTATATCTAAAATCACTTTTATTAAAGATATAGGAGTCAAATGTGCTTTGCATCAGCAGCAACCAGTCTTTCCTACCTTCCATACCAAATTGAGTGCTGCTGTGCCTTTTAACCAAGGGTGATGTGTGAACCCAGGAGCTACTGCCACCTCTTAACCAGGCGGCAGTTCCAGGTTTCCTCAGCCCCCTGTGTCAATCACTGTAGTGTAGTTGCACCTAAGAAATACAATGCAGATATCACTTGCATGCCGAAAACTGGGAATGATGCCAGGCAGAGGGCAAAAAATATGGTTTCCAGTCAGTCAGGCTTTTGCGAAGAAGGTTGTATTTAAAGGTGCTTATCAAGCTAAGTCATCAGATAATGTTTCCACTTCAGTATCCACAAAATCAATGCAATTTACTAACTGCTTCTTGCTACTGACAAGACCACCCACTGTGGCTGTTTGTCCTGCTACTCGCACCTCTATGCAGGTACATTGGCTACCTAATCCCTCCATAATACTTTATTTAACTAAGCAAAAATAGCAGTTGATCCCATCCCAGCAGGTGAAAATTGAGTTGCTGTTAGGGCTGGTGATAGCTCAGGCTTTTGCAAAAGCCTGGGAGAAAAAAAATTGTCCTGATGAGTATATTTACTAATTGAGACTAGAAAAGGCTCATAAGCACTCCTATTCACTAATGAATGAATTTGCAGCAGGGTAAACAAACTGACCTAAACTGGCTCCTGAATGAAATTGCCCCTTAAGAGCCATGTATGTGAGTGAATGCTGATTAAAATATAAATACAGGTATAGGATCCATTATCTGGAAACCCGTAATCCAGAAAGCTCAGAATTACGGAAAGGCTGTCTCCATTGGCCCCTTCTTTTATCCAAATAATATATTTTTTTTAAAATAATTTCCTTTTTCTCTGTAATAAAACAGTAGCTTGTACTTTATCCAAACTAAGATACAATTATTCCTTATCGGAAGCAAAACCAGCCTATTGAAAAACCTCAGGTCCCAAGAATTCTGGATGACAGGTCCCATACCTGTATATAAAATATGCAAGCAAAGGTATAGGACTTGTTATCCAGAATGCGCAGGACCTGGGGTGTTCTGAATAAGGGATCTTTCCATTTGGACCTCCATACCTTTAATCTTAAATAAACCCAATAAAAATTCATTATATCTTAGTTGGGATCAAATACAAGGTACTGTTTTATTGTTACAGAGTAAAAGGAAATAATTTTTAAACATTTTAATTATTTGATTAAAATGGGAGATGTACTTCCTGCAATTTGTAGCTTTCTGGATAACAGGTTTCTGGATAAAGGATCCCATGCATGTATATATGCAAATGGAAGGAAACGGCGTGCAATAAAGGTCCACACTGAGACCACTGCAATAGGCTAATGGAAAAGGGTTTTAAATTTTTGGGCTCGGTTTCCCCACTCCAATTCATATTTACATTTTTTCTTTATTTGACAAAGATTTTCATTTTTTAATGTGCTTTGACCTCAACCCACTTGGTCCACTATGGAGTCCAGAATTTGTCCTGGAAATTCAATGTGCATTCTACCCAAATCCATTGGCAGCCCAACAGTTCCAGGACCTACAGTATTTTAAAGGGATTCTGTCATGATTTTTATGATGTACTTTTTATTTCTAAATTACATTGTTTACACTGCATATAATTCACTCTACAATATAAAATCTCATTTTTGAACCAGGAAGTGTATTTTATTAGTTGTAATATTGGTGTGTAGGCGCCATCTCAGGTAATTTTGCCTGGTCATGTGCTTTCAGAAAGAGCCAGCACTTTAGGATGGAACTGCTTTCTGGCTGACTGTTGTTTCTCATTCTCAATGTAACTGAATGTGCCGCAGTGGGACTTGGGATTTTACTATTGAGTGCTGTTCTTATATCTACCAAGCAGCTGTTATCTTGTGTTAGGGAGCTGCTATCTGGTTACCTTCCCATTGTTCTGCTGATTGGCTGCTTTGGGAGAAGAGGGTGAAATCCAACTTGCAGTTCAGCAGTAAAGAGTGACTGAAGTCAGAGCACAAGTCACATGACTGGGGGCAGCTGGGAAACTGACAATTTGTCTAGCCCCAAGTCAGATTTTAAAATTAAATATAAAAAAAATCTGTTTGCTCTTTTGCGAAACGGATTTCAGTGCAGAATTCTACGGGAACAGCAACAGTGTATATAAATGTGTTCATTTATATACACAAGTTTGGGGAAGTCAAATTGTCAGGGACCAGCTTGACACTTTGTATCTCACTCTTACAGAACTCTCTTTCGCACTGGAGGGGGAAAGGATTAAGAAGCAGAATAGTTAAACAGAACTTCAGTGTCTTTTTTTTCAATCCACGTGCAGTGACATCAGTGTGAGCCAATAATAACTATGCACAGATATGTATATATATATATATATATATATATATAGAGATGCATTTTTTTCAATTTAAAAGTACATTTCTGGAAATCGGTGGCCTTAAGTCTGCTACAGGAATTAAGGGGTCACAATGAAAGGGACCTTTAGGGATGATATCATTATTAGGCTAAGGAATGTTTCCCGATGGGAGATTTCAGGAACACTCAAGTCCTTCCTCAGCTGTAATTTGTTTTTTAGGCAGCATGTCTTTTCCTTCCTCAGGGTGAGGAAGGAACTGCATTGGCCCCATCATGGTTACACTGAAAAACATTCATTAGCCATATAAAGGTATCATGCTTAACACAAACACATGTTGTTTTTCTTGTATGACATAACAAGTGATAAGTAAGAAATCCGGGAGCACCAGCAGAATTACTGTGGCAGACTAGTGATGGGAGAATAAATTCACCTGGCGCTAATTCACGTCGCCGCAAGCGAATAAATTCATGAAACCCCCCGTGAAAATTTGCTGGCGAAGATTTGGACGTGCGTCCGAAAAGTCGACTGCATCAATACTATTCGGGCGCCCATTGACCGGCGTTAAAATTGACACGGGAATCAGTTTCACTAATTTTTTCGCGAATTCGCCCATCACTACAGCAGACCAACTGGTGGTGGAAAAGTCTGTCAGAGCCCCGGATCATTACATAAATTGATCCTTCAATGAAAGTTATGGTACTGTGTGTATTTACACTAACCATGCGTAATCATTTTAATAATCCTAATAAGTTCTCTAGTTTTTGTAAAGAGTACAAAGCGCTCTGCTTGTGACATTGGCACAATAACAAAGATTCAATCCTGCTGTTCTAGGTGATTTACCAGCAAGTCTGGAAATAAACCACTCTTGGCGCACAAAGAACAAGTGCAACATTATGTGGGGCACTAAGGGGCAATTTTTTTTGCCCAAATCGTACTTTTTTAGTGCTACAAATTGTGTATCTAAAGGGATACTGTCATGGGGAAATTTTTTTTTTCCAAAATGAATCAGTTAATAGTGCTGCTCCAGCAGAATTCTGCACTGAAATCCATTTTTCAAAAGAGCAAACAGATTTATTTTACTGTATATTTAATTTTGAAATCTGACATTGGGCTAGACATGTTGTTAGTTTCCCAGGTGACCCAGTCATATGACTTGTGCTCTGATAAAGGAGTGATATCACCATCTCCCTTTCTCCCCCAGCAGCCTATCGACAGAACAATGGGAATTTAACCAGACAAAAGATGGCAGCTCCCTGGTAGATATGAGAATAGCATTCAATTGTAAAGATCCAAGTCCCACTGTGACTCCTTCAGTTCCATTGAGTAGGAGAAACAATAGCTTATCTGAAAGCAGTTCCAACATGAAGTTCTGACTCTTTTTGAAAGCACAGGATCAGGCACAATGCACTGAGATGGCTGCCCACACACCAATATTACTGCTATAAAAATCGTGGAAATATAAAATACACCAGAAAAATCAGAATCCCTTTAAGACACAAAGCCAGACCAGAGTTGCTATAGAAAGAAGTTGTAAAAAAAACCCTTTCTCTATTCCTTTCCTTATAAATAAATGCAACAAAGCCCAAGATACATGAGCTCAGTAGGCCAAAGACACAGAAGGCTGTTAGATGACTTGTTAATCAAGAGGTGGCCAGAAAGTGAAAACATTTGACTTTTGGCTGGGACAGTTATTTTTGTTTATTCTCTAAAAAAGTGTAGGGAAAATGTATCGCTGAGGTTTTTTTTGATACATTTTAATACATTTAGATAAATAATCAATACTGACAATTTCTGTATAAACCTACCTGTACTGTCTGTCCTAGAGTCAGTAAAGTCCCCTATAGATTTCAGAAAGGTTCCCTCGCAGACTGAGCCGTGTGTAGCAGACAGAAGTACCCGTGTGTTGTTCTGCATTGTAACATAGTAATTTAGGTGGGTAAAAGACACGTCCACCAAGTTCAACCTTTTGGTCTAATGAAACCTGCCTAACTGTTAGTTGATCTAGAGGAGGGTAAAACATCCCCCCCTCTAATTTGCCTTAGAGGGGGAAAAATCTCTCCTGACTCTAACGGTAAGGTCACACCTGGAGATTCGGGGACATTTAGTTGCCCAGCAACTAATCGCCTCTTCTTTGGGTCGACTAATCTCCCGAACTACTTCCCCTGTCTTTCACCTGCAACTCCTGCGGAATGGCACTTGCAGTGCTTTGTTTGCCTCACAATGAAACTTCAAGGCGACTTTGGAAAACGAAGCACCGCGAGTGCCATGCCGCAGGCGTTTTTTCATTGTAGCAGGCAGAAGACAGGGGGAAACAGTTTGAGGAGATTAGTCGCCCCAAAGAAGAGGCGATTAGTCGCTGGGCGACTAAATCTCCCCGAATCTCCAGATGACATTACCTTAAGATGCCAATTGGACCAGTACCTGGATCAACTTTGTGCTAAAAGATAATTTCAGAAATTATGTATATACTTTATTATAGGATCCCCTATTACATTTATACATAGTTATCGTATTACCCCTTAAGGGCAGTGTGACACATGGATGTAAATAGTCCAGGATCAGCCTATCGGTGCACACCAGGAAGATTTTGGTGCATTTTTATATTCTGATCCCAATGTCAGTGCATATATAAAACAAGATGGATGGACTGGAATGGATTGATCTTTTCTACTCTGGTGTATCTGGTAGATTGAGGCAGGCCGGGAGTGGCAATCTGTGGGTTCTGGCAAATGCCAGAGGAGCTGCTATAAGGTGCCATAGAAAGTCAGTATTTAGTGGGCTGGTGGGGGCTGTTTGGGCCTCTATGTGGGCTGATTGGGCCTCTGTGTACCTGAAATTCCAGGGCCTATTTTAATTCTCAGTCCGGACCTGGATTGAGGTACAGGTAAAGAGTCCGTTATCTGAAAACCTGTTATCTTGAAAGATACAAATTATGGGAAGGCCATCTCCCATAGACTCTATTCTAATCAAAGTATTTCCTTTATCTCTGTATTAATAAAACCCTGCACTCAATCATAGCTAAGAGAAAATAAATCCTCATTAGAGGCAAAATAATCCTATTGGGTTTATTTAATATTTAAATGATTTGTTGCAGACTTAAGGTATGGAAAGACCCCTTATCTGGAAAACCCCAGGTCCAGGATTAAACTGATTTTAACAGCTGAAGGTGCTTTTAAATCCTGGATATGTTTTCCAAATGTAGAAATGTATTTATTTTTGGCTTCCCCCTGAGAGTCTATTGATTGTAAAAAGGGAAATGCTCTGCTCGGTGGAGGATGTTTTTTGCTATGTCTTTTTTTAAAATAATTTATAAAGTCAGTGTCTTGTAGAGAATGCACAGTTTAGAAAATGTTATGTTGCCTTTCCCCATGGTAATTACAGCTCTTACACAACAACATTTAAGAATGTGACTTCCTCTTCCTACAATGTGGCAGCTAATAGTGTGCATGGATTTGGTGTGTATATACAGTATATATAAACATATATATATATATATATATATATATATATATCTTGATAAAGGTCCGTGTGTGGACCGAAACGTCGATCCAATAAAATAAGTTTTATTTTTGATAAATCCCAGTGTGCGTCAGCTTTCATCATGAATGTGTATATATATATATATATATATATATATATATATATATATATATATATATATATATATATATATATATATATATATATATATATATATATATATATATATATATATATATAAAGTCAATTGTGGTGAGCGCACTCCTACCGGATTTCTTGGATGATGGGTGCGTTGGTCAAGTTTTTGCATATGTAATAATAAATGGACCCGCACTCCAATGTTCTTAGTGAAGAAAAGTGATGTATTTTATTCACAATGCATATCCAACGTTTCGGTCCACGCTGGGATCTTTCTCAAGGATAAATGGCACATGCCATTTATCCTTGAGAAAGGTCCCAGCGTGGACCGAAACGTTGGATATGCATTGTGAATAAAATACATCACTTTTCTTCACTAAGAACATTGGAGTGCGGGTCCATTTATTATTATATATATATATATATATATATATATATATATATATATATATATATATATATATATATATATATATATATATATATATATATATAAAGAAAATTAATATCATACTTACCGAAATTTTCTTTTCCTGGTTAATAGATGGCATCATTTACAAGTGGGTAATCTGCACCCCCCACTTTCGACTGGACAGAGCACATTCCAAAGCAATTAGCTTTTAATTATAGTTTATATAAGTCCTCCCCCATCCATTCCTCCTTGTCTCATAATTCAGCCACCTAGGGAGGGTCTTGTAAATGATGCCATCTATTAACCAGGAAAAGAAAATTTCGGTAAGTATGATACTAATTTTCTTTTTTCCCTGGTTAATATGGCATCCTTTACAAGTGGGATATATATAAGCAGTATCCAGGGTGGGTTATAAGTATATAAATAACAGAAATCCATATTGCATTTGAACACAAAAAACAAATTTTTATTCTTTGTAAGATTGGACTGCTGACAGAACACTCTGTCCGAATTCTGTTTCCGCTGCCGATCTCACATCCAAACGATAATGTTTCAAAAAAGTTGAGAAGGAACTCCATGTAGCAGCCTTACAGACTTCTTCTGGAGATATTTGTGCCTCCATAGCCCATGAAGCACTTATAGCTCTAGTGGAGTGTGCCTTAATCCCCTCCGGAATCTGTTTTCCCTTTGACCTGTAAGCCTTCTGGATTGCTGCAATTATCCACCTACTTATGGTGGAGATGGCTGCCGCCTGTCCCTTCTTTACTCCAGAAGGGATCACAAACAACTGTTGAGACTTTCTCCAACCAGCTGTTCTCTTCAAATAAATGGAGAAGCATCTGACTAAATCCAAAGTGTTCCACTTCTCCTCCTGTTCACCCTGAGGTTTCGGAAAATATGCCGGAAGTATTATCTCCGCATCCAAATGGAATGATGTCAACACCTTCGGTAGAAACTCCGGATTTAACCTTAAAATAACCTTATCTTCCTGAATCACTGTGAAAGGTTCTTTAGATGACATAGCTCTTAATTCACTAACCCTTCTTTCTGAGGTTATTGCTGTCAGCAAGACTGTCTTATGGGTTAGAATTGTGTCTGATACCTCTTGTAGAGGTTCAAAAGGATGTCCCGTCAATGCCTCCAACACTAGCGGTAGATTCCATGACGGGGAGATGTTTCTTCTAGGAGGTCTCATCCTGAATATAGCTGCCATAAATTGTGTCATAGCTGGCTCTTGAGCCCAAGCTTTTCCCGTAAAAGCTGAAATTGCTGACACCTGAGACTTTAGAGGTCGTAAACTTAAACCCTTCTCCAGCCCCTTCTGTAAAAATTCCAAAATATTTGATATTGTCATGTCTTTTACTGAAATCTGTCTCTCTTTGAGATATTCCATGAAAACTTTCCATGTTCTTTGATATGCTTTATTTGTCGATGATCTCCGTGAATTCATCATGGTCTCAACTACTGAAGATGGTATTCCTACTTCAACTAATCTATCCCTCTCAAATACCATGCCTTGAGGGCTAGTGCATGGGCTTGTGGATGTCTCACTGGACCCTGTGTTAACAAATTGGGTATGTTTGTCAACTGCATTGGATTGTCTATCACCATCCGCCTGAGTAATGGGTACCATGGTCTCCTTGGCCAATCTGGGATAATCACCACAGCTTCTGCTTGGTCCTGTCTTATCTTCCTTAGTACTCTCGCGATTAATGGAATAGGTGGAAAGACATACAGAAGACCGGTGCTCCAATCCTGTGTCAATGCATCCGTTGCTATTGCCGCTGGATCGGGAAATCTCGAATAAAACCGATGTACCTTCCTGTTCTCTCTTGTCGCCATCAAGTCTATTACTGGTCGTCCCCACCTGTGTACAATCTTTTCGAAAGCTTGTTGACTGATCTGCCATTCGTGTCTGTCTAATCGACTTCGACTCAGAAAGTCTGCTATGCTGTTTTCTCTTCCTGGCAGATAGATCGCTGACAGATCTTGTAGATTGTTCTGTGCCCAAGTCATTACTGGTTTCAATTCCTACATCAATTGAACACTTCTGGTTCCTCCTTGTTTCTCCAGATAACATCTTACTGTCGTGTTGTCCACTCGAACCATTAGTGATTTTCCTTTGAAGAAATGTCCAAAGTTCTGTAGGGCTAATGCTACTGCTCTCAGTTCTCGAACATTTGCTGGAAGTACACTCTCCTTCTGCGACAAGTCCCTTGTGTTACTTCTGCTCTCCAATATGCTCCCCAACCTGTGGAACTGGCATCTGTTGTTATGTCTCCTAACCTTCTGCCTCTTGCCAAATGATTGTCCTTCAACCACCATGTCAATGCTGTCTTCACTCTCCTGGGGATCAAAATCTTCTGTTCCCAATCTTGAGTTCTCACATCCCACTGGGTTAAAAACTCTCTTTGTGGTATTCTTATATTCCATCTTGCCCACTGCAACATGGGTATTGTTGATGTTAAGAGGCCCACCACACTCATGTACTGCTTTGCTGTACACTCTAATCTTTCCATCATCCAACAAATTTTCTGTTTTATCTTTTCTTTCTTTACCTCTGGGATTGTGACTATTGCTCTGCCTGTGCAGAACCTTGCTCCCAGGTATATTAGATCTTGAGAAGGTACTAATTGACTTTTTACTTGGTTGATGACCCAACCATGCTTTTCCAGAAATGTAATAACTAGATTTCGATGTATCTTCAGACTGTGAGGATCTTTTGCCAGGAGAAGAATGTCGTCTAAATAATGATAGACACTGATTCCTTGTCTTCTTAATTGTGCTATTAACGTAATAAGCACCTTCGAAAACACTCTTGGTGACGTTGCCAGGCCGAATGGCAGACAAGTGAATTGAAAATGCTGATTCTTTCCCACTGTGAAACGAAGAAATCTCTGGTGCGCTCTTGCCACTGGGATGTGTAAATACGCATCCTTCAAGTCTATTGACAACATCCAATCTCCTGGACTGATTTCTGGAATTATTGTGAACAATGATTCCATCTTGAATGGTTTCACCATCAGATGTTTGTTGAGTTCTCTCAGATCTAGCACTGGTCTGAAATCTCCTGTTCTCTTTTTTAGCATGAAAATGGGTGAATAGAATCCTGTTCCTTGCTGAGGCTTTGGTACTACTGTAATCGCCCCCTGCTTCTGCAACTGCTCCACATAATTGAAGAGAATTCTCTTCTTCTCCTTGTTGTGTGGAATCTCTGAAATAATCAATTGATCCTTCTGAGGAATCATCTTGAATTCTAGACAGTATCCTTTCTTTATTGTACCTAACACCCACTGATCTGATATTGACTTTGCCCAAACCCCTATAAACTTCGATAATCTTCTGGGGATGTTTTGGGTTTGGGCTGCCTCTATCTCAGAAATATCTTCTTGCGCCTCTTGTTGTTGAGCTTCTGCCTCTTTCAATCCTTGCAGATGTACTTTGACCTTTCTTCCAACTTTGTGGTTGATTATACTCTCTTCCTGGTCGATATGCCTTCTGATCTCTAAACGTTGCTCTACTCCGAAACGATTGTCTCTGTTTATCCGGAAAGGAATCATTTGAGAAGTTTTGTCTGCGCTCCTGCGGCAAAAATACGCTCTTACCTCCTGTTACCTTCTTTATGAGGTCTTCCAATCTAGCGCCAAAAAGCATATCACCTTCGAATGGTATATTGCATAGATTTGCCTTAGAGGCTTTATCTGCATTCCATGACCTAAGCCACAATGCTCTTCTGGAGGCAACCGATAATGTTAGAGCCCTAGATGAGGTCTTTTTTAAATCAATAGATGTCTCTGCTACAAAATCTGTAGCAATCTTGAAATCCGACATAGACTTGATCACCGTCTCTCTATCCACTCTGTGTTTAAGAGATCTCTCTATATTATGTATCCAAGACTGCATTGCTCTTGAAACTGAGGCTAATGCTATCGCTGGTCTGCAAGAAGCCGCTGTGGCTAAATAATTTTTCTTCAGCATGGTTTCCATTTTGCGATCCATAGGATTAGCGAATGAAGAAACATCGTCCACTGGCAGCACTGTTCTCTTAGATAGTCTAGCCACCGCTGCGTCCACCTTAGGAGTCTTTTCCCATATCTTCTCTTGATCTGAAGCAAATGGGTATAATCTCTGGATCTTATTCTGTATTGTAAACCTCGCGTCTGCCTTCTCCCATTCCGCTGTGATGATCTCTTTTATTGTTTCATGTAGCGGAAAAGTTTGCCTTTCTTTTTTAAGGACCTTAAATGGGTTACTCGTAGAGGGTTGTGCCTCCTGCTCCTCTGTTAGCTTTAATTCCTCTCTTACAGCCTTTATCAATGGCTCCACATAAATGAAGTCAAAGATTGGGAACTGTTCCGTCAGATCTTCCTCCTCTAATTCAGATAATTCTCCCTCAGACGAGTCTCTTACAGGCGAGTCCTTTATAGCAAAACATTCTCTCTCCGCTACTCTCTTCCTTGTTTGTTTTATCTTCCCTGCAGTTGAGGCTTCTTTTATGCCTTGTGCTACTGCCTCCTTAATCCAGGACATAATGTCCACAGAATCCGCTGAAGTTTCTCCAGACAACTTCTTTGAACATGCCAAACAAAATTTTGAGTGTCTCACTGCTGGATTCTCACAAGCAGCACACCTTGGCTTTTCTCTTGTTCTTACTGGGGAAGACACACTGATGTAGTATCGAGAGAAGGCAAGAGAGGAGATGGAAGAGAAGAAAGGAGAAGAAAAAAAAAAAAAAATGTACTTTGCTGATATTATACCCTTCTTTTTATTGTGGAAAAACAAAAATAATGGCCCACCTCCTTTCATCTCTGCAAGCTACCTCTGGGCTATGTGAGAGACGCGACTCCATGGCAAAACTGCTGAATAAATAGATAAACGTGAGTATTCTCACCAAACATCATACCATTAGCTGGCTTCTGTGTAGAAAGCATACCGCTTGAATATTCAGCCTCTTGTGCATCCGCTGCCAACCGCTTCGGTGAACAGCCACACGCCGACCTCCCAACTCAGGGTTAGTGCGCGTGGAATCCACTTCCTGGTAACCGTCAGCGCGTCCGCAAGCCCCGCCTACTTTTTGACGTCACCGCTAGCGTCACTGCGGGCTCCTCGCTCCGTTTAACCCTGTGTCAGGCGCCTTTTTCACAACCACCAGGTTTGAGATATATCTTGCGCGTCCCTGCTACCATTACCACCAGGTAAGGTCTATTGCATCCTTCGGATCACGCTCTCTATTACTTGCATAACAAACCACCAGGCATGTATCGCAAGACTCTTTCAGTGGGAAGAAAAAGAAGGGTGAAAGAAAAATTACCCCACTGGATTTGGGAGCCAACAAAGGGTCCCATGGGCCAAATAAAAAGAAAAATAAATTAATTAATTAAAAACTCCGCCAGTCAAACTGTAGGACAGATGAAAAAAAGACAAGGAGGAATGGATGGGGGAGGACTTATATAAACTATAATTAAAAGCTAATTGCTTTGGAATGTGCTCTGTCCAGTCGAAAGTGGGGGGTGGAGATTACCCACTTGTAAAGGATGCCATATTAACCAGGGAAATATATATATGTGTGTGTGTAAATAGCAAAAAAGAATATAAAACAAAATATATAATATATATATATATCATATATATAATATATAAAGAATATATAACAAAAAAATGTGTAAAGAACAATATCTTCAAGCTCCAGCCTCCAGAAAAATGCACATTTCCCCCCTGTTGCAGCTCAGTAAGTCCAGGCACCAACTCACCTACAATCTGATTTATTCATTGGTGGAATTTCTCAGCAAGCCTAGCAAAGGCAATTTCTGCTAAGGTGTGTAGAAATCTTATCACCTGTGTTAATCTTACAATAACTGGAGTGATTTTCACAAGTATAGCAATTCATTTCATCATTATGTCTGATAGTCATATCAGTAATCAGTCATTACATTACATGAAATTAATTCATTATTAAATTAACTTATAATACATTTATAAGTATCATTGTTCCTAGTAGACTGATTTCCATAATGACAACGATTTTCACTTTATTTGGTGACAATTCTGGTGCTAGTCTGAAGTAAACCCTACAAATAGCGATGGGCGAATTTATTCACCAGGCGCGAATTTGCGGCGAATTTGCGCGATTCGCCACGAATTTGCGCAATTCGCCGCCAGCAAATAAATTCCCAAAATGGCCTGCGTAAAAAAAAATGGACGCCGGCATCAAAAACGAGATGCCGGCGCCGTTTCGCAAATTTTTCCCCGTTTCGCAAATTTCGCGGGAAATTCGTTCTTACAAAACAACATGAGTGCTATGCCATTTTTTTTCCTGAGGTAATTCATTATTACTGTCCATCGCACTTTGTAAACTGGTGCGAAAACATAAAAGTTTCTTTGTTGACCTAGTACAAGTATGGGAAACTCGTTATCCAGAAATCTCCGAATTAGGGGAAGGCCGTCTTCATAGACTCCCTTTTATCCAAATAATCCAAATTTTTAAAAATGATTTCCTTTTTCTCTGTAATAATAAAACAGTAGCTTGTTCTTGATCCAAACTAAGATATAATTAATCCTTATTGAAAGCAAAACCAGCCTACTGGCTTTATTTAATGTTTACATGATTTTCTAGTAGACTTAAACTGGCCATAGATGTTGAGATTTTTAAAAGATCCGATCATCATCGTAAGACCACGATTATCTCGAAACGATTGTACGAATTGTCCATCAACTAAAAAGACCAATTTGCCAGGAAAACAAAGGGGAGCTGCCTGCTTGGCCCTGCAAACATAGATAGATTGCACTGGGACCGACAAAGATTTTTTGACCTGGCCGATCAATTTCCTGACAGATGTCGGCCGAAAAATCGTAAGATGTACGATCGTTCGAATCCCACTAACCGCACGATAATTTCGAAGGATTGGTCGGACTTTGCTAAAATCGGTCATTCGGCAAGAGAAATCTTTGCGTCTATGGGGAACTTTAAGGTATTATTACGCAAAGATCTTTTATATGGAAAACTCTACATAACAGGTCCCATACATCGATGATTATTATTGTGCTTTACTGATCTTTATCTAGTCTTTTACAGAGGATATTTAATAAATCCATATGTTGCCCACCACCAAAGAGAAGAAGTGCTTGTGATATAGATAAGGGGCATATAGAGATATGGAAATCCTGACCAAATGATAAAATAAAATAAGGGGACTTTAATTTAAAAAGTCTGATAGATACTGAAACAAGCCAATTTAGGACCCACTGCAGAGGCAGAATTTTCATTATATTTTAGCTCCCATCAACAGAAAATATAATCATGAAATCAGGGAATGTGTGTTGTTAATATGAATGTATATATAGTTGAGTTCAGCTCAACAGAACCACCAGCTTTCTGCCCAGAAATCCAGTAGTTGAAGTAGTTGCCTCTAAAGCTGCCTATGGCAGGGTATAATGAGCACTTAATGTGCAGACCCAGGAATATGATCATTAATGACATTGTACTAATATCAACTATAAATATCAGGATATTTGCCCTTAGCTCAGCAGTACCTTTCCGTGTCAGGTCTCTGACCCATTTACTATACTGTTGATGCCAAAAGTGAATGTCTGCCCCGTTACACTTGGTTGCATCTCAGTGCTCACATAGGTTGGACTACAAATATACTGATATACAAATATACTCTTTTTAGAGCAGTGACTAGCAGGGACCAGCTCCTTCTTTATAGACTACAAATGTAAACAGTACTCATACCAACTGGATGAACCATATATGATTTTGTGAAACCACAGCAAAAAATCACCATTTGGTCAGTTTTGCTTGTGACAAAAAAGGTTGCGTAGAAGACAAAAAGGTTGTGTGGTAGACAAAAAGGTTTCATGTTATATTATCCTTCCCTTTCCTTCCACATTAAGCTATAGGATTTGAGCAATTGGGATTTGAGCACCAAGATATCTGGCTCTAATATATTTTGGTACAAAGAAGTCGCCCATAGACAAATGTTTTGCTGTTACACAAATTTTCCTATAGCAAATTTCCGGCAAAGCAAAACAGGACAGATTCGAGTATTACTAGTCATGATAAAGAAATGGACACCCAAAGGTATGGCTGCACTGAGGGCAGGAGAATGGCGGTTAAATTGAATTCTTGACTTTCTGTTAATTCTTATTATTTTTTATTGCGACATGTCACTAACACTATGAGAGTTACAGATTATTTGGTATTTGATCAGTTGGTATTTAAATCGTTTACGTATGGGTTTTATTATCCAGGAACTCCTTATCCACAAAGCTCCAAAGTACTGGAAGGTTATCTCCCATCGGCTTCATTCTAATGAAATAATTTACAAAAATATTTTCCTTTTCTCTGTAATAATAAAACAGTACCACGTACTTGATCCCAACTAAGATACAATTAATCCTTATTGGAGGCAGAAAAATAACGATTGGGTTTAATTAATGTTTAAATTATTTTTTAGTAGATATGGAGATCCAAATTTTGGAAAGACCCCTGTAAAAACGCAGGTCCCGAACATTCTGGATAACAAGTTCCATACCTGTATTAGAAATTTGTGTAAATTCACCAGCTCTCCTGCTGATACATTTTTATTTTAGAAGCAGCACTGTAGCATCTGTATAGGAGAGCTCTAAATATGAAATTATAAAGTAGCTTCACTTCACATAAAACTAAATACATCTTGGCAGCGAAGATGTTATTTATAGCGAGAAGCATGATTTAGTTTGACATTTTCAATAACATCCAAATCCCGTACTTTGAAAGTGCTTTTCAAGACCACCTGCTTGGTTTCCTCGCCCTGTGGCCTCTGTCTGCCCTGGAGTTGACAGATAAGTCCTGAACATCCTCTATAAAAGGAAACAGAGATCCATGACATTCGCACCAGGATCTCTAGTATAATATCAGAGCCAGGACATCCTAAAATAAAAATCGTTCAAAAATAGACCTTTAGGCGGAAGATGGCATGGCTTAAAGTAAACAATGCACTTGTCAGTGGACTCGGTGGGAATAGTGAAGCCCCGATATCTGTTCACAGGTGCAACGAGACTGCTGCGTACACATGGACAAGAGAGGCACAATCACTGAGGTCACATAGAGAACCCTACAGGAAAACTTGGAGGAAAACAGGAAGACATTTTATATCATATTTTTTTTTGTACAGTAATCAGGGCATACTATTATTGTGCTATTATATTTTGGCTTTCCTTTGGGTAAAAATAATCTTCAACATTTTCCATGATCTTTGCACCTTACTATTCTCATTGTAAATTGCTTTCAAATATGACCTTAACTAGGTCAATACCAGACACCTTCCATTCTGTTTCCTTCAGACTATCAGTGTTTGGGGAAAGAGCCAGATGTGCAAAGAAACCTATTAGAGGAAAGGAATAGGTGTGGTGGCCTCAAACCTTGCAAATTACAGATTTGTTTATAAGCTCCTGTTTTCTTTGGCAAGATATATTTAATTTCTTGTCCTGAAGAAACCAGACAGTCTTGAGGAATCTGAAGGTTTATAAAGCGACACACAATATAAACCTTTGCATTCTTTAAAGGGATCCTGTCATCGGAAAACATGTTTTTTCAAAATGCATCAGTTAATAGTGCTACTCCAGCAGAATGCTGCACTGAAATCCATTTCTCAAAACAGCAAGAGCAAACAGATTTTTTTATATTCAATTTTGAAATCTGACATGGGGCTAGACATTTTGTCAATTTCCCAGCTGCCCCTGGTCATGTGATTTGTGCCTGCACTTTAGAAGAGAAATGCTTTCTGGCAGGTTGCTGTTTTTCCTTCTCAATGTAACTGAATGTGTCTCAGTGAGACATGGGTTTTTACTATTGAGTGTTGTTCTTAGATCTACCAGGCAGCTGTTATCTTGTGTTAGGGAGCTGCTCTCTGGTTACCTTCCCATTGTTCTTTTATTTGGCTGCTGGGGGAGAAAAGGGAGGGGGGTGATATCATTCCAACTTGCAGTACAGCAGTAAAGAGTGATTGAAGTTTATCAGAGCACAAGTCACATGACTTGGGGCAGCTGGGAAAATGTTTTTCCCATGACAGTATCCCTTTAAGACTGTCAAACCTTGCACAAAACAGGTACGGGATCCAAAAACTCGTTATCCAGAAAGCTCCAAATTACATGAAGACCATTGCCCATAGACTCCATTTTAATCAAATAATTACAATTTTTAAAAATGATTTCCTTTTTCTCTGTAATAATAAAACAGTAGCTTGTACTTGATCCAAACTAAGATATAATTAATCCTTATTGGAGAAAAAACAGTCTATTGGGGTTATTTAATGTTTAATTGATTTGTTTCTAGACTTATGGAATGGAAATTCAAATTATGGAAATATTCCTTATCCGGGAAAACTCCAGATCCACGAGCATTCTGGATAACCGATCACAGACCTGTATAACAAAGGGTGTCTATTGCTGTATTTTGCCTGATTTCTAAGAACGTTTCATATGTTGCAAAAAGGAAACTTATGGCTATAGGCGGTCATGGCATGAGCAATAACAAGGTCAAACTCAGCAGTGTTCATTTTTTCTTTTTTATTATTTTTTCCTTATTCTTCCGACAACTTCCAGCTTTCAAATGGGGTTAACTGACCCTATGTAAAGGCTGTAAGGCCCAAAATGTATTACTGTTATGTTTTATGACTCATCTTTTTATTCAGGCTATCACATATTCATATTCCAGGCTCTTATTCAAATCAGACAAGGGAAAGTTGTGCTCACCACTAGTTTTTAAAATCATTAGGCGGGGGTGCAATGAGGGTGTGACCACAAAATACATATAGACAAATACAAGATTCCTCTGCACTCAACCCATTATCAATATATTTAAGACAGAGACATTTTGTGCATACTGCTACTGAAAAATGCCTTACCCTTTAAACAAAACAGGGATTGTTTGTCCATATATTGCAATATATTTAAGCTGGCCAACTACGTCAAAGTCATCCCATATCTGGCCAGTCCTATGCTCAATTTTCATTTGATTCATTAAGAATTCTATGGTTTCATTATACATTTTATAAAAGGGACGAATACGTTTTACCTGCAACTTACTAGCTGCTTTCAAAGTAAATCTCCCAAACTTGGCTGCCCTTTTATTGGACACCAGTGGGATCACCTGACTATAGTTGGAGGGGGTGGGAGCTACAACATGGAGCTGGTCACTGCTCCTGTAGAACTATAACAAACTAGAGAGGTACATTTCCTGAAGAAAATGTGAGTGGTGCTTGCCGTGGCAAAACTCAGGCCCCCCATATATGTTGGGTGTCTTGCCCAGTCGCCCCTGGTGCCTAGAGAGTACACAAAGTCGGTAGAATCCGGATTAAACCGGTGAAATTTAAAGCCAACCAAATTTTACCATTGAAATCAATCCAAACAAACTGGCTATTTTTGGCTCCGCCCACTTTTAAAAATTTGCAACCCAGTCACCAAATGGACCAAGTTTGCGCACTCTTACATTAACAGTGTAAGAATGACAGGAATTTAAATATTCCCATTGAATAGCGTTAGGTAAAATTTGATTGGCTGTCTTAAGCTCCGCCCATTTTTCTGAATTTTAACCCCAGTTACCTAGTCATGGTCAGTGCCAAGTTTGGGGCCTCCGGTTTTAAAACTGTGAGAACGGCGGTAATCAAAAATTTTACATTGAAGTCAATAGGTGAAAACGGATTGGCTGTTTATGGCTCCACCCACTTTTCCTAAATTTTGACCGCAGTCACCCAGTGAGTAATTGAGCCAAGTTTGGTACACCTAGCATTTAAACCGTGATAATAGCAGCAGTTTATCATTTTTCATTAAGGTCAAAGGCTGAAATCTGATTGGCTGTTGTTGCCCCGCCCCTTTTTTTCCTAATTGTGAACCACAGTCACTCAGTGACTAACATACCAAAGTTTGGGAATGCTGTCATTTAATGTGTAAAAATGGCAGCATTTCTATTTTTTTCTATTGAAAATCAATGAATGAAATTTGATTGGTTGTTGGTGGCTCCGCCCACTTTTTCTAAACTTGAAGTGGAAACCCCCAGCGACCACATTTGTAATATTCAAGGTCCCTGACATCAATACTGAGAGAATGGCAGCCTTCTTAATTGTTCCCATTAAAACCAATCAAAGAAATCTGATTGGTTGGTTTTGGCTCCACCCACTTTTCTTAATTTTAATCCCAGTCCCCCAGTGATCAACTGTGCCAACTTTGAGGAGGCTGCCATTAACCGTCTAAGAGCGGCAGCAGTTTAAAATTTTCCTATTTAATTGAATGGCTGAAATTTGATTGGCTGTTGTAGACTCCGCCCACTTTTTGTAAATTTTGGCCGCAGTCACCCAGTGACCCACGGTGCCAAGTTTGGGAGCTCTGGCTTTATTACTGTGAGAATTACAGCTGTTTACATTTTCTCATTGAAGTCAATAGGGAAAATCTGATTGGTTGTTTGCGGCTCCGCTCACTTTTTTGGGTCCCCAAAATAGGACAGAAAAGTCACAACACCCCATTCCCGAATAAGCTGAACGGTTTGACACCTCATTCATGGGTCTGCGACAAACTAATTATTCGATAAATTCCCCATTATAAGTCAATGGGGCAAATTTGGGGACCTCTCCTGCCCCGGGGGTAAAACTTATACCCTCGTGTGGGGTATCATCTGACACAGGTCGCAAACCTCTTCAAATGTGGTAAATATAACGTTTCTACAAGATTCCCTCTCTGCGCTAGAATCCGTCAAAAGTTGGCCTCAATGTTAATCTATGGGACTTTTCGGGGTGGTTAATTGCCCCCGCAAGGGGCAATTAACCACCCACCCCTTAGAAAAGTCATACCACCCCATTCCCGATTAAGCCGCACGATTTGACACCTCATTCATGGGTCTAGGACAAACGGTGCGGGACTAGTTACGCGCCAAACTTTCATACGGAAGAAGAATAAAAATAAGTTTGCAAGATAACAGTAGTGATGCTTTGCTTCGCAAGCACCACTAACAAGGGAAAGTTGTGCTCACCACTAGTTTTTAAAACCATTAGGTGGGGGTGCAATGAGGGTGTGACCACAAAATACATATAGACAAATACAAGAGTCCTCTGCACTCAACCCATTATCAATATATTTAAGACAGAGACATTTTGTGCATACTGCTACTGAAAAATGCCTTACCCTTTAAACAAAACAGGGATTGTTTGTCCATAGATTGCAATATATTTAAGCTGGCCAACTACGTCAAAGTCATCCCATATCTGGCCAGTCCTATGCTCAATTTTCATCTCATTCATTAAGAATTCTATCAAACAAAATCCCTGTTTTGTTTAAAGGGTAAGGCATTTTTCAGTAGCAGTATGCACAAAATGTCTCTGTCTTAAATATATTGATAATGGGTTGAGTGCAGAGGACTCTTGTATTTGTCTATATGTATTTTGTGGTCACACCCTCATTGCACCCCCGCCTAATGGTTTTAAAAACTAGTGGTGAGCACAACTTTCCCTTGTTTGTTATAGTTTATACAGGAGCAGTGACCAGCTCCATGTTGTAGCTCCCACCCTTCCCAGCTATAGTCAGGTGATCCCACTGGTGTCCAATAAAAGGGCAGCCAAGTTTGGGAGATTTACTTTGAAAGCAGCTAGTAAGTTGCAGGTAAAACGTATTCGTCCCTTTTATAAAATGTATAATGAAACCATAGAATTCTTAATGAATCAAATGAAAATTAAGCGTAGGACTGGCCAGATATGGGATGACTTTGATGTAGTTGGCCAGCTTAAATATATTGCAATATATGGACAAACAATCCCTGTTTTGTTTAAAGGGTAAGGCATTTTTCAGTAGCAGTATGCACAAAATGTCTCTGTCTTAAATATATTGATAATGGGTTGAGTGCAGAGGAATCTTGTATTTGTCTTATTCAAATCAGTACATTGTTGCTATGGAAAATTGGACCCTAGCAACCGGATTGCTGAAATTGCAAACTGGAGAGCTGCTGAATAAAAAGCTAAATAACTCACAAACCACAAATCATAAAAAATGAAAACCAATTGCAAATTCTACAATATCATTACTTCATACTCAAAGTTAATTTAAAGGTGAACAACCCCTTTAACACTAGTATTGGGGTGCTACAGGCATTCTCTGGGTCATCTAAGGTTTCTTGCAGTAGGAATTTTCTCCCGTGAGTCCTATTTTTCAAAATTTGAATCTGTGAAATGTTCCAATTTTTTTTCGAATTAGAATAGACTGGAATTTTTTCAAAACTCGAATGTTTGCTTATTTCTTAAAAAACTTGTTTGAATAAAACACATTTTTTTGCATCCAGTTTGTAATCTCATTATCAAACTTTTTAAAAAATTCAAAAAAATTAAAAAAACTTGAATTGAAAAAAAAAATGGCTGAACTCCATTGTCCTCTACACAAACGTTAACAGTGAAGCAGAGCACACTCTGGTATCTTCACAGAGAACGCACAAACGTGCAAGCTTTTAAAGTTTTCCATTTGAGTTTTTCCAGATTTTTGTGTTTAATAAATACCAAGCATTCCATCTCTTGAAACTATAATCCCAATTACGAGTTTTGGCTCAAAAAAGAAAAATTGCTGCAAAGATTTTAAGTGTGCGCACTTCCTGTGGCGGTTAGAGTGTGGCGTGCTATACCCCAGTTCCTTATTTACTGCCATTAAAATATATTCTCCAGACAATACTACTGACACATTAGATACATAGATATTGTAGTTCTGCCAGTTTTACAGCAGATGTCAGTGTTTACTTAAACTTAAAGGCTATAGAATTGTCAGAGGTCTTTTTCCTGGCAATGGCAAATCAGGAGAGCCACAATTTTTGTATAATATACATGTATAATGAATTGTAATTTTCTCTACATTCATTTTATCAGTACATTGAAAATTGCACATTCTCTCCAATACACATTCTTATTAATACTGTTTCCAATAATTTGTGTTGATTTATAAAAACACATACTCCTTACTCTTCCACAAGGCTTTTAAGAATCCACTAGAGGGCAGTGCTTGAATGTGTTTAAATTTAACATATTGGTATAAACTTGTTAATGGAGCAACAAAGGCTCCATTGGTCTAACCCTGCCTTACTCCCAGCAACTCATCCCTGTAATACAGTGAAACTGTTTTCCTGAGCCTTTTCATTCTTTCTTTAAAGGGATACTGTCATGGGAAAAAAACATTTTTTCAAAATGAATCAGTTAATAGTGCTGCTCCAGCAGAATTCTGCACTGAAATCCATTTCTCAAAAGAGCAAACAGATTTTTTTATATTCAATTTTGAAATCTGACATGGGGCTAGACATATTGTCAATTTCCCAGCTGCCCCAAGTCATGTGACTTGTGCTCTGATAAACTTCAATCACTCTTTACTGCTGTACTGCAAGTTGGAGTGATATCACCCCCCTCCCTCCCCCCCCCCCCAGCAGCCAAACAAAAGAACAATGGGAAGGTAACCAGATAGCAGCAGCTCCCTAACACAAGATAGCTGCCTGGTAGATCTAAGAACAACACTCAATAGTAAAAACCCATGTCTCACTGAGACACATTCAGTTACATTGAGAAAGAAAAACAGCAGCCTGCCAGAAAGCATTTCTCTCCTAAAGTGCAGGCACAAGTCACATGATCAGGGGCAGCTGGGAAATTGACAAAATGTCTAGCCCCATGTCAGATTTCAAAATTGAATATAAAAAAATCTGTTTGCTCTTTTGAGAAATGGATTTCAGTGCAGAACTCTGCACTATTAACTGATGCGTTTTGAAAAAAAAATTCGCATGACAGTATCCCTTTAAAAGGAAAATCACTAGGACAAATTGCTTGGGAATTTGCTTGAGATACCCAGGCATGGGCATTTTTTTGCGGCGACTTTTCCAACCAAGCAACTTTTTTTTAGAGCACAACACATTGGAGTCTATGGGCACATTTTTCCAAACCTGGGTAAATAATGTAATTAATTACTACCCACCTTCCAATCATGATTGGAACAGTACTAATAAGAGTGTGTATTGGAGAAAATGTGCAATTTTCAATGTACTAATGAAATGAATGTAGAGAAAATTACAATTCATTATACATGTATATTATACAA
Source organism: Xenopus laevis (assembly GCF_017654675.1). Classification (NCBI taxonomy): domain Eukaryota; kingdom Metazoa; phylum Chordata; class Amphibia; order Anura; family Pipidae; genus Xenopus; species Xenopus laevis. Next base: position 122,946,191 of record NC_054381.1, read on the forward strand.
AAATTGTGACTCTCCTGATTTGCCATTGCCAGGAAAAAGACCTCTGACAATTCTATAGCCTTTAAGTTTAAGTAAACACTGCTGTAAAACTGGCAGAACTACAATATCTATGTATCTAATGTGTCAGTAGTATTGTCTGGAGAATATATTTTCATGGCAGTAAATAAGGAACTGGTGTATAGCACTCCACACTCTAACCGCCACAAGAAGTGCGCACACTTAAAATCTTTGCAGCAATTTTTCTTTTTTGAGCCAAAACTCGTAATTGGGATTATAGTTTCAAAAGATGGAATGCTTGGTATTTATTAAACAAAAAAATCTACACTAATGCTTGATACACTAAATCAGTCTTCATCTCAAGCTGGCCAGGTCTGGTGAGGTTTGGTGAGATTTCCAAATGGGCAGATCTTTTCCAGATATATGCCCACCTTAAAGGGGGCAATATTGGGCTGATCAGATAACAACATCAGGCATACAGTCCAATGGGATTTTTAAACCTGCACAATCACTACGTGACTGATATTGGCTCGTAGGCCGATTGAAGTGCCAAATACTTGGTCTAAACTCTAAAGGGGAGGAATTGCCATCTTAAATCTGCCCTTGTATGGCCACTTTTACTTGCTTGACAAAGGGGTACTACCCCGAAATGTTGCACAACTGCAAATAAATACGCAAGGGTTTTTCCCTGCTTGAATCAGCCATGAGTGCCAGTGAATTTCTTGGAACTGTCTGGGAGGGTGCCGACCCCTCTATCACCGTGCACCAGGCGATATCTACAGAAGGCCAGGGTGTGCGAGCGGGCCATAAACTCCACCTTTACTTAGCTGTAATGCACATTAAGGGGGTTATTTATTAAACTGTGAATGCCATTATCCCAAAAAATTCATGTTTTTTTTTAACTATAAAATCCGAATTTTTAGTGGGAAAATAAACTACAAATTTTTCGGGATTTATTATACCCAAGGACGGAAAAAGTCCGGCATCTCAGAACTGGCGAGGTTGCATATAAATCCCGAAGATATCTTTATCTTCACTGTGTTTTGTGCAATAATCCGAAGATTTTATTGTTTTTGGGCAAAAATCAGAAAAAAATCAGAAAAATTCATATGATTTGTTTTTTTCACGATTTTATCAGGTTTTTTTTACCACACAGGAAATTTTTGGGAAAATGTATTCATAAATATGGGGAAAAAAAACAGTGCGAATTTGGTCAGAGCAGTTCTCAGAAATGAATTCGGACTTTGATAAATGAGCCTCTCCAATTTATTTAATTATTATGTACAGTATAAATGTGCTAGTCACAGATTGTGGAGGAAGCAGAAATTCTGTTTATAACTATATTTATAGCCCAGCCTGTTGCATATGAGTAACTAAAACAAGCAATCCCAGTGACTGGGTCAATAGACAAGCTACAAAGGTGTGGCAGCCTCAGGTACCGTTGCTAGAGTCTGGCGCAACGTAGAACAAACATCAAGGCTTTCAGTCAGATCAGTAATTAATTCTTCATAACAGCTAAGGAAGGAAGGAGAGCAAGTCACTCTCGGCTCTGATTCGGTGCTGTGGAAAACAGGTACCCTGTCATTTTCCATTACTATCCCTTGGAAAGGTGCCTTCTGCAGGGAAAGCCAGGGAATGATGCTGTAGTTGGCTTGATTGTGTTTGTATGCAGGAGTAAGAAGCACAGGCATGTACTGTGTGTTTAGCTTTAATGAGACAGGATGGTATTGCCTAAAGGCCGTCTCCTATAGACTCCAAATACACTGAGAGGGTTTCACTTCATTACTCAGCTCAGCCTTCCCTCCCTGTCTTATAAAGGTTTGCCCCAAGAACATTATAAAGAATAATGTACCACCTATTGTATAAAGTATAAGGAATATAACAGTACAGTTATGGGACCTGTTATCCAGAATGCTCGGGACCTGGGGTGTTCTAGATAAGGGTTATTTTTTCCATACACAAGGTCTACTTAAAATTATTTAAACATTAAATAAACCCAATAGGCACATTTTGCTTCCAATGAGGATGAATTATATCTAAGTTTAGATCAAGTACAGAGAAAAGGGAAATCATTTTTAAAAATTGTAATTATTTGATTAAAATGGAGTCTATAGGACTTCCCCTAATTCCCCTAATTCCCCTAATTCAGAGATTTCTGGATAACAGGTTTCCGGATCCCTACCTGTATTAGAAGTCTACAAGTAGTTCCATGATCATATAAAAGCATGTGGCCTCAGGAGTCATGTAACTACTTGGTGACTTCTTATTTCCTCTTATTTTACAATAGAGGGTTCATTATTCGTTATGATACATATATATATTTATATATATATAGTTTAATGAAACTGTCCTTTTTTACAGAATTTAAGGAAATATAAATCTATGAAACTTTCAAATAAATATTAATGACATCTTTTAAATGGGGTACTTCATATACTCTAGTAAACTATAGTGATATACTGGGACAATTTGCACTTGGTATTTATTTTTGTGTTTTTTAATGATGTTACTTTTTGTTCAGAAGCTCTCCAGGTTCTCTCCAATCTAGGAATTTCAGTAGCTATCTGGTTGCTAGGACTCAATTTACCCCAGCAACAGGCAGTTGTTTGAATGAAGATAGGGCCTGAATAGAAAGAAAGGAAATAAAAAGTAACAATAGCAATAAAATTGTAGCCTCGCAGTTTTATTTTGACTGTTTTTTTTTTTGAGTCAGTGACCCACATTTAAGTGAAATGTGAAAAGGGTGAGTTATTTAAAAACTCTAAAAAAAAAATTAAGACTAAAAGAAAGCTTGTTAACATTTTGTAACATTCTCAAAATGGTGGATGTACCGAATCCAGGATTCAGTTCGGGATTCGGCCAGGATTCTGTCTTTTTCAGTGGGATTCGGCCGAATCCTTGTATATGGCCAAACCAAATCCGAATCCTAATTTCCATATGTAAATTAGGGGGCACATTTACTTAGGGTCGAATATCGAGGGTTAATTAACCCTCGATTTTCGACTGTCGAAGTTAAATCCTTCGACTTTGAATATCGAAGTCGAAGGCTTTGCCGCAATTCGTTCAATTTTATGATCGAAGGAAAAATCTAACGATTCGAAGGATTTTAATCCATCGATTGAACGATTTTCCTTCGACCAAAAATTTGTTAGGAAGCCTATGGGGACCTTCCCCATAGGCTAACATTGCACCTCGGTAAGTTTTACTTGGTGAAGTAGGGGGTCAAAGTTTTTTTTAAAGAGACAGTATTTCGATTATCGATTGGTCGAATAGTCGAAAGTTTTTTTAGTTCGAATCATTGGATTTGAAGTCGAAGTCGTAGTCGAAGGTTGAAGTAGCCCAAAAAAACGTTTGAAATTCGAAGTATTTTTTCTTCTATTCCTTCACTCGAGCTAAGTAAATGTGCCCCCAGGTGTGGGAAGGGAAATCACTGGCTTGTTGTCTTAAAACAAGAAAGTAAAACATTCTTTTCCCACTTTTTCCTTTCCTGCCTCTAATTTGCAAATGCAAAAGATTCAGATTCTGTTCGTTATTCGACTGAATCTTTTTACAAAGGATTTGGGGATTCAACGGAATTCTAAATAGTGGATTCAGTGCATCCCTACTCAAAATTAACTAAAGGTGATCTTTCTCTTTCAACTCTCTTCTCTTCAACCCAATTGCACTGGGGTGCCTACGTCTTAATAAATATAAAGTTTGGATTTTTACTCTACTGCACTATTCAGAGATGCCATCAGAAGCCTCTTTTCCGTAGGTCTGTTAATCACCTACTTCTGCTGCAGGAGTCAGAAACAGCAGTGCAGAAAACAGTTAGGGGACAAATACTGCTTTTATTGAAAACCACTGAACATTTTCATTGAATGTGTATTTAAAAGTTGCTTAGGGTTGCAATTTCTTTCATTATACAAAAAATAATAATAGTTTTTCGGAAAACTGCTAATACAGGTATAGGATCCATTATCTGGAAACCCGTTATCCAGAAAGCTTCCGAATTACGGAAAGGTCGTCTCCCATAGACTCCATTTTATCCAAACTTTTGAAAACAGTTCTCTGTAATAATAAAACAGTACCTTGTACTTGATCCCAACTAAGATATAATTAATCCTTATTGGATGCAAAACCAGCCTATTGGTTTTATTTAATGTTTACATGATTTTCTAGTAGACTTAAGGTATGAATATCCAAATTATGGAAAGATCCGTTATCCGGAAAGCCCCAGGTGATGAGAATTCTGGATAAAAGATCCCATACCTGTATATTCAAACTATTCCTAGTTAGAAAAACTTCACTGACATCAATTTTATGTGGGAAGGGGGGATATTCAACCTGAATCACCCCCTCTGCTATGGAACTAAAATCCCATAATGCTCAGCATGCCAAATGTAGCTGTATAACAGTAGGAGGAATACCTCTGAAATCACTGGCTTTTACTCTAATGCTGGGAGATGGGATGCTCTTCTGGCTTTGAGAGGCATGGTGGGAACTGTAGTTCTGCAATGTATGGAGGCTGCAGGATATCATGATCAGGAATCAATGTGGCACATAATAATGTATATTATAGGGAATAATCAGTTAAATCCATATCAGTGGCAAGTGCATCCTGCTATGCATATCTCTAAACACTGCAAAACATTTCCTGGCCCCGCTGAATCATAAGGCAAATATTCTCAGGCTTAATTAAGCTTTCAAAGAGTATTTCATAAGATGAATTATCTCTCTTCAGCACCATGGCAAAGCCAGGCAGGTTCTGTTTATATTTGCTTTGCGCATACCAACTGAATAACGTTACTAAATCATAGCAAATACATTTGCGTCCTTAGAAACATATCCCGACAGGTTTATCAGGCAAACAACACATGATGGATGGCTCATGACAGCTCATTTGACTTTTATGATGATTGTTTTTTTTCCTCTAAATTAGTCATATAGAAGTTTATATGCATATTACACAGGCCCTTACATTCCAAGAGTCAACAAGATATTCTGTGGCATAGGAATCACATCTCCTTTTAAATGGGACATTGAATCCATATACTGTACCTCTAGTGGAGAGAAAGTTGCACTACATAGTGCTTTATTCATATTCTTTTTCAAAGTTCCCCCCCCCCAAAAAAAGCAATGGAAATAAGCACAATGTGCAACTTTGTGAACACTTTTAGAATTCACTTTAATTTGTATTTTTTTTAATGTTCGCTCCTGTAGTTAAATCCAGCATCGCTGGAGGACCAGTTGCCCAGGGCTTTATTCTCAATGCAGGAGGCTTCTCCAGTGAGAAACTCTTGCCTCAGTGCCCTATGTACTCTCAGGTGGCTATTTACTAAACCTCAAATTCATCTGGTCTGGCTTTATTTTGAAAAAAAAAAAATTTTTTTGAGATTTATTATACCACGATGCGGCAAAAATCCAGAATCCAAAAATCCGACATCTCAGACCTGGGCGGTCCTTTATGAGTCAATCTCTATTTGAAGTTATCGTGGTTTGTGCAGGGTTTAGCCAAAAAATCCCCAAAATTTGGGGTTTTCAGGCAAAAACCTGAAAAAATCAAGTGATACGGGAAAAAAGTCAGAAAAAATTGGACAATTCGGGTTTTCTCAATCCGATTAATTTTAGTTTTTAAATTATAAATAAGATCAAATCGGGGCAAGGAAGTTTGGTTGTGGTATTTTTTTAAAGAAAATAATGAGATCAATTCAGAAATTTTGTAAATAACCCCCTCGAAGTCATGACTGCTCTGGCCTCTATTAGCATCCTAGGCAGGAAGCTTCTGATTGGAGAGGCCTCATGCATAGAGAATTAAGCACTGGAGCCACTGATATGACAGTGATCTAGACCTAGTTCTGACTATTGCAAATCAAAAGGGCTACTGGGGTTGTCACAGCGCTGTGCTAGACTGGAGGACTTCAAAAACCATCATAATGCTTTGCTGAGCTCTGTAGGGATAAAACACAATCACAATCTCAGCATTGCTGTGTGTGAAAAACACTTGTAGGGATGTGATCATTTAGACACCCTCACATAATATTGGCAGGCACATCCTAAAGGTTTTAGACACCTAAATGGGTCCTAATAGGGACTTGTGTCATTGTGCTGCTTATGTAAGCCCCTGTAGTTTTCACAGTGTACTGTAGATGGCACTGTGCTATAGTATAAAGGTCTAGGTAACCATGTGGTCTGGGTCCATTGCTTTAACCCTTACTAAGCAGGTAGGAAGGGAATGGGTAGTGGAACCTAGGTGCTTAGGCCCTAGTAAAGTGGATAGCTAAACTCTGTCATAGATCAGGAGTAATAGATAGGTTATATAGTTGAGCAGCTCAAGGCTCCGATGAGGAGAGTCAGAGGGATTAAGATCCCGGGTACTAATAACCCAGAAATAGGGACTAAGTGCATAGACTTAGGAATGGTAGAATTTCCTCTGGGTTCCACTTAGGGCACAGGCTGAAAGCTGGGGTACCTTCTCAGTTGCTGCTTAACTACTGCTGTAACTGTTCCTTGCCTGCAGGGATCAAGCTGTGTTCTTGGTGATTAGCACATTGTTACAGTTACACTACACCCTGCCTCCACGCGGTTGCGAGGCTTTGCATCTGAGAAAAAGGTCTCATCCATGGCACAATTATATTTGAAAGTAAGCTCATAATAGAGACGGTGTCACTCAATTTATAATAGCGCTACACAGTAATGCAAAACTTTGCCGTCTCAATGCTGTCGAGATCATGTAGAACTGGAAAATCTCCTTCTTTAATTCAAGCTTTTAGAGGTTTTCTGGGTTTTTGTTTGTATTTGCATGGAAAATTAGAGGATTTTGTGATTTTTGTGATTTTGTGAAATTAGGATGTTTTAATAAGATACTTGGCATTTGTGATTTTGGAGCAAATTATTTTTTTCGTTATTTGCAAAGCCTCTAAAACCACTAAAATCAGAATGTTGATGGGCCTCTCAATGTTGTTTATAATAAGTGTTTTGCCATTATTTTTGCATTTCGACAGGTGAATTTATAAAGCACCAACATATTCCGCAGCACTGTACGATAAAAAGCTGTACGCATATGGGACCTGTTATGCAGAATTCTGGGGGTCTGGGATTTTCCAGATAAGAGATCTTGCTGTAATTTGGATCTCCATACTTTGTCTGCTGTTCAGGTTTTTTTTCTTTTCCTTATGGACTAGGCCTATTTACTTTTTTCATGAGCCATTTAAATTGTGTGTTGAATTGAGGAACTCAAAGCTATCTAATTTTGTTCTTAACCTGCATTTAAGGAGGTAGAATAAATATATTAAAAATAGTTTAGTGCAGTTCCCTACTCCGTATTGTTGGTGGCAGCAACACCTAGTTGCTGAGGTTGGTGGTGTGCAGGGAAAGATGGGGCGGGTTGTGCTCAAGGCTGGATGATTTCTATGGGTTCTTACATATTTTGGCCTGGCAAAGAGATGCAAAAATGTATTTCTTAGGTTGCAAAGGGGCAGGGTTGGGTGGATTTTTGGTAGGGTATTGGCATACTGAGTGTGGTGATCTGGATCAGGGGTGTCACCATACATGCTAGGGGCATTTTTTCATTATCATTACTGATGTTCCTACCTTCAGTCTCTTAAAGGGGACCTGTCACCCAGTCATACAAATCTGTACAATAAAAGCCCTTTTTAAACATGAAACCCAAATTATTTTTTATATTAAAACATCCATACTTGTTATAAACTCATTTAAAAGTCTCTGCTGTCAATCATATATTGCCTCAGGCATAGAGACAGGGCAGGCAACTTTCCATTCTGCCCTTCCTGCATGTCACTGCACTCCTGACATCCCCCCTCTGTCTTCAACATCTAATTTTGTATCCAGTGAGCATGAGCATCAGGTGCCCCATTTTGGTGCATAAACAAGATTTTGGCATGACGCAAATCTTGCCTTAGTAATAGTGTCCACAAAATATCTCCTGCCTGCTTGATATGACTGTGAATTCCAAGATTGAAGGATAAAATTACGAAATAATTTATATAGTGTAGGTGAAGTCTAATTTGTTGACTAACATCTTAACATAGGATTTGGAATTATTTCTTAAGGTGACAGGTCCCCTTTAACTGTGCTGTTAATTCAATAAGTGGTGTCAAGACAAAGTCAAGTCAAAGCAACTCTGTCTTTCTGAATTACAATTATTATTAACATGTGTTTTTAGAGCGCCAACATATTGCGCAGCACAGAATGTTATCAAACGAAACCCTGAAAACAAATGATGTAAAATTGCTCAGTGCTCATCTATAATGATGGGCGAATTTGCGCCATTTTACTTCGCCAAAAAATTCGCGAATTTCCTGCGAAAATTTTTTTTGACGCCGGCGAATTTCCCGGGCGTCTCGCAAATTTATTCGCTCGTCTAAGCAGTTTTGCAATGTCCATTGTTTCATTTTTCTAGATTTGAAGACTTTTACATTAAATTATTGTGAGGGTTTACATTTCTTGTAAAGTTCAAATTGATGTAAGCTGTACTCTAGATCTGTATGGAGAAATTTGGTACGGGTATGGGATCCATTATAAAGAACACTTGGGACCTGGGACTTTCCGGATAAAGTATCATTCAATTTGAATCACCATTACTTAATGCTGTTAAAAATAATTTAAACATGAAATGAACCCAATAGAATTGTTTTGGCACCAATATGGATTCATGCAGCTTAGACACCATCAAGTACAGGGTACTGTTTTATTATTACAGAGATAAAGAAATAGCTTTTAAAAATTTGGAATTATTTGCGTAAAATTGACTCTATGGGCCTTCTTGTAATTCTGAGCTTTCTGGATAATGGGTTTCCAAATTCATAGAAGTGATGTTCTGTTAACCTAAGTGTACAAGACTGCAGTATTCACCAAATGAAGTAAGGATTTTTGTGAATCTTATAATAATATTGCTCTTTCCTATTTGGTTTACTCCGCTTTTGTGGATTATCCTCCACCCTGGTATCATTAAAAGCAGCCTGATGGTTATGTCACCATATATATAGCTCATCATATATAGACAGCCTTTCTGACATTGGATGCACCTGTCTAGATTCATTTGTATCTGTTGTTCAATCCACTACCCTGAAGCATTTACTGGCATCTGCTCTCAAGCCCATATAAGATTCTCTGAGTTTAGTCATTTATCCACTGAATATTCCCTGTAATGTACATTTGTTGTGTTCTCCATGAAGGGTGTGTATACATACAGTCACATATTCAATAACATAAAGGAATGGGGCAGGCTTTTGTGCTGAACATTTGGGCAGCTAATCACTTTAGCCGCTATATGTAATGTGAGGATTAGAAATGAAGCAGAGTGATGTGAGGTAGCAGCCTTCTCATCAAAGTGAAACACATTCAAAAGCTAGAATAGTAACACATGGAGCATGTCCACTAATTTCCAGATGACACTTAGAAATTAGCGAGGAAAACTGGAAGGAGCTACAATAATGTTATCAGGTTTTGGAACAGAAATTGAGGGACAGAAGTGATCATTAAATACAAGGGAAAAAAAGCCTGTGGTGGTAGGGAAAATATTGATAAATAAAGTATGTGTTCATGTGAAAAGATTTTGGACCAAACATAAATATAATTAATTGTCAGACATAGGAAATGTCTGTAAACCTTTGGCATATGGGGCAGCAACTGGAAGGCTTTTCTGTGGGGAGAGAGTGGGCCTTTAACAGAGACTGTTCTTAGAAAAAGCAGTTTAATGATAAAAAGTTTGCACCAGAACCTGCAAACAATATTCTAATTAACATTTTTATAGGTATCTGTTATCCAGAATGCTGAGGATCAGGGGTTTTCCGGATAAGGATTATTTCCATACCTTAGGTCTTTTAAAAAATAATTTAAATATTAATTAAACCTAATAGGATTGTTTTGCCTCCAATAAGGATTCATTGGGGCATATTTACTAAAGGAACCCGCAGAATCTGCAGGGACATCGATAATTCACTAACAGGCACAGATGACAATTCGCTAGCGAAAGAGACCGTCGTAGCGTTCATTCGCACTCTATCGCCAGGCGACCTTTCGCTCCACAAATTCACTAAAGTGCGGATTTTACTGACCGTTGCGTTTTTTGCCAGAGTTGACTTGGCCACCTCAGACCAGGCGAACTGCTAAAATGCATCTAGATCTTCCTCAATCTTCTGTCACTTACATCATATCCTGTCTGCTGAAAAATGCTAGCGAATTTCCCTTTTTTTAAGAGGGATTGTCTGCAAAAGTCCTAACAAACTTTTTCGTGCTAACATTTGTCCCCAGACATTTGAGGGCCATGGAACATTCATTTTACAGTGGGCTCATGTGTAGGCATTAGAGGATCTCTTTTGTCCTTATTAAGGTTTCTTGGACATCTGCAATAAAAAGTGGCCACTTCAAGCATTTGCACCAACATCTCTAATAAAGACGTCCACACGACTTTATTGTACCCACCCTATTCAAATTGGCCTAAGTGTAAGATCACTAGCGAATTTTCGCTAGGCATAAATGAACGCTATGAAATGCTCGCCCTGAAGAATATCGCTAGCGAAAAGTTGCCAGCGTTCGGTGCCCAGGATGCAACTTTACATTTTAATGAATTGGCTTAGTAATAAGAAATTTGGGATGTGGTGTGAAGTGTGTGGAGCAGTCGTTAGTAAATCTATCCCATTATATCTCAGTTGGGATCAAGTACAAGGTACTGAATTATTATAACAGAGAAAAAGGAAATCATTTTTAAAATTTTGAATTATTTGATTAAAATGGAGTCTATGGGAGATTGCCTTTTTCTGGTTAACGGCTTTCCGGATAACGGATCCCATACCTGTACTGGAACAGTAAATCAAAAGCCCATACTTTATTGCAAGTTATTGTATTGCATACTGTTTATAAATATAATTGTGTAAAAATGGTGTTAGTGTGATTCTATATGTCAGTGGCATTTGTAGGTACAGTCCAGTTCTGTAACACTTGCTGAAGGCAGGTCTTAATTCCAGGCCTTCCAAAATTCATCATCAAGGCAGGATGAATAGGGGCATTGGCACAATGTTCAAAGGTGCTAGAACTGTTGCAAATAGTGCTTAAGAAACTTGACTGATGATTCTACTTGTGTTTCATAAAACAGACCTACGATTTCTAAGAAGAAGACTTACAAGTCTGAACATCCCCCTTATTTCTGTAAAAGAGTTGCTATGTTAGAATGCAGCAGCACATGGCAATCCTCAGTAATCTGGATTAGGGAGAGAATCTGCAAATCTTATTAGAAGTCTGGTCACGGAATAGAGTAACCATATGTGGATGTTATTTTGCACAGATTATACCCCATCAGCGTCATCTACACAATTCTGTGACCATAAGGCAAAAAATGATTTCTCTTATTAGTAATTCTGCTATATATTCACCTATTTTTGCATATATTTGTATATGTGTGGGGGTAATAAAATACTATAACGTTTATACCAAAGTGAGTGATTCCAAACAACCAATCAGCAAGAATCATTTGTCCTTTCAATTACTTGATAGCAAAAAGAGAATTGTAACCCCAACTCTAATAAAAACTCCAGCCTACTGGAGAAATTCTGGGGAGAAAACAAAGCGGCAGAAAGTAGTAATGGCTCCCCCAGCTCCTGTTTTCCTAATATGCCTACAGCATTGTGATTAGCTCTGAAACCGCATTAGGCAAATTGACATTGATGTCCTGTGAGGCTGCCTGCCTCCTAGGATTTGTTTGCCATAGAAGATATACACGCCTTGATGTGTATACACATATTTCTGTTTGTGACAGGTTAAATGGCTGGTAAGTACTCACAATTGCCTTAATGTACTGTATAGTTTCTTTTACATTTGTGTAAATATAAAATGCTTTTATTGAATCAGCTTGTGCTTTCTCAGTGACAATGATTTAGTGAAAAAAAACCCTGCAAGAGTATTGACGCTGGAATGCTCTGATTTATAAAAACAGTTTATAATACCTGTAAATTACTGCAATAAGACATTTTGTTTGCTTTGTAATACTTGGTTTTAATGTATGTATTGCTGAATGAAAAGAAAATCTACTTGCATGTTGAATTTAGTTAGTTAGTAAGAATGATTCAAATTGTATAGAGGAGGATACAGGAAAGCTATAAAGTGTGAAGTTTTGGCAAAAATTTTTCCACTGTTGCACAGCAACAAAAGGCTACATGAATGCCATTGAAAGGGCAATAATTTGGCTAGGTGTTGGTGCAGGGACAGCAGTTTGAGGTTTACCCAGACCCTCTTCCACTTAATTCATCACACCGGGTGTCACCAGGCTTTGGTATGTTCTTATTTGATATTAAATCTGGACACTGATAATAATGATAGCTGAATTATTCACCTAGTGTAGAACGGAATTCAATATCATTTTTGTCTTCTGTAATGATTTCAAAGTGGGAGATTGCTGTGATGCATTTGTGTTCAGACAATTTTCATCTGCCAAATTATTTTCAACTAGACATTAAGCCCGTTAAATTAACGGGCGCTAGAACATATGTCGTCACATACCTCCCAACATTTCAGAATGGGTAACATTAGTAGGCAGGGCCCCCTTTGTAGCACTGGTGGCTAGGGGGTTAATGCTGGTGCCCAGGGGGTGTTAACATTGGTGGCCAGGGGGGGTTAACATTGGTGGCCAGGGGGGTGTTAACATTGGTGAGGTGCTTAGAATTGCATTTTCTTTATTTATTTGGGTGGCGGTGCCTTTCAGTGGGAATGCCAGCAGAGTAGATGCGATTTCCACCGTGTGGCCTGTGCAACTGTCAGACGTGCGAGTAGAATGGTCAGTGTGAAGCCTGGGGAAGAAGTGGCAGTTGGATGGTATGTGGCCAGTGTAAGGGGGTAGAACGGGAGGGAGAGTTATGGGGATCAGTCTGGTGGTGGGATTTACCTCTCAGCGTGTTGCCTTCCTTCACTTCGGGGTCAAACTCAGCAGATAAGATCCGATGGATGCCGAACTTGAGGTCTTTGCTGGAGGGCGCTGGCTGGCTGCTCCCGTGCATTCTCGCTCTGCCAGAGACTCCGCGGCCGGTGCGGTTGGTAGTGGGGCAGAGGGGACAGTCTGTGGTGGAAGCCGGACTCAGGGGTGACCGGGGTGGGTCTGAGTGGGGAGCCAGCAGCAGACTGGTATTGGGCCGGGTACATGACCCCCACAGTCAGGGCTGAGGAGCATGGGGGGCTGTCGGGGTCGCCAGCATGTAAAATGTCAGCGATACAGAAGGAGGGTTTCTTGGCAGTGTCCAGAGTTGCGAATCCCACGGCCCCACTCGCGGCTGCGCCAATGCAATACGCGCCGGCCACAGGTTCAAGTGGTAAGAGGCGTAAAACGGGGCCAATCCAGTGGCGTACATCTCTGCCCCCGACCCCGGGGAACACTGGGCACCCGATTATCTCTCACTTTGCAGGGGTCGCCGATCAGCTCGGGGCAATTAGATCTGTGGCCAAGTTGCTCTGGGCTGAGACCCCACAGATTCTCTATCCTCAGACTCGTAGAGACTGGATCTGAGACACCCGTTAGACTTTGCAGGAACCGGCAAGACGACGGGCCGTGGGGCACATGCGCAGTAGCGCATTGGCACATGCGCAGTAGCGCATTGGCACATGCGCAGTAGCGCATTGGCACATGCGCAGTAGCGCATTTCCACGGACACAGGGACGGACTGGACGCAGAGACACTTGGATTTTATTATATAGGATAGCCTGCTCATGAAGTGCTGTAAATCTATGGCTGTATCGGTTGTGGCAATTAGCAGGGTGCCACATCTGATTCACAGAAATTTGCTACTGATCCAGCCTCTTCCAGGTACAATTACTGTATATGGAATGAATCAGTTAGAAGCAACTTGTGAATGACATTGCCAATGACTAGCTCATTTCTGGTGGCTCCATAAAGCACATTTATAACAACACTTTACAAGGAAATTTTCTACCAAGTAAATGCAAATGATAGTTTTCACACTTCCAAAGATATTTCCTTTATCATCTTCTTAGTGGAACTATACGAAATCTATTTTGTTTGTAAATCAGTGTGTATTATGAATCTGAAAATATAGAAACACCTCAATACATTCCAGATCATACAAAAAGGCAATGGTGGTAAAAATATCACACAATGACTAGAAAATTCCAGAAAGGGGATTAGTGCCGGTGGGATTAAATGTTGTATTTTGAGCTATATCTGTCAGGCTTCTTTAAGGAAACAGCAGTCATGTAGGACAGGCTTACGACAAATACCATTGGACAATTTACATTAAAGGGAAAACATGCTCCCATTTTTTTTAAAAGTATAGTATTGAGTTGGACGTATGTAAAGAAGGTGCAGAAATGTTGTCTGACCTGCCAGATATAAATAATTAAATATCATTCTCAGATTAAGAGGAAACCATAATAGTCTGCTTGTGGCTTGCAATTACCATTTCCCCTTCCATTGGTAAAGTCAATTAAACCCACCCTCACCTAGTTCTGTGTTAAATTGATGGATTGTGGGATTTGTACTGCCTCTGATTTCCATGGTGGTGGGTACACAGATTATCAGGAAAGCAGATGGGCTTCAAATCCCAGAATCCATCACTTCAACATGCAGAAAGGTGAGAGATGGTTTGACTAACACTAATAACTCTAGTCTAATGGAATGGGAAGGGAAGTGGTCCTTGCAAGCCAGAGCCAGACTATCATGGTTTCCGCTCAATCTAAGAATGATATTTAATTATTTCTATCATTCTTCCCAATGGAATGGGAAGGGAAGTGGTCCTTGCAAGCCAGAGCTAGACCATCATGACATCCTAAGCAGCATTCAAGCATTCAAGTTTTAATCTCACTGCATGTTTTGTGTTACAAAGGATACGATTTGTGTTACAGGATACCTTCAAAAAATAAAAATGATATCCCACCCTTGTAATTGCACAAGGCAACTGCTTATAGAGAAGTTGGAAGTTCCAGCCTAACCTCAAAATTGTCTATAAAGTCCACTGACCACTGAAATTGCCTGCACTTAGAATACACTTAGAATACACTTTCTCCAGCAAATAATACAGTACTGTGGGCTTTTATAAAGCGAAAGACAGCAGGCAATGTAGGTAGAAGACTTGATTGTAAAACTATAGTAATCAAACCCTAGCATTTTATGCAAATCGAAATTCACAGGAGAAGAAATCGTAGCACTTAAAGCTTTGTTTACACTTAAATAAGATTACATGTATTTAGTGAATCTCTCCAACACCCTGGTTTTGCTCAACCTCATGTATTTGCATTTTAACGGCAAAAGATTGTATGTCACACACTAAAGTCATAACATTTTCTTTTAGCTGTTTAAACATGCACAGGTTGTAATTATATGCTAAATATACACGGGTGTTAATTGCTGGTATGTATTTCAATTAACCAGATTTCTAATGGGATTCCGCATCACCGATGAAGCGTTTTCTGTTTAATATGCATGAAATGTCAAAGGGTGAATTCTTCCGCAATTCACTGTGAAAATACAGGGTGGATAATGTAGCATCCAGTTTACTGAACTGATGGGTAAATTAGTTGTAACAGAGTCTGCATTGAAAGGATAAAATCAAGCAGTGATCCCCAACCAGTGGCTCACAAGCAACAAGGTCAACAACCACTTGGATGTTGCTTCCAGTAGTCTCAAAGCAGGTGCTTATTTTTTGAATTTTTGGCTTGGGGGCACATTTTGGTTGCAGAAAACCAGATGTACCACCAGACAGAGCCTCCTTTAGAAAGCTACCAAATAGCAAATCACAGCCCTTATTTGGCAACCCCCGGGAACATTGTTCATGCTTCACAATTAAATGGACTCATGGATTAAAAAAGGTATCAGTAAAATGTGGTCACATGTATGCATTCTTAGATTACAGATATTGCCCATTAGATCACTGGGCAGAAGTAATGTATCTTTCATTACTGACCAATGATCACACAAATATATCATATAATATTTACATTTTGACTGATTTACTTTGAGTCATTGATCAAATTAACTAGACAAATCAGACTTTTGCTTTGGAACACTCCCAGGTCAGATCATCCAGTTTTGCTGGTCAATTTCTGGTGGTTAGAGTCCCAAGGCCATGTTGGTAGACAAGCTCTCAAGATTCAGACCTTAATAATAGGTGGAGTCCCAGGATTTTAAAAGCCACTGTTTAGGACTGTGCAAGTGATACCATGGCTATGCTAAATGCACCAGGCTTTAAGTGATTTTGACAAAGCCATCTATTGCCTCTCCATGTACAAGAGAAGCTGTCTGCAGTATACAAAGTCGAGTGATTTGGCAGATTATCACCAAGCTAAAATCTGGCTGTATAAATACCCTGAGTTTTACCCTATAGCGACCTAGCCTTATACTTGACAAAAACCATACACACATACCCTACATACACAATACATGACACTGTCACAATATTCCATAAACGTATTTCTGACCAGACTGTCTGATTCTTGGTGGTATGATGGGTGGCACTTTTGTTCAGATGGAAGAGGCATTTATTTATTCAGTATAGATAGTCTCATATGTAACAATAGCCACAGATTTCTAATACCCCATGAGAAACAAGTTATTCTCTTGCTTTTAAACAGGCCACCAATAATGGGTTTATTTATGAAGTTCTTTAAAAAGAATACAAATACACCAAGATAGATTTATTATTGATAAATCTGTTAGTTTGACACACTTTGAGATTCGGCAACATGTTCCTTAGCCAAATTTTCCAGACAGGACATTGAACACATTTATCGATGCTAATAGTTTTGCCAGATTTTCAACAACTAATGTTGGCGTTACCATTATTATTTGTCTTAGCTACTTTGTACAACTCTTTTTGTCTACCCTCTTAAATATTTAGCCTTTCCTTAAAATGTGATTACATCTCTTCATTTATCTGCTTCCAGACTGCTGTTAAAATGAGTGAAACTACATCTACCAACATTTCTGTGGCTCAAGCGAATTCTACAGACAGTGCAAATGCTGGAATTTCGCGATTCTCACATTTGCAAGAACCTGCTTCCACCAAGAGGGTTTGTTTCTATAAAAGTGGAGACCCGCAGTTCAATGGAATAAAGATGGTTGTATCCAATCGATCCTTCAAGACGTTTGATGCCTTGTTAGACACCTTGTCTAAAAAAGTCCCTTTGCCTTTTGGTGTTAGGAATATTTCTACGCCCCGTGGAATACATCATGTAACTTCCATTAATGAACTTGAAGATGGAAAATCTTATATTTGCTCCCATCGTAAAAAGATAAAGCCCATCAACCTTGATAGAGCAAGGAAAAAGCCCTTACTGTGGCAGAGCAGCCGGCCAATTAGTGCTCGACATCTTGCGGTTCAGTTAGCTCAACAAAATGAAGTTGTACCATTGCAAAGAAAGAACACTATAGTGTTGGGGAGCTCAAAGAAAATGATCATTTTCAAAAATGGAGACCTTGGATTTAAGCACCATTTCAACCTCAACAAAAAGACTAAACAAAGCTTTGACTCCTTCTTGGATCAGGTGGCGGAGGCATTGCAGTACCCAGTGTTCAAGCTGTACAGCTCCGATGGACGAAGGGTAAAAATAAACCTAGTGTGTCAGCATCATAGTTCATTGCCAGATTAGGGCTTTCTAATGGGCTGTAATGAACAGTGCATATTTCATTAGCTAATTTTAATTACATTCATGAATCACATGCATTCATTTAACTTTTATAGCACAAAAGTGGTTACACAGATACTTTCCAACATGTACTAGAGTCTAAATGTGTTCTCTCATTAGGATGTCCATCTGTGTGTTATCTATGAAATTATTAAGGGAGATAATTAAATCCAAACAGATAATACGATAAAGCAAGCAATGTTTGAATATTAAACTAGAATAGAATAACATCAGTCTTTCTTTTGATAATTGGTTTTAACGTTAAGAATTCTATATTAAGAAAACAATTAAAATTCTAAATTTACAAATAACAGATTAAGGGTGCAGGAAATTCAGTGGTGGGAAAAGACTTCAGGAGGCTGCCCATGTTTGGTTGAAATCTAATTGCTATGAGTGATCAATGATGAAGTTTATATGCTTATTGTACAAACCGAGAGTCTCTACCAGTGATTTAGGCCTTGGTAGATAGCTGGAGGTGCTAATTTAGGAATCACAATTTTATTATGAGCTAATAAGATATGGGGGCAAATTTACTAAGCGGCAAATATTTGCCAGCGACGGCGCCAGGCAAAAATTCGCTCAGATAATGCTAATTCACTAACATGCAAAGCTGCATCCGGGGCACCAAACTCTGGCGAAGTTGCGCTAGCATTAATTCGGCAAGCAGAGTGAAGTTGGCTAATTTGCATACGGTGGGAAGTTAAAGTTGAATGAACGTATATGTTGCAGCAAATACATTACACTACACAAGCCCAGGGAACCTTAATAAAATAAAATAGAGTTGTTATATTGCCCTACACATGAGCCCAGTGTATAGTTTATGTGCCATTTATTAGGAAATGTAGGGGGGAAGCTGGTTAGCCCAAAACATTTTTACGCTCTTTTGCAGCCTATCACCCTGAAAAAAGGAAAAGATGCCAGCATTTTTTGGGACTTAGAAAAATTTTCAACAAATTTTTTAGAAAGTCCTATCTACTCTATTGCACTTCAATTTTCACTAGCATTAGTCACTTCGCCCTTTAGTAAATTTGCCCCATGGAATATGTTATCTGGAAACCCGTTATTCAAAAAGCTGTCTCCCATTGACTCTATTTTATTCAAATAATCCAAATTTTTAAAAATGATTCCCTTTAATCCTTATTGGAAGCAAAACAAACCTTTTGGGTTTATTTAATGTTTACATGATGACAATTATCCAGAAAACCCCAGGTTCTGAGCATTCTGGATAACAGGTACGATATGTGTAGTTTCAGTTCTAGATTGAAGGGAATGGTTGGGCCACCACTGGTGAAGACCAATAATCCATCACAATTCTCGGCTCTAAGGTGCAGTAACACGTAGCAATCAATCAGCAGGTATCATTTACTGGTCATCTGTTTAAAGCAAACACCTTATTGGTTGCTATGGGTTACTGCTCCTGGGTAAACTTAGTGCCTTTTATTACATATGGGGGTATTGCCTCAATTTATTTAACTGTCCTTCTGATAATGTTGACAGACTCATCAGTGTATTCTATAGCTGAACAACTGATTTAGGGTTCATTACCAAAAGAGAAAAAGACAGTTGCCCATTAAAATATGTTAAAATATTCCCCTACATAATTTACTTGTATGGATTTTGTGAGTATTTCTTGGTGAAGTATTGTGTTTATTCGCCCTTTCATATAGAAATATCCCTCTTTAATGTCACTGTACATGTATAACATTTAACTTTTCTTTCTTTTTCATGCAATTGAAAACATAATTTAGTAAGATCTGCAATTTAAGACATTTAAACTCTACAGAAAAAGTAGTGACATTCGATGTCCGTTTACAACAACAATTTTCTGTTTGAATCACAGTATTTTACCCAAGTAAAATCCTTTCCTATAGTCCCAGTGCCCTAATGTCTAATCTTTTATATGGCACAGAATCAAAAGTATCAGTGGGGTCTGAATATATCAGCAGCTTTGCTTTAATCCAGTTTACTACTTACCTTCTGATAGCAGATAATTAGATGAGTTTCACATAACTAGTTCATTTGAAATATAAACTTAAGGGCCTCTTATGTCCCTGAGTGTTCTTCCAATTGCAGTCCCCATCTAGAGTAGGATTTTAGTGACCCTTCCTTTTTTCAGATGTACTATATTTGAATAACTTTTGGAAATTTTTATGTTCTCCTTCAATTTTTCTCTCAGATTGCAAGAGTTCTCTTACCTGTAATATAAGGGTTCATTTATTGTATTGAACCTGGTTGGCTGAAGAAACACTGAGGTTTTTGAAGCTGCTTTAAGTTTTATCCCCCATATCACCTAAAGTGTAAACATGCATTAAAAAGCTTTTACGCTGATTAATATCAGCAGTTTTATCTAAAGGGAAGACATTAAATTCTGCCATTTTGCAGTCATTTTTAGTAGATAGTTTTCAATAAATTATCCACTTTGTAGCATAAGAGAATCTATTAATGAATATAAAAAAAATATTTACATATATGTTGATAAAGATCCCTGTGGGGGTCTCACAAAAGTGTGTGCATATATATAGAGAGAGAGAGAGAGAGAGAGAGAGAGAGAGAGAGGGAGAGAGAGAGAGGGAGAGAGAGGGAGAGAGAGGGAGAGAGAGAGAGAGAGAGAGGAAAAAGTACAGCACTCACAGGAACTTTCTCAAACAAAAAAGTGGTTTATTTACAGAAGTTCCAATGTTTTGAGCACAAACTCTGCTCAAAAATTCTAGTATTTCTTTGGCCATTTCTATAGAGAAAATGTTTAACCTGCAACTTGGTTAAAACTCCAAAATTGGCGGTGAGCACAACTTTCCCTTATTGCTGTAGTATAAAAATATAAACAAAATATTCAATGAGCTGTAATGTGAATCAAGATGAATGACTAATGAGCCTTATATTGTGACTTTAATATTCTATACATACAGTACATTGTGAGTTGGTCCCTAAGTTTAGATGACTGACAGCACAGCAAAAAAATAGCATAAAAAAGATTGGGAACTACTGTGGACATCTTCTGAAACATCTTCCATGCTAAAGGACTGTGATGGCCTTGGGCTAGTAAAGAAACCCAAAAAATACAATGTAGAAAGTGTTGGACTGGGGGGGGGGGTTGTGTTCACCTGATCTACCACATTAGGGGCCCACACACCCCTGGGCAGGCTGATAATGATTAGCTGTATCACTGTTTGCCAACATTTCTGCCTTGGGCTCCACATATCCACTGTAACTGACTTTCTAGGTGCAGTTCAGGCTTGAAAATTGCTAATTTCAAATAAAGAAGATTTACAATTTCTGTTATAGGATATTATACTATATATTATAAATGTAATTTAAATACACGAGTTATTAGAAATAAAGTTGAGTTGAGAAAGATAACTTGAGCTTCATATTGATTATTTACTATGCCAGTGTTGTTTACCGATGAGTCTATGCTGTGTAGTCAGCTGATTTTATCGGAGTAACTTATTGCCTTTAATCTTTTTATGTCCATGCCTTTCAAATGCAATATACAATGTTTAATCCATCATTAATCCATCTAAGCCTCTAATAAAACCATTCCATTCCCTTACAGATTCTTAGCATCCGAGCTCTGTTGCTGAGTTCTGGAACAGTGGTGGCAGCAGGACGAGAATCCTTCATATATGCAAACTACGAACCGGGAAGGGAATATCTGCCTGTAAAACTACCGGGTATTTCCAAACGGGTACACCCGAAACTGAGATCCAAGCAAGAAATGCAAATTCGTGAGTATTATTTCGACTTTAAGACTGAGCTAATATGAAATAGTGGCACACAGTTAGAGATGGGCATACCATTTGGGAGTATTTTTATTGAAATGTAGCACACCGGTAGGTGGGCGTGAGATATGTGATTAAGTAGTAGTGTGACTTTCTGCCAGTGTATCCCAGATACTCTTAGGCTGTGGGCAACTCCCAGCAATGTGTAGTGGCCCTTTGAAGCACCTTACCTTCAGGTGAATCCTGTGTGTCTTCTGGTGCCTAGATCAACCAGGTTGAAAGTAACAGCAGTCCAGAGGGTTGCTTCAAACAAATAACTTCTTTATTGAACAAGGCAGTAAGTCTTCATCACAGCACTAAAGCAGTAAAGATCTTCAGATACATTCAAGGCAAACCATGAAAAACCTTTACACCTTGAGATATTGTAGATAAGTAGATCCATCTTAGGGGGTAGTACAGCCAGTCTTGATGATCCTATAGGTTTTGTTGCTCCTAGGCTCTTTCCCTGCTTCTGATCACAGCAAGGGTTCTAACACCAACTACTCTCCTTGTTGGAGCAAGAAAGCTGCTCACTAAATACACTGCCTCTAACTTTTGCTCCTAGATCAACTATTACACACACTTCTACCGCTAGATAAACTTTCCCTAACCAAGGCCTGTCACCCGCTTAGACCCAATCCTGTACCCACCTCACTGCTAGGTGGGACCCAGGAAGAGAGCCCTGATCACACGTGTACTCTCCTTTTAAACTTCTACACACTGCCACCTACTGGGCAACAATAAACCAGATGAGAATACGATTAACATTCAGGAAAATTCTTTTCACCCAGGGATCACTAAAGACCCCGTAGGTGTCGAACTACAGGGGGAAACTGTCCCTGTAAAAGCCTTACCCTTAGGGTTTGTACATAAATCTTTGTTTTATCTTTATCAAAAACTTTGGCAAAAGTAAAATGGTTATAGTAGAAAGTAA
The DNA here is from genome assembly GCF_017654675.1 of Xenopus laevis. Taxonomy (NCBI): domain Eukaryota; kingdom Metazoa; phylum Chordata; class Amphibia; order Anura; family Pipidae; genus Xenopus; species Xenopus laevis. Next base: position 122,968,502 of record NC_054381.1, read on the forward strand.
AGTATAGGCAAAATGGTAAAAGTATCAAGCAAACCTTGCTCTTTATGTCAAAGAGCCCAGGCCATTGTACCCTTACATTTTCAAGCTGAAGTGTGCTTAATACACAGGAATACACATGCTTATATGGATTTATAGGATCTTTTAAATGGATTTATAGGATCTTTCATTACAGGTTAGGATAGTAAGGAACTCTTGGGTTCCACTTTTTTTGAGGACCATGAAGTGAGACCACCTCAAATAAAAAACCAATGCATTAAAAGGTGACATCAGCATCAGCTGCAACATGTGCTAACAAATCTGGAGTGGCCTGAGAAGACTCTTCTCTCGGCATGTGGCAGTAGCTGCTGCTGCATTCTGTTGTTTAGTTCTAAGCACTACTTGATAGGACAATGTACAGTAAATTGAGCAATAATGCATGTGATGACATCTGTAGTACTAACTGTAAGGAATGGTATTTGAAATGGGTGGGATTATGGTCAAGGCTATTTACATTTTTTTACATAAAGACTTCACACATTCTAAAAAAATTGTTAATTATGACGGTGCACTTAACATTTAACAAGGTAGTTGATAACTGATGCTAATAAATAGTAATTTCTAGATCATAGATGACTTTTATTGACAAACAGATTTATTTGTTTTTTTATTATATGTTCCTGTTTATATCGTGTGTGTGTGCTAACTCTCTCCTCTCTCTTTTTTCTTTTTATTCATGGCTGCCACTCTTCTTCTTCCTTCTCGCCTGGATAATCTGAACTCTTACATTATAATTTCCTTTCCATCTACTCTTGTCGCTTCCAATTATTTTGTCCATCAGAACTGAAAACTGACGAGCCTCCTTCTTCTATTCCCAGTGGTCATGAACACTCACTTCTATCAGAAAAAACAGGCAATAAAAGCAGTAACTTTGTAGATTTTTCTTACAGCCCAGAAAATGAAATAAGCTTGACAGAGCACTGGCCAAATTCTGGAGAAGAATTACCAGTCATTTCACCAGGAGATAATATAGAGAAATCATTTCATCTTAATTCTGATGGCACCATGACAGTGGAAATGAAAGTTCGATTTAAGATAAAAGAGGAAGAAACCATTAATTGGTCGACCACAGTATGTCGGGCTGATATCTCATGTTACGAAAGTAAGATGTTCACTTCCTCTGTAGAACCAGCAGTTGAAGCTGTACTTGCAAGTGATCATTCCCTTAAGACAATTTGCAAAGATAATGAATATGAAGAACCAGAAGAAAGCAGATATGAGTTAAGTGCAGAAAAAAAGCTGCTTACTAGGCAAGATATGCCTAGTAATATAGACAAATTGTATAGTCCTAAAAAAGAGAAAGCGCCATTCTACAGACCCCCTACACCTGGGATAAGAAAAGTTAGAAAGAACTCTAAGATAAAACCTTCAGAAGGAAGCATAGAAGAACCTCAGATTGTTTGCAATGAAAAAGCTGATAATCTCAGCAATTGTAAAAAAGAGATTTTATTAGCTTCTGAATGCGAACATAACAATTCTAACACAGGATGCATTTTGCCTGACAATAATGAGGAGCTCATACATGTTAAAGTAAGACAAGATGCCTTTAAGCTATTAGAAACCACCACTATGAAACTGATGCAGACAAATAATACAGTTGTGAGGCCACATTCGGCAGGAAAGCATGCACAATACAAAGACAATTTTAAATTTAAAGAAATAAAAAGATCTGTAAGTGCTTCAGTGACATTTTCAGAGCCATCAACATTCTCAAAAGAAACATCACTCGAACTTGTAGCTACTCAAGAAGGTTTATTAGATTTAGCATCCTCGAGTAATGTTGTAACACAAATGACAGTTGTTCCATTTAGGAAGACCTCAGATGAAGCAGAAAATATAGAAGTACATTTTCCTACAGAACAAAAGAAAAAGAAAAAGAAAAAATATGCAAGTGAGCAAATAAAACCAAAGTCTTTGCTCCAAAGGCACAGTAATCAGTTTGAACGCGAGCATATAGAAGTACCAACTTCTCCAACAACAGAAGATGTACATGGGACTAATCTAGTATATAAGCAGGTAACTGACACAACATGTATGGAAGAAAATAATGAGTCAAACGATGCAATTGAACGCATGTTTAGTTCTCAGGCCTCTACAAACCCCCAACAACAAGAACTCAATTCAGAAAAAAAATTAAAAGGAAATAAGAAAATGGCTAAGGTGAAACCCAGGTCTATTGTAAAAAATGATGAGCTTGACTCTCCCCAAAATAAAACCAGTGAATATGAAAAAGGCAAAAGAAAAGATGACATTAAGCATACCTTAAATCCTGAGAACAGAAATTCTGAATTTACAAGTACAGTTATTACAACAAACGCTATGCTTCCCACTGATCATTACCCCTTAACTCAACTTGATATTGAACGAGAAACAGTAGTATTCAAAAAAACACCTAAAGCAATAAAAAAGCCACAGAAAACTGGAAAAAAAGCAAAATCCCAAAAGAAGAAAACCAAGAGCAATAAAACCACTGACTGTAAATCAAGCAGTTATTTAGGTAGTTTGGATGCTGAGAAACTGACTAATGTCCATATTTCTCAAAATTCTCTTGAAACATACGTGCAAACCTGGCTGAAAAACATCTTTCCAAATACAGTTTTGCCAGTTATTCAGCTAATGCCTTCTTTAGAAAAGGAAGATGATGCTTTATATTGTAACCATGGACAGCAGGATAAGTTAGACAAAGACATCATCAGATTAGAAAAAGAGGATGTTGAAGGAAATAGAGAGCCTTGTGTTAATGAAGAAGTAAATCAGCAGCAACCAGTTAGCATCGAAGCTACTGTTGTTAAAACATTACCACTGGAGAATGCTGGCTCACAAGATGAAACAGTTCTATCTGTTTCTGCGGAGCCGAGCAAACATTTAATGGAATATTTCTTTCAACAATATGTTGTTTTTGAAAACAGTCTATTTTCCAAAGGTGGCAAGATAGATGAACTGGTCAAGTCAATGGAAGGTAACAATATATTAAACACAAGCCAAAACAGGAAAAGTACTGCTGTAGCTGTTCAAGTGGAAAGCGGAACAATTACTAAAAATACCTGGGAACAAAAAGACAAAAGCTTTGTTGGGGATATGCTGATTCAGCAGCTTAAATCTTACCATTCAAATGATAAAAAAGGAAAATGCAGGCAGTTAGAAAAGTCATTAAGTGTCTCAGATTTACCCCCAGAAGACACTTCATCTCCACAGCTTCTTCTTGCCTGGTTAATAGTTTTACATTTGAATCAGGGTATGAACAGTTTAATAGGAGATGGGTACCAAAAAACTGATGGAGGGTCTGTACTGTTTTCCCTGTTGCAATCCCTGAAAAAAATTGCAATTACAGAAAGGGCTGATGATTTAAAAACTGCAGTTTTAAATTTACAGGAGTCAGTACTTAGGCTTGAACCAGACCTGAAGAGTTCTACATTTGGTTATGAAGACATCTCTATGTACAAATTTTCATGTCTTCCACAGTTACATAAAAATACAAACGTCATAGTGAAAAATCCTAAGGAAGATGAAACTGATAAAACTATTGATGATATCGATGCTAAAGATACAGATCTAATTTGGGATAATACACACCTAAATGAAACAGACAGCACTGATTTCTTGAAGGAAGAAAGTGATTTACAGTTTTATGGTTGTCTACCAGACACAAAATCATCTAGTAGTGTCACTGATATGGAAAATGTTACAACTCTGCAAGATTTACAGGAGTCCAGAAAAAATAGCACCATTGGTTTGTTGGAGGGTGTGGAGGAAGATCATCCTGAAGATCTGGTATTATCTGAAAGAGAGAATATTCAGAACACATCAATTATTCCATCCCAAAGACATTCTGTTTCGTCATCAAATATTGATAGTACGAACAATTCTAGTGTGGACACAACAGTATCAACATCAAAAGTAAAAAAGATAGTACAAGAATTGGAACAAAGAAAGTACTCTTCCCTAAACTCTGCATATCAAAAGACTTTACAAAGCCCCATTTCTTCTGATTGGTCAGACTACAGACAAGACAGTGAAGACAGCATATTTAGTGATACTTTATATCTGTCTAGTGAAATATTGACAGAGAGTGGGGAGGAGCAAGTGCAAGAGAAGCCTTTTAAAAAGGGGTTTGTAAAGCGTACGATTGAAAGACTTTATGGTAAAACAGAATGTAAACAGTTGCCTTCTGGCAGCCCCTGTTCCACATCACCTAACAAACTACATGAAAAGGGACCTAGAAAGTCCCCCAGAACAGGTATGAATGAAAACACTGCCTTAAATAAAGCATACAGATGGTGGTCCAAAGAGAACATATTAAGATCTTTATCTAGTCCCAATAACAACTCAAAAAATAAAAAGGAAGACAACAGCACATGCAATCTAAAAAGTACCTCATTACCAATGATGGAAGTTACCAGTCCTAGCAGAGCTTCAAAAGAATCGGAAACCGTACCAAGCAATGATTCAGAAGTTCCAAATATAGATGATAATATTGAGACAGATATTGAAACAGAGACTAAAACAAATGATGGTGTTCTCATAGATAAAGGTAGATGGTTGCTGAAGGAAAATCATTTGATAAGGAGATCAACACCAGAGGCAAAAGGAATGTATGGTCATTTAGAAACAACCTCTACAGACACTTACCTAGATAATACCAGTGATGATCTCCCTTACCAGCAAATTAACTGCAAAACAGTCCAACAGTTACCATTAGGTGATATATCTTCCTCAGAAATTGAAGATATGGCGAAGCCTCAACACTTCGAGTGTAATTATTTCAATATGCCCCATGGGAGTGATTCAGAACCATTCCAAGACACATTTAAAGCTAAAAGAAGAGATCGACCAAAAACATCTTCTCACCTTGTTCAAAGCAAATCCCGTGATTCTGTTTCAATAGAAACATACAGCAGAGCTTTACAGAAAGACCGTGGGATCTCCGGAAGCCTTCCATCCTTTGCTTCCGTAGACTTGCACTATTGTGATAATAAAGTTCATCCCTTGCCACAAACTAGTGAGAACAAGAGGAATGAAAGTCAATCTGCCCATCCCAGAGGAACAGACAGGGCACAAATAAAGGAACAGGATTCATTGGATAAACTGCATATTATCTGTGGGCAACACTGTCCAATCTTAACTGCAGTAATCATACCAGTAAATGAACAAAACAGGGGTTTTGCTTATTGCAGGCCATATGATATAGAGAACATTTTGTTTTTTCAGTCCAAACTTAAAATCTCTGGTCCTTTGTTACAGGGTTATATATCAACAGATGAAAACAACAATAATATAGAAATGCACTCTATAGACAATAAACATGTCAGAGCTTCTGATATAAATCTATCTTTGAGCTTTGACTACCAAAGGATCTTAGGGAAAGCACATGATTGCAGTCGCAATGAGAATCATAGCAAACTTAATTCACTCTTAGTATTTCCAATATCGACACTTGATTCTATGTGCGAAGAGTCAAACAAGCGATATAGCACAACACAGAAAAATCACTTGTTGCAGGAAATAACATACAAAATAAGTGATGAGAATAACAACATAGTCTATCACGATAGTTAAATGAAATATAGAGATTAAAAGTGACAAACCTACAATCTCTTAAGATCCCTTTTGTGAAGGCATGAGGACAAAAATGGCAAAGCAGAAGAACAAAGGTTTATATCCAAAGTTCTATGGTCTTCTATTGCCTCATAATATTGTCCTGTTCTGCCTTTAAGACACACCATCGTGACTTTTTTTCTCTTGTAAATTATATTTTGTTTTATTCAAGCTCTTAATGTCTTATAAAGCACTTGTCCTTTCTTACTTTGATTTTTTTTCCTGCATAAACCTTAACATCTTATTTTTTTTAAAATATGCTGTTAGACATGACATGAGGTCACTTTGCTTTTTAGCATACTTATATGTGCCTACATTAAAAAAGTGCATATTTAAGATAATCTTAAAGTCACCTGCTTTTGGGAAATTGATGTAACTGATTTTGATAGAGAGTGGCTGATTAGCTCATTAATATTTCACTTCAGGTTTCTTCGGGTGGAAAACTTAATAGCAAGAGAAACATAAAATATTCTATCTATCTGTAGAAGTATATTGAATTTAATAGGGCATCTGCTGTTACTATAAGCCATATTGAACTCATGGTCACTATACATTTCATGATACCAGTGTTCCTACTAGTGCTGAATATAATTTTTGAATTTTAATGATGATAATGTTATGATGAGTTTATGCACTACATGTAGACTTTTATTGACTGCTCAAGAAGAAAAAGGATGATCATATCCTGGAATCATTCATTTATATTCCCTATGAAAAGGCAAGAGACATGTCATGTTTAAAAGTATACATACTGTATAGTAAGTCCCTTTTCTTATAATGAAGGTTTTGCAACAGAATCTCCAATGAGTAGCAGCCCATTGTCTTGTGGGGCAGTGAGTTTGATCTGAGAGCATTTTTAGAATACCTGCCCTAAATAAAAACAAGACGTATGTTATTTGCTATAATGGAAATAAATAACATTCGAGTACCAGAGAAAACCTATTCCCATGATATACCTATCTATTCCCAGCTACAATTCAAGCAAAATACAAGCTCTTAAAGGGGTTATTCACCTTTAAATTATCTTTTAGTAAGATGTTGAAAGTGATATTCTGAGACAATTTGCAATTGGTTTTCAATTATGATTCCCAGTTCTGGTATTTATAATGAATTTATACTGAATTGTGAATGATCTGTATAATCATTGGAAGATTAGAGGATGGTCTTTCATTTTATTCTGAAATGAAAACACTTTCAAAGTATTTGACACAAAGTATCATTAGCCAGATGAACCCAATAATTAGTAATATACATATTATCTAAAGACTCAACATTTACTGAGTAATATATTGTACATTGTGATAGTAAGAAACAGATGCTAGAGTGTGGTATAACTGATAGCAGTGGGTGAATTGCTATAGGGCCATGGTTTCCAGGAAGTCTAGGCCAAAATGTGTTCCCTCATTTGCACTGGAGACCACAAGAGAATTCGAACTATGGAATCTAGGAATTATATTCCCTGTGAGTTTTTGTAGCTTTTACAGAGCTATATCGAAATTGTAAGAGCTCAGACCAAAGAGAATGTGTGTTCTCTAGCAAGATGAATTTGAGAATTTCTCAGTGATGAACCAGTGTTTAATAAATACAAGTTCTAAGAGCATCATTAATCTCCAGCTTTAATTTTTAACTGAATTGTGAACAGATCTGAACATTTTAATGGACTCATGAAAGTATAGTATTAAACTAAGAATTAATCAGAAATGTCATCATACTTTTTGGTGCTTGTATTTTAGCAAACTTTTTTATTTTATGCAATTATTATAAAATGGGCTGTAAATGTTTTGATGTTTTGATGTTTTGTACAGATACATTTCTGAAATAAAGTCAGAGAATATCATAATTAGTTTTGCGTGCTTAACAGAACTTAAATGACAGGACACATTGATTTCTGTTGATCAAAACTTGAATTTGTGAATTTGAGTTTTTCTCATTTGAATAAACTCTAAATTTTACCAAACTCAAATGCTTGCTTATTTATTTAAAAATCCAAATCTAAAAAAAGAGTTGAATAAAAACATGAAAAAACTATAATGCACTGAATTCGTATGGCACTCGAATCGGGTTGTTTTTCTGAAGTTGCCTCACAAGAAAAACAAATCGATTTGAGTGCCATCCCACCGGCGATTTACATTCTAGCTGGCGGGAATCAATTCAGGGAGATTAGTCGCCCGAAGAAGAGGCGATTTGTCGCTGGGCGACTAATCTCCCCGAATTGCAGCGTCAGCCACCACTCTAAGTAGTGCCTGCAGGAACAGAAACTGCAACATTATGCCAATGTTTGGAAAAGCCTGAAAAAGGGGTGATTCAGCCAAGAACAGATTTGTTTTCTACAATGTGGGGAAGTTTTTCAGTCAACAAGATCAAAGTTAAGGGGCCCATTTATTAAAGCGGACCTGTCACCCAGACATAAAAAGTTGTATAATAAGTCCTTTTCAAATTAAACATGAAATCCAAATTCTTTTTTATTAAAGCATTCATAGCTGTTGTAAACTCATTTAAAAATATCAACTGTCAATCAAATATTGAGTGCTCCTCCTCTATGCCTTAGACATAGAGGCAGGGCAGGCAAGTGCTTTCACTTTCCATTCAGCTCTTTCTAGATGTCATTGCTCTCCCCACATTCTCACTCTATCTTTACCGTATAATTGTGTAACCAGTGCATGGGGATGGATATCAGGTCCCCCATTCTGGTGCACAAACAAGATTTTGAGATGATGCAAGGCTTGCTTTAATAACAAAATGGATCCTGCCTGCTCGATAATTCAACAAAGTGGAGTTTTGGCCGGGATAATTCGATAAAGTTGAGTTTTCGGAACGTCAAATTGATGCTCATATTTTTGCAATGGGATTTCACTCTGATCAACCATCTCTGAAACCACAGTAGATTTTACTGGACAAAATAATTGATGCCATCCAAAGGTAAACTGGTATGAATCTCAGTTGTACAATAGTAAGGACCCACACCACCTTACACTTTAGACATGGCAGTAGTCATGGCTTGAAATTTAAATCTCTGCAAGGTGAGTATTCAGAAGCTTAATATATTCCCAGCATGGAAAGGATGAAGATATTAACTGAAATCTTTCTTATCCCGTTTGGAAAGCCAATGGCAAAGCATGGAAAAATTGGCGACATTTTCGTCACTCTCTAATTGGTACTCTGCACATGGAACCAGCTCAATAGTATATTTATCAGAGTGAATAAATGGAAATACAGTACATGGAGCAACAGACACAGTGCTTCTTGTAGACGTAGACAATGGTGGAGGGGAATTGTGGGTTAAGTAAAAATTAAAATACACTCCAAAACCAGACATTTGTGTCACAAACAAGCATATGCTACATCTGATTATAATCTCACATAAAACCCCTTCTACAATAAGGATTTAAGCATAATAAAAACAATGAAACATTAAATATGAAGCATAGCCCTAGTAAGGTTTTCAAGATGAGTAAATAAATATCAAGATTCTAATAAATAAATCATGTGCAAATGGTAAAGACATGGGTAATTAAATCAAACATCAGACATCAAAAAGATTGTTCAAGTATAAAAAAAACAATGATAGACCAATGACAACTATGGACGTAGAAAATTGAGTAAACATTAAATATTACTCGACCAATTAAACCAATTCCAAGGAATTATGACAAATATTATTAGCAAATAATTGCATCTTCCTATGATAAATCATACATTTTCAATAAGTCAAGCTAAATAACTTATTCAACCTGTAATATCAACTCTCTTGAGCACCTTGTGAATAAATGTCCTATATTTAGCACCTTTTCAGTAGTTCCAATTTTTAATTTTTATAGTTTTTTTTGTATTATTTGCTACCTCATCTGCCACTTCCCAGCTTAGATACTTGGATAAATGTAATAGAGTGTTACCAAGAGAAGTGACTATGTTTACAGCCTGGACAGTTACAAGGACATTTTAGATGATGTTTGACCCCATACATCACATTATCATCATTATCACTATGTTGTAGAGTAGACAGAGTAAAGAAACTCTATGGAACAATACTGTAGCAAGTCAAATAAGGGAAAGAGATCAATCAAATTTTATAAAGGCAAGGCCCCCCCCCATGCTTTGGTATTGGTAAAATGTATACAGGAGACAGGTCTGCTTGCCCAGTGATTACACATTCACGGCAGATGTATATAGAGATGAGAAAATTGACTCAAGCTCAGATTCATGGAACCAGTTAGTACATTGTGCAGCTCAGTCTCTAGCTGGATACAGTTAACACCAACGATATGGGATACCTTATCCAGAAACCCTAGACTAGGGTCTAGACTCCATTTTAAGCAAATACATCTATTTAAAAAATAATTAAAAATGATTTGCCTTTTCTCTCTAGTAATAAAACAGTACCTTGTACGTGATCCTAACGAATCCAGATTGGTGGCATACAATTCTATTGGGTTTATTTAATAATGAAATGTTTTAGCACACTTAAATTACAGTAATCCAAATTACAGGAAGGTATCTGGCCCCAAGCATTCTGGATAATAGATCCTATACCTGTGCTAGTTCTCATCATACATACATTTTAGGAAATTAAGAAACCATAAAGGTGAGGATTTTTCTCTCATAGCTCAGTATTTAAATGGGAAAGTAGGATAGACACAAGGTATGGGTAACCTGTGTCGTAGAAGAGGTTTATGTTTATCTAGCTATTGGTCGTAAGTGAGTTGCGTCAATCAGTAAGTTTACAGTGTGTATAGGAGAATGGTAGACTTATAGAAGATATGTAGAAATTTCTGCAGCCCAGTGTCGGACTGGCCCACAGGGATACCAGGAAAAGTCCCGGTGGGCCCAGGTGTTAGTGGGCCTCCTGCTTCTAAACATTTGTCTTATTTCATGGCAATTGCCTATTTGTATGAGAAGAAAGAGACTAAATAGATTGAATAATAGATTAAAGCATTTAAATAAAAGAGACTAGCAGAATAGAGGTTGCGCGAGGAGAGGAATTATAATAGTACTGAGCCCCTGATCTAAGGTCTTTTGGTGGGGCCCTAGTCTCAGATTTTTGGGTGGGCCCCTGGTGTCCCAGTCCAACACTGCTGCAGACTGCTTCCAGAATACATTTGCTATATGTTTCCTATCCACTTCTAGGTTGTTTGTGTTCTCTCCATGTATTATGTAATATTTCCAGAATTATTTCATCAGTGGTTGTTAATCAGCACATCAGTCTGCACATATATGTTATTTTGAAACAGAGACAATTTTAAACCATACAATTGCCTTTTGTTCAGTTCTATTACTGCCTATTTGCAGCAATCTACTGAGGTGAGAATGTGTTTCTAAATCAAATTGATTTCAAATTTATTTTGCAGATCAAATTACATTGCATTTTTTTTCTTTATTGTTTCCTTAACATGGATAATCAGCCGGAAAATGGAGAGTGTCCATCTTAACTAGTGATATACCCTCTGCCGGATCCACATCCCAAGTATATATTATTTTCTACGGAGACCGAAGAGCTTCTGAACCCATTTTTCTTAGTAGCAACAAGGAAGATGTCTTCCAGCGTGGTAACGAGGATGACTTTGATGTACGTAAAGATAAATGTATTTCAAGTAATATTTCAGATTTGCAGTCTATGGATTCCCGTCTACTTTAAAAGTAGATTTACATCGTACAAAGCAGACAAAATATTGTATTTCTAGTGATAGCTTTTGTTTTCACTTTTCACAAACAGCATTGCTACACATTAAAAGTAACATCTGTCCCCTCAGAACCTTGATAGAGGGATTGTAACAGAAGGTGCTTTAATGTGGGGCAGATTTGGTTCCAAGAAAAAAAATGTATCTCATAGTTGATCTCAGGAACACTTAAAGGAGAAGGAAAGTCATATCCCACTTGGGGGTACCAAAAGTTAGGCACCCCCAAGTGAATGCATTTACTTACCTGAAACCTGGCGCCAGCGCTCCTATTATCAGAAAACTGCACCAGCCCGGGGGTTCTACCAGCGAACACCACGGGGCACATTTACTATTGTTCGAATATCGAGGGTTAATTAACCTTCGATATTCGACACTCGAAGTTAAATCCTTCGACTTTGAATATCGAAGTCGAAGGATTTAGCGAAATTTGGGATTGAAGGAATAATAGTTCGATCGAACGATTAAATCCTTCGAATCGAACGATTCGAAGGATTTTAATTAATCAATTGAACGATTTTCCTTTGATCCCAAATTGGCTAGAAAGCCTATGGAGACCTTCCCCATAGGCTAACATTGATGCTTGGTAGGTTTTAGGCAGAGACGTAACTAGAGGGGGGCGGGCCCTGGCACGGGACATGAAGCCAGGCCCGCCCCCCTCCGTACTGCCGGGAACGGCCGCATTTCCCTAAGGAGAGAGTGGCGTGTGAGCTGCCGAGGGGCCCTGAGGGGGTGCGGGCCTTGGCCCAATCACACCCCCTGCTCCCCCGGTAGTTACGCCACTGGTTTTAGGTGGCGAAGTAGGTGGTCGAAGTTTTTTTTAAAGAGACAGTACTTCGACTATCGAATGGTAGCATAGTCGAATGATTTTTAGTTTGAATCGTTCGATTCAAAGTCGTAATCGAAGGTCGAAGTAGCCAATTCGATGGTCGTAGTAGCCAAAAAAATACTTCGAAATTCGAAGTATTTTTTATTCTAATCCTTCACTCGAGCTAAGTAAATGTGCCCCCTAGTAGCGATCCTCTTCCGTCTGTGCATGCACATTAGAGTGAAAAGCCAAACTTTGCATCCGTCTGCCCTGGGAAATTTGAAGAAAGAAAAAGGGGAAAAGAAGATCGCTCCGTGGCTTAAATGGAATAACCCCCGGGCAGTTTTCTGCTGATAGGAGCGCTGGTCTCGGATTTCAGGTAAGTAAATACAATCCCTTGGGTGTGCCTAATGTTTGACACCCCCAAGTGGGATACGACTTTTCTTTTCCTTTAATATAAGTCAATGGGAAAATTTGGAATTAAATTTAATATCGCCCAATGTGTGTTGTAATGGATCATTTACAATGCAGAACAGAATGTACACATGCAAAAAGGCCGCATTCAGCCAATTGTTTTGCACTTTGCACTCTGCATTCTGCATTGCCTGTATGGTTTCTGTACCCCTTGAATAAAGTGTGTGGGGGGAGGGGAATGTAGGGGTACCCTTCTTCCGTCTCCTACCTGTCCCCTAATTTGTCCATTATTCAGACAACAGTGTCCGAAGGTGTAGCACACAACAGGGCCTTGTCTTTACCACCCTCCATAGCACCTCCTGTTGCTGCAATCTACTCAGAGCACAACTTACCCTGGGACACAAGTATCTGCTAAGTGAACACAATGGGGTGTGCTCTAACTTTTGCCCCAGGGTTAAGTAAATGCCTCCTTTAGTTTTCTAATGGCTTCATTTGCTATTCTCGAGTATTTTTCATTATTTCTTCGTATTCAACAGTATTTATTTGTATTAACTGTATTACATTTGTTCAAAATCTAGTTATGCATCCCACCTGCAGATTGGCTCTAATTCTCATTTTTACATTAACTTGTAATCCATTGCCTGTTTTTTTACTGAACAGGTTAACTTTGGAGATATAGGGGAAATATTCAAAATACGTATTGGGCACAACAATTCTGGAGAATCACCATCATGGCATTTACAAGAGGTAAAAGAATTTGATAGCACCCCCCTATTGATAAAATGTGTTTAAAATAGGCTAATAGTTTAGAAAGATGGTATAAATATTAGTGATGTGTGGATTTGACCTTAAACCCACAGGAGCCATAGGTTTACTCGCAGGTCAGGAGGGTTTGGGTTGAATTGGTTGACCATTTTGGGTTGGGTGTGGGTCAGACTGGGGGAGTACACTCCTCTTTTGCTCCTGAAGAAGTAGCATACAGAGCAGAAAGATGCGGTTGCGGGTTAAGGTTTTGCGGTTATGGTCAGGTGCAGGTTTTTCTGACATCACTAATACATACGAGTAGGGTTTTGGAAGTTTGAGACTAAAACTCAGATTCTCAGTGATCAAGGAAAAGTTGCTTGTGTAGCCCACTACTCCCACAGATGCAATTAAATTGATCTAATTGTATTACAAATCACAGTAGATGGCTCCTTTATAGTAAGTGGCTACAACTGATTCATGCTAAAGCTGCATTAGCCACAGTACACCACCTTCTAGAATCACAGCACCAAGCCCTTCTTCTGAAGGAATTTGTCGCATCGGGCTGTGAATTCTTAGCAAGTAGTGCTGAAAAGCAAACTGAATGCAGATTTTTATACTTTAAGAAATACATTAGGGGTCATTTACAAATATAAGTTCGCAATTCACAATTCTTTTAACCCAGAATGCAGAATTTTTCAGATGGTGTAGTTTGTAGCAGTTTGTATGGCGTAAAAACAATTCATTAGGAGTTGAATGCTGTTTTGATTATTCCTATGACTGCTCTGTACTGAAATTTATTATGTTAGGCTAAGGCCACACTAGGCGATAGCGCCGCGATTTGACTCGCGGCGACTTTTCGCCGCGACTTTTAAGCCGCAATCGCTGGGGAAACTTTTGCGCTGGCGTCTATGGGGAATCGCGAAAAATCGCCAGCGTAAAAACACACGCGGCGATCTTTTCTCTACTGTCGCTCGAAATTGCCTCGCTAGGCGATTTCGAGCGACAATGGAAAAAAGATCGCCGCGTGTGTTTTTACGCTGGCGATTTTTCGCGATTCCCCATAGACGCCAGTGCAAAAGTTTCCCCAGCGATTGCGGCTTAAAAGTCGCGGCGAAAGAGTCAAATCGCGGCGCTATCGCCTAGTGTGGCCTTAGCCTTAAGATGCTCAGTGCTGCCTGAGAACCTGAAAGCAGATTTATTCTGAGGTTAAATTTGTTCTGTTCCTTTTGCATTACTTATACCAAACATTAGGCAGTCTCCTATTCATCCTCTAATCCAGGGGTGGATTCATGCTTTTCATTCAGATATATATTACGTTAAAATTACATAAGAAATTGATGTTTAAATATAACAATACACATTTTCTCATAAATCTATATTTCAAGTAATATTTTTCACCGAATTTCACTGAATTAAAATGCTTTTATGGATGTAGATCATAATGGGACAATATTGCTAAAAGTAGACCACCCCACATTAGTAAAGTATGGGCCCTCCTGATCTAATCTGTCATTGAGCATTTTGCCTGGTTGTTAAGATCAGATGGATAAAAGTGTAAACAGGGATGCTGGTGGGGATGCTGATAGATGGATTCTTGAAAGCTATTCTAACTGTAGTTGCAGTTGCTAAACCTGATCTCAAAGGAGAAACTATGCATCAAAGTCGACCGCTGGCTCTCGCAAGAGCAGGATGATGGAGAAATCTGTCGGGAATTTCCAGTAAAGAGGAGTGATAACACAGAACGTCCATCTGAGAATTCTACAGGTATATTGGATAGTGTATCATCTAATAATATTAAGCCACAAAACTGATCAGTGACCCTGATAATAAATATAAATGACAATACACTAGTCACAAGAGCCATAAATTATTTAAAATATATCCTTCATAAAGTTTATTTGGGTTGATGTACCCAAGTACATGAGTGGGTACCTCACTACAAAGTTAGACAAAGCATTGGTTAATAATAATCATTTGCTTGGAGTTCTGTATAAAGGTACAGTGTAGGATCCATTATCAGCAAACCCGTTATCCAGAAAGACTCCATTTAAATCAAATACTTCAAAAATATGAAAGTGATTTCTTGTTTTTTTTTAATAATAAAACAGTGCCTTGCTCTAAATTAAGTAACCCATTTGCTAACAACAGAATTGAATTTTTTTCCACAAATCTATAAAATGTGTGGTCTTCCTATTTTTTTTAAAAAGCTCTACAAATGTGAGATTTATTCAGTGTAAATACTACGAAATCCACGAATACAAAACTATGCCAGTTAAAAGTTGTTGGATCCCTATTGAACCATTTTAACAAATTTGGACCTTTAGTTTAGTTTAGATTTTTCCCGCTAGGAATTGTCTGAAAAACTCAAATTTTTAGAAGTATTTATATTTTTCAAATTCATATTTTTTTTAGCACATTATTTTCCATTTGTATTTTTTCATTCGGATCTTTTAATAAATGTCATGCCATTCAAAATTTTAAGGGGTTATTTATCAAAGAGAACTTATCTCAATATTTTATGCTACAAACTGAGATCAAATCTGCTAGGGTTTTTTATGCGTATTTGTTATTACAGATATTCAAGATTTTTTCGGATTTTTTCATCTGATTTTTACAATTTTGTTCAGAATTTTCACCCAAAAACTTTGGGGTGTTGCACAAAAACCTAGCGCACATCAAAAAATCATTGGGACTTCTCCCATTGACTTATATGCAACCTCGACAGGTCTGAGATGTCGGATTTTCAGATTCAGCCTTTTCCCTCCTCTGGGTTTTTATTTATTTTGGAAAAATTTGTTATTTTTTAAAAGTCAGATTTTATTCACAAATTTTTCAAGATTTTTGCATTCGGAGTTTAATAAAAAACCCCCTTAGTGTTTAGTCGTGGTTTAAAAAACCTCTAAAACCACTAAAATCCAACCTTTGATAATTAGGCCTCCAAGACATAATTCATCCTTATTGGAGGTAAAACACTCCTATTGGGTTTACTCATGTTTAAATTATTTTTTAGCAGACTTAAGTCATGGAGATCCAAATAATGGAAAGATACCTTACCTGGAAAACCCCAGGTCACGAGCATTCTGGATAATGGGTCCCATACATGCTTTGGCCTGTTGTTTTCATCCTGGTAACAGGCATTTTCAATCATGGGACTTGTTTATTTAGGGGCCGATGCATCAAGGGTCGAATATCGAGGGTTAATTAACCCTCGATATTCGAATGGGGAATGAAAATCCTTCGACTTCGAATATCGAATTCGAAGGATTTTGCGCAAAATGATTCGAAGGATTTTAATCCAACGATCGAAGGATTATCCTTCGACCAAAAAAACTTAGCCAAGCCTATGGGGACCTTATGGGGACCTTCCCCATAGGCTAACATTGGGTTCAGTAGCTTTTAGGTGGCGAACTAGGGGGTCAAAGTTTTTTCTTAAAGAGACAGTACTTCGACTATCGAATGGTCGAATAGTCGAACGATTTTTAGTTCGAATCCTTCGATTCGAAGTCAAAGTCGTAGTCGAATCTCGAAGTAGCCCATTCGATGGTCGAAGTAGCCACAAAAACACTTCGAAATCCTTCACTTGAGCTTGGTGAATTGGCCCCTAAGTGCTAAGTTGAACCAGTACAGTTATCCCTAGTAACCACCAATCATATCTTTTTGCGAGTAGTGACATTTTTCACAAATCTGCCCTAGAATTTTGCTATAAATTTTGTCTTGCTGGAGAAAAAAAATCCCCTTTTTCATGCAGGTTTGTTTTATATGTATTTGCAATGCATGCCATTGACCCTAATGCATTTGGCACGCAAAAAAAACAAAAAAAAAGACCCAGTGACTTCAATGCATTTGTCAAGAATAATCATTGGTGCACCAATGCATTTGGTGTGGAAAAAAAATGCAAGACAAAAAATGCACCTGACTCCAAAGCATTGTCTAAAATGTTGCAGTTTCATGAATTTTGCAAAATTTTCAGCAAAACTTGGCATTTAGTAGCCTTGGAAAGTGGAGTTGTAGTTCACAAAGCATTGCACATCCACACTATACAAAACCACACACTGCCCTGTGTCTATAGTTAGTCCCGTTTATCTTTATATACCCTGCTGAATATGATCCAGATAATTCTACATTTCTGCACAAAACTAACAATATTTGAATTTTATGTCTCCCCCATAAGCATCTATGTATAAAGTAATGTGCACTTTGATCCATTCTCTACCCCCAAAAACTTTCCCTTTCTGCTGTTCTTGGAGTACATTTACAGCATTTTATTGTTATGGCGGAAATTTATTATTTTTTTGCACTGTGTCATGGTCCTTATTGTTGTTAACGGATAAAAGCACAATTCTGGGTATTTTATGTGCCACTTTGCATTAAAATGAACTTGCCTGCCGCACAGTTAATTCTGTAGTGTCGTGCTTGATACTAATATGCACTGAATTATTTTTATTTCATTAATATTCATTCCACCTACGGTACGATTGTGTCTCCAGACAAACCATTTCATATACAGCTTTTTATTAAGCCAAGGAAGGATTGCTGGATTCTCCATAATTTATTTGACTCAATTTAAATACATTAGTGTTGTGTAAAAGCGCATTCCTTTCTGACTGTGCTTAGCTCAACAATGAATTTAAAGTTGGAGTTTTCAGTGAGGCCAATAATATGATAATGACACCAGCTGTACTGGATGACATAAAAACAAATGAGAATACATTTTTTTGAAAATATTTTATATGTGCCACCTGTATTTACAACAGCTTCCGTACATGAGAGCTATGGTCTCCAAGAAAAACCAGCAACAAGGGGATATTTAGAAAAACAAAAAATATATATTTAGTGAAGCATGTATAGCCAACGCAACCACACCCTACACACAATGTGATATACAGGTATGGGATCCATTATCCGGAAACCAG
Source organism: Xenopus laevis (assembly GCF_017654675.1). Classification (NCBI taxonomy): domain Eukaryota; kingdom Metazoa; phylum Chordata; class Amphibia; order Anura; family Pipidae; genus Xenopus; species Xenopus laevis. The sequence continues at coordinate 122,986,684 of NC_054381.1, forward strand.
TTATCCAGCTCAAAAGCCTGCAGTTTATTTTTCTGTCAATATAAAGTACATGTAGCAAACCAGGTACACTATAGCACAGCACACTTGAAGATCAAATTTTCTTTATTGGCCCCAAAAAGTAGATACAAAAAGTAGCCTTGCATGTATCTACTTTTTGGGGCCAATAAAGAAAATTTGATGCACTAATCTTCAAGTGTGCTGTGCTACAGTGTACCTGGTGTGCTACATGTGCTTTGGATCACAGGCGGATGGTTCCTTCATTGTTAAGCACCTTACCCAGCAGAAAGGGTTTTCTACAGGTAGAAGCTCCCCATATTTGTGTGGAATAAAAAGTACATGGTGAAATTCTAATGGGGATTTATGTAAATTCTTGCCACTGGTGAAAAAGCAAATTTCATGCAAAACTGTACCAAAAGTTAGGCAGCCCAGTGATTGTAATCAATTACCTAGTACCCTGGGCTGTGTTCCTATCAGCAGAAAACTGCCCTGGCCTGGGATTCTTCACAACAAGCACCATGGGGTGGTCTCCCTGTTTTTTCTCTCTTCACACGGGTGCTCAGCAGATGCTTTCCCCATGGAGTGTACTAGAGAAAGTTAACCTTACTCTTAAAAGATCACCCACCCAGGGCTGCCATTGGGGAAGGAAAGGGGGGAGTGTTGTACCAGCCCGGAGGGCAAGGGGGGCCCGGCCACGCCACACTTAAGGTGGCCATACACGGATAGATCCGCTCGTTTGGCGATGTCGCCAAACGAGCGGATCTCCCTCCGATATGCCCACCTTGAGGTGGGCAATATCGGGCTGATCCGATCGTGGGCCCTAGGGCCCAACGATCGGAGTCTAGCGTTCGCCAAACGGGCGGTCGGATCGCGGGACCGCATCAACGAACAGATGCGGCCGCGATCCGACGGGATTTTTAACCCCATCCGATCGAGATCTGGCCGACTTTCGGCCAGATCTCGATCGGGGAAGCCCGTCGGGGGCCCCCATACACGGGCCAATAAGCTGCCGACTTGGTCTGTCGGCAGCTTTTATCGGCCCGTGTATGGCCACCTTTACTTCATTAGCCAGCCCCCCCGCTTTCAAACATCTACCGACTTCGGAAGGGAGGGCAGGAGCACAGGTGGAGGCATCTTCAGTCCATTCCCTTCCCTTATTGGTCACAAAGTTTAAGTCCCGGTTGAGCTGCGCAGGGATTGGATAGCTGAGGTTTAAACTTCCCCTCCAGCTCATCCAATCGCCATGCAGTTTTCCAGGGACTTAAAATGATGTGACCAATAAGGGAAGAAAATGCTGTCACTGGAAGAAGATGCAGCCACCTGTGCTCCGGCCCATGCCTTCCAAAGTTGTCAGCTCACTGACCGCAGGGGCCCCTGCTAATCCAGTAAGTGCAACATGGCAGGGCCCTCCTAAAGTTAACCCTTTGTGGCCCCTATTATTGTATGGGGGGCACTGGCCACCAATTTATTTTTAAACTTCTGTGGGGGACCTGGCCTTTACATTGACGTGTAATGTGGGCCGGACCACCAATTTATTTTTTACTGTGTGGGGTCCTAGCCACCAATATTTCTTATTGGGGGGCCCTGACCACCAATATTACTTTTATGGGGGGCCCTGACCACCAATGTTTTTGTTTTACTTGTAAGGGGGGCCCTGACCACTAGTGATGGGTGAATTTGTCCCATTTTCTTTGCCGAAAACGGCGAAAAATTTGCAAAAGTCATTGGGCATAAAAATAATTTTGACGCACGTCAATTTTGACGCCCGTGACAATTTTTATACTTAATTCATTAAGTCAATGGCCGTTAGAATAATTTTTATACGCATGCCCAATTTTTTTTAGACTTGCCAGATTTTTCATCAGTGAATTTTCACCTCCATTTCGCAAATTTATTCCCCGGCGGCGAAACATGGAAATCTGATGCAAATTCGTGCCTGCCAAATTTATTTGCTCAACACTACTGACCACCAATGTTTTTTTTTAATTTTCTATGGGGCCCTGACCACCAATGTTTTTTAAAAACTTTTATGAGGGGCCCTAACATCAATGTTTTTTTAAAAACTTTTGTGGGGACCCTGACGTTAATTATTTTTTTTAACTTATAGGGGGGCCCTGACCACAGCTGATGTATGTATGGACTTTTTACTGGGATCTGGGGTGGGGCTTGGGGGCCCGGCTGGGCTGGGGTGGGCGGGGAACCGGGGGCCCAGAAAATTTTGTTTTTCATTTTTGTCTACATTTTCACACCCTGTAGTAAAACACTGGCCTATAATCTATAACAACCCATCTGTAATTAGCTGTGAACAGTCTACTGCAGTTAGAATGACAAAAGCAAACATAATTTGGACAAGCACTGGTGATAGCACTAGGGTATGCCAGGTATGATCAAAGATGGATAAAAAACATGTCAGACCCTGAATTTCCTTTTGGTGAATGATGGTTCCTAGAGACACCTGTGTAATTTCACATAAAATAATATAAAATTGCATTATCTAGGCATTAGATAATTTTAGAATTAGATAATGTTATTTGCTGTATTTATAATGGCACAACAGGATTAACTTGTATTATAGATGTAGGTGATTTATAAAAGGATAAGGGTATTTATAAAACATCCATTATACTTACAAAGGGTTCCATTTGCTTAGTGCCTTCCCCAGAGAAGACCCTCTGAATTCTTTAGATACATACATAGCATGCTCTGTTAAGTCTATATCAACATCTAAAAAGCACACATATTGTGAATAGGCTTATGAATCTGTGTGGCCCAAAGGAACATAAGGAGAATCTCAAGGGGTATATTTTAAGCACTCACAATGTTATGTACTGGTCCCCTGAGGGGGTAAATAAGGCACTTAGCTAGATGGGACATTGGACCCTCCACCCAACTTGAAATGCCAGTATCCAATGCTTCAAAACAAATCTACCACCCCCAGAAACAATCCACATGTAGAGCTGTTTACCCTACATAGTCTGACACATATATATTGATCAATTTAGTAGACTCTGATGCTGGGAGTTGTTGATCTCCAACTCCTAGAGAGCTACCACTTTCAGATTACTGAATAAAGAACAAAGGACCACAAATAGTGATGGGCGATTCTGTCCCGTTGGCAAAACGGCGAAAACTTTGTGAAACAAATTAGAGTCAATGGGTGTCTGAATAATTTTGACGCACAATAATTTTGATGCGTGCAACAATTTTGATGCACTGCAAATTTTTTTGTCGCTGCACATTTTTCGCCAGCAAATTTTTGCCGCACTTTAGTGAATTTATTGGCTGCTGATTTTGTGAAAATTTGTGAAATGTCAGGAGTTTGCTACTTTATATTCTCATATTATCTATTAATAACTGCTGTCATATTGTGGTTTCTGTTTCTTTACACATTATAATTGTGAGAGTCTGTATTGTATTTATTTATCTTAAATGAATCGCTTGATGCAGGGAATGTTTCTGATCGCCATTGGGGTCAGGAAGGGATTTTTTCCCTCTTGAGGCATAATTAGCACTGGCTTCGGGCTGGGTTTTTTGCCTTCCTCTGGATCAAAGCAGTGCATATATGATATTATATTTTAGGTTTTATTTGTCACAGCAGCAGTAGGACCTTGCCAGAGTACTGCACAGGTAAGTTTAGAAGAGGGAGAAAGGAGGTTCTCTCCTGTGACTGCACGGTGGATTGAGTGATACAGACTCTTCTACTGTTGTGCTAGGGGGCAGCCTGCTTGGATTTCCTATCATCGACACACTGCAGATGCAGGTCCGGCAGCAGGGCTGCTGAACTTCTCTCATGTTGGCGGCAGAGCATAGTAGCAAACTCTTGTTAAATTCTGGCTTTAGAATATTGCCTTGAGTTAAGCTGGCAAGGCCCTATTTATTTGATAAAATGTGAATAAATGCTGTGGCCATTTTACACCCATCTCTGTCTCCTGGTTTCATTAAGGTATGTAATAATGGGGTCCAGTGGGAAAGCTCAAGGGAAGGGTCAAATTGAGGAGTCCCCATGTCATATCTCGTATCTATTCTCCCAAGCAGTGGCTGAAATTTCTCTACTGAATTTTGCATAACATTTACCTGAGACTACATTTTTGAGAAGACTCGCAAGAGATTGGCCTGCTGTGCAGCTTTTTGTAATGTAATGTTCTTTCCTTTTTCTAGTGACAAAATATGAAATCCATGTGGTAACCGGTGATCTGTGGAATGCAGGAACGGAAGCAAATGTCTTTATTTCAATACATGGAGAATACGGTGACACCGGATCCCGGCAACTGCTTAGGTCAAGCAAACCCAGAAAATTTCTTAAAGGACAAGTGAGTAATTGAGCAAGACACGTGTGGAATATCTTGCTTAAAGTAGTTTAAATAGGCTGGTATTAATCTTATTAAACAGCTATGTATGTCTGTACAGTCTGTACAGGTATGGGACCTCTTATCAGGAATGCTCTGGACCTGGGGTTTTCCGGATAAGAGATCTTTCTGTAATTTGGATCACCATAACTTCAACTTACAAAAAGATCATTTAATTAAATTTAATAAATTAAACTCAATGGGATTGTTTTGCCTCCTATAAAGATAAATTATATCTTAGCTGGGATCAAGTACAAAGTATTGATTTATTATTATGGAGCAAAAGAAAATAATTTTTAAAAATCTGAATTATTTGATTAAGATGGAGTCCATTTAATTTCAGTTAAAATTCATGAACTAGAGGAAACTTCATGTAGGAGATTTTTTAAATAACTGGTATTAATAAGATCATATACTATCACTTAGATAACATATTGGAGATTAGAATGGATTTTTTAGTACAACACACAGGTATAGCTTTGGAAAAATGTAGGTAAGGAAAACATTTCTAAACACTGTTAACATTTTCATCATATATTAAAACTGAAGTTAAATTGTTTGGAAAAAATGAGCTTCAGCCAACTCCTAAACTTAATAGAGATTGAATTTATTTCTCTATACATTGTACATATACAGGTATGGGACCTGTTATCCAGAATGCTCAGGGCCTGGGGTTTTCATACCTTAAGTCTACTAGAAATTCATGTAAACATTAAATAAACCCATTAGACTGATTTTGCTTCCAATAAGAATTAATTATATTTTAGTCTAATCAAGTCCAAGGTACCGTTTTATTATTACAGAGAAAAAAGAATTCATTTTTGATATTTGGATAAAATGGAGTCTATGTGAAACTGCCTTTCCATAATTCGGAGCTGGATAACGGGTTTCCGGATCCCATACCTGTACTACAATCAAGGATTTGCTTTAAAACTGGAATATAGGCTGTATATGCAAGTTATGTGCTCTAAAATGATTCTTTTATTGTGTGTGAATTTTCAGACTGACATCTTTTCCCTGGAAGCGGTATATCTTGGCAATTTAAACAAACTGATCATAGGCCATGATGGATTTGAGCCAGGTAACAAATATTCACGTGAAAATTAAAAGTTTGATTGCAGAGAAACTGAACCTATGCCTTCATGATTCACAAAGGAAAACTCTATTCTCTCAGAGTCACCTGTCGGAGACAGCTAAATGAGATATGAGATATGAGACAGAAATTAGTTCCGTGTAAAGTTTGACTGGCATAGAATTACAACTCTATCTCTCTCAAATTCTTTAACTGTTACTGACACATTCATATCAATCAAAAGGAGGCCAGCATTATTCATTTTCTTCAGAACCCCTCCAAGCCACCCCAGCCCTTCTTAACCAGAAGTCTCCAGTAGTGATGGGCGAATTTGTCCTGCTTCGCCAACAAATCGGCGAATTTGCCGCAAACGGCAAAAAATTTGCGAAACGCTTTGAAGTCAATGGGCGTCAAATATATTTATCGATTGAGACCCGCGACAATTTTTATACGGACGCCTATTTTGTCCAAATGCATTAAAGTCAATGGGCGTCCACATAATTTTGACGCACGACAATTTTCCAACACTTCAAACTTGGTTATAAAGCAGCAAATAGCGACCCCCTTCTGATGGGCTGGGCATGTTGCAATCGTCCTGTAGGCTGGAGCTGTAATAATGGGGCCCTTTTGGAAATGGCTCAATTTGACACGACTCCTTTTAATGATATGAATGTCTGTATTATATACAGTCAGTTACATTTTCCATGTTCATACATGTTTTCTACTGTGCATGCAGCATGGCAGGTACTGAATTATATTTGTGCATCTCATATTATCTGTGTGTTCACAATTTATCTGCACTAGTGTTGTATGTACAGTTTGCTTAAAGCTTACAGCTTAGAGGGAACATTGCATGCATACTTTATGTTAATTGACCTGGTAAATTATTATAACTTGTCTGAAAGGGCCTGAAGCTCAGACAAGTTGATACATTCAGCGTCATTAATGGTAAAAATGGTTTATACATTTTCTGTAAGAGTATGACATATTTTCATATTCATAATCAGTTCTTTAAATTATGGATTTTGCTGCGACATCTAAATTCCGTGCACCTAGGGCAACATTTTGCAATGTCCACTGTTATTTGTCTCTAATGATAGGTTGATAATGATAATAAAGGAAATCTAGTCAACAAAGAATTGGAGAGATTTTTGTGTCTGGGATTTCAGTGGCTAAATGAATGTAAATGAATAATAGTATTATATATATATATATATATATATATATATATATGATCCATAATTTTCTAATTTCAGGTAGGGGATGGTATTTAGAGAAGATAATTGTCCGCAATCCACTAAAAGACAAGGAATATACTTTTTTCTGTTACAGGTTTGTTGAAAGGAAAATATAAGCATTATTTACTGGAATTTAGTCATGATTATTTTATTTTTCAGTCACGCTGCAACAATGTTCTATAATTCTTCCATGATAGAATAATCCATTATGGCTTTTATTATTATTATTATTTTCAAGAATGCATTTTAAATCCGAATGCTTTGGTTAAATCCAAAATGAAGAATCACCATATCCTGTATGGATCTTTTGATTTTGCATAAACAGGTATGGGATCTGTTATCCAGAAACCCTTTATCCAGAAAACACATAATTACAGGATGGCAATATCTCATAGACTCTATTTTAAATAAATAATTAAAATTGTTAAATATGATTTCCTTTTTCTCTGTAATAATAAAACAGTACCTTGTAATTGATCCAAACTAAGATATAATTAATCCTTATTGAAGGTAAAATAATCTTATTAGGTTTACTTAGGGGGTTATTTATCAAAGTCCGATTTTAGCTCAACATTTTCTGCTACAAAGTCCGATCAAATCCGATCAGGTTTTTTACGCTTATTTATTCGATTTTGCCAAAAATTTCGGACGTTTCCATCCTCGAGGTTAAATAAATCCCGAAAAATTTGTGATTGTTTAAAAGTCCAATTTTGCATTCAAAGTTTAGTAAATAATCTCCCTTGGACAGATTTACTTAAGGATGAAGTGGCAAACGCTGGTGAAAATTCACCAGCATTACTGCCTGCAGGGACATCGCCAATTTACTAACGGGCACAGGCGCCAAGGTGCTAGCGCTCATGCGCACTCTATCGCCAGGCGACAATTCGCTCTGGCAAATGGACATTACTTCGCAAATTCACTAAAATGCAGATTTAACTGAACGTTATCTCTTTCTCCAGACTGGCCTTCGCCAGCTCAGACCAAGCGGAGTGCAATGGAGTGCATAGATCTTCTTCAATCTTCTGTTACTTACATCGTATTCTTTAGTGGAAAAAGCATCAAAGTTCAAAAACCGCTGGCGTCTTTTCCTTTTTTCAGAGTGATAGCCTGCAAAAGTCCTTAAATTTTTTTTTGGGTAAACCGATTTCCCCCATACATTTTCTAACATATGGAACATTAATTATACAGTGGGCTCATGTGTAGGGTGTTATAACAACTCTAATGTCTTTATTATGGTTCCCTTGACATATGTAATTAACAGTGGAAATGTAATGTATTTGCTACAACATATAACATAAAAACCTACATTCAACTTTAAATTTCCCGCTGTATGCAAATTAACCTGAGCGCAAGACCACTAGCGAATTTGCGCTAGGCAGAAATGAACGCCAGTGATCGGTGGCCACGACGAAACTCCACATTTTAGTGAATTAGCGCTGTCTGAGAGAATTTTCGCCTGCTGAAGTGTGGCCATGGGTGCAAAGCGGTCGCTGGCGACTTTTTGCCGGTTAGTGACTCTGCCCCTTACCGTTTGAATGATTTTCAGTAGATTTAAAGTATGGGGATCTGGAAAAACCCAGGTCCCGAGCATTCTGGATAACAGATCCCATACTTGTATTTGTGTTATATCAGGAAAAAGTACTCAACATACAACATTGCCCCAAAGAAACACAACATTGTACAAAACAAGACTAATTAATATTGTTGAATACGATAAGTCAAAATTGTGACATGTTGCAAGTAGTCCCTTCATATAGTGGACTGTTGTAATACTTATACGTCTTAATATGCATATTTTGTATTTGAAAGATGGCTGGATAAAGGAGAAGAAGATGGCAAAATTGTAAGACAACTATACCTTGCAAATGACATGGAGTTTCCAGCAAGTAAGCACACATACATGTTCATGATTCCTCTTCTAAGTGCTGCAGAGCCATCTAATTTAGTTTACTCAATTTCATTTCTTATTTCAACAGGCCAAGAGCTTGAACTGAAAAGAAAAATAATAGTAAGCAATGCTGTTAATGTTATCATGCTACCTTGTAAAATGTTGTACCTTGTTAATCAATGAAAATAGAGGGGATTTCCATAGTTTCTTATTTTTTGTTCTATATTCTTTTATTCAGTGGCAAGCAGAAAAGTGGAAATACCAGCAAGAAAATACACTGCAGTTCTATTGCAGAGCAACAAAGAAATTTATCCGTCTCATGCCTGGCTCCAAAGTTGATGCTCTCGGTGATAAAAAGGATAAATATGGTAATAGTGTTTTATGGGAAAAAGTCGTAAAATTAAGAACTGCAATAAAATAAGCAATCTAACAACCAGAATGTTTAGCTGAAATTCATTCTGTAAATATTACTGAACAAATGCACTGATTTGTTTCTGAATTAATCTTCAGTTTGCAAATGTAACAGTTAAACAGTTATCATTGCAATCAGTTTTTTGACAATAGTCACAGGAGCGTAACATCTGACCACAAAATCAGTTAATTAATAGTGATCAGTCTTGAAAAATCTCAAATGCCAATGGACATTTGTTCATGACCATTTTTTGTGCAAAATACATTGAAGTCAGTGGGCGACTTTTTCAGAGGAAGCTACATTGGAGTCAATGGTTGTTTTTGCAGCTGCTTTTTAGTACAAAGTCAATGGGCATTTTTTAGAGGTGAATTGTTTTATGCAAAATGCATTGAGGTTAAAGGACATTTTCGGCTGTGTTTATTAGTGTTTATTAGGTTCACAAACATTTTTGACTCTATTAAAATCACCAGACATCATGTCTCTCTACATGCAGAATTTGTGCAAAAGGCAGTTATTTTGTTAGATTTTGTTTGTACTGGAATCAGTTATTTGAGTGAGCTGCTAGGAAAGGAAGCCCCCCTATAAGATATATTGTATCACTCATTTGACACCTAACTGCTGCATGAAGACAGAATGAAGAGAAACAGATGCTGAGAGAGGGATAGTGAACATAAACTGAATTATTTCAGAAACAATGCAGAATATTTAATTCATTGTATTTAGAAAGTTTCTTATTTCAGTATGATGAAGCTTATATTAAATTTAAATTTTTGCGATAGTTCCCCTTTAGTCCCAAGGGGTGTTTTGTCCTCTGGAAGCATATAAGGGTGTATAATGCAGCACACAATTGTTTCTTTTTGTATCTCTAAATATGTTTATAGGTAGTATGAATTCAAAAATTGAAACCTAATGTACATATTGAAATGTACATGTACAATGTGAAAAATTGCACAGCTGAAAAAATATTGCCTTTACTTGTTAAGTAATGTGTTAAGTACTTGTTAGGGTTATGATTAAGTTTAGCTCAGAATGTGGACAAATACAAATCCTACAAAAAGTCCCAAAACATCAGCAGCTTTTATGGGCTCACCTTAGAATTCTGTAACACTAGATCCTTTATAGTATATACTTAGGAAATACATAATCAGTGCATTTGGTATGTGAGAATCCAATGTAACCAAAATATTTACCTTTTTTTTAAATGTTGTTTTTATTGAAGCCTCATCACAGTTTTCCATGTTCATTTATGCATTAATGTCATTATTGTTACAAATTGACTTTTAACTCCCACCTTTTATTGTTGATACACTTACTAAAATGTTGGACATAATTCTTAGCAAGAGAAGCAATCAATTCCTTCCTGTTAGTGATTCGCGAATCTGTGCTGTTTCGACAGAAAAGTTGTGAATCTACAGCACAATTTGTGAAAATAGTTTTGACGCGAGTCAATTTTTATACGTGCAACTATTTGTAGTGATGGGCGAATTTGCGCCGTTTCGCCGAAAAATTCGCGAATTTCGCGCGAAATTCGCGCGAAATTCGCGAAATGGTGAAAAATTCACGAAACGGCGCCGGCGTCTCGTTTTTGACGTCGGCGCCCGTTTTTCCGACGCCGGCGCCCGTTTTTTGTGAATTTTCGCAGGCGTTTCGCGAATTTATTCGCTGGCGGGGAAACGCGCAAATTCGCCGCGAATTCGCGCCTGGCGAATAAATTCGCCCATCACTAACTATTTGTTCCAAATGCATTAAAGTCAATGGGCGTCCGAATAATTTTTATGCGCGACAATTTTTATGTGCGACAATTTTTATGCCCATGTCGATTTTGACGTACGCCAACTTTTTTGATGTGGCGGATTTTTTGCTGGCTGCACAGTTTAACAAATTAATTTGCTTGCGGTGAAACGTGGAAATTCACCTCCAATTTGTGTCTGGCGAATTGATTCACCCATCACTACTTCCTGTAAATTTTTGCCTTCTTGATTGCTGCTTGTAATGGCCCCTAAAATCTGAATATACTTAGAACATTTATAAAATGTCATATTGTTTTTGTTCTGCCATTAACTGAGAAATTTTCTCTTAGTCAATGCATTGTAGTAATGATTGAAATCTCATGAAATTTTCGGCCATAGAATTTGGAGCTCAAGACTTGTACAACTGCAAACATAAATATTACTTGTATTACTTGTCTCACTCTAGTAGGTCCAGAGTGCTTGGCACTAGTCATGAGTGAGATTTTTTGCTAGATTTGTGGTGAAAAATGTGCTGTGATAAATTTCAATGCAACAAAGTGCCCATTGACTGCAATGTATTTTGCACAAAAAAAAGGAGCTACGAGAAAATTCCAATTGACCCCAGTGTACTTTGCGCACAAAAAGTGGCTGTGAAAAAAACACCCCTTGACTCAAGTATTTTCCTTGAAGAATGGTTGCCATGAATAAACACCTAGTAACTTAAATGAGTTTCTGGCATTTTCAATATTTCGCAAATTGTTCAGCAAAGAGAAATGGCACCACTCCAAAGCATAGGTGCCGAGCACTGTGGACTTTCATGAATTGATAACCCCCTAGCGAGAGGTTCGCCACTGCTATACCAAAATAATATGTCTTACTCCATTGTAGTTTAGCAAGATTTTAACTCTCTAAAACCTCTTTAGGTTTTTTTGATGTGACAAAAAAAAGAGGAAATGTTCGCATTTTTAGCAGTCATCAGATGAGGAATCTTGCATTGGCAATTGACAAAGGATTCATCACAGGAATGGTAAGAAAACAATGTTTGATTTGTAACTAAAAACATTATAAAAGTGTCTGGATTGCAGTCTACTCTATGATAAACCAGGAATATTTGGCAAAATTATATAGGGAAAGTTCTCTGATCATGCCTACACATATGACAAGACATATGAATTTTTTATGTAGTTAGAATGGCTAAAGCTAGAGAAGTGGAGACAAAGTAATTTATGATGATGGGGGGCATGACCAGGAATAATGAAAAAGATCCAATTCCCCCCCCTAGTATCCAGGTGTTCCAGCTATTGTCATAACCCACATCAGCTGTTGAGATTTATAAATGAACGTCCATATGTAGGCTGTACATTTCACAAAAAATACCTGGTAATACATGTGGATTTAGAAGCTTTCATTCTATTCATGAAGAGGATATAATTCCTGACTAGATTTAGTAACATACTGTAGTTTTTGACTTCCTACCTTCATCCTAATACTTTTCCCTCAGGACAATACTGGAATTCTGTGTGAACTGCAAGTGCATCTGCAGTTAAATCGTTGTGTTGTTTTGGAGTCTACAAGAATACCGGGTGTCACCGTTTCTTTTGATGGTGATGGTGAACCAACTGGTGGCAACACAGCTGGCTATGCAGGGATCTGCAAGGAGTTTACTGTGCATGTGAAGGTAGGAATCTTTGTGAAAGTATTTATGTCTTAGGAGACATTTTTGATGCATTATTTAATGATCATAAAATTGCCAAGTCACCATACCTCGGCAAGATGAACCCCATATATGTAACTACTTACCACTGGACATATTTCCCTAGGCTGCCTCCTCCCTTCATGGTTGCATTTCTTGGGAAGTGTTGTGTGCCCCATTTTAGCTTTTATGGGGGAGAGTTGCCAAGACCCATTTTTCAATGCAAAACAACACCATTCAAAGGATGGGAGTGGCGGGTGCTTCCTTTTCCTGGAATAGCTCTGCTAAAATATACAGGTGGTTGCTGGAGCAATTCAAGGCTAAATCATATGTTGGGGACTGATACATATATTCCCCATTTTTATTGCATTCCCCTAGAGTTTGGCTGCAGAAAGGCTTAGTTATAAAGGAGCTACGCTCCTCTTCCTGGGTCAAAGCCTGACCTCTAACTTTCCCCAGTTTAGCCACTAGGTGGCAGTGGGCTATAATATATAATCTGAGCACATGTGCTCAAGGTCCATTTTGTCAGTTCCCTTACCTGAGCAGGCAGGAGGGGTGAAGTGGAACCTAGACAAGGTCAGGTCTAATAGGTCACTCTAAGGGGCAATTTTATCAAAATGTGAGTTTAGATCTTAATAAATAAACACTCACCCACGTTCTATTCATTTCTATGGGATTTTTAGAAGCACATTTTTCAATATCCATCACCACTTGATAAATACACTTCCAAAAATCCCATCGGAATTAATAGAATGTGGGTGAGTTTAATAAATCTGTCCCTAGAAGTGATATATAGTTTGGGATATTTATTCAAGCAGCACAGGCTCCAGCGAGGAGAGTTAAGTGGGACTTAACTAGTGTTAAGATGGGTTCTAATTTCCCGGAAGTATGGACTTAGTGTTGAGCCGGGGTTTAGAGAGATACCCAGGAGCTCCTCTTAGGGTAAAAGCTGAAAGCTGAGAGTACCTCTGTCTATGCTTTGTAGTCTATATATCTTATCCTGCAGGGTTTACACTGCTTGTGAGTATATGCATATAATACACAAAAGCCATGAATATCTTGTAAACTATATAGGTGAGTTTTGATGTCATCGGTTATAAACGGTGAGTTCTGTCACATGACTCACTGAAACTTGTGTATTAAAATAAATAAAGATCCCCCCAGTTGCAAAATATGAGGATATTAGAAGTTACCTCTGAGTTCCATGATCTGTATCATCGGCCTCGTGTTTATATATGGTCATGAAACTCCTCGATAACTTATAATATCCTTATATTTTACAACAGGGGGTTCTTTATTCACTATATCCATTGATGTCCAAGCTCCTGCTTATCTCTACTTGAACTCCTATGTGGATGATTTTCTTCAATAAACAAGTTCTATGGTTAAGTTGCAATAACCACTGGTACCCTTTGTTTATTAATATTACTGATTACAGTGTATTACACCCTGCCTCCAGAACGTTGTGAGGGCTCATCTCCTGACAATAAAAGGTCTCATCCAGGGCAAATATTGGGATAAAGCTGCTAGTTAGAGTAACAGTGGTGCTCATTTCACTATAGCCTAACACATACAAAACGTAAAGTATAATGGAAGTGACTAATCTGGTCAAATCTGCAAAACCAGGCATATATGTGACCAATGCTCATTCTCTGGCCTCATGTTTAATTAGAAATGAATTCCAGGCAAGTGGATACATTTTCAAAATGTACCCAGCCACTATGCCACGTCAAGTAAACCTCCATATGGTCTATTAACTTCTGACCTTTTTTTTATGAGCTGGCTAATTCTTGGTTGATTGCACTTCTTGGAAAAATTACCAAAGTATTGGTCAAACTTGGCCCCAGGGTTCAGCGAGGGAGAATAGGCCTGTGCGAACAATGCTTTTTTTTTGTTCAAGATCGAAATTTAATTTAAACATCAACTTAAGGTTAAATTTGTAATCATTTGGAAACTCAGCTTTTACTTAGTTATTTGTTTTTGGCAAGGTCTTTGTGTGCCACATAATCTGAAACTGTAAAAAACATGACATTTAAATGTCTGTGTTTTTGCGCAGAATGCTGATTTATTTATGTACTTGCATTTCATGTATAATTAGGGTTAAAGATTTAATTGAATAAATGTGCATATAATGTGTAGAAAGCACATCAAAATATCAAAGAGAATATCAAGTGATAAATTAGTAGTAGACAAAGTAACAGAAATGCCAATCATTTCATGAATAAATAAAATCATCTGACAACTAGTCAATCTTTTAACATTTTAGAAAAAGAAAAGAAAGTGATTATTTTTTTCTCTTTTGTTTTGCTTAGGGAATTTTCCACAGTGGTGCTGTAATTGTATTGACAACAAGCTGGAGTCAGGCATTATGTATACAGCCCGGTGGATTCTGCAGTGGGGCTGGAAATCAGGGTGACGACTCCTATTGGAGAGTGCATAAGATTGGTTCTACCATGTGTATGTTTGAAAGTGTTTTAAAACCTAGAAAGTATCTAAGGATCAAGAATGACCAATGTGATGGAGAGGTAAGAATGGCAATCTATAGCAGGAATTTCCAAACTCTGGCCCAAACAAAATTCAGGACAGTTTTGTTACTTGCCCAGGGCTCTTATAAATTCAACATACAGTAGCTCCATGCAGGTAATGTTATGGAGGCCAATATATAAAAAAAATGCAAGTGGCAAAAAATAAAATGACAAAATTTGCCAAACTTTTTTCTCGTGCACTATCTTATTTAAGAATTAACAGGCTGCAGCTAATATTCCTTTTGCGAAAAGAGATTGCACACCAAAGAGAATCCCATTGTTCCTATGAACTGGGAAAATAATAAGTACAGAATTCTGAAGAATATTCTCAAGTATATTGGCTTTTTTCGTTTTTTGCTGTCTTTTTTCTCATATTGTGAAAAAAATGCAAACTTGAATTTTGTTAAAGATGCCCCCACAAGGGTCCTTTCCTTCCTCCATGTGCCCTGGTCCACCAGCTGAAGCTATGTGCAAATCTAGTTTTGCATATATGTACATATATATACATATATGTAATATATGTATATATATTGTATTTATAACAATAAATTCATAGTCTTACAGAACATTTGTTTTTAGAGGGGGTCAGAGTCCCACATTTCAAAGCTGGAAAGGGTCAAAAGAAGACAGCAAATAATTAAAAAAATTATAGAACAGTTGCTTAGAATTGGCCATTCTATAATTTACCAAAAGTTAACTTAAAAGTGAATGTTAATGTTAATGTTGTGTTGAAGCTGTAGTTAGATGAAACATCATACTCATGGTTTATTAATATAGCACCAGCAAGTAACCCAGTTATTTTAACAAAAAAGGGACATGCATTTTAAAGATCATATCTACATGGATAGAACATTTACAGGACTTGTCATAAATATTTATGCATATATAATATATTGAACACCACATACATTTTTAGTTCTATTTGAAATGATATGATTAGAACATTTACAATAGTATACATTTACTATGTATCTAAAACCATGGTTCTCTACTAGGGCACTGGGGATGAATTTTGCCATTTCAGAGTGGAGAGAAACCTGGACAATGGATCAGTGACTCTGGAATCTGTGAGAAACAGAGGGATTTATGTAGGACTTCAGCCCAATGGATTAGCAAAACCAATGGTTCATACTGGAGAAAGCAACATTATATTCTACCCAAAGGTCATCAAGTGTATGTATTAATAGTCATCTACTTGCAAAATCTGTTAAGGATTGCCAATGTAATCAAGCCACATATAATTATAGTAATTAAAGCATTAATTGACTTTACTTTGTCATGAGGGAGTCTGCCAAAGATTTCATTCTACCCCGTAACCAAATGCAATCACATAATCCTCATTTAGTTGATATTTAGCAACAGCAGAGTCTCTGATTTGCCACAGATGCCTTCTAGATTTATATATAGTAATCAAATCGGGATTATCTGTTGTAATTTTCAGTCAGTATGACCTCCTCAGAGATTGCATTCTACAATTGTTTCCACTGAATGCTGGAGATGAATCCTGCTAATATTTAAACTGGCCATTAGAATGAACTCATGCATGCACAATAATATTCATACTTATAGAATATGAATATCTATCTTTGGTACTTAATTTCTTTCACACCATTACATGCACAAGGCTCATTAACTTCTTCCTCCTAGTGTCTTGCATGTGTTACTTCCACCATCTTCTCTCTCTCCTACCAGGCTAAGGCTCAAAGTAATTAAATGCTCTGGTAGAGAATAAGAAGCCCCTGAGCTGACTAGAGCTGACTTTCCAAAGTTTTAGAATGTGAATGCTTCTACTTAAAGGGATACTGTCAGTGTCGGACTGGCCCACCGGGATACCAGGAAAACTCCCGGTGGGCCCAGGTGTCAGTGGGCCTCCTGTTTGTAAACATTTGGCATAGTTCATGGTCATTCCCTATTTCTTCATTGGAATAAAGAGGCTTAATAATGTAGATTGAATGTAATAGAGTAAAGTATGTAGATATAAAAGACTAGGAGAATAAAGAGGTTGAGTGAGTAGAGGAGGTATAATAGTTTGGAAAGCCTAAGGTTTTCTGGTGGGCCCCTGGCATCCCAGTCCGACACTGGATACTGTCATGGGAAAACATGTTTTTTTCAAAACTCATCAGTTAATTGTGCTGCTCCAGCAGAATTCTGCACTTAAATCTATTTCTCAAAAGAGCAATTTAATTTTGAAATCTGACATGGGGCTAGACATATTGTCAGTTTCCCAGCTGCCCCCAGTCATGTGACTTGTGCTCTGATAAACTTCAATCACTCTTTACTGCTGCACTGCAAGTTGGAGTGATATAACCCCTCCCTTTCCCCCCAGCAGCCAAACAAAAGAACAATTGGAAGGTAACCAGATAACAGCTCCCTAACACAAGATAACAGCTGCCTGGTAGATCTAAGAACAGCACTCAATAGTAAAAACCCATGTCCCACTGAGACACATTCAGTTACATTGAGCTGGAGAAACAACAGCCTGCCGGAAAGCAGTTCCATCCTAAAGTGCTGGCTCTTTCTAAAATCACATGATCAGGCAAAATGACCTGAGATGGCTGCCTACACACCAATATTATAAATCAATAATAAAAAAAACACACTTGCTGGTTTAGGTATGAAATTTTACATGGTGAAATTATTTATATGAATATATATATATATATATATATATATATATATATATATATATATATATATATATATATATATATATATATATATATATATATAGTATAAACATTTATTTTACATCACTTGTTATACAGAATTTGAGTTATTAAACATACATTGTAATGTATTTTTACAACGTGCCCCTTATAATTTTCCATAGCTGCAGCAGGAAGAATGTTCCTTATTTTCTCATAGTCTGTACACAGAGAGAGATCATAAACCTGTTCTAGCATACAGTGTTTTTTTCCTGTGCTGCACACAATAAAAACATTTTACTGTATTGTGGCCTTTTAAAGCCTTACTGACTGTGCAGCGCATATGCAGTTTTTTACCTTCGCATATGATTTATAATTATCTCCAATTCCCTGGTGACTGGTCAAATGGCTTAATATGAAATATCCAGATTATTTCTAAACAGACATTACTAATATATTAAAAGTGCTCCTCAGAGAATGAGCAGGAACCCTATTTCCCACATCCCCCGTGGAGGCAAGTTCTTTGCATACAGACAACCAGTTTTAAAGCATTAGCTGATTATGATCTCTAATCCTCTTGCCTTTAGATTCATTAGTATAATTACATCCAGATGTCACATGTCCACCTGACAAGAGAGCATTTAGTTTAACATAATAGAACACAAGAGTGAACAAGATTCATATACAAAGATTTGCGTATGCTAGTTTGTGTATACAATACAAACTGTATTTATATGTGAGCGGGCCCTTCCATTGTGCCCATAGGCTTAACAATGCCATACAAAAACATCAATGGTCTGGTGATGTACAATTATACCAAAATTATGCTGGGTGCAATCAAATGTAACTAGGTTTTTCGAAAATTGTGCCTCTATAAATGTAATGTAAATGTTAATTACTAAAATAAAAGGATTTTTAACCTAAAGGCGGCCATATACATAACAATTACAATCTTTAAAGTCACCGTTGCAGCTTAAAGGGCAATTTCACCTACATTAGCAAAACAGTAATAACACATAAAACATGACCCTAAAACTACCAGAAATGCGTTCAAACTTTTTATAACCTGCCAAATTTTGTAAAATGGACATGGTATTTAGGGGGTGTGGCCATACAATGGGTGTGGCAAAAAATTTCACCAGAACTTTTTGTCCTATATTTTTCAAATTTTGGGAGGAATGTAAGTGTCATGTGCTAAAAGACACAGTAGGAAGATAACATAGTTGTTGTCAGACATCAGTACATCAGCTACCATACCACTCAACATCAGCTGCTCCCATTTGTATGTCCCTTCATTGGCTCCCAATCTCCTCTAGAATCAGATTCAAACTACCCACATTTACATTCAAAGCCCTTAACAATGAAGCCCTCCCTATATTACATCTCTGATCTACAAATACTCTTCTTCACGCAAACTTTGCCTCTTTTCTCCTCTCATCACTTCTGCCCATTCTCGTGTACAAGACTTCTCTCGGGCTTCTGCTTTTCTCTGGAACTCTTTGCCTCGAGCTGTCAGACTTTCTCCTTCTTTTCAAATGCTCCTTAAAGACCCCCCTGTTTTAAGAAGCGTATTCAATGTACCTTAAGTAATCAATCATTGCTGTATCATAAATCATAATTTTTTTCTAAAATCCTAATTTCTCAATTGTATTCTAAACTTTAGTTTGTAAACAAAATCCTCTAATCCTATTGTACTCCCTAAACCCTTGTTTGTTATTCACCATTTATTCCCTGTTTGTTATAACTAAGGTAAAGCACTACGTAACTTGTCGGCGCTATATAAATAATTGATGATGATAATTGTCGTGACAAATGTTCTTGTATACCAAGGTTTCTTTTTGTATAGTTGGCAGGGAAAAACCTATGGGGACATCAGCAACACCAAGTCTTAAAAATGAAGCTATCAGTAATCACGATAATAGCATTAAAGACCAAGAGCCAGCAGTCCTGAGAACACCCTTAAGCAAAGGTAAGTTGTGAGTTGGACATAGTTTCGATCTTTTCAATTGCATTGGTCTGTTTCAAGTCAGCATTTTTGCGTGACAGTTTGTCTTTTGTTAAATGTAAACTAAGAATGTTATTAGTATTATATACCTTGTAATTTTTTCAGTGCACCAGTCCTATGAAGCTGTTAGGAATAATGATGATCGAATTGTTTCTCCAGCCAGGGATTTGCAGTGAAATTCAGCGTTACGCCATATGCAAACTTTTTCACATAACTAAAGAAAAAAATTTCTGCAGAAAAATTCACTGCAACAAAAAAGTTACCAAGACAAAAATGTTGCAGAGACATAAAAGTCGCCATATGAAAAAACGCCCATTGACTTTAATGCATTTGGACAAAAAAGGGAACATAAGAAATAATACCCATTGACTTTAATGCATTTGGACAAAAAGTCACAGAGATGAAAAAAAGTTGCTGCAAAAAAAACCTCCCATTGACTTTAATGCATTTGGAGTAAGAAAAATGGTCACGAGTGTCGCTCGTAACAAAAGATTTTAACGCCTATTGACTTCAATGCGTTTCGTGAATTTTTCTCTGTTTCGCAAAACGAAACGGGACAGGTTCACTCATCACTAGTTAGGAATAGTGCAGGAGCCGATGTGCAGTGTAATTAAAAGTTTTAATAAAGAAAGGGTGCACACACCTCTTTAGACAAGTATAAATGGGGGCAGACACAATACAAGTCCATGAAACAGGCCAATGGTCAGGGCTGGCAGCAAGAATTAAGTCCACATAACAGGCCAAAAGTCAATAGTGGGCAACAAAAATACAGAGTCCAAAAACAGGCCAAGGTCAAACCGGGAAATCAGATAAGAGCAGGACTTACTAGGCAGGAGCAGGGTATCAGAAGCAAGGTAGCAGGAACAAGATTAGGAATAGGAACAAGGTCACAGAATCAAGGACAAAATCTCAGCAACTCAGGGATTTATGAACTCAGGGCCGGGAGACGGCAGAACTGATAATATATAACAGGTCCCTGGTTTGAAACCAGGGAGTTCCTGTCAGAAGTTTACAGTTTTTGGCTGATCAGGTACAGGATATTTTAATTTAAAGGCTGTTATATCAGTAATGCCGGCAGGCTGTGCTTGAGTACTATTTAGGTTTTTATTGTGCATCCACATTCCATGTTTCAGGCATTACCACACGAAATTAGAGTGCTCTACCTGTTAAATGGTCCCCACTCTAGTGTCAGATGCTGTACAGTCAATCAGATCCCCTGCTCAGGGTCACAGCAATACACATGTAAATCCAAGGAAACTGCCGCACACTGATCCAGGTTTCGATTATAAAGGTGGTTTATTGGCTCTTAGAAGACAAAAATAAGGCAACGTTTCGGACCACGCTGGGCCCTTTATCAAGCAGGCTTTATAAAGGGCCCAGCGTAGTCCGAAACGTTGCCTTATTTTTGTCTACTAAGAGCCAATAAACCACCTTTATAATTGAAACCTGGATCACTGTGCTGCAGTTTCCTTGGATTTACATGTTTCAGGCATTAAGCGTCCTTTCTAAAGTAAAAACCTGAAATGCATTCTCATACATGACTATCTGTATATAATGAATATGATTTCTCCTTTATATGCTACCCCTCTCATTTTTATATTCTTTCCACCACTTTCCGAGGGATTTTCCAATTCTTTATCCTTCCATTTACAATTTCTTCGAATCTTCAAAGGTGTTGAATGAATAACCCTGTAGAAGGATGGAGAAACCATCAATTACAATGTTGATTAATCACAGATATTTTTGAGTGCATATATGCTTAACAGATGAACTGTACCCATTTTAAAATAGAGACTGTAATAAGATGGCGTTTTTTCCTTACGCAATATCATGTATGATTATTTCTAAACTGTATTATTGCATCTATATCTATATTGCATCTATATCTATCTATATCTTTTGCTAATATATATATATCATTTATGTTACACAAAGTAAAGACCAGTAACTATGAAGATGTCTCCAAATTATCAAAAGAATGGAAAGTTTCTGTGCTGACGGGCAGTGTTGGGACTTCAGCTAATGTAACCTTATGGGTATATGGGGATAAAGGAACAACTGGCCCAATAGCACTGGAGAAAGACAGAAACGACAAGGCATTTTTACCTAGACAAGAAGATGAGTTCATGGTAAGTTGGCACAATAGATACATAGCAACATGCAATACAAATAAAAAGTATTTTGCAGAATTGAAAAAAAGAAAGCAGTGGGAAAGGACCTTGGAGTTCTCAGTTTAAGTGATACAACAAAGACTTAAGAAAGCCTTGGGTTTATTGGTAAGACAAATGGCCAAAAATTACTATAACATCTGTGGTGTTGATGCTTCAGAACATTATGTATGTCAGGAATCACTTGTACGCCTCTCCAGACGTGGAGGCCTATCTATCAAAGGTCGGATTTAAGTGGTTTTAGAGGTTTTGTTGAACTACGATTAAACTTACAAACTATAAAACAACGAATGCGATAAAATTTATTAAAAAATCAGAATAAAAAAGTATGAATAAAAAGGAATGTGCTAAAAAATATGAATATCTCTAAAACCTATATAAATTCAACTTTTTCTGATAATTCCAGCTCCCATTGACATATATAGGATGTGCTTTTCTTTGGCCTTGGGTCTAACCCTCAGCTAATTGGGTGCCGCCAGGTCTTACCTCACATTAATTCAGCAACTCTCACAGGGGCAAGCAAGGGAGCCAAATATTACAGCAGGGAAGGAGTTAGTAGAGAATGAATAACTGTAGTCATGCGGACTAAGTCAAAACCAGAAATACAACCACTGAGACATGAGTGAAATACTAGGTCAGGTACAGGCGGGGTCAGAACCAGAAAATATCACAAGAAGCAAAAATCAGGTACAGGAATTAGGAACAGGAACTCATCACAAGAGAGCTTGGCCTACAGTGGGCAATGTGTGAGTGCAGAGCAGGGGTTTTTATAGCCATGTTCATGGCAAACTCTGAGCAATTGTGGCCAAATTGACCACAGGTGAATTCCCTATGCCTGCCTGGAAACTAAAGGTGACTAAAGGATGAAC
This sequence comes from Xenopus laevis, assembly GCF_017654675.1. Lineage (NCBI taxonomy): Eukaryota > Metazoa > Chordata > Amphibia > Anura > Pipidae > Xenopus > Xenopus laevis. Next base: position 123,009,272 of record NC_054381.1, read on the forward strand.
TATGAGCCTGCCTGCTTGCTCAGATAGAGCAGTGGTAAGCAGGCTGCAAAAAAAAAGCAGGTCACCAATCTGAATCCAGGCAGGATGTAACACAAAGGTGGTTTTCATGAAATTTTGAGAATAAATAATAAATCTGCTTCATACATGTATCATGCACATGGAACAATAATCATATGAAAACACAAAAGAGCTGGTTTGTGGGCAAGTAGAAAGGGTAAGAGCATAAATTACAAATTAGAAATGTTGCCACACTTCAAAATGGCCCCATTTACTAGATAAAATTGGGGAAAAGCTGGAAAAAAGTGTGTATTATACATTTATTAAGAGTAGCATTCCTGTGACACCAGTAGAACATTCTCTGCTGATAATTGTGGATCATGGGCTTTGCCCAAAATTGTTACATTGTCTTACAATAGGCTGGACACATGTTTTGCCTATTGTGATGAAGAAACATTTATGGTTTTTTTATTTCTTGAGCTAAACAGTGCAAACAGGGAAATTGAAGCTACTCCATGTTTGGCCCTTGCGAGGTAGATAATTCCTTTACCAGCACAAAGATAATCCCCCTGCATAGTGGACTTCTATTTATATGCGCTCTTGTAATTAATTATCTACCTCCCAAGGACTATTTATTGAACTCATGTTGAATACATTAGACCCATTGAACGCTGCAGGAAAACAACAGGAATTCCAACGCGTGTCTCAAATAAGAGAACAAACAGATTAGAGAGATTCCAAATACATTGTAGGAAACTGGAGTTAAAAGATCTGTATCAAGCTCTGGCATTGATTGAATATCCAGAACGATAGAACAAATCTCTGCATTTTGTTCACCATCCAAATATATATCCAAGTAGAAACGGTTTCCCTTAGGGCAAAACACTGTTCTGTGAATAGAAACCCCCTGGTTGGCACTACTATAGTTTTAGTGAAATCCAGCAGCACTGTGTACAGCACATTTCTGACCCTATTTGCTTCTCACTAGAATTGTGAAATTCGTGAAAATCGAATAAAAAAATCTGAAAAATCGTGAAAATGTGACTTTTTTTCCCGCAAAGCAAATTTTTGGGAAAATGTAATAATAAGCGAAAAACCCGAGCGGATTTGATCGGAATTGTAGCAGAAAATATTGAGATGAATTCGGACTTTGATAAATAACCCCTAAAATTGCCCATGGAGAGACAGATTAGTCAAACCCCAAAACACCTGCTAAGTGTTTACTTACTGTATGAATAAGTTAATTAGACCAAAAAAATAGAATTAGGGGGGGGACATTTTTGAATATGAGTTTAGTTAAATGCAAACAATATATTAAACTTGATACATTTTTTCTCTCGATTGCTAACATATTTATGTAAAAACTCCAATCAGAAAAATGTGATCATATTAGTTTATAGAAATAAAGTCAATCACAAGATCGCATAGTTCCATTTCTCATTTTTAAAAATTCAGCTAAACAATATCTAATGGAATTTTGTTTTAGTTTTCTTAAATTATAGTACAGGTATGGGACCTGTTATTCAGGATGCTTGGGACCTCGGGTTTTCCAGATAAGAGGTTTTTCCGTAATTTGGATCTCAATACTTAGAGGGTTATTTACTAAAATTCAAATGTATCCCACAATTATAATAAAAAAAAACTCAAACAAACTCCCATACACGATTTTGCCTTATTTATTAATGAAACAACTGTAATAAATCCAATCAGGAAAAAAATGATAAAATCGTGATAAAACCCGAATCATACAGTTTTTGGGACTTCTTTTCCAAATCCAAATTTTTATGGGTTTTTGCCCTAAACCCCTGAATTTATCAAATTTTCGGGCTAAACCCAGTGCAAACCATGATATCTTCAAATTGGGATAGGGACATCTCCCACTAACTTATAGTATACAGGGCCTCGACAGGTTTGAGATGGCGGATTTTCAGGCCTTTGCAGGCTATAGTAAATTGTGAATTTTTTTTTTTTTTTCCATGAAAAATTTGCGTTTTTGTCCCAAACAGACCAGAAAAATTTCAGTTTTAGTAAATAAGCCCCTTAAATCTACTAAAACATCAATTAAACATTAAATAACCCCAATAGGATTGGTTTGCCTCCAATAAGGATTAATTATATCTTAGTTGGGATCAAGTACAAGGTACTGTTTTATTATTACAGAGAAAAAGAAAGTTTATGGAAGATGGGCTTCCTGTAATTTGGAGATTTCTAGATAATGTGTTTCTGGTTAACGGATCCTATACCTTTAACAAAGAATTAACAACAAGGGACTTTCCATCAGTCTTCATGTGTAACCTAGATAATGTATTTTTCATTCTACTCATTGTGTTTATTGATTTTTATTTATTTGTAGGTGAAAATGCCGAAAGTAGGCAAACTATACAAGATAAGGATCGAACACGATGGAACTGGCAATCAGCCTGAATGGAAACTAAAGAAGGTAACCTTATAAAGATTTCCTAGAATTTTATAAAGATTTTAGGGAACATTATTGCTTGTTTATCTAGTTCATCAGTAGGTTTGCATTCATCTAGGCAGCTTTTTGGATATAAATTGGGGATTCATTCTTCATACATCCAAAACCTTGTCATGAATTCTGAGTACTTGAACCAAAACATTATCTGTACTTCTGTGATGGACCATACTCTCTCCTCCACCATGTATCTTACTTTTCCAAGGCACTGTAACTTAAATTAATATAGTTGATAAAATTACATACAGTGTTTTTTTTTAATGTCATCCCAATCCTTTTTACAGAAGGATTCAGGACTTTAAACTTCTCTCCTCTCCTTTATTGCTTATCACAGACTTTTCTCCTGGCAGCAAGGCTTATAGAACAATAGTAGACTTATTGCCATGAAGGATTGCAAAGCTAACACACGGATAATAACATTTCATTGTAGTATTTTATTCTTTCCGTAGCACAGTAACTGCCTAAGCGGGTAAAATCCTTTACTCTCTGAAGATTGTATGTTCTGTAAAGTCAGCTAAGCTTGTATAAAAGAGTATATAGTTTCAATAGCTTTACATTTTCTATCCTGATCATATTCCCTAAACAGAGCCAAGTGCAGGATTGGTTATACAGAATATTAAATGGCATTAACCAATGCACAAATGATGTTTAAGGAGAACATAACTGACATTTTTTATTTTTTGCATTCAATCTAATTAATGATCCCTTAATGGGCCTGCACATTTTTTTAATGCATAATCATGGACAATTTGTAGCTGGTCTGCCTTTACATTTTTACAGTAATTCACATTTAACAAATTTGGCACCACAAAAGAATCATGCACATTTCTGCAGCCGTTATTATTACATCTGAGTAGAATAAAAGAAATCTGAAACTTAGAACAAAGCCAACATTTCTGATTCATTGCCCAAAAATAATAATGTCACCTATGACCCACAACCCCTAACCCACAGGTAGGGGTCAGTAGGATGACAGATATTGTACAACTATTTAACCTCCAATCCATGAAGTGGAGGGTAATTATAATGTAGGATCCCGATACATACTTCTGCACCAACCAATTTATGATGTTAGCATAGGGATCCTAATAATATTAATAAATGTGCCTAAAGAACATGGAATATACATACATAGAGTAGATTGTGTGCTCCCATATCCTGCATATAAAGAGATTTTATTTATTTTTTATTTTATTACCTGTTGTAATGAATGCCTCTTGTGTTGTCAGGTTTGTCCCAATTCCTTCAGTCATCCAGAAAAAAATAAACAAAAAAAATACTTTTGGGGGAATGTAATAAAAGTCAATAACAATAAAAAAATTTGAATAGTGGCCACTTTCGACAGTGGAAGATTGAGAATTTTATAGTTTGCACCAGTGTGTAGTGCATGTAATAAAACGTTGTATTGAAATAGTTAGGTTTGCTCTGAAAGATTAATGTGCAATTAAAATCTGAAAGAGTATTACATTGGGAAATGCAAATTTTTTGATTTTTGTTTACAACTTAATTGAATTTCCCCCTTAGTCTGTTACTGCTTAATATATTTTAAGGACTGATCTGTCAGAACACTTGTAAAGTACTGGGAAGAACTCATAGATGAACATCCTTGACCACTTTCCCTCTCTTTTTCTGACCAGGGTGAGGTGTGGGGTCCATACCTCTTGATATGTTTTTATTTTTCCCACCTCCCATAGCAGGGCATTTGTATTGGATGGGGGAATATACATAATGTGTTGGGTGGTAGATTTTAACAAACAATAGGCTGCACGTAATTTTGCAGCCTTTTCAATTGTATTAAAAACAGCATGCATTTATTTTGACTACAATGAGTTAGGAATGCACATTGTTTTTCCATGGTACACATGGGTAAGGATATCTACTGACCATGTTATAAAGTAAATTTGGGAGAATTTAGCAAATATGCCTTTTCTGCAAATACAATACATGGCAAAATATGTTGGCACCTGCCTGTCCAATATCTAATTCTCAAACCATAGGCATTAATAATATGAACTAACAGCCTCTGCACTTTTGGGTTTTGAAAAATTGTAGATGGGATCTGTTTCTATTCGGCCACAAGACCTGACTTGCAGTCGTAGTTCCACATCATCAGTTGCTCTGTGCAGGCCAGTCAAGTTCTTCCCCTCACACCTCTGCCAACCAATTCTGTATGGACCTTGTTTAGTTCATGGGTAAAATCATTGTGCAGAAACAGGAATGGCCCACAACAACGTTATGCCACACAGTAGCAAGAAGATAGTAGGAAGCACACAACTGTATGTTGTATGATGTAGTGGCACATGTGTGATAAATAATTTATATGGTTTAAATAATCAATTCCAGTTGTCCTGTGGTGTCCTCAGTGGATGTATGAGTGATGTCCCTTTACCTTTTTGGCTTTTTCAAATATTTGGTTACACTTCTGACTTCTATATTAAGTTTGGATACCTTTCTCCTTTAATCCCTGCTCCTATGTGCATTTTGCTCTTTTTAAGTCTCTGTAACCCCTTAAGTCTGCAACTGTCATTGTTTTCTCATCTCAATGGATCTGGGCAGAACTTTTTACATTTAATTTAACGGTTATTGGCGAGTACCTCCACTCATAATTATTACAGATGAAATGCTATCATTGGAAGATCTATCTTTTAAACTTCACAAGTTGTATTGTTTTTGTCTTTTTGACTAGAGACCTTTTTTTAACATTTTTGATACAGAAACCGGGTGTATTTCAGCAAAAACGAAATTCACAAAATAATCTATTAGTCTAAAGGGATTTACAAATAAATTGCTTTAGAATAGGAATTAAACAAATATTTATCTTCAGTTGTTTACTTTATAACTAAAGTAGAACAACTGGAGCTTGATAGCTAGAAACACTTTGCATAACAAATTTTACCATCTGGCTGCTTTAAATCCATTTACTTTAGGAATATCAAAACTGAATAGAACGTAAGTCATTTTAATTATACCCACATGATTTTGGTGCCATATGCTCTATTGTATTTTCTACAGTCCATTTGATTACCACATGGTATAAATCTCACATGATAATTTGACGGGTGCCACTGAATTCCCTTTGTTAGAGGAAGCAATTAGAAATAAGAGGAGAAAAAAACATACTCCCAATCAAACAGTTGTGATTTATGAATCTTTCAGTTAACGTTTGAGGAAAATCTCAGCTGGCCATCTTTAGAATAGTGTTTCTTAACCTGGGACATGGATTATGTATATTTTACAATCATCTTACAATACTATTTAGTCTCAAATACATGTTGCATCTCCCTTTAATTTAACAAAATATTACATTCATCTTATTATTGATAGAGGAGAATTCATTGTATTTAGGGGAAACATAATGACTCAATGCTTGTGATTTGCCATGTAGACACTAACATGCACCTGTATTGGTGAATCACACACAAGCTGAGGGACATGATAAATATTTATATATAGTGCACCCTCCACTGTGAACAAAGCATTCCTTTGGTATATAAACCCTTATATTCAGTGATAATGGCTGGGAAGAGAAATGAAAGATACAAGGCACAGAATATTCTAGTGAATATTCCCTCCACACATATAGCAGACCAATCGGCTGGCCCTGGAAGCAGTGGGAAATAATGAACAGATAAGGTGATGTTGTCTTGGAAGTCTGAGGAATAGACAGGGTCGGACTGGGCCAGTGGAAAACCAGGAAAAAACCCTGTCGGCCCCAGCCCTTGTTGGCCCTGTTGACCTAGATCTGCTTGTGACTCAAACTATGGACGATGTACCTGGCCTCCACCCTGGCCCTGATATCGGCCACGGGGTTGCTGCTGGAGCCAGGCACCTGGGGATGTAAAAGGGAGTTGCGGCTGGGGTGGGGGGCCTGGATTTGTGTGCGAGTCCTTAGACAGCAGTCCCAGTGGGTTCCGGACCCCCCATTTCGATGCTGGTAATAGACATTATTATCTAGGTGTAAACATGGACAAGCATTCACCTCAGCTGTGAAGCATGGGTATTGGTTTGACATTTGTAGCAAGCGGCCGCATTCTGGAAACCGGACTTTTTCCAATCTTTGTGGGTGCAGGGTCAAAATATTCATATGTAGATTTGTTGCAATGTCCCGCACACCAATGTTCATTTCATCAAAACAGTGATTTTATTCAGTACATCAATCCAACGTTTGTACTGCCGAAACGTCGAATTGATGTACTGAATAAAATCACTGTTCTTTGCAACAAATCCATTGGTTACCGGCACTCACCTCAGCCATTCGGTAATTTCGCTGGGTGCTAACCAAATTCAATATAAAGTCCAGAAATAAAAGGAAGCACTCACTGCATAAAGGTTGTTAGAAGTCCTTTACTGATGTCTATATGATTCAGTAAAGGACTTAAGGACTTCTAACAACCTTTATGCCGTAAGTGCTTCCTTATATTTCTGGACTTTATATATATATATATATATATATATATATATATATATATATATATATATATATATATATATATATATATATATAATGGGTCAGTCCCTAAGCTCATGGCATTTGCTGTGAATTAGTATAAAATAAGATGGTAAGCTCCTGGGGTCATCCTTAGAGGAACAAATCTTTAATTCACAGGCCATTATGGTCTTGCACTGATACAGAAGCCTACAATGTAACCTCTAGCCTAATTCTTTGTTGCTTTATTTCCCCTTTAAATGTTTTACTGCTAAGACAGCAGTTAAGCCTTTGTTCACGACTAGCAGTGAAGTAAGAGAGAAGAACACTTCCAAATATTAGGTTAAATATTAGGTTAAATATTAGGTTTTCAATATTCTTTAATTCCTAAATTTCTTTCTTCTTTTGCCTATTAATCTTTTTCTTTTTTTTATGAATGTTTCTAAATGCCACAATTTCTTTCTTTCTTTCTTACTTTCTTTCTTTCATTTTCCTTTTTTCTTTCAGGCACTCAATCTGAAAACTTTTCTCATTTATGAACCTGACCACAAGGTGTCTCTGGTGTTAGTATGAGAGGATGCCTGTATAGATGATGATATAATCTGCTTTGCAGCCTCTTTGCCAAATGCTACGGAAAATACTCTCCCAATAGAAAATATAATTTCTGTGTATGTTTGTCATTTAGATCCATTAGAATAATAGGACTGGATACTCTGAGCTTCAAGTTGGGGGATGATGCTGATCCTTTTTTCAGCACAAGTTTGTCCAAGGTTCTTGACCCTCCCAAGTGAGCTATATCCCCAGTAACAAAGCTGCATATATCTATATTTATTCAAATGGCAGTAAGACCCCATCAATTGAAAACCCCAGAGCCAATCATGCTTTATGTTCTGACTAGAATGGGCAGGTATACTGGATCCAGAGTCTTGTGAATTTTCTACTCTCCGTTGTTGGGTGAGCAGTCCCAGTTGCACTCATATGATGCATCTAGCTTCCTAATTTTGGAGTTGGGGCGTTCTATAAAAATGGTTCCTTCTCAGGGCAATAACCACTATAGGACCAGCAGCAGCAAAAGTTGCTTTATATATAGGGCTGTATATATATATATATATATATATATATATATATATATATATATATATATATATATATATATATAGGAACCGGATGGCCTGTGGTTGGCCTGTGGAAGGCCTAGGGTGGTTGCTTTAGTGGGGGAGGCCCTCGAGTGGCTTTATAAAAAATGTAAATTTTTAAAGATAAAAAAAGAAAAAATCTTCCCAGCCGCTGGACAATCTGATCATAGAGCTGGGGGGGGGTGAGGGATACCTAGCCCCTAGGAGTACCAGCCTACACTAAATAGTTAAAATAACAATAGGTCCTGAAAACAACATTATGGGGGGGTTATTTATTAAAGGTGTTTTTTTTTTATACAAAAAATTTGAGTTCAGTGAGGATAGTTTCAATCAAAACTTGAATTTTTTTTATACAAAAAAACCTAAAATTTTTTGAGATTTATTATACCCTGAAAGTCTGAATCTGAAAGTACTACAGCTACAACCTGTCAAAGTCATGTAGAAGTCAATGGCAGAGGTCCATTAAATCATTTGAAGAAGTTTTTTGCCTTCATGATTTTGGCTTTTTTGATGGTTTGTGCTCGAAAACTTTTTTTTCACAAATAACTTGATCAATTCGTGTATTCAAGTTTTTCCCCCGATTGCCTTCATTCGAGTTTTTTCATAAATAAGCAAACATTCGAGTGGTGAGTTTATTCAAGGTAGAAAAAAACTCACAATCTCACTATGGTAACTAAACTTTTTTATGAAAACAAAGTTGATCTAACTCCCTTACATGAATTGAATTCATTTATCAATAATTTTTCTTAAAAAAATCGGAGCAACATAACGTTGCAACATAATCGAGCATCATTTCGTATCATACGATTGATGCTACGAAAACTCAATTTTATCAAATATTCTACTTTCTCGGATTATCGGACGAAAACACACGTGATTACAACACTTGTAAGCAAAATAAAATGATTCTAATACTGCTAATAATTAAATTTGAAATATTAATATATTAACAGGGATTCTAATATAACAATTAAAAGGTGTTAAACAACTTAGCGGGGATGTTAATTTAATTACGCGTATTACTAGCTATCTTGCAAAATAAGACGTAATAAAATAATTCCTGCTGGCAAACAATCCAATTCTGGAATTCCCACTAGTGGGAAATTTATAGCTCAAATTTGAGGCTTGCCCCATCCTATGAAATGACCCAAACTGAAAAGTTGGAAGTCACCCTGGTTGTTGTCTTAACCATGGCATCAGACTTGGCTCCTACTCCTGCCACAATATAGGCTTCCCCAGCTCAGAGGCTCAAGACCAGGAGTAGGACAGCCAGGCACCTGCCAATGCCCACCTATCATGGTAAATACCACCTTATTTCTCTGCTGAAATAGGGGAGATACCCCTTTCAATTTTAATTGAATGAATTAGGTTTTCCAGTTTCTTCCAGCCAAGGTAATTTATGAGATATGCACATGAAAGTCAATTAACCCTTTCTGTCTGACTAGAACAATTTTAGAACTTGAAAACTCACATTCGAATGCTATCAGATTCAATAATATCAATACAATCTGCAGCATTCAGTAATGCACCAAAATTGAACATACAAATGTTCTTGTATATAAGTATGGCAATAATACTGCCATGTCTGAGAAATTGTGGTTTTAAAAGTGTGCCATTTTGAAAACAATTTTGCCACTTAAAGGGGTTTAAAGTGATGAGCAAATCTGTCCCATTTTGCTTCGCTGAAAAATTTGCAGAACTTTTTTGTTGCCAATATTTTGTACAACAATTTTCTTTAAATGCACATCATTTTGGAGCAAACTACATTAGAGTCTATGGGAGTTTTCTTGGCACCTTGTTTCTGCTTTGGGGCTACCAATGCAAAATCACATGCATTTTTCACAGCTACACACATACCAGAGTATTGCACACACAGAGAGCATAGAGCAGGCAGAGTATGGCAGTGTATGGCACACAGGTATCATAGGGTGGACAGAGTATGACACACATAGGGAGTATATGGCAGGCAGAGTATGGCACACACAGGGAGCATAGGGCGGGCATAGTATGGCACACAGGGAGCATGGGGCAGGCAGCATATTGCACACAGGGAGCATAGGGCAGGCAGAGTATGGTACACAAGGAGCATAGGGCGGGCAGAGCATGGCACAAACAGGGAGCATAGGGCAGGCATCATATGGCACACAGGGAGCATAGGGCAGGCTGAGTATGGCACATCCCAATAGGGGTCGAAACGTTGGAAAAAGATACCATATAACAATAAAGATTACATTTTTTCACTAAAGGGAGTGCTGGTTTGGAAACTATTGGTATATATATATGTGTTGTTTTATCCAAGAATATACAATACGCAGCTTTATAATGTGGATTTGTTTACATTTATTTTTCAGATAACTATGCAGAGAATAAAAAATGGCAAAACATACTATTTCCAAGCTAACAGGTGGCTGTCAAGAAAAAGAGAGACCTGTGATATTGTGTGTGAGCTTCCAACTGTAGAAAATGGTAAATCTGTTTACCCAGGTAAATCATGTATTTATATCTACATGTATTTTTATCCTGATGTAAATCATGCACTTTATATCCACATGTATTTCTATCTGATGTAAATGATGTACTTTATATCTACATGTATTTCTATCTGATGTAAATCATACACTTTATATCCACATGTATTTCTATCTGATGTAAATCATACACTTTATATCCACATGTATTTCTATCTGATGTAAATCATACACTTTATATCCACATGTATTTCTATCTGATGTAAATCATACACTTTATATCCACATGTATTTCTATCTGATGTAAATGATGTACTTTATATCTACATGTATTTCTATCTGATGTAAATCATGTAAGATACCACAGATTAAAGATGAAGGGAACAATACTGCTTTTTCCCTGCTGACACACTAGACATTATGCATTGTTACCTTTGTATCTTTACAATCCAATATACACAATCTTTTAAATGAACGACATGCTAAAAAGGCAAATGTTACTTTGAACTTTTATTTCCAGCCATTCTACTAAACACTTACTGCATTTTTATTGTACATTTTAAAACATTTCATTCACTTCCATTTCCCATCTTTTCTTAATGAGCAGCATTTAAATGCTCTTAGTTTTTACATTCACTTCTCAGTAAAATTATATGTCCCATAGTTAAACAGAGTCTGCGCAACTTCACTTTTATTCTTTTTGCCTTTTGCCTATAGTACAAAATATCAATGCTTTGTTTACAAAGGTTCCTGCTGTTAAGATTTTTTTCTTTGTGCCGGGAACTATTTTTAACGTACTGGAAGTTCTCTGCAGTTGTTGTACAGTGAGATCTCTATACCAAATAACCAGAACAATAGGTGGTATTGGGCTTTTACTATTTATATTTTTCATTATGTGATGCAGATCAGCAACTGCATTACATCATGAAAAATATGGTGGTTCTTTGGACATAATATTTAATGGATATATTCTAATTAATTAATTAGAGAAAAAAAATAAAGCACATTTATAATATTATCTAATATTAAAAACCCCAAATATTAATAGCACTTGGAAATTGCATGGCAGAACTTAAATTGAAAATATACCCTCCCCTTTTTGACAAGAGCCCATTCAGCTGGGTTCATTTTAAAAAAAAGTGTCTAACCTGCTTGAAAAAAATAAATAAAAATAATATCATCCCAGCACTCTAGCATTATGGGCTTTTAAGTAATCTGTAGGACTGTGTTTAGAGGGGTGGGGGTTGGAAGGCCAAGCATTAAAGAGAAAGCCACTTTCCTATATAGAATATACAAAAACAAAGAATGCAGCTCATCCATGTGTTGCAATTAAAATCAGTCAGATTACTTAAAAGCCCATAATGCTGAATGTTTCTTTGGAAGAGGTCATGCCAAATAAAGAGAGAAGCAGGTATGGTCTTTCTCCTCCCAAAGAAAATACCCTTTTTTCACTTAGCTAGGACTGATGCATGGACACTTGGCGGGCGCATCAGCTTATGCATACTTCATACAAACCATGTAACTAAAAGTGTCTCCACCAGATACAGACAAGTTTCCTCTAATCCAATTGTTCCTTTAAGTTGTATAATGAGAGTGCTGGGATCATTTGTTTAGTTCAGTATATGATATAAGCCAAACACTCATGCACCAGACTGATTTTAATTGAAACACATGGATGAGCTGCATTCTATGTTTTTTTATATATATGTATATATGTGTGTGTGTGTTTTTTTACTCAAACACACCTGATTCCAAAAACAAAATAATCTTAATTAAGCAATGTCCAAACCCTAACTAGACAGATCATTTCCTCACCCCCCTAAAGGCTGTCAGAGTCTTTCTCCTGTCTCACCATGTTCCAGGAAAAGCAATGAACTCTGGGAAGGGAAGTTCTTTCTGCTTTTCTGAGCACAGCTGCACCCCATCCTGCCTCTTCAAAATTCCCAACCCATCCAAAGCTTTACAAATATTAGGCAACAGGAGGCAGGATGGAGTTGGGACTGTAGTTTTATCAAGAAGGGAAGGAGGAGAAATTTTGAAGAGACAGGGTTGGTGTTTCATCTCTAGACCCTTTCACACAGCTATGATTCCTGAATACATTCAGTCATTTAAGTTGAATGCCTTCTGACATGATCCTGCCATATTAAAATTCTATGTATGCCCAATTGCCCACATCAATTATCACCTATTACAGTTGTAAATGAAATAAAGAATGTTGTTTTGTGGGTCTCCACTACTACTCTGGGTAAAAAATAAAGTTATTTCTGCGTTTTGCATTTGTGTTTAGAAATAAGCAGTCTTATATATGAGAAATCAAGCACTAGGGATAACTTTGCACCTTGGAGCAAATATGGTAGAGTGTGACTTCCTCCTTTAACGGAGAACTAAAGTTTAACGAAAGAAGTAGCTAGAAATGTTATACATTATGTTTTGGGCTTCTGTACCAGGCCAAGGCAACCACAGCCCTTTAGCAATAAAGATCTGTGTCTCCAAAGATGCCCCAGTAGCTCCCCATCTTCTTTTCTGCTGATTCACTGCACATGCTCTGTGCTGCTGTCACTTACTGATCTCAGGGAACGACTCAAAATATACAATACAAATATAATATAAATGTCACAATATAAGGCTGATAATTAATACAGATAATTATTACATGGCAGCACAGAAACCAGCTCAGCTAGCATCAGAATTTAATAATCAGCCCTGTAGCATCAGCTTATATTACAGACAAACCTCATTAAATTGTATTTGCGACATCCCCTAATCTTAGCTTCTCAACAGTTGCTCAAATCACACTGAGCATGTGAGTGTCACAGACACTTTCCAAGATGGTGACCCCCTGTGACAAATGTAAATTCCTCCTCTTGGGAAGCTGAAACTTTAGGCTAGTGCAATAAGTTCAGTTAATAAAATATTGCATATTAATTTTAGGGTTTAGTTCTTCTTTAAAGAAAGAAACTGTAGACAATGTAGGAAAGTAGTTCTCATACATGACATGAACAAACAAGAAAAAAAAGCCTGTAATAGGCAGTGTAAACTGTTTGCTTTGTACAGTAGTATTACATTAGAATAGTCTGCCTAGAAAACCTAGCCAAAACACATAATAAATGTGCATATTTTAATACTGTGAAATGTAGTAAATATTTAATAAGCAGTGCATGCCATATGAATCTACAGCAGCAATTTTTAATTGGTAAGAGAACAACTGTGAGCATTGCTGCTCAATTATAACTTTAACATCACTCAAACAATTAGAAATTGTATTCAAGAAAGTCACACTTTAAGCAAAAATGTGGGCTGCTCACTTTGTCAGAGTTCTGCTAAAATGACTTCTAGAAAATAAATGGCTTTTATTAAAACTCAAATTAATTCTGATGTTCATTTTATAGTTCTCGCTCTTGTTTTTTCATAGTTGTGAAGTACGATGTCAGCGTTTACACCGGACTTTTAGATAATGCAGAAACAGATGCGCCTGTTTACATGTGTATCCACGGCGAAAGAGGAGATACAGGCAAACGACTCTTATTTAAATCTCATTTGCCACACAAATTCCTAAAAGGACAGGTATAAAAACTGTCAATTGTTTATATTTGTAGTCAGTTCCTTCTGGAGTTTATTGCATATCTTTGGTTCGTCTTTCGATTATCATCCAATGAGAAATCCTTATTTTGTTCACATTTCTAAAATAAAAGTAGGGGAAGCAGGGGAAAAAGTAAATGGGTGGTTATCTTTAAAGGACAAGTAAACCTTTAAAATAAGTGAATGTAGAACTGATGGGAGTGCTATTCTAAGCACTTTTGTGATTTACATTCATTATTTATTTTCTTTTTATTCCAAGATATTAATATGCTGTTAATATGAATGAATTTTGTTACAACAGCGCCACCTGCTGGTCAGTTTCTGACCAGCCTGACTACCAAGTAGTCAAGGAAGTTGTCAGGAAAAAGAAAGAGGCTGTTCTGATGTTCTTCTACTTAGGAAAGATTTGAGTAAGGTTTCTTATTTTTTTCCTAAGCAGAAGAACATCAGAGCAACTTCTTTCTTTCGCCTGACAACTTATTTGACAACTTGGTGGTCAGACTGGTCAGAAACAAAATGCATTCATTTTAACAGCACATGTGTCCCTTAATATCTTGGAATAAAAAGAAAATAAATAATGAATGTAAATTGTAAAAGTGCTCTCTCTCGTCAATTCTACGTTCTATTATTTGAAAGGTTTACATATCCTTTAAGTATGTTATAGAATGATCCATTTTAGCAACTTTTCAATGGGCCTTCGTTTTTTATTTTTTATAGTTTTGAATTATTTGCCATGCCTTATCTTAAAAAACATAAATGCCCTGTAAGGGGTGCAGAGTACAGTGCTGATGGGCACAAGGAATTCTTCTCCTCACAATATGCCTGTAAGTATATAACTCCATTGTAGCCTGCACCCACTGGCACTACCTAACTTGCATATATGATCTGGTATGTGCCTCCCCATACGTGCCCATCATGAATACAGTACTGCTGATTGCAGGCAGCTCTTTATTCGTGGCACAAAGACAGGGGGCAAAGTGGAAAAAACATGATGACTGATAAGGGACTGGAGGGGATACTTAAGTCCTCCCCACTGCCCACCCCTCATGAATACAGCACTGCTAAATTCATGAGTAAAATGCAGGCTTCTGCTTTCCATTTTAGAACACAGAGTCCTGCAGAAATTCTTCTATGTGCAGGGCAAGCCAAAAAGTACAAAAACATGGCAGATTGCCCCACTGCTTTTTGCACCCTGCTTTGCATGTAGTAATGACCCCTACCAGCAACTAATAGTGTAGGTGATAACTACAGGACTCAACTGCAGCCTGCACCTGCTGCTGCTCCCTAATTTACAGGTCTGAATTATGCACAAGTCAGGGGATGGATCAGTGACAGAACTTCATGCCTCCACTCCCTCATAAATATATATATAGCTGCTAAATATATAGTTGCTGAACACAGGCAGTGCCACATTCATTAGTCAAACCCAGGGTGCAAAAACATGGCAATTTGTGCTCCGTTTTTGCACTTTGCACCCCTGCCCTGTACAGTAAATGACCTTTAATCTGTTTTTTTCCAACTAAAAATCATAGTTGTTTGTAGTGTGCCAGAATATCCTTGACAATATTTCCTCATTTCCCAAACTGATCTTCAGAAAAATTAAGGGGGTTACTTATTAAAGGTCAAGTTGATTTTTACCTGAAAAATTCGAGTTTTCAAGGCTATTCTTCAGTCAAACCTCGAATTTTGGGTTAAAAAAAATAAATTTTGTTTGAAAAAGTCGAATTTTTCAATATTTATTATACACCGAAACTGGAAATAGCTGGTATCTGAAAAATGCTCCAGCTAAAAACTGTCAAGTTCATATACTGTAGAAGTCAGTGGCAGAGGTCCCTTGAATCATTTGAAGATGTTTGTAGCCTTCATGATGTTTGGGGTTTTTTGAGCAACTCAAGATGTTTGTAGCCTTCATGATGTTTGGTTTTTTTTTGAGCAACCCAATTTTTATCCTGCAGAAAACTCGATTAATTTGAGATTTCGGGTTGTTCACCCCGAATTCACTTATTCGAGTTCTTTCCATTCAAGTTTTTATCATAAATCAGAAAACATTCGAGTGGTGAGTTTATTTGAGGTATGAAAAACCTCACACACCTCTAAAACTCGACCTTTGATAAATAACCCCCTTAGTGTTTCATCTGTTTTCATGTAAGATTCAGTCTAGCGCATCGATGCACAGGTACCTGCAAAGCAAAGACATGCAGAGCCAAGAAGCAGCCTTGGATATATTGGGCACATATTCTTCACATCTGACATTACTTTCATCCCCCAGGTTGATGTGTTTGAGATTGAAGCAGTGTCACTTGGGAAACTACATCAAGTGCTCCTAGGCTGTGAGGCCAATCACAAGTCCCAGTATTGGTATTGCGAGAAAGTAATCATCAGGGAACAGGGAGAGAAGCCTGAATATATCTTCAATTGTGAAAGGTAACATTATTCCTGCCATCACAACTCTTACACATGCCTTTTAAAATGTTGTATCTCTGTATTGCTTCAAGGTTACTTACATGTTAGATGTCATTTTTATGGAAACTTAGTCCAACAACCAGCCCCTTAGTGTCACCAAAAGGTTTTTCAAAAGATAAACAGAATATTCTTTTCCTGAGATCTGGCAGCATGTCTTCCAGAAGTGATGAGTTGTTCCAATGGCAAAGAACACTAGTCACATACACTCTATATATGTACAATTTATTTCATAAAGCCTTTAGTATGTTTTAGTATAAAGAATTTTGCACTATTTTGTTTCCCTTGTATGAATATAATGTAGAATACTTCTGCCAAACCCTAAATAGATTGCAATAAAATTCAATTTTGCGCTATCATGTGGCCTTTGAATTGTCATTTTGGGGAATTTTCACTAAAAAAACTCACTTTGTTCTTTAGTAAATTTGCCCCTTTGCTGCTGCCATAGTTGTATAGATAAAAATAAACTGGAAATACAAAAAATTTGCCCTGATAACATTATGACCTATGAGTAATATTGCTATAACTGTGCCCTTGGTATGTCACAAATACTGTATTATAATCTTGCTGATCAAGCAACACTGGGCGCAGTCTGTGTGCAAATTGACACAATTCTTTAAAGGTACAGGTATAGGATCTATTATCCAGAATGCTTGGGACCTGGTTTTCTGGATAAATGATCTTAAATTGAATATCCCTTTTCTGTAATTTGGATTTCTATTCCTTAAGTCTGCTAAAAGTCATCTAAACATTAAGGGACATATTAATCAAGGGTCGAATTTCGAATTGAAAAAAACTTCGAAATTCGAATTCAAAAAGCCCAACCGAAATATGACCGAATTTGAATTGTACAAATCGAAGGAATAATGCAAACGATCGAATTAGATTCAAAGTTTTTCCCCCAAAAAACTTCAATTTTTCATTCAAAGTCCACCAATTGACTTCAAAAAGGTTCTAGGAGGTCCCCCATAGACTAAAACAGCAATTCGGCAGGTTTTAGATGGCGAATGGTCGAAGTCGAATTTTTAAAGAGACAGTACATGATAAATTTCGATATTCTTATTTTTTGATTTTTTTTTCAAAAATCAAATCGAATTTGAACTATTCCCTAGTCGAAGTACACAAAAAATACCTTGAATTTTTTCAATCCAAAATTCACCTCGACCTTTGATTAATCTGCCCCTAAATAAACCCAATTGGAGTGTTTTGCCACCAACATGGATTTCTGTAGCTTATTTACCACCAAGTACAGAGTACTGTTTTATTATTATAGAGAAAAGGGAAATTATTTTTAAAAATTAGAATTATTTGCTTAAAATGGCCTTTCCATAATTCAGATAATTCTGGATAATGGGACTCTGGATAAGGAATCCAACACCTGTACTTCCGCATAGTTGTGCTCAGTGCTGCTGTTTACCTCCTGTGTCCTCTTGGGAATCATGCGCATTGAACCTTTTGGAGCAGAAGTTAATAACACCCTTGAAGGTGGCACTACCCCAGGCTTCCCACAGTGGCCTGTATCACTTGACATAGTAAACTTACAAAAGAATAGGGCGCAGATACGATTTTGATTCTAAGCACCAGAATGGTGGAATCCAAGCACTGATTTTTTTTTAGCACAATTGCACCTGATTTTCATCAAAGCACACATTGAACTGCACTTGTTTTAACATCCCCCCCCCCCTTTCTCCCCACAGTAGGTAATGGGATGGGTAGCAAGCTAACAGTTCCCTGATACCTGTATTGCTAAAAAAACTACCTTGCCCCTCCTAGTGGTAGATAAGAGAACAGCACCCAATAGAAAAACTCTAAGTCCTACTAACCCAACCTTCCGTTACATTGTGTAGGAGAAGCAATAGCTTATCTGACAGCAGTTCCATTGTGAAGTGTTGGCTCTTTCTGAAAGCACATGGCCAGGCGAAGTGACCAGAGATTGCTGCCTACAGACCAATATTATAACTACAAGAAAAATACATTTATCGGTTCAAGAATAAAATGTTAAATGGTAGAATGAATTACTTGCAATGTGCACAGTGTAATTTAGTAATAAAAACAACACCATAAAAATCATGACAGAATCTCTTTAACCTGCAATACAGGGGCTGTGGGAATATATCTGTCCAATCAGGCCAAACCCACTCTGTCAGGTAGTGGTACCTTTGATCATGCGCACTTTAATGGCCAGTTTGTTCTGGTTAGATGCCTACCAGTCTGCTACTCTGCACCACCAAAATGTTCTGTTCTTTCTTTTCAGGGCTTTTACTATTAAGATGAATGATCTTGTCGTGTGCTATTAACCTATCTGTCAGGGGCAAACATATAGCTATTAAGTTCTAGGTGGCAGCTAGACAGGGCAGGCCATGGAATTTTGAACCACAGCAGGATTAATGAGTTTCTTTCCTATAAAGAAAGAAGATGTTTGTCTTTTTTTGTGAGGAAGAATCCAAGTATTTTTGTCAGCGATCAAATGTCTTACCAATCAATAATGACAACACGACAATGCAAGCAAGACCTTGGGTTATAACAGTCAACTTGGCAGATGGTTCAAAAAGCAAGACAGTATAGATAGTGAATGCATCAGCATTGGGACTTTGTATCTGAAAACTTTATATAGTTCAAACTAATTCATACATCAAAAGCAGGGCATTTTACTGAAAGAATGAATGTGACTAGAATGTAGGTTGCAGAATTATGGCTAAAGTTTGTGGTTCCAGCAAACGACAAGGTCCTCAGCAAAACTTTCTGGAAGTAAGATAAGCCATCCTGGATTTCCAGTATTTTGTTTCTGCATGTTTTATTTGTGTGCATCATGAATCACATGGTCCCACGGGGCAGCCATTAGTTCTTAAAATGGCAATTTTCTTTTTAGGATTACCCAGTGGTACATGTTACTTAAAAAATATATTATTATGAAAATGGTTTCTTAAGATGAAGC
The DNA here is from genome assembly GCF_017654675.1 of Xenopus laevis. Lineage (NCBI taxonomy): Eukaryota > Metazoa > Chordata > Amphibia > Anura > Pipidae > Xenopus > Xenopus laevis. The sequence continues at coordinate 123,028,746 of NC_054381.1, forward strand.
AGGGTTTTATATATTTTTAAGCAATTTATTTTTATAGAGACCAACGTTGTTTGGGATTATAGTTTTATTTTAAACCAATAAAACAGCTTGATTGTGTAGAATAGTTTTATGTTAGTAAGTGTGTATTCCGAGCATGTTCCACGATGAAGGATGATTTGAAATCTAAGTTATCAACTAGACACTTAAATCCAGGTCATCATTAACTGACCGAATGGAAGCGGAACAATTAGGGGCAGATTTATCAAGGGTCGAAGTGAATTCGAGGGAATTTTCGAAGTAAAAAAATTCGAAATTCAAAGTAATTTTTTGGAAACTTCGACCATCGCATAGGACACTACGACTTCGAATTTACTTTGACTTTGATTCAAAGTAAAATTGTTCGAATATTCGAACATTCGATAATCGAAGTACTGTCTCTTTAAAAATAGAGTTCGCCAAATTAAACCTGCTGAAGTGCTATGTTAGCCTATGGGGACCTTCTAATGCATTTTTCTACGTTTTTTGTAGTCGAAGTAAAATCGTTCGATTGATCGCTGAAATCATTCGAATCGATTTAATTGTTCGGTCGAATGATTTTACTTTGACCCCAAAACTATCAAATTCCGTAAAAAAAAACGTTGGCTTCGATATTCGAAGTATAGCCTTTGATAAATCTGCCCCTTAAAGTTGTGTTCATAGTTTGTTTTTTACAATTGTAGATATACTTTGAATGCATTGAACTTGTAAGGCTGGGACCAGACTGGGTGCTTTAACCTCATCAGGCAGAAAACAGTGACCGTCAAAATACCCTCTTGCACCTATTCCCATATTAAACTATGTACAATGTCTTAATATTATATATAAAAGCCACATAGATAATACTAAAGTCATTTGAATTTGGATCCATAGCTCCATTTTATAAGGAGGACATCAAATCATTTTAACCACTTTAGTTTTTTTAAAAAAAAAAAAGTGCTACGATTATTACTGCTCCGGTAATAGATATGTAAACTTTCCACTTGGGCCCTAACTTGAGGAGCACCCGCAGAGGTACTAACCCCTTCTCCCTCCTGGTGGGGCACAGAGTGCCCTTGCTAGCTGTTCCCTCTCTACTATTCCTGTTCTAGCTACCTTGACAGCTTCTCCCACGTGGTATGTTCCTTCTGGGTTCCTTTTTTTCACCTCATCTTGTCACCCTTGGCCCGGGCCTTTGTGGCCTTCCTACAAATCCAGACCTGGCATTTTCCCAGACAATCCCAATACAATTGTAAGCATGGATACATCTACTTCTTATGGAAAACTCACCAATGTAGAACAGTAGCCCAGGCACTCCAGCCCCAGGCCCTCAAATCAGGGGAGCAGATAATCCATGCAGAAAGAAATGGAAGGTTTAGGGCGCTCTGGAAACCACATGCATAGTGATGGGCGAATTTGCGCCGTTTCGCCGAAAAATTTGCGAATTTCGCGCGAAATTCGCAAAATGGCGTTTTTGCCGCCGGCGCCCGGTTTTTAATTTTTGCCGTGAATTTTCGCGGGCGTTTCACGAATTTATTCGCTGGTGGCGAATCGCGCAAATTCGCCGCGAATTCGCGCCTGGCGAATAAATTCGCCCATCACTACACATGCAGATCAGACCAAAATTTTTTTGATAAAAAATAGAAAAATCTTTATTAAACAATCATCTCAAGCCTTATGTGATTCCTGTTGTCTGACACTTAATCATAGGCTCGCACAATCACAGGACCAAAGCTGGAAATGAGCAGATACATTTCACAAAATGGAAAGTGACTGCCATTATTGAGAGCTAGTGATGGCCACGAAACGGGTGAAAAATTTGCGAAACGTGGATTTTGACGCGGCTAATTTTTGCGGCAAATTCACAAATTTATTTGCCGGTGGCAAAAAAAATTGTTGTGAATTTGTGCCTGCCGAATAAATTCGCCCATCACTATTGAGAGGATAAATTCACTGGCCAGTGGCGTAACTACCGGGGGCCCTGGCCCAATTGCACCCCCTCAGGGCCCCCCGGCAGCTCACGCGTCACAATTCCGGCAGTTTCCGGGTGTACGGAGGGGGCGGGGGGCCCGGCAGCACGTTCCGCGCCAGGGCCCGCCCCCCTCTAGTTACGTCACTGTCACTGGCTGTTTAGAGAATTGTTCTGTGATGCTTATCTGATGCGCATGGAACCAACCACTTTTAGGGGGTCAAACTGACATTGCTTAACATGGATAAAAGCAGATTACGCTTCCAGAAGCCGAATGCTTGAGTAGCAGTAATAGCATTTGATTTTAGAAAAAACAAAATTTGCATATTTATTTTATAAAACATATTTTTAAATATTTAATGCAGGTGGATTCCTTTTATGTCTCAGGACAAACTTCAGTCAGAAATCAAGCTTCATATAGAAGGTAATTTGTTTAAATTAAATTTAATAAAAATACAGATGGAAAATTATTGTATAGAATACCAACATTCATTCAATAAAGTCAAAATGGAAACTGTATGTCAGGTATTACCTAGCAGAGTCGGGGTATTTTTTCACATAACAGATTCATGGTAAAATTTGCCTTTTTTGCAAGGGGTGGAAATTTCTGTGAATCTGTTCTAGAAGTTTGCTGTGCATTGAGAAGAAAAGCCCATTGACTTCAGTGCATTTCGTTCAAGAAAAAAATCCTACTAATTTTAATGCATTTGATAAAAAAAATTACCAAAACATCAACAATTTGGTTGATTTTCACATATTTTTGAGCACTCATCACTATAGTAGAGTTTTGGGCTGCTTGTCATGCCCCATAGAAGCAGGAATTTGGATACCAAGACAATAATTTATAATACAGGTATGGGACCTGTTATCCAGGATGCTCGGAACCTGGAGTTTTCCGGATAATGGATCATTCCGTCATTTGGGTCTTCATGCCTTAAGTCTACCAGAAATTAATTTAAACATTAAATAAACCCAATAGGCTGGTTTTGCTTCCAATTAGGATTAATTATATCTTAGTTGGAATCAAGTACAAGCTTCTGTTTTATTATTACAGTGAAAAGGGAAATAATTTTAAAAAATTTGGATTACTTGGATAAAATAGATTCTATGGGAGACAGCCATTCCATAATTCAGAGCTTTCTGGATATCGGGTTTCCGGGTAGGGAATCCTTTACCTGTATTAGGAAAACAATGAAATGGCTGGCGTTTGTGAATGTTTTTTCTTAAAAGAAATGTAAACCCTTGAAATGTAAAATTGTACAGACTGCTTTTCTGAGCACTTTTGCACATGAAACACCCCAAAGATTTGATAGCATAATCTGTCATTTTTAGGGGTTGTGAATTATTTCACTTTTTGTTCTAAGGTTCTACAGGTTGTAAAATTGAATCTGATTTCTGTAGTTTCTGTATTTACTTTAGTATCTAAGTAGTGCAATGAAGCTAACCTCTAAAATATAAAAATAATATTAATATGACAAGAAACTACATTTTGAGGTACTGAAAGCGGTTTTACTAAAGGGAATTTTTGAATAATAATATTATTATTATTTTGCAGAATTACAAAGTTCCCCAAAACCAAAAGAACACAGTGAAAGAGATGGTAAAATTGAACAGTGCTTTAAGTAATCTTTTTCTCTTTTGTGCAGTAAAGACTGTTTTAAAAAACATTTTTATTAACATGTATATAGAACCAATAGCCTTTCAGTCACTAGATATGGTCTACAATAATTGTTGGTTCTAGCATGGGATGTTTAGTATGTTACCCCTTATGCCTTTCCTTTGATTCTTATCGACCGTTATTAATTGTTTGTTCATTGTGTTCCTCTATAATAAGTAAAATTCCGTTTTTGTAACTGTCTTAAGTAATAAGCCATATCCATTCTTATAAGTCAGAGTACATTATTTTTGATTAATATGTATTTTACATTTTGCATCTTCATCTTTATGTCGCTGTGTTCTCTGAACTCTATCGAGATTAAGGTGATTATCTGCTTATTTGCCAGTAGGCATTCTCTCCAATGCTATATGCCCTTTGGTTCTTTCATTTATTGGCCTTTTAGAAATCATTATATATCTTTTTAACACAGAAGGAGATTGGAAGATTACAATTGTCACTGGAAATTGCCATGGAGCCGGTACTGACTCTACAGTAATACTGTATGTGTATGGAGAAAAGGCAGAATCAGGTCCCATTATTTTAGGATCTGGAAAGGATCAACTCTTTGGTAAAAACAGTGCTGATACATTTCAGGTGAGAACGAAAAAAATTGATGAACAGTGTAACACTATAATTATAGATCCATGGTTGAATTTTTACAGGTATAGGACCTGTTATCCAGAATGCTCAGGGTCTGGGATTTTCTGAATAAAAAGTAATTTAAACATGAAACCCAATAGGATAGTTTTGTCTCCAAGAAGGATACTTAGTTGGGATCAAGAACAAGGTAATGTGTTAGTAAGACAAAGAAAATTATTTATTTTTTTTTTAAATTTTGAATTACTTGATTAAAATGGCATTAATGTGAGATGACATTCCCATAATTCGGATATTTCTGGATTAGGGGTTTCTGGATAACAGATCCTATACATGTATACTCTTTCAATATCCAATATGTGCTCACAATGTCTTTACAAACCTGCTTAAAGGAGTGGTTCACCTTTAAGTAAACTTTTGGTATGTTATATAATGGCCAATACTAAGCAATTCTTCAATTGGTTTTCATTATGTATTTTTTTTATAGTTTTATAGTTATTTGCCTTTTTCTAATTGACTCTTGTTAAAAAACAAATGGTCTGTAAGGCTACAAATTTATTGTTATTGATAATTTTTATTACGGTACTCATCTTTCTATTCAGGCCTCTCCTATTCCTATTCCAGTCTCTTATTCAAATCAATGCATGGTTGCTAGGGTTATTTGGAGCCTAGCAACCAGATTGCAACGTTTTTAATTGTATTTCATGAAATACATGCATATACTAAGTGCCAATAACCAAATAACATATGACAGTTTTCTTAAATACTTATATTACCTAGATCATGATGAGGCCATAGTAAAGTATTATATTATCTTCAGCAACAGCTTGAAAATGCTGATCGTTGGAAAGGTGCTGCTATCATTCACTTTCCAAATCACGTACTATGAGCTATTGATTAGAAAGCCAATGTAGAAGTCTTGTTTTTCTCCATTGTAGGATATGGGGATTTCTCGAACTCATTACCACATTTTATTGACTAAGAATTCTATGCGGTTCTGCACAGCAGAGTTTGATGGATATTAGATGAAAAGTTCATTTTAATTGGGTTATAAACTAAAGCTATATACTTGTATTTCTATTCTTTTATTCTTAGCCAAGGAACTAGTATTAAATTAAATGACCAGCATTTAAAAATGCAGATATAGTACAGGTATCCGGAAAGCTATTATCCAGAAAACGCTGAATTACGTGATGGCCATCATACATAGAATCAATTTTAAGAAAATAATTCATAGATTAGAAAAAATAGATTTTTAGAAATGATTTCTTTTTTTTTTCTGTAATAATAAAGCACTGCCAACTAAGATATAATTAATCCAAAACCATCATATGATTTTCTAGTAGACATAGTATGGTGATCCAAATTAGGGAAAGATCCCTTATCCAGATAGCCCCAAGTCCCAAACATTCTGGATAATATTTACAAAAAATTTATTAGCAGTTCCTGAATGAACATAATGTACGATAACATTTGGATAAATCTCATCTGGATGCATTAGGAGTGTTGCAGCAATATTTTATATTTATGTACCCTTGTTATGACCTTAAGGGAAAATAAAATTGAATTGTACGTTGTTTCGAATCGTCACCTGAAAACCAGGCATACATTTTTCAGAATTTTGAACAAAAAACAGTGTCAAACAGTCCAAAACCCTCGCAAATTGTGAAAGCAAAAACAGTCCTCTAACTGTAAAAGGGACATCTGCAATAGACTTTTACATTACTTTGACAGGTTTTAGCTGCAGTATTTCTTAAAATAGTTGAGGGTTTTTTTCCCTCGAAAAATTTGGATTTTCCCCTTAAGAACTCAAGCAGAAATATTTGAGGCTGAAAAAATAGGCCCCCAAAAGTGCTGAACGATATGAAAAAAATACAAATATCTAAAACCAAAAACCTTCTAAAAGTCTCAATGGTTAAAAAAGTCCAAAAGGATCAGCTCAGCTCCCATTGAATACTATGGGACCTTGACTGATTTTACTTTGTAAAAGTTTTGTATTAGGGTTTTTGTGTTTTTTACACTTCATAAATCTAGAATTTTTGGGGGCACATTTACTATGTTCTAGTGAAGGAATAGAATAAAAAAAACTTCGAATTTCGAATGTTTTTTTTTAGCTACTTTGACCATCGAATTGGCTACTTCTTCGACTACGACTTCGAAATGAATGATTCGAACTAAAATCGTTCGACTATTCGACCATTTGATAGTCGTACTGTCTCTTTAAAAAAAACTTCGACCTCCTACTTCCCCATCTAAAACCTACCGAAGCTCAATGTTAGCCTATGGGGAAGGTCCCCATAGGCTTTGCAAGCTTTTTTTGGTCGAAGAAAAATCGTTCGATCGATGGATTAAAATCCTTCGAATTGAACGATTCGAAGGATTTAATCATTCAATCGAACAAACGAATTGTGGTAAATCCAGGGGCGGAACTACCGGGGGAGCAGGGGGTGCGAGCAGGCCCGGGCCCGCAACCCCTCAGGGCCCCCCCGGCAGTCTGCGCGCCGTGCATATCCCGGCCAGTTCCGGTTTTACGGAGGGGGGCGGGGGGCCCGGCTGAGCGTCCTGTGCCAGGGCCCGCCCCCTCTAGTTCCGTTTCTGGGTAAATCCTTTGATATTCGAAGTCGAAGGATTTACCTTCGGCAGTCGAATATCTAGGGTTAATTATCCCTCAATATTCAACCATATGTAAATCTGCCCCTTAGAGTTTTAGAGAAAAAAACACACAAATTATTAGAGGAAAAATGGGATTCATGAAAAAAAAAGAAATCCAAATGTTTGTAAATAGGCCCCTTAGAACCAAAGGCTGACATGAAATCGTTAGCAAAGAATATAACTTTATTTTTACAAAAAGTTTTCTTCAATTTCTACAGATGAATCTAAAGAATCTGGGTAAGATGTATAAAATCCGCATTGGACATGACAATTCTGGAGAGGACCCTGAATGGTATCTGGAGGAGGTCAAATTTCAGAACCAATCATCAAACAAAGAACTTTATTTATCGGTGAATCGGTGGCTTGGAGAGGGCAAAGAGGATGGAGACACCTGGAGAGAACTTGCTTTTCCAACAAATGGAGTCAATCAGTTAATGTGTATGTGTATTATATTCGAAGTAGTCTATGGCTGCATCTACCCTATAATCTTTTATAGTCTTTTGTCTTAATTCTATTATAGACAAATACATATGTTTTCAAAGGGGTCATTTTCTTACTGCAGGGCAGTTGCAGGGTGACAAATTAATCCACAGTCAGATGCTCAAAACTCCAGTATGTTTGCCAAGGTGTTCTCCTTGCGCTTCTGTTGATGCAGGGAAGCCCATCTGTGAATCAGGTGATAGCTCCCTGTTCAAAACAAATCAAACATCAATTTTGAACAATAAAATATAGCAACTTCTTTGAAAACAAACTAAATGACTCACCTTTTTCAGTTGGTGCCACAGTACTGTAGTTAAATGAGATTTCAAACCCTTTTTTAAAAAAACCTACCCCCCTACCCTACATGGACCCCCCTCCCTCCTCCCCCCCAGCCTAGCTGCTACCCCGGGTAAATGCCCCTAAATTTTTACTTACCCCTCATGCAGATTCTGTCCAGCGGAGTTCACTACAGCCATCTTTGGTAATCTTCTGGAAGTGAGTGTTGTATTGGCGCATGAGCAGTTGGAGCAGTCTGCCGGTCCCCGAACAACTGTGCATACGACGAAAGAGAACTCCGATGCCCTGAATCTGCACCGAGGGTAGAGTAAAAAGTTAGGGGCATTTACCCAGGGTAACAGCTAGGCTGGGGGGGGGGGGCAGGAGGGTCTTTGTAGGGTAGGGGGTAGGGTTTTTTTTTCATTAAGTGTTTAGTTCTCCTTTAACCAGTGCCGAACAGTTGGTGTAGCCCATGAATGTCAAGATGGTTTTGAAAGTTGCAGTTCAACAGTATCAGAAACTGGAAGTCTACATCTTATCCATCCCTACTCTAGAAGAGCTTTTCTTTGTGAGGGAAATGAGGACAATTCACAAGCAAAAATCCCAGGGCTAGAGAACTGTGCGAATGCTACGCTTTTTGCTAAAATGTATTTCACCAGGTTAAGGCTGGTGGACTCCCATTATAAAGATAGCGCAGCCATTTTTTAATCGCAATCAAAATTTCCTTACTACTTTTGTATGGGGAAATTTACTGGCAAATTTTCCTAGTGAATTTTCTCCAGGAAAAAAATTCACCGCAATTCTCTTGAAAAAGTGAATTTACGATTTTAAGTAAATATGGAGATTAGTTGTGAAAATACACCTAGGGGGCCCATTTACTTAGTTCGAGTGAAGGAATAGAAGAAAAAATACTTTGAATTTCGAATGGTCGAATATGGCTACTTCGACCATCAAATTGGCTACTTTGACCTTCGACTACTACTATGACTTTGAATTGAAGATTCGAACTAAAAATCGTTCGACTATTCGACTATTCGACCATTCGATAGTCGAAGTACTGTCTCTTTAAAAAATTCTTCGACACCCTAGTTCGCCACCTAAAACCTACCGAGGCCAATGTTAGCCTATAGGGAAGGTCCCCATAGGCTTCCTAACAATTTTCTGATCAAAGGAATATCCTTCGATCGAAGGAAGGATTTAATCGAACGAGTATTCCTTCGATCGTTCGATCGTAGGAATATCGCTAAATTCGATATTCGAAGTCGAAGCATTTCAATTCGGCAGTCGAATATCGAGGGTTAATTAACCCTGGATATTCGACCCTAGGTAAATCTGCCCCTAGTGAAGTGAGGCAAACAGTGGTGAAGTTAGGTGAAGAGAAAATTCACACTTTAGTAAATGTGCCCCTTAAGCGCCCCATAGACGCGATGATTCTTCTTGCCGAACGACCGATTTCAGGGAAGCCCGACCGATCCTTCGAAATTATCGTGCGGTTAGTGGGATTCGAACAATTGTACATCTTACGATTTTTCGGCCGACATCTGTCAGGAAATTGATCGGCCAGGTCAAAAAATCTTTGTCGGTCCCAGTGCAATCTATCTATGTTTGCAGGGCCAAGCAGGCAGCTCCCCTTTGTTTTCCTGGCAAATTGGTCTTTTTACTTGATGGTAAATTCGTATGATTGTACGATCGTTCTGCGAAGATCATGGTCTCACGATCAGGATCTGATCTTTTAAAAATCTTAACATCTATGGCCAGCTTAAGGGTCTTGGTTTTGCAGAGGCATAAATATATGACCCCTATGATCTGTGTCTGCATTATTGCACTTGCACCTCTTTATTAAATGAGCCTTTTAGTATCTAGTTAAAGGGAAAACAAATGTATCTCTGCTTATTCTTTTGAAGCAGAGCCAGTGCTAAACATATTTTGTAGCATTATGTTGCCTTGTTCACTGCTTTATAACCATATTGCCATTGTACATTATTATGTTGGAACTTTAAAAAAAAAAACACATTTAGAGCTTGATGAAATCTCTTCTTTAACCATATGTCTGTAAGGCTGAAAAACGATTTTGTCTCCTAAGCACTCTGCATGAAGTTTGATTTCACAGACAGTTGAGTTCTTTTTAGCTTTGTTAAAAATGCATCAGCCTATTGTTTTTCACTGAATGAACATTTCCAACTCTGATGCTTCCTAAAGATTTGTTTTTATTAGTACTTGTATGGTTGCAGGAAAAAAAAAATCACATTTTCAGCTTTGTGCTATATTGTGCAGTATTTATCACTTAGGGAAAGCTTTATCTGCAGTACTGTTTTAAAGGAAAACAATTTTTACGGCTTCTGACTTTACATTGAGCCAGTCGGTTCTAATTCTCTTGGCTGCACTGTAGCAAGGCTGCTTCCCGTGCTTTAGACTAAATAGATTTCTGTGTTGGTATGGGAGTTTATTTACTGAGCAGAAAATCTATTATTTGTAAATATTTTTATCATCATTTGTCCTTCTATTTAAATATGTTGGGCTGTGAAATGGTAAGAGCTATTGCTTCTCTTCTTTTGTGAATAAACTATTGATAATTATCTGGAGGCCATAGGAAGGTCTTCCAAGAGTTTAAAGGGCAAAATTTACTGGATGTTTCAGATCGATGAATAAGGATGAAACCATTCACTGGAAGGCTGCTAATCTATTTAGGGTTGGACTGCGCTGGCCCTAGTGGGCCGTGCCGACCCAGAACTGCACCTGTCTAATGCCCCTGATCTCACCCACCCTGGCCCCAATAGTTGACGCAACTAGGAGACAGATACGCGCGGGGGGGGACCCAGAGGGGGGTTGCAGCTGGGGCAGGGGAGCCCTGTGGCAGAAGCCCCGGTAGGCCTCGAACCCTCCAGTCTGATGTTGATTATACTATTTGACAAGTTAAATAGAAGTTTTAGCTGCATATAATTTTTTTTTTAACAAAGAAGTGACCTATAACGTGTTCACAGTACTTGTCTTATTAGAAATGAATTAGTAATTCATTCAGATTCACATTACATGGCAGCTCAGTGCTTTCTGAATCAGAATTTAATCATCAGCCCTGTAGAATAATCGTCTGCTTAATGATTTGCCAAGACCACTAAGATTAGCTTCTCAACAGCTGCATAAAACACACTGAACATGTGCAATGTTACTGATGTTTCTAACAAAATCCAAGATGGTGAGCTCCTGTGCACAACTTTGAAGGCCCAAATCGTAACTGTTATAGAGATTCTGAAACTTTTGGGCTGCTGCAGTAAGTTCAGTATATAAAATAAGGCATTTCTAGCCATATTTGTCTTTAGAGTTTAGTCCTCCTTTAAACCTCCTTTAATGGGAAAATCACAGTTAATTACATGCTGTTTTTAGGCTTACCACCTGATCAGTAAAAATTATGCTTGATGTCAGTGTTATAAAGGTTAAAAATAAAGCAAAGCTGGCAACTCTAGTTGCTTCATTCATGTGCCCAAACCATTTAGGTATTAAAGGGATACTGTCATGGGAAAACATGTTTTTTTTCAAAAGAATTCTGCACTAAAATCCATTTTTCAAAAGAGTAAACAGATTTTTTATATTCAATTTTGAAATCTGACATGGGGCCAGACATATTGTCAGTTTCCCAGTTGCCCCCAGTCATGTGACTTCTGCTCTGATAAAAATTGAGTAACTCTTTACTGCTGTACTGCAAGTTGGAGTCATATCACCCCCTCCCTTTCCTCCCCAGCAGCCTAACAAAAGAACAATTGGAACGTAACCAGATAGCTGCTCCCTAAAGATAATAGCTCCCTGGCAGGTCTAAAAACAACACTCAATAGTAAAAAGCAAGTCCCACTGAGACTGATTCAGTTACATTAAGTAGGAGAAATAACAGCCTGCCGGAATATAGTTCCATCCTAAAGTGCAGGCACAAGTCACATGACGCACAAGTCACATGACTGGGGGCGGCTGGGAAACTGACAACATGTCTAGCCCCATATTTCAAAATTGAATATAAAAAAAATAGGGATGCACCGAATCCAGGATTCGGTTCGGGATTCGGCCAGGATTCGGCCTTTTTCAGCAGGATTCGGATTCGGCCGAATCCTTCTGCCTGGCCGAACCGAATCCGAATCCTAATTTGCATATGCAAATTAGGGACAGGGAGGGAAATCACGTGACTTTTTGTCAGAAAACAAGGAAGTAAAAAATGTTTTCCCTTCCCACCCCTAATTTGCATATGCAATTCGGTTCGGTATTCGGCCGAATCTTTCACAAAGGATTCGGGGGTTCGGCCGAATCCAAAAAAGTGGATTCGGTGCATCCCTAAAAAAAAATTGGATTTCAGTGCAGAAGTCTGCTGGAGTAGCACTATTAACTGTTTTGAAAAAAACATGTTTTCCCATGACATTATCCCTTTAACAACAATAGAACTGTTTATTATGCCTCTAGGTGCCTTGGCATGTAGATTAGAGTTTCCTGGAAAGCAGTAGAGAGCAAAGAGACATTAACATTCACCGCTGTATTACAATTAGTGTCGGAATTGAGGCCCAGCACCACAAGGGCCCCCACCCAAACTCTGTGCCCCCCTGCCTCTGACACAACCCCCTGAAGTTCCCCTACATAAGGTGAAACCCTCCTCCAGGCCCAGATGCGTAACTGTCCTGTAGTTGCAGATCAGGTTGGGGGGGGTGAGATCAGGGGGCAGCATGGGGCCGTCGACGAGTGAGGGTCTGGGTCAGCGGAGCCCTGCCGGCTCAGTCCAACCCTGAATACAATGTAGATTTTTAACATAGATTTGTAGTACAATACAAATCCATGATATGCATGTATTTTCCTATTTTTGTTTTTTTATAATCGTTGGGCCACTGTTTGAGGCTATAGATATGATTTCTAATTCACAGTAACCTGTACTTCCTTTGAAGTTTATACCTTGTGCCAGATATAAATGAACAGTGTTAAAAGGGACTTCGGTTTTTATTTAACCAGCACCTGGTTCAAAATAGCTTCAAAATAACTTTGAGTCATAGCTCTCAGTTTCCAAAGAAATTGTAAAGAAAACTAGTCAAATAAAAGTTTATATTGTCAGTAGCTATTGAACAGTAGATGACACATCCATGTTGTCATGACATTATTGACAATGAATACGTTTGAAGAAGAGGAGGCAATGCAGTCCATTTAAGTAAATGGACTTTGTTGATTTGCAAAGGTCTCCAGGGCATAGCCATTTGATGACACAAGACTAGAGAAATTGCCATTTGTTGAACTGGCAAATTATGTTTATTCAGGAGAATTAAATTATTTGTTTGGAGTCTGTTAATAGCTAAGTTAATTCAAAAGACTAAGAGAAAAACCTACCAGTAAAATGGTTCTTCGATGACAGAATACAAGCCTAAAGAAGATCAAGAGACGTTACCTATACAACATACTATAAGCCAATAAAATGCATTGTTTTTCAAGAGAGGGGCCACAAAAGCATATAGAGGTCCAGCATGGGTAGGCAGCGGTCATACTGAAACCCACTTGGAGGAAATGAAGGATTGTTTGCCTAAGCAAAGGTACTCAAGTAGGCAAAAATAAAATGTAAGGCTTTTTATACTCCTCTTGAGTGTAGTTGATAACTGGGTATTGCATTACAATTAGTGATGGGCGAATTTATTCGCCAGGCACGAATTTGCAGCGATTCTTTGTGTTTCGCGGTTTCACAACTTTGACGCTGGCACTCATTTTGAAAAAAAGCAGAGTTTTGAAAAATTTTCACCCTTTCCACGAAATTCACTGGAAATTCGCAAATTTGGTGCCGAAACGGGACAAATTCACCCATCACTAATTACAATTAACACAAGGAAGCAGCAAATTAGAGAAAAAGGACCAGTTGACACAGCGCGCATGAAAAAACTCTCAGAACTCTGTAGGCAATACTTTCAGTAAGCAGATCATGATATATATTCAGATGAATAAAACTGCAAATATTCCTTGGAAGCAGTCAGCACATCTACAATTCTGTTAGCTGTCTGCCTACAAAAGTCTCCTAATCCTTAATAAAGACTGTCCCCCATAAGTAATAAAGGCCACTAGGTTTGCCCAGATGCAGTAACCCATAGCAACCAAATTGATTGCCTGTGTTTAGAGAGATCCCCCATAAATGCTACATCCTGATTGGTTGCTATGAGTTACGAAAACTGTAGCAAAAGTTGCATCTAATATAAGCGTATTCTATATATATATTTCCCATAGAAAAGATCAGTGAATCAAAGTTAACCCTTTAGACTTCTTCTGTTGTTCTGCTCACATCATAGCTTTTGTTTATTGTATAACGACAGTAGCCACACACGCACAAACAGAATGAATATCCATCTCAACAATTGATTGTACTTTATTTTCATTTAGTACTGGACTATGAAATTCATGTTTACACTGGAGCCATTACTAACGCTGGAACAAAATCTAATGTATATATCAACTTGTTTGGAAAAAGAGGAGATTCTGGAAAGAGGAAGCTACATAAGAGTCTGAACCAAAAAGTCAGGTTCCAGAAAGGACAGGTAATTAGCTATTGTTATTTTCATAAACCTTCCAACATGTATGATTCAACTATTAGATCTTGGTATATGTGCCCTTATTAATTGTAGACCAAGGCAACATGAGCCAATAAGTCACCTGGAATGGCCCTGCTTGATGCAAGCAACTCCATTATGGAAGATTGTGGCAGAAGACAAGCCCCAAATTGGCACTGCTAATATATTCCATTTTGGCACAAATGGATGGAATGTTGTGCATGCCATTACTGATATAGCTCAAGTTCAACATTGGCCTATGGGCAGTGATTGCTTATAAGGAAAGCAGACTACTCCATTTATAATGTCTAGGTTGACTTTCTTATTTGTGGCTGCTGTATATTTTCAAATGCAGAGCATTATAAAGCATAAACCCCCATATGTAATAAAATGCACTAAGTTTGCCCAACAGCAGTAGCCCATAGCAACCAATAAGATGTTTGCTTTTAAACAGGTGACCAGTTAATGCTGCCTGCTGATTGGTTGCTATGGATTATGTGGGGGAGGGATTTATCTGTTAACTGGTTATCTATCTAACAGGGACCAAACATGGAGTAGCTTTAGTTTCCCTGTTTGCCATGTTTAGCTCAAGAAATAACAAAAAACACATATATTTTGTTATTAAAATGATAGACAACATGTATATTCAGTACAAGCTCTGCCACAGTATACGCCTAAAAACAACTTTGCTATAATTTATTATTCCTTTTGTTTTGCCATAAGAAAGCACTAATTTGAAAGCTGAGTAATGAAGTAATGGGAGACCAAGGAGCTTATTTAAAAAATGTGAATAAAATTAAAATTTGACATTAGAAAAGACGTTTATCGTTTGGAGCACATGCTGATAAAGCTATTAATTGTGTTAATTCCATTTGAAAAAGTTATTCCATAAAAGTATGTACATAAGAAACACTGAAATTTACGAGTACATACTGCCACTTCAGTACACTTGGAGAAATCCATTGAAATGAATAAGAAACCAGCTTTGATTTAGGAACCATATTTAGATTTAATATAATCTGTCACCTTAACTGAAGACTAGTGATAGATGAATCTGTCCCGAAAAAAAAATGCGATATGCATTGAAATCAATGGGCGTCAAAATAATTTTGACGTGCAACAATTTTTGACGTTAGTGACAGTTTTTATACGCACTAATATCTTGTCGAAATGAATTAAAGTCAATGGGAGTCTGAATAATTTCGACGCGTGACAATTTTTATGCACTAAAAATCAGAGAAGAGGGTGCACACCCTTAAAATTATATTGCAAAATGCTAATCCATAGGGAGACTCCCCATGTGAGGCTCCAAATCTAACATGTAGATAAACAGGACAAGGATTGCACACTCAATTTGCAAAACAATTATAATATATTTATTACATAAAAAAAGTAAAAGAAGAACTCACAAAAATACAAAAATCAAAAGTATGCCTAACGCGTTTCGACCATATTGGTCTTCCTCAGGGGCATTTGTTCTTTTTTCATGTAATAAATATATTATAATTTTTTTGCAAATTGAGTGTGCAACCCTTGTCCTGTTTATCTACAATTTTTATGCACAACAGGGTTTTTTTGTTGCGGTGGATTTTTCTGCAAAATGTAGAAATTCAACGCAAATCCATGCCTGACCTTGTGCATAAACACGAAATCTGTCCTGTAACTGCAATTTAAAAACAACTTGTAATGGTCACATTCCTATAGTTCGTTTTTTTTATAAGAATAATCACTATATTCATTGTAATAGTAAAATAAAAGTGAGTTTAAGCATTATTTCACTCAATTACTTTCTAGGTAGATATATTTTGCATTCAAGCTATTTCATTGGGAACACTTGGAAAAATCCAAATAAGTCAAGATGGAACAGGACAAGGTAAGATGTGTTTTCCTTTTTTTGAGCACCACCTGCAAAACTACAAAATGTATTTCTTATGTGATGGAAATTCTGTCTATCAGGAGAGATGTTTAGCTGAGTGATGGATGAAGCAAATAATGCCTATATACAGTGAAGAATTTTTTTTTTCAAAAACCACTAGAATCAGAATGTTGATAAATGGGCCTCATAGTAGTAGTTCAGATTTTTTAAGGGGCTCCCGTGTTAGGCTGTGATCTGTCTCAACCCCCAAACTTTAGCAACGAGATAGGAGTTTGGATGTCAGAATTAAAGATCAACAGGAAAGGACCAGAAAAGAAACATAAGGAAATAGAAATAAGATTTAACCCTTACAGTCACTTTGTTTGTGATTGTTGGCATCAGTGACCCTGATAACTCGTAAGCTTGACCAAGCTTTGGCCTTTGTATGGGGTCATCAGAAAGTCCTCTGTGATACATTTATGCGGCCAAAATAAGCCTCTTATCAACAGGGTTAGGATTCCGTTGGCCAAAGGGCCTCTGTAGGCCTCATTACGGTCCCTTTGCACCTGGGCCAACAATCAGAGCATCCCAACTTGTCCCACTGTGCCAGTGGTCAAATCAATTGGATCTTACTGTGTATGCCCAGCTTTAGTTCCGTTTCACTTACTTATTATGGTATTGCTTCCAGCTTTTTATTAAAATGTATTTATTGCATGGAGACATGCTGTAAAAATTCAGTTGCAAATAAACTTTTGTAATACAAGAACAGTATATCAATAACAGAAGGGATTCAAGTAGTAATGACTTTTTAACACAGGGAATGGCTGGTTCCTGGAAAAAGTTTTCGTGCGATACAAGGAGGATGGAATAAAACAAGAGATTTATTTTCCATGCAACAGGTACTACATTAATTCTGATACTTTGATGTTTAACCTCAGAGACCTTTAAGGGACCAGTAACAAAACGATATACATTAAAATGTAATCTACAGTTACAGTGTATTTACAAATGCTATACAGTTGCTTCAGAAGCTATAATTCATTTTATATAATTGTATAAAAGTAATCATCAGTCTCGTTTTCTTTGGGTGTCCCCAAGAACTGTTCCCAGCTGGTTTTCTTATTGGGAGTCTGCTAACCTTAATCTTGTCCCAAGCCCCTGTGATTGGTCATGGAGAACATTTCTTAAACAATCTGGCAAAATAATGTTACTTAGAATACAATGGATTTACAGGATGAAAGTGTTTCTTACACAAAACAGAACTACCATATCACTGCACAGAGCCATTTTATTTGTAAATGCAGAACAATACCTATAACATGTATGTAAAGTTCATTTAAACTTCATGGTGATACTATCATCATCATCATCATCATTTATTTATATAGCGCTGTCAAGATACGCAGTGCTTTACTGCAGTTATAGCAAACAGGGAATAAATGGTGGATAACAAACAAGGATTACAGAATACAATAGGGTTAGAAGGACCTAGAGATTAGAGTTTACAAACTCTAAATTCTAATACTATTTAGTTGGAAATGCAGATATAGATGAAATGAGCATGCACTCCTGAAGCCAGCCGGTGAAGATAAAACGTAATTTTATTCCATATTACTAAAACTGCATCTATTATTACGTATCAGTATATATGAAATGCATTAGATCATGCGGTTTTAGTGATATGGAATAAAATCAAGTTTTATCGTCACCAGTTGGCTTCAGGAGTGTGTGCTTTTTTTGTCTATGTCTGCATTTCCACCGCAAGCTACGAGTTAGGGCTACATCACCCACCCACAGCATTTGCCGAAACCGGTGAGTGCGAACGGCATTTGTTTTTCACTTTTTTGATTAACTGCAATGTGTTGATTGTGCCCAAAAGTGATAGACTTTGAGTTCATACAGGTCAATTTCATTATCGGGTAAGCTGCAGTTTAACTTAATTGCTGCCTACAATGTAGAGTTTGAGGTTTTATATACCCGGACCAGTACTTTTAGATGGTTGGCTTTTGTTTCACTTTTCTCCGGGATAGAGATGCTTTTGTTTTATGATAGATACTATTTAGTTGACCAAGTAGGCACTTCATAACATTTTCTGGGTATATTTAAGTTCAATCATACTGTGTCATATTTCCGTGATTGTTGAAAAAAATAAAATATTGTCAGCAATAATTAATGTACTGTAGGTCCAATTAAGCTGGAGCTTTTTGAAATATTTAAGATCAAGGCTAGTTGTAGACAGTAACCTTAATAGAGTGCGCCGGGCCCAATGCTTTCTGATCCCCATCCTCAACCCTCCAACCCGCTTCCTCCCCGCCTCTGCCCACTGACTGCCCCATGCCTACTTACGCCCTTCCCTGCTGCAGGTTATAGAGCTGTTGGGGATGGGGGGTTTATTAGCTATAGAGGAAGCAGACCCCACAGTCTAGGCCCCCCTGTACCCTCAGGCTTCCTCTATAGTTACACCACGGTTGTAGATTTATTTGATCATTTGATTGATTTTTTCTCAGATATTTTGATTTTCAAGCGTTGTTGCTTTTCCCATTTGTATACAGGTATAGGATCCCTTATCTGGAAACCCCATATCCAGAAAGCTCCGAATTACGGAATGGCTGTCTCCCATAGACTCCATTTTATCCAAATAATCCAAATTATTTAAAATGATTTCCTTTTTCTCTGTAATAATAAAACAGTAGCTTGTACTTGATCCTTACTAAGATATAATTAATCCTTATTGGAAGCAAAACCAGCCTATTGGGGTTATTTAATGTTTAAATGAATTTCTAGTAGACTAAGGGCTAGTCCACATGAGGAGATTCGGGGAGATTTTGTCGCCAGGTGACTAATCGCCTCGTCTTTTGAGCGACTATCTCCCTGAACTGCCTCTGCGTTTTTCCCCATATGCTACAATGCAAAGTCGCCTGCGCTTATGCACATGCGGTGATGCATTTTCTATAGCCGCCCCGAAGTTGCCTCAGTCCTCGTGTGGCATGAAGACCCAAATTATGGAAAGATACGTTATCCGGAAAACCCCAGGTCCCGAGCATCCTGGATAACAGGTCCCATACCTGTATTATACTTCCAGGCTAGAGGGGCTGCCTTATAAGAAGTTTCCAACACTGCAGTGTGCCTTTTGCACACATTTCACATGTATCAAGGCCTGATAAATACATGGTACTCATGTTGCTAATATGAGATATAGTTACTGGCAAATTACTTCTAGTTTTTTATGACCTGAGATAAAACTGGTTGGCCCCTCTAATTCTAGTAAATTCGTATAACTGTGTGTGTTTACAGTAAAATATTTTAGAATGATCATTGATCATTAGTATGTTTGCCAAAATCATGTTATTTACATCTGCTGAAGGGGGCAGGATCAATACCATATGGTTCTAAAATATATAAATATGACCATTGCATGCACAATAGCGTTATACATCCATCCATGGTCTATCCTTTATTGGGTTGCGCTTGTTAGTCAATAGAGGGTTCATTGTGGGGACCATGCTGCCTTCCCAAAAATATCATGCTATCTTTTGTAACAGCTTATTTTCTTACCTAGCAGTCAGCTGCCTTAACTGCTGAATGAACAAAGATTATGTAGCTCATAATATCTACTAAGCATCACCTGTTTCAGGCGAAACTGCATGTTAGAGTATATTCACAGTGCCCTGTTAGGGGTAAAATAGTGTGCAATAAAGGAGTCTAATAGCATAGCCTATGAAAGGGTAGATAAGTGTGACAGATTAAGGAAATTTATCTCAACTAATAATCATTCTCATTGTCTTCTCTGGGCCACAAAGTAAAATCACTTTAGCTTTGCCCTCCAGCAACATGATTGAGGCAGTATGGCGGAATCATAAATATCTCCTAGGAAGCCCATAAACTGCAATCGCAACATGAAATATTTGTGTCATTAAAACTAAAAATGCTGCAGCGCTGACAATAGTGCCTTATCTGTACCAACCCTTGTATTTCAGAATTCCTATACTCATCTGCTGTCTGGACTTGGCACTCACATGCCATACACCAAAATCCATTGGAAAAATTAGATACCCAATTAAGCACTAAAATTGTCATTAAAACAGGACTTTAATCTGAATGATGTATTTTCTTCTTTTATAGAATTGTAACACTCTAAATAGTTCTGCTTCATCTATTTATTTATATACAGAACTGTGTAACATCCTTACGCACAAACATATATTCCTGAGATGGTCTTTATTGTCTTCTGCATTAGTGTGTCAATGGAAAGAAATGTATCTTGGAACTCCTATTACTCCTGTTGCAAAAACCAATATATTATAATATAGCACAGTGCAGTTTGAAACATGCCACTGTTATATCACCACTTTGCTGCATCTCTTCCATTTTGATCACTTTAAACTGACTGTTACAAGTCTTGCATGTATCCAAACTCTTCCATCCAATCCACTCTTCAATTTCAGTGTTCTTCATAAAATCGCAAGATTTTTCTAGATGCAATGAGCTTTGATTATTTATTTTGTTAACTCTGTGATATTCTAAGAAATTGCTTCCTGGGTAGAATGTAACTCTGATTAACTTCCCTCAGGGAAGATGTATGACAGCCAAGCATGCCACAGAATTCTAATCAATGGTAGCTTATATTATTAGGAATGAATTACACACATATACACACACAGCAATCAATCTCTCACACACATAATATTGAATCATACAACTCTTTGGAAAATATGATTTAGAATAGTGCATGTATCTCATGCAAAGTCTATTCATCCACTGAAAAAATCCATTTATACATGCATTTATTTATATACATTGCTCTGTTTGGTCACAAATATATTTGGTCATTTTATTTTGCATTATTGTCTTTATTGTCTTCTGCATTAGTGTGTCAGTGGCAGAAAAAATATGTTGGAGTTTCCAAAAATTACTTGCAAAAAGTGAACTAATACAATCAGGGGCAGATTGATAGCTGGTGGGACCCTGGGTGGTGCCCTGTCCCTCCAAAAACATTGCCCAGCTCTGACTGGAGTCCCTTATGTCCCTGGGCCCTGGGTGATGACCCAAAGAGCTCTAAAGGGGATCTGCCACTGAAGGCAATAACATCTTTGAGGCAAATTTACTAAAGGGCAAAGTGACTACCGCTGGCGAAAATTCACCAGCATGACGTCATTTTGGAACTTCGCCGATTTACTAACAGTCGCTGGCGTAACTGCGCTAGCAAAGAAGATAGACTCTATCGGTACTTCGCTCCCTAACGCCAGGCGAATTTGCACTCTGACGCCGGCGCCCGTTTTTGACGCCGGCGCCCGTTTTTCCGACGCCGGCGCCCGTTTTTGGCGCCGGCGCCCGTTTTTGGCGCCAGCGTCCGTTTTTCGGGAAAATTTTTTTTGATGCCGGCGAATTTTTACCGCGAATTTTCGCGGGCGTTTCGCGAATTTATTCGCTCGGCGCGAATCGCGCAAATTCGCGCCTGGCGAATAAATTCGCCCATCACTACTCTTCTTTTTAGATTTCATTAGTGCAAAAAACTGGAACATGGCTTTGGAGGTGTTGGACTTGAAGAGTACAAAAGTGTAGGAACCACAAAGATTAAGGTGAGAGAAACTAAAAGGAGCCAAAAGCCCTTCCACTAGACCAGTGATCCCCAACCAGTAGCTCGTGAGCAACATGTTGCTCTCCAACCCCTTGGATGTTGCTCTCAGGGTCCTCAAAGCAGGTGCTTATTTTTTAATTCCAAGCTTGAAAGCAAGTTTTAATTGGATAAAACAAAGTATAGTGCCAAGTAGAGCCTCTTGTAGGCTGCCAGTCCACATAGGGACTACCACATAGCCAATCACTGCCCTTATTTGGCACCCCAAGGGACCTTTTCATGCTGGTGTTGCTCCCCAACTCTTTTTACATTTGAATGTGGCTCACAGATAATAAAGGTTGGGGACCCCTGCACTAGACCTATCCTTCAGAAGCCATGTTCCAATATCTTGAACTAATGGGATCTAACGCAATTAAAACAGACTTTTTTTAAAGGGGTTGTTCACTTTTGAGATAACATTTAGTATGATGTAGAGGGTGATATTCTGAGACAATTTGCAATTCTTTTTTTATTTTTTATTATTTAAGGTTTTTGAGTTATTTAGCTTTTTATTCAGCAGCTCTTCAGTTTGCATTTTGAGCAGTCTGGTAACTAAGATCCAAATTACCCTAGCAACCATGCACTGATTTGATTAATAGACTGAATATGAATAAGAGAGGCCTGAATAGAAAGATGAGTAATAAAAATTAGTAATAACAATACATTTGTAGCTTTATAGAGCATTTGCTTTTAGAGGGGGTCAGCGACGCCCATTTGAAAGCAACAAAGAGTCAGAAGAAGAAGACAAAAACTATAAAACTATAAAAAATTGATAATGACAATTGAAAAGTTGCTTAGAGTTGGCCATTCTATGACATAATAAAAGTTACCTTAAAGATGAACCACTCCTTTAAAGGAGAAGGAAAGCGATGGAGGCATTTTATTACCAATAGATTAGCTGCAATAGTGCAAGCTAGAATGCTATATTTATTCTGTAGAATGTTTAACATACCTGAGTAAAACGCTTTAGAAGTTCTCTGTTTGTTTAGGATAGCAGCTGCAGTATTAGCTTGGTGTGACATCACTTCCTGCCTGAGTCTCTCCCTGTTCACTTATAGCTCTGGGCTCAGATTACAGCAGAGAAGGGGAGGGGAAGAGGAGCAAACTGAGCATGCTCATGCCCGGGGCAAGGAGGTTTAAGCTGAAGGCAGGAAGTCTGATACAGAAGCCCATGTGTACATAATAGAAGGAAAGAAATGCAGTATTTTTTTGACAGAGGACTCAGAGCAACATTACTTTGAGGGTTTACTGGTATATTTAGGTGGACCTTTCTGATAAGGCTTACTTCGTTTTAACCTTTCCTTCTCCTTTGATGTATTAGAGAAGTGTTCAAGAACCAGTAATTAATACTTTATCATTTATTTGTAGTTTTGAGCATGTACTGTAACTAGTAGAAGATGGGGTTGAGAGATCTCCCTTCTTTACCAAAGCTTCTGACAAGTAGAACAATGTTACAATGTGACCCTATGATGATATATTTTTTTATATGACCACATTTATATGAGAACAGCCTATTCCAATGACAGACAAATGGTTATGTGTCAGAGTGTAAGAAAAATAAAGTCTAATAACAAATGCCCCTATCATTCTGACTTAGCAATAACCACATGCCCAAGGCAGGAAAGGTGAAGGGAGGGGTGATGTTCCCCATTTATTTATTCTCTTATAAATGACACCCAGTGATGAGAGTCCACTTTGTAAGTTACTGACAGAATTCAGAGTGTCAGCAGATAGTAGATGAGGCCCTTTTGTACAGAAGTGCTTTCTTCATTTACTGAGTTCCTCCCTGTGTCTGCTTTTAACAGATAAAGAACTGCAAGGCTGAGGGACAGTTCTATGGGGGAAACTATTTTCAGTGCAATATCTGTAGTTAAGAACATTTAGTCCTCTTCCAACATTTTGGGAGAGTTCAAGTTATATAACATATGTATGTGTACTCCCATTTTAATCTATGAAAGCTTGTGAAAAGGGGAGTGTCTTTGGCAAAAGCCTCATGTTACACTTCGGTGACACAATGACAGTTTTTCCCAAAGCAAAACCATTATATGTTCTTTGTTAAACTCAATAAAGCTCACTCTATTTGAAATAGCCTTATCTCTGAGTTTTGCTTTCCATATAACGAGGTCATAGCAATAAAATTATCAACATCTCACAAGGTGTTGGAAGAAAAGTTAGATGCTGCTGTACTGTAACTCTCAATATAGTTAAACATTATCCTTCAAAAATCAGAAAGATTATTTATTATTCCACAGCAATTTTAACAATGTATTTCAAGAGTGTAAAAGCTGGGATGCAATTCAAGGGTGTATTTGTATAGCAGAAACGTGCAGTTTTATATATCAGACCACCAACAGTCACAGGAGACAAATGTGAAGACTTAAGGGGGAAAATAATTGAAAGTCGCAAGTATTATTTAAAATGGAGTCTTTGAGAATGTTTAGCACTGCTTGCAATGTAAAATCAGTCGCTGGCGAATATTACATTGCGCATTATCGTTAAGCAAAGGTTTACTGTTAATACCTACTCTGGAGTCATTAAATATTTTGTCACAAAAAACACTTCGCGATTGAGAAATTTTATTACATACACTGCAAATGTTCGAAAAAGCCATTTGGTCGCAAACTTTGAGATTAAGTCGCTGAAGTCTGTTATCAGTCAAAAAGAATGCAAACATTGTCACTAATGTTTTTGCATAGGTTTTTTGCACAAAGATGCATGAAAAAAACATTTTACTTTCCCTCAATAGTCTGGCCAGTATAGAGACACCTCAGTGGTGACATGGTTCCCCTTCAGTGGAAGCCTCTCAGGTATGGATCTATCATCCATACATTTACTGTACTTCCACAGCCTGGGAAATCTAACTACACACTACTTCTACCAAATGTTGACCATTCTCTTGTAAAGCAAATTCTCAATTCAATTGGTATCTGGGATCGAGCTGCATCCTGCTTCTCTTACTACCTTTCTGACCATTCCTTCTCTGTTACTTTTGCTTACAAATCCTCTCCCCCTGTTCATCTTAGTGTGGGAGTGCCTCAGGGTTCTGAACTTGTTCCTCTGCTGTTCTCCTTGTACACTCTCTCTTTAGGAGACCTTGTATCTTCATTTGGCCTTACATATCACCTGTATGCAGATGACATCCTGATACATTTAGACACCCCCCTCACTAACCACTGACATTCAGATCCAGATAGCAAAATGCCTACTATCTTCTCCTGGATGAACCGTCACTCCAAGTTCAACTTAGGTCATGGTCTTCCCACCCAATCATAGCCCATCTATTCCTTTCACCATTGCTATTGATGCCATGACCATTACATCTGTTAATTCAGCATGCTGTTTGGGCATCATCTTCAACCAGTTTCTCTCCTTCTCTAATCATAATAATACTATTGCTAAAACCTACCATTTCTTCCTGCTCAATATAGCCAAGATAGGCCCCTTTTTCACAATCAACAGTCAAAACATGAATCCATGCCCTTATCCAATCCCTTTTAGACTATTGCAATCACCTACTAACTCCCACCTCTCTCCCCTCCAATCAGTCTTAAACTCCACCACCAGGATCTTTCTGCCAAGAGGGAGCCTGTCCAACCCCAACTAAGATCCTTAGCATGGCTGCCTGTTAAGCAAAGGATAGTATATAAAACACTTCTGTTACATTCAAAGCCCTTCACTCCTCTGCTCCTCACTACATTTCTTCACGTCCGTAAGACCAGTGCACACACTTTAAAGGGGATAATGCCCTGATACAAACAGAAGTAGTATATACAGTTTGTAAAAAATGCTGTTGCACTCTAGGGTCTTTTTTTAAAATATTTAAAAACTTTATTTGTATCCACGTTTTGACCCTCACTGGGGTCTTTATCTTTATATATATATAATGGTTTTAAAAAATAGTGGTGAGCACAACTTTCCCTTGTTTGTTATAGTTTATACAGGAGCAGTGACCAGCTCCATGTTGTAGCTCCCACCCTTCCCAGCTATAGTCAGGTGATCCCACTGGTGTCTAATAAAAGGGCAGCCAAGTATGGAGGTTTACTTTGAAAGCAGCAAGTTAAGTTGCAGGTAATGCCTAGTCCCTTTGTAAAATGTATAATGAAGCAATAGAATTCTTAATGAATCAGATAAAATTGAGCATAGGACTGGCCAGATATGGGATGACTTTGACGTAGTTGGCCAGCTTAAATATATTGCAATATATGGACAAACAATCCCTGTGTTGTTTAAAGGGTAAGGCATTTTTTAGTAGCAGTATGCACAACATGTCTCTGTCTTAAATATATTGATAATGGGTTGAGTGCAGAGGACTCTTGTAGTTGACTATATATATATATATATATACAGAAAGAGGACCTTTCTCAAGACATCCCTCGGTCCTCTTGCTGGGACCTAAATGTTTGTAACATGGCCTCTTGTGGCTAGTGGACACCTGTCACTCAATGTACACTTAAAAGTCTTTTGCTGCCCCAAAGAATCCAAGGCCACAATAAATGTAATGAACTCAAACACCTTTTTATTGCAGGGGCACAGCAAGCTCTAGCTCAAACTATTACTCCTTTTTGGGACAACAGACTGTCTGTGCTCGCTAGCCTCCTCTAACTCTTACTCCTGGAGAGAACTCACTTACTACAACTGTACACTAGCTAGCCCTAACAGTACCAACCTCCCCAAGGGTCTGGCCACCTAGGTCTGAGAGAGAGAGAGAGAGAGAGAGAGAGAGAAATAAATGGAAATGATAACTGATGTGGGCCCCCAGATTTTTTCCTTTAGTATAAAACACAGTAAATATTATTATTCAGACTTGCCTGGAATGTCAGCTTGGTTCTTGTATTTTTAGTGTTAGCGTATGGATTATGAACATAAAAAAAAAAAAACCTCCATTTATACAATTTCTGCACAAGGTTGTCATACACCATCACAAGTCTGTTTTTGTAGTGTAAAATGATGATATCCTTGAAGGTTTAGAGTAACACATTTCGTGATTTTCTTTTTTTCCCCCCCTATCATGTCAGTAGGAAATTTTTTTTATCACAAGCCAATGTGAAAATCAACATGTTAATTTTGTGTCGGATATGCGAAGGCAGTTGCTTATTTGCTGTCAGTGTTTGTGAGATATGCAAACCTAATGAAGTCAGTAGTGTTCAATGTAAAAACTTCCATGTCAGAAGGAATTTATTCAATACTAAGCTGAAGACTTTAATTCGAGAATAGAAAAACTGCATCACTTTTTGTGCCCCGAGCAACTAAGGGACACTGATTGATAGGGAATGAAAACATCAAATTATATTCTGCAGATTTGCACTTCTAGGAAAGAACCACTGAACAATTCCCATCCAGTATTTTCCAGCTATTTTGCTTTCTGTCAAGAATGTGGCGAATAAAAATAGAGGCCATAAATCAAGGATGATAGTAATGCACATGTTAGTGAAGTTTATAAAATAATACAACTTAATGGAATAAATAAAAATAATTTGTGGCTTAACGTCCTTTCTGAAAGTTCATTGAAAAATATATGTATATATGTATATATATAAATGGCAACAAGACCAGCCATGCATATAATATAAAGAACATCGAGTGATGCTTGGAAGGCACTATCTGTCGATATTGTGACCACTTCAGCACACCCTTGTGGCAAATATCTGTCTAATAAGTAGGACCCATGTTAGGGCAACATACAGAAATATGAAATTAATGCCTTTGTTATAGCAATAATGTTTCATATCCTATAAAGCACGTATGACATACGTCACTTTACATTTGTTTTTGCTGGCAGTATCTTAGGAAATTTGATTGCACTATTCCTGAGAATACAAACGGATCTACATATGTTGAATATTATACTGCAGAATCTGTACAGACAATTTCTCTGTGTGTTACTATCTCTTGAACCAAGGCAAGGGCTAGACAGAAGCCTTTTTTCAGATGACTTGACAAGATGAGCTATGGTTGGAACAGCAGAAAACTCA
This sequence comes from Xenopus laevis, assembly GCF_017654675.1. NCBI lineage: Eukaryota > Metazoa > Chordata > Amphibia > Anura > Pipidae > Xenopus > Xenopus laevis. Next base: position 123,056,357 of record NC_054381.1, read on the forward strand.
CTCATGAACTTTACAGTTAGCTCACTGGTGATACACTGAGCTGTCAGTCTCCATGGCAATAGATTAGTAGATCTATAGACTGACAAAACAAAGCAATATATTACACAGCAATGTATAGAGTTCAACCTATAGCACTTTCGAGATGAAACTTCAATGGTAATAAAATTGTTGTTCCCCACTGGAAACTTTTTTCACCTATCTGTTCTTAAAATACAACACTGGCAGTGGGTATATTAGAAGCGTTGACTTAGGAAGGGGAAAGAAGCCTTTATATATTTACTTGCTGCTACACTTAGGGGCAAATTTTCTTACCTTCGAAGTTGGCTTCGCCGCACTTTGCCAGGCAAAGTTTCGCCAGGGCGCCGCTAATTCACTAAAATCTGAAGTTGCACTCAGGGAGGCGAAAGGTAGCGAAGTTGCGCTAGCGTTAATTCGTCAAGCAAAGTGAAGTTACGCTAGCGATGCCTAATTTGCATACGGCGCCAAGTTAAAGTACAATGGACATATATGTAGCAGAAAATACATTACACTACACAAGCCCAGGGAATTTTAATAAAATAAAATAGAGTTGTTATTTTGCCCTATACATGTGCCCACTGTATAGTTTAGGTGCCATATGTAAATGTAGGGGGGAAGGAGGGTACCCCCAAAAAATGTATGATCTTTTTCAGCCTATCACCCTTAAAAAAGTAAAAGACGCCAGCGTTTAGTAGAAGCAATCCCTATCTACTCTATTGCACTTCGCCTGGTCTGAGGTGGCGAAGGAAAGTCTGGCGCAAGAGGTAACGTTCAGTAAAATCCTCAAGTTAGTGAATTTGCGTAGTTACATCCCTTCGCCATATCGCAACTTCGCCTGGCGTAAGGGTGCGAAGTAGCGCTAGAGTAGGTCCACTTTGCTAGCAAATTTACACCAGCAAGTAACAAAATGACATCAGGCTGGCAAATTTTTGTAAATTTGCCCCATAGGGCCTTATATATCAAAATTAAAATTTGTGAAAATTTTTGTCGCTTTTTCTATTTCATATAAACTTGAAATTTCCTACAGTAAAACTCGAAATGTTAGCTTATTTATTAAAACATTTGATTTAAAAAAAAACTCGCAAACTAAAAAAGGAATTGAAACCCTTTCGAAAAATGTAAATTAAAAAAACCACATGAATTTTGCCAAGGACATCTATCATTGACTTCTACATGACTTTGCAACCTTTTAAATGCTGAAGTTTTACATTTTACAAGTTTTTTGAGTTTTTGAGAATAATAAATAATACAAAATTTAGTTTTTGAAAAATTTTTTTTTTTTTAAATATTTTAAATTAAATATTTCTTTTTAGCACAACAAAAAATGAAATCATGGTACAAAATGAAATCCAAATGTTGATATATCAGCTCCTAAAGTTAAAAATAAATCATCTGGTTGCATTGGTTGGTGCAAAGGTTTGGAACTATGTGCAGTCCCTTGATTATTGCATTTATGAATATAAAAAATCTAGTGATGGGTGAATTTGGGGCGTTTCGCTTCGCGGGAAAATTCGCGAAATGGCAAAAAATTCCCGAAACGGAGCCGGCGTCTCGTTTTTGACACAGGCATCCATTTTTTTAACGTTGGCGAATTTTCACAGCGGTTTTGCGAATATAATCGCCCATTACTAAAAAATTCCCATTATTCTAGATTTTGTTACCTAATCTGAAACCCTTATAGCAGCTCCTACAAATGGTACATGCCTTTGCCCATAACTGGGTGGTGTCTTTGTGGGCAATATTTTTCTCACCATGCATGTCGTATATTTAATGAGTTAAATAAAATACAGGTATGGGACCTGTTATCCAAAATGCTTTGGGCCTGGGGTTTTCCGGATAACCTATTATTTCAGTAATCTTCATATTTTACATCTACTAGATAATTGTAAACATTAAAGGGGTTGTTCCTTTTTAAAATTAACTTTTAGTATGATGTAGAGAGTGATATTCTGAAACAGCGGTTGTTTTTAATTTTTTATTATTTTGTGATTTCTGAGTTATTTAGCTTCTTATTCAGCAGCTCTCCAGTTTGCAATTTCAGCAATCTGGTTGCTAGGGTCTAAATTACCCAATCAACTATGAACTGATTTGAATAAGAGACTGGAATATGAATAGGAGAGGATCTGCATAGAAAGACAATTAATAAAAAGTAGCAATAACAATACATTTGTAGCCTTGCAGACTATTTGTTTTATTAGATAGAGTCAGTAACCCCCATTTGAAAGCTGTAAAGACTCAGAAGAAGAAGGCAAATAGTTCAAAAAGAATAAAAAAAAAAACCAAATAGTAAAAACTGACTGAGCAGTTGATTAGAGTTGATCATTCTATAACATAATAAAAGTTAAATTAAAGGTGATCACCCCTTTAAATAAACCCAGTAGGCTGGTTTTGCTTCCAATAAGGATTACTTATATCTTAGTTGGATCAAGTTCAATGTACTGTTTTATTATTACAGAGACAAAGGAGATTAATTTTAAATTGTAGTCTTTGTTAATATTATCTGATTTTGTAGAGTTAGCAAGATTAAAAGCATGGTTTCACATTGTACTGCTATATTTGCTAAATGCCTAGATTGCTGGGAATAAAAGGATGAACATGTGATGCCCAGCAGCACAGTCCCACATAGCATATTGTAAAATAACATAATGTAAAATTCATACATATTTCTTAAAATACAAAATACAAATTTTTTCCAGATGGCTAAATCAATACAAAGAAGACGGGACATCTGAAATAGAGTTGCTTCCTGCAGGTAAGTGAACACTTGAACTCTTTGGGTTTGTAATTTTAATTATTGTATAACACCAGCACATTAAAAAAAAACCTACCCATGGCCTTCAGTGGTACAACCAGCATGCCACATGAGCATACGTAGTCTCCATTGATGAGATTTATGAAGTGTGTGTCTCAAAGTATATTCATTTTAACAATGACTTTTAAGCAAGAAACAAAAATTGTACAGTGTATGGAGAAAAGCAACAATTTTATTCTCAATTCAGACACCCTACAATCAGCTGGATTTCCTGTAGGGGGTCCAGAGCATAATTCCTACTGTGTACTAGGAAAGGGTTCTGTACAGGTACATATAATTGTATAATTTGGTCCCTAAGGACTTAATGATGGCTCTTCCTTAAAACATTACAAAATTGTACACTGGACTCCCTACTGTGGCCACAAAAAAACAGGTTCTGTTCAGGGACATGTAATTGTGTAATTTGTGTAATAATGGCTCTTCCATAAACATGTCAGCCCTCCTGCGGTCACATAATCTTCTTCCCCCTGTTATGACCCTGCTTTCATTTTCTAAAATATAATAACAGCAATAATAATATAATGCTTAACTCACTATGATCAAATGCATGTGAGATCGTTTAAACTTTTGATCAAGATAAAATCTTTTTTAAGGAAAAGGAGTGAAACAAAGCAGATCCTATAAAAGACATTTTTTTCTTCTTGTGTCATTTGCTAAAAGCACATTGGAATGTATCATATGACAACTTCTTGATTTAGCTGCACTCTTTTAATAACTTAAACTATTATAACTTAAACTGTGATTCGGACACACAATTAATTACATTTTGCTTCTTGCAGAAAAGGAGTATCCAGAAGAAAATGTCAGTAAAGGTAAATCCTACATTGTTGGCAAACATTCAGACATTTTTAAATAGTTGCTGACTTTAGCATGATTAGGTGCTGGGACCCCCTGTCAACCTCTTATACAGTAAGGTAACATTAGAGTGTTTAATAAGAAAATCCTAGAAAGACAAATCATTCTCTGGATACTTTGATTCAACTCCAGAATTTACAAGAAACCTACATGGTTGGGATTTAACCTGCTCATTAATTAATTGCATTGTATATCAAATATGGAAGTTACCATGTATAAGAGCTGTTTACTAGAAAATGTATTTGAGTGTCTTTTGGTTATACACACTGCTATTATTTTGGGGTGTACATATTATAGATCTGCACTGTTTTATGCACTGCTGTAACCTCCTGATTACCTCCTGGTTAGTGATGGGCGAATAAATTAGGCAGGTGCGAATTTGTGGGGAATTTCTGCATTTCGCCGCCGGCGAATAAATTTGTTGAAATGCGGCAAAAAAATTTAAAAAGTTGATCGCTTCAAAACCATCGCACGGCAACATTATGCAGACACCCATTTACTTTAACATCGGCATCAAAATTGACGTGACCGTTTCGCAAATTTCGTGGGAAATCTGCGAACTTTTAGGCGAAGCAAAACGGGACAAATTCGCCCATCACTACACCTGGTTCTATAACAGACTCCATATGTTCTATATTAGCCCTTTACATTTTGGTAGCATCGGACTGGGGGTCTAGAGTTCAACGGGTTGCCGTGTCAGGGGTGTCACTCACCTCTGCCCCAGGCGAAACCTCCCTCCAACGGTTTCCTGCCGGCCCAGTCTGACCCTGCATTTTAGTACTCTGGCATTGTCCATTAAGTATAAGGCACAGACTAAAGCAGAAGGATGATACACCTACTCTGGTGCCCAAGAATAAATGGCACATAGAGGCAGATGTATGAAAGTCTTACTTTGTTGATTAGTTCATACAAGTCCAAGCTTAAGAAATAAATTGTACTATCCTTGATGGCAGCTCATAAGGTTTTCATCATGTAACCTTAATAAATGTCCCCCTAGTCTATAAATACACAAGCTATAACATATACAGTGCACACATTACATGATTTATTTTCTTAAAGAGAAACAAATAAAAAATGTATTTTCTTTAAAGGGATGAGATGGAACGTACAAGTCGAAACTGCAAAGGATTCCTCCCAGATTAAAGAAATGAAAGTGATCTTGGTGATTTACGGCACCCAAGGGAAAAGTGAAGACATTCTGCTGTCACCCCAAAAACAAGCAGCAAAGTGTTTTCTTCCTGACACTACGGATGAGTTTATTGTTAGTACAATACGTTTTGTTGTTATGGAAACCCCATCTATGCTGGCAAATGTAATACCTAACAAATGGGTTAATAGGAATATTGAGGTTTCTGCAAAGCTAGGCATTGGAGCTGGGAGAATCATTTGATACTGCAAGATAATCCGTAGTAAGGACCTGTTCTGCAAAGGAATACAATCAAAAATGCAAAGAAGTTACAAAGAAGTAATAGTATAGGGAAATTGTGATAGAATACTAGCATTAGTCTGAGATCAGGGAACAAATACCAACCAGTAAGCAGAACTGAAAAATATGTTTTGATGGAGTTTTGAAGGGCAGTGGGAGACATGAAATTTAGATCATAATCGTTCTGCCTCTGAACACCTCTATAATAAAATTTAGTGATGGGCAAATGTGTCCCGTTTTGCTTTAGTAAAAATTTGCAGAACGGCAAAAATTTGCCGAAATGCATTAAAGTCTATGGACGACAACATTTTTTTGATGCGCAACAAACTGTGCCACAAATTTTTGAGGCACAACAATTTTATTTACCAATTAAAGTCCATGGGTGTCATTTTCGAGGTGAAACTTGGTGAAAAATTTCTCTCACTGATCAAAATGACTTTGGGCTTTGGATTGTATTAGAAAACAATTGTATTACATTATTTGTCTATGAGAAATTGTCTGTCTTCCTCTTCTCTTTTTATTTAGTTATGTTGTCTTTCCTAAGGCATTTTGTCAAGTTTTGACTTTACAATTTTACCTTGGAAACCAGCTTTACATACAGTATGTTACGCTTAAGCTATTATTAAAGACATCAGCATATGGGCCATTATCCTAAATTTTTCTCCAAGACAACGATTTGCATTTTTACTATGAAATATCTCTGAGACAAAACACCACTTGATATTTACCGTATTATAAAGCATCTAACAATTTGATTTGTTACTATAGGTGGACTCTGCTGATGTAGGAGAAGTGTACAAGATAAGAATTACCTGTAATAACATACCTGTTTCTAGTGAATGGCATTTAACATCTTTATATATGGCTGAATCAAAATCTCAGCAAGATCTGAAGTTTATTTGCCACAGCTGGTTTTCTGTAGACCATGAAGGGAATGAAACTGTAAAAGAATTTCCTGCCGTGAACAAAGGGCTGGAACCTCTGCCAGGTAAGAATCAGCCTGAACACATAAGAAAACAATATTTTTTTCTGACACTGAAGAATGAGAACCTTGGCAGAATAAAAAGACAGAGCATGTAAAGTGCTAGTGTATTTAATAAGCCTATTTTCCCTATATGTTTCTTTCTGAGTACACAATGCATAAAGTGTAGTACCATGACCAGGAAACATGCTCTCTTTTTTGTCTTGATTTAATTACAGGCAGATTTATTAAAGTTCGAGTTTTTTTTTCCACGAAAATTAAAATAATCGAGTTGTATTTATTGGACAAAACTCAAATTTTTGGGTTAAAAAAAAAACTTGAATCGATCGTGTTTTTTGTAAAAAAAAAAAAAAACTCAAATATTCGAGATTTATTATACCTCGACCCCGGAAACAGCTCGAATCTAAAAATACACCACCATAAACCTGCCGAGGTTCTGTAGAAGTCAATGGCAGAGGACCTGGAACCATTCGAATAGGTTCAAGTTTTTTTGGAGTGTTTTGCCCAAAAACTCGAATCGGGAACTTGATTCGATCGGTTCGAGGTTTTTTTTCCTCTGAAAACTCAATCACTTTGAGTTTTCAGGTTGTGGGACCCGATTTCTCAGAATCAGGTTTTGCCATTCGAGTTTTTTCTTTCTTAAAAAGGATACCATTTGAGTTCATTCAAAGTAAAAAAAACTCTTAACACTCAACCTTTGACAATTAACCCCCTGAATGTAGCATAAATAGATATAAGACCACTATTTAGAGCAAAGGTGTATCGGTTCATATAAGACAAAAATGTCTCTATTTGCATTATTTGGTTAATTATCATCATATTGTTCCCTGTCCCCCAAAGAAAAACATAGCCAAGAGTAAGTAAGAAACCATGTTAACAGCCAAATAGTTTCTTAAGAAAATATATTCACTAAATAAATCCATACAGAGATGAAAGACATATATCAGACAGCAATTAAATAGGAATCTTTGTTATACTTGTAATATGTGTGCACATATATAAAAGTGCAAAGTGCTGTTTATGTACCAGATCCAAAGAATAGAACCAAACCCTCTCTTTCATGGAGGAGGTGTGTTTTTTAATTCTTTGGATCTTGAGTAAGATGAGTATGAGTAAGTGCCCCCAATAGGCACGAAACGCGTTAGGCCTCCAATTACTAGGTCCTTATAAACATTTTTGTATTTTTGTATTTTTTATAAATCCTTAAAGGAAAACTATACCCCCAAAATGAATACTTATATCAAATTGAATGACATATTAAAGAATCTTACCAAACTGGTATATATATTTACAAAAATATTGCCCTTTTACATCTCTTGCCTTGAACCACCATTTCGTGACTCTATCTGTGCTGCCTCAGAGATCACCTGACCAGAAATACTACAACACTAACTGTAACAGGAAGAAGTGAGGAAGCAAAAGGCAGAACTCTGTCTGTTAATTGGCTCATGTGCCTTACATGTGGTTTGTATGTGTGCACAGTGAATCTTACGATCTCAGGGGGCGGCCCTTATTTTTTAAAATGGTAATTTTCTATTTATGATTACCCAATGGCACATACTACTAAAAAAGTATATTATTATGATAATGGTTCATTTACATGAAGCAGGGTTTTACACATGAGCTGTTTTACTCTTTTAATCTTTTAATAGAGACCTACATTGTTTGGGGGGTATAGTTTTCCTTTAAATGATTTTTTGGAGGGACTCACACTTATTGGTTTTCTTAATAGGCTGTACCACCACTCCTCTATACTCTGTTAAGGACCAGAATGGAATAAGTAGGCGTATATGATATGGCATTAAGTGGTACAGTACTGCTGCTGCTTATATGCTGTTGTTGGTACAATTTATTATACTATTTAGTGCTGGTGAAAAATATGTATTCTTTTCTCTCTGGTCTTTAGTCTCTCAGCACAGGCCATTTAGATGTTGGTGAAGCCAAGTTTTTCAAATAATGAAAAGTTCAACAATGTAATGTTAAGTCATATTTTCTGATACATTTTGGGTATATTTCTGGATATGCTATACACACAAATACACAAAATGATTGCTGGGGAGATTTTGATTCTGTATATTGAAGAGATGAGTGGACACAGCGGCTTGCATCAGCAAATCTCAGAACAAAACAAGCTCATTTCTACAGACTATGCCAGGGGCTTCTAAAGTATGGCACTCCTAACTATCTAAATCAACTGCCACAAGATAAGCTCAGCAGTTCTTTGCAGCAGACCTGACTCAATGGGCTGTGACAATGGACTTTGAAAATGGGCTCTGATTCTAGGGTGACCTTGAGAAAGGCACTTTACATATACAAAACAACCTAAACTGTAATTTTATTGTATGCGTTGTGTATTTGTATTATATACAGGTATGGGATCCATTAACCGTAAACACGTTATGCAAAAAACCCAGAATTACGGGAAGGTTTTCTCCCATACTTATCCCATTTTATCCAAATGACTCAAATCTTTATAAATGATTTCCTTTTTCTCTGTAATAATAAAACAGTACCTTGTACTTGCTCCAAACTAAGATATAATTAAGCCTTATTGGAGGCAACGTATTCTTATTGGGTTTATTTAATGGTTCAGTGATTTTCTAGTAGATTTAAAGTATAAAGATCCAAATTATAAAAATATCCATTATCCAAAAAAAACCCAGGTCCTAAGCAGTCTGCATAACAGGTCCCATAACTGTATATACTATGGCTGAAGCTCCACTTATTCATTTTATATTTAGCAACCTGCCACAATAATCATCTACCTAACCTTCTAAGGCTCATTTCTTAAATCCACCAGAATTTAGAAGACTGTCCACAGAGGCACTTGTGGATACTCCTTTACAACTGAGAACACACATGTGCCAGAAAGATAGACATTGGAGCAGATATTTTTTTTCAATAAGATTCCACATAAAGCTTGTCCATTCATATTTAATGGAATTAAACTGCCCAACATAATCTGTATACTCTATATTGTAACTGTAGCATTTGCAGACTTATGTGTGAATGTATATTGAAGGGTGGATGGTATCATGGGGGATGTCACCCCCCATGACACCATCCAAAAGTTTAACACATTGCCAGTTTTAACATCCACATTGGCAGTTTTAACGTTCCAGCAAACAGTCAGGCTATTCTGCCAGTCACTTAATGGTGTACAAGTATATACACCATCATTTCCACTGAGTGGATTATTTTAATGATACTGTCAAGTGTATTCTAACTTATCTTCATGCAGCTTCTAGCCCACAGTCAGAAAGCACAGTAAATTTCAACCACAATTGTATAAATTACTTCTGTTTTGCCAATGTACACATTAGGAAAATGAGTTCTAAAACGTTACATGCCTCCTATGTGTATATATATATATATATATACATATTTTATGCCTAATTCTGGCATTATCATGGTCATTAAAATGCAGACTCAAAGGGGCAGATTCACTAAAGGGCGAAGTGACTAACGCCAGTGACTTTTCGGCAGCGTTACCATCAGCAGTGAAATCGCCAATTCACTAGCGAAAGAGACCATGGCTAGCGTTTGTTCGCACTCTATCGCCAGGCGGCTTTATGCTCTGACGAAAGTTCATTACTCCACAAATTCAGTAAAGTGCGGATATTACTGAATGTTACCAGTTTCGCGAGAGTTGACTTCGCCACCAGGCAAAGTGCTAAAAAGAAGATACATCTTCCTCAATCTTCTGTCACTTACATCATATCCTGTGTGCCGAAAAATGCATTAAAGTTCCAAAAACGCTGGCGACTTTTCCTTTTTTGAAGCGGAATTGCCTGCAAAAGTCCTGACTTTTTTTGGGTAACCGGTTTTCTCCAGACATTTCATTACATATGGAACATTCATTTTACAGTGGGCTCATGTATAGGGCATTATATTAACTCTCTTGTCTTTATTAAGGTTGTCTGGACATTTGTAATAAAAAGTGGTCATTTCAAGCATTTGCACCAACATTTATAATAAAGACCTCCATACAACTTTAAATTACCCGCCTTATGCAAATTGACCTAAGCGCAAAATCACTAGTGAATTTTCACTAGGCACAAACGAACGCTAGCGCATCTTCGCTATGAAATGCTCGCACTTCCCGAAATAACGCTAGCAATAAGTCGCCATCGTTTGGCACCCAGGGAGCAACTTAGCATATTAGTGAATTAGGATTGTGGTCGAAAATTTGCGCCTGGCGAAGTTGTGCGATGTGTGCGAATCAGTCGCTGGTGACAATTCGCTTTTTAGTGAATCTGCCTCAAAATATCTGCATTTAACACACCCAATCTTCTTACTATGCATTTTGACTGGGCAGCATATTTTCCTGCCATCCAATGTATATATTGGCAAATGGTGCAGAGGATCATGCAACTGCAGGAGGGAAAATGGCTGAGTTTCACTCATGGCACAATATAAACATTCACAATATATTAAAGCATATTTCAAACCTCTCTCTCCCAGTAGTACACTATAACTATTAGGATTGTGTCCACATAAATCATAAACACCACATGATGGAAACAGCATGAGACGACTAGTGAAAAAGTACCTTCATAGTAACGGCAGTAAAAAATACAGAGAGTAGGAACCTCAGTGGGATAAGAATTTGTCTTTCTTGTCTCTTCATTAAGTGAGAGGATGGGGCAAATCTGTGAGAATCAATAGCATTAGGGACCATTAATTACCTGTTATGGGAAGTATAATTTTAATTTTAATTGTTTCTTTTGATTTCTCCGGTTTGTTTATAATTGACTTGACTCTATTCTCTTTAGTATATCCATACGTTGTTTCCATACACATTGGAGATCACTGGGGAGCAGAAACTGATGCTAATGTTCATGTAACTCTCTATGGAGAGAAAGGTGACACTGGCAAGAGGAAATTACACAAATCTTTGATGCCAGGAAATATGTTTACAAGGAGTAAGGTAAAAATAATGCTACTAATATGTGTCAATGTAATAGTAATATTCAATATCTAACACTTTCTAGCAAGGGTACAATTCAAACTGACATGTTACATATCAATCAAATCAAGACAGGGTCCTCTTTATAGAGGGTTGTATTAAATTATTAAAAGATACAACGGTAACAATAATGATCAATCAACAATGTAACATGATTAAAATACTATGGGGCCTGGATGTCAGATCACCAGGGGACACAGGACAATCTTCTCTCCCACAGCGCACACACTTTCTTTCAGACTACAGAAGATGTGTTTGTAGCCATAGGAAGCACAAAAAGGTCATTATTCACTGCACTTTGTAGCGGAAACATGCCAAATGATGTACAAATTAAGATTCATGGTAACAATTTCAGAATAACTATTGGTGTATCTGTATGTATAAATTATGAATTTATAGTGATGAATCTCCCTAACAAGCAAAAAAAAAAATTACCTGTTAGTTGAGGGATTTCTACTTTAGTTTAAAGGGGAACTAAACCCTAAAAACAAATATGGCTAAAAATGCCATATATATCTGTATCTTTTACACTAACTGCACCAACCTAAAGTTTCAGCTTCTCAATAGCAGCAATGATCCAGGACTTCAAACTTGTTACAGGGGGTTAACCATCTTGGAAATTGTCTGTGACACTCACATGCTCAGTGGGCTCTGGGCAGCTGTTGAGAAGCTAAGCTTAGGGGTTGTCACAAATTATCAAGCAGAAAATTAGGTTGTCCTATAATATAAGTTGATGCTACAGGGCTGATTACTAAATTCTGATGCTAATTGCACTAGTTTATGTGCTGCCATTTAGCCATGATCAATATTAATTACTAATCAGCCCTATATTGGGAAATTTCTATTCTATGTGTACTGTATATTGTAAGTGGGTCCCTAAGCTCAGTAAGTGACAGCAGCAGAGAGCATGTGCAGTGAATCAGCAGAAAAGAAGATTGGGAGCTACTGGGGCATCTTTGGAGACCAAGTTTTTCACTGCTAAAGGGCTGTGGTTGCCTTGGGCTGGTACAGAAGCTCAAAACATCATGTACAACGTTTTCAGCCTACTTCTTTATTTAGGTTTTACTACTCCTTTAAAGAGTTAAGTTACCCATTACACCCACAACACAAGGACAATTTGCAAGATCAGTGGTGTTTTTAGGGGTGATCTGAGGGGAAACAAACTTAACATCGCCATGATCAATGCAAAATGTCAGTTGGAGCTGTGTAAAAGTCACCACCATTGGAGCAGTGGAATTTATAAATGTAATTTCACCATTTTGCAATCTGAGGCCAGGAGAACATTGCTTATCGATATGCATAGTGCTAGTGGTAAAGTTTGAAGGTTGAGAAATAAAGGGTCTTCGATGTTTTCCATGGTTTACGTTACAGCCTCTTGGTACACCGTGACTAGAGGGTTATTATTGTGTATCTGACACAGACTACCATTCCCTTTTAAAATAAATGGTGCAATGTGTATGTATGCCTTCTAAGTTAGATGCATAGATAATGGTTCAGATCATGGTACAGAAAAACTGTAAAAAGCAATTGAATAATGATTATTACTGATATATTATTTGAAAACTCAACTTTTAAAGTATAGCATGCACAACATTATATAATCCATACCTAAAGCAAATAGAAATTCTGCTGAACATGAAAAAACTTTGATGCTCCCATATCTTAAACTAAAATAACAGTCGATTGTATTTTTTTTTAAGACTGATTCATTCCTTTTGGAGGCTGTTTCTTTGGGAAAGCTGAGGAAAGTGGTCCTAGAACATGACGGAGAAGGCTATGGAGCTGGGATGTATTTGAAAATGGTCACAGTTAAAGAATCTCAAGACTCTTCCAGTGAATGGGTGTTTCCATTCTGGAATTGGCTCGACAGTCATATAGCTACATGCCAAATAGCTTGCAAGTTACATACAATAGGTAATTTTTTTAAATGTATTTTTACACAATAACCCCCATTTTCAGGGTGATCGTTCACTGTGGTTTTCTTTCAATGTACTGTACAGAGTTAGGTTTTTTCAGTTTAATATTTTATAGCAATCTAAAATAATAGAATTTAGAGGCATAACTGAAACAGAGTACTGTATGTTATGTGTCTGAGCACAGAGTTTTTTACCCATAAAGTGGATCACTGTACCAGAGGCCACCCCTTTAGACTAGAAGAAAAGAACTTTCATTTGAAGCAACGTAGGGGGTTCTTCACAGTCAGGACAGTGAGGTTGTGGAATGCACTGCCGGGTGATGTTGTGATGGCTGATTCAGTTAATGCCTTTAAGAATGGCTTGGATGATTTTTGGGACAGACTTAATATCAAAGGCTATTGTGATACTAAGCTCTATAGTTAGTATAGGTATGGGTATATAGAATTTAATTAAAAGTAGGGAGGGGTGTGTGTGTATGGATGCTGGGTTTTCATTTGGAGGTGTTGAACTTGATGGACTTTGTCTTTTTTCAACCCAATTTAACTATGTAACTATGTAACTAACTATGTAGAGTTGGGCACAGTTTTACAATGGATCCACTTCACCAGCTGTGGTACTTTAGAGAACATAAGAACACAGGGAATTTTTTAGATATACAAGATCTTTTCTATGCTAGAAAATTTGGGATTGCAACAATGCTTTGTAATTTGATTAGGTTTAATGATTTCGTGAGTTAGTAGTAGTACCCCTCAGAATAGAATAGAATGCTGTTTGGCTTCCCACAGCATTGAAACAAATTCTGATGAACTGACACATTGACATTATTTGATAAAAATGTCTATTCATTAAACAATTTTCCTGACAGTTGGCAAATAACTGTAATATAATTCAAATTTCTGAAAACCTTTTTGGAAACTAATTGCCCACATACAAATTTGCATGGCATTGGACAGATGATTGTTCTTTGTGCTGCTGCTGTCACTAGTAAACACTATCACTCCATAGTGCAGATTGAATTTAACAAATTGAAAAATGTATCAATTTGTTAAAAACATTCCTCTCTGTCAGGAAAATGTTTTGATAAATCATAAAATAGATATTACTACTGGGAATCATTCTATTCCACCATTCAATTTACAATAAATCAGACCTCAAGTATATTGTTTCTCTCTGTCCATATTACATGCTGCTGTTTTGAATGGAAATTCACCATTGCATATATGTTTACAAAAGTTATGTTCCATTGTTTAATTCCGTATAAAAAAACTGCCATTTTAAGAATTTAAAGGGATTTTTTGTACAGTTTATAAATAAATTACAATGTATAAATTGCAAGTAATTCATTCTACATTTAAAATTTTATTCCTGAACCAATGCATGTTTTTTTTGTTGTTGTAATATTGGAGTGTAGGCAACCATCTCAGGTCATTGTTCCTGGCCATGTGCTTTCAGAAAGAGCCAGTACTTTACAAAGGAACTGCTTTCAGATAACCTATTGTTTATCCTACCTACTGTAACTGAAAGATTTTTACTATTGAGTGATGTTCTCATATTTACCACTAGATGGGGTGCATTTTTAGCATTGCGGGTATCAAGGAGCTGTTATCTGGTTATCTTCCCATTGTTCCGTTAATGGGCTGCTGTGGGAAATGGAGGGGGTGATAGTACTCCAACTTGCAGCACATTGCAGAGAAGAGAGACTGAAGTTTATCAGAACAAATGTCACATGGTTGAGGGTACATGGGATACTAACAACATGTTTAGCCCCATGTCAGATTTCAAAATTAAATTTTAAAAAATCTGTTTGCTCTTTTGAAAAATGGATTTCAATGCAAAATTCTGCTGGAGTATCATTATTAACTAATGCATTTTGTAAAAAAACAGGTTTTTCCATGACAGAATCACTTTAAAGAAGAATTCAACTCTTAACTAAAAAAAACCCTTCCCCCACACTATGTAGACCCCTGTCCCTCCCCCCCCCCCCCACAGCCTAGCTGCTAACCAGTGGAAATGCACCTAACTTTTTACTTATACTTAGCCCTCAGCGCAGATTCAGGGATCGCAGTTCACAGCAGCCATCTTCCGGGTCTTCAGTAATCTGAGATCAGCGAATCGGCGCAATCTCCCGGTTCGCAACAACTGCACATGCACCGAAATAGACGAAAATTGCCGAAGCACCGGAAGAGGACACAAAGACCCAGAAGATGGCTGCCGTGAACTTCAATCCCTGAATCTGAACCAAGGGGTAAGTAAAAAGTTAGGGGCATTTCCCTGGGGGGGGCAGCTAGGAGGAGGAGGGAAGGGGGTCTAAGGGGGTTTAAGGGGGTCTAGTGGGGTAGGGTTTTTTTTAGTTAAGGGTTAGATTCTCTTTTATGTCCACCTTATGGTGACCAGTGCGAAACACAAGTACATCATAACATGAAGGCTCAAAGTAAAATAAATAAAAGGGCAATGTATACTGATATGTATATGCCAATTTCTTTGCTAGGCCACTTGTCATGATATAGATGATCAGTTGGTTAAGTATTCCTGTATAGGATAGAGGTATGGAACAGACCTTTGTTGAACCTGCACTTAGGGGCAAATTTACTTACCTTTGAAGTTGCGCCAACGTTGGCTTCGCCGCACTTCTTGATTACAATGTAATTCTCCTACCGCACACCTGTAGTTCACCAATCCTGCAAGCTGGTGGTGCGTTCCTTCCGTTGACCCAGCCGGGTCCCTAAGCAACCAACGTGTAAAAGAAACGGATCCGCACACACACCGATTAGTGCAGTCGGGGATTATCCCCTTTTATTCAGCCACCAAACATCAACGTTTCGGGGGGAAACACCCACCCTTCATCAGGATCCTGATGAAGGGTGGGTGTTTCCCCCCGAAACGTTGATGTTTGGTGGCTGAATAAAAGGGGATAAAAAGGGAATAAAAGGGGATAATCCCCGACTGCACTAATCGGTGTGTGTGCGGATCCGTTTCTTTTACACGTTGCTTCGCCGCACTTCGCCAGGCGAAGTTTTGCCAGGGAGCTGCTAATTCACTAAAATCAGAAGTTGAGCTCAGGGAGGCGAAAGGTAGCAAAGTTGCGCTAGCGTTAATTCATCAAGCAAAGTTACGCTAGCGATGCCTAATTTGAATATGGCCAGCACCTGTTAGTAAATCGGCAAAGTAAAGAAATGATGCCAAGTTAGCGAATTTTCACTAGCGTTAGCCACTTCGCCCTTTAGTAAATTTGCCCCTTAGTGCCTTGGAGGCATGAAACAGAGCCTGCCAACCAATCTTGTTAAAGATAAGTATTTGAGCTTTCTCTTTCTTTTGTCAAGATCAGCACAACATCATACATGTTATCATTTTAATTTTCCTTGTGAAAGTTGCATTTTAATCCTGTATTAGCAAATATGTCAAGAGTTGCAATAGCTGTGAACTTTTGAAACCAACAAAAGGTTAAAATGCTAAATAAAATACCTACTTGACAAGCAAACCTAGAAAAGGATCACTTTGTTCACTCGGTTTTAGCCAGCCGTTGCTATGGTTACATCCCAGTTCAAGTTGACTTAACTTATTATAAAGCTAGCTTCAATATTTTCCCCTTATATTTTTGCTATCATTTTGTATTATTATTATTTTTCTCTAAGGAAGACGATTATCTAGGAACCCCGAGCCATACCCGAAATCAGGAGGCTTATGGGTAATTGACATCTCTGGCTCTGAATACAGCAGTTCAGAAAGCCCAGCCAACTTTACACTGGTCTTTTCAGGAGATAAAGGCAAACAGAAACTAAAAAGCAAAATTACTGGGAATGTGATACAGATAAAGGTATTTATTCTTTTTTTTTTATTTTGAAACCAAAGCAATGTTAATCTTGTGCAGTTTCCATAATCACTTCATTTCTCAAGGTAAAATAACAACAACAATTGATAAATAATTATAACAATGTATGGATATTGGTTTATTAGCTTACAATGCACACTATTACTGTTTATGCAAATGAATTACATGAAAATATTGTTTAAACATACCTGACTTTTTGCTTTCACAGAAGTGGGCATGGTTTTGTGCTGATTAATGTATAGCTAGGGAGGGCTGCCATGACACGAGGACAAGAGGGAGTCCAATCGAAGGACCTGTCAAAATGGGGACACTGACATATGCAACAAGGGGTGGGGCTTAGTTGAGAATGTGTGGGTGACATAGTTATAGTTAGTTAAATAGTTAAGTTGGGTTGAAAAAAGACCAACGTCTATCAAGTTCAACCCCTCCAAATGAATCCCAGCAAATATACCTACACACACCCACTGAAACTATAAATATATATATCAATATCTATATTAATTGTAGATTTTAGTATCACTATAGCCTTGTATATTATGCTTGTCCAAGAAATCATCCAAGCCCCTCTTAAAGGAGAACCAGCCTAGGTGGTACCTGTGCTAAATGCCCCTAACTCTTTACTTACCCCTCGGTGCAGATTCTGTCCAGCGGAGTTCACGGGCGCCATCTTCAGTCACTTCACTAAACCAACCAAGCAATTAACAGGGAGTTTATGTTGGTCAGCTGTGGTTGTTATGGGTTACCCAATGTAAACCCTTCATGTTATCTAGTTATGCGCTGGATAACTGAAGGTAACACATTTCTTCTTTATTATGCTGTGTAAAATGAAATTCTCAATATAAAAACAGATATGCTGTTGGAATATTTTTTCCAACAGTAGATGGATCCACATCACCTTACGCGTTTCGGGAAAAGACTCCCTTAATCATAAGCTATGATTAAGGGAGTATTTTCCCGAAACGCATAAGGCGTTGTACATCTGCGGTGCTGGTGGCGGAGCACCCGGGTTTGGAGTGAAACTGAGTGGAGGAGGAAAACCTGAGAGGGGTGAGTTTGGTAAAATAAATAGCAAAGTTATCAAGGTGCGTGTAGTTTGCCGCCATGATTTTACATTGATTGCGGCGGAAGTCACTTTAAGAAAAAACACTTAAAAAATGTACGCAGTTTTTTCACGGCTATGTGTGGTGTGTTATCCCTCCGTTTTTTACACAGCATAATAAATATGCCCCTAAGTTTATGCTTCAAATTCCTTTCTCTCTCTCTTTCTATAAAGTATATATATATATATATATATATATATATATATATATATATATATATATATATATATATATATATATATATATATATATATATATATTATTTGTAAATACAGTCCAAAACAAATCACCTCCAAAGCTATAACAATTCAATTAAATCCACACACTTGAATGCCCAAAATCCTGCACTTTATCTCAAGTCAGACAATATTTCAGAGAATTAGCTGCGGCTTATGTTTGTCTAAAGACTGTTTTATTCCTATATCACGTAGCGTTAGCACTGCTACAAAGCTGCCAATAATTTATCATTGTCAAAGGATTCCATTTAATCATGGTCTGTTCTGTACAGAGAAGAAAAAGTCAACTTTCTTCCTAAAGTAAATTTCCTGAAGAAAGAAAATATTTAGAAGAGATGGACAAACCTCCAAATTTTTGGAGCTACACATTATAGCTTCCAGATAATAATGTCTGTCTGTGTCAATAATCACATATTCTGCATTCATTAATAGATGGGGTGGGTTTGTATGTGTATGTATGACATCACTGTAGGATTCATGAGAAACAAGCTTGGAAGTGCAAAAGTGGAGAAAGAAATGTAGTTGTCTAAACATTGATGATCTCTCAGCAGTCATTTATGTAAAAAATTACACATTTACGCTATCAGGAACCCAAAGGTAGGAAATAATAAAAGGAGTTAAGAGCAGTTATTGCAAAGAATGCTTATTAAGCAGTAGCAGTGCTTGACTTGCACTTTTACTCCATGTTTTTCCTCCAGGAAATATTAAACAGAGATCCTCTACCTTGTTGAGGTCAAGTAGCACATAAATTCAAATGTACAATGTGGATAATGAGCTTTAGAGTCAAAGGAAAGTTAAATCAACCTTGTCATAGAGCAGCTGAAATATAAAAATGGGAGGGTGAAGGAATGAGTTTATAGACTTTGCATGGAGGAGCCACAAACATCGCTCTTGCATATAGGCCTTTTTGATTGCTTTATAAAAGAAGGAAGGTTCAAAACTCTGCAAACTGCCAGTGTACAATAGCATGTAGATATAAAGGCTTTCCTATTTTTAGTATTACCTTTCCCATATATATATATATATATATATATATATATATATATATATATATATATATATATATATATATATATATATATATATATATATATATATATATATATATATATAGTAAAAATGCAGCAGGCGACGGCACTCCTAGGAATTTCACCAAAACAACAGTGATATGAATCAAGAGTGAGGTTTAATAAATCCTACGTTTCGGTTCCTAACTGGAACCTTCGCCAGGGAAACAAACAGTGCAGTACACCCAAGTCACATTTAAATACTTGTCTTGGCGCCAAAGGCCGTTGCTAGGTAACCATAAAACAGATATGTATTGAGGCTTAACTCCGATCAAGGTAACCAGCAAAAGAATAAAATTAAAAGTCACACTACCGTCGCAGGAGGGGTTTCTTTATAGCGTAACTACTGGCACCGCTCAGACCGGTTCAACAGATCCTCCGTATCGCTCAGTATGCGGGTACGATTACCCGTCCTACGTCCTGTAGCGGTGGACCGGGGCCCGGTACTTTTGACTGGCAACCAGGGCGAACATGGGCGAACATGGGCGAACATGGACAGGTGGTTGTGCGCTCCTTATGTCTCTCTCTCTCTCTCTCTCTCTCTTGTTTATTTTTGATTACTCTGAGAGTGCTGTCACCAGATGAATTCTATATATTCTATATATATATATATATATATATATATATATAGGTGTGGAATCCATTATCCGGAAACCTATTATCCAGAAAGCTCCCGATTACAAAAAGACCATCTCCCATAGACTCCATTTTATCCAAACAATTTTGTTTTAGTTACACAAGCACACACACACATTTATTTACACAGTTAAGACAAATACAAGTTACCTCGGTAGCAATAGCTATAATAAAGGCTTGCATGAAAGTGTGATTTACTGCAGCCTATGCCAAATGTTGTTGAGCCACATATTATAGCCTCCAGATATTAATGTCCGTCTATCAAGTTCAACCCCTCCAAATGAATCCCAGCAAACATACATAAACCATACAATTTAACAAGCAAGGGTAGAATATTCCTATTTGTGAATATAAGTTACCCTCCCATTTAAATTGTAAGCTCTATGGGGCAGGGACCTCACCCACTTGTCTCTTTGACACTGATCTCTATTGTATTTATTGTATTTATTATTGTAATTTGTCTTTATTTGCATTTAATATCATTGTAATGACTTCCTGGTCTATTCTATTCTATTAAAGCGATACTGACACGTTCCTATAAAAAACAAAGAAACGTGCCCAGCGAACCTTCAATAACCCACCCCTCTGACTGTTCCTATGATTTTTATAGGAGCGTGTCGGTATTGCTTTAATTTATTGTTCTGCTGTACAGTGCTGCGTACATATGTAGCGATATATAAAAAAAAGTATACATACATACAATAGTTTATAGCTTGATGAGGAGGATGACAAATAAACATGTCCCAGTGGAGCTTACAGTTTACAGTTTTATCAGGTGACGTATAACCTTATTATGTATGGTTTTGGCTCGTATTGGTATCCAAACAAAGTTCATGCAAATACAAGGAGAATATACAAACTCTGTCCTGCCCTTTCTGAAATCAAACCTCCGATTTATTATTCAATAGTTTTCAATAGAGCTTTGTAAATCTTTTACATTTTTACATTTTCTTTAGCACGGAAGGTAGAATATCAGTTTTAGTTTATATAGCTTTGTTAGTAATATTAGTACATAATTGTAGCATTATTAATAAACCTGGTGTGTGAGAGGTATCCGGAATACCTCAAAAAACTCATGCAAATAAAGAAGACCATACAAACTCCTTGCCCTGTTCGAATAAAACCTAAGATTGATTCTCCAATAGTTTTCAATACAGCTTAATTTAATTATTAATTTCTAACTGACTTTTTTTTATTACAGGAAGATCTTAAAAGCGTTGGGTCCATTTACAAGGTGCAAGTTTGCTGGTCAAATTTAAAATTAAAGCAAGCATGGCATTTAATGTCAATTCACATGAAGCACACCACTTCAAATCAGGAAATGTGGCTACATTGGGATTGTTGGATGAAACCCAATGAAGATAACTGTGTGGAACTTCCTGCCATGTTCTCCATCAGAGATCCTATGCCTGGTACATCTTTTATTGTTTATGCTTTTGTAACTAGCAATGAATGAATAAAATTATAGAAACATTTTATTATTGAATTATTTTGTTTGCTTTTTTCAGTGATGGAGTATGTTCTCTATATACACACGGGTGATGTAAAAAATGCTGGTGTCACTGGCAAAGTCACCATTTGCATAGAAGGAGAAAATGGAGATACTGGAAGAAGAATTCTGAATGTCGATGGGAATGATTTACTTTCATTCACTAAAGGACAGGTAAATCATGAGAAAACATTTAATGAACTGGGATAAATAATATATATATACATATATATATATATATATAAAAGGATCTGGAAGCCGGCACAGCTCGTATATCGGTCAAAGTTGCCTGGGTGCAAAAAGCCCAAAGTTTAAATAGAAGAATGAAGAAGCTTGCACTCTCAGGTCTTATCAAATCAAAAGGTGTTTATTTCCAAACAAAAACGACTAACATTTCGGCTAACACTCAAGCCTTTCTCAAAAAGTGAGAAAGGCTTGAGTGTTAGCCGAAACGTTAGTCGTTTTTGTTTAGAAATAAACACCTTTTGATTTGAGAAGACCTGAGAGTGCAGGCTTCTTCATTTTTCTACATATATATATATATATACACAAGATTTTGGATTATATAACCAAAATTGACCAAGCACCCACAAACGAATATTGGAGTAAGAGTGCTGGTACTTACTGGACTTTATATACATATATATATGTATATATATATTGTACAAGCCGGACGGGATTTATTGTGGATGGCAGATATGTATCTCCTGTTTTTAGGTTCTGAGTGTTCCCTTTAAGAAACACCAGAGGGTTAAGCAGCCAAAGGGTGGGCTGGACAGCCAAGGGGTGTTTTAAGGGGGTGAGCAGCAGGTGTGCAGGGTGTTTAGGAGCTGCACAGGAGAGAGCTGCCCTTGATTGTTGCACCGGCTAAACTTTCTGAGACCTGGGGGGCCTAATAAACACTTGGATGCTTTTTGCTGGTGGTTTTCCCCACAGACCAAGCCTGGTTAGTATCTTGGGGTACTAAAGGCTAAAACTGCTGAAGTAAGCTATTTTGTTTGTTACTGGACTTTATGTTGCTGACTGAAGCTGTTTTCTTTCTGTTGCCATTTTGACTGCTGCTGAAAGCTATTTGTTTTCAAATTAAACAGACTGTTTTTCTTTTCACCTTGGATCAGCCTGCATATATATATATATATATATATGATATATATGAAACCCAAATAAGGCCCATTTATCAACATTCAAATTTTAGTGGTTTTAAAGTTTTTTAATACTATGATTAAACTAGGGATGCAGGATCCAGGATTCGGTTCAGGATTTGGCCAAGATTCGACTTTTTTCAGTAGGATTCGGCTGAATCCAAGCTCCTGGCTGATCCAAATCTGAAGCCAAAAAAAATAATGTGACTTTTCATCACACAAACAAGGCCGTCAACA
This sequence comes from Xenopus laevis, assembly GCF_017654675.1. NCBI lineage: Eukaryota > Metazoa > Chordata > Amphibia > Anura > Pipidae > Xenopus > Xenopus laevis. The sequence goes on from NC_054381.1 coordinate 123,079,071, forward strand.
TTTTTTTAACTGAGTGTGTAGCTCACGGTTCTCTTTCCCCCTCAGTTCCCTAATTTACATATGCAAATTAGGGATCGGTTTTGGTTCAGTATTCGGCTGAATTTTTCACAAAAGATTTAGGATTCGGCCAAATCTTAAAATAGTGGATTTGGTGCATCCTTAGATTAAACTCCATTTCTCTAAAATCACAAGTGCCTTTTAATTTATTAAAAGATCAATATATAATTATATATTGTATATGTCTGTTTTTTTGACAATTACTAGTGAAATAAAATCCGAAAACCTCTAAAAGTCTAAATGGCTAAAAGAGGTCCAGTAGGATCAGCGCCGTTCCCATTGACTTCTGTATGACCTTTACTGCTTTTACCTGCTGACGTTTGGAATTAGAGAAATAAAAAAATACATTTTTAGAGAAAAATACAGTAGGTCCCTTATATTTGACTTAATATTTGTGACTTGTAAAACTTTATGAATGGAATTAGTAAAGTATAAAATAAAGTGTAGTATAGCGAGGTTTAGTTGCCAAATCATTTAGAAACTCATTATTCCATCTAACCAGAGACTGACTTTCAAAGTCACTAGTTGGAATCTCCTCAGGTGGTCATCTGAGTCTTCATCCACAATGGTCCCACATGGGTGCAACTTCTTTATGGGTCTATTAGGTCTATAGAAAACCATGTAGACATTAAATAATCCCAATAGGCTGGTTTTGTTTCCAGTAAGGATTAGTTATATCTTAGTTTGGATGAAACACAAGGTACTTTTTTATTATAACAAAGAAAAAGGAAATCATTTTTAAAGATTATTTGGATAAAATGGAGTCTATAGGAGACAACTTTTATGTAATCCGGAGCTTTCTGGATAACGGGTTTCCGGATAACAGATCCCACACCTGTAGTAAAAAGGTATTTTTAAAAACCCTCAGGAGAAATGTATTTATTACAAACCTCTGCACTGAAACAAGCCATCAATTAAGGCTGCAGTAAATCACACTTTCATGCAGACATATAATGTAGCTATCGCTAGCTAGGTAACTTGTGTTTGTCCATTTCTACTGTGTAAATATGTGTGTGTGTAACTTGCTCACTGGTGAAAGATAAGGCATATCATAAACGAAACATAAGAGATAACATTAATGGAAATTGCAGCAACAAGATCCTTATGATTCTCAATGTAAGTATATCACTGGTTGTCTGAACACAGAAGTTAATTAAACATTTACAAAACCACACTCCATCATCAAACAGAACAAGTCTCAGGAATATTGATGTGCTCTAAAGCCGTTCTCCATGGTTTTTAGCTTTAGTGTCTCACAAATCTCAATGGAGTCTTATTGAGAATAGACAGAATGTTCAAGCTCATTTTTTGGTTCACTAAGCTCAAACGTAATTGATTTGTGTTTACAAAGCTTTTCATTCTTGTGCTATAGCATTGACTTTGTGTTCTGATTCTGAATCACGGATAGGAAAAAGAGCTGCACTCTGATGCTGCAGAACTACAATGCCCAGAATCCCTTTACTACTTACACTGGAATGGAATGCTGGGAACGGTAGTGCCACAACAACGAATGTTAAACTGTTTGTTTTAGTCCATTCTGTACAATATTTTTTTTTACTTTTTAGGTGGATATATTTCACATTAAAGCTGTGCATCTTGGTAAGCTGCATAAAATAATGGTTGGATTCAGCAGCCCAAAGAAAGGTACTAATGTTTCAGATGTATCTCTTTTTCCATTTATCCTAAATCTCTTATTTGTGTTTGTATGATAATAAATACAGAGAATGGCACAGCCTTGAGGTAGGAAGATATTGTTATTCCCCAAAAAGCTACTCACTTGGCATTAAATGTAAGCTAACAGGCGCCAAAAAGTAATTTTCTCTTACCGTCCCCTGATAAATATCAGACATAAGTGACATGTCAGTTTGGTCGCACAGTTACTGCTTCCGCATAGCACATATTGATCATTGCGGACATTTGTCTCTGAGAGAGAAGTAGCTTTGCAGATTAGCACTTTCATATTTATCTGTTGAAATGTTGGCAGCATAGGAACAGAAAGGCATTCTAGATTCCTTTGTGAGATCCTCGGAGTTTGAGAGCAACAGCTTGATAATAAGTTGTCCAATTCCCTTTGCATACACAGAGCAGCATCACTTCGAGACCCTGACACTTGCACTTTCTTGTCTCCAGGAGTTGCTTAAAAATGAAGCCACTCCATGAAGGATTTTTAGTTCTAATAAGGGTTGCATGGCAACCAGAAAAGGGAAATCTAAGCAAAGTCAAATTGCTTCAAGCTTAGTTTTGCAAATAGGTTCTCTTTTGCACATGTAAACTGTTATTTATATTTCTCTGCACCTAAATACTGTTTTCTACACAGTTTACACATTTTCATGTATTTGTTGTATTTATTATCATAATAGGCTAGGACATTGCTTGATAAAGTTTCAGTCAAATACAAAGGGGTGGGTTTATCAATCAGAACTGGCAACTCTAGAGGGATTCTCTGCAGTTTTATGTTTTTCCCCATTTATCAACACTCCTGTGCCTTCAAAGATGCTTCAGTAGCTCCCCATCTTCTTTTCTGCTGATTCATTGCACATGTGCTGTTGTCAGTTACTGAGCTTAGGGACCGACTCAAAATATACAGAACGAATCGAATATAAATGTCGCAGTATAAGGGTGATTAGTAATTAATACAGATAATTACTACAGGGCAGCACAAAAACCAGTGCAACTAGCATCAGAATGTAATAATCAGCCCTGTAGCATCAGTTTATATAACAGGCCAACCTTGTTTTCTGCTTGATAATTTGTGACAACCCCTAAGCTTAGCTTCTCAACAGCTGCTCAGAGCCCACTGAGAATGTGAGTGTCGCAGACACTTTCCAAGATGGTGACCCCCTGTTACAAGTTTAAAGTCCTGGATCATTTCTGCTATTGAGAAGCTGAAACTTTAGGCTGGTGCAATAAGTTCAGTATATAAAACATGGTGTTTTTAGCCCTATTTATTTTTAGGTTTAAGTTCTCCTTTAAGCAGACCAGGCCCCCTATCCCCCGAGCCCCCACATGACTGCGTGCTGCTGCTTTATTATAGCTACGCCACTGTTCACATGGTTTGAGTAGACAAATGGCAGGTTGCTGTGAGGGGAGCATGTGTGATACATTGGAAGATTTGCACAAAGATGAAATTTTGACAAATTTTCGTTGAATACTTTGAAGTCAATGGGTATTTTTTCTTGTGTTTTTTTCTTGGGCCAAATGCATTGGTGTCAATTGTCAATGGTTCATGTGAAAAACCAATAAACGTTTAACAATAAAAAAAAAAGTCACCACAAATCTGTATCAGGCCCAGGGCCATTTCTGGGTATGGAGGTGGCCTGAGGCTTTTCCTTCAATGCCGCCCCCCTTACCCCCCCCAGCACTTACCTTTACTGTGCCGGAGTACAGTTTTTCAATTTTACACCGTCGTGAATATGAAAATATATTACAAGCTTCTTCTAGTGATCGGTGAATTTGCGCCGTTTCGCTTCGGCCAAAAATTTGCGAATTTCGTGAAACGGCGACGGCATCTCGTTTTTGACGCCGGCGCCCGTTTTTGACGCTGGCGCCAGTTTTTTCCGACGCGGCGAAAACAATATTTTTGACGCCGGCGAATTTTTGCCGCAAATTTTCGCGGGCGTTTCGCGAATTTATTCCCTGGCGGCGCATCGTGCAAATTCGCCGTGAATCCGCGCCTGCCGAATAAATACGCCCATCACTAGCTTCTTCTCATGGAAATACACTTTCTAATCTAATAAAACGTTCCATACCTCTTGTGACATAATCAAGCTACTCTTCACTATCCCTCTGTCAGCAATCTGAGTTGTTTATTTTCAAATGTTGAGGCAAAGGGGACATAAAATACATACAGATGCCGGTAATAGTAAAATCATTTTGCACCCCACATTTAATCAAATGTGAAATCTGAATATAATATGAATTCTGTTGCTCGTTGTTTTGGTGATAATAGTGTCCTAATCCATTTTAATGATTCACGCAGATCAGTGGTTGCTCGAAAAGATCATTGTGAAAGATGGGGAGTTTTCTTCAGCAAGCTACATGTTTTATCACAATGAATGGATCGTCTGCAAATCTGACAGAGAATTTACAGACACTGTAATTTCATTGAAAGGTACCAATAGAAATAGCTGATCATAAATTATAAGGCGACTTCTCTTTTAGTAAATTAGAGTAACTAAAAAGTTACAGCTTCATGAAATTGGTTTTCCACCATAAGAGTGTTGCAGATTTCCCCATACCATCTGATTTTTATAGGCATTCAAAATCCTCTAGTATATGGACAATATCCTATTTAAAGAACACGTCGACCCTATATTTTGCTACCATGTATATAAGTTGGGGACATCCCCCCCTACCTAACAGCAGTACATACTGCCTCGATCACCTCCGTTCAGCAGCACCATCATATTTTCCTAAGAAACACTATCATAGCAAAGCTATGTCGTTATTGGCTGCTAGACTGGAGGGTGTGTTTAGTCTGAGTTGAGAAGAACTGAGCATGTGCAATAGCCAAAGTAAATTCCTGAGGAGGGGGTCAAGTGGGTTAAAGGAGTCCTAAATGATTAAATGGAGGCTGCAGCCTTACTATTAACCTTTTAGCAACCGGAGTGGCAGGTATTCAAATATTTCAAAGAGGCTGCTCACTGATTAAATTTTTTTTGTGCAGGGTTTATATGTCCTTTAAATACAAGTCCTTGGAATACACTTAAATAATACTTTTACATTCATCCAGGCACAAGTGAGAGCATGCAGAATGCAGCACACTTAATGATTATTGATCTGTCTAGTCCTTTCCATAAGAAGCTGGCATTCCATAAGCAAGGGCTGCTCCTCGATGGTGATATTTTTAAATATATTTTTCTTTTATATTTTGACCCCTGGTGTATTTTATATGGCAAAAAAACCTCAAAACATTATGTTGCTATGTGTAAATTAAAAGTCCAACTTTCCTAATTTTTCTCCAGAAATGAATACAAACGAAATTAAGGTAAAATCTTTCAGTACCACAACAAAGGGAAAATGGGAACTGAAAGTGCTGGGAATCGCCACAGGAGAAGAGAAAGAGGAACTTTACATTGTTGTGTTTGGGAAAGAGGGCAAATCTCCCAAACAGAAAGTAAAGAAACTTAATTATGAGCCTTTTTGGGTGAGTCACATATATAGTTGCCTCTTCCTGTTAGAAATAATTGTCTTCAACTAGAAATCTTAAATGAGTATACAGCCATAAGGTGGCCATACACGGGCCGATAAAAGCTGCCGACAGACCGAGTCGGCAGCTTATTGGCCCGTGTATGGGGGCCCCCGACGGGCTTCCCCGATCGAGATCTGGCCGAAAGTCGGCCAGATCTCGATCGGATGGGATTAAAAATCCCGTCGGATCGCGGCCGCATCTGTTCGTTGATGCGGTCCCGCGATCCGACCGCCCGTTTGGCGAACGCTAGGATCCGATCGTTGGGCCCTAGGGCCCACGATCGGATCAGCCCGATATTGCCCACCTCAAGGTGGGCATATCGGAGGGAGATCCGCTCGTTTGGCGACATCGCCAAACGAGCGGATCTATCCGTGTATGGCCACCTATAGAGTGGTTACTGTAAATAGAAATACCGTTTTATACATTAAGGGGCAGATTTATCAAGGGTCGAATTTCTAAATACTCCTATAAACTCGAAATTTGAAAAAAAAGCCAATTTAAATTTATTCAGGTGAAAAGGATCAACCTGCAAACTCGAATCAAATTTGATTCATGTTTTTTTTACAAAAAAACTTTTTTTCTTTTTAAAAGTCCACTAAACGACTCCAGATTGATTGTAGGAGGTCCACCATAGGCTAACACACCAATTTGGCAGGTTTTAGATAGCGAATAGTTGAATTTGAATTCATAAAGGGACAGTACATGATAAATTTCAAAACTCAAATCAAATTACACTAAAATAAACTTGAGATTCGAATTTTAAATTCGAATTTCTAATTCAAATTTTCAATTCCCTCCTTGATAAATCTGCCCCTAAGGGTGCATGTATTCATCTTTGCTAATGTGCAACACACTATAATCATTCAGATCGCTGCCAATGTGCTGCCCCAGTTTTCAGACTGTTGATGGTACAGATATGACATGGAAACTTTGATCATGGCTCCCTATAAATTGAATGTGTATTTAAATTGCTTTGGTGGCAGCAGTTTTCCATGCTTTTAAAATCATTTGCTGGGAACATGATTTTACATCACAGGTCTAAGCAAAAAGTTGGATCTCGGTTCACTGGATCCTTGTTGCCTGGACTCTACAATGTAGCCATCATTCTGCTGATCAATATACTACTCTGTATGAGTTACAGTGCTGCTTGTATATTTGTGTAAATTTTACACATAATCCTATAGAAACTTCAATTTTGATTTACCCTGACAGCTGCATGTAGAAGGCATTGGGGAGATAATAAAGATTTCGTTCTTGAACAAGACTGGAAGAGACATTCAACTGCTCAAGGTACTGTGAATGTGGCTTTAACTAGCTGTGACTGTCTAATCAATTAGCTAAAGGTTTTTTAACTTATGTTTCCATTCAAAGGTAGGACATCATGCAAATATATAATGCAAACAATATAAATCCCAGTTACAATCATTTTTTTCTGTAGGGATTTATGATACAACAGTGGTCATACATATTGCTGTTCATTGTGTTATTACTATCTTGGTTCTTGCATATTGGAGATCTGATCTGATTGCTAAAAGCATCAGATCCAGCTCATCATATCTGATTCCAACAAGGATTCTTAATTAGTGTACAATCTAGTGATGAGTGATTATGCTCCTTTTCACTTCAGTGGAAAATTCACAAAACAGTGACATTTGTGAAACACACAGTGCTTTTTTTCATGCAGCATGCATTGAGTTGAATTGCTGTTTTCTCGAAGGGTTTTTTTCGTGCAATATACTGTACATTGAAAACAATCGGTAGTATTTCCTGGTGGTTTTTTTGCATAGTAAGCATTGAAGTCAATGGGTGTTTTTTCTTGGCTTTTTTCCTGCAGTTTTACGTGCGCATTTGTTTGCTGCAAAATCTTGCAGTGGTTTCGCTGATGGCAAAACACTAAATTTCACTGTAAATGCATGTCAGGCAAAACATTTTCACTCATCATTAGTGAAGTCCTTTCTCCCTGCATGCATAACTCATGCAAGCTTCTGGAGCAGTCCTGTCCAACATCTGTGGTACCGAGGGCCATAATATTTCTGGCCTACATGGTGGAGGACTGATAATGAAGCCAGTGCCGACCACTCCCCCTTTTTTAAACCAAACCCACTTTAAACTAACCCATGTTAACACAAGAAATGTTGAGATGATACCCACATTAATGGTGTTAGCACACCAAAAACCAAATGATTGGTGCTCACTGCATGGATATCAAAAGTTTGTCATATTAAAACATACGCTTAAATCCATTGCCTCATCCTCCCCTGTGATAGCACAGCAACCCCCATGATTAAATACCTTTGGGACCCCCTAACTAGTATTTTCAAATGCTAACAAACCCCCACCAGACTCACCTCCCACAGGCAGAGCAGTCATAGTATGATTCACACAGACAGGGCAGGCACACACAGGCAGAGTAGGGCAGGGAGACTATGGCACACACAGGCAGCATAGGGCAGGCAGAGTATGGCACACACAGGCAGAGTAGGACAGACACAGGCAGAGTATGGCACACACGGGTAGCATGGAGCAGGCAGAGTATGGAAAACACAGGAAGAGTAGGACAGACACAGACAGAGTATGACACACACGGCCAGCATAGGGCAGCCAGAGTATGGAAAACACAGGCAAAATAGGACAGACAAAATATGGCACACACAGGTAGACATTATGAAGTATGATCAATGCAGGTCCCTACAGGTGTGAACAATGCAGGGCTTTTTTTTTTTTTTTTTAAATCATTTTTATTGTTTTCAACAAACATGTCAAATACAGAAATAAAAAGCAATAAAAAAAGCAAAACAAAAAAATACATATCAAGCAGTCGTGGGTAATATAGAATGCCTCCCAACAGTCTGACAAGCACAGAAATCACAACACTACAAATTCAAGCAGCAGAAGGTTGCAAAGGACAAGTTACAGTTTAGCCGGTTCAGGGGTTACAATTCTCAATGCAGGGCTTTTACAGCCTGGAAGTGAGGTGTGGGCAATGCAGGGCCAGTTAATCTCAGTATTGATAATCTTACTCAAAAGCTAACAATTACAGCAGCCAGTCTTTAATGGAGGGCCACACAAGGGGAGGGGGGCTAGAGACTTTAACAGGACAGTGTCAATGTCTTTGGTCGTCCTCCCAGAACATTACCCAATTAACCAACCTTCTGACCTCATAAAACCTTCCACAACATATTCACACAAAGTTAAGGATGGATTTGAAAGGCCTCAGCATTATTTTAGAAAACAACCATTAACAAAGTTGTTAACCAGCACCCCAGAAATGCTTCGAAATTTGAAAATTCCAGCCCTTTTCCACACCCTAGCTGTGACAACTAAATAAACCCTCATACCAATAGGGGTGGGAGGACAGGATGTTCCACCAAGTGCTGCCAAAGGAAAGGAAGTTTAACTCCCTGTCACCCCTTCTTATCTTCTTTCTCACCATCCACCTCTTACACTCACCTTTCTTTCCCTTAAACCTAACCCAGTTCCTCCATTCCGCCATTCCTTTCTTACTTGGTCAAGGCTCTCCCTTCCTAAACAATTTGGTTTCTGGGGAGCTCCATTATGGCTATAGTTACTGGGCAAAATGTAGTTTATCTACATTTTAAATAGGCTAGTTGGTTTTGTTGGTTTCACTGGGGTTGAATTTACTTTTGTGCCTATATTGTTCAGTCTTTTGAAAAAGGCGAAATACTCTGCACGCATTGCTTTAAAAAGCAGTGCTTAACTTTACATCCATTCACAGTATCTGATCCTTCATATCCAGATTTCATCTCCAATTTTATTGATTTCCTGAGATTCAGGATCAGGGTGAGCTAAATCTGCCAAATGTCAAGTCACCTCCAAGCAAAGCTTACCCACTGTTACCCAGTTTTAAAATATTCTAGTGCCCAGTTCATCTCTAAAGGTGTTTGGATCCCAGAGCACATGTTGCTGTTGCTAACTCTGGCTTTTCAAATACACTCATGCAGAAACACTCCACTTCAATCCAGCAAGTTAAACAAGGCAAATTATCACAATTTCTCAGGATTCAGCATCACCCTAGTTCTTGGAATAGACATGTTTATTACAAGCTGCTTTTTACCAGTTAATGTCTCCCTTTTAATGTGTTTTTATGTAAAAGCACCATCTGGGGCCACAAATCATTTATTGCACAATAATGCACACAAAAAGCATTCTTTATTCATACAGAGAATGCCATCAAATGTCATAATGGTAATGATGGCTCTATTGTCATTTTAACTGAAAAACAATGTAATAAAGAATAATATGTTTTATTCAATCATGACATTTTTTGTTTCTCTACCCACCAAGACAAGTTATGTGGATTCTGAGTATATTCAGAGAAGAACAGATAATGCACGCATAATTATGCACTTACCCATATAACGGTATATTGCACCCTTTCTTTTTTGAGCTGGTATAGAATAGGGTTAATGTATAGGTTTGGTTTAATGCAATATCTGACTGCTCTGGCTGTCAGGGGAAGAGGGGCACTGAATCAGGTTACAAATACATTGTTACTTTGTATTAGTATTATATTTTGATGCATACCCTCTCCTATTCTCGTTCCAGTCTTTTATTCAAACTGTTGCCTGGTTGCTATGGTTAACTGGACCCTAGCAACTATAGATAGCTGCTAAAATTCCACACTGGAGAGCTTCTAAACTTAAATAATTCAACCCCCCCAAAAAAATAATAACCCCCCCAAAAAAGACAAAAAATTATTATGACAAAATAGCATTAGAAAATGAATGCTCACAGCATATAAAAGCTTAATTTTGCAATGCACTGCCCATTTTTATCAGTGGGGTAATTAATATAAACACTTTTTTTCACCAAAACCTTTCCATTTTTACCTGCATAAATAGCAATGCCTGTTGCTCATTTCCTATAAAGTAGATCACAAAAGGGTTCTAGATGCCCAACATAGATTTCAGCATAAATCTTTTTAGAATGAACTCTGAGCCTCTGTATTATGTAAACCTGATGATTTATCCTTAGGTGGGAAGGTTAAATAAATAACACGTAAATATTATTTGCCAGATGATAAACTGCGTCATCTGGGTTACGTTGAGGAATTACAGGTTAGAAATACAAGAGAGAGATAAATGCAGAGTCTGTTTGCAACAGTGCATAAAGTAATATTTTATAAAGTCAGGAGAGTTTGGTTGTAAAGGAAAATAAATCCTCCCACAAGTCATGGTAAATTTGGAATCTCTTAGAGCAGGAGTCCCCAACCTTTTTTTACCCGTGAGCCACATTCAGTTTTAAAAAGATTAACACAAGCATGAAAAAGGTCCCTGGGTTGCTAAATAAGGGCAGTGATTGCCTATGTGGTAGCCCCTATGTCGACTGACAGCTACAGGAGGCTCTTTTTGGCCACAATCCTGGTTTTTATGCAGCGAAAACTTGCCTACAAGCCGGGATTTGAAAAGAAAGCTCCTGCTTTGAGGCCACTGGGAATAGCATCCAAGGAGTTGGTGAGCAACAAATTGTTCACAAGCCACTGGTTGGGGACCACTGTCTTACAAGATTTAGGGGACTCCATCATTCTGTACATTTTTGTATGGGTCTATATTTGTCTAAAACTGAGCTTTTCATGTAGCAGTGGTAGTTCACTACCACTTCACAATATGTTCGTGCAATTAAGAAACAGATATAGGCATAGACTAAAATGGATTTGAAAGAAATGTATGAAAAAAGGGAAAGGGCCTTTTAGCATGACTAGTTAACATAAATTTACTGTAAAAGGTATTTAACTTTTAGTAAAGCTCTAACTGGGTAAATTGAAAAAAAGTGCATGATGGTTCCCTTGATAGACTAAGTTGTGCCCTTGAAAGAACTCATATACAAAGATATAGGGAAATATTTACCTAAAACTGTAGATTTATGGGACCCATTACTCAACCCATGTGCAAAGGAACAAGAGGAGTTGAGCCTGGCAGGTGTTAATGACACTTGTCCCATGCCTTGTGGTGTAGAGGTAATTTAGTTTCAAGGTAGGCCAACATTGACTGCTAACCTCAGTAAAGTAGAAGCCTTGTGCAATTATGGACTTTGCACAGAATGTTGCAGCCACTAGATAAGCCATGCAGAAGCTGCCCATTGGACTGCTGAATCCCAACCATGGGGCAGATTTACTAAAGGGCGAAGTGACTAATGCTGGTGACGATTCGCCAGCGTTACCGCTTTCAGGGACTTCACCGATTTACTAACAGGCACAGGCTTCAATTTGCTAGCGAAGGAGATAGACTCTAGCAGTGATTCGTACTGTAACGCCAAGCAACTTTTTGCTCTGGCGAATGGACGTTACTCCACAAATACACTAAAATGCAGATTTTACTGATTTTACCTCTTTCGCCAGCCTTGCCTTACCAGCTCAGACCAGACGAAGCACAATGGAGCGCTTAGAACTTCCTCAATCTTCAGTTACTTACATCATATATTTTAAATGGAAAAACTTCTAAGTCCAAAAAACGCTGGCGTCTTTTCCTATTTTTCAGGGTGATAGGCTGCAAAAGTGTTTTTTGTGTAACCGGTTTCCCCCATACATTTTATAACATATGAGAACATTATTTTACACTGGGCTTTTGTGTAGGGCATTTTAACAACTCAATTGACTTTATTAGGGTTCCCTTGGCATACTGTATGTAATTATCATTAATGTATTAGGTGCAACATGTAACATAAAGAGGTCCATTCAACTTTTAATTTCCCGCCGTATGCAAATTAGCCTGAGTGCAAGACCTCTAGCAAAAGTTGTGCTAGGCAGATTTGAACGATAGCGCTTCTTCGCTTTGGTTTGCTCGCATTGCCGAAGTAAAGCTAGCGAAAATTCGCCAGCTTCCGATGACCAGGACAAGACTTTGCATTTTAGTAAATTTGTGTTGTCTGGGCGGATTTTCGCCTGGTGAAGTGTTGCAATGGCTGCGAACCTGTCACTGGCAAATTTTCGCCGCTTAGTAAATTTACCCCCATGTCTAAAATTTGAATATATGTAGTGAGTGGGACCAAGAATGCTGGCGGTGAGTTACAGCCAGGGCTTTCCTCATCACACTGTATAGTCCCTGGTTTTAGCAAACAACTTAACAACCTGATTTCCCTATGGATTTTCCACACAATATAATGAGTTTTGCACCTCTGAGATATGTTTTATGGATTCTAATTTACATTGTAAATGTGCAAAGACTTTCCCGTGAATATACTTTGCAATGGAAATTGATGCAAAATATATTTGCAAATAGAGTCAATTAAATAGATTTGTGAATGATCAAAACTTGAAGAAATGTATTTTCTTTCCCTTGACTGATGAGCCATTTTTTATTTCTTTGCATTCAGGTCCAACCTGATGCTATTTCATTGTTCTTCCATATCTGAAGCATGTATATATATATATATATATATAAGAAAAAAGGAACCGCACACACAGGTCTTTATAGTGCAAAACAAAGAATAGTAGGCTTTATTACGACGTTTCGGCTCCTATACTCGAGCCGTCATCAGGAAGTCTTCCTGATGACGGCTCGAGTATAGGAGCCGAAACGTCGTAATAAAGCCTACTATTCTTTGTTTTGCACTATAAAGACCTGTGTGTGCGGTTCCTTTTTTCTTATTAATTACTATTTATAACCAGCACCCAGGCATCAACATATAGTGACAGGTGCACTAGCTTTGTTTTATATATATATATATATATGTATTTATTCTTACTATTCATTTCATATTTTATTTCATTTAAGGTTCGTCTGAGAGACATGGATACCAAACAGGAGATAGGCTTTTATCCAAAGCATCTTTCCCATAAAGATGGTATAGAGTCTGTGACCGAACTAGCAGCCATCTTTCCAAACATACCACCTCTCACGGGTAGGTGGTTAAAATAATCTTTGCAACCGGCAGAAAAAGAATTTAGCTGCCTTCATTCTGCCATCCAGTAATAGTTTCCCAGCATCTGTCCTAAATAAAACCTTAATGGGGCATGTAAATATACAAGTATGGGCGCCATTCCTGGATTATTGTCTAACCTACAGCTATTTTGTCTTTTACTGTAGATGTTTCCTATTCAGTGAATATCAAGACAGGTAACTTGCCTGCATCTGGAACTGAGGCTGATGTCTTTATCACAATATTTGGAGACAATGGCGATACTTGTAAAAGGAAGTTGACACCATTATCATACCCTGGGGTTTTAGCAAAAGGGCAGGTCAGTATGTTTTGTGCCGGGTTAAAAAAAGGCCCTTCTTAATCTGTACAGGTGCATCTTATCTTGGGCACTCATGTTATTTCCCTATGCCTCACAGACCAAGCTCTGCCTATGCAGTTCCTCCGTGTTTGGACACTTATGGCGGAATGTAATAAAAGTCGTAAAGAGCAAAACAATTTGCACAAATAAGAATAAAAATTTGCATTTCGCAATGTAATACTCTTCTTTATACTGTTATTACATTGCGAATTTTCATTGCGCATTGCGAATTTTCATTGCACATTGCCCACTTTTAAGTATAGCTTGAAGGTGTCGTAATCTTTTGGAGCAAACGTAACAACTTTTTCAGTTAAAGGTTTTATTACATCCATTGCGCACTGGTGCAAACTCTAAAATTTGCAAACCTTCTTCTACTGTGGGAAGTGGTCGCAAAACAGTTTCCGGGTTCGCAAAAGCTATATTAAATTTGCGAAAAGGAGAATTTGTTCGCAAAGAGCCATAACTTTTCGCATTGCGAATATTTTTTTCCGTTACTGACTTTTATTACATTCACCCATTACTGTTTTTCTTGCATCATATTACATATGGTAGAGACAATAAGGCAGTGGTTATTTTCCCTTGGAGTATTTTACCCAGAAGGTAATGCTGGGTAAAATACTCCTCTATGGTGCAAAAACGTCTTCACGCTGCCCTCATTGGCAGCTCCTGCAGGTACCCACTAACTACACTCAAACACTGCGGAGCTCATATATGTCCACAAATACAATGGGCAACGTGTGCTTTTCCTGCAGTGAGCTGCTCCTAAATTTACTTTCATTAAAGGTACTTGCATCCAAATTCCAAATTCCGTATAGTTGTTCCCAGTGGCCATAAGTCCTTCTTGCTTTCCATTCCAAATTGAGCGCTGCTGTGCCTTCTGGTGCACGGCACTTTGTAAACCCTTGAGCTAGCCTCACCTTCTAAACAGGCAGGTATATCACTGCAGTGGAGTTGCCCTAAAGAATTGAGCAAATTGCAACTGTATTTGATTTATGGAAAGTGCACACACAGTTGTGTCTGTTTTGACAAATCAGACGCAGAGTGCAAGTGTCAGTCACAGTCAATGCCTGCACGTGCGTTCTGATAAAAAACGTTTGCAAAAACGATTGCATCTGAACTGCACTTTGCATCAGGTTTAGTGAATGATCCCTTATATCCCTAACTTGTGCACAATCACCCCTGGGGTCCTACCTTCACACACTTACTCCATGTGTACCTTGCTTGCTGGCCTAACTACATACCTCACAACTGTCCTGTTTTGACAGTTTAGCCGGAAGTCCCGGGTTTCTTACTGAAATGTCCCGACTTTCTGTTTGATCTCCTGCACTGACGCCAGAAAAAGATACAACATTTCTGAAGCTTAATTAAAATAAGAGTTTTTTTGGCAGAGAGCAGTTGCACATAGTTACATTAGTAAAAATTTAAGATAAGCAAAAAAAACCCAAAACAATTGTAACTATTTAAGATAAGCAAATCTTTCGAGAGAACTCAGACTAGCACCTTAAAGGGCAATTAGCTGTTATAATAAAACATTGCACTAAAATTGCCAGAAATGTGTTCAAATTTTCATAGCCTGCCAAATTTAGTAAAATGGATATGGTAATTAGGGGGTGTGGCCTAATGCTCCCATTATCCCTTTTATGCTATAATAAGAAATGCACAGAGACTGTTGTACCTTTATATAGGACTCTTGTCAATAAAATGAACATTTCTTCTTTAACTGGGGTCTACTAAGTTCATTGAGTATCTGCAATAGTTTAATCACCATATAAATGGATCATTTTTTTTTCTAGCTCTTCTAGCTGTTGTTCGTGTAAAGTGTAAATACGTTACGTTATGATTTCTTTCTCTCTTTTTATCATGCATTTCTTTGGCACTGCATTTTCCCACTATAATATAATGGGAAATGCTGCAACATTTGTGCTTTAGCAGAGGTGGGTGTCCATTAGGATGAAATAAAGATAAACACATTTCATTCTTTCACTGTTTATTGTGGTGTAAACTTGATCTGTGTGCCTGGGCAGTGAAACCTTGAGAAACGACTGTGAAAAGACAGAGAAGTGTTCATCCAAGATAACCTGCATAGTGAGAAACCTGTCCTTCATTTCCGCTCCCTAGCTAGACTCAGAATTCATATGAGATATAGGCAGCAAAGCTCTGATTTACCTGAGTTGTGTCTGTTGAAGCACAAAGAGCAATGATACAGTATGTGATGCAAGAATATGGCTTCTGCTATTCTGTCACTGTCAGATTTCATGCCATGCATATCTTGTCTTTTCTACCCTGTACTGTGGCATTTAGTTTCATTCTTGGAGGGGCTTCTTGTTTTTCTGTGGGTTGTTAATAACCATATCATAGCACCATAAAATGGCAGGTATGGGATCCATTATCTGTGAAACCCATTATCCAGAAAACTCTGCTCTACGGGATGGAAATATCCTATAGACTCCATTTTAATCAAATTAAGATTTTTGAAATTCTTACTTTTTTATAATAAAATTGTAATAATAAAATTGAACCTTGTACTTGATCCCAACTAAGATATAATCTTGCTGGAGGCAAAACAATTTCATTTGACTTTATTTAATTTTTTTTAGTAAACTTAGGGGAAAATTTACCTAAGGGCGAAGTGGCCGTTGATAGTGTAAATTCGGCAGAAATCCAATCCGCAGGGACATTGCCAATTTACAAGCAGGCGTAGAGGACAATTAGCTAGAGAAAGAATACATTGCTAATGAATTATGGCTCAGTTGAACGATCATTACTCCACAAATTCACAAAAGTGCGAATTTTCCATTACGTTACCTCTTTTGCCAGAGTTTCCTTCGCCAGGTTAGACCTGGCGAACTGATAAGATGAAACTACATCCTCCTCAATCTTATGTCAGTGACATCATATCCTGTATGCCGGACAGTTATAAAATAGAAAAAAAAAACGCTGAGGTTTTTTCATATTTTAAAGTGGGAATGTGTTTAAAAGTTGTAACTGATAAATAATTTTTTAAAAAAAATTTTTTCACCATTTGAGGGGCATGCCACATTTGTTTTAGGGTGGGCTCAAGTCTAGGACAATAGAGGATCCCTTTTGTCTTTATTTTGCTCGCTTGGACATTTTTAATAATAAGTGGCTACTTCAAGCATTTGCACCAACATCTCTAATAAAGACATATACACCTTGTGTATTACTTCCTTCCCTTTAGAGTGTATGCTTTTTTGCATAGGGCCTTCCTCACCTTTTGTACCGGTATTGATTGTGATGTATGTAATTCCATATTTTCTATGTATATAATTCATGTGATTTAGTTGTATAATCACATTTACTTTACAGTGCTACGCAATATGTTTGCGCTATATAAATACATGTTAATAATAATATATATGACCTATATTTTCCCATCCCTATTTTAATTGACCTCAGCGTAAGTGTGTTAACAAAGTTTCGCTAGGCAAAAAATGAACACTAGCCAAACTTGTCTATAAAATGCTTGCGCTGACGAATCTAGCGAAACTTCACCATCGTTCGGCTGCCGAGACATAACTTTGCATTTTGATGAATTAGCAGCACTGCAAATTAACATCTGACGAAGTGTGGTGAAGCCTTCCGAAGCGAAAATTTGCGTTTAATTAGTGAATGTTCCCCTTAGAGATCCAAATTACAGAAAGACCCCAGGTCCTGAGCATTCTTGATAGCAGGTTCCATACCTGTAGTACCAGAACTGACACTTTTCTGGTATAAATCACATATCAATATTTTAGTGTATTGTATGCTATGGCACCGTGATGTGGCCTTTTACATTTGCCAAAATACAGTCATAACTGCAGGACATCTGTTCCGAAAACACTGTATGATAACACTGGTTCTCCTTGGCACATTTTGTGCTGTCCAGATGTGGAGGAGGTGTTTGCTTATGACATTCCTTTTGTGAAGCTCCCAACAGCTGCAATATTAGCTGCGAAATTAGCAGTGCATAAAAATATAGCATATGCTGAAAGTCTGGTATGAACTGCTCCTGTTATTTCTTCATGGCATACTAGCAAAGAACCTCAGCCACCATAGAAAAAAACATGGCAGGAAAATTCTAAAAGCAAGCCATATTCATAAATGAGATGTGGGTATTGCCCCATAGTTAACGCAAACATATAAAAACCTATATACCTTTCCTTCAAAAAATGCAATCTAACTAAAGCTATTCTACTGCTTTAATTAGATTATAGTTTTGGGATTTCCAGCACAGTTGAATGCAAGGGAAAAGATATTGAACCTCTCGGCTTAAACAGGGATTATTTAACAGTTTCCATTGTGTGTATAGATAAAGCAATTTATCAAAGAGCATCCTGCAGTCTTTCCATAACTACTAAAACTAGCTCAGCTGTACATAAAAATCATTAAGTGGAAGGAATGTGTTTTCTGTCTGGAGACCAGATTCTATCTTTAGGTTAAAAACTAGAGGGCTCGTTTTCCTATAGCACCCGCGACAGTCAGGTGCACAATTTGATCTCATGAACTGTAGATTCAACTGACTTATCCCATTTTATAAACAGCTTACAAATAGGTACATATATGAATAGCAATATTACATATAATGACGGAAACATCTATAATGACCGGTATTACCGGTATAGGATCCGTTATCTGGAAACCCGTTATTCAGAAAGCTCTAAATTACAGGAGGGCCATCTTCCATAGACTCCATTTTAATTAAATAATTTGGATTTTTTAAAAATATTTTCTTTTTCTCTCTAACAATAAAAGAGTACCTTGTACTTGATCCCAACTAAGATATAATTACTCTTTATCAGAAGCCACACAATCCTATTGGGTTTATTTAATGTGTAAATTATTTTTTAGTAGACTTAAGGTATGGTGCTCCAAATTAAAGAAAGGCCCCTTATCCAGAAAATCCCAAGTCCCAAGCATTCTGGATAACAAAGTCCATAAATGTACAACTTTTCTGCACCTGTGAGGAAAAGAGTAGCAGGATAAAGGGCAGGCAGTTACATGCCCAGCATTGTGCATGGCATTTTAATGGGTGCTATCCTGAAATTATTACTTACCTTTGCAGTTATCATACATGTGCCCCCCTTTTGCCTTGTGCTGCTTAAAAAATATATTCTAGTATCATTCAATTTATTTAATAAAGACAGATATCAGTTCTAATCAAGCAGCGAAGAGCAAATTAAACTGCCTTTTTCAGCTTCTAAACCCCGTAAATTAATCCTCTTTTCACTGCCTGTGGAGGAGCAGGCCCCACTGTTCACTTTTCTTTCCATTAATAACCTAAATGGGCAATTATCTAAACAGAATCTCCATACAGGCATTTAATAACAAATCCCTGATTAAAGGGCACAACTATTAAGAAGGTCCTCATAGGCTTATGTGTATGTAACACTACAGTACTACCATGAGCTTTACTAATAATTTCCAAATTAAACTATCTAAATTAAAATATTTGTCCCAGGCAGGAGACCTCCCTATGTTGGAGG
Source organism: Xenopus laevis (assembly GCF_017654675.1). Lineage (NCBI taxonomy): Eukaryota > Metazoa > Chordata > Amphibia > Anura > Pipidae > Xenopus > Xenopus laevis. The sequence continues at coordinate 123,098,038 of NC_054381.1, forward strand.
AAGGGTGCTGTTAGATCATTATCTAGTGTTAAATAAAAATGGCGCCTGTGGTTCTTATAACTTAACCAAAAAACAGTTTTATTGAGCACAATCCATGAAGAATAAGGTAGGTTAAAAATATAGTATAGTATACAGTATATAGTCAGTATATACGCACGATACAGCAATGATGAGAATTCACATCTATAGAACATGTAAAGAGGTACCAATCAGTTAACTTAAAGTTCTCCCCCTTCTCTTGGAACTTCTCTCCAAGTGGAACCCCCTACATTCTGATGTCACTGTTCTGGGACAAAATGCCACCAGGGACCTAGCTCCTTTAACACTTCTTGGTGGAGCCCAAACTGCTCACCTGAATAGCCCTGAGCCTAGCTTTCTCTCCCAGAGAGACCAATAACAGGGATCAAATCACACTCACTAGATCCTGCACTTGTCTGGGGTTCCACTATTGACTCTCATCAACTTATTAGGAAGTCCCAGGCAAAAGACCCTGAACCCTTATGGGCTCCAACATATATAAGATGCCACAATGCAATGCATCAGCCCCTAATTTTCATGGCTTCTCCTTGGTAATAGCCACCATTGATTGTCTTCACTAAAGACTGATACAAACTGGCCTATTTTCTTATAAAGTAAACTTTTTTTGCTTCACTGTGACTGTGAAAAATGTGAATTTCTTAATAATTGCACCTACAATCAGATACAAACGCCCAATATACCTTTGTATTTTAATTAAGTACGTAGTATATTTGCCTAAGCATTGATTTTTTTCTCATTGGCAAGACATATGCTCCCAATCACTGCTTATAGTATTTTTATTGTAATTAAATTACAATAAGAAGAAAAAAACAAAAGGAACACCAAGAGCCCCAATAGTGTAATATGTATTGGTAAGGGATAATGAAATAAGAGTAGATAACATATACTCACAAACCAAGGTTACCAATAGGCAACCACTGTAAAGGCAGGTGGGGAGATTGTCCTGACCCCACTCAGGATTAAGAAGTCGCTCTCTGTAGATAGAAAAAGGGTATCAACCCTCCACCCAGGGTGGACTTAGTATTGTATAAAAAGAACAGAGGCGCCAAAAGAATAAAAGGATACAAACGAGTTTAAAAACCAAAACTTGGTAATCAGAGGAGGCAGTAGTGGACCTCCTCCAAGCAGACACAAAACGACTGTAATTAAGCAGTCAAAATTTATTAACGAACTCCAATCAGTGCAACGCGTTTCACGGGCTCAGACCCGCTTCTTCAGGCAATAAACATAGGAGTTACAGCATCTGGCAGTAGTATACACACTTAGCGCCTCTGTCAATACAGTACAATAAGAAGAAGCCTGACAAGGATTATGGCTTAAAGGGGATGTAAAGTACAAAATAATACTGCATATATATCTTCTCTGCCATAAAAGAAGCATCTTTGCAATATATTTTATTTAGAAATTCAGTGCCATTTTTATAAAATAAGCATTCTTCTGCCAGCATTCGTATCCTCTGACTCTCAAAGCTGCACACTGAAATCCTTTGAAAGCTTCAGGGCCGGAGCAGTGTGAAAAGATCAGATACTCTGCATTTGGAAGGGCAGGGAAGCAGCGCTGGATTCTTTCTCACTGGTTAACCTCAAAGATAAATGAACACATAGATAACAGCCCTGCTCAGCTTCCCTTTCCTTTGGAATGGAGAGCATCTGATCGTTTCTCACTGCTTTGGCCGTGTCCGGTTTTGTACATAGCACCTGCCTATTATCTCCTGATAAGGTCTCCCTGTTAGTTTCTGATTATTTCAGTGTTCTTTCTATAGCCAAAGACAGTACCCTAATTAGATTATTTGTATTTTCTGTGTCAATATCAAGACTTACACGTACTTACATTTCATACTTCAGCAAATTCGGAATTAGGGGGGTCAAAATAGAAATAATTAAATAGATCCTTCCAGTCAAAATGATCAAAGTCACACCAAAGAAATTGCTATAAATCGTTGTAAATATGGCACTAAACTGTGACTTACGTAATAAATCGAATGCTTTCTATTTTGTGTTTTATGTATTTCCTTTTTCTCCAAGTTATTAAGTACCATCTGTTCCTGGAAGATTAAAGATGATCATTTGCACTGGATGCCAAATGTATTTACTGCTACAGATGTATAATGTAATATGCCAAATCGTTTGTACTCACCATCTTTCTTTTCTCTTTTCTTCCTCACTTTCATTTCCATTTTCTCTCTTACTTTTTACTTCCTTTTTAAAAAATATATTCAGCCCCTTTACTGAGTGTACATTTTTTTGCTGTTTCATATAAAAATATGATTTGTCTCCCATCTGTGTAATTTCTTTTAACATCCGACCAGGTAAATGTTTATGAAATAAAGGCAGTAGAACTTGGCATGCTGACCAAAGTACATATTGAACACAAAGCTGTGGGTTATGGAGCAGGATGGTTTCTAGACCATATCACAATAGAGGACTCACAAAACCAGAGGCCCAAATATGTGTTCCCATGTCAGCAATGGTTGGATAGTGGTATTGGTGATAAACAAACTTCCAGAGAGCTAAAACTTCTTGGAAAGGTCAACAAAACAACTGAGAGGCTACACGAAGGTAAATAACTATTGCTTTTTTCTGATTAACAAATATATTACACGTCATAACGCCTTCGATTAACATTTTCATCAATGCAGAACTCATTTAAGAACCACAGGTCTGCAATAATCCTTCTAAAACTGAAATAGCCTATCCATAAGGAGGAGCAGTTATAGGAACAGGAACACCAAAAAAATTAAAGCATTAATTAATAATTCATTAATTTGGGGCCCATTTATTAAACTTCAATTTTTTCTGGTCGAAGTTTTTAGGAGGAAAACTTTTTTTGGAAATGTTTTTTTTTTAGAGATTTATCTAAATATTAAAAATCGATATCCGAAAAAACACCATCTCAAACCTGTCGAGGTCATGCAGAAGTCAATGGCAGATGTTCCTCAAATGGTTTCTTGACATAGTGATCTGCATTGGATAATGCGCAATGGTCAGGGTTCTCGTCTGATAATCCGAAAAAGTCGAGTTTTCGCAGTGAAAATGTGTTAAAATCGAGTTTTCGGAAAGTCAATCGTATGATATGAATTGACTCTCGATTTTGTTGCTCCCACTTTTTCAAAAAAAATTATTGATAAATTAGGTCAATTTGTGGAAGGGAGTTTGGTCAGATTTGTTTTCACTAAAAAATGAGAATAATTTGAGTTTTAGTAAATCAACCCCATTATATACAGTTAGCATGCACTGGCAAAAGCTGTGTGTTTGCTTCATAAAGACTAATTTAGTTATGTATAGTGATGGGTGAATAAATTTACCAGACGCAAATTTTCCACAAATTTCCATGTTTCGCTGCAAGCAAATGAATTTGCGAAACTGCGGCAACAATTTGCAGGGGAAAAACCCACCACGTAAAAAAAAATTGATACGCGTCAAAATTGGCACACACATAAAAATTGTTGCGCGTCAAAATTATTCAGACGGCCATTGACTTTATTGCAATTAGACCAAATAGTCGCGCATATAAAAAATCTACGCGAACGCCAAAATTGACGTGCATCAAAATTTTTTTTGATGCCCATTGACTTCAATGCGCTTCACTAATTTTTCACCATTTCGTGAATTTCGCTGTAAATTCGCAAATTTTTTGGCAAAGCGAAACTGCACAGATTCACCCATCACTATTTATATATACAGTATAAGCTCCTGTGTCGCCATGGGGACAGCCATTCTAGCTAATATTGAGAATAGGTGCAGGTTACATAGCAGAAAACAGATCCAATACAATATCTGCTATGTAATCTGCACCTTTTTTTGGAACCAGCGAAAAAAATCTGAAAACCTCTAAACATCTGAATGGCTACAAAAAGAAAAAAAAAGGTCCAATATGATCAAGGCAGCTCCAATTGACTTTTGTGGGACCTCAAATGCTTTTATTTGGCAAGGTTTTATGTTTTTTGTGTTTTTTTTAAATCTCAAATTTTTAGAGCAAAATTTTGAGCTATGAAAAAATAGAAATTCAAATGTTAGAAAATAGGCCCCTGAGTATAAGATTTACACAGCTGGCTTCCCACACATGGAACCTTGTAACCTGACTTCGATTAAACAACAGGTAGTTACAGGTTTTCTGCTAAGGACAGCATTTAAAAAACTTTTTGTTTACTAACCAAAACCAAGTTGTGTGGCTTTCCATTTTGTTCTCATAATATGATGTTATTCTTCATTGCAAACACAGCATTTATTTCTAAAATAAAGAAGCTAATATATCTAATATACATATATTTAGGCACTGTCGACATCTTCGTCAATGCTTCTGACATCACAGACGGTTCTGAAAAGTGTGCTGTGTTTTTAACAATATGCTGTGAAAAGGGGAGCTATGATCCAGTTGTGTTTGCAAGAGGATCACTAAAACAAGGAGCCACAATGCAAAGTTCAGTGAACCTTAGCAGAAACCTTGGAGCCATACACAAAGTTCGTCTTCAGATGGAAGATGGCGCAAGAGGAGAAAGCTGGTGTTGCAAAGAGGTAAGACACCTTGTAATCTACACACCTAAATAAATGATTCTTAGAGCATTTAAACTGCTTTTTAATTTTGCTCTTGAGCAATGTTTTAAGGTTACATAGCAGAAAACAGATAAGCCCTGTCCAATACAATAGTGCTTTATCTGTTATCTGCTATGTAATCTGCACCTTTTTTTGGACCCATCGAAAAAAAATCGGAAAACCTCTAAACATCTGAATGGCTACAAAAAAAAAAGGTCCAATATGATTACGGCAGCTCCAATTGACTTTTGTGGGACCTCAAATGCTTTTATTTGGAAAGGTTTTATGTTTTTTGTGGTTTTTGTGGTTGCTCTTGAACAATGTTTTATTCCTAGTGTTCATCCAATTGTGTCTATCCTGGGGCCTAAACAATATGTGTTATAAAAGAGAAGCAGGTGTAAGCAGAAGAAAGGTGGTAGGATGAGGAGATTTAGTACAAAATGGTTACAGCAGGCCAAACTGGCTATAATAATTGTAATAATTGTTAATGATTGTAATTGTAATAATTGTTAATGATTCTGCCCATGTTGGTACATGTTAAGCAGTTAGACTTCTGGTATATGTATTATAACAAGGCAGGTAGGTCTGGATTGCTCAACACTTATTCTCATCTTAGACAGGAACAGTAATATGAATAATAAGACAAATGGCAAAACAGCAGGAGTGCCCTTAACCAAAATGTCCACACAAGCAGGTTACTGGAATAATGATCTTCATCACTGATGCCCATACATACCTCTAAACTGTCCCATTTTCAGCGGGACAGTCCCTCTTTTGACAGCTCATCCTGCAGTCCCATGTTTGTACTGAAAAGTACCGACTTTCTCTGCATTGAACAGCCAGAAAAAGAAACAAAGTTTCTAACTTAATTGTTTGGCTTTTGGCATAGAGCCCAGAACAGCTAACAGGTGCAAATAAGATACTTTGTAACAATTTTGAGATAATCAAACAAGTAATTGTAACAATTTAGATAAGGAGGTCCCTTGGAAACGTTAGACTCACAGCTTAAAGGGCAATTCACCTTCATTAGCAAAACTGGAATAAGTGGGAAAAAAAACACAGAAATATGCTCAAACTTTCATAACCTGCCAAATTTTGCAACATGAACATGGTAATTAGTGGGTGTGGTCAAAAATGGGTGTGCTCAAAACATTTGTGGCAAATTTTTTTGTCCCTCTTTTTATTTCCAAAATGTTGGGTGGTATGACCATATCCTTTCAAGTGATAGCATAGTAGAATCCAAGTTGAAAGTTTCTGAACTATCAGTCACAGTCTGCTAATCCTTTATAATTAGCATTAAAATGAATAGGAACATAAAGGACCTTTGGCAACTCTGCCTCAAAAGAATCAGCACTTTCAAATATAACAAAATTATACTGACATGCTTGCCTGACCCTGAATGGCAAAGAACCTTCAGGCTTACCCAGAAATGATTCAGGAGATAACACACTGGAACCATGACAAGGGATTTAAAGGAACCGTAACTCCAAAATAAAACTTTTTTTTAAAGAAATAAATATGTCATGTGCCCTGGTATAAAATGTGCGTTTGCTTCAGAAGGACTACTCTAGTTTATATAAACAAGCTGCTGTGTAACCATGGTGGCAGCCATTCAATGCACAGGTAACTTAGCAGATAACAGATAAGCTCTGTAGCATACTATTGTAATTTGTACCCTTTTTCCTTTTTCAGCTTGAATGACTGCCCTCCATGGCTACACAGCAGCTTGTTTATATAAACTATAGTAGTCTTTCTGAAGCATACACAAAACATTTATCATTGTAGAGCAACAGTTTGTTATATTTGAATTGGTTTAAAACACTTTCATTTTTTTGGTGTTACTGTTCCTTTAAATGATGTAGCAAAGAGACGTGATGATCAAATACATTCATCAATTGTTAGAGGATGGCGCGATTCTTCCAGTCCGACTCGAGTTTCGGGGACAAGGAATCTATTCAATTCTTTTCATGTTAAGGAAAAAGACGGGAGATTTTCATCCAGTTATGGATTTGAGACCAGTAAACCTATTCCTAGAAATAAAGAAGTTCAAGATGGAATCGATATTTTCAGTAATAAAGGAGATTCAAGTGGGGGATTGGCTTCTGTCAAGGTAAAAGTAAAGTTCACTCTGGAGAGCCAAATTCGATTCAGTGTACTTTATTCAAACACAACATGTTTCGGACAGACGCGTCCTTCATCAGGTGCTAAATGATGAAGGACATGTCTGTCCGAAACATGTTGTGTTTGAATAAAGTACACTGAATCGAATTTGGCTCTCCAGAGTGAACTTTACTTTTACCTTGGATATTTTGTGGTTTGGATGGTGCCGCTGACTCTGTTGGATAGAGCCCTGATACCTTTGGAGTGAGGGACCACCCGACAATCAATAGAATTACTTGTGATTGGCTTCTGTCATTAGATTTAAAGGATGCATACTTCCATATCCCGATTGCAGTCCCACATCAGAGATTTCTAACTTTTGCCTTAAGTCAAGATCTTCACTATCAGTTTATCTGCCTTCCATTCAAGAAGGAGCTGAAATGGTGGCTGAAGGAAGACAATTTGTCACAAGGATGGAAGTGACCAAATGGAAAATATTGATGATGGACTCCAGCCCGCACGGGTGGGGAGCACATGTAGAAGATCAGTGTCTTCAAGCCCATTGGTCGAAAGAAGAAAAAATTCTACCTGCCAATCTGTTGGAGCTAAGAGCAGTTTGGAAAGCGATGCAACAATGTGGTCAGGTTCTGGGAGGCACAGCTCTTTTAGTCAGGATGGACAATGTAGCAGCAGTTTCTTACATAAGGAAACAAGGAGGGACACACAGCCAGAGTCTGTTGATAGAGCTACAGCCAATTATGAATTGGGCAGAAAAGAATTTACTAGACATTTCAGCCATTCACCTCCCGGGAAACAGAACGTATCAGCAGATTTTCTGAGCCGCTCAATAATAGACACGAGTGGGAGTTGAGTCCAGAAGCATTTGCACAGATTGTGCAGAGGTGGGGTCAACCGAGTGTGGATCTGATGGCCACTACAAGCAATCAGAAGGTGGAAACATTTTTATCCCTATTTCACTGCAACCAAGCATTGGCAGTAGATGCTCTTCAACAGAATTGGAGTGTTGGTCTCCTATATATCTTTCCTCCGACACCATTGATTCCCCGGGTATTTAGGAAAATCAGATCAGAAAAAGCAAATGTGATTGCGGTCATTCCAGATTGGCCAAGTAGAAGTTGGTATCCCATGCTCAAGTCAATGGTGATAAAGAAACCATTTGTGCTTCAGAAGACGGTGGATCTGTTGATGCAGGGCCCTGTTTGACACCCACATCCACATGTCCTATGCCTCACAGCTTGGAGGTTGAAAGGGAAAGATTAAGCAAGGAAGACATTTCAGATCCTGTAGTAACTATAATATAAATAAATTTATATAATACTTACCGTCATTTTCATTTCCTGGTTACTATAGGCAGCATTCACACTGAACCCTCCCAAGATAAGCTCGGACATAAAAGACAATGAGCTGAGGAAGGCGGGGGGTTATATGGAGTTACTAATTAATTTTGATTCGTTTCTGTCCTATCAGTAAGTGAGGGCGGGGATATACCCAGAGGTGTGAATGCTGCCCATAGTAACCAGGAAATTAAAATTACGGTAAGTATGATATACATTTTCCATTTTTCTATGCATCTTTTTTTTTAAGTTCCTTTTTTGCACTTTTCAGAACTGTATCTTTAACACTCATGCACTATGTGGAAGAAAGATGATTATCCTTATGAATATCAGAGAGTCAAGCAGTGATAAGAGATCTTATGAACAGATTTTTATTTTCTTTACAGCAGGGGCAAAGCAACTTCAAGCCTGAAGTGGCACAGAATTAAAGGATAGGCTTCTCAGAGTGCAGGCAGTCAAATTACATTTTCTGACCTGATGGTTAACCCATCTGTGTTCTTTTTCTGCTACTTGTGAATGAAGAAACAGCCCTTTTTGTCAGGCGGTGGCAGAGAGGGGTTAATAAATGAGAAACTGTGAGTCTGGGCTAGTTTTGCACTGTTTGCACTTGTTGATTCCTAAGGCAAAAAGCACTGGGTTGTCCTGCCATGAAAAGCAGACAGCAAACACTCCATGTGTCTCTTAGATCTAAAGGATTTAACCTTCAGTATCATTATACTGTATATATTACCTGCAGTTCAA